>NW_028232751.1:6535166-7842199 GCF_057557595.1 Rhyacophila brunnea
CGTCCTGTACTGTGGAACGGAATACAACACAACGTTTATAGAAGTCGTATATTGAATTAAAACAATATGTTCCCTGCTACTTGTGCCACGGTGCGAACATTTTTTCATTAGATAGTGTCGTATCTTAAGACTTAACTCATTTCTATATATCTAAATCGAAAATTTAAAAAATAAAATTTAGCTAAATTGTGTCCGCGAATGTGTTAAGAAGCACAGAATATTTTATAAAATCAAGTAAGCTAACTTCCACTGATCAAGTAAAATGTTGTTTTTCTATGTAAATTTTTTTCAATATACCGGATTTTGAAAATTTCATCTGACAACAGTGCAAAATACTCTTTACAATAGACTTATCTTTTAGATAATTTAGAAATCAACTTTAAACTTTTAAACCGTTTGTCATTGTGGGTTAGTGTCACAAGAAAAGCTTTATCTGGCATCTAGTAAAGAATAACTACATACAAAGTTATCGGATTTTGGAAATAGCACATTGTTTAAGTGAGTTACGGTAAGCATGCGGCAAAAATTTCTTATACATTTTAATGAATACAAACTGAACGCAAGCAACAACTTTCAACTAAAAAATCTACCTTCTACGATATGACCAACGGAAAGAATTATTATAGATTGCAAAATATTTATGTTATGGCTATCTAATGAATTTTTTACTATCCGCTTAGTGCTTCAAAATAACAATTATTCACACTACTGTTGCTACAATGTCAAAAAGAGATTCGTAATTAGTGTTTAAATTTGAATATGTTATAACCATATACAGTACACTCTCAGTTATCCGCTACCCAAAAACCAGACAAGTGTCCAATTAGTGAAAACAGCGGATTATAGTGCATACATACAAAATAATATGGTAAAAATTAAAACAGGAACATATTTCGTAAAAATAGTTTTTATTTAGAAATTTGTAATGGTTTTCTTTATAATCAAAAGCAAGTAGTATTTATTAAATTATACATATTAAATAAGCTAAGTTTATTCCTACATGTATTAAGCCATGGGCGGCCAACCAATATTGTACATTTTAGCAATGTCAGTAAATGAAGCACCGCTACCTGTCTTTCGTAAAATTTCCAATTTTTGTTTTAAAGTTAATGTGTCATGTTTACGCTTTCGAGAAGACTCCATTTTGTTAACTTATTCAAACAAAGAAACACATGCGTCAGTTGCTAGAATATACAGCGGACTAACTGAAAGAAAACGATAATATTATTGACACCGGTTAAATTTAATGGTCAACGGAACTGGGCTAAACGGCGGACAGCTCATAAGAGTCGTAAGTCATAATATTGGCACGCGGCGGACTACTGAATTTGACATACGCTTACGGGCAGATTATAGAGCTTGATTTTGTGCTTTCAACCAGTAAAAATAAAGGCGGATTATAGTAGTTGTCGGATAAGCGAGCGGCGGATTACTGAGAGTGTAAATTTTGTACGTATGGCAATCTAGCTACAGTAGTGCAAATTATTCTGATTTTATGTTTCATCATTGATCTTGGTAAAGTAAATGATTAATGTAAATATTAATGTGAAATTCGGTTGCAGACAGTCAGTGCAGGAGTATTTTTTTTGTTCATTTACTCATTAATTCAATGTGGATTTTGGCCATCTCATGAAGAGGTATCTTAATAGATAAATTTTTAATTACGTAATAATATTACTGTTTATAATACTGAATACTTCTACAATTTGCGTACGAATTTCATATTGGTTCCTGTAGTCTGTAAAATTTGTGCAAGTGTGAAGATTTGGCTGCATGAGAAATATAATTATTGTAATCGATCAATATTTTCTGTAACTGTGCCGTCTTATGGAGACTGGTCATTTTTCGTAAATTGTAGATTTAGCTATGACCGATCTACCTACTCGACTGTTAGTTTCAAAACAAAATCAGAATCGTGAAATATTTTGATGAATTATGTGAAGATGTGTTAGTTTTTTCATAGATTTACAATTGTGTAAGTTTTGTTTTAGTGAATTTGGTGTCTGACATGTTGGTTAATTTCAAAAAATTATTAATTTTTATGTTACATATACTAATTTTTTATACTTGATTTTGAAGGATGCTGAGTTGCAAAAGATTTCCCACTTCGACATTGGCACTGAAGTGCCGCCACCAATTCCACCACTTCCCATGAATTACTGCAGCGTTCAAAGTACATCAGGTATGGAATTCTGAGTTGGTTAAAAAAATCAGAATTTTTGATTGGCTTAATTAATTTTAGTGGTATGTGAGGCTATTATTATTATTCAAAGCAAAGTCTATGGGACAATCGGGAAAATTTCTCAATGGGAGGAAAATATACAATGCTGAGAAATATGGTCTGTAGGAAGATTCTAATTCAGTTCAATCAACCCAATTGGGAGATTGCGTTGGTTTGGTCATGTGCGCCGTATGAATATTAATGAACCGACAAAGTAATAAAGAATAATACCCCGTTTACACGTGCATGGATTTAAAGTTGACAGTAAAAACATGTATGGGTAAATATGTATTATTCTGAAGTTGGCACGATTGCATGCATGAATCAAACGAGATTCAAATCTTCTGATTTTCTTGTGCAAGTAAGATTATTTTCGATCTTGCGCCTGCGCAGTAGAACGATAATGGCGAAACTGCGGTAAAAAAACGAACTACTAATTTTAGGTTAACCTATTGTCACTACCAGCTGTCAAAATTAGTATCACAAAATGACAACATCGCGTCAGTCAGCACTTTTACGTGTAAACAGTTATTGTCATGATTATTTAATATACGCACTATTGTCTCCAATAAATCCATGGATTGTGTACAAGCGCTATAATATCGAGAAATCTGGGATGTAGTACAATAAATATTCGCTGATTATTCTATAACCAACATGTCATGGTGTTGTATGTAGTGTAATGAATGGTTCCGCTGATCACCACCAAGACGTCTGCAGCCATCGTACAGATGGAGCGGAGCTATTAATGACTGTTATTTGCTTAGGGTACCAAATTGGAAAGCAGCTAATGTGGATCGGGACAGGCGGACAGTAGACGATGAAAACCAGAATTCACCTCAGTGTCAACCAATTTTTCAGATAATTAGTGACTTTTGGATGTTATTATGTGACACCGTTTCAGTGAATTTTGTAATATTTTCAGGTTATCATGATGGAAGTATAAATTTGCAACAGAGTTCACCATTGTGTGTACCTGTAACTAAGAAGATTACTGCTAAAAAAAGGTAATTCTAAAAATTATTATACCACATCAAAATTTTTGCATTGTACTAATGTTGTGTGACATAATATAGTCAGCTGCTTTTAGAGAAATAATAAGTGTTATCAATTAAAGGATGTCAATAAGAAAGATGTTAATAATGTAACTGATAATGAGGTTACTAAGGCTAATTATTAAATCAGCTTCAAGTCATTTCGTAATTTCGCAACTTAATTTGTAGCAAGCTTCACGCTTATGCTGAGATTTGTTAATGCGACAATTGCTTGCATTATCTAAAAGATTTTCTTTTATAAATTGAACCATCTTTAGTTAGATTTACAATCGCATAAAATCTGAAGTCAACACAGAGATTATTAACTTTTCTATAGATATTAATATAATATATAATCCATATGGCGATAGAAAAAAAATAATTATGTAAAACATTAATTTGTCCAAGAAGAAAAAGACAGAAAACGAAATTACAAAAACAAGTACATATATTTGGCCTAAATATCTCTGAAACTTCTCCGGAGAAGGCATACATGTTATATGACTCCACGAATCTCTTCACACTCGCTGTGGGGACTCTTTCAAGGCCCACTTATGCATCATATAAGAACACCTGGAATGCCCATACAGGATTCTGATAGATATCAAATAAGCGTTGTAATACAAATAATTCGATGGGCTTCATTAGATAAACTATTTATAAGCCATTTTGTGTTTTCAGGTGTAATTCACTAAATGAAATCCAAAATAAAATCAACGAAACCGAGAAGTGTCTTGAAAAAATTGAAGACATGCGCGCCCAGGCATGGAACAAACTGCACTCGAAGACAGGCGGCGAAGAGAGAGTACTCCTGCAGGATTGCCTCAGCCTGAATAAGTATTATGAAAATTTAGTCAAGCAAAGGAATTGCCAAACGACTCGCGCTCACGAACTCCTGCTCGAAGAAAGGCAACAGCAACTGCGGCTCAAACTAAGAGATGTCTTAAATGGAGGAAAAGGTCAGATATGATTATTTTATACTATCCTACTAGCTTCTCAAATTTATTTGAGTCACAACTCACTCACTTTTTACAATGACAATATTTTATTATATACAAGTTATTAGCTAAATATAGCTGAAATAGCTACTAGCTAAATATTTTCATATTTTCCTTAGCATAGCATATTTTCCGTTTGTTCCTTTATAACAAACTACTAGACCAATATTGATGAAACTTGTACAAGTTGTAGACGACATTATTTTTTTGACCAATTCAAACACATTCGCGGACACATGTTAGTGATATTATGACATATTAAAGTTTTCATTTTTTAAATTATCAATTTAGATATGTAGAAATGAGTTAAGTCTAAAGATACGACACTATCCAATGGAAATATGTTCACACCGTGACACAAGTAGCAGGGAACATATTGTTTTAATCCAAAATACGACTTTTGTAAACGTCGTGCTGTATTCCGTTTCACAGTACAGGATGTCAATTCACGTCCTATCATATCACATCTCACAAAATACGACGTTTATAGATGTCATATCTGCGAATGTGTTATTAACAGTTACAAAATCCATCAAATTGTAAAAAAACACTTATTTTAACTTGATCAATTAATTTTGACTACCTAATATAAATCTTGATTAATAATTTAAAAAATAACTAAACCCACAGATTAGTGGGTTATTTACTTTAGTGTTCACTGAATTACTAATGCCTTGATTACACGTAACGAGTACAGTGGCGAGACAGTGCTCTCGGCCGAGTGCTCGGTTGGCATAAACATATTACCGAGCGTTCGGCCTAGTAGGATGGCGAGACAGTCACTCGGACCCTTTTATATTTACTAGACCGAGTGCCCAACACCCTACCGGCACTGACTCGCTAGCCCGCTAGGCATATTTAAACACACTCTCGATGGGTACTTGCCACTCGTATCTTTGTATCATTGGAGTAATAGTTTTTAACAATTTATTAAAACGTTCTACATCCATTCTCAGAAGCGCTTTAAATTCATCAGGGTCTTCTAACTCCAATTCACTAAAAAGAGTGTATGTCTGGCCTCCTTAAAATCCATTGTCTTGTCCAAAGACGTTTATCTTCTTCGCGCAATAATTCATTCAATTATTCTATTAGGAGTGGTATGAGCAGCTGAGTATACTTTTTAATGTACGTTTTACGATCCATGTTTCGGTACACAAAACTAGCCTGCTTTTTGATCAAAAGTGAACTGACTCGACACAAAAGTCGAAAAGAGAAAAATACGTATGTATAAACACGCTCTCGGCCTAGTGATATTTTGTGTCTCGCCACTGTACTCGTTACGTGTAATCAAGGCATAACTATGAATTTCGAACCAAAGGTACAATTTTGTCTGTTAACCATTTTTTATTGTTTAAAGTTAGTAAAAAAAATTGAAATTCATATGTTTGGATGAATTTTTATAGTCTGATTTTTTAAATTTAATTTCAGACACAAATCACACTCAAGAGAATGCCATCATAAACGAAATGATGGCCATTGTTGCTGAGAGACAAAACTTATCCTCGTCTAGGAGACTTAATGACTGATACAATTTAGATGTCATAATAAAAACAGAAGGTATGTTATACATAATTTAGATTTCTGGATCCCTTGTTTATATTTTAGTTTGTTGGATATCTAGAGAACACATTATGAATTAATTGTCCTTGTGTTCAGGTTCCAGAATTTGAAATAAAATGCAATTAATCTGTGTTTTTCTAATTTCAGATTTATGAAGAATTTTAGACAGCCCCATATGATGAGAATTTGAATCCAAAGATATTTGAAAGACGCTGCTTCTTTTCATACGTAGAAAACTAACGCAAGCTGAGGGATCGACAATGGGTCATTCGCAAAAGAATTATCAAGTGCATTTAAATTTTATTTTGGACTTCTGTAAGTGTTTTGGAGTATTCATAAATCTGGCCAAATGACATAATGCCTCAATGAATTAATTGCTTTTCAAAAATCATTATTGTGGCTTGTTTTCCAAGCCATCTTTAATGAAAATTTAATCAGGTTTAGATTTTATATCGAGTTCATGATTATTGCACATATTATTATGTTTTAAATTACAAATTGTGATAATATATATATATACTGAGTAGTGAGAAATATATATATCTCTGAATTATAATATGTATATAATAAATATTATAACATTCAATAGGCACTATTTGTAACATCCATGTAATTATGATATAGTTAAAATTTGTTTCTGGACACTTAATAATACAGTCGAACTTGGTTATTACGAGGAAGATGGTACCGACTGAATTTGCTTGTTATAAGCATTACTCGTTATATCGTTATATAAGATTTTTCACGCCACGTTCTATTTAAGCATAGAACATAAAAAATCTGAAAAACATCGTAAAAATCACCGAAACAAGCATGGCATTCATAAATGCAAAAGAAGTTGTTTATTGTAATGAAGTGCTGAGCCGCCAGCGCTGGTAGGTACCTACTAACTTCACAAAGCTTGAATTTTTTACATCCAATTTCAACCATATGCGTGGATACTTTTTCAATGTTGTCGGCGAAAACACCAATTAGGTACTTAGACACTTACCTAGTGTCATAAATGTAATCCGATCCTGGCGGCATTTGTCTAGTTAACTGCCCGGTCGGATTTTATTGCTTAGGGTCGAAAATGTTGTTTTTAAACGATCGACACATTAACCCGATCGGCGCTTTAAGTTTCCATACAAAAGATGTGCTGTCCGCGGTAGGTTTTTCGAAATGTTATTCTTCGCTGTATTATAATAAATACGGCAGTTAAAAATTGTGGCTACAACTGTAGATACATAAGGATCCAAGTGCCACACTAAAACACATAATGGAGTGTTGAATTTCACTGTGTTTACTTTAACAAAACTACCATATTGCTTTGTTCGGATAAACTCTGTAGCCATTTTCTATGACAAAGCACTCGACTTCAAAACAAGTGCGCCGATGAAGACAATTAATCACTGACTAATTTTATTTTACTCTTGTTAAAAACACTTAAAAATGCCATAAAAATTATTGAAAATAATAGCTTTTATTGGTGACTTATGAATTATTGTTAATTAGTGTAAGTTTTATTGATGACAAATCCATTAAAATTGGATGGTAGTCACCAGTTTTATTTCGTGGCATAGATTGTGTCAGCATTTTACATGTTTTATGGGCCATTCTAATTTAAGCGTAAAGGTGAGTCCACACTGGTTGAAAATATTATAATAATTTTTTTGATTTTTTTTTTTTTAGTGAAACTTGGATTTTGTAGATTACTTTTCAGTTTTATTGAGCATTGTATTATGTTAGTGATTGTCATTTTATGTTTTGTAAAAAAAACCATATTTATTTTTTGAATTGCGTAAATTTTTCCAAGTGCTATAAAAACTTTTTTTTGGGTAAGGTTTAAAAAATTTATAAGCATTAAATTGTACGCGAAGATAATATGTAATATAGTTGAAAAGTCAATATTCCATGATTTATATTTTATATTATATTTTATACCTACCCGTGTGTGTTTTTTTAGCAAAAATTTATACGTTTTATATATTCTTTCATAGTAATTCGTAATTTATTGGTAAAACTTGCAATCCTCTAAAATATAATAATATATATTTTTTCATTCCGTGTGGACGCATCTTTACTAAATATTTACGACTTTCAATAATGAGCTCAATTTATGACTTTGAAACAATTAGGGAGACACATGAGTAATAAATGACATAATCCAGAACACAAGTTCAAGTACATTTTTAGAAATATTACGACAAATTTTTGGTTGTCTTTTTCGTATTCCCGCACATGATGTAAAAATCGCGGTGAATTCAACTTTACACGGTAAATACTCGGCGCACACTCAACTCGAATGAAATATATTTTGTATACCTACTGCGCAGCCGCGAAAAATACCGCGTAGATTTGAACTGATGCAATCGTACCGGCGAATCTCGATAGATCGAGGGGGTTCGAAAGATCGATGTTTATGAAATTAAAACAACATATTTTTGACAAAGTTATCGATATGGCGGTACGAACACGAATCAGAGTATTTTTCAATACAAAAATTAATACTATGCGTGAAGTATTTCCTACTTTACCGACATTTCAATTTTCGATATCAACAGTTGCGACATCCGCCCAGTATCAGAGCTTATGTAAAAAACAACATATGTCCCATCCGCGGCGATCGGGTTAACAGTGTTGCTCGGTATACCCGAGAAGTAGGTCGTTATAAAAGTGAATAAATGTATGGGGAAAATCATAAACTAAAATGTCAACGAATGTTTTCTCATTACTCTTCTGTAATCGTAATAACCAAGTTCGACTGTATGTTATATTTTTACTCAGGTTTGAAATTGACCTTAGTGAAGAAACTCATTCGTTATTAATATACTACTCTCTTTAAGTATGTTAGATGGAGTGTTACAACAGTGATGATAATCAAAAAATATAATATTTTGCATACTGTACACATACACATAAGTTTTATCAAGCTCTGCTAATTGCAAAGGAGTGAGAGAGATACTACGGGTTTGGATTTTTTGTATAGGTCATCGTTTGGCATGGAATTGAGTTAATAGTTAAATTAGCTTTTAGTAGAACTACTTAATGTGTGTATAATGAAATAATATGTCGATAAATCAACAAAATAAAAAAGGTAATGATCATTGATGTTTTAATCTCAACATCGTAAAGAGTAAAGTAGAAAATATAGTAATAATATTTTTACGACGATGACATCAGCCTTACAAGACAAATCAATAGATCTTTTTCACATATACACACCAAATATAACATTAATGAATTAATGTATTTTAAGAATCAGAAATTAAATCTTTGTAAATAATAAGAATCTAATATCTGCATTTTTTTAGTTAATGAATTTGTATAATAGTATAGTAAAAATAATGTGCTATGATGGCTAATAATGCAGAATTTTAAAATGTTTCCAGTTATAATCTTGTCAAACATCCATGTGAATAGTTTTATTTCTCAAGCTCAGTCCATACCGACATACATCTGCCTGTAAACAAATAAACAATGTGTACAAACATTTGAAAACGCACTTTCAAACAAGCAAGTGTATCTGCCTGTAAACAAATAAATAATGTGTAAAAACATTTGCAAACGCACTTTCAAACAAGTAATTGTTTCCAATATATTTTCAATGGAAGATGCGATGCGTGATCTCTTAGAATGTTGTTTCGATTAAAAGGCGCATTTTTTTATGATGTGGACTTTCCAAACTACATTTCGAGTTTCAAACATTTATGCACTTGCATTTATGTAGAAAAAAAAGTTTAACAAACATGATGTATATCGGTCTGAACTAGACTGGAGAGCCGATAAATGGCATATTTTTATATATCACATAATATTCTATTATAGTACAAAATATTTTTTTTTCTTTTACTGTATTTATTTAGAGGTTCGGGAAAAAATGTCAATTGAACTAATGTTTAGATCAAACTGGTTATGATCATTAAAAAATATGGTTAAATACATAGATAAATATTTATGTGTATGGATCATACTCAGAAATTTATATGGAATCGTATTTTTGTACCGAATTAAAAAAAAAACACATGAATTTTAAATCTGTCTTCCGTTAGTGACACGGAAGATTTGAAAATGTTTTTATCTTCACTTTCAACCTTACCTTTCCAGTGCATTTCCATAGTGTCTTGCTTGATCTTCTGTCTTAGTAACGAAGTGACATTGGTGTGTTTACTATTTGCCTTTTTAATAGTTTTCAACTCAATTATGAGATCATTTATAATATATTATATTAATTATTTAATTAAACTTTACTTCCCTCTTACAATATTTATACCAGTCAGTGATTTTTAATACAATGTTTAACTGAGATTAATTAAATTAATTTTGATAAAATTTTGTTTTTATGCAATGTTGTAATATTATTTATCATAAAATGCTACACCAAATATTGTGAAGCTATGTACAGTTTTTATTTGTTTAATAATAATTTCAATGATCATGAAAATTGTTTTTTTTATTTTATCGTGTATATAATATATTTGATGATTTATAATCTGTGTTTGTTATTTATAATATCTTTAACACTTGTGTGGGTACTTTTTTTTGTATTTATTAAACATAGTTTATAGGTTCATTTATAATAATTTGTCTCGGTTAACAATATAATTACACAAAAATTATAGAGGAACTTATGATTATTATTATTAATGTCAATATTTAATAACATTTTCTTTATGACAGAAAAGAGGATTAACGAATGATGTTTTTCATGATAATATGGTGTTAAATTTGGAAGCATACATAATATATCTATGATTACTAATTGTATATTCAGATTTCTATAATGACAAAGAAAAGTACATACATTATAATTATTTAAATGCATAATATATCATAACATCTCATACATACTACTTCCTCATTTGTAATTATTTACATTTTGCTATGTAACATAATTAATTTTAAATTTATAAAATCAAAATCACAGTATTCTTTCCATGGCATGGATTTTTCATTTCTTAGAAAGCATTCGTTTCTAGTAAATAATGTTTATTTTTAAAATAGGTACTGCTCAATAGAAATATCTAATGTTTGATTTATTGGTTGGTACATCATCAATTCGATAAATATTCCCGTAAGAAGCTAGTTAACAATATCTACATTATTTCAACAAGCACATTGTGCCCGTCTGAAATAAATTACTTAGACTTAGACCCTTTCCATATAGATACCGCCACGCCTCCTACAATAATAACAGACTTTATTATTGGTAGTTTGTAAAACATTTTAGTTTAAAATAAATCCACCCGTTGCCTTTTTTACAAATTATTGTTGACTACATATTCTAGGACCATTGCCGTGTTTTGAAATCATAATAATAATCAATATGAAATTAAGATTTGTATGGTTTACAGATTTTAGATCAAAATCTGTGTTGCCATATTTTGTTCCTTGAAGTATTGAATTTATAAGACTCAAGATTTTGGTTAATTATATTAGTGGTCATTGAATATCTATTAATTTGGTCAGTTTGATGCAAAAATAGATTAGGTCCTTCGTTTCGTATATACATGGAATTAAGGGATATCGATTTAATCTATCAACATTAAAATATATTCAATAAATATTACCCTTAAACTAAGGGTTTATTAAAGACATTAATGAAAATAGGAATTGAAATTTAATTAGTTTGTTTGTTAATCACTAGAGACCGGATTATATGCAACATGAAAAATGCTCAAAATATGCATGAAAAGTGTCAGAATATTTTTAGTTTTTTATTTCAAATCAGCATGCAATTAGTAAGTATCGACGATAATTATTAATTAACATTTATTTAACATTTTGTCACTCTTGTAAACGTTAACAATCAAGTACTGTTCCAAATGTTCGGTAGTAAGATTGTGTCCTCGATTACTCAAAATATTTATATTTTAAGTGGTATAGGATCGTTCCACATCCACTGATGAAACTGGGCAGTATTTGAATTTGGGTGCTATTTAAGCACTTATTGTTTCAGGCAAAAGTTCAGCCGTCCCATTAATAAAACTATCAATTTGACACAAAGGTTGACACGCCAAACCTTGAGTTTCAAGCTTTTTAATACTCGCAGGTGTGTGTGAAAAATGAGTGCTAATCACAGCCATGTTTTTTTTTTATACTAGAATCGTTAAATGCTCCTTGGAAGTCATTTACTTACACCTTTGATGGCCTCGAAATGTTGTAAATATAGCGAAGATATGCATCATCATTAGATTTTAGGTCAAATATACAATAACCGGTGAGAATGGGCTAAATATGCAAATGCATATAATCCGGTCTCTGTTCATCACATTACTGGATAATTGCGAACTATACAAAATTGTTATACCTGCAGTACATTGAAAGAAGAGTTTTAGGGGAGATGAAAAAGAAAATCTGAGTTATATTGATCGGCCAGGTAATCATATTTATTTCATTATTTAAAATGGTAGGTACAACATGTTCCTAGTTTTTGGACACAAACTTTAACACAAAATCATGAATATATCAAGATTATAAATTAAATTTAAAAATTCATTTACAGTAATAATATATAATATTATTTTAGTTTTATTTACACATTTTGCTTTCATTTCATCGACCAAGATAAGATATCAAGGCAATGTTAATGATGACAAAATTTCAATTACAACGAGATTCAATATGTAAATAATGTATTGTAACGTAGGTTAATCTATAATATTGTCAGGCTACTACTATTTTAATACATTAGAAGTTATAAATATATATACAAAGATTACAGTAATCCCCACCTTTATGCGTAAAAAATATGCCTACGATAGCCAAGCGGGTAACTTGTCTGCCTATAATATCATAGGTCCCAGACTAACATCCATTTCTCGTAAAAAAAACAAAACTATTAATACAATCTACCTGCATTCTTTGGAAGTCCATATGATGGTCTTAGGATCGGACATGGTATAAAAAAAATTGCAACGAATGCATTGAAAATTGGCAGTTAATTTTTAAAATTTTAAAATAAATAGTTTTTTGAATATTATAGTAAATACATGTCCACGATGGCCGCGCGGCTTAAGCGTCAGCCTATAATCTCATGGGTCCCAGGTGCGAATTCTGGGTCTGGCAAGTGCATTTTTTAATTTGTGTACGAGTCAGAGTATGGAACTAATAGGTTGAGCAAGTGGCTAACATCCATTTCTCGTAGAAACAAAAATCTGTTAACACAAATCTCCACTCCGTGGAGGTGCACATGATTTTATCAGGATCGGACAAAAAATACAATTGCACGTAAAGTGAAACCTCGAATTTATGGTTTTGAAGGAACTGACAAAAAAACGTAAATAGGTAAATGTAAATTAAGTTGGTGAAATTAAAAAAATTAAATTATTTATTAAAAAAAATCATTGGCTTGGTGCATATTCTTGGCTTGTTTATTTAAAGTTTAAAGTCTTTTAAAATTAAAAATTGAATTGAAGGTTTCTTTCGTCTTGTAAATCATCAATGTTAGTAAAACATTCCAGCCATAACGGAGAATGACGAAAAATACCCTGTGCCCACCCTGCCTAAAATAAAAAATCGCTCACCAACGGTATTATGTAAACTTGACACCTTAACCAACTACGCTCTTTAAATTTGACATTGGACACCGCAAACATGTCTAAAAAAATATCAAAAGAAATGCGCATATGAGTCAGCACATTAAAATTTTAATAACAATAAGTACTTGAATGTATAAAAATAAATTTTAATTTTAGTTGAATTTTGAAAATGTACTTCTGATGTAAATTGCTGGAAAAAAACATAACACCGAGTATTAAATGCACTAAAATGAAACAGGACTGCAGAAATTACACGTAAAACCTGGAAACATGAATTCCTCACACCTAAAACATGGGTTCTTTATCAGAATCAGATGATTTGTTGTCTGGATATATAAAATAGAATAAATGTCCAGAAGCTAAAACCTTTCTTTTAATTTTTTCTTGGTAATGTAATAATCACAGAGATGTTTCTTACAACTTTTATTGGAGGCTGATGGATTCTATGTTGGTTACCTCCATATTCGGCCTTTTTGAGATAATCACAAATAATTACAAGATAAAAAGAACTTTTTATATACAACGTTTTTAAATTTTCTGTTGAATCATATAAACTTGACTTGACTAGCTTAAACGATCAAAAAAATTTGTACTTGATAGAAATAATACTGAAATGTCATATTGATTTCCATAGTAACGCACGTATATATTAATATTAATAATTTAGTTGCTAGGACAAGTCATTAAAATGAATAAAAACCATGTTTAAAGTTGGTCATATAACAAATAGTGGTTGATGAATATAACTGAATAAACTATTTCTTTTATTCAACAAATATGCAAGATTTCAGAATGTAACATACTATAAATGAATATACATAACGCACCATGGGTACTTTAGTGTATTAACCCCAAAAGTATAATTTTGAGATATCAACGTTTGAAGTTATGAATCATTTATATCTATAATATTGCGGTAAGTTTAAGAACTTCGTATGAGCTTAATACTTTAGTACTTATATCAAATCAAAATAATACACTAATGCACCAAAATATACATCACGTTGATGCATTACCATTGTATATCTTAATAATATAGTAAAGCAGTCAACCTCTTAAAATATTTTAAAAATACTTTAGTGAAGTGACTCAATTACAACGCATTTCACATATTGTTTGAGTTACTACGTTAAAGCAATAAATAAAGCAGAATAAAACTGCATTATTAACTACAAAATGATAATTTTTGACTTAATACACTAAAGTACTCATGGTGCGATAATTGCTCATGCATATACACACTAGAAATAATAATCATTTTGTAGAAAAAAATACAGGGACTTGAACCTGTATCTGCTGGATTCGCGCCTTAGATAATTATGACAATTTTAACTAATAGTTGTTACATGAAATGCTTATCAAACTGCGTTATAAAGTTGGCTGTCGGTTTTAGTATAATTAAATTAAGGTAGGTATCAATTAATTCCTTAATTACTAACCGATGGCCCGGATTACTTCATTATTTAATTTTTATAACTTAGACTTGCTAATAATTTTAATAAACTATTTCTTTTATTCAACGAATAAGACACAAGATTTCAGAATGTAATATTCTATATATGAATATACATAATTTGAAAACATCTCATGCATCACACTAGAAAAAATCGTTTTGTAGAAAAAAATACGACACCTGACGGGACTTGAACCTGATCTTAAAGAACCAGAATCAAGAATAATCAAAAAATCTAAAAATGGAAGTAACCAACTTTGAAATCAGTAGCGTCATTTGATTGCGGCATTCGTTGTTCATTGAACGATCAGTAGTATGCCTAACATAAATAGGTAAAGTCTGGCGGCGGGCATCATGCATGTTTGAATGCAATGCGTATATATTTTGAATTTTGTTTTTTGGCAAGCCGTGTAAATGTCGGGATTACTGTATAAAAAGATTAGTGAGTATTTACAAGTGAAACTGGGTGCCGTTCCATTCTTAAATACATTTATAGTTACTGTCAAAGCAATATAATGCCTATATCAAATATTTATTCTGACTAGACTTCACTTGTTCAGTGACATTGTTCATTGAAATGTCAATGAATCTGCTGCTATTTGCTAATATTTACTAGAGTGAATGTGATTATATAGAATCATTATAATTTAATAATATTCAAGATTGTCATTATATTATGTTTGTTTTATTGTCCAGTAGATGGCGTTCGGAAATCATTTTGTCTTAAGGCTTATGCTGTTATCAAAGAAATGTAAATAAAAGTATTTTGAGATAAATAATGTATTGTAATAAGATATTTTTTATGCTAAATGTGATGAGAAATTTCAAAATCAAATTTCAATTGAAGTCACTAGAAATAATATTACATTGAATAAATAAATATTTCTAATAATGCTTCTTAATATAATAATATTTCCTTCCCTCACACCCGTTTCTGTAATATCACACTTTAAATAAAGTAGGTATGTACTTAATTTAAAATATCTACAATAATAAACTATTTTTTTTTATATTCAAAAAAAAATTCTCAAGATTTGAGAATGTAACATTCTTTTATTGAACACATAATTTGGAAACATCTCAGAACAGTAGTGAGCAGTCCATAGACGGTGTGGATGCGGAGTATACCCAGAAATATCAATAAAATAGTAATCATAACATTGACATTAATATTTTATTCATTCGATTATCAATTTCATCCAACATCCAACTTGTTATAATAAAATTATCTACAATTTTTAAAAAAGATTGCGGACCTGTTAATTTGTCGCATTCACAGTACCTACCCACCTCACTGGCATCAGTCAGCGATGACTAAAGTCTGAATAATAATTCGACATTCGACACACCAACAAAATGCATCGTGGTGCGGTGTCTTTGTTGAAAACAACGTTCAGCTGTATCTACCATGACGTACAAGCTATAATATTCCTTATTGACAGCTGTAACTCGATAAAAATAATGACAGCTTCTGTTGGAAGCAGTCAACAAAATTTCGTGTAGTCTAAGGCCTGAACAAAAACGAACCATAAGTGCGAGCGAGTAAACATTCGGCACGCTTATATTTCCGCACTACGCGGTAGGGTAAGATAGTATTTCTACGGCTGAATTAAATATTTTTTGTAAACGTAGCCGGTAAATATGGATGTGATTGATTACAAATATGTTGAACACTCAATGACATTTATATTGGGAATGTCATCACATACTCAGAATTGAAACAGAATTCGTTTTGACCATTTAAAACGTAAATTGATTTTATTTTTTTATTTTTGCAATAAAATTCGCGGCGTGCAAGGTACCGCCCGCCATAATTACCTAGACCTAATTGGCTACCGGCAGTAAAAAGGTTGAGAGTGTCTTATCATGAAGGCTAGTATTGATTTCAGCAATGGTTTCCTACTTTGGCGCTTCCTTGAATGAATGAGACTTTCTTCGCTAGCGACAATGGTATTCAATTTTTCATTATGTCTTATCTTGTCAATACTCTGTAGTTTGATTATTATTTGTTTGGTGATTTCTTTTTTACTTTTTTTTATTACAACATGATAATGTTTTAAATTATAATGTTATTGGTTATGGTATCCCGCGTCCGGAAACTTGTACGTATGCAGTTTGCCGTATCACAATTCACCATGAAATATTGTATCGGAAATATATGGCCGTATATTAAAGACCGTCCAACCCAAGGCCTGAACAAAAATGAACCATAAGTGCGAGTGAGAAAGTATTCAGCATCCTTATGATCTCCGCGTCGTGCGCTAGAGTAAGATAAAAGTTTAACAGATGTGCAGAAGATTTTGTTGTCGGCGTAGCCGCAAAATCTTACTTTGGTTGATAGCTAACTATCGATAAACGGCGAGCGCGTGTTGGTAAAATTGCTATTTTTGTATTGAATATAAACTTAGTGGTAAATATTTTTAGTTAATTCAGTAGTAAAGATGGTGGTGTGTCCTGTATTAAAATGTGGTAGCCGTACTGATAAGCAAGAACATGGTATTATGTTTCATAGGTACGCCTTTTTCTGGTAAATGTTTCAGCGTGAGATTGCTCACCCTGTCGTTGCCAGACGCTTTGCGATTTTTAAGTCGCTTGATTAGATATTCAACCTCTTCGGTAGAGACTGGGATTATCGGGGTGGATGGAGAGGATGGTGCATTGTTGACTATAGCGCTGGCTCTCCTATTAATTGAGTTTACATGATGTCTGAGTGTTTTGTCTGTAGGATCTATCTGGTGTGATGTAAATTGACCGCAAATCGCTCAGTTTTATCCTTTGTGGTGTAAACTATAATGGGTGTAAATGTATTAAAAAATGTTTTTCTTTTTATTTTTGAAAGCACCCCTACAACCAAAAGCTATCACACACCACTGCCTCAGAAAATATACCTATAAGAAAAAATCTTCATTACCTGTTAGTTAATTTTGTTGCAATTAGGTAGGGTGCGTGGTTAAATTGGTAAAACATATTGACCGGATTCCGATGGATGTTTGAGTCGTCTCCAGTGCCATATTTTTTTCAAGACATTATCTAATAGGTATGTTTCTGTGATATTTCCAAATTATGTATGTTATATTGAGATGAGATGTTTGGGTGATGAAATAAAAAGTTTAGTACTCAGTAGATTTGTTTTTAATGAAATTTATCCATAAGAACAACAAAATTTAATGAGAATTTCGATGTATGATAATATTCAATTGCATTTTATTGCAATGCAACCAAGTAACCCAATAGCCATTGTTGCGTTTAAACCTTGTTTCAAATTATAATGCACTCTAAAACACTACATTATTGAACCAGTTTGCTATCAATAGGTTTAACGTTTTCTTCCTTTCGATTTGGTTGACGATTTGGTTGACGATTTGGAAGGATGACGTGCATCAGACTTTCCCTTTGACTGCACCATTGGCTGTGGTGGAGTGTAAGGTGCCAGCTGTGGAAAACGTTCATTGAACGCTTTTGCGGACTTCGGGTTCATAGAGTCGCCTAGATACTCCGTCGTCACCATTAATTCACGTGCAAACTTGTTAATTACCATCTCATATTCATATCTATACCACATGTATTTCTTCCACTTGAAATGTTTGACTTCTGGAACAACACAAATATTCAACATTTTAATAAAACCGTGCTCTAGACATTCAATTGCTTATATAAGTACAATTAGGACCGTCAAAAAATTATCAAAACTTTTCTTCCGATATTGATTTTTTTTCTTTTGATCTGACGGCCCTAGGTACAACTATGAAATGAATAAATTAGTTCCCACAAGAGAACTATTAGTTCAAATTAAACAGTATATTGTCATTGACCTTCAAATCCAGTTATGTGTTTATTATTTATTGGGAAAGTTTTATAAGGCATACAAAAACATTGCAAATACTGTGTCCTGTGTTTTTATTTTCCTGTATATTTTTTTTTAAATAATACATAGCTGGTTTCAAAAGCACAATTGCGATATTGTACTTAAATGTACAATTGACAATATCCGTGTAAGCGGATGAAACTGGTCTTGATCATTATTAAATTAAATACCTTATTATATTATGTACAATTTTAATCATTATATTCTCTTTCCACTGAGAAATGACAGTCAACACCATTAATCCTTTCAACAAGCGCCAATAATTTATAAACAGTTAATTAACTGTAGCAAAATTTGATTTAAATCGATTTGAAGTAAGGTTAAAACGTGTCCGGAAATTTGTACGTATGCAGTTTGCCATATCACACTTTACCGTGAAACTGTATCGGAAATATATGGTCGTATATTAAAGACCGTCCAACCTCTTTGGGGCGTATAGTACTGTGATAAAATTCATGTCTAAGTAAAATGCGGTTCTTGTCAGTTTACACTTAACAACAAATTTTGAAAATAGCCGGTATACTGGATTATTTGTTAGGTTAGGTTTTCATTCTTGAATATGAAAATGCTCCACGAATAATGCGTAATTTTTTCATCTCGGTGCTACAGAGGTGACCGTATATTATACAGTCATCTCTTTCTGATAAGAAAGCTCATGGCGATTTACTGTGCTACGGTGAAATGTAATACGTACAATTTACATGTAACCATGGTTAATATTAGTAAAAACCCTATCTTATTAATAACAATACACTCGATAGCATATTATAATAAATTGTCAAAGCCTAATAATAGATCATTATTCTTTATAAACAATAAAAATACTATACTCAAGAGGTGTAAATTGTCAATTCTAGGATCAATGGTCATTTATTGGAAAATAATTAATGGAGTTAACAAATGGGATATCAGTCTTTAAAGTCATTAATTAAGCAACCAATACGCAATAATACCTACTTTATTATATAAGCTAGAGTTAAGAGTGTTCGTTGTCAGTGTGTGTTTGCCTTTGGTGAGTGTACACGGCGCCTGAAGATGCCGAAAGGCAAAACCCGGGTTGCAAAAAACGACTCAAATGGAATAGTACAAAACTTAAATCCGTTAGAATTTAATATATTTTATCAATTCTGTCATAACAAGGAAGACATGTCATATTACATACTTAAACTACTAATATGTATTTCACAAAAATTAGGCTTTATACCTCAATACAATTAATTTATGTAGATTATACATCAATGATTTATAATAAAATAAACATGTGAGACTTGTTTTGTATGTAATTATTATAAAACTATATAATAATTAGAAAATGTAATGAAAAGAAATATTTACCTTCTTTTGTATCCGACATGATTTACCAGGACTTTAAGTAGGTACTGTTTATTACAAACTTTTAGAGATTTCAATATTGAAAGGTGCTGGCTTCTTCTACAAACAACAATATTATTTGATACTTGGAAACCTTCTGATATATGCACATTAGAATTTTCAAACTTAAATGTTGTCGAGGTTGCCAGGTGTATATTAAACATAATTCCAAAGCTAATTAAAAAATATTTTTATGTACAATTAATATAATTTTTAACAACAATTAAAGTATTTAAGTTTATTTGTGAAACAAATGAAGTTTCTTTTTTTGATGATTTCACTTTTCAGATCCGGAGATTCTGATTTGATCCGGAGTCCCGTTATTGCACCGGTCTCTGAAACCATGAGTACGGGTTCGAATCTGACATCTCACAAAAATTACATGTTGTTTCTTCAATGTGTGCTTGATCCAGAAGAAGTGTAGTGGTTGATTACTTCAGGCCTTGTCAGCATTATTATTACAGTGTAAGTACAGTACAGTGTGTAAGAATTAGCAAATCATTTAAACTATCGCACAATCGTCGTATCTACAGTCAGCATATTCTACACGCGTGACATTATTCGATGCGATCGATACGTTCGAAGTGCAATAACGCAGAGGCCAGCAGATTTCTCAATTGAAAACTTCATCAACAATGACTCGCAATTTACCGAATATTCATGCATATGATTAGCGGGTCATAGTTGATGAGTTAGTCACTCTAAATACCTATGAGTATCAATCGTAATCTGGTCCCGATCAGTAAGCTTCGGGTAAGTCACTTTGCACAGCATTCTATTCCACCGAGCTTGGACCTCGGAACAGTATTGTAACATAACGCTCTTGTAACATACTCTTGTCCCGACTGTTTACGCTGCAAATAAAACTCGCTCCTCCATCCATCGGAGCATCCGCCAAATCTCGACTTCTCATCTCTCCTCCTGACGTTTCAGGCCCTCCTCCCATAGCGCAACTGAAATCTGACGGAACTAGTTGGAGATGGAACTCATAAACTGACCAATGTGATGCTTCGCACACGGCACTACTGAAACCAACTTGAAATAATAATCACATAACCTCGAACTGTCAAACTGGACCATCAGCTGTTTTGTACAAAAACCGACAACACGCACGCTGCTGCGTTTACTCGAATACAATTAGGTTTTTTTAATTTTGCTTATCTTGTACTTTTGACGTCTTGGGTTGTTATGGTTTTTATAGCATGACTCTTGTTACGCTGTGTTACCAATTTTGGTAAAAAATATGATTTTTCACCGAATCTACTAATATTGGTACCACTGTTTTACGGTGACTGGAAAGTTGAGAGACCACACGTCTCTTCGCGACCGTTTTGAAACTGAGAGATTCCTGTCTCGCCGTCAGCGAGCCGCCATTGAAATACATTAGCTAGATACTGGTTGGAATTTTAGTTTCAGTTCCGTCGGATTTCAGCTGCTCCGTAGGAGGAGGGACTTTCTGCCCATGAGGGTCCGTGTTTGTTTGGGTTTCGAATGTCGGTTTTTTTTAATAAATATGTGTGGTTCCAGGGTATAGTTGTTTGTGATATTTGTAATACTGTCCACTACTTCCTCTCTATTCCTCAGTGGCATAGGGTGGAGGTAGGCTGTTAAGATTCAATATATTATACTGCACAATAAACTTTGTCAGTGATGCTTATTTGTTTTCATTGAAATAAGAATACAATTTGCAGATGGTGCCGGTTAGTTTTTAAATTCAATTAAACCCTGCCTAAACAAAACCATACTAGTTTATATTGTGTGCTATGAGCGATCCGACAAAATGGTGCACACTTTCTCAGTCACACTTATTTGTTTTCGTTGAATTAAGAATACACATTTCAGATGGTGTTGGTTAGTTTTTAAAATACATGAAGCCCTGCATAGACCAAACCGTTATCGATAAACAATATTATTTTAGCAATAAAATATCTAAAATTATTTACACGGTTTAGTGGCATAATTTTAGATTTTTTATAGATACTTATATACAAATATTTTTGACTATTATCTACTATGGCTTGGATTAGGCAAGATTTAATTAATTCTAAAAACTAAACACTATCTACACAATATTGTAGTCTTCGTTCAATGAAAACAAATACGTTTGACTGACAAAGTTTAGTGTGCACTATTTATGTTGGATTATAACAGCCTACCTCCACCCTTCGCCACTGCTATTCCTACCCTACTATCCTATAAATAGGAATTGAGTGAATGGTTTACAAAAAAGTCTATTAAATTACCCAACACTTGTGAGTGGCGATATGCTCCATTTTGATTATAAATAGTGAAAAAAGAAATATACGTTATTAAATTTTACCAACAAATACCTAGGTGCCTAGATAATTTTATCTCCATCGTGGTCTCCCATTGCATCTAAAGTATAAAGTGTTCAACCAATGTGTACCATCAAAATATGTGAAATATGGACCCGTAAAATATAAAAATTCAAAAACTATAAATAACGCAAGGCGGCATGGAAAAATGCATGTTGGTCACGTGGAAAGACCACAAATGCAACCAATTGATAAGAAAGCATACAAGTGATCACCAATTTGATGAAATGGCAATAGGCCGGAATGTTGTTCGGTAAGCCAACCGCTGGACAAATACACCAAGGGGTATTAAACGACTATAGAGTCGCCCTAAAACCCCTGAATCGACAACCTCATCAAGTTTAGCAGAATAAGCTAGGCAATCCCGTCAAAGACTGATGATGATGATGATTTCAATTCAAGATTGAAATGATTTTTCTGATGAATATGGCAACTAAAAATTGAAGAAATCTTTATGTGTTTTACAGTGTTCAGTATGTAAGAAGACAGGTGGCTGTACCAGCAGCTAAACATTTTTTTACTACACTGTTATAGTCAATTTAAAGTTGGCATACTATACACACAATCAGTAACAGAAATTTGATGCCTGTAACTTGTAGACACGAAGATAGTGATGTACAATGGGAAAATAATGAATTTTTGCTTTTTTTATGATATTCAACACCTAAATGAGTTCAAATAATATGATATTGCATACCACATTTTTTTCTGTTAACCATGGTACTTTTTTCCTAGAAGGAGTTTCAGAGAGATAAGTAGGTATTTTGAGTTATTTACATACTTATTCACATTTTGTGGTTATCATATTAAATAATTTTCTCGATTACAGTTTTTAGGTGAAATGTGCAGTTAATGATGTTCCTCCATTAATGTCTTTATTTTTCTTTATGGCCAGAATTAGATAATTTCTGTAGTGTTATTTATTAGTATTGTAGTATTATTATTCTTGTGTTATTTTGTTGCATAGTATTTTGTGAGGTGTTTGGAGATAAATTTCGTGATTATGTTGTCTACACCGAGTTCCATGAGCCCACCACTCCGTTTCTAGTATTGGACAGTCGTTGATGACATGTCACACTGTTTGTGACGTGTAGCCGTCACATGAATAGCATCTTTCCTAAATTAAAAACTTTTTAGATAAGCTCTCAGTGCTCTGTGGCCTGTTAGTATCTGTGTGATGTTTTTAACGAGAGTGGTGGCCGACGTTATGTTTGGAATAAATTTCTACATTACCTAATTAATTGATCCAGTGGTATCTTCGTTTAATTTTCTTTTGTGTGTATAAGTTAAAGGTCTGGTGTAGCTTATTAGATTCCTCGTTTACAGCTATGACTTCTTATTCAGAAGAATCTAGGATTTGTTCTTGTCATTTGAAGCTGTGTCGATAGTTTTAAAAAGTCTCTTACTAGTGGACGTCTGGACGTGGGGTTTGAGTTGTAGCTGTGGAATTTTAACCATTTGAGTGTCCACTCGAGTGATTCTCTGATAGCCAATATTTCTGCTTGGAAAATACTGCAGTAGCTTTCGAACTTCAATTTTTGGGCGGTTAATAATTATGATTCCATTATTGTAGGCTTCAAAAGTTGCACCTATTTAGTCACCGATTAAATTGCTATCTGTGTAGATCTCCAATCGTGTTATGTGGTGTTTTGTTTTCACAGTTTCTATGTGCTCTATATTCTCTAGATGTTTGTTTCATACGTTCTGTCTCTAGGTAAGTTTATTGTCGAGGCAGTATGTGTTTTGTTTTAACTATATTTCTGTATATTCATTGTAAACAAACAGTTATATATTATATTACATTGAGACATAGAGCACGATGCAGCCTTAAGATGCATACTTAAGAGCCTAAGTCCCTAACATACGCATCTACCTTAAAGAGGCCGATTTCGACGACCTACTCGTAAGTTCAGTAAGAAAAACATATACAGTACTCTCTCAGTAATCTGCCACCCCAAAAACCAGACAAGTGTCCAATTAGTGAAAGCGGCGGATTATAGTGCATACATACAAAATATGGTAAAAATTAAAACACGTGTTTCGTAAAAGTTTTGTACAGTTTTTGTAAATCACTTGACACAACCAGTTGTTCAGTGAGACGGATATTCTTGAATGGCTTAGGATTCCTGGTTTTCTCTATGACGAAAAGCTTCATTTTGTGTGTCCCGGTTGCATTGGAGCACGCCACAATTGTGATGCGGTCCTTGGGCACTTTCCTCCCTGGTACATTACTTTCTTCGTGATGAACGTAGGTACGTTTGATGAAGGAGAAGTTTCCAAAATAAACCCGTCTCATCTGCATTGTATACTTGTACGCGTTGGACTACTGAATTTGACAAACAAATTCCAGTGAATTATAGAGTTTGGTTTTGTGCTTTCAACTAGTAAAAATAACGGCAGATTATAGTAGATGTCGGATAATCGAGCGGCGGATTACTGACAGTATTATTTTTATTAGAATGCCTAAGTGGAAGTAAGAAAGAACATGCAACGTGTTTTTCTTGTTAGAACGCATTACACTCATAAAGAATAATTAGTAAATAGGTAAACAATTTTAATAATAAAAGTGAAAAAATGTGTAAAATTAAAAGTTGTAAGTACATTTGTCGTTGAAACTAGAAAAATGCGTAACTCCATTTTAAATGAAAATTTACTTTGAATGCTATCTAGTGGCCGTTGTTAATATCTGCCCGTCTTGCAAATGATGTAATTCCAAAAAAATCCTTGATTTAGCTCCATAACTATATATTTGTATACGAAACCATAATGTTTTTGTCTCTCCTGTTAAGTAGCTCTTTTGGTCTAGTTTTAATGACGATATATATTATATGAACTAGTGATCGCCAAACGGTCGCTCGCGAGCTACCGGTATCTTGCGGCGGTATTTTCGGTAGCTCACATATGATATTTTATTTTATCATATTTATAAATATGCCACTCAAATTTTATTATTAGACTCGGAAATGAAATATTTCTCGAACTAAGTTTCAATGAAATGCTTAACAAGTTGCCGTTATAATAATATGTGATAAATGAACTGAATGTTCAACTTCAGGGACAAGATAAAAAATTTGGAGGCATTTTCCAATAAACTTACATTCTGGGAGCACAAACTAAGTCATGGAGAAGTTAAACATTTCCCCTGTTTGTAAGACATCTGGAAAAATAAATAAATCGTGAAAGCTACAAAGGAGAAAATCATGTCTAGATTCTTTCAAGCTTGCGAAAACAGTTTGATCTGCGGTTTACTCACCTGTACTGTCGAAAATTTTCAAGAAGATGGCCTTTAATCAGAAATGAAGGAATGAAATCTATATGGTCTTCTGTCCCAAAAGAAAAGTGTCCAATTGTAGTTTGAATTGCGCTCAAAATGAAGGGATTATTTTGCTATACCTAGTTATGTGAATCAACGTTTTCCACTATGGAGGTGGTTAAAAGTAAATATAGAAACAGACTCGCAGATGTAAATCTTGATAATTGCATTGCAAGGTACTCACCGATAAATGTGGAGGAAAGTGAATACCATTCTTTTCACTAATTATTTTTACTTTTAAGTCCGATGCCCTAATTTATTTTAAGAAATATAATAATATTATGCATGGTACAATAAAGGACGATGATAAAAAATTATAAAGAAGGAATTTGTATAAGCAGCTCACCAGACAATTTCAATTTCTGAAAGTAACACATCTTTATTGAGTTTGGAGACCACTGATATAAACCAATAAAGTAATAATTATAAAACTATTGTTATATTAGGTTTTCCCAAGTATATAAAACACCTCCTCCAGTCCTCAATAGGTCCAGGATACCTCAAGAGTACTTAAAACAGTGACTGCATTACCTCTTTGGATTTGTATGCTATTTGCTGTCTCAGGTATTCAGTTGAACGGCTCTCACCTATTTTATCAGTCAAACAATGACCGATCTCAGCCTCCGTCTTCAAAGATCATCGGGTCGCTTGCTCGATAGACACAAAGAAGTTCCTGCCTTGATGAACTCCCAAGAAACCAAAGATTGACAGTTCACATCATTGATGGCAGAACGATAACCATTTCTCCCGGCACTTTTCTGGCAGCTCAATTTATATCGACCTGTGCGGTTAACAGGTCTTCCACAATTACATTGGTGTGCGTGACAGAAAGGCACTCCCAAGTCGGAGAGCAACAGAAAGGGACCTGATAATGTATGTCCTCAGGAAAAACCAGGTCAGGTTTGTATCTGTACGGGCATGCGCTGACCAAATCGATTCGATTTCTTCTCCAGCAGAACCATGAGCCAAATAGTCCATTGGCTTATGGATTGGATTATGAGAAGGTTTTCGATAGTTCAAACCGTCCCTCCCATTATAGGATACTGGAAGCATAGCAAAGGCCTGCATGAGAATAGTGAATGCTGTGTCAAAATTGGTGATACTGTCATGGAATAGTTGGGGGTCACGACCGGAGAATTCACGATTGAAATGAAACAACGTGTTTGTGCTGACTGTGAAGACGGAAGAGAGAAGTTTATTTATAACATGCTTACACCTTTAAATAATAGATGGCGCTAGTGGTATTTTGAGTATATTTCAAAAGTGTCGTTGCTCCATTTCTCTTCATCATCCTATTTGACTTCATACTACGAAAGTCAATACCTCCTGTTCGAGGCTGGGTGTCTTGGAATAGATGAACGTCGATGATGTTGTCCTATTTGACAACTCAATCGAGGGCATTCAAGAGATAATCGACAAGCTGCATGACATTTCGTGTCACGTTGGTTTCCGCGAAGAAAACTAATGTTTTGTGCAATACCAAAAAAAAAGATCATGATGTTTTCAAAACAGCCAAATATGCATATCACGGAATATAACTATTATTGCCGAGTGAATTGAAACATTTATTTATAGTTGCAATTAAAAACCCCAAGTATTGTATACATTTATTTATAGATTTAACTGTTTTTATTTCCACACACTATTGAATTTTCACTGCCTCAGTGATTTCAATAATGAAGCCTGCATTGTTTTCACTCAATGAGTTGCTCTATTTTTATACTAGATATATTTGCAGATACTTTCATATGTAAGTAAGTTATGTAGCTTAAAAGTATACCAGAGACTAAATTAATTTTGAACACCATATTTTCAAATTGCATTATTTCAAAATTGTATAATTAATTATTATAAAGCATTAAACTTTTGAACTTGGATAGGGTATCTTAGGGGCTTTGGTATGACTGAGTTACAAATACTTGAGTTTGTGAGAGGACATGTCAGCGCTCGTGAAGTAGTCATGATTTGGACTGATGGCAGAGAGTGCAACACTCTGTAGTCTTTTTGTACAGCCTCAAGGATTCCGTCACCATAGCTTACCCTCCCTCACCCTGCTACAAAAGCAATTTATGCGCTGCAGATATCACATGATAGGAGGCTCGAACGTGGGTGATGGTGCGACTTTATGATTGCTCTATGCTCCAATGTGTAAGAGCATAACAGGGTAAGTAAGTAAATATACAGTAAATATACAACATTCAACTCGATGCGGAGTGTCTGGTACTCACGATTGTACCTATTCGACGCATGCATTCTGACAGTGCTGCTTTACGGTAGCGAATCATGGCACCTTACGAAGGCTCAGAGCAACCGTATACTGAGCTTCGAAAACAGATGTTTGCGACGAATACTGGGTGTGACTTTAAGAGCAACGAGGAGATAAGAGAACGCACCAAGCAGCCTCTCATTACGCTGAGAGTGAAGAGGCGATGATGGACCTGGCTTGGCCACGTACTGCGGATGCTAGAAGAGAACCTCAACCTGGCTTGCCTATTCTTCAAGCCGATCAGATTCCGGCGTCCTGGAAGGTCGCTAAATACTCTATAGAGTGTATACGGCGGAGCTACGGGCTGCTGGTATGACCTGGAACGAAGCAAGAAGACTGGCGAGAGACAGGGATTCTTGGAAGCGCTGCGTGGTGTCCATATGCTCCGACTAAGGAGCAGATATGGCCGAAGAAGAAGAGAAGAATTGTTTCTCGATCTGATTAAAAGTAAAATGATTATATGATTTTAAGTATTATTTGACATACTTTAATATCTTTTTTTTCAGAGAAGTATTTGTGTATCTTGAGGAAAATGTCGGTACACTAGGACTCACTATGGTAAACTAAATATATGGTTGCTTCCAGATGGCCGGACAGACCAACACACCAAATGCATCCTGTACCACTAATGAGACCATTTATCTTGTATAGCTCGGAAACCTGGTGCATGACCAAATACATAGATAGGATGAGGCAAAGCAGCTACACGGTATCTTCGGACCCATCAATGACACACAATCACGGTGGAGACGGAGATACAATAATGAGCTGTACACATTGTATGGCAGCCCGCACATCGTATAGTCCTTAGATGACTGGGCCATGTACACAGAAGTCACGCATTGACATTTGAGGTTCGTATCATTCAACATGAATTAAACAAATCAAACTAGACAATATACGTACAAATTGTATGATTAGAAAAAACACCGGAAATGGTTTGAGATTTGACGTTTGGTTCAGTGTATCATTGAAAATCAAACCGTTCTCGGACCATCAGAAATGGTTTGACATGAAACGTCAAACCAATTCGGACGGTTCATAGACTAATGACGATCTATCAAACGTCAAAAAAGCGTTTCCGTGGACATTCTACCAAACGGTCCCAAATCCAACAAATCAGACGGTGCAATTTGATTTGTTCAATGATACGAACCTTTGGCAAACGAAGATATGATCGACCTCGTTTGAGATGGAAGAATAATGTCAAGATGGATTTAAAGATCATAGGTGTCCTAAACTAAAAGGAAGCGGCCTTGGACAGACCTGAATGGAGGCAGATGCTGGAGGAGGCCAAGACCCACATATGGTTGTAGAGGCAGGAAGAAGTTTTTGTACCTAGCCTATTTATACATTAATTCTAATGAAAAGGTACAAAATTTTTCCCCATTTATTCTCTTTTGATATCGAGGTCAGCAGTTAATTATTATTGAATAATAATGCATAATGTACAATATGTCTAAACTACAAGAATACACACTTACATTGAATTGGTGTGATTATTATATAAAATTATTATAGGAAACCGGTACTCTATTCCATGACCCGTTAGATATTATGGTTAATGCAGTGTTTTTAGTGCTCCGAATGAGTCAACAAGTAGAAAATATTATTTATATAATATATAAATAATATTTTCTACTTGTTGACTCATTCGGAGCACTAAAAACACTGCATTAACCATAATATCTAACGGGTCATGGAATAGAGTACCGGTTTCCTATAATAATTCTATATAATAATATATGTAGTGATGAGCGGTAAATACACACATGAAGAAGTGTTGTTACTTGCTTGCATTATTACTGGTACAATAAACATCAATGTTTTTTCATGCAATATTGATACTTACATAATATGTAATATATTATATTATTGTCTCCATTGTTTATTTCTTTATTTTTTTCGTCTCTAGATGTTATTCGACCGTCGTAAATTAATAATAAATTCAGTATAAACATCAGATTTTTACTGTGAATATTTTATTCATGGTCCCCACATCCTGAAGCGGCCCCCCTACCTATAAAATCACATCATGCAACGATATATTTTAAAATGTTTATGTATTTTAAGTAAAATTGTATGACAGGCTACTTTTTTTATCTATTGGAGCAGATTTGTAATGTGTTATCTCACGTATTTGGTTGAACTGCCACGTCGGGCCCCTCTGACCTTGGGCCCCCAGGATAGAGCCCTGTCAGCCCCCCTCTTGTGGGGGCCATGATTTTATAATAAAATTGATACAATGAGCACTGATTTAAGTAAAGTCTATTGAAGGATATGGGCATTAAAGGAATAGTTTTATTTATTTTAAGGCCATTTATAGAAAAATTAAAAATGAAAATGTGTTTATTAATAAAAAATACATAAAGAATTATATGACAATGAAAACAGATAACACTGTTAACACAATCACTGCTAACCTTTTAATTACCGGATTTCGATAACATGTTAATTATATCTAATGGCCTATTACTCCAATTGCGCCAGTCGCGGTGTTAGCACCAAATGCGTTCAATTAAAATGTTATTAGGTACCTACAAGAAAAAAACATTTAAAAAAATTTATATATACTTGGTGTCCCTTAAAATGTAAAATGTTTCCTTCATTTCCTTGCAGTGGTGAAGGGTGGAGGTAGGCTGTTAAGATCTGACATAAATAGTGCATACTAAACTTTGTCAGTCATACGTATTTGTTTTCATTGAACTAAGACTACAATTTGTGGATGTGTCGCTAAATTTCAAAACCCGCTATAACACTTTTTTGAAATAATTAAGATATATATATATCGTTGGATTCGTTATTAAAATGTTTACTTGGAAATTTTATCGCCTCTTTCAAAAACCGCTACGATTAACTGTCATTTATGAAACAAAATCAATGTGTCTATCAAATCCTGCTATAACACTACTGAAACATTCAAAAACCTTTTTAGTTCAAAAAGTTTTTATTGATTTTCTCAACATAATGAAAAAGTGTTATAGTGGGTTTTGAAACTCAGCGACACAGATAGTGTTGGTTAGTTTTTAAAAATCAATTAAACCCTTCATGAACTAAACCATAATAGTTTAGGTATGCTGTGGGCGATCTGACAACAATAGTGCACAATTTTTCAGTCACACTTATTGTTTTAATTTTTTTTTATATTATATTGTATCAATTTTAAATATTTTATAGATCGACAACTATATTTTGACTATTATCTAGTCTTGTTGTTAGGGTTTAATTAATTTTTAAAAACTAACGAACATTATCCGCATATTGTAGTTTCAGTTCTGACATGTGACTGACAAAGTTTAGTGTGCACTATTATTGTCAGATCTTGACAGCTTACCTCCACCGTTTGCCAGTGATTACTTGAATACCTCAACTTTACTGTACCCAAAACAGTGACTGCATTACCTCTAGATTCCCTTGCTCATTCACTGTGGCACCACAGTTTGTCAACCAAATCATGGTCTATCTCTGCCATTGTCCTGAAAGGAATACTCCCCAGGGTCCAAATGTCTCTAAATCCAGGTGACAGGCATCATATTTTTTGGCTTTGTTCGTCTCAGCCAAGAAAGCTGCTGAACCTGACCTAACAACTAATTTATTCAGGTGAAATAACATGAATGTACCCACCACGGTGGCATCCAAAATCACATACTTTCTGCTCACCGTAGGATGATTATGATTCTATCTGGGTTTTGCCATCTTGTCGACAAATTCCAATTCGTGTTGACTTATACGAGCAACTGGTCTCCAGCGAGTACAATGGTGTACATGGCACAAAAGCGAACTAACAGAAATGCGTAAGGTATAATTCAGAAGAATGCCAAAACTAAACTAGGGGATGGAAGAGCATTTAGCCAAAGTCTCAAATCATTCCATGAAACTACCATTATTCGAGCAGCCTTTGTAGAATCATTTATGAAGGAGTCGATTGATTTTTCCTTATTTCAATTGGTTGTTCGACTCTCTGGATAGATAGCTTATCTGGCACAGGTCACATTTTCTCAATCAAAAGTTAGGAATATGATCATTGTAAGACTATAATATGTACGAAAAATACATTTACACGACAAAAATTAATTTAAAAAACAATAAATATGACGTTCCACTGAATATGCATATTAATTACTCCAGGCAGAGCATTGGTGAGTCGTATAGCTTTTCAACTTCTGTCTCATAAGCTCGACGTGAAGAAATGTGTGAAGGTAAAAATAGATACAACTTTGCTGAATTATTAAGGTACTTACGAGTAAATAACTTCATTTTGTGTTTGGTTCAAAGGTCCTAAATTAATATTATTCTTTTTAAGTCACGTCACCGTCCTGATGTAAAATAGTCTCACAGGAATCGACACGAGAGATGTTCAAAGTATGCTTACGAAATGTTTCCTTTAGCAATAATGTGGAGTTGTACATAGTATTGTACCTGGACAAGAACTGAATCCTATGTAATTTTCTTGATTAACCAAAAAACAATAGTCATATTTTTTCTATTATTATGAATACTTCTTAAAGCCTCTGTCCATTGCCACTGAAACACTTCAAGGTGCATAGATCCCCTGTTACTCCCGTGCGACCTCATGCATACATTATCTTACCTTATTACTTCTGCATAGTACCACCTCGATTTATCTCTCTTTATACTCAACAGTGTACAAATCTACGCAAACCGTGTGTGGTTATACTCACCCAAAAGCCGTTACATCGTGTTGCAGCGGGTGGCTATCAAAATGGGCGAAGGAGGCTCTTAATCCAAAAATATAATGAAGAACGACAGGAGTAATAATAAATAATCTTCATTAGATTTGGATTTGGTAAGTTTTTTTTTTTATTATTTTATTTCTTTCATTTCGAAGGCCATTTTATGGATAATGTCTAAAATATTTAACATGTATTTACAATCATTTTTAAATAGAAGTCTTTTATACAATAGCTATTCAACGGATTTTAAGACAAATCATTAGGCAAATTAAAAATTATAACTACTCTAATATTACTTTTACCGAAAGATTTAGAGGAAAGCCTCGGCCCTGGCGGGTCTCGTGGTGTAGTGCGTAAGGCGCTGGCCTTCCATCCGGGAGTTCCAGGTTCGATTCCCAGTGAGGTCAAAGAATATTATTACACAATCTAATATGTAAATTCCTCTAGCCTGGTAGTTTTGCCACTGTTATTGAGCTTCACGGCCTGTTGTGGTGTTTAACAAAGAAACAAATAAATAAATTAATAATTGATTTAGAATCATATAAATTATATTATAGGATTTACATAATGTTTATAAATTTCTTTTTAATTCATTTGCTAGAAAATCCGTTGAATAGCATGCTTATAATAGACTTATAAGAAATTATTTATCACAACTCCATTTTGAATTACATTTTGGAAAAATACACAAGATAAACACAGTGATAAGAAATAAATAAATTTAATAATACTGTATTAATTGAATCGGACAAAGTAGTTTTGTTTTTAATTGAGTACTTAATAATTCTTTCATTATAATATTATGTGGAAAAAAATCCCAATAATGTAGGTATATGGTATATCTACAATAATTAGATTGCTGAGAATTGACCGAGTACAAGTGCACTGGTGACCTACTTAACTTAATCAACTTCAAAGTTAAATATGAAATTTAAAATTCTACGAAGCGCTCTGTAAATATACTCTAGTTCTCAAATGAGCCATTACTATTCCTTTAGTTTATTGATGTTTTAAGTATTTAAAGAAGGACAGGTCAAGCTAAAACTTTTAAATTAAATATGTTGCAATGATCCAGTTTGAGTTATAAATAAAATTCTTATGACTTTTAATGCAAAGAAATTACAAGTTTATATCTTAGTTTACATATAAATAGGTATAAGATGAAAACTGCTCTTAACTATTTTTTTGATTATAATATGTCATCTGCGCTTGTTTATTATTCAAAACTTCAGTTATCGTTTTATTGTAGGTACTTAAAGATTAATCAAGATTAAACTTACTAAATCTTATTCATGTAACATACTGTTCAAATATCATTTAGCAATATTCATTGTAGTGATGACAACAGAGTAGGTAATAAAATATTTTTGGTTTTGTAGCAAATAATGTGTCATGTGGAAAGATTGACCATGGGAGGCCGTCCATCAACTGAAACTGTATATGGTTTTATACCATGTATTCTATTTATAGAAATATATTCTCATTAAGTATATATACGCCCACGAGCGGCTTATAATATTGTGGATCCCAGGCTCGAATCCTAGATCTGTCTAATACACGTATCGATTTTCAATTTGTATTTGGATTCAGAGTATGGATTTCATACGTTGAGCAAGTGGCTAACATTCACTTCTACTCTGTGGAGGTCCATATGATCATTATTAAGATCGAAAATGGTTAAAAGAAAATATAAGTTTATATGTATACGGAACAGTGGCGAAGAGTAGTGGTAGGCTGTTATGATCCAACATAAATAGTGCATACTAAGCTTTGTCAGTCAAACATATTTATTTTCATTGAATTAAGATTACAATGTGTAGATAGCGTTTTTTAATTTTTAAAATTCAAGTAAACCCTGCCTAATCCAAGCCATAGTAGCCAAGAATAGTCAAAAAATATTTAGTTAATCTATAAAATATCTAAAATTATCCCATTAAATCATTCATTTTATATATTGTATAAATAGAAGAATATTTTTTATTGATTATGGTTTGACCTAGGTAGGGCTTAATGAGTTAAAAAAAACTAACCATTGTTCCATGTATTGTTAATTCAATGAAAATAAATAAGTGTGACTGTAAAAATGTGTGCTATTTTTGTCAGATCGCCCATAGTATACCTAAACTATTATGGTTTGGAGTAGGCAGGGTTTAATTGAATTTTAAAAACTAACCAGCTCCATCTGCAAAATGTATTCTTAGTTCAATGAAAACAAATAAGTATAACTAGCAAAGTATAGTGTGCACTATTTATGTTGAATCTTAATCATTTCTATGCCTTACGATATTACTATGGCAATATCTGACAGACCGCAGATTTTTAATCACACACGTTGAATGTAGAGCGAAGCTCTTACTAAAATCACTGTAATATCGAAAATTCGTGGCTTAGTATTTCATAATTATTCAAACAGATGTCACTGTGTGTATAATTTTTTAAATCATGCAAATTAATCGACAGTGTTTAGTAAGTTGAATTTAAAGTCGGACGAGATAATTCGTGAAATTTGTATGTGTGGCCTGTTAATCACGGCCGCATCATAAAGCGAGAAAACTCACTCTAGAAATATAACCAGTTAACAGCCTATCTCAACGTCTCGCCGGTGATACAGATACAGTCAGGGACTTTACACGGTGCAAAACCACATACGGATTAACTCTAAGGATGGCTTCTTTATGCGATATTGGTAGATGTCATTGTCACTAACTTGAAAAAATATTGCTTCATAATTTAACAGTACTTCTATATTTTGACAAAATATATTAAAGTTATTTAATTAGATTTGGAATCATTGTTAAGGAATGAAAAGTTATTTAATAAAATTAGTAGGTATCAGAAGTCAATTGATGTAGTGGTACCAGTGAGAATTTATACGTACACTGCAATTAATGTCCAATATTTAGACAAATTCTTGTAATCATTTCATGCATATTATTATGATGAACATGCCATACTGTTATTATAAAATGGGATAATGATTTGAGTTACCCCATCTCCACCCGCCATGTATATGACGTAGCAAAATATCCCCTAAAAAAATTGTTTTGGATTTAGTTAGGTTTATATAATATTATTTTTTCCATGATTCAAAACTCCAGAGGCTAAACTGGGCAGGCCATGTCCAGCGCACGCACACGATGGGGTGACAACATTACAAAAGATGCCAACCAGCTGCTAAAAATCATGAACTGGAAAAGACGTGCAGAGGACCGTTCCGGCTGGAGAACAGCGGTGGAGGAGGCCAGGGCTCAACTTGAGCTGTAGCGCCATCGAAGAAGAAGAATATTATTTTTAACACTACAACAGGCCATGAAGTCCAATGAGAGTGTAATTATTAGTAATATAGGTGAAATAATTACAAACACCAAGGTTTTGAGAAAATTACATAAATATATTGTGACCTTACTGGGATTCGAACCTGGAGCCCCCAGGTGAAAACCCAACGCCTTACACATTGGACTATGAGGGCCGCTAAGACCGATTTACGAAATAGACCAGACCGATGATGTGTGAAAATAACAAAGATGTAGTTTACAAATACATATATCTAATTTTTTGACATTAGTTATGGCATACCTTTAAATTCTCACTGGGAGAGGTATGGGTAGTTGGAATATAAAAATAAAAATGTTCAGAATAAAAATCTCCAAAATCTATTAAAATCATTTAATATCAAAATAATTTTAAATATATGCTTAGATATAAAAACTGATAGAATAGCTAAGAATTTTCTAACTTAATGGATGTGAAAATATCGGAAAATAACACTTTTGCTGCAACGTGTTACATAAAATTTACAAAATATGGCGAATATACACGTATATAAACGAAAAACTTTTCGCATAAAGTATATTTTTATGCTCGTATCCCAATATAACAATTTGTTACACAAGTGGTGAAGCCTTAGTAATGATCAATTGTTGAATGCTTACCTTAACTAGTACAGACCTTCAAACTTATCTGAAGAATGGCATGGGGGAGCCACTGTCGAAAACTACCCAATCAAGACTCATAACTGGTCAAAATCCGACATTAGAATAAAATTTTCAAAATGGCATCCTATGGTGGTTCGTAGTTCCATTTTTGGCCATTCTACAGATGAGTTTGTCGGTCTGTAAAAATAATTTACAAACAAGAAGAAACGTAGAGCGTAAATTGGTATATTATTCCATTCGTGAATAATAAAATTAAAACGTGAAAACTATTGACACCTTTAAATATTATGAAGTTATTGTATTTGTAATCGTAACTAATATTTGTATAAGTAGTGCTGTTCTTTACAGAAACAAATAATATATACAAAAGTTACATTTAATAGAAACTGAACATATTCAGTGTATTGTAATTTTTTTAAATGATTAGAACAACTTACCGCATGCTACTTAGTATTATACCCCATTTACATGGGCATGGATTTACTGCTGACAGTACGTATTATCGCAGCCATAACAAGAAAATGTACGTGTAAACATGTATTATCTTGCAGTTGCAAGATTGTGCGCATAAATCAAAAAAGTTCGGAAGCTTCGGAATTTTCGTCCGACAGTTGGGATTTTTTCGAGATGCGGCTGCGCAGTAGAACGATAGTGTCAAACATTTTGAGGTTCACTGATTTTTACAACCTATCAAATAGTACGATAAAATGACAATGTCGCGTCTCGCTTACTCTTGAAGAATGAGATTGGAGAGATAGTCAGCACTTTTACGTGTAAACAGTTATTGTCACGATAGTTTAAAATACACACTATTGCTGCCAGTAAATCCATGCACATATACAGGCGCTATTACAATATATGGAAGTAAATTTTTTTTTTTTAGTAGAAGTGTTTGTTGCGAACACAGCAAAAGTAATTTATACACCAGAATGTCACAAATTTAACAGAATTGTCATTCAATAACTAAATATATCAGGCATGTCCAATGCGTCGATGGATAAATTTTGGTCAATCACACGCATCAAAATTGAGTTTTGAAAATGTAAAAAAAGTCTGTACATACAATAAGCTGTATTATAATATTATTTCATTGAGATTTTGAAGAGGAAGCATAAACGAGTCCTATTTTTATTTCTATAAACAGTTAACTTCAAAGTTGTTTTCAAATTAATGATGAGGAGCCCGTGTGACCTCGTCATATCACTTGACTCATATTGCATCACTTATAACCTGCCGCAGAAGTGAGAGAAAAAGAAGATGTGAAACCCTGCACTTTAAATACTAAAGCATAATTTCTCCTTACTGATTGCGCAGTAGGCTATTTGCACAGTTAAGTAGGTGAACAATTTGACGATGAGTGCAATGAGTACTCATAAGAAGAATAAAACTTTTCACAACGAATATGAAATTGAAGATATCTTTGTGTTTTTTAATTCGTAACGCCTCAGTGTCCTCAGCTAAATATAATGCGTTTATTTAAGTTGAAGAATGATAACGGATCACTGTCAGTTTTGAAAATGGATAGTGGATCATAACCTTGGACATGCCTGGTCTATGGTAATTATGCCACTCGCTTCGCTTACCGCAGTCGCTGCGTTTCAACATATAGCACAATCTGTCATAAGGGTTTTCTTAAAAATAAACGCACAAAAATGTTGATTGATTTGTTCTTTGAATATTATTTAAATTACCACAAAAGTTTGACTTGTGTGTGTTTTTACGACTCTTTTCAAAAGTAGATAACTTACTTCATTAGGTCTGTTTGAAATTAATATATCATTTTCCAAACATTAAAGTTTAATGAAACGATACTACAATGAAAAATAAAATTTCATGACTTATGTAGTTTTAAACGCCAGCCATATAGCAGTAGCGAAAGGTGGAGTTAGGCTGTTAAGATCCGCCATTAATAGTACACGTTAAATTTTGGTAGTCATACGTATTTGTTTTTATTGAACAAAGACTAGAATTTACAGATGGTGTTGGTTAATTTTTAAAAATCAATAGAACGCTGCCAAACCCAAAACCATAATAGTTTTGGTATATTTTGGGCGATAGGACAAAATTGTGCACATTTTTTCAATCATACTTATTTGTTTTAGTTGGATTAAGAATCATTTTTTTAAATTCATTAATCCCTGCAAACCAAACTATAATAGATAAAAAATATTATTCTATCTATATAATATCCAAAGTTATGGATGATTGAATGGTATGATTTTAGATATTTATATATTTTTTGACTATTATCTATTTGGCTTGGTTTCGCAGGGTTCAATTGAATTTTAAAAACTAACCAACACCATCTGTAAATTGTAGTCTTATTTCAATGAAAACAAATATATATGACTGACAAAGTTTAATGTGCACTATTTATAGCAGATCTTAACAGCCTACTTCCACTCTTCGCCACTGCCATGTAGTACATTGATCATTGTCTAAATGTACATTGTTAATCTTTTCATTTGTCACGATAATTTGACAATTATGTTGAATTGTGTTTTTACAAAAACCCATCTGTTTCTGTAATTATCCTTACATATATTATTTAATTTAATTCATTTTGGCACTATTGTATAGCAGAGGGAAATAGTTTAAAAATAATATAGCATGAAATAAGCAAAAAGCAAATCTATGTGCAAAAGGAAAAAAGATTGTGTAAAATCACTAGGTAACTTTCAGTAGAGCAAAAAGATTGGTTTGTTGAATCACTTTGTATGAGGACTCCAATGTTTCTGTATGGTATTTTGTAATTCAAAGGCGTTGATTCGACTCGTGCTTTATATAATTTATATATGGCATATTCAACTTTAAGCCTCGACCTTTCCTTTCACTCACAGAAATGGTTACAGTGTCGTTGAACTAATATAAGATTATGATACCTTTTATAGATTGTTGTTGATTTACAGTGAAGGTCCATCCTGTGTCATCGATGTATACTTTGAAAGTTATTTTTAACTTTTCTTACAATACATGTTGTGACATTGTGGATTGACCCTGTGGGACACCAGGATAAGTCCTGGTAGCCCAACAAGTCCCAAATGCATTTTTTTTGTGCCAAAAGCAAAATGAATGTATATTAATAGTACATCGGAGGCAAACAGTTCTATATCCATATTCAGTTTCATGGAAAAATTTCTAATTTGTCAATTATCAATGCGAGTAAATTTTCATGTATGGATAAATTGTACCCGGCAGTTATTTTCCCATGAATCTGGAAAAGAAACAGTCCATTTGTGAACAATAATTCACAGATGGAAATTTACCTGTGTTCCCATGAAATGCAGTAAGGATATAGGTCCATTTGTCTCCCGTGTACATATTTATTTATATAGAAACTCTTGAATAGGTTCATGCAAGATAATTCCTGTCATTGTGTCTTGTTGTGTTTATTACATTTTTATCACCCTCTGAGCTATTCAATATTCGCCAATAAGATTCGTATGGTTTCATGTGTGTGTACATAATAATGTTTTTTCAATGCTCAGTCCAATATACTAAATTTCAGTTAATGTAATGAAAACAATAAAATTCTTTGTGTTGGCAGCAATGAATTGTTTTAAATAAACAAAACCTTATCCTGTTTGTGGCCTTGCTTTGATTACTTACTTCTTAAAAAAAAATTATTTACGCATATGCAAATGTTTTTGAAATCAAAAATTTGATGATTTTATTAAATGTACGTATGTATAAGTATAATATTTGGGCAGCTATTATCCGGGGCCTGTCACAGGCCACAAATGTACCCCTAATGATCAGATGAGTGACGTTATAAAATATAATTTAAATTTTAAATTGTAGTTATAATTATTGCAAGTTGTCAAAAGTCAAAGGATATTTGAATATAATTATCGTTTTATCATATTTTAATAAATTTAATATACGGTCATCGATATTGAATAATAGTATACATAGCGAGAAATTTTATCAACATGGCATGCACATGATTGGGCATATTATAGCAAATAAACTACGCATCAAGAAATTTAAATAATTAGAGCAATTTATCAATTCTTTACGGTCTAATAACAAAATTACTAGTTGGTCAAAGATAAATAATAATTATATTATTTAATGAATATTGCAAGTCCGCTGATTATATAGCAGGATATTTATGGATAATGGGTTCCCGATGAAAATTATTCTGAAATAAGTCGTCGAGACATTTTGCAAAACGCTCTCTGGACATTTTTAACTCACTTTATTATAAATTACATGACATTTCCTCATGTGGTCATCATCGTTTTATGTCAGTAAATAATGATGAGAAATTAAAATTATATGTACTGACGTAGTTGGAATATTTATTATGTATGATAGAAAAAATTTCCAGGCAAAAAAGCAGGTTTTATAACTCGACGACTCAAATAAGGAATATGGATTTAAAAAATAACATAACATTTTCAAAAATTAAATATGAATAAAGTTTATGTTTTGTGTATTGAAATTCTAATGGATTAAAGTTTTGTACTATTCTATCTGAGTGGTTTTTTGGAACCAGGGTTTCTCCTTTCGGCATCTTAAGGCACTATGCGCACATAAATATACACTGACTTTTGTCTTTTGTCCATGTGTATTTACCATTGGTGAGTGCGCATAGTGCTTGAAGATGCTGAAAGGCTAAACCAGGGTTGCAAAAAAAGACTCAATCGAATTGAACATATTTTAAATTCAAATTCCATCAAGTACCCTCGGTCGAGAGCATTAATATTTTTTGCATTGGATGTAACACTGTCATAATGAAAAGAATGCAAAGTTGTGGAAAATGATAATAAGAATGCGCATTGCAATAAACTGAATACACTTTATATAAATGTATTTTAAAGGTAAGGAAGGAGGAACCGAGGTTAGAGTATGCTTACCTCTAGAGTGTAAAGGTATCTTAACAAACGTTTTGATAATTGGTTGTTAGCCATTCGCTTAAGCCATTGCGTGCATACAACCCTCAGCAAAATAAGGTATCTAACAAAAAAGAATAATTCAAAAATCACTCGATTAGTTTAATAAGTTGATTTAATTTGAAAAACCATAATAATTATTACATTAAATAATACAAAGAACAATGAAATTTTAAAGTATATATAGTATATTTTGTAAGTAACAACCATTGGAAATATTTATTAATATTTTTTAAACAAATTATATAAATGATCTTTGTAAATAGCATTTTATATGCTAATGTTTAAATATTATAAAAATTGCAGATTGCTGGCAACATAAATAGGAAAAAAACTGTTTTTTTTTGACTAATATAATATCAATTGTTAATAACTAAAAATGATTGGTTGGTTGACTTGTCAAAATGAAAAATCATCCTAAAACGCGCCAAGAAGTAACTCAATCTATAAGGATGATCTTTTCATATTGAAAAGTAATGTATTTTAGTGATAAAGTTTGCAAGTTATATTAGAAATAATTAAGTTTGTGCAATTTAGTTATGTGCTTTGTAAGACAAATATTTAAACTTACGCAAATAATAATTATTGTTACTATTTTAATGTAAAGAAATATAAAAAATAAACATTATTGAAGAATTCAATTGCAGATGATTTTTTTTTTTAAATCACTTATATAGTTAATAAGTGTGTCATGTAATAATAATAGTGATGTTTCTAGAGTGCTATTTAAATATTATATAATATGAAATACTCAAAACATTGTAAGGATTGTGTAACTATAAAATAATAATAGTCAACTTCATGTTTACTTCTAAAAAAAGTTGCATATCAGGAGTAAAGTTAGCCAAGCCATAAACAAATTTAAAAATAGCGCGACACATACGAAGTGACAGATATGTAAAGAGATGCTTCACCTACGAGTGCTCTTATGTTCGCCAGCCACAACGCGTTGAAATCATCTGGTTACTTCTCAAGAACCTTGTTACTTTAAGAAGACATTGCTAATTTTTGTTTTTATTTCACTAAAATACTCAAATAAATAAACATTTTAATTGTAACAAGATAATAATTATTATATATTATTCAATATTATATTGTCTAATAAGATATCAACAAAATTAGTTAATTAATGATTTCATTGCTATATTATTAGATTGAGTTAAAACCTAAAGTCGATGGCAAATCTTACTTTGCCTTCTATAAATATTTCAGAAACACAAGTATGTATATTATTATTACTACTTATTTATTCAATAATGTTTACGTTAAAGAACACATACACTGTAATGTTAATCTGGATAATATGACTTTAATAATTCAAAATTGGTAGCCAGTTTTAAATGACACATACATGTTTATTTCAGTGCAATTAATTATTATTATTAAGATATACGCATGCAATCAAATAGCATAAATATAACAAGTTAGCGAAAAACACGCTGGAATTATTATTCATAGAACAAATGTTTCAGGAAAATGTTTAAAATGCACTTATTGTGCAATTACACAGAGAATTATCTGAAAAGATATCAATAACTCTAACAACAATATCTACATATAATAAGTCTAACAAGTTCAAAAATGTTTGGTGAATTATTAGGTTGTCACACCAAATCACATTAATCTACCTAACTTTGGCCTTTGAGGCAAATTCATCAAATGACATCATAATAATTAACAATATCTACAGTAATAATTCATCCAAATAGATAACTAAAACATTATAGTCTAGTAATATACTGTATCATCCCAAAAATATTGACAAATAATTGATTTTTATGATGACTACTGATATTTACAAACAATACAAAGAAAAAATACATTTCACACATTCTATCAAACGTTTTTTTTCAATTTATTAGTTAACAAGTTGATTAGATCACCCCAACACTAATACTAGTATTAATTATACTCTTCCTTTTAACCTTTTCTTTACATGGAGGACAATTCTAATTTATATTATTAATTTATTAATACTCATTTATTATTTTTTTCAAGTTAATTAAAGATATGTTTTTACCTAGTTTATGTAAACATTGCTACGTTGTAGGTAGATACACATACTTATCAGTTTAGTTTTAAAGTGTTGCTGATGTTAGTCTGCTAATGTGAATTACAATAAGAAGCTCTTATAATGTAATAATGACATCATCGAGTATTAAAATATATAGATTGGTAGCTAATAAATTAGAATGTCAAACATAGTAGGTACTATTACAATTTATTATATGTACTCATTTAGAAGGACATCAAACATAACATTATTCTATTAATTCGTTCAAATAAAACACTACAAGGGCATAAAAGCATGGTTAGATAATATGATTATAGTTTTTTTTATTACTGATAGTGGTAAGATTTCATAGATGTTAAAGTATATTAGGTATAGTGGGTATTACACAATTTTCCCTAACTAAAAATAGAATTTTGACCACTTTTATAAGATTTAAAAAAAAGTTTTAAAATAGGTACAAAAATTATTAGAAAGTATATTTAAAAAGCTATTGCTTGTTTAGTCAAAAAGGTTATAAAAATACAATGAAAGATATAAGTAGAGATATTAAGATGAAAAGCATTAGATACTTTCAAAATATATAATTTTGGCAGCCTCATTTTATAAGTTGTGCCTTATAGGTTATAATATTAAGTAAAAATAAAATGTTACAAAAGGTACATGATGTGGTCCGAGGTGTAGTAATGACAAAGGAGAACCCTGTTGGTAACAGAGGTGTATATATATATATAAGGAATATTTTGTTTACATAATACATATAAGAAATTATCACATGTAGGGACAGAGTGGTGAGATTAAAAAGACATAGAAAAATACAGTTATTCATAAATAGCATAAAAATCTAACATTGGATTACAAATGTTTAAATAAAATGGACCATAAATTCAGCCTCATTAAAACTGATTGTATACCGTCAACTCAATATCAGGTATATTTTCATTTCTTCTTTCCATGAATATAAAGTTGGCGCAAGAGTCGTTCACCTTAGGAATATTCAAAATAAGGGTTTTGGAATTGAGTGGCATATATAGGAGAATTACTTTTTCTCTTAGAAAATAATTGTAGTACAAGATAATAATAAATATTATTATAGTGAAGTATTTAGTTGAACTTAGTTACCTAACCTTAACGAATTACACTACGTTTCCCACAGCATCCGACTTTTGTGCCTACCCGTACATATTATCACTTAAATTGCTACATGCTCAATCGAGCTATTTGATTATTTCTATGATGTGTCTTGGATAATTAACTACACATTGAAAAATTAAATTCTTGTTTCATGCATCGGTTTCATCAGAAAAGTATTACCGTGAGATGGCTGCAGCCGATTGCCGGTCAGTAATGAATGGCTTGGTGAATGTTGCGAAGACTTAATCATATACATGTCATCCTCCAAATATGGTCCCGTGTGACTCCTAGAGCTCCTCAAACTATTTAGACTATGTACAGAACGCAAATCCTCTAGTGTAGATTTGAAAGCGCGGATCACCCTTAACTGGGTTTGCAGGCGGGTCAAACCTCTGATCCATAGAATCCTACCGGCAGGTGTTTTTTCTGGTTCTCCACTATAGCTGTCGTCTCCTGTTCCATCATCATAATCCCCTGTTTGACCTCTTCCCCATGTCATATTGTGGGGTATTGTATGTGTTGGCACACTCGTTATAAGTTGACCCCATACCAAAGTCCCAACCCCAAAAAAGAGACACCACATCCATTGCTCTATCGATAACGGCTTAGTAGCAAATGCAACTCTACCAAATTCAATTATCAATACTTGCGATATAAATGTTAAGATCCAGATGGAATAGAAAATAGGGTTAGTTAGAATTCCCTTGAAGATATTTCTTTGCCCATGAATTTTTCTAGCATTCAACTCATTAAATAACGTCATCATAACAAAGGTATTAAATATTATTGTGTAATGTCGTGTTGGCGGCGATCCGAAATCTGCCCCGCGACCAGATTCTATGTCCAGTAATTCGTCACCAAAAAATAATAATGTAAATATGATTACCAGCTGATACAGCGCTTGACCTAAGATGTTTTTCATCATAGTTCGTGAAATTAGTGGCTTGGTTCTTCCATAAGGTTTGCGTAAAAGTAAATCTGGCGTTGGCATTTCAGTGGCAAGAGCTAATGAAGCTAAAGTGTCCATTATAAGATTAACCCATAGCATTTGAACAGCTTTCAGCGGACTGTCCTGGACCGCGCATGCACCAACAAAAGCAACAACGACTGCCACTACATTTACCGTTAGCTGGAACTGAAGAAATTTTGCAATGCTGTCATAGACATTTCTTCCCCACATTACTGCCTTCACAATGCTACTGAAGTTATCATCTGTCAAAATTATATCTGACGCTTCCTTTGCAACGTCAGTTCCAGCAATACCCATTGCAAATCCAACATCAGCTTTTTTCAGGGCAGGGCCATCATTTGTACCATCACCAGTAACTGCTACAACTTCTCGGTTAGATGAAATAGCACTGTCAATAATTCCTTTTACTAATATATATTTGTCAGATGGAGAAGATCTAGCTAATACCCTTAGCTTTGGCCATACTTTGTCTAACGCATGTTGTTGAACATTTCCATAACTGTCTCTTATTCTTCTGTTAAATTCCTTTCCTTCCAAAATCAGAAATTCATCAGCTGGTTTGATAATCCCACATTTTATCGCTATTGATCTGGCAGTATTGACATTATCTCCAGTTACCATACGTACCGTAATTCCAGCTCTTTGACATTGTTTAATGGCCTCTGGAACTTCAGGCCTTACAGGATCTTCAATTCCTACAACACACAGACAAGTCAAGTTTTGAACTATATGTTCTTCTTCTTCCCAATTCGGTTCTGTTTCAATATGCACTTGGTTGATATCAGCTTTATTCGGAACAAAATCACGAAAGGCAATTGATATCGTTCGCAAACCATCACTGGCCATGGGTTCAATAACTTGACGTAACAGTCTCTCTTGCATATCTGATGTGAGTTTCTCCAATTTCCCATTGTGTCCATATATAAAGGCACATTTCTTAATAACAATTTCAGAAGCACCTTTTGTGTACAGCCGGTATCCGCCACTCTTACGAGGAATGACAGTACTCATTGACTTTCTGACCGAATTGAAAGTATAGACTCTAGAAAACAGTTCTTCTGGAATGCTATCTCTGACAGTTTGGTAATTTCTTCCCAATGCATTTACAAATCCCAATAAAGCACACTCTGTCTTATTCCCAACTTGCATGGGCAATTCAGCAGGATCAATGGATAGTATTATCTTAGAAGTATAAGCTGAGTTAACACATATTCCTTCCACTATTAAGTTGCCAACTGTCGTAGGCAATTCAGAATACTTTGGATTTATTTTTCTAAGCTTCTCACAAATGTAAGATTCCACGACTGTCATTCTGTTTGTAGTAAGCGTTCCAGTTTTGTCTGAACAAATAGCTGTGGCGTTTCCCATTGTTTCACATGCATCTAAGTGTCGGACTAAATTATTATCTTTCATCATCTTTTTGACAGAATAAGCAAGAGACAAAGTTACTGCTAGAGGCAATCCTTCAGGCACAGCCACAACTAATACTGTCACGCCGATAATAAAATGTTGGACAAAATAGTTGATGTAGAAATTTTTCCATTGTTTTTGATCAATGACAAATGTTCTAATGCAGAACTGGATCCCTAGCATTATAACAGTAAGAACAGCAATTGTTGATCCAGCATATCCAATTTGGATGGCAAGTTTAGTTAATTTCCCCTGTAATACAGACTTTTCTTTTTTGCTTGAATTTTCTGGAGGTATTTCAGAACACTCAAGAGGCTTTCCATCTTCACAAATAGTCGGAGATGTCACTCTGCTACTACTGTTGGCACAATCATCGCTCGTACTATTCTTTTTCTTTTGGTCTTTTTTACTTTTTTTATGGTCAGCTTCACTTTGATCGACGGCTGCCCCGAGTAAAGTAAATATGATTCCTGCCTGCGAATTCACGCCAACAGCTGTGACGACCATTCTGCCACTTCCCTCCATGACATGAGTGCCAGATAAAAGCATGGGATCCGAATTATTTCCCTTCTTGACATGATCGGATTCGCCGGTAAGTGAAGATTCATCGACTTTTAAATCATTGCTTTGAATAACTATGCCATCGGCTGGCAGTAGGTCCCCATATTTAACTTGACATATATCGCCTACGAGTATATCAGATATAGGAAGTTCGTTTAGTTCTCCATGGCGGATGACAGCAAATTTGTGCTCTCCTTCGATCCTGTTTTGAAGACCGCGGAACTGTCTTTCTTTAGTGTAGTCATTGCAAGCGGTAACGATTACGACCACAATGACAGAAACTAAAATCGCGGCACCTTCTATCCACCCGTGATGAGCTTCTTCATCGTCAGAAAGAGCGTTCTCGTCAGCCGGTTGATAAAATGCTAAGCCTAATGATATTAAAGATGCAATTTCTAAAATAATAAGCGTTACATCTTGCAAAGCTTCCCAAACTAATTGCATGAAGGTCTTTGGAGGTTTAGGTGGTATTGTATTAGAACCAAAAGTTTCCCGCCGGTGTTCAATGTCTGCGTCCGAGCCGGAGAGACCGTCGCTGGTCGACGTGTAAAGTTTTTTGCATATTTCTTGCACCCCGCCGAATGATCGAAGGCGAGTGAGTCCTTCGGGGCCTCGGTGTTCCATCAGCTCCCTCAGTTGGCGGAGAGTGACCCCATACTGTGCTGGCCGGCCGTCTATTGTTGCCATCTTTTATGTTTTTGTGTAGATATGTAGAAATTAAAACGTTGTGCCTGGGAGTTGTTAAAAAAAATGTTCCATGAGACCCTTTGTCATTAAATTCAAAAATTTACCACACAATACAATTTTTAAATATTTAGAAAAAATAATATAATGCAATTTATTTTTAATAATGCAGTCAAACTATCATAACACCAAATTATAATTGAATATTATTTCTTTTCTATGCGATTATTCTCAAATAACATTTAGTAAAAATATACGTAAGTATATTAATTTTAGAAAATTAGAATAGCTATTTAATTAAGATGGCTTATTTAATTTCGTAATGAACAAAAAAAATATATTTAATAAAAAAGTCATTTATTCACCATATAGGCTCATAATAAACGAAAATATTTAAAAAAAAAAGTTAAAATATATAATAGTTTATTTTTGAGAATCATCCCATAATAAATTGAGAAACTTTAAATATTTTTATAATTTTATTGATAGTTTTGATTTCTTTTGTGTTGTTGACAGTCAATAATTCATGATGAAAATGCATTGTAAATAAAATACAATGTTTAGTATGTATGTAACTAAATCCATTTATTTTATTATTATACTGTCCCTTTGAAATGGACGAAACCATTCGTTAAAAAATTATTATTATTATGGGATATTCTCAACAATATATTATAATTTTGTTTTCTTTCAAAGATGTATATGTATTATTAGTTACAAAGGTACGTACCTATGCATAAATCATTTAATAGTCATGTGAATAGTTTATATTTTATTGAATTGCAATCTGTCATATGTGTAAACGAGCATTGAAAGGCAAGTTGATACCCACAATAAAAATCAATCTATACAAATAAAAATTAGGTGCCTAACCACTTATTTGGCAATTTTAAATGTATTACGAATGACCCAATTCAGTATGAATAGATGACACAGAAAACTTTTATTTTTATTAACACCCGTATTTATTTTTTATCGATGAGATTTTTGAAGCTTGCACGCGTATAAAGTATGAAAGGAATGTGCTTAAAATAGCACATATTTTTAGGTAATAAAAGGTTATTATTAGCTATAAATTAGTTTATAAATAAACCACATATAAATATGTTTCGAGCTAGTGTGCAAATAGTAATTTAAGTGATTAGTATTATCAGAAGGGAAGTGAAGTTCTGTAATAGTCATTTATAGTAGACAGTAGGACCGATCTATGTGGATAAAATAAACTTTCTTTGTGAGATGAATTGACATAGTAGTGGAAATTTGTTAACTCTTCTGGCACCGCCAATGACGGACGTATTTAAATGATAATATGCAGATTACAAATCCCGTTTACGCTCAATGCAACAAAAACACTTAAAATAATGTATTATGTATTGTAAAAATAGTGTTTCTTACCTTCTGTTACGGAAATCACATAGTACAATGTTTGGCAGCAGCGGTGACGAATCCGAGAACTTAAATTGATTAAAGTACTACCCCTTCGTTCATTGTTATTGCGATTAAAAATAATTTATAAATAAAAAGAATGACAACTGCCACTTTTTTTCGGAGGCTTCACGATCGTACGAGCCATTCCGCTGTGTCCTGCGAACTTGCGATTGACAGTTAGATCGTCCAGTCCACAAGCAGCTGGCTATTTTCAGGTTGCCTCTAGGAAAATTTCGCGGAAACCCCGGAATGCGAATGTCCCTCTCTGATCACCATTTCCCCTGCGCCACTAAAACGAGACAGGCTATGCAGAGCCGCACGCAGGCGCGGAGCAACCTAACATTATTGAACGGTTTTCTGTTTAGTATACAGTCACTGAAAAAATAATCAGAAGATACAAATCAAGGGAAGATTTGATTTAACGCAATCGCAACTAATGGCTTGACACGTAGATGTATATATTGTCACAACGCTTGATACAAAAAAAGATCATCAAATAAATTAGATAAATCACTAAGGAAATAGTTAGCATGACATTCTGTCATTATTACGTAATGTTGGGACCTTCCACAAATAAGAGAAAATTGATGACGGGGTTACTTGAGGTAAGCCGACTTCGGCGAAGCCGGTATGTAACGTTTCGTCACGTATCTTTGGCGTTACCTATGTTGACACTCCAATTACCCTAATCGACTTTTTCCAAATCAAATATGTTCGAATGGCTATTTGCCTAGTTGTAATGCATTAACAACGACGAACGGTCGTTCATTATTATTCTTTCACATATTTTAGTTGGTATTACGTATCTACTTAAGTACCTTATGTTATGAATCAAACAAAGGCACTGTGTAGGCGCCTGCCTAGAAACTCATTGTAGATACCTAGGCAATAATCTTAATAACATGTACTATTGATTTATTTATTAGTCGAAGGTTATTTTAAGAATATATAGATATTACAATGTTTATTTTTCGCGAATCACAAACAACTGATGAAATAATCAACACGAGGATGCAGTATTGATCATTTACTAATTATTTACCTTATTAAAACATGCGTGCAGGCGTTAAAAATATAGATCTATTATTATTATTATTATTAATATTAGGTATTTTAAAAAAAAACAAAATGATTGATTGCTCAGCTTTCGCAGTTTATAAAAAAAATTTACTTTCTTCTTTTTAGTCGAAACTTCGCAACTGAGGATCGTGGCCCGGATGATTTTGTAGTCGGGCAGCAGTCTCTGTGTACCTAAGTGGGAGATCCCTGGCACCCTTGATGTGGTTCACCAGCCATAATAAAGCTCTTCCTCGTCATCTCAGGCCTCGCCGATTATCACGTTTGTTTCCAGGTTGTCATCCATATGTGCAAGGTATGCATTGCACGAGGGCAGCCAAAAGATCAGTCATATCAATGTTAAGTAGGGATTATAACTTTCACAAGCTGCCATCTTCTCTACCACACGGAAGACATATATTTTAGCCAATTTGTGGTAAATATAGTTCCTTTCAAAAATGTATAAAAAAAGATTATAGGTTAGTCCCTAAACATCGTAGTTGATCGCATTTTTTTTAAATGTATGAAGAGGCAGCGGTTTTTTAGATTTTGTATTAGGGCGGCCGTGTTCCTTAAGGCGGGCCTGTCAGCGAGCCATATGGCCAAAATATTGGAAAGTCCAGTGCATTTCTATCTTTCGAATTTCTATCTTGTTGACGATGGTTCGTTTGGCGTTTGGCAATCGAATCTAGTTTGGCTCTGTCTTCTTTTCCACACACCGGCCAAATATACGGGGCAAATTCAGATAAGGCAATATCTTATTAAACATTTTGGTCTCTGTTGGAGAAAAAACATCGCGTTATTTATTATTTCTTACAGTATAAGCGCAATAAAAAATACGACCCCTCAACAAAGACATAGATTTCCAACAATGTGTACTCAACCTCGATAGATAATAGAACACGTAGGTAGCAATATTAATTTTTGACGTCATAGCATCTACAAAATGTACAGAGGCGTCACGTCGCGATATTAATTACATATTTCTGAATAAAAAATCTTTATAATGCTAATTTTATTTACAATATTTTGTACAACGTAACGTAATAGATACTAATACAATAACATAACAGCATGACCTAATGCCAGTCGCTTATGATTATTGTTATAAATAATATTATGATTATTTATCAGTCATTAGAGAATATACTGCTGGATATCATATCAATAACAATTTAATATTTATTTTATTCCTATGGGACCATTCTATTTTTTTTGTATAAATCAATAAAATATGATCATGAAATTCTTTTTAATATTTAATATTATCGGGGTTCATCCATACAATGTACCTGTCGTGAATACACGAATGAATGATGAATCGATGAATCCACATGTCGTGAATATCATTATGTAACATACTTAATTTTATAATTGGCAGGGGAAATGTAAATTAGTTTATGAAGGGAAAAGTTTTTTCCCAATCATCTACGCCAGTACTTCTCAAACTGGGGGCCGTGGAACTCCTGCCAGGGAGCCGCGAGATATTTCAGTATTTGAAAAAAACAAAAATCATAACGTGATCACTGGACGATACCTGATACAAATCAATCAAAATTTCGAGGTCGAATTTTACACGATCACAATACTTAATCCGATATGGATAAGAATAATAATTGTAGAACTTAGTAATGAACTTTGCCTTTCTTCATGACAAAAAATTAGTTTTTCTTCCCACTTTAGTGATGAAAAATGGATGTGTTTTGCTTCATATTTGGCGGATTAGTAAATGAATTGAATCTTTTTCTTCAGAAAGAAGATATCAACATTTTAATTCTGAATATAAAACTTCAAGCTTCCTAAAAAAAAACTTTCTTCATGGTCAAAATGTATTAATCGATGATGCACTGACATGTTTTTATGCTTGAATGAGAGTATCTTACCACCAATGAAATATCACTCGACTTCAATAATTAAAAGTGGTATACATTGTCGAATCACAACGATTTTTCAGCATATACCTATTTCCCAAACTTAAATGAATACCAAAAGTACAATTGCATAAGAACACCATTTGATAAATCCTTAAAATATGATCATATTACGTGGGCAGCTCAAGAAGAATTGGTCGATATTAGATAATTCCCTTGAAGTTGAATTTAATGAAAATCTTGCAGAATTTCGGATAAGGTGACAGCAAGAATATCCGTCAATGGTAAAAGCAGCATTGTTAATCATAATTCCTTTTGCGACAACATGCCTATCTATGCGAAACAGCATTTTCACCATTACTGGTAATAAAAAATAAACACAGGTCGTGTCTTACCCTGCAAATTAGCATTTCAAATATTGTACCGGATATTGATTTATTACGTAAAAATACGCAATCACCCCCCTCTCATTAAATTGTTTTTGTAGGGTTTATAGCTGTAATAAATTTGAATTTTTGCTTTACAAACAAGTACTTAAATGAAATTTTCTATTATTTTTAATAAAAATGTACTCAGTGTTAAATAAAGTACTGTTGGTCACTAAAGATTAACTTTTTTGAGGAGGGGGGCCATGATATGAAAAAGTTTGAGAAGCACTGATCTACGCGACATCGATTACAGTTATATTAAAATGAATTGTTCAAGTTATTAGATTATTGATTAATTATTATTAATACGTGACAAAGGCAAGAAAAGTTTTTATTTAAAAGAAATTAAGATTAGGTATGTACTAACAACGGTAGAGCGGTAAGTAAAGTTTTAACAAGTTGAATGATATCATAATTTATTTACAGTATTATAAATAAGCATGAAATAGTAATTTAGTAATATCGGTGACGCTTACTTTGTTCATGTACAAGGGTTTATATGTGTGTAACACAGTTAGATAGGGTGGCTAAATAATTGGCGTTCAATAATATAACATTGAGTAAGTACATTGCAATAGGTAGGTAGTTGAAATACCAATCTAATGTTTTTAGCAATGGGTACTTAATTGGTTACTTAGGGTGTCGTTGAATTAAGAGCATACTTCAGTGAAACGGCAAATAATTTTCAACTATAGGTGCGACGAAATTTTAGAATGGCTGCCAATCGGAGAGCGAAAGTCGAGCTGTGAACACGTCAATTTGTTTTGTGAGGGAATTAATTCTTAAATCGTGTAAAGATGACTACAAAACGTTACCCATTTACTTGAAAAAGAAAACATGTCAATTAATATTATTACAAATAGAACAATAAACATAACACTAAATGGACGCATGTTGAATTTTTATGACAAATTATTTTTTGTTCTGCACGCGTCGTTTGCACATTCTTCGCGTCGCGCAGTCACGATCGTTTTAGACCATACCCCAGCTGAAGTATAGCCTTAAACAAAAGACAATTATTTATTGTCATTGGGGAGACATCATAGAGAAGGGAGTTATGGGTACATTTTATAAAACATGGTCTCAAATAGTGCATTTTAGGTACGTGGAGCTCTGAGGCCCACCTGTGAACATTTTCCTATGCGATAAATCGCCATTGAGTATTACAATAGAAGAATAGGTTACCAGGATTTTGAATGCTTCAGTTAAAACCAAGATGTCGGCACTTTTCAACGAATCGACTGCATCGTCTGCTTCACGAAAAACCCCCACTTTTCTCAAAAGTTATAATATTCGTATTCGTTCCTTCGTTTGCCGCCCTTTATAATGTGACGCTTCTAAGCAACGCATGACCTGCCTACCACCGGGGGACGTCACTGCATGTGCCTATATGTACTTTAGTCTGATTAATTATAAGGTAGGTCAACGGTAGAAAATTTCTCATAAGTATAATAATTATGATTATTTTTTAAACTTTCACGGTAGGCCAGTGACAGTAGGGCGGAGGTAGGCTGTTAAAATCTGGCATAAATAGTACACATTAAACTTTGTTAGTTATACGTATTTGTTTTTATTGAACTAAGACTACAATTTACGGTGTTGGTTAGTTTTTAAAAATCAATTCAACCCTGCCTAAACCATACCATAATAGTTTATAATACCATATATATTTTGGGCGATCGGACAAAATTGTGCACACTTTTTCATTCATACTTATTTATTTTCGTTGAATTAGAAATACATATTACACATATTGTTAGTTTTTTTTAAAATTCATTAAGCCCTGCCTAACCAAACTATAATAGATAAAAAAATATTTTTCTATCTATAACATATCTAAAACTATGTATGATTTAAAGGCATAATTTTAGATATTTTATAAATAAACAAATATGTTTGACTATTATCAAATATGGTTTGGTTTCGCACGGTTTAATTAAATTTTAAAAACTAACCAACACCATAATGTAAATTGTAGTCTTAGTTAAAGGAAAACAAATACGTATGACTGACAAAGTTTAGTGTGCACTATTTATGGTGAATCTTAACAGCCTACCTCCACCCTTCGCCACTGCGGTAGGCTATTACAACGTGATCTTCCTCGTTCTATCTTCTACGTTTCAGCTTCGTTGCATAGGCTCAAGAGAAATATACTCCAACACTGGAGCGTAACGGGTTTAAGTAGTTGATAGTATCTAATAGTATGGTGAGCGAACATAAATGTGCACTTAAAGAATACATTGTGTAGACCATGGCCCCCACAAGGGGGGGGGGGGCTGACAAGGCTCTAGCCTAGGGATCCGGGCTCAGAAGGGGTTCGGCGTGGCGGGTCGGTCAGATATGTGAGATAAACACACATCATAAATTTTCTCTAATAAAAAAAATCGCCTGCGTCGCTATTAGGACTTTAACATTTTAAAAATGAGGTTGTAAGATGCAATTTGAGTGTTTTGTGTTGATAGTCGACAACTCCATAATTTAAGTGTGTTAAAACTATATAAAATCGTTAAAATTAAACCGAAGGCCCTTACTTTTACGTCTAACACAATTTTGAAAACGCTTCTATTGTGCATCACACATGACATTAAACTTAGCGATAGGTAGGGGGGCCCGCCAAAGATCCTGGCCAGGGAGCACGTTTTAGGATGTGGGGGCCATGGCGTAGGTACAATTAATATTCATAAGTTAAAGTTTTGTATTAAGCAAGTAGCGCTGTTTTTGTTACCGAAACGGGCGCTAAAGCACTAATTTGCAACGCCTATGGCCTGGTGGTGAGCACACGCTACAGAAGTGAAAATTTTTATGTTGTTACTACCTACTCTCATTGTGGATTTGTATTAACGAATACAAAATTATACGTACATATTGGCTAGATTCCAGGGTCGGTCTGAGGCTCTTGGAAACATAGCCAAACAAGATTTTGGTGCCCCATTTCTTTTCACGGGGTAGTTACTTGTTCATATATAGTTGGTCACAAAAGTATTAGGTACTTCTCAATATATTATCTATTATTTTTCAAAATATCTGGTAGGTACCAGCGTAAAAATATTTGTAAATTATTTTATAGCAATTCTTAAACTTTTCCTGCGATGGAATACTTGTTTATTTTGAGGGTATGTAAATAATACATAAGAATATTTCGTAATACTTAGATACATGGGTCAATGTGAAATGGGACCAGTCTCAGGAAATAAAAACTAGAATTGAGATCGCAAGGAGCGCCTTTCTCAAAATGAGACGCCTCCTTAGCAATCGAGACCTTAACCTAGGTCTGAGACTGCGTATGGTACGTTGTTATGTTCTCTCAATTCTTTTCTATGGTATGGAAGTATGGACGCTAAACCAAGAGTTGTCACGGAGACTTGAAGCTTTCGAGATGCGGCTGTATAGACGCATCCTCAAAATTCCTTGGACTGACCGGGTGACAAATGTTGAAGTTCTCAATCGAATGGGGAAGGACCGAGAAGTTCTACGTAGTATCAAAACCAGGAAACTACAATACTTCGGCCACATTATGAGAGGACAAAAATACGGCATTCCCCAACTTGTCATTCAATGGAAGTTCAATGGGAAGCGTAGCAGAGGACGGCGCCGCATTTCGTTGCTTAAGAACCTCCGTGATTGGTACGAGTGCAGCTCCACTGAACTGTTCCGGGTAGCAGACGACAAAGATAAGGTCGCCTTGATGGTGGCCGACCTCCGCTAGGGGATGGCACAATAAGAAGAAGAAATAATACGTAATCAACAGAATTTAACAAAATATATAATTATTATTTATAAATCATAACTCATAAAAATATAAGTAAATTAAGTTCTTAATAACTTCGATGATTTGGGTCCTTGCATTGCTAATCTTCTTGACATCGAGCACAATAGAAAGTTGAATTATTATATCTGGTATGGTGTAGGTGTAGACCAGCGATTTCCAAACTGGGCGGCGCAGACTGTTGCTAAGGTAGGCGCGAAAATTTAAACACAAATTATGAATGTAGCCACAGGTTTGCAGTTTGCAAGTGCATAGTTCATAAAATGGCCGCTGGTTATATAATACATAAAAAACAAGTCCTATAAAAGTTGGGTTGTTTGCAAACCTGTCTGAAGATAAATGGAGACTAATTTAATAATACCTCACTTCTATACTATTGTGAAGTGCGTTAGCTATCTCGTGAAAAAATGATATAAAATGAATGGTCAAATCATATTATTGAAGAGGCAAATTTGTTTAGGAACGATACCTTTATTGCTAAACTTGTATTTTTGGTTAAATTAAAAAAAAATGAGTGAATAAATCAATGCAGGACCAGTAATTCACTGATTTAAAAAGACAAAGTGAAAGCATTCATAAAAAATTGGAGCTATGGAAATCAAAATTACAAAAAAAATAAGTTCATCATGTTTCCACTTTTAAGTGATTTCTGCGCCAGATAAATTGAAGCAGACAAAAATCTATCTACTGAACACTTGAATAGTTTGCTAATACACTTTTTACAATATTAAACATTAAGTTATTAAGTTCTCGGTTTTATAAAGTTTGTGCCAATGAACAGATGATGAATTTGAATTGACTAGATACTATTGAAAAAGCAATGCAAGTAGGTACTGCTACCATTCGTTACATCATATTTACGCGAAACGGGATTTTTTGCATGAGCTGCAATGACATCCAAATATCGAGCCCATTTAATAGAAAAAGAGCACTTTGTGCTAATAAACAAGCACATTCATCGAATGAAAAACAAATTGATTTAAAAATGAATAGATATAATACAGTGAAACTTTGTTTATTTTTATTATTACCACGTTTTTCTTAGCTTGTATTCTTGTTTGTCCGGCGGTTGTTTATCCAGTACAAATCTTGCAATCGATTTTTAACTAAATTTCCGACTAGCTAGACATTTGAAACTTTTAGAATATATCAGAACACGATGTCAATGGATTCTTTTAATACTTTTAGCCATCTTTAAGTAGAATTGAATTCATTTTCAGTTAATTCTGTTTTGTATGAAAAGTTATTTCGGAAGAAATCCGTAATCCAATCCACTATTATTGGTTGCTAAGAGGGTGGTCCTAGCAACTAAATTATTAATATATACGTGCGTTACTATGGAAATCAAAATGACATTTCAGTATTCTATATTTGTATGTTTGTTTGTTCCTAAATAGCAAAAAAATAATGATTTGTTTACAATTTCCTTATTTGCCCTAAATTATTAATATATAGAATAATTGTCAAGTTTATATGATTCAACAGAAAATTTAAAAACGTGGTATATAAAAAGTTCTTTTTATCTTGTAATTATTTTAATTAAGTTTCTTTTAATTTATGTATTAGTACATTTTTGACTATTAAAAATATGTCTGTATTATTATTTAATGATATAAAGTGGGGGGGGGGGTGCCAAGATTTGATTTTTTAAAGGGGAAGCTTAGTAACATAACGGTTGGAAACCACTGGTGTAGTTTCCCTGTCAATATGCAGTCAAATCTGTTTGAATTTGTTGCAGCCGTTGCAGCATATAAAACCATTCTAACACATATTCATATTGCGCGAAACATAGATAGTGAGCCACAGCGCTGCTATTTTTAGCGTATGAAGGTTTCAATTTTGTAACTAGGGAGACAAAAGAAAGGGCAATTAGCTCTTAATCTGCATAATATATATTAATTATTTAATATCGCACTGCTGATTCAGTCGATTCGAAGTAGGTACCTAGTAACCACTGTGTAATTTTCCCTTTTCATTTTTTCTTCCCTTCAGACGCAGGACCAAGGGCATAGGGATTGCAATACCGGTATTACAGTATTTATCAATACCAAAATACCAGTTTTAAAAATCTAAAATACCGGAATTTTCGGTATTAAGAAAGCACACTCGTTTACATTTTTTTAAATGAATTATAAGTTATGTGCTGCAAAAATGCAAATATATTAAGTGAATCCAACAGAGGTGAAAAAATAATAAAATAAATTATCATAATATTATATCGAAATAGAAAACATCCGTGACCAAAATGTTCAATTATTCTATAATTATTGATGACTGTACAAGCGTTGAATTTAAGAAGCTTATCCTGCAGCCGGATTTATTTTCACTGATGAACTTTTGAGGGCTTTAGTTAAAATTATCAATGTATTCAAATTATTTGTAAAAAATCACTAGTTCTACAATTATTATGATCAATACATATTTTTAAATGTCAACATAATAAATGTAGGTATGTAGGTTTTTGCTATAAAATAATATTTTTAAAAGATTTTAATATCTATATTTATTGATAAGCACCTACTTCTGTTTTTTTAATGTTTAAGAAATAAAAAATACCGAAAAACCGAAAAACCGGTATTGACATTTTCATTCGGTATTGCAATCCCTATAAGGACACGAGTTCTTCGTCAACATATGTATAATTACGAGTCCTACAGATAACTACGATAAAAGACCGTTTTGCCTCGGTGCGTCAATTAATTATACCTAAATATAATAGAAGAGATATTTTGTTTCAATAATTGACAATGTCATTTTGCGGAAGAACCGAAAATAAACAATAGTTATCATAAAAAAAGTGCAAAACAGTGTTTTTTAATTTCATAAAAATCTCCACTTTACAGCGCTGTTGTAGCAGTGAAGTATAAACAGCAAAATATAACAAAATATTTTAGGCAAAAAAAGTTGTAGGGAATTTTTCCTTATATCAAATTCATATGAACATACATAACTCTGAAAACACTCATGAGAAAATATAGCCAATAGAAAAAATCTTTTTCGAAAAAAGTAAGACACTCGGCAGGATCGAACCTGCGTCTCTTGGGCAGGTATTAAAGGCCAATAGTTAAAGTTTGTCACAATTAAGCATAGTGGTAATTCACAGGGCGCGAAACCCAAGAGACGCAGGTTCGATTCCTGCCGAGTGTTTTACTTTTTTCAAAAAAGATTTTTTCTATTGGCTATATTTTCTCATGAGTGTTTTCAGAATTATGTATGTTCAATAATTAGAATGGTACATTCATATGACTTATTTTTTAACCCAGTTCCTGGTGAAATTTTGAAAAAAAAATGCTTTTGTCCGCCATTTTTTCCAAAATTGCAAAATGAGAAGACCAGCTATCATTGGCGAAGAGTGGAGGTAGTCTGTTAAGATCCGACATAGATAGTACACACTAAACGTGGTCAGTCAAGCGTATTTGTTTTCATTGAACAAAGATTACAAGGTTAGATAGTGTTTGTTAGTTTTTAAATTCCAAGTAACCCCTGCCTAATCCAAGCCATAGTAAATAATAGTCAAAAAATTATCGTTATGTATGGTTTAATTGCATAATTTTTGATATTTTATAAATAGAAGATATTTTTGTATTGATAATGATTTTGGTTAGGCAGGGTTAATGAATTTGAAAAAAAACTAACCAACATATTTTGTAATATTATGTACTCTTAGTACATCGAAAACAAATAAGTATTACTGAAGAAGTGTGCACTATTTTTGTCGGACAGCCCATAGCATACATAAACTATTATGGCTTCGACTAGGCAGGGTTTAATTAAAAAACTAACTAGCACCATCTGCAAATTGTATTCTTAGTTCAATGAAAACAAATAAATATAACTGACAAAGTTGAGTGTACATTATTTACGTCGAATCTTAAGAGTCTACCTCTAACCTTCGCCACCGCCGTCTATAGAGGGAAAACTACCAGTTTCATCATAATTATCAGTCTCTCCAAGCTGATGCCATTTCTCTCGATCCGGTGCGTTACGTTGCCACATACTTCCATTGACGTCCCTAGAAAAAATACCGCCCCTAGGCAACGCCAAATGCCGCACCATTTTTAAATACAGTATTTTTTATCATCCTTTCAAGACTCAAATATCTAAAAAATGTGTTGTATGGATACATCACTAACGAAATATATACCACTAAATCTAATTTAAATGTCATCTCTATTTCAATAGACAGTACTGCGAGCATGGCGCCCACATCCTGAAGCGGACCCCAATGCTAGGCTCTTTGTCGGCCCCCCTACCTATCGCCAAGGTTAAAGGCCTATGGAGTTATCAAGTAATGACGCAATTAAAAATTACACCGCACAACAACATATTTTAAAATATAGCCATTATTAAAGGAAAATAGCGCCGCGGGCGACTTTTTTTTACTATTACAGCAAATTTGTGATGTGTATTTATCTCACTTATTTGATCGACTCGCCACGCCGGGCCCCCTAAGAGCCCGGAATCCCAAGCTAGAGCCCGGTCAGCCCCCCCTTTGTGGGGGCCATGATTGCGAGTCCACGGTTTCAGATACATTAAAAAATACACCTGAAAACTTTCAAAACTCGCGAGTGACCGGCAAAAATATTTGGATAAATTAATTTGGTATAATTCAAATTTAATACAATCAAATCTGTGCGTACCATTGCTTGTCACCAAGGTCGTGACGTCCAAGGACAACGGAAGTAAACTAGATATCGCAAACCTGACAAAAATTAGCCCTGTTAAACCTTTTATGTTAATTAATACATTTTATATCCAAGCAGTGAGCTTATTTATTTAATAGAAAGATATTTCTGGTATTACTAAATTTGGGTATCTACCTATTTCTATATACACCTAATGATTCTCCTCGATTTGTCGCCTTTCGAGTAATTGCCGCCCCCAAGCGACGTCAATCTGCCTACCCCCACGGGACGTCACTGCGTATTTCCGTAGGACTTAACCAGTTCATCGATGTACTGTACAAAGAAACGTCTTCGCTCGAGGAACTCTCTGGATTGCAGAATAGGAGTTGCTTTAGACTTAGAATCCGATGGACGAGCTTTCTGGTTTTTCAAATCGAATCTGGCGGGGGCATTCCAGCTGGTGTGTTTATATGATGCATATTGTCCAAGCCAAGAACGTCTGTATATGTTCAATGTTTGACGGGCTTAAGGACATGGTGGCCCGAGGCGATGGGTGATTTTGAACCCCTCACAATAAAAAATAAATCATCATCAGCCGGGGTCAATCCACTGCTGGATGAAGGCCTCCCCAAGGTCCTGTGTCGTTCGCTGCCACGTATTTCCGCCGAACTTTACCAGTTCGTCAATCCAGCTGATTTTAGGGCGACCCTGTGGCCGTTTTGTGCCGCTTGGGTACCACTGAATGACGGCATTTGTCCAGCGGCCGTCTTTTCGGCGAGCAATGTGCCCCGCCCATCTCCATTTCAGCTGTTTGGCAACGTCTATTACATCGCGAACTTCTGTCTGCTTCCTAACCCATTCGTTTCTCTTGCGGTCCTTTCGCGTGATGCCCAACATACACCTCTCCATGCCTCGCTGTGTGATTCTTAGCCTTTGGACATCTCTCGTGTTGAGGGTCCACGTCTCGCAGCCATACGTGAGCACGGGTAGCACACATTGCTTGAACACCCTACGCTTAAGTTACAATAAAAAATAAATAAAAAACCATTAACTATAACTACATAATAACATAATGAGTAAATATATGAATGTACTTATCTCTTTCCTAGAATTACATCCTGAAACTAAAATGAATTACTAATGAGAATGATATCGATGAGTTGACGACACATAGATAGGTACCTAATCAAATAAGTGGTTTATTTTTTTTTGTGTATAAGTATTTATGTATCTGAATGGTTATATTATAAAGAGTCATTATTTGATATTAGCTGCAGGGATTTTATTAGCGTTGCCAACTTGGGGTTTTCTTGCCAGATCTAGCAATTTCGATAGGCAGCTTGCAAAAAAACGCATCTAACCAGGGAACTCGGAAATAATGGGAACTCATATATCTAACGGGTAAGGCGATAGCAGGTATAGGTAAATCATTCTACAGTGTCGCCATAGGCGATTCGCGCGTGTATTGAATTGCTTGCGACAATGCCTGTTTCAATGCTAACAAACAATACCACTACAACTGCTAGCCACATTTGCCGTACCCATGGTGCCACTGTAAAACGATTTACCTATAACCGACTCGAGTAAGGAAGAATCCGGGTTAAACTTACACACGTCAAGAATGCGTTGTTACGTCGAATACTGAAAACTGCTCTCGGTTTATGCATTTACGCTCATTTAATGTTGGTTGCACGTGCATAATGCGTGCTTCGATTTGGTAGGACACTCACACATTCAAAAACCCTGCATCAATATGCGGCGTATTGAATATAGCCTATTGGTATTCTATTTATTATCTGTTCTGTGCATCTAACTTATGGCGTTTTGTTTGCCTCCAACTAGGGATTGCAATACCGAATGAAAATATCAATATCGGTTTTTCGGTATTTCTTATTGAATACTGGTATTCGTTAAAACATAAGAACTTATCGGTAAATATAGCTATTACATTTATTATGGTGACATTTAAAAATATGTATTAATCACAATAGTATAGAATTATTGGTGATTTTAACAAATTTAATAATATGAATATATTGACAATTTCAACTAAAGCCCTAAAAAAGGCTATTTTATTGTGACGATACATCAGTGAAACGGAAAATAATTTTCAACTATAGGTGCGACGAAATTTTGGACTCGCTGGCAGTCAGAGAGAGAACGTCGAGCTGGGAACACGTCAATGGCACGGCGACGGGGGTATTAATTCTTAAATCGTGTAAAGATGACTAAAAACGTTACCCATTTACTTGAAAAAGAAAACATGTCAATGAATATATTATTATTTTTACTAATAGAACATTAAATGGACGCATGTTGGATTTATATGACAAATTATATTTCGTTCAGTATGCGTTATTTTCACCCGCGACCCGCAATCCGCGCATCGCCTAGCCACGATCTTTTTAGACCATTCCTCAACTGACGTATAGCCGTGTAAATAAGCACGGATGCAGGAAAAGCTTCTTCAATTCAACAATTGTACAATCATCAATAATGTTATTATAGAATAGTTGAACATTTGTCACGGATGTTTTTATTTCGAGATTATATCAGTATGTTAATTTATCGAGACAATTTTATAAACGGGTATATTTAATGAATTTTGTTTTATTATTTCACCTATGTTAGATTCAGTCAATATTTTGCATTTTATCAGCACATACACTCAATTGAATATTAAATACAGTACAAACTAATGAAGAAATAACATTAAATTCATTGTCAAAAACGTAAACGAGTTTGGTTTCTTAATACCGAAAATTTCGGTATTTTGGATTTTTAAGCCCGGTTTTGAAATACCGGTATTGCATTCCCTACCTCCAACACCTTTAAATATGCCGTAAATACGCTAATGTTTATTTTCTTCAACTTTAATTTTCTAACCATAAGATACTTTTTTAATGAAAGTAGGTCGATATCTACTTTAGTTGCTTGAGAAATAAACACAATGAAACAATAAGGTCATTATGGCCTTACAGTGATGTAATGGTATCAGATATATTTGAATGAGTGCTTAGAGTTTGTCCAGACGAAGCGTGTCTAGCCGCGAGTGCATTTGGACAGCTCAATGAGGTCACCTGTACCTCGACCGCGCGCGAGAAGTTACGCAGCGATTACATGTGGACATCTCAATGAGGTCAAATGTACCTGGAATGCGCGCGAGTTTTTAAGTGCTAGTCAAATCGCGCCATCTGAACATGGCCTTAGGTATGTGGCATCAGTTTCACGATTATCTATTATTCCACTCTTATTTTGTAACTTGGTTATTATTGAATGAGCGTCAGTGCATAAACCGAGAGCAGTTGCCAGAACTCAGGTCGTGAAGCCCAATTACAGTGGAAAAACTCCCAAGCTTGAGGAATTTACATGTTGGATTATGTAAATATTCTTTGACCTCACCGGGAATCGAATCCGGAGCTCCCGTATGGAAAGCCAGCGCCTTAAGGCCTGTTCGGACTGTTCCAGTGATTTAGTAGAGTAGCGAGTGATTTGGTAAAAAACCGTGTCTGAACAGACAAATTTAGTCGAGTAGTTTAGTAAAATCGCCAGTCCAGTCGATTTATTTTATTCTATTATTTCGGTTGAGTAGCGACCCCCACCACCTCTCACTATATACTAAACAAGCCACGAAACAAATCTGGACAGGCGAGTTCATTAGTCGCCGACTGCCGTAGAGATGGAACAGCGTTGGAGCGAAGATACTACTCGACATAATATACTTCAATGCGACAAACCGTCGCGAAGGTGTGTTGATAGATCCGTAGATAAATGGCAATATTTCACAAAAAGCTTGTTGTTATTGAGGATAGGTAAAGAGGTACACATTATCTTATAAGTTATATTCATTTATTATTCTGTATACTCAGTATGAAGGATATTATGTCATGTCGGTAGGTAGTGTGGATAATTTGTTGATTAATACGTTGATAAATAATGGCAATATTTCACAGAAAACTTGTTGTTATTGAGATAAGGTAAAGAGGTAGGTACATCTTATCCTAGTGTGCATAAAGTACATATTTATTACCTAAACAAACTACAAAAATACATAGGTAAGCATACAAAAATTTATGAAACCACAAAAATATAATAGGTAGGTATCATATGTAAATTAGTATTCATCAATAGGAATTTGGAGGATAAATCGATTCAATTACGTCAACGCCGTTTTTGTATCGTGTCATTTGAATTATTTTTGAAGTTACAAGTTTATCTGACAGACGGCAGCACTCTCGTGTCGCGCGAATGGTGGCCGTTTTGAAATATCCGTCGCAATGTTCATTTTGACACGTCACTCACTAATGTACTGTGTTCGGACACTTTTCTGTTACTAATTCACTAAATCACTCGCCACTCTACTAAATCACTGGAACAGTCCGAACAGGTCTTTACGCACTGCACCACGAGAGTCGCAATTCTTCCAGACTCGAGATCGGTTGCCTGTTACTCCACACACGTTAGGTATTTCAGTGCCCATTGATTCTGTGTTTTCTTGATACAACTTACCTTTGAACACTTTGTATACTTACAATATTCACTGAGCTTATATATTATTATCTTAGACCAAGTGGGCGTAGGTCCATTTTGTGAGTCTGGTGACTACAAAAATGTCATGAATTATAATTTACCTATTATTTTAGGTAGGATTTAGTTTTATTACATCGTGATACTTCCGGTAATAAATTCTTCGGTAACAATTATTCACAATATTTAGGCTAGTGATCGAATTAATAATAATAACTATTTAAGACGTGCTCCAGGCCCTTAAGGTTGGATTATTGTGATATTAATTATATTCAGAGCAAATTGGCAATACAACTATAGTGTTCATATTAAACAAACAATCCCACCACCATAACAGGGAAAAATATCACTAAGTGAATAATAATATAAGAAATGCCAAACAAAAATCTCCCTTCTGATTCCTAACCTTTTTCGGTTGCAGGAGTTCAGGCGCGCACACAAGGGGGGATAATTAAAACTAGATAATAATGGATATTTAAAATTAGAAAAAAACCAACGCTCAATCTGCCTTCCCCCACGGGACGTCACTGCTGGGATGAGTTGAGGCGTTGACTCACATACTCTGTGCACAATTGCACTTGGTCTAGCCAGGATAATAATAATATGTCGCGGAATATTGTTACGCCGTCTGGTACCGAAGTGGCCTTATCGAGGATACTTCCAACAAAGAGTTGGCATAACATTGTATCCATTGTTCGAGCTTCCACTCAAATATAGCGGGTGTACTTATCAGTGGCGCACTCAGAATTTAATATTGGGGGGAGCCCAGGAGAATACAAATTAGTCCCATAGCCTCTTTTTCTTCTTCATATAATTATTTTTACATATTTTCACAATACACGGCGGCATATTTGTGCAGTTTCTCCTAGTTTTTTTATTAAATTGGAGGCATAGTGGCGATAACCGATAAACCGTCCAGCGAATATGCTGGACATGTGCGCCTAGTACCTATGCTAAAATATTACTCAAATAATATCGGCTGTGCTACCCGCTTGGTCTAGACTAGAGCTACAATATTTATGCCAAATTACACTGAAAAAAGAAGTTCTTTTGATTTACACCACCACCGACTGTAGTGGGTGTAGTCGTTCTTTTCGCAGAATGTTTATCGTCGATTTTTGGTTTTTTAATAATTTGAGGTTTCAAAATATTAATTGAAAACAGAAAAAAAGTATTATTGCATTTAACTTATACACAAACCTACTCACAGCTTAATTTCTCGTTTATTGGTCTTTTGTCTATTGCACTCAGTGTACCTACACCATAGCCCCCACATCCTGAAACGGGCCCTCAGGCTAGGATATTTGGCGAGCCCCCTACCTACCGCTAAGATTAAAGGCAGTGTGAAATACTACATTAACGTTTTTCAAATTGTGTTTTAGTTAAAATTAAGGGTACTTATACAGTGAATTATTGGCGATTTTTAATACATCTACTTGTGATGTGTGTTTATCTCACTTATCTGGTCAACCCGACACGCATGGCCCCCCACATCCCGGGCCCCCAGGCTAGAGCCCTGTCAGCCCTCTCCAGCCATGATCTACACCACTCCGGAATTCGGGTGGACACCGAGACTTTTTTAGCAGTTTCATTAAGGATTGGGTTTCTAAAAAAACCCAACATTAGTGTTTGAAATTTTTATGTTAGAAATTAAAATCATTTTTTGCCGTGTTTTTATTTGTCTAAGCCCAAGGTATAGTTTATTGGTTTTCATTTTCAATGTTTTAAATCATTCCGATAATTTTCATGTTTGGGGGGTGCCAGGGCCCCTTGCCCCCCCCCCCCCACTGATTACACGTGCATAATGCGTGCTTCATTTTCGTAGGAAACTCACACATTCAAAAGCCTGCACCAACATGTGGCGTATTGAATATAGCCTATCGGTATTCTATTTATTATCTGTTCTGTGGTTGTAGCCGATGAATTTGCGGTCGGTCGCGCACAATCGAGGCTTAGTTCGCTGGCTTACAGGACACTGTGGTTAGAGTTATTTCGCGGCATCTGTAAATAGTACAGGATATAACCATGATAATGTAACTGTCCGGTGTGGTGTTATTTCGTATTCAAGTTAAACTATAAATCATCAATTTCGCTACAAAAAGACGTCAACTATATACCTACATCCGCATTAAGAAAAAGTCTTCACATACTGTTGAAGATAATTTATCGGGGGTATCTATGGGATGCTGAGGTTGTCCCGATGTTAATGTTCGTATCGTGGAAGGTTGCTTGGTGTGTAATGCGTGACATGATATAGGTATTCGGGACACAGTTGAATAATACACGTTGGTGGTATTTCTTGGTTTTGTTTTGTAGTTAATAAGTTTGGATACACACGGCACTAATACAGGACTATTACATTAGTTTTTAGGTTGAGTTTGAAGGTTGACATTATGATTTAGATTTGAGGTTGAACGTTATGCGGAGTTGCGCGCATAATTTGACTACACAATTAATTGAAGGGCCGAAATGATTTATTGACTGTCATTTCCTGTTCGTATTATTGTCTATGCTATATAAATGAGCATAGACATTTGGGTGAAACACACACACACACACACTTAGTTTCAAAAATAAATGAGCGTGTGTGGATGAAGTGATATTTTTTGTTTTCTCTCCATTTTCGGGCACGTACAATATTTTAGTACCACAGCCATAGTGTTTTAATATACTGCCATATATTTTCAAATCAGTGACGTCCCTAGATAAAATGCCGCCCCTAGACAGCGCCAAAATGCCGCCCCATTTTTTATACAGTATTTTTATCCTTTTATGAGTGCAGTATCTAAGAAATATGCTGTATGGACCCATTACTGGTCACTTTTTACTGTTACTGTCGTTTCTGGTCATCAAGGACGTCGAAGGACAACGGCAGTAAACTAGATATCGCCAACCCGAAAAAACCAGCGAACTGAATTTGTTAATGAAAAGATATTGTCGTTATTACTAAATTAAAACACATTTACTGCTGACCAGATAATTACTAATTAATTACCACATTTAAATAGCATGTTAATTATATCTAATGGCCAACTAATGCAAACGCGCCAGTCTCATTTCTATATTTCAGCTATTTCTATATATTCCAAATGATTCTCCTCGATTTGCCGCCCTTCGAGTAAGTACCCCCACGGGACGTCACTGTTTCAAATGAATATAATTACAATTGTATATTGCCATCTTTTAACACAAATACAAAGTAGTACATATAGGTACTTCAATTATTGGCTTACATCTAAAATATCTAACAGTTTTATTCTATCATGGTGAATGAAGATTATATAATAAAATAAAAGTCGGAATGTTGCTACGGTGATATCATAGGAGTACTAAAAAATCACTGAGCCAAACTTGAAATCGAAACGCATCCGTAGTCTGATACTGAGTACCTCCGCTACACAGAAGTACCTACATTGGAACATGTATATGTCTCAGAGCGATTGAAGACACGTATCCACATTCTTTATTACAGACAAAATTAATGAGAATCGACCGAATTATCTAGGTAACTAGATAGTATCTAAAAAAAATGAATACATTTTTTTGTGGAAATTTTATTGAATCACTTGGCTGATTCCTAATTGTATACAATAATTACATCATTGCAGAAAGATTTTATGCCTATTACGGTAGGACTTGGACCGTTCTATTGATACTATGATAGGATGCTTTTCAATATATTTTTATATACTTAACTGTGATGCACGTCATCAGTGACAGATCGGATATAATTTGAACTCATACATATGATTATTATTAAATAAATTAGTTTATACTTACATAGTTTACATTAATTTTTCGATTTGTCACCCTTTGATAAGTATCATCATTCGGTGGTATGCAACACACGTAGATTCAGTTTACATATTATATTATTTATGAAATTGAATCTATAATATTTTTTTCTGCGTGTTTTGTCGCCCCCTGAATTCCGCCGCGCGGATGCTGCGCACCCCTAGCATCCCCGCTTGGCATGTCCATGATTATTAGGTAGTTCATCATATTTTCATTTTTAATTAATATAATGTGGCAGGATAAATGAGGCGAGGGTTGCAAATTTGGGGTGGCCCTGCTTTGTTCGTACATTTTCTAGTTTAAATGATATAGTAAACCATTTCTTTTATTCAACTAATAATTTACAAGATTTGAGAATGCAACATTCCATTGAATATTGAACATACATAACTTGAAAACACCTCAGATATATATTTACTAGAAAAAAATCAAAAAATTATGAATGATATAGCTTTTTATATTTTTCTTAATTGATTTGAAAGCAAGAAACTGCATTAGAAAATGCACGCAACATTATTACGAAGTAGGTTGCCTAACTAATAATATATTAATATACCAATAATCGATGAGGATTGCATTGTATCTTGTCACTGGGTACATATTGTGGCCGATGGTATAGGTGGGTACCGAACCGACATAATTAAATATTTAGGGAACATAGACGACTCGCGGTTGTCTTTGAGGTAAGTACTTGCTTTGTCAGAAAGCCAAACACAATCTGAAGATTTATGTCTGAAAAATTATTGCAGCACCACTGAAAGAATTTTTGCATCGTGTATTTTAATCCCCCAAATTCTTCATATTCGACCGTATCCGTGAAAATTATAGCTTATTATTATCAATAAATATGTAATTATTGTATTATTTTTTATAATGTACAAACAACCACGATGGCCACGCGGCAAAGTGTGGTACGCGTCCCCCCAGTTTGGTGGGGGTACGCGCTGCACCGGGCTTTGGCTGCGACTGGTGCAAAAAGCATTATTACAACATCGATGCTAGAAGGTTTATCGCATGCGGAAGAAGAGCAATTGTTGGAATTAGCTTCAGACGGATTCTTGAAAAATAAATATAAGGAGTGTACTTTAACATCATTCTGGTTGTAAATGCAACATGTGTATCCAGTTTTAACAGAGAAAGTCCTGAAATACAACTTGCCTTTTCCAGCTTCATATCTATGTGAAGTTGCTTTTTCAGAATTTTTAGACATTATGTCAAAAAAGGAACAGGCTTTAGGATGTGTAACCGCATCTCAGATTAAAATTAACAACCAGGGAACCAAATTATGATGATCTGTCTCAACATAAACAATTTCATCCTTCTCATTGATTATAATGAATGTTATTTATAATATAACTTTTATTTATATTTTATTGTGAATTAATTTTATTTTTCGTTTATTATTATTTTGTTTATGTACTAAAAAAAGAAAAAAGAAATATATTTTGATTGTTATTAAAGTATATGCAATTTTTTTTTGATGTTGAAAGTTTGGGAAACACTGGCTATAGCGTCGTGGGTCCCAGGCTCGAATCTTGGGTCTAGCAAGTACACATATTGTTTTTAACTTTGTGTATGAGTCAGAGTATGGACCCAATAGGTTGAGCAAGTGGCTGACACCCATCCAACAAAAATCTGTTAATACAAACCTCCACTATGTGGGGGCCCATATTATGATCTTATTATGATCGGACATGGTCGGATAAAATTCTCATAGAATACTTTTGAAAGAAGTTATCCATTTCAAATAATATGTCACATTTTTAAACAAAACACCCTTGCAAACTCAAACGCAAACTAATGACATTAACACACACTGAAAAAAACGACATAGGAATTTGCTAGACCGGGGATTCGAACCCGAGGAAGTACACTACTTTATGAGTCGACACGTTACTGCTCAGCCATCGTGGGCGCCACAATATTTTTTAACAATACACGAATCATAATATAACTGTGTCAAGTCTTTTTACGCGAAATAATAAAATTCACTACCAACCTACAACTAACGTATTTTTTTTACACAAATAATAAAAAAACTTTAATTTTATTATAAATAGTAGGTACCTACTGTTACCAAATATCATAATGCCTAAATCCCCCATCAACAATCCTCCAATCGACAGAGTTGAGGATATAATGATAATATTATTGTAACTGTAAAGGAGTCAAGGCTAAACGATGATGCACAGCGAAACAAACAACAAGTACGTTACCGTTATCTGTTTCTAGGCAAACGAAGGATCGAGGGTAGGTACGGCCAGTCGGCTACCTACCCTTCATCCCTTACGTCGCCTCCAAATACGATTCGCTACCTTTTTCGCGCCACAGCGCGCCTTTACAAATGTTATTAACAATTAATTTTTTATCGTCAAGCGAAATATACTTACTTAATGTCCCTGAATCGGTGTTTTTAATAAGTGGAAAAGTGTAAATCAACACCCTCCGCAAACCCATACCTATCACTACCTAATATATATTATATTTATACAACAATATATATATATTACCATTTACCTACATGTCAGTAGTGGAAATGGAAAAGTTTACGAACCGGAGCGCTCAACAGTGTTCTGAAGATATTTAAATAGTTATGAAATAGTATGTGTATTTCATGAAAATAAGTGTTTTGGATTTTCTATTATATGACCTATCTAGCTCAGACGATCAAATTATTTTTTCCACGAGACGGAGCGATAATTTTACCGATTTCACGAACAGGAACGTCGCTCCGGTGCGCTCCGGTCCATTTCGAGCCCTGCAGTAGGTACCATAAGAATGGGTTACATTGCATCACTTTTACAACAATCTTCAGAAATAATGTGTATCTATATCTATTTGAAATGTTGTCCTTTAAAATTGTTGTGTTTTAAAATTAAAACTATTTCTTCGACTTATTTCAGTATATTATACTGTTATTATTATTTTGAATGTATTTTTTTTTTGAATTTTCAAATTAGTTCTTTCTAGAGAGAACCACATTGCATCACTTATTTCGAATGCTCATTTTTCCGTAGAAAATATAAATCGATGCAAATTAAGGGGGGACATGCTCGTCGTAGGTCGAAATTGAGTTTTTATTGTATTTTAAAACCATGATCCTGGACACTCCTTAAACATTGTAGATAATCTATTTATATAATTTTGAAGCCTTATTATCCCTCATATTTATTTTAAACATTTGATGACTGCATAAAGTATTTTTGTTACATAAAATAGTATTCTTTTAAACCTCTCGCTCTAATGTTTCAGAATATAGTCATATTTCGGTACATAACTGTGCAGTGGTGTTAAGATTTTTTACATTTATTTATTTTTAAATGCATTTATAAAACCATTAGTATAATTTATGACGAGATAATTTTTGTAAAATATTCACGATAAAAAATTATATTGATAATCTCTGTGATCCCAAATTTGACAAGAATTAGGCATTTTATTATTTAAAAATCGGCAAGATTAACACATTTGAAGATAATTCTAAAGATACTAATTATAAGCAATGTCTTTGACCATTCAAGTGTGATAAAAATCTTATAAATAATGATTACTTTATAATAATTATTGACCTAAGAATAAGGTAGTGTTTTTTTGAAATACGCCATCAATATCATTTTAAAAGAATACTATTTTATGTAACAAAAATACTTTATGCAGTCATCAAATGTTTAAAATAAATATGAGGGATAATAAGGCTTCAAAATTATATAAATAGATTATCTACAACGTTAAAGGAGTGTCCAGGATCATGGTTTGAAAATACAATAAAAACTCAATTTTGACCTACGACGAGCATGTGGGCCGTTAAGCAAACAAAAATACTCTTTCATATGTATGCAATATACTAGCATCGGGGTTTTTTTAGTGGGGAAACAAAACGGCCAAGTTGTAAAAGTTAGAAAGTTTATTTAAAAAAAAATACAAAAAGGTATTGACATGAAACATAATAATATAAAAAAAACCTCTAATATCAATGACAGTAAGCAAAATATGAAAAAACGAACATAGGCACATAATATAGAAAACATAATAGGAACTAAATTTAAAAAAAATCCTGAGATATAACTGAATCCAGTGAAGTCCCGTGGGGGTAGGCAGATTGAGCGTCGCTTGGGGCGGCAGTTACTCGAAGGGCGGCAAATCATTAGTTATATAGAAATAGCTACCTAAACTTAGTAATAACGGAATTATCTTTCCATTAAAAAAATCGGTACTGTTCGGTTATACCGGAGGCAGCGGAAAACGCATTTTGAAAATAACCGATAAACTGGATTATTTGTTAGTTTGGGTTAGTTTAGGTTCGGTTAGGTTGGGTTAGGTTAGGTTAGGTTAGGTTTGGTTAGGTTAACCTAACAAATAATCCAGTTTATCGGCTATTTTCAAAATGCGTTTTCCGCTGCCTCCGGTATAACCGAACAGTACCAAAAAATCAGCTCACTGGTTGGAAACAAAATGTATTAATTTCACAAGGCTATAATTTTTTGTCTGGTTCGCGATGTCTAGTTTATTTCCCTTGGACGTCATGGATGACATAATTACTGAATTTGCGAAGAGGCCAGGAAAGTTCTTTTTATTGTAATCGTTGAGTGTTGGGACGACTAATAATTAGTGTATTTAGGTATGATTAAAAGGAGGTTTATGTTAAATAAATACCAATGACAATTATTTTGTTTAGATGTTGTACAATAATATTAATTATGTCATTGTTATATATAAAATTTTATATCTAAATTTTATTTTGTAGGTATATTTTATCACTATATATTTTGTTAGTAATGTATCCATACAGCAGATTTATTATATATTGGAGTCATGAAGGGATGATAAAAAATGGGGCGGTATTTTGGCGCTGCATAGGGGCGGCATTTTGTCTAGGGACGTCACTGACTGAATCTCACTGAATACATTGCAGTTCTGGAATGCTAAAAACTCTCCGTTTATTTTTACCCGTTGAGGAGGATTGATGCCACCTAGTTATAGTATGTCTTTCCAATGGCCCCCACATCATGAAGCGGGCCCCTGGGCCTGGATCTATGACGGGCCCCCCTACCTATCGCTAAGTTTAAGGGAAGTGTGGTTTTCTACAGTAGTGTTCCCCAAGTGGTTCCGACAGAACCCCGGAGATAAGGGTATTCCGTGTATTTGTAACTATTTTTAAATAAATCCAGTTGATTTATTGAGTTGTCCGCACTTAGCATAATATTATGAAGCACTGATCACGACTTCCTTTTGTGGTAGCCATGTGGTAACATGCAACCCTTCGCCATATTGGATAAAAAACCATTTCATACCAAAGTTAGGAAACACAGTTAAAATAATTATAAAATAAAATTCTACACGCGAAATATCATTTAAATACTTATGTAAATCATCATATCACATCAAATTACATCGGATAGCCACATGTTTTTAAATTTTATTAATCATTAAGGAAAATAGACTTTTTTTGCTACTAGAGCAAAATTGTAGTGTGTTTTTCTTACTTGACTGGTTGATCCACCCCGCCGGGCCCCCACTAAGCCCGGGCATCCAGGCTACAGCCCTGTCAGCCCCACCCCCCCCTTGTGGGAGCTATGGTCTTTCCATAAGTAGTGCAATGTATCTTTGGTGTCCGGCCACTTCCAACCTTTCAATGATTTTATCATTGACTGACTGTAGCACTGTTATCATCGAAACTTTCAATCACTCCAGGATAAATATTTTTTTTTGTATATTAATATTAGATAGGTACCTACTAACATTTGTTTCATTTCTATCGAATTCTCGAGACGAAATTTCTCGATCAGAACTAGGGTAGCCAACTTAGTATCTTTCTTTCGAGATCTAGCATTTTTTAATATACCCACAATAGCTTGAAAAATACGCATCTGGTTTAAATCTAACATTTTTAGAAAACGTAAACAATAAATAATAAAGGCCAATTTGTTGAATTTAAAAAATTGTGTCGTCTTATTGTGGAATCTATGGCCTGTGTCAGACGGGACACCGGTGTCGCGCTCGATATAATATAGGAGGCCTTGGTATTCGAATAAAGGGGCCTTTGTATTATCTTTATAGCTAATGAGTCAATGCATAATTTCGCGTTATAAATTAGAACATAAAACTTGCTGCGGTAATAAAAACATGTGTACCTATCGGCGGCTTGATAATGTAGCGGCCGACGGAAAAGTGTACCGGACACGCGTTGACTCATTAGCTGTGGGGCGTTCATAAACATAATACAAAGGCCCCTTAATTCGAATACAAAGGCCTCCTATATTATATAATAACGTAATATAATCTTCTGAAACGGGCCTATGAATATCTCTTCACGAAGTTTGTATGCTAGTATTGTTTAGTGTTGTTTTTTGTACAATACATTTATTAATTTAAATCATGTGTTTCGCTCTCACTTGGGCCCTTTTTATTAGAAAGTCTCTGTAAACTCAGTCAAAGGACACTTGAATGCGTGGCGACCTCAGTACTTGCGTATCTTCTCCAGCTGAGACATTCCCAGGCGTAAAAAACTGCTGATGCTTTCCATCCAAATGTAAAAATAAATAAATTTCTTATAAAAAAGCTAGATCACTATATATCACAAAAAAATATAAAAATCGCAAAACAAAAATGAATTTTTTTCATCAGAAATGCGCCGTACGGTCATCGATTTTTTTAGTAGAAATATTGATCATTATATATTAACATAATTAGGTATGTTTTTTTTATTCTGTGCGTCGAATTGACTGTCGTTTTATAATATTTTCAACAGTCCCTTAGATATTTTCTCCGTGTTCATGTTTTGGATATTAATTAACAAATTAACCAACAAAAGCAATGTATGGATTTCCAAACAAACTACAAAAGTATGAAAAATATTTTTAAAAACGTATGGTCATTGTAACTATGTAGACAATGTACAGACTATGGGCGGTAAAAGCGTTAAATATTCTGATTTTCGTACAAATTTGAATAATCATACTTGCCAGTATTTTAAATATTCATGGGTATATAAAACCACCATATTACCATGGGTGGGTATATAGTTACACCAACATACTTTAATCAAATCACTGATTCCCAACTGCTGGGTCGTAAACTATTTCGTTTAATATTTAGATATGACATACGTAAGTAAAAATAGTGGTGATTTAAAATTAGTAAATAGGTATATACATCACTCCATTAGTAGAGAAAATCCGGGCACACGAAGCGAATATTTATTATTGCCGGTATTCCGTCCGAGCGGGGCAGTGGAGTTTCGTTGAATATGCAAGCACAGCGCCATTTTTAAATTAATAAAGCCTGAGCATATCTTTTTGCACAAGCAACGAGTGGTCCACTGTTCAGCTGTCAAAATCAGATCCCAGATTACTTGACATATTGATTCGCCCTTTCTCGTTTCAAATTGAATTATAAAAAATTCTCAAATCAAATATATTAGCCATCAGTGTTATTTATAAATACTATACATTCTTGTTATTTATCAGCTGTCAAATTTCAGACTAGTCCTTTACACAAAAACCGGTGGTAATATGCATAATGCTAGTGTATTGCTATCCAAATCAAACCATTCCTTGTGTGAACACGACAGACGCGTCAGTACGAGCACTCTATAGAACTCTACAGGCAATGTCAGGTCATCTATAGACAACAACGAGAGGGGGGAAAAGGTAGGACCAGTCGTTGTGAATGTATCGGCTTTCTTCTTGAGTCGGCAGTGGCAAGCATCAAAGTGAACGGAAAATTTCATCCGGATACGACCAAATTATGGGGAAACGAACATTCTTATCATTATGATAAAAATGAATATTTATACTACATATTATTATGTCGATTATTGTTTATAATGTTGTTGATTATGTAGAATATTAATACTGTCGACTGAGAGAGGGTACTTTTGATGGATTTTGAATTTAAATTCTAATTAAATTACGTCGGTACTTATATACAAAGTTAAGAAGAGTTCTGTTTTTTATACTATCTAATAAAAAAAATCGGTGAGTGTACTTATGTACGCGCGTTAGAAGTTATACTTCTTTGGCGTAACAAAACGAAAAAACTCATCTTTGCCGTACAGCGGTTATAATCGATTCAGAAGTGCCCATGATGAATAAATAAAAAATCAAATTTTATTGGCGTGTTATTATGATTATTTTCATTTCGGTCTCAAGGGTATTTTATCGATATAGGTACCGTCAGCAATAATATTATGTAAGTATGCGAATAAATAATATTATTATTATTGCAGAATGTACCTACCTACATCGGAAGAAAAAAAATCGCAAAACCTGTGTTTGAAAAATTTAGCAAACCGCTATTTCGACCATCTTTGCTTAAACTGATGACTGAACAACTATTTTCGTTAACAATAATAATTTATTACAAATCAAAAGTAAAACATAACCTATTTAATGGTTTAACTCAAACGTGATATTGACTTTTGTGATGAAACATAATAATTATTATTGTCTTCAATTATTATAAACCGCTAATAAATAAATTGACATGGGATATGCGACAAATATTATCCTAAACTGTAAAAATATGTATTTTTGTGTATGAAGTGTCTAAATATTGCAAATTTACAACATACCATTGTTTGAATTATTTACCAACTCAACATTCACAAGATTTATTTATTTATTGATATATTATAATTTGACTCATAAATAATACTTACATAGATATAGCCTCAAATAACTAACGATCTTTACGGTGTAAATTAAGTCGCCGGCTCTCACATCAAAACGCGTCTCGTTCGTCGAACAAACCTTCCGAGATCCAATGTTGCTTGTGAATACCGCGTACATCTATCTACCAACAGTCTTGCGTAGCCTTCGAAACTTATTGATATTTTAATGCGGTGATCGGCGAGCCGGTATAGGAATGACCATTTCGTAGGTGTTTGTATGTGACTTCAACTCTCCGACATGTCGATTGCAAAAGCCACAGATGTTTTTTTTTACGAAACAGTTGCATTCGATCAATCTGCGGAGCTCCATTTCGCAACGTGCGTTTTGTTGGTTTGTTAAATAACGATGACGTCACATCGACGTATTCGACACACTTTTGCGAGTTCTGATGTGCAAGCCGGCTTACATAGTAAAGTCTCCCTTTTATGGGAATTAGTCCCAGGTAAAACCCTAATGTGACCGGGCTATATTATCGATATTAAATTTGGTGTTAACCATTACTCGACGAGTTTAATTTGAAAAATACAACTGGGCAAACCAGACGCGGTCAAAGCGGATAGGATATTTTGTCAATTATTTACTGCTTAAAATTATGTACCTAATAGTTGTAGGTTGTAGGTATTCGAGTTAGACTGATCCAATAATATCAATGAAGCCAAATAGAAAAATAATAACGAAGAGAAAAAAAATATGCCATTGGCTTTTAGATAAATCCATGAGTCTTGCACATCGTATTATTCAGAATTTGGTAGCCATTTCTGTTATGGATGTGAAGACTAACCATCTGTGCGCATAGGCGAGGACATGCTGGGACAAAGCAGCTCTTGCGAAATCTTGGTACTATACCTGCACCCCATTTGGGTGAAATTTGTTGCTTGCAATACCAGATATTTTTATCAAACTAAAATTTTGCATTCGACCTGTATGTGGAGGTAGGTACATTAAATTACAATATGTTTTGTGAATACCAACAGAGTTACGTAGACATATTCGACGTGTTGCAGCCGAGACACAAATTGTCACCTTGGAGATGAATAGACCTATTCTGCAAAAGTTTCAAAAATGGTTATATTTGAAAACAAAATTACAATATTATGTGTTTAGTAAGACTTTAAATTTTCTCATGCCCATATCTCTGAATTTTGCAAATGTGGGGAACGTCCATTCATTTCCAAGTTGACGAAATATTAATGTTTAACAAAATTATCTTCACCAAACCAAGTTTTGGTCATCTGAATCCTGATTTTATTATTTACAGTGCATAATACATTTTTTTTGGAATCAAGGTAAAATGTTTCTCCTATTTTACCATATGTACTTACTTTTGGCAGCAAACGAAGAGCTAAACTATTTTAATGTATTCCATAATTTATTGGATTAAAAAAAAAAAAAAAATTTATTGGTTGCAAAAGGGTATATTATATTATTATTTATTTTCTGATTGTAAAAATGGGTAATATTATACTTTAAATACACCTAAAATGATGTTGACTATTATTTAGCTATCCCACCAATCATCAACGAGTGGCTATTCAGTTATACAACTGTAACTTTACATATATTATCTTGCAAAAATATATCGAAAATAAAATAAATTTTGAAATAGGTACATACCTCAAAAAACCTAGACCAAGTGGGACATTTGACATCTTTCACGGTCTGTGGGCGAGTGCTCTTGTTCCTTGAGCTAAGGCCATAGACCAGCGATGGCAAATAAATGGCATGCGTGCCCAAATAGGCACACTAAAATTCTTTGACGGCACGCCAGAAAATAAATTCCCTTTATTTTTTATTATTAAAAAAAATCACTTTCAATTCAACAACGCAAATATCTTAAAATTTCTCATAAAAACTGGAATAAATTACACCAATTTCCTTGAAAATCAACACGATGGCCTCTTGTATCTTATAATATTTTAGGTAATGTAACACATTATTATAACATTTAAGTGTATGAACAAATTTCGTGATTCAATTATTTTTAAACTTGTACTTTCGGAATAGAACAAAACTTAAATCCATTAGAATTTAAATTCAACAAGTTCAACCTTCAAAACCTTCAAAATTCAACCTTCGTATTATACTTCGTAATAGTATTAAAACTGAATACACTTTGAAATATTTTTTCTATGCGTGCCAATGGTTAATATTGGGGAAACATATACTTAAGTAAATGTATATATTAGTAGCATGCACCAATGAATCTCATCCTACAATGAAGTAAATAATTTTAAATACAATTCTTATGCGAGCATGAAGTTTCACTAAATTCCACAATATTGCAATATTGCATTGCCAATGCTCTAAATACCAGAGCGTTGGAGGATAACGGAGCAGTGGAGCAATAGGGTTTTACCCGGAGCAGGAGTGGAACCGGAGCAACGAAAATTTGTAGTGATCCACTACTCCGGATGTTTTTTTTTTATAATTAGATTAATGTCATAACATCCAATGAAAATATTGTATTTGACACTTTGCAACATTGGAATTATTTGAAATATGGCCGCAGAAATACTGCCGAGTGATAAATAACTTCACTTTTTGACAGAAGAGGTAGATAATGAAAGACGATTTGCTCCGCAAACGATCCGAAACTGAACTGGAATCCAGAAAATCAAGAAGTTACAAATAGTGTGGGATGTCGTTGAGGGAGGGGGATATGACACACAAAAATTAGATGGCATTGTAGATAAAAAAAAATTAAGAATTCAATAAACTTAATAAATGTAAATAATCTACACCACAGATAATATTTTTAGTACTTCGTTGCAGATCGTTGAAGTCAATAATAATTTAATCTGTTTTTTTATCAGTATTAACATGCAAACAGACTGTAGCGTGTTGGATTTCAATTTATTACACATGTGACGCCCCTTACATGCTTTCGTGGTGTAGTGGTTATCACGTAGAAGGGCCCGATTCGATCCCAGGCATAAACACATTTTTGGGTTAATGATATTTTATCCCCTTCAATTATTTATAAGTACCCAATTTCCATGGCAAACCAACGTTCCAATTCCCGGCTCAAAATTATGATGAACACAGAACTGGTGATTTTTATTTAAAATTTATTGTCAATATTAAGGCCATGGCCCCACAATTGGCCCACATTCCAAAGCGTTCCCCAGGCCACGATGTATGGCTAGCCCCCCAACCTATAGCTAATGTTAAGGACAGTGTGGCACTGTTCCCTAATTGTATTCCGTGGAACACCAGGGTTCTATGATCCAAAATTAAGAGTGTTCCGTGAATTTCTAGCGATTTTTTTGTGTTTTTATGTTACTGGAACTAGGCATCATTTATTATTTATTATTAATCACTGATCGCGACCCCCTTTTGGGGCAGCGAAGCAACATGCGACCCTTATATTGGATAAATATTTATTTTTAATAGTCAGAAAAATAATTATAAAATAAAATTCTACACGTGAATTATTACCAATCATTAAATTGCATAGCACAACTATAATATCAGATCGCAGACGAATTTTTTGATTAGAGCAGATTTGTTGTGCTTATTTCACTTAACTGGTCAACCTGCCACGCCGGTCCCCCAGACTAGAGACATGTCATCCGGGGCCTTGATTAAAACAATTGATGTGCACCGTTCGAAATAATTTAATTAAATTAACAATAAATACGGTGTGAGTAAAAGCTACTCTCAAAATTAATCCACTAATTATTTACATAATAAATGTCGGTATGTGTACCAACTCTAATATTATGTATAACTTATTATATTGTACAGAGCTAATTGGTTTTATCCGCATTCTCAAATAGTATGTGATGAAGAAGTGATTGTAGAAAATGTGACAATAAAAAACTAACAAAATATCTTCTTTTTCTGATAATTAATTTTGACAGGGGAAGGGTAAAAGATTTTGTGGCGGAGTGTGAAGGTGGGGGGTCAAAAATTACGAAAATCGTGTCAAATCATTTTACCGAGATCCCCATATGTAGTTGGCGCCGGGACAACTGGACGCCACACGATTCGAAAATAAATAGACGTTAGGTACTTTAAAAAAATATATTTAATATTATTATTTAATATTTGGTGATAATTTAAATATGTACACGTAAATAATGATTTAATCGTGCATATGATTAAGTTCCAACGAAAAAAGAGTTTTTTATTTTTACATAAAGCCTTAGGCATGGTAATTCTCAATCCGCAATAAAAAAAATATGTTAAGAGTAAAATGAATTAAAACTACTAAGTAGTAGATAGAAACTGATTAAAATGTCTCGTCCACGTTCTGTATACGTGTCTACGACAGTGTGTCGTCCAATTGTCCTGGCATCCAGTTGTCCCATCCCGGTATGGGGTAGTAAAAGAAAGCATGTGGTCACGACGGGCAAAATGATTTAAGGGCGTCCTCTTTCGCTCCCCTGTAATATCCCCGCTGACTGTTACTCTTTTGTTAAAATATAGATATCCACCTACTTATTTAAGCCAGTTCAAGTCGGATGTCGTTGATATAGCATGGTTAGAATAAAGGGGAAGTCCTCTTTTGATGAGAATGATAAGATGCGATCACACGAAAAGGTTGAAAACTCTACAGTCTACGGCAGTGAATTTCAAATTGTGCTTCGCGTGCAATTCCCAAGATCACTGTCGCGACGCAGTTCGATGATTCAGGGCGGATTAAAAAAAATGCTCTCACATTTTGGTTGGAGAAACTGACGAACAGTCCTCGATTGTCGTCGAAGTTTTCATTTTGGTTGAAAATACAGTACCTACCGAGAAAACATATTTTGAAAGGAAGAACTAAAAACGAGTCATCCTTTTGCGAGAATAAAGAAATATGTAAACAGATTTTTTACACTCTAATGGCGTCGTGAAACGAAAATGTTTGAAAGCCACTGGTATAAGGAATAGTGGCGTATCCAGTATCCATAATAGATGACTCGGCTACTCTAAATATTTTGTAATGACGCTCGTATTTTTAATGAGTAATCGATATTTTTTAGAAATTCACACTTTGATTTCTCGATTTAATTATAGAAGCTAATGTGGAATTTCGTTTTCTGTTATTAATTATAAAGATGACATGGATTTATCCACCACTCACTGTACAATGAAGGCACGTGAAGACCCCAGGATCAATAATTGAGGCCCTCCCTTAATTTTAATTTCTTATGGTAACATATTATAAACTACTTAGGTATATCTTACTTAAAAGTTTTATGTTTTCATTATGGGTATTCCAAACTAATTCGATTTCTGAAAAATAGGTACAGGTATATAAATTGTATTGCTTATTATTGTCATTTGAATTTGAGGGACTACGAGCAGTATTGCCAATAATATATTATTAATTACTAACTATGATTACGTTAATATTACAAGATTTTCGCCTTCCGCGCTAATAATATTCTTGAATGATTATAGAGATATGTATAAATAATTACAAGATAAAAATAAGTTTTTATATACCACGTTTTTAAATTTTCTGTTGAGTCATATAAACTTGACAATTCTATGTATTAATAAATACTTTTTTTGTACTTGATAGAAATACTGAATAAATATAGAATACTGAAATGTCATTTCAACATTTCATATTGATTTCCATAGTAACGCACGTATATATTAATAATTTAGCAACCAATAATAGTGTTTTACTTTTTACGAATTTTTTCCGAAATAACTTTCTATACAAAACAGAATTAAGTAACTGAAAATGAATTCAATTCCTAATGAATTTGGATAACATTTGAGTAGGTAACCAATAATACGTATACTTCGGTAGTATTATTTAATTTAAAAAATCCTGTAAATGTTGTGTAAAACCATTTATAACTGCACTCGAGTAAGTAATCACAATGAACATAAAAATGGAATCTATTGCGCGAGTAAGAACAACGGAATGGCAACTGAGCGACGTTAATATGTGTGGAGTTTATCAACTTAACCCGCGACACGTCATGCATGGGTATAAAATGTGCAAAACAAGGCTAAAATCCAGGGGAAGCTTTATGGCGACAACCATACCACCCGAATAAGATAAACTATTCGCATGGGAGGCGTACCTAGCCTCTGAGGGTTTCAAAGATTGGGTAAAGCCAGCAGAGCATCTCCCAGCCGGAGCTAATCTCGGATAACGTACATGGAAATCCCTAAACAGACTGAGAACCATGGTAGAGCGCACTCGAGACAACATGGTGAAGTGGGGGTTGTCCGATGACCAAACCTGCGAGTGCGGTGAAATGCAAAGCATGGAGCCACTGACGTCCCATGGGGGTAGGCAGATTGAGCGTTGCATGGAGGCGGCAGTTACTCGAAGGCCGTTAAATCGAGGGGAATCATTGGGTATATTATGTAGAAATAGCTACCTAAACTTAGTAATAACAAAAATATCATTCAATTAAAAAATCAGCTCACTGGTTGGAAACAAAAGATTTAACAGGACTGTAAATTTTTTGTCGGGTTCGTGATAGCTATCTTGTTTACTTCCGTTGCCTTTCGACATCCTTGGTGACACGTGCAGACTTGCGAATAATTACAGTCTGACTTACTAACTGTAGTGGTATATAATATGTTATTAGTAATGTACCCATACATTTTTTTTTAGATATTGGAGTCTTGGAAGGATGATAAAAAATACTGTATAAAACAATGGGCCGGCATTTTGGCGCTGCGTAGAGGCGGCAATTTGTCTAGGGACGTCACTGCATGGAGCACATTTTTTCATGCAAGGCTTGCCCAGTAAGCTGCAATTTTGACGAGATCCTACAAGCCGAGGAAAATAGTGTTGCCTTCGCCAACTTCTGGAGCGACACATTATAGCTATTGAAGACCCGACACGACGAAGACCATGCTTCATGCGTTTGCTGAATAATTTTAAATGTTTACAGAACTAACACAAATAAAGATCCTACTATTTATAGTCCAAATTCTTTGATTTTACTTAGGTATCTAATTAAAAACAAATGTAATTTTTAATACTCTTCTATTCAAAAAATCATATTCATTTAATAATGAATAAATTTCATTCATTTGCATTTCAGAAGGGCATATTTGTTTTTATATCGATTTTTCAATAAAACCAGAATAAATAGTAGTTTAAGTATAATAATTTTTGAAAAGATATGTGCATTATAAAAAAAAATCAACGCCAAACGCCATGCGTTTTTTGAACGCTACTAAAACGCAAAATTAGTGACGCCGTGGCGCCACTGCTACCGCTCAATCCATAAACTAAACATTATAATTTCATTTTCTAATTAGATTCATCCTTGGGCATACGTACCTATCTTTTCTGAATTGAATTATTAATACGTATAAGCCACTATTTTATTATTCCGTTGGGTCTGATGTTACTGGATATTGTTAGTTATCGACGTTAACGTATAAGGAATATTAACAATTATTAGGTAGGTACCGTGAAGAAAACACCATACACAGATTGTAATTGAGATAGTCTCATTTTAATTTCCGCGATTCGAATGAATGTGCACGGTGTAGACTTTAGACCAGTGAGACCCAATCGCTTTATACCTACCGAATGTCGCCGTAAGGTACAATTATTTTCGGGTGTGAGAAATATGAGATAACTGTTAAAGTATATTGAATAGTTACCTCTGCATCCACAATACGCATTAAAGTTTGTCACGTAAACGAAACGCGCATTCAATATTGGTAATATTTGAGACAGCCCTCGAAATGGAATTTTTTACAAATCAGAGCGCTCGATAATATCACCATATTTATCTAATTTGAAGTTTTGTAAAAATGTGTGTCGGATATTACCTATATAACTCGGTTGGTAAAATTATTTTTTACAAGACTCGGAGATTTCACGAACCGGAGCAGTGTCACAGTCCCTTTCGAACTCTGGTTTGAGAATATTCAGCGCAGCGACGATTTTCTTTGATGGAGATCATTTATTGTAATAGATTCGTCAAAAGATTTAAAATGGGGTCTCGAAAATATTCACTCTGTCCGAAACAATCAGACAATTATCCCAAAATCTTAAAACTACCATTACAAACCAAGCTGTTATCTTATGCCCCTGATATGTTTGGCACGCGGTGGACTGGTTGGTAGACTGACTACCTCTGGAGCCATGGGTCACAACTTTCATTCTACGGATGAAAAAAATATATGTTTTTCAATGTTTGCTTGATTCAGTGTTAATAATTCAGACTTAGGGACCAACATAACCACTCAGATACTACACAAAAAATATCCATTAATATTATTAGATATAAGTCATCACTTCTCACCAATAATTATTTTTAGTTAAATGATGTGATTTATGGTTTCTATTTTACTTTTTATCGTAGAGGGACAGTCCACACCGCCCTTCTCTCTAGAGCACAGGTTCTCAAACTTATTTCAACCACCGCCCACTTTGAGATTTAAAAAAAATTTAGTGGCCCCATATTTTTTAACTTACCTTTTTACTTCTGTTGTGTATCTTAAAAACAGTTATTGCAAATATAATTTTTAAACATGCATTATTATATGGATAGGATAGATAGGGTTGTCACCGATATCCTATTTCTGAGATCAAAGAATGTTTCAATGAGAGGAAGTAAAACTCATACTTAATCATATTTAGAAGTATTTTTATTAAAATTAAAAGAAGGCTTTGAATTTAAAACTTATCTAATGTGATGTATGAATCTGATGCATTTCGACGAGTTTGTTTTCGGAAATCAGACAATTTTATTTAGTTAACTTAACCATGGACTACGTACATGAAATATAAAGCTGCATCCACATTACTACATGCGTAAGTGACTCTAATTAAACCGTCTATATGGGACTCCAAGCATTCGAGTAGTAAATTGCATCTCAAGTGGTGTCGTATCCAGAAACCTTCGAATTTTTATAGATAGAATTTGTCTGCCGTCGCCCCACTTGGAGAAAGACTGCTCTGGAGGATACAGGATCTCTCCTAAGATTATTGCCATAATCAAATACCTGCGTGAGAATAGCAAATGCTATGTCAGAATGTCATGGAATGGTTCGGGATCATGACAGGAGTCGGATGGCGTTGTGTGTTTGCTTCATTTTTCTCCATATTACAAAAGTCAATACCACCTGACCGAGGCAAACTTATTAGCTACCCCTACGGTGAAGCTATGCGACCTGGAATACGTCGTACTATTCAACAACTCAATCGAGGGCATTGAAGAGATAACCGACAAGCTTCATGGCAACTCATCTCTTCTTCTTTTCATGTCCGATCCTAATAGGATCATAATATGGGCCTCCACAGAGTGGAGGTTTGTATTGACAGATTGTTTTTACGAGAAATAGATGTCAGCCACTTGCTCAACCTAGTAGGTCCATACTCTGACTCATACACAAATTGAAAAACAATGTGTACTTGTCAGACCCAGGATTCAAACCTGGGACCCACGACGCAATAGGCCAACACTTAAGCCACGCGGCCATCTCTCATTGGTCTGAAAATCAATATGAAGAAAACCAATGTTTTGTGCAATAGCACTTTCCTGATTCAGATTTCTCTACGATTAGCGACTGACAAAACATCGAGAGCGTCGACAGGTTTAAATACTTGGGGGTGCACATCACAGGAGATGGCATTTTGCAAAGGGAGCTCGCTTTACGGATGGGAACACCTGATACAACTCGATACGGAGTGTCTGGGAATCTCGACATACAGCGGATCTACAGGATGCTGGTATGACACAAGACTTGGCGAGCAACAGAGATACTTGAGACGTTGCATGGTGTCCATATGCTCCAGCAAAAGGGCGGATATGGCCAAAGAAGAACTAGATTATGTGTTATCGGCGCCATCTTCAATAATAATTATTTTTAGTTACAGTTATAATTCTAGCAAAGAGATACATTGATATTTTTCCTAGGTATGTTGGTATTTATAGTTTTCATTTAATTTTTATTGTGGGCCTGTTGTCTCAGTCCCTAACCTGCCAATGTTTACAATATGTATTTGTCTATAGTCCCAAGCGTAAATCCAGCCCCGGATGCAAGTTAATTTGGTATAATTGTTTTTGTTTATTATGGATTGGTTATCCAATTTCGTCTTAGTAAGTCTTCAACTCAAGATGCATAGGTACTCAGAAAAATAAAAGAATATGTACAAAAAACTATTGTTTTATTTATTACAATTTTTAAATTAGAATAATTTATTTGTCTATATTACAATTTATTATCACAGATTAGATACTCGCCACCTGTCATTTATCAGAATTTATTAAAATCTGTGAAGAGTGTGCAGTGATTACCCACTATTAAGTAGATACCTTTATTTATTACACTCACATCTATTACAATGACCTTCCACTTATGACATACTTGTACACAAATAGCATTATAATTCAGGTCATGTAGATTAAAATTATCAATTATTCACAATAGTTAATGCAACTCATAACTTCAGTCATATAGGCTACCTTGATCATCACAAATAGCAAAATTGTAAATGGATACTTAGATAATATGAAGAATATTACAATTAAAACAAAGTATAGCAGAGAAAAAGATGGCATCCCTCCATATAAAATGTATCAATAAATAAATACCCCATACGAGATGATTGGATTGTGGAAACCAAGCTAGCGTTACACAGAAATTTTCCATTATTCTGAACAATTTATTTTACTGTTTTAGGATTTTACGCGCTCTATAATTCTGTGTACGCAAGGCCGGCCATAGGAAATGAGTGTGTCCGGTTGATTGTTTTAAATAATTTAATGTATTGTACACTCCCATCTCTTGGAATCATGGTGAAAAAAATTATCAAACTACATGTCTTTATGATATACTTTACATATCTTTTAATATATTATGTTTATAAGGTTTTATTTTTTCATATAAATTCACGGCCCGACGGAATTAAATGAAATTAAATGCTGGAAAGTATTAATCATATAATCTGAAATAATCATATTTGTTAAATAAATTTTCTTCACTCTGCTATATATAGTAAGAATTTCACTCACATAATTATATGATGGCGATCACAATTTTATAAAATTTCTAATTCAAGTGTTCACATAATATTATAATTCACAGTATACCTACTACTAATTCAACTTAACATAATTCCATATAAAAAATAACATTCAAACCGATATTGTATACATGTTTTCTTAAATTATAGAGTTTGGCAGAATGCAACCATATACAGCATAGTTTCTTAACCGGTGGTCCGCGAAGTTTTATGGGTGGGCTACAAAAATTTTCTGTAGTTCAAAAATAGTTACCTAGAAACCGAACATTTGTAGTGAGATTGTATTATATTTCGACAATTGTTTCAAAAATAGTGTAAATATAAATATTTATTATTTTATTCCAATCTTGATGGTCCGCAAAACATTTTTTGATTTTTTTGTGGTCCACGGTTGTAAAAAGGTTAAGAAACATTGATCTACAGTACTATCTCAGTAACCTGCAGCTCGAGTTTATCCGACAACTACTATAATCCACCTTTATTTTTACTAGTTAAAATCACAAAACCAAGCTCTATAATTCGCCGGTATACGTATGTCAAATTTAATAGTCCGCTTCGTGCCTATATCAGTTATCCACCGTCATATTTAACGTAGCTGAGGCATGGATCAACCTACCGGGACGAGCGATAATTTAATTGTGAAAAAACTTGTGGCCCTCCATGAATCAAGATGATGAAATCTGGAAACCGGAAGACTTAGTTCCATTAGAAGAATTGATTTAGAGGGCGACTGAAAACTCAGAGCTAACGCGAAATGTTTTAGAAGAATAAATAGCAGAAAGTTCTGAGGGGTATGCACCACTTCCGACTGAAGACGACCTTGTAAATACATATTGGATTCTGAGGATGAAAGCAATAATTGTCAACCGACCCCAGCTCATACAGTTAAATTAGAAGATGCACTAGCCGGGACTGACGCATCACCATTAAATGGGCAGATGAAAATAATGCAACCGTCAACACATCATGTTGCATAAATTACACAATCTTCCAACAATATTCAAAAAAAAACAAACAACATGAACAAGTGGTTGTGTTAAGTGATTTAGGTACTGTTTAATATGTATGTAGTTAATAAACTTAGTTTGTAATTAATATGTATAATTTAATAAGTACATAGTAATTGATTTTAATCATAAAAAAAACCGTAAGTTGCTAGTACAAATTTCTCAATAAAAACTATTTTTACGAAATACCTGTCTTAATTTTTACAATATTTTGTGTGTATGCACTATAATCCGCCGTTTTCACTAATTGGACACCCGTCTGGTTTTTGGAGTGGCGGATTACTGAGAGAGTACTGTACTTTGATTGCATGATAAATATGTATTTCTTTAATATTATAATCAAATTATAAGATTTGGAGAATCTTCAAATTTCTATTGTTTTGTTTGATAATAGTTCCGTGGCACTCAGAAAGCTTAATAAATTGTGCACTTTTGTATAAAAGCATGAACTTGGCAGGATGAATATAAGCCATTGAGCTGCTTCGAAATTTACCTAGGAGCCTCTAAATTCCACAATACAGCAGAGAATATTTAAATTTTGCCATTATTTGGCAAAAATCAATTTTGACTAATTTTTTGTATAGAACTACACCATGCAGAGAATTTTAATGTTTACCGATTTTCAAAACCTGTTCGAACATGTCAAATAGCACCACACAACAGTGTTCGCTTACGCTTGAAGAATGAGATTGACGAGACAGTCAGCATTTTTGTGTGTAAACAGTTATTGTTGCGATACTTTAATTTATATGCTATTGTTGACAGTAAATCCATGCATGTATACCGGCGCTATAAGACTTGAGCTATTTTGTGAGTTGTCAAATATCAATACTGTAGGTATAATGTTTTCAGTAATTTATTATGTTGCGACGACATTCTGCTAATACAGTCGCACTGGGTTATTACGATCACGGATATAGCGAGATCTCAGATGTAACGAGGAAACATTCCTTGACATTTTAGTCTATGATTTTCTCCATACATTTAATCACTTTTATACCGAGCTACTATCGGTTTTACCAAGCTAAAACATGCTCAAAATTTTTTTTAAAACTGTTAATGTGTTTTTTTGTTAAACTGTTAACTTTTTGACCCTAAGCAATAAAATTCGACCGGACAGGATGCCGCCGGAATCGGATTACGTTTATGACATTAAGTGTCCAAGTACCTACCTAATTGGTGTTTTCACACAAAAAGTGTACACACATATGGTTGAAATTGCATGTAAAACATCCAAGGTTTGTGGAAGTCACTAGGTACCTACCAGCGTCCATTACAATAAACAACTTCTTTTGTAGTTTATGAATGCCATGCTTGTTTCGGGAAAAATTCTAATTGGGTATTTTTGTTTGAATTGCGACTTTTTATAATAATAACGAGCAAATTCAGTCGGTGCCATCTTCCTCTTTTCCAAGCACTTGGTTCTCAATGTCAACATGGATTGTTTAAAAATTTGACATTAATTTATAATAGGATTACCTACGTTAAGATATATAAAATGTTACCTACTACTTTGAGAACCAAGTTCAACTGTAATTGAATATTAATTTTCTTTAATTAACATTATTTTTTTTATTGCGTCAACTGTCAATTCATGGTGAACCAAGTTCAACTGTACATGAGAATAACGAATGCTGTCAGAATTAGTGACACTGTCACGGAATAGTTTGGGGTCATGTCAAAAACTTTATTACAGAAAAAAATCTTTCTCAGGGTCATTTCTTTAAACTTGGGAAGAGGTAGTGTTAGAGGCCAAAAAAGCAAGCAGAGTCAATTTAAGCCTCAATTTGTTAACTGCTTCTGTGCAAACTGATGCATTGTCATGATTCATGAATAACAGCAATTTTTTATCATCACTCTTGCAATAAACCGATCAATATGATTGTGAAATAGCTATGGAAATGAACATGGAAAAAACCTTGTGAAGTCAATCACACAATAAAAATTTCTCATGTATTTGATGGTGCCTAGGTCGGTAAATTTTGAAAGTTTGAGATGAAATCAAATTTCTATGGTCTTTAAAAACCAATGTTGTCTATGATGATATTGTGAATTTTATAGAGATAACTCCACTCCTCTGGGTGGGATATGTAGAATGAATATTGCAGACTGATACGCCACAACTTCAATATCATATACTGAAGTTATGGAGTATTACATATTATGTACAGAATGCAAACGAACCTCAATACCAACAGTTTGTTTCAATGGCAATCCAAAGCAAAGTAGAGCAGCCCCACCCCAGCCTGCAGTGAAATTAATAAGACATATACTGTTTTTGCACAATATTCAATAAACCCATGCGCACACAAAAAACAGTGGTGATAATTTTTCCAGTATACCGGCGTTACTTCTGCGGGTCCACTGTTTGACTGTATTGTTGGGCCTTCTCCCACACAACATGAACATTCACCATTTTTTTTTGACTGCGTCTGATTCTAAGATTATATTATGGACCTCCACGAAGTGGAGGTTTGCATAAACAGATTTTTATTTTTACAAGAAATAGATGTTAGCCACTTGTTCAATTTATTAGGTCCATCTCTGACTTCAAGCACACATTGAAAAACAATGTGTATTTGCCAGATTCGGAATTTTAATCTGGCACTCACAACATTATAAGCCAACCATGTTAATGAAACTAGAAACTTGTTATTGGCCACTTGAAGAATATTGGGTAGACAATTTTGTAAATAGTGGTCCATCTATATAATATGAGATGGCAAATTATAAAAACTATGGAAAAATATTTCAATATTAGTGGTCAACGGCTGGTCGGCCCCAAGTGGACACATTGACGCCAGTAGATGTGTTCATAGCAAAAGTTGGGAAATGCCAAACTGCCAGCAAGTCCCATCTGCTGGCCTCCCCGCGGCGACCTCCGAGCAATGCAACGTAAGCTGTAGCTAAGAGCAGGGGGCGAAGGGCGAGTGATCGGCGCCATAAAACTGGCCTTCAGGCTATGGGAAGGAAATCCCCGACAGAAAAACCCGGTCGAGCCGACCCTCAGGGCCCTCGTGGCTCAGGCCTCAGGAGCGTTGGCTAATCACCTTGCCTCCTTAAATGAAACAGATTAACACAACACCTTCACAGCAGCCTCGGACGACAACAATGGACAATGAAACAGGTAGAGTAATCCTCTCTAACAACTCGAATATGCGCATTGGGACATATAATGTTCGCACCCTGCGTACCCCCGGAAAGGATCTGCACGCCACACGCATCATACACACCTACGGTGTGGACATCCTAAGGCTGAGCGAAGTGCGCTGGAAAGGAGCTGGGAGAAAGTTGATTGAGGGTTACTCTATTGTCTACTCAGGTCAGGAACAACATCATCGCCAGGGAGTGGCAGTATTGATGTCAAAGAGAGCGGCCTGTTGCCTCGTGAAATGTTAACCAATCTCGGAGAGACTGATACGTGCCTCCTTCAAGACGCCTGATAGCTCCTTGACCGTCTTTCAGTGCTACGCCACTGAGGATGCCGACGCGCAGATAAAGGATGCCTTCTACGATTCTCTCCACACGGCAGTCTCCGCCATCCTCCGAAGAGACCGCGTGATTGTAATGGGGGATTATAATGCGAGAGTAGGAGCAGACCCGGTGCTTGGCCCCACGGTGATGGGACGACACGGCCTCGGTGACCCCAACGATAATGGTGAACGGCTCGTAGAATTCGCCACTCTGAACAAGCTCGCCATCTGAGGCACTATTTTTCCCCACAAAGACATTCACAAATATAAGTGGACATCTCCTGATAGACGCACTAGGACACAGATTGACCACTTCTTGTACAGCTTGAAGCACCGAAAGGAACTTCTCGACGTGCGTACTTACAGGCGCTGATATCCATAGCGATCATGAGTTACTCATTGGAATTATCCGAATAAAACTCAGACGCCAGGCGAGGCCTCTAAAGCGCGAACAAATTGACGTTGAGAAGCTTCGACGCCGCAGAATTTGGATCGACTTCGAAACTGCTGTACGAGATAGTGTAGATCGTATTTAAGAGCGGCACACATCTGAATCCGACCTCATTGAGGCGGACTGGAGCCTCATAAAGAGTGCGATTGTGTCGTCGGCCCGTACCGTCCTTGGTACCAGAAGGAGTGAGCAGCCAAAGTGGATGTCTGACGAAACGTGGGTTGAAATTGGAAAACGAGCCAGCCTGAAAGCCCTGAGAGACGAGAAGACAGATCCCGACCGAACCGAGGACCGCCGGACTGACTACCAGACCCAAGACAGGGTATTCAAACGATCCGTGCGGTTGGGACAAGCGCAATTTTATGAACCGGCAAATTGAAGCGGCAGAGGAGGCAGCAAGCAGAAATAACAACAGGAAACTATTCCGAATCACCCGTGAAGTCTGGATGATACTGGGAGCATACGGGATCCTCCCAAAATCATTGCCATAATCAAAATCCTATGAGAATAGCGAATGCTGTGTCAGAATTGGATACACTGTCACGGAATGGTTCAGGGTCACGACCGGAGTCAGACAGGGTTGTGTCCTTGCACCGTTTCTCTTCATCATTCTCTTTGACTTCATACTACGGAAGTCAATACCACCCGACCGAGGCATACCTGTTACCCCCACGGTGAAGCTATGCGACCTGGAATACGCCGATGACGCTGTCCTATTCGATAACTCAATCGAGGGCATTCAAGAGACAATCGACAGGTTGCATAACAACTCCTCTCGCGTTGGTTTGAAAATCAACGCGAAGAAAACCGACGTCTTCTGTAATAGCACCTGTCCTGATCCTGATTTCCCTCTGATTAACGACGGACAAAACATTGAGAGCGTCGACAGCTTCAAGTACCTGGGGGTACACATCACGGGAGATGGCATTTTGCAGAAAAAGCTCGCTATCCAAATGGGAATGGCTGGAGCAACATTCAACTCGATGCGGAATGTCTGGGACTAATGATTGTACTTAGTCAAAACCAAATGCCGCCTATTCGACGCTTGCATTCTGACGGTGCTGCTTTACGGTAGCGAATCATGGCACCTTACGAAGGCTGGCTTACGTTCTGGAAGGCCGCTAAATACAATCTACAGAGTGTATACGGCGGAGCTACGGGATGCTGGTTTGACCTGGAACGAAGCAAGAAGACTGGCGAACAACAGGGATTCTTGGAGGCGCCGCGTGGTGTCCATATGCTCTAGTTAAGGGGTGGATATGGCAAAAGAAGAAGAACGTAAACGACATTTTTGTGCATCAAGTGTAACTGGTTGGTTAGTTTCTTTTTATATTGTAAAATTGGACACAAGATATATATCATTTTAAATAATCGGTTTGTTAGGTTTTAAAAAATGTGATTTTGGCACATTATAGAAGTTATAGATCACTACATATAGAATTTGTGCATATGTATACAATATTTTGACTATGTGTGACCCACCAATTTTTGTAATTTGTCGCCTCATATGTCATCAACATTCGCACTACAGTGCAATGTAGGTCTTGGCTGCCTCGAAAAAGTTTCCATTCCCATCTCTTGCAAAATCCCGCTACCGCTTTAGCCTCTTTGATACTGTTACTCTTTTTACACAGTTCAATCATCGGAGTTTTAGGTCACTCAACCCTTCTTTCCTATTCTGGTATATTGAAGACAACCATGTCGGCTTCAATAAGACGATGCAGGATCTATGAACGACGTACAGTTTGTAGTTTTACCTTTCTTACTATGTGCCATCTTCATCACATATGGCTATAAAGAGCTGTCTCAATATCTTCTTTTCAAAGACGTCAAGCTTATCATGGTTTTTGTCAAGGCAGCATTCAAGATCCATAGGTCAACATGGGCAGTGATCCCTAGATAAGTATATTAACCCATTAACTTTCTTCAATTCGTAGCCATTGATAATGAAACACGGTTAGCCTCACTAGTTGAAAGGATTCTCACTCACAGGTATGTATTTAGTCATATGCATGGATTTACTGCCTTAAAATGCTGATTTTAAGGCAGTAGCAGAAAATGCCAATCTCATTATTTGAAGTAAAACGGTTGGTTATTTTTTGGCTTGCGGTGTTGTATAGTAAGTAGTACATACTACCAGCAGTAAATCCAGGAATGTGTAAAACCCCTATAATATATGATTGATTGACATTGAGTCCAATTTCCTTGGAAGCCCTTACTAGTGCAATAATTATTTTAGGGCCGGTTCCAATTCTGCCACTATATCTATATCGTCAACATATCCAAAGAGCTGCGCTGCTTTAGGGTATCATTTAGCATATTTATCAAGCAGCCACAGTATCGTAACAACCATACTTTGTATCAGTGGCATAGGATGGAGGTAGGCTGTTAAGATCTGATATAAATAATGCACACTAAACTTTGTCAGTCATACATACGTATTTGTTATTGAACTCAGACTACAATGTGCAGATGTTTAATTAAGAATACATATTACAGATGGCATTTGTTAGTTTTTTTAAATTCATTTAAGAGCATACTTCAGTGAAACGGCAAATAATTTTCAGCAATACGTGGGATGTAATTTCATATTCGTTGCCAGTCGGAGAGCGATAGTCGACCTGTTCGCACGTCAATTTATTTTATGATGGCGTCAGAAGAATTAATTCTAAAATCTAAAAAGATGACTAAAAAATGTTACGTATTTACTCGAAAAACAAAACATGTCAATGAATATATTACTATTATTACTTAAATAACATAACATTAAATGGACGCATGTTGAATTTTTGTGACAAATTATGTTCTGTTCGTCACACATTATTTGGACAATCTGCGCGTCGCATAGTCACAATCGTTTTAGAACATGCCTCAGCTGAAGTATAGTCTTAAGCCGTGGATGAACGAAACCATAATAGATAAAAAAATATTCTTCAATCTATAAAATATCGAAAATTGTGTATGATTTAATGGCATAATTTTAGATATTTTATAGATATGTAACTAGTTTTTGAGTTTGGTTTAATTATTGAATTTAAAAAACTTACTAACACTGTCTTCTCATTGTAGTGTTAATTAAATGAAAACAAATATGTATGACTGAGAAAGCTTAGTTTCCACCATTTATGTTGGATCTTAACAGCCTACCCCCACCCTTCGCCAGTGATTTGTACATATTATACTTTGTTCATTACATTGACCATTGTATGACATTTTTCTGGTTTATTACTATTCGAAAATTCTAATTGCATAAAGTATTATTAGATATTTTGTTTAAATTATCACTAAATATTCGCTTGCGCTAAGTAAGGACAGCATTTTCTAATTCAAGAAAATTTATAGTAAGCATTAATTAGACATCACAATACTATACAGAATCAAGATTGACTAAAGATTTTTTTCGTCAACTTAGAGGCCATCCAGACTGAAACCGTATGCGGTTTAGAACTGTGCGCCATGCTAAACTTATGATTTGTGTGCGTGGAAATATATTTTCACAAGGTATAGTATAAGCATCTGATCATTTCCCTTTATATAGCATATACTCACACTCACAAATTTAGTGAAAATATATTTTCATTAACAGAAAACATAAGTTTAGTATGGCACACGGTTCTAAACCGCATACAGTTTCAGACTATAAATGGCCTCTTAGTCAATAGTAAATTGCAATTACATAGCGACTTGTGATTTGGTTACCAAACAGCTATCTCAACGTTGGCATTCTACAACACATGAGGCTGGTCTTTGGATGACCTGTGACGTTCATGGGTTGATGCAACACTCTGAGGAACCCAATATACAAAGACAGCGCAGATGACGCAAATGGATGTAACGATCCTAATTATGCATGTTAGACCACTTGCACTCGATAACCACTTGTGGATGTGACATGTCACAGTAACTCATAGATGAGAACTAGAAGTTATAGTTGCAAACAATTTGTTCATTAAACTATTAGTAATAAATGGAGCAAGTGCAGAAGTCAGTGGGACAAGCTAGATTATGTCCCCTCTCTCCTACTTCCTTAAAAATCAATAATAAATTATAATTGATATTTTGTCGAAATGAGCCCCCATACTGTTTTACTGGGTGCGCACTATGTGGTATTCATTCACGATTCATTTTAAGGAAAACTACATATTTATCATCAAGTACCATTGATTCTATGGTAGTGTTGTGAAACATACAACCTGCTGGTTGATAAAATCACGATTTATGGTTACCACAGCAAAGCATTGCATTATTTTGAAAATAAAGTTAATCTCATATTTTTGACTGCCATGCGCAGATAGGCCCAAATTAGCTACCCATAAATGTGATTTAGCTATGAAGCCTTGAATTGAGAAATGTCAGACTTTGGATAAAAACCTCAATCATTCATCACGAAAAATGAATACATAGAATTTTAATTTTGACCATGAAAATCCTATCCTAAAGACCAGTGCACAGAATAGATAGATAAGATGGAAATATGAAAGCCAGTAGCCATGGACCAAGGTTATCCTTTATTACTTTATGACGGTCAGCCAATAAAATGCAAGGAACACAAAGCGCGCCAACTGTCCTAATGTTCCCTGGGCCAGTTGATATTGAGATTACCTTATATTCAAAACAATCCGAGTTATATTATATCAAAATAATTAAAACAGAATTTTTATCAGTAACACTGAGAATGTGATAACGGAAAATGGCAAGTTTGTATATTTAAGAAACGCTGACTTGAATGCCGATAAAAAGAAAAGAAACACATTTTTGTACTTGAGAAACATAAATTTTTATTTTTTGGTCACTCAAATTACGACATAAATTTTCATGATTTCCCAAGAATAAACAAAAAAAAAATGTTTATAAAGATTGTGGAATGAAGTTAACATAAGACAATCAATAATGATAATTACTACAAATAAATCATCAATTCATTTCGGTTTATTTTCAAAAATATACAAATGAGCAGAGCATAAATGAATTCTCTATAAATATAACAATCATGCAGCCTATAAATCCATAATGCAATCTAACATTATCTTTCCATAGAATTTGAGAGGTGGCAGCAACATCTATTGCACCTAAATCCAACATGTCACTCGTGCGTTTGCGAGTCCTATTCCAGAAAATGTGTACATAAATAAATATGTACATTTCACATTAATTCTTGGCCATTGAAAACATTGATTATTTAGAATAGATTCTAATACATACATATTAACAAAGCTAGTAAAATATTCTGGTTTGGGCTTGTCAATTCTTGATTTTTTGTCAAATTCTACTTTTTAATCTGGATCAGAATGCATCTTATAGTACAATGAAAACTACCACAAACTTGTAGAAATTTTGTATGAAGGATAAAGCAGCGCTGTCCAACTGGGGCCCGCCAATTTTTTTTTGCGGCTTGCGAGCTCTACAGCAAATATTTTATCAAACATTGGGGAGAGAATTACCCATCACACATTAAAATATGAAAACATTTCATTATAATACTAAATATTAAAAATAATTTTTCAAAACAAAGAAATATACTGCTTAATTTTTCCAGCTTGAAAAAAACATAAATTTGAAGATGAGAATTAAAAAATTGCGTTACAAATAAATAAATGACTAATTAGTTAACGAGATTTTGGACTTCAAATCATTTCTATGTTCGGAAGTACATATATCTGCGAGTGTGCCTTCTCTGACATGAAATACACAAAATCAAAATATACAAACAGCTTGAAAATATAATTATTAGACTTGCCATAACAAATGTTGATATTGACATAAAAGAAATTGTTGTTCAACAACTAAGGCCACAATGCTCCCATTAAATAACTTATAAGTACGTATATGTATAATCCTTGTTTTGTAAACGTAAAAATTTTCACAAAAGAAAATTAAATAACTTAATAATATTATTGTTTTTATTATTTTTAGTTGTGTTATTTTTGTATATAAAAATAACTTTTGAATTGACATTAACTGACTTTTCATTTACCTATTCTCTTTGGCCCGCGGCCTAAAAGAAGTTGGACAGCGCTGGGATAAAGCACTAAAATCGAGTAGAAATACTGTTAAATTTACATTACAATAATCACACCCTTGTTAGATAATATCGTCGGCTTACTATGCAAACCTTCTGTCTGTTTTAGAAAAAAGTTAAAACGTATTATTTATTACATTTCTTTTATAAATAAAAAAGTTTTCCTACAATATTATTTAAAGTGCACTCTTTTTTCGATATATCATAAATTTGAAACTTTTTTATTAATAAAAGAATTGTAATAAATAATGTTTAAACTGTCACCTGAACTTTTTTCTACAACAGACATAGAATATTTGCATAGTAAGCCGACGATATGTACTTTCTTTCACGGTATAATAATTTGATGAGTTCATTTATCTACACAAAAAAAATCATGAATATATGTGTATGTAATTTTTTTGTAGAAATTTAATGCTCAGATAAGTTTACGATCCGCAAACACAATAGAACAATTACAAGTAACGTTGGCTGTGACTAAAGTTATATTATATATAATTTTCCATTACAAAAGTTAGAGTCGTGTTATGTATGAATGTGAGTGACATGTTGTCCACAGAAGCAGTAAATGCGGAGCATGCGCAAAAATAAACGATGAAGTGCTATGTAATTATATCGTTTTTTACTGTGGAAGTTTATGATTAATTACCTTTAATTTTTGAAATGTTTCCATAGTAGTAAAAAACTGGGTATAAGATAAGTATTGTTAAACAGCATTCCTACGACCAATAGTCACCATACGCCTCTGATTAACATATTACGAACACCATACCATGTTTACTTATAAAGGCAGGTTTGAAAATAAAATTCGCATTTGAGTCAGGTATATTACATATATACATATATATACATACATCAAGTGTTTCGAAATATACAAATACTGGAGGCTATTACTTCAAATATGAAGAAGTGATTACATGAGTGATCTAATTATATATCTAATTGATCCAGATTAATAGTGGGATTCGGCAAAAGAGACTTTACATAATATATATATTGACTTTATGGAGACCTGCAAACACATTAACCTCTCTATATTATGTACAATGTAGGCAATCAAATATAGTCGGCAAACTGTTCTTCAATTGGCTAAAGAATAAGAGGACAAGTTTCTACTGTAACCATGTTCAATATTATTTAAGGGCGATGCTTATACCAGCAGAGGCATCTAGCGGAAAACTACAAAGTTTGCAATTTGAGACATTTTTTTGATAATTTACAATTTCACCTGTATTAATTAATAAATATGTATCTGAAAACATTAACCTCCTCACCGCGGAGCATTTAATTACTATTTAATTACCGCATTTAAATAACATGCTAAATATATCAAATGGCCAACTAATGAAGAGACAATAGCTGTGACGTCAGCGGTGAAAAGATTTTTTAAGTCAAAGATAAACTTACAATTGTAAAAAAGTGTGAATTTGTTACATATTTATGTGAACAGTTATGTTATTATTACATTATATTTTATGGAAATTGCAAGCTTCATATTTTTCCGCTAGTTGCCTCTGCTGGTATAAGAATCCCCTTAACAGAGCATTAAAAACACCAACAACAACCTAGCCTAAAATTAAAATAGACTTGGATATTTTAGAAATCATCAGCAAAATGTGGTTTGTTATGCATATTATAAATTATTGGTAACGCGATCATCGCTGTTAAATGCCATTAACAAGTTACAAATTTGACAGCCATTATAATCAAATTGTCCTCTTATTGTTTAGTAATTGGACTGGCTAATACCTTAATACACAGGAATGTAGATATATTTTAATTAAGCTATAAAAATATTATGGCTAGCTCGCCCTTCATAGTATTATGAACTCTATGAGGCATTCTCAGTCAATTACATAATTTAAGTTTTATATGTAAGTATTTAAATAATCTTTGAGCTGGTTTATTACAGCGTTAGCTTTCATATTTTATAACAATATTTGTGGTTGTCATCAGTCGTTGCTATAAAATTTAACTTTCGATTAGTTGTGTTTTTATTATTTCCTGCCAATCTACGATATTATGCAATTTATTATGCTGTAATATTGAATAAATTCAATAAAATGTTAATAAGACAAGCAATAAATATGATTGCACAAAAAACATTTACACAACAGTATATTTTATTATAAAATGTATAAATTTTCATTATTAAGTATTTTCATAGAAACGGCGCCATACAAAAATAATTATAAATTGAATACTAATTGCGAACAATTAATAAATATAACCGGATTTCTACAAATGCAAGGGTCTAGGCCACACTAAGCAGAATAGAACAGGGACTTTCGCAGGGTACAGGGCACACTAGCCGTGGATTTACAGAATAACCATTCATTCACTCATAGCGTCATTCAGTGCTATTTACGATTTGTTGAACCACTATTACAAAATTTACAGTATCGAATCTCTGACTTGCCTATTTGGCGAATCGCAAGATGCCAATCACATCATATGGGAGTGTGCCCATATATTGGTTGAAAGGAAAGAGTACCTCAAGTCTATCCAACACTCAGTCGGACCGGTCGGCCATTGTGACTTGGTATCATGAGCGAAAATTTCTCAGCTTTCAAAAAGTTTGAGGCATTTTACTGCTAGCGAGAAGGTCTTTTCTGATCAAGGATTCATCGTAATATTATATTATATCAGAAAAGGAATCATGCATACTCCGGTGTACACCAAACAAGGCCATGGGACACACTATCCCGCCAGTCAACTGTGCAGAGGTTTGGTAGTTCTCATAAAATATCACATGCTGCAAGTTATACACAGCTACTAATATGCAGTGGCTGTGGAATTGTCTGAATGCAATGATTTTTCCACAATTACGCTCAGCGCGGCCAGGCCCTATGTATGTAATAATAAAAAAACAATATAACATTAAAACAAAAAAAATCACAATTATTAATGATTAATATCAAACGAAGACTAATTGAATTTAATCGCAACAATCTTCATTTGATACTCTAAGCAAAATAATATATATTTACATACATCTTCATAGTACGGTATAAACAACATATTATTAACCATTTAATTGATAAGGATTTAGTATAATCTAGCAGACCTTAATTATATCACTGTTAACGAGATGTGCATTTCATTGAATATGTCATCACACGCAGTCTATAAAATTAATATAAAAATGTCAACTAATCCTAATTAAAGTATAGGATTCATTTCAACGTATAAACCAAGTTGATTACCAATGTTCTGTGGTGGGTAAACGTTCAACATCTACTTATTGTAACACCATATTTGATAAGAACAAAAAATGTAAAAAAAGTATATTTAATGACAATTTAAATTATAACAGCAGCAAAAATACAGCAAACACAGAAAGAACAAATTCAAGTCACAAAGCATAATAATATTGGATCCATGTATCAAGAATGTATCTAAAAACCAGTTTGATAAATCAAAAAATTGACTATCCACGTTCTGCAGCTACAAATGTCTCCATATTACTACTATTATATCCCCGAAATATTACAATCATAATAATGATAATACTGTGTTATTTATAGCAATTGACTGGTAACAAGTTTCTTAATTCATCAAAACACTATTTTATTTTTGCTTCTTAATTCATCACAAAAATTAACACATTTCCTTCACTGGAACCTCGAATAAAAGAATAAACCATTAAAAATAATAACTTGATTTACATATTCTGACTAAGAATGTATTCAATTGAAAAATCTTGAAATTTTCCTTGTGAAGTGGAAGCGGATGTCTCTATAGGCCTATCATTGCAAGAACTACTACTACTGCTGCAGCAAGTATCCTGGGCATCTATTATCTTAGACTCGATTCTGACAACACTGTCGACGTTTTCCAGTTTGGCCTCGCCAGCTGACAATGCATCAGGATTCACCGAGTCGTTTGTTTCTAGCTGTATCAAAATAGACTCTGCCGCAATTTGAGCATGCGATGTGTCGTTGATTATAGTTTCTATAGGCGCCAATGGTGCGTCAGTAATGCCCAATGCTTTGAAGGAACTAGGCGGCGGAGCATGCGACGAATTGTTTGTGACAATGCTATTTTGACCATGAGCTGCGAATATATTATTTCTAATGTTCATTTTTCTCCGAGATTTGATATCTTCTTGGGCAACGGGAGGTGTAGTGTTTGCCACTGAGCTGCTTTCACCCCCTTCCTTTGTCGGTTTTCAGCTAGACCTCGGCTGCATTTCTCGACTTGTCAGCTGAAAATAAAATAAAATATTGGAGTAAGAAATCTGAACAGGCTGGAGAGATGAGCGATTACTGGTGGCGCGTCCATGGGCACTTTTATTAAAGAAGTCAAACCACACTTGAATGCGTGGTGACCTTAGTCTTGCGTAGAGTACTACAGCTGAGACATTCCTAGGCATAACAAACTACTGATGTTTCACATCAAACATAGGACCTCGTGATACGCTCAATTAAGACTGAGTGTGGTGGTGTGAAAGGAAGTTGCGAGGGCGTCTGCCTTCTAGATGGAATGACATAATCAAGAAAGCAAACCTTAACAATGAAAAGCAACAAGATCAGTACTCGGTCAGTCGATAAGTACAGGATCGCTCTAGATGGAAGGAGATTGTTGGGAACACCTATAATTACAGTGGACACACCTATCGTGTAACTTCAAGGTATTAGTGTATTAGTGTAAAAAAACGATTCCAATATTTAACTTATGATTTGTAGACCTTCATAAGATCTGTGGTACACCCTAAACTGGCATTATATTAAGCCTTTGTTGTAATGCTCATTACTTGAAACCATTAGTTTCAAGGTCGGTTCCTCCATTTTAACTTTTTATTGATTCTGATTCTGTAAGTACTTTTCCATCGTATGCATGTATTTTCATAAATATCAAATCGAGATCTGTTTGTTAGTTAAATAGAATTAAACATATGTGAATTTATGAGTATCGATCTACCAACACACCAGCCACAGTAATATTATATTAAATCTGAATACGTACTTGTTGACTTCGTTCAGTTAAGTTTCCGTCAGCTCTTACGGGTGCCGGTTGCCTAAAGAAGTACAAAAATATATAAGTAAATATGTAATATATAGATATTATGCAATTGGAAGCATTCTGCATTGCTTCAAAATATCGCCTAAACTGTAATAAACAAGGTGAAAATCTCAAACACACGGTTATATTAAGATTATCATAGGCTGATTGGTATAACTTACTATTAATGATAATATATAGATCCCTTTTCATTTCCCGTATTGACGTCCCAAAGTCAATTCGTCAGGCCTTCAACGATCTCATAACAGAAATGAAGTTAGCTGCGAGACGAAAGTGTGGCCACTTGCGCTCGATTACTAAATAAATATTTATTGGGAATACTTTGTCCGATATTCAATTCTATTATAAAAATACTGAAAAATAATAAAATTATTTATTTATAGTTTATATTAACTATTCATTTATAATTATTCAATTTGTACTGTGCAGTTCGGACACTAATTTTACACTTCTCGACAATTTTAATTTTTTTTAATTATTATAAGGGAATAATAAATATTTTCTTTTATTTTGTTAACTGTCAATTCATGGTGGAACTGCATTGTATTGCTGTTTTTATTTAATAAAATGCAATTTTTTTGTAGTACTTATTCCACTTTTAATCAATAGATTAGGACCGGTTTCGTCCGCCTCAGAAGAACATTTTCAACTGTCCCTCTGAGGCGGATGAAACCGGTCCTAATCTATTAATTAAAAGTGGAATAAGTACTACAAAAAAAATGCATTTTATTAAATAAAAATAACAACAAATATTTTAACAATTGGTCATATTACTGACGTGTGACGCATTTTGACGTCACTAATATTTACGTTCATGCATGCAAATTTAGATTGAACATGGTTTGATGATAATATATATGCATGCTCCTCTTAAAGTATAAAATATATAATGTCATTTTACTACAATGATAATACTCAGCTTGTGGTATTGTGTGAAAATGATGAGCATGTCAATGTGATCCGGCAATCCTCTAATTCCTAGATGGTATGTGGATTGCCTTGAATCTCTATGTCACTTCACACAAAATTCTTCTTTTCATCGCTAAATCGTCTATCACAATAGAATCTTAGTTACAAAGACATAGCAGCAACATTCAGTACCATCAAATGGGGTTATTCCACCTACCAAGTATATTTTCGCCAAGTAAAAAATATTTTGTTTGTTGGCCACCACTAATTTTTACACTCGGGTAGACAAAATATTTCTTTATAACCTTATTCTTAATTGTCAGTTAGTCATATTGTACATTTTAAATATCTATGACTACGTTGGTTTATATAAAACTTAACTTTTGTAAATAGTGTGTGCATATACAGTTACGTCAACCAGTAAAAGTAATTTATTAGAATGTAGATAAATAATAATATTAACTATTGTTAATAATTGCAGTATATATAACCACAAAAACCACATAATAATGGATATGTAGTACAAAAAAAGATCAGAAAATACAAATTAACAACACGCTGTAGAAAAACCCGGCGGAATAACCCCGTTTGACGGTACTTTACACCTTTACATTTTGGGAACATTCAATTGAAAAGTCAAATTATTATATTACAACAAATATGAATTAAAATTATTTTATTAAAAAAATACTTCTTTTTACCTGCTCATACTTTCCCTAGAATTTCGTGTGTCAGCCGTAATATTGCTGGCTGAAATGAAATTTTTTTCTTCGTATTATTAATAAGAACATTAATAAATAATATTGTTTAATAATAAATAATTAAAGATAATTGTTTTTTTGTGCAACATGCAAGACAAGATAAATGAAACATAACATAGCGCTGTATGCAATATAAGTAATGAATAATAATAAAATGATACCAATTACCAATAATTTATGATGCAACCTTCAATTACCTCAGTCAATCACTCAATTATTGAGCAATGAGAAATATCAAACGTCTTCAATTTCACCAAAGTTACCAACACCATTACAAAATATATTTTACCAATTAACCGTAAAAAATCAGTTCGCACTACCCACAATAATTTATATGTTGTAATACCATAGCGATTGGTTATCAACCATTTGACACAGAGATTGACGATTATGTGTCGATTGTGTATCGTTTATGTATCGATGTGATTAGCGATTCCTTTGACTGTTGAAGCCTTCAATTGAGAGCCATGTTTTATTTATATCCTGAAATTAACTAGACTAATTTTCCTCGTAATAGAAAAGTACTCATTCATGATACGAAAGATTTGTTTGTGAAAGATGAATTAAGAAAGTAGTCAATTATGATCATGCCATTGCAATTAAAATATCTGCAACCAAACTGGTTAGCCTAAATTATAACTCAGGAATAATATTTCTTTAAATAAACTCCCTTTTTACATACAAATATAAGTATAACTAAACCAAGCGCAATGAGTTTCCAGCTATCCCTCGAATGATATATTGCAGTTTTAATTTTGGACATCCGGTGAATTAGGCGCATCACACCATTTTAAATGCAGCGCATGCGCTTGTCCATTGTAAGTGTTTGCATTTTTAGTATTAGACTTATAGAATACTATAGTTTGTTATTGTAAAGGGAACACCAAACCGGAGTATTTAGACAAGGATGTTGAGGATAAGCAAAGAGTGCAACCACAGAGTCGTTAAAGCTTTAAAGTGATGTTTTTTTTCCTGTCAAAATAAAGTTGGAATTGCATACATTCTAAACAGCTGTAAGCAGATGACATGTCTGATTTAACATTGTTATACTTATGCGTATGGCATGAATTGTTCTTGCCATGAATTAAAAAAAAATCTCTAGTATTACCTTAACTATATTTGCCATATTTGGGAGATAAAAATAATTTTCATAATGGATTAAGTTAGCAAACATTTAGTCTATATTCTTATTTGACAGAAAAATATACTGTTTATAATGGGGAGGTAGTGAAAATATTCCAAATAAAACACAATGAATTGGTTGGTAGAACAGGTGAGTTTGTATTGAGAAATAGTTTTACTACATTTATGAAAAATGAGGTAAAAAGAACATTTTTGAGATAATTACACTATTGCATCTGGTTTGCGGTAAATGTAGAATCATCTTTGAGGTATATTTATACATCATCCATATGAGTGTTTCACAGGCATAGTGCACCAAGTCAATTCTGGTTATTTTTAAGTAAGCTAGGTTCAAACATAATATTTGAGCATTTCTAATTCTGATTGCAATTCCGAAGTTTATTTCGAATCCATTTAAGTTATTATGTAAGGGAAATCATACACTTACAGAACAAGAAATAAAATAAAATGAACCTAGCAAACTCAAAAATAACCAGAATGGACTTGGTACACTATGCTTGTGAAACACTCATATTGTACCTGAATCACAATTTATTTGTATTTTTGTATGTCATATTTATGTTAAAATGTTAATGTTAATAGAAGAGGTGAGACGTACTAATTATTAGGCAAAGGATAATATCTGTTCATTTTTAATGTTACTAAACCATTAGAATGAAAATAATATATGTAATTTTACATCACAATATAGCTACTGATTGTACACGAAGATGCATAAATGAACCTTAAAAGACATTCAAAACAGTTCTATGGAATTTAATGGTAATAACAAATAAAAAATGACAATGAAAAAAAAATTGTTTTGACGTAAAATTGCCATACACTTTTCACATTATAACAAGATCATCCTTCTTCTCCACCAAAGCAATATTCATAATTCCCCAGTTATTAGGCAGACAGTATCAACAAGTAAAAACAAATAATAAGTTTAAAATATAACAAGAATGATATCACAAATCGCTATTGGCAATTCTACAATTTAAATACAAATTACAGGGTGGTAAATAAAAAAGGTAAATGTATAGACTGCCTAATAACAGAATATTTTATGGATTTATGGAAGGATTATATGTTAGGATTGAACTTAATATTAGTTTAAATTAATTAATGAATTATAATTTTTTTTTAACCAAGAAGCATAAGTCTTTGCCGCAACTTTTTTTTCTCCTTCACACCATATTGAATTATTTCACTTAGAAACACTAGCGTCTGAGCTTCAAAAGCCTTTTTTTAAAAATTAATACATGGTCTCTTGTAGCACAGCACTTTGATATTATATATGGTTGAAACGTCAAATCCGAAGGGATCGCAATGCGCTATTGACAATTTTATAAAAAAGACATATTTGAAAGTATTCCCTAACACTGAAATTTCCCTTGAAACGATCATATTAATAAAAATAAACTTATCTACTTGCTAATTTTTTTTAACCAAGAAGCATTGTCGTAATCACAACTTTTTTTTTCTTCGTTACAATGTATTGAATTGTTTCACAGAAAAAATATAAAGTATAATTGAATGGTCTCAGTTGAAATAAAGAATTTTTCCCTTAAATACATAAATTAACAGAAATGAATAAAATTAAAATAATATCTCCTGATATTTTGTGCTTGCGAGTTTAACATTCAGGCGGCGGTTAGTTTTAGTCATTGATGTCTTTGTAAGTGGTAACCATTATTCCACTGTACTCACCACGAGTGGAATATATCATAATGCGATTATTGAGTTGTTATTACCTCGGTTACTCTATGGGATTTTCTAGAGTAACCAAGGTAATAATAGCTCAAAAATCCCAGTGTGACACATTCCACTCGAGGTGGGTACAATGGAATAAAGGGACAAGTATACATAGTGTTACCTCAAAAATATACTTGATGGAATAGGACTGTAAAAATAAATTTTTGAAAGGCTACAAAATTCATTAATATATCTATGTACATATTACATTGAGGTAGCCCAACCTCATAAAGCCAGATTTTTTCATCACAATTATTATAATTAATTAGAATAAGATTAATAAAGATTCTTACTGGAAAATTAGATCTCCAACGAAATCAAAGTTTATATTTTGAATAGACAGTTTAAAATCAACAAAAAGAAAAATTTACTATTTCACTTATGTCATAGCCAAGCAGTCATCACAAAATGCAACCTCTCCGATAACCATATAATTGTTTGACAAGGTGATTACTTGGACCAGTTATTGAACATTACATGCCAGGTACACACTGTTCCCAGTAGAAAAAATACCAAAATGTGTCCATGTACTTGAAGACAAAAAGATAAGCAGAATTAGACAGGAACAGAGAAATAATCTCAAAAAATTATCTTGTATCAGAAATTACATAAAATAATTCGTATATCATCTTGAATGATTACTTTTAACATTGAGAAAAACAGAAAATGCTGAATAGAAGGTTAATTTTGTTAATATTATTTTAATGTGGCATCAGATCAGTGTTTCATTTAAAAACTTTCAATTTTTACAAAGCAATGTGACTATTGGGCTAAGACACATGGCGCTGCAAGACGCAGATACTAGGTCGGTTTGACGTCCAAGATATGTATTGCATTGTCTATGCAAAGACTGACCTAGTATCCGCATTGCAAACGCGGCAACTTGCAACGCCATCTGTCTTAACCCTTGGATGGAAAACATGACAACAATATTATTATCATGTCCATAAGTAAAAATATTTTTTTTGTAAACAATCCCAATCTTTTATAGTCCGTGAATATTTGAAATGACACTGACACATAACACTATTCCACAGTAAATTAATATTACTGCCCTAATAATACCACATATAAGTACAAAAATTATTGCGAGTGAGCAGATTAAGCAATTAGCAGACATTTTTGTTCAAAAACAAGACGATATTATTAGACATATTTCAAATAAAATCAGTAAGGAAAGTAAAAATTGCAATTATAAGTTTCTTATAAATCGCGTCAGGGAAATATAACTAGAGACCAAATCATAATGTAATCGATTTATAATCTAAAAACTTCTTGAGGCTGCCTAATTTATTAATTATAAAGGTCGGAATAATCATCTTCATTGCTTGAAGATGACTCTTCCGAAGCCAAATCCATCACGGGAAAGAATATATTACCAGGTCTCCAATGACCATATTCATGCCATACAGTACTGTTAGGGAGAGATATGTCATCCGCGGCAATGCCAGGGAGAGCTCTACTACCAACAGTACTGTCAGGATGAGGCATTTCCACATCAAGGGATTGGGGAGGCAGAGGTCGAGTATCATTTACAGTACTGTCAGGGAGATATATTTCATCCACGGCAATGCCAGGGAGAGATATTTCATTTGCAGCAATGCCAGGGAGAGCTCTACTATCAACAGTAGCGTCAGGATGAGGTATTCCCACATCAAGGAATTGGGGAGGCAGAGGTCGAGGAGGCAGTTGGGGAGGTTGTGCTGGAACAGGACAGTGAAGTTAAAATAGTGGATGGCCTATTACACATTAGCATTTTAGCAGCGCCAAGAAGTGGCGTGTCGTTTATTATTATACACTGATGTTTTAATAGTGAAAATGACAGCCCTGCCAAGTAGCACTGCTAGAACATCTGGTGTGAAGGTATTCGTTATTTTGCGTTACTGCAATTAAAATGCTAACATGTAAGGGGACTGATGGATCATATAACAGTAGAACCTCAATTACAGTCGAACTTGTATATTACGAGGAAGATGGGATCGACTGAATTTGCTCGTTATAAGCATTACTCATTAAATCGTTCTATAACATTTTTTGCCCCACATTCTATTTAAGCATAGAACATAAAAAATCTGAAAACTATTGTAAAAATCCCCGAAACAAGCATGGCATTCATAAACTACAAAAGAAGTTGTTTATTGTAATGAAGTGCTGAGCCGCCGGCGCTGGCTTTACCTACTTCCCAACTTCATAAAGCTTAGATTTTTTATATGCAATTTCAACCATATGCCTGGATACTTTTTCAATGTTGTCGGCGAAAACACCAATTAGGTACTTAGACACATAATTAGTGTCATAAACGTAATCCGTTCCCAGCAGCATCAGTCTAGTTAACTGCCCGGTAGGATTTTATTGCTTAGGGTCGAAAATGTTGTTTTTAAACGATCGACACATTAACAGTTTTGCTCAGTATACCCGAGAAGTAGCTTGTTATAAAAGTGAATAAATGTATGGAGAAAATCATAAACTAAAATGTCAACGAATGTTTCCTCATTACATCCAAGATCTCGCTATTTCCGTGATCGTAATAGCCAAGTTCGACTGTATATGGGTTGAGTGGGGATGAAAGATAGTGCTGATCCTGAAAATCCAGATAATCGAAAAAAATAATAAAACATCTATTTTACTTCTAAAATAAACCTATTTAATACTCATTTTTGAAACATTCACCTTTTTTACTAATTTCATATTTTAAAATGCACTCTTTTTTATAACCATAATGATAAATAAATGAATAAAATTAATGATCAAAAACAAATCCTGATAATCAATATTCTACTTTGGTTCTAATTTTAACCCTTTCCAAGCTTTATGAATCCTGACTTAGTACAACAATGCGCATTGTGATTTCAAGCATCAATAAATCGTAATAAATGTCAGTCAAACATACACAAATAGAGTCATAAAAAATCAGAGTCAAGTTCAAAAATGATTATGACGGAACCTAATATTTTATGTGACTCTAAAAATAAACATTTTTCACCTAAATCTGATTAGAAATCACAAACAAGATTGCTTCAGAGAAAAAATGCTGGCTTATCCTAGTGCCGCCATGACACATGCTAATCGTCACTGGACAAGTGCGCCGATGACAAAGGATAAACACTTATACACAAATATTTTAATTACACACCTTTATAGCTTTATAGCCAACACAATTTTATTTTCAAGTTCAATTGTTTTATTATATTACTTCAATAACCTGGTACTAGAATAATCTCTTATTTTATTATAATGACGTGATAGTAAGTAACTCGATAGTCGAGTTATTTTCGACCATAAATATAAGAAGAATTCTACATAAAAAAATCGTAGTCTCATGAATCAAGCCCTTTAGAATAATATTACTAAAAAAATAATTCTCAAGTGTCTGCCTGACGCCAGCAGACGATGATTCGTCATGCAGTGTATAAAAACACAGCAGCGCAGGACCTGGTGTTTGCGTAATATGACAATTTCCGCATTAATGCGGGAACGGGCGTCTGAGTGTTCGTATCTTTTCTTTATAAATGGCTGATAACTAGGGGAAATAAATAATTTTTGTCTGTTTTACCTAATAGTATATAACCAGAAAATAGTATTTAAAAATCAATGATAAACAAAGAGAAATATTAAATCGCGGACTCCTAGGTATATTTAAATTACACCTTGTTCAAATTATTTTCCGAAACTATTAACTCGCGGATAATATACTAGCAGATAGACGAATGAATGCAATCTCCAAAAGCATTCCTTTTGTAAAAATGTTTTGTAAATTCACTTTGATCAATGTAACTTTCGAATATTCTATTTAACAGAGTAGCGATCCGGCCAATATACGCGACAAATTTGAAGTGACCCGATGAGTGATATTTTTCGAGACACGCTCCAAAAAATATTTATTTAAATTAGATAGAACAAAAGTTTAGGTTATACATCGACAGATGTCAGAAAGATGATTTCTGAATAAATTAAATCAATATTAGAATTTTTGCGCCTGACCGAAAGCAGTGCTAGGCGAACGAAAATCGAAATGACTTTAGTCAGCTGACGCGCGGATGACCCACTTGTATTGGCTGACTAAAGTCAGTTGCCGCGTAAGAAGAGTTAAATAAATCATATTTATAAAAATACAGACATGCCTGATGGGGAAAATGAATATGATTTTAGACTATACATTACCGGTCAAGACGACATTAACCTTTTCCACTCGAATTTTTTTTTATAGGTACATACCACCCACTCGAGACTTTTTCCCGCACAAAGCATAATTTCAATATAAAACATTTAATTGGTGAAAAAAATGTAAAAATTTTTTTTTTTTTTTTTATTCTGTAAAATAAATTTATAATGAATATACTGTACTTATTTTTAGTTTATTTATAATTCTTCATTGTGTGGTATTTCACAAAGCAATCTCCAATATGTAATCCTGGCTTATCACAGAATCGTAATGAAATAGCGGTATGTAGAGAACTGGCTATAAAGTGTAAATCGTCCATTATGACTGTAAATATGATACAAATGAATTGCCTTCAAATACACTTGTAAAATAAGCGGCTGTCTCGTAAATTTCCTAAATTAGTTTCGGGCTCATAACAACTCATTCCCAGTGCGGTACACATTATCAAAAGATTTTTCAAAAAATAATAAATCGATACGTAATAATTTTCATTTGACTCATTAGAGTATTTCACATTATATAGGTTCCGAATCGGCATAATATACTAGTAAGTATTGTCATCAAAAACAGTATTCAAATATAAAACTGTAAACTATACGAGACGCCCCTGCGCAAGCGAGAACCAATAAAAAATATAAACACACTTCAAAATCATGCGTGACAAACACTTCACTCTAGTCTGGGAACGTTCAATAAATAAAATTTATGTGACAAAAAAACATTGCTTGCAAGCGACGACCTACGAATAAAAAAAGAGAAGATTCCGATAAAAATACTATGTTGAAATTAGGCACGCAGTATTCTTTTGCCGACTTCTTTCTCAGATAAATGTAATAACCCATTATTATTCATTCTAACTTGATTGAAATCGCATTATAAAAATTTCTGAAAATATTACAAAAAATGACTTTATAGGCGGTGCCGCCGCTACGGCGGCACTCGAGTAATACGGGAAACTTCTAATGCCGCCGATATGGCGGCACTCGAGTGTTAAGGGTTAATGTTGACCAATGTCAAGAATTATCATTCTCAAATAAATGGTCAAACTGACAGAGTTGTTGTTTTGCGCAGAGAGTTAACATGCAAATTAATATACCCACCACCGTTTCACAATTCTCGAATGATAGTCGACCGTGGCCCATTGTTGCAAATTCAACAATCAACAAGGCTAATAATAATAAGACAGTCCCACACACTGTGGTTAGAGTAAAAACTAGTGACATTCAAAAGCCTGACAGTTTTTCCCCAAATGCAATGGACTCAACCTATTCAAAGGCACGCTGCAGCAGTCTTGATGTCATCGGGGAGCGATTCCACGAGAGTTTAATACCTGTCAATTTTATTACCCAAAGAAATGGTTTTTACAGTGAGCGTGCACTCATGACACATCAAGTAATATCAGTCGAGTGAAAAAAGTGTTGTAACCAACCAGAAACCTGCCAGAGATTATGTTAAAAATAATGAAAACACCATAGCCAGTATGGAGAGAAGTTTACCAATTATGAAGATGAAAAGAAAACCTGACTCGAACGGTGACTACACAATTGACAATACATTTATTTATTCACACGCTTCAATGCAGTCAAACGTAGAATCGGGTGAATGAATTCACTCGCTACCGATCAGAGTGCCCAGAGTTATGGAGGCTGCACCAGAAATGGTTGCCAAACCGAATGAGATTAATACCGGTCGCGGCATGATAGAGAAAAACAGAACGCACACCGAAATCTCAGAGAGGTCAGCCAATAATAGTTACATTGAAAAAGTTTCGGCCAGTTCTTCATCCGGTAATGCTGTGAATGTTTCACAATTCACGAATGATAGTCGAACGCGGCCCATTGTTGCAAATTCAACAATCAACAAGACTAATAAAAATAAAACAGTCCCGCACACTGTAGTTAGAGTAAAAGCTAGTGACATTCAAAAGCCAGACAGTTTTGCCCCAAATGCAATGGACTCAACCTATTCAAAGGCACGCTGCAGCAGTCTTGATGTCATCGGGGAGCGATTCCACGAGAGTTTAATACCTGTCAATTTTATTACCCAAAGAAATGGTTTTTACAGTGAGCGTACTCATGACACATCAAGTAATATCAGTCGAGTGAAAAAAAATGTTGTAACCAACCAGAAACCTGCCAGAGATTATGTTAAAAATAATGAAAACACCATAGCCAGTATGAAGAGAAGTTTGCCAATTATGAAGCTGAAAAGAAAACCTGACTCGAACGGTGACTACACAATTGACAATACATTTATTTATTCACACGCTTCAATACAGTCAAACATAGAATCCGGTGAAAGAATTCACTCGCTACCGATCAGAGTGCCCAGAGTTTTGGAGGCTGCACCAGAAATGGTTGCCAAACCGAATGAGATTAATACCGGTCGCGGCATGATAGTGAAAAACAGAACGCACACCGAAATCTCAGAGGTCAGCCAATAATTGTTACATTGAAAAAGTTTCGGCCAGTTCTTCATCCGGTAATGCTGTGAATGTTTCACAATTCACGAATGATAGTCGACCGCGGCCCATTGTTGCAAATTCAACAATCAACACGGCTAATAATAATAAGAGTCCCGCACACTGTGGTTGGAGTAAAAGCTAGTGACATTCAAAAGCCTGACAGTTTTGCCCCAAATGCAATGGACTCAACCTATTCAAAGGTACGCTGCAGCAGTCTTGATGTCATCGAGGAGTGATTCCACGAGAGTTTAATACCTGTCAGTTTTATTACCCAAAGAAATGGTTTTTATAGTGAGCGTACTCATGACACATCAAGTAATATCAGTCGAGTGAAAAAAAATGTTGTAACCAACCAGAAACCTGCCAGAGATTATGTTAAAAATAATGAAAACACCATAGCCAGTATGAAGAGAAGTTTGCCAATTATGAAGCTGAAAAGAAAACCTGACTCGAACGGTGACTACACAATTGACAATATATTTATTTATTCACACGCTTCAATACAGTCAAACATAGAATCCGGTGAAAGAATTCACTCGCTACCGATCAGAGTGCCCAGAGTTTTGGAGGCTGCACCAGAAATGGTTGCCAAACCGAATGAGATTAATACCGGTCGCGGCATGATAAAGAAAAACAGAACGCACACCGAAATCTCAGAGGTCAGCCAATATGAGTTACATTGAAAAAGTTTCGGCCAGTTCTTCATCCGGTAATGCTGTGAATGTTTTACAATTAACGAATGATAGTCGACCGCGGCCCATTGATGCAAATTCAACAATCAACAAGACCAATAAAAATAAAACAGTCCCGCACACTGTGGTTAGGGTAAAAGCTAGTGACATTCAAAAGCCTGACAGTTTTGCCCCAAATGCAATGGACTCAACCTATTCAAAGGCACGCTGCAGCAGTCTTGATGTCATAGGGGAGCGATTCCACGAGAGTTTAATACCTGTCAATTTTATTACCCAAAGAAATGGTTTTTACAGTGAGCGTACTTATGACACATCAAGTAATATCGGTCGAGTGAAAAAAAGTGTTGTAACCAAACAGAAACCTGCCAGAGATTATGTTAAAAATAATGAAAACACCATAGCCAGTATGGAGAGAAGTTTGCCAATTATGAAGATGAAAAGAAAACCTGACTCGAACGGTGACTACACAATTGACAATACATTTATTTATTCACACGCTTCAATACAGTCAAACGTAGAATCCGGTGAAAGAATTCACTCGCTACCGATCAGAGTGCCCAGAGTTATGAAGGCTGCACCAGAAATGATTGCCAAACCGAATGAGATTAATACCGGTCGCGGCATGATAGTGAAAAACAGGACGCACACCGAAATCTCAGAGGTCAGCCAATAATAGTTACATTGAAAAAGATTCGGCCAGTTCTTCATCCGGTAATGCTGTGAATGTTTCACAATTCACGAATGATAGTCGACCGCGGCCCATTGTTGCAAATTCAACAATCAACAAGACCAATAAAAATAAAACAGTCCCGCACACTGTGGTTAGAGTAAAAGCTAGTGACATTCAAAAGCCTGACAGTTTTGCCCCAAATGCAATGGACTCAACCTATTCAAAGGCACGCTGCAGCAGTCTTGATGTCATAGGGGAGCGATTCCACGAGAGTTTAATACCTGTCAATTTTATTACCCAAAGAAATGGTTTTTACAGTGAGCGTACTCATGACACATCAAATAATATCGGTCGAGTGAAAAAAAGTGTTGTAACCAACCAGAAACCTGCCAGAGATTATGTTAAAAATAATGAAAACACCATAGCCAGTATGGAGAGAAGTTTGCCAATTATGAAGATGAAAAGAAAACCTGACTCGAACGGTGACTACACAATTGACAATACAATTATTTATTCACACGCTTCAATGCAGTCAAACGTAGAATCGGGTGAAAGAATTCACTCGCTACCGATCAGAGTGCCCAGAGTTTTGGAGGCTGCACCAGAAATGGTTGCCAAACCGAATGAGATTAATACCGGTCGCGGCATGATAGTGAAAAACGGAACGCACACCGAAATCTCAGAGGTCAGCCAATAATAGTTACATTGAAAATGTTTCGGCCAGTTCTTCATCCGGTAATGCTGTGAATGTTTCACAATTCACGAATGATAGTCGACCGCGGCCCATTGTTGCAAATTCAACAATCAACAAGACCAATAAAAATAAAACAGTCCCGCACACTGTGGTTAGAGTAAAAGCTAGTGACATTCAAAAGCCTGACAGTTTTGCCCCAAATGCAATGGACTCAACCTATTCAAAGGCACGCTGCAGCAGTCTTGATGTCATAGGGGAGCGATTCCACGAGAGTTTAATACCTGTCAATTTTATTACCCAAAGAAATGGTTTTTACAGTGAGCGTACTCATGACACATCAAATAATATCGGTCGAGTGAAAAAAAGTGTTGTAACCAACCAGAAACCTGCCAGAGATTATGTTAAAAATAATGAAAACACCATAGCCAGTATGGAGAGAAGTTTGCCAATTATGAAGACGAAAAGAAAACCTGACTCGAACGGTGACTACACAATTGACAATACATTTATTTATTCACACGCTTCAATGCAGTCAAACGTAGAATCGGGTGAAAGAATTCACTCGCTACCGATCAGAGTGCCCAGAGTTATGGAGGCTGCACCAGAAATGGTTGCCAAACCGAATGAGATTAATACCGGTCGCGGCATGAAAGAGAAAAACAGAACGCACACCGAAATCTCAGAGAGGTCAGCCAATAATAGTTACATTGAAAAAGATTCGGCCAGTTCTTCATTCGGTAATGCTGCGAATGTTTCACAATTCACGAATGATAGTCGACCGCGGCCCATTGTTGCAAATTCAACAATCAACAAGACCAATAAAAATAAAACAGTCCCGCACACTGTGGTTAGAGTAAAAGCTAGTGACATTCAAAAGCCTGACAGTTTTGCCCCAAATGCAATGGACTCAACCTATTCAAAGGCACGCTGCAGCAGTCTTGATGTCATAGGGGAGCGATTCCACGAGAGTTTAATACCTGTCAATTTTATTACCCAAAGAAATGGTTTTTACAGTGAGCGTACTCATGACACATCAAATAATATCGGTCGAGTGAAAAAAAGTGTTGTAACCAACCAGAAACCTGCCAGAGATTATGTTAAAAATAATGAAAACACCATAGCCAGTATGGAGAGAAGTTTGCCAATTATGAAGACGAAAAGAAAACCTGACTCGAACGGTGACTACACAATTGACAATACATTTATTTATTCACACGCTTCAATGCAGTCAAACGTAGAATCGGGTGAAAGAATTCACTCGCTACCGATCAGAGTGCCCAGAGTTATGGAGGCTGCACCAGAAATGGTTGCCAAACCGAATGAGATTAATACCGGTCGCGGCATGAAAGAGAAAAACAGAACGCACACCGAAATCTCAGAGAGGTCAGCCAATAATAGTTACATTGAAAAAGATTCGGCCAGTTCTTCATTCGGTAATGCTGCGAATGTTTCACAATTCACGAATGATAGTCGACCGCGGCCCATTGTTGCAAATTCAACAATCAACAAGACCAATAAAAATAAAACAGTCCCGCACACTGTGGTTAGAGTAAAAGCTAGTGACATTCAAAAGCCTGACAGTTTTGCCCCAAATGCAATGGACTCAACCTATTCAAAGGCACGCTGCAGCAGTCTTGATGTCATAGGGGAGCGATTCCACGAGAGTTTAATACCTGTCAATTTTATTACCCAAAGAAATGGTTTTTACAGTGAGCGTACTCATGACACATCAAATAATATCGGTCGAGTGAAAAAAAGTGTTGTAACCAACCAGAAACCTGCCAGAGATTCTGTTAAAAATAATGAAAACACCATAGCCAGTATGGAGAGAAGTTTGCCAATTATGAAGACGAAAAGAAAACCTGACTCGAACGGTGACTACACAATTGACAATACATTTATTTATTCACACGCTTCAATGGAGTCAAACGTAGAATCGGGTGAAAGAATTCACTCGCTACCGATCAGAGTGCCCAGAGTTATGGAGGCTGCACCAGAAATGGTTGCCAAACCGAATGAGATTAATACCGGTCGCGGCATGAAAGAGAAAAACAGAACGCACACCGAAATCTCAGAGAGGTCAGCCAATAATAGTTACATTGAAAAAGATTCGGCCAGTTCTTCATCCGGTAATGCTGCGAATGTTTCACAATTCACGAATGATAGTCGACCACGGCCCATTGTTGCAAATTCAACAATCAACAAGACCAATAAAAATAAAACAGTCCCGCACACTGTGGTTAGGGTAAAAGCTAGTGACATTCAAAAGCCTGACAGTTTTGCCCCAAATGCAATGGACTCAACCTATTCAAAGGCACGCTGCAGCAGTCTTGATGTCATAGGGGAGCGATTCCACGAGAGTCTAATACCTGTCAATTTTATTACCCAAAGAAATGGTTTTTACAGTGAGCGTACTTATGACACATCAAGTAATATCGGTCGAGTGAAAAAAAGTGTTGTAACCAACCAGAAACCTGCCAGAGATTATGTTAAAAATAATGAAAACACCATAGCCAGTATGGAGAGAAGTTTGCCAATTATGAAGATGAAAAGAAAACCTGACTCGAACAGTGACTACACAATTGACAATACATTTATTTATTCACACGCTTCAATACAGTCAAACGTAGAATCCGGTGAAAGAATTCACTCGCTACCGATCAGAGTGCCCAGAGTTTTGGAGGCTGCACCAGAAATGGTTGCCAAACCGAATGAGATTAATACCGGTCGCGGCATGATAGTGAAAAACAGAACGCACACCGAAATCTCAGAGGTCAGCCAATAATAGTTACATTGAAAATGTTTCGGCCAGTTCTTCATCCGGTAATGCTGTGAATGTTTCACAATTCACGAATGATAGTCGACCGCGGCCCATTGTTGCAAATTCAACAATCAACAAGACCAATAAAAATAAAACAGTCCCGCACACTGTGGTTAGAGTAAAAGCTAGTGACATTCAAAAGCCTGACAGTTTTGCCCCAAATGCAATGGACTCAACCTATTCAAAGGCACGCTGCAGCAGTCTTGATGTCATAGGGGAGCGATTCCACGAGAGTTTAATACCTGTCAATTTTATTACCCAAAGAAATGGTTTTTACAGTGAGCGTACTCATGACACATCAAATAATATCGGTCGAGTGAAAAAAAGTGTTGTAACCGACCAGAAACCTGCCAGAGATTATGTTAAAAATAATGAAAACACCATAGCCAGTATGGAGAGAAGTTTGCCAATTATGAAGACGAAAAGAAAACCTGACTCGAACGGTGACTACACAATTGACAATACATTTATTTATTCACACGCTTCAATACAGTAAAACGTAGAATCGGGTGAAGGAATCATTTGGAACAACAGGAAAAGTGAACTATAGAACTGGCGAAGACATTCAAAAACCGAAATGTGTTATAGATTATAACAAAAATATGGGTACGGTAGATAAGTCCGATATGATGCTTAGCAACTTGTCGTGTATGAGAAAGTCGATCAAGTGGTATAAAAAGGTCGCATTCCACATGATCGACTTATATTTATTAAATGCTTTTTATTTATATAAATTTATTAAATGTGACAAAAAAACCTTGGGCGATTTTCAACTCTGTGTAATAAAACAACTAGTGGACAGATATTGTGTGAAAATTTCAAATGCACCCCTGCCCAAGCCGACAGCGTCAACTAGCGATAATCCCGTACGATTATTGCCCAAAAGTGCAACGGGACATTTGCCAGAATACATTTCACCGACACAAAATACCGATAAGCCTAGAAGATGTTTCATATGCGGGAATTCTAAAAAAAATCCGAAAAAAAATAAACTCTCGCTATGTGCCCAGCGTGTGATGTTGCGTTATGTCTGTCACCTTGCTTTAAAATATATCACACATCAAAACAATTTTAAAATGGGTTTATGATTGTATATGTTTTTTTTAATGTGAGTTCGTGTTAACTTATCAATAATATTCAATAAGTTAAGTGTTTGTGTAGTTTAAATATATTAAAAGGGTCCCCTTTATATTTGTTTACGACTCAACACGAAGACATTAATATGTGATTTATCGATATGCACTTGAAAATTAGTAATGCTTTAATTCGTGGGAACGTATGCACAAGTGTCGAAATAGTACACACCGCGCAGAGCTCGAAATACTGGCTACAAAATGGCGTCTTGCGGTAAGTTTTTTCAAATTTGTATAGCATTCGTTTATTCAAGTGTTTCTGATATTATAACTGATTTATTACGGTTTTTTAGTGTGTCGAAATTATCCTAATGGCTTTGGGTTCTCGACTGGTGCGATGACATAATTTTTATTGCGTTTTTAGTATAGAACAAAGACGATAATGAAATTCATGTGAAGTTATGGTGCGTCATACGATTTTTGTAGGCAGGTGCCGGGTTAAGTGCACCCATTTTCGGTCAGACGACGCCTAGGGACCGATATAAGTTATTACTCCAAATGCTCACTTTTTCCGATCCAACAAGTGTTACCTCAGATAGACTAAATAAAATTAGGTTACTTTTAGAGCATACACGCAAAATTTTCAAAGAAAAGATGATTCCGCATCAAAATCTCTGTATCGATGAGGATCATTGTTTTTAAAGGGAGACTTATTTGTAAACAATTCATTCCATCGAAGCGTCATCGTTTCGGTATCAAAATGTTCGTGCTGTGTGACGTTTTGCGAAATTTCGCATACTACATTCGTGACAGAAGCGGGCGCCGGGTTAACCGACTTCTCTGAAATTTTGATGGGCGTTGTGTTTTTTTTCATCATGCCGCGACCGGTATTAAACTTATTCGGTTCGGCGACCACTTCTGGTGCAGCCTGGATAACTCTATTCACAGCATTACTGGATGAAGATGAAGATCTGCCAGAAACTTTTTCAATGCAACTATTATTGGCAACCTCTCTGAGATTTCGGTGTGCGTTCTGTTTTTCTCTATCATGCCGCGACCGGTATTAATCTCATTCGCTTTGGCAACCATTTCTGGTGCAGCCTCCATAACTCTGGGCACTCTGATCGGTAGCGAGTGAATTCTTTCACCGGATTCTATGTTTGACTGTATTGAAGCGTTTGAATAAATAAATGTATTGTCAATTGTGTAGTCACCGTTCGAGTCAGGTTTTCTTTTCATCTTCATAATTGGTAAACTTCTCTCCATGCTGGCTATGGTGTTTTCATTATTTTTAACATAATCTCTGGCAGGTTTCTGGTTGGTTACAACATTTTTTTTCACTCGACCGATATTACTTGATGTGTCATGAGTACGCTCACTGTAAAAACCATTTCTTTGGGTAATAAAATTGACAGGTATTAAACTCTCGTGGAATCGCTCCTCGATGACATCAAGACTGCTGCAGCGTACCTTTGAATAGGTTGAGTCCATTGCATTTGGGGCAAAACTGTGAGGCTTTTGAATGTCATTAGCTTTTACTCTAACCACAGTGTGCGGGACTGTCTTATTATTATTAGCCCTGTTGATTCTTGAATTTGCAACAATGGGCCGCGGTCGACTATCATTCGTGAATTGTGAAACATTCACAGTATTACCGGATGAAGAACTGGCCGAAACTTTTTCAATGTAACTATTATTGGCTGACCTCTCTGAGATTTCGGTGTGCGTTCTGTTTTTCTCTTTCATGCCGCGACCGGTATTAATCTCATTCGGTTTGGCAACCATTTTTGGTGCAGCCTCCATAACTCTGGGCACTCTGATCGGTAGCGAGTGAATTCTTTCAGCCGATTCTACGATTGACTGTATTGAAGCGTGTGAATAAATAAATGTATTGTCAATTGTGTAGTCACCGTTCGAGTCAGGTTTTCTTTTCAGCTTCATAATTGGCAAACTTCTCTTCATACTGGCTATGGTGTTTTCATTATTTTTAACATAATCTCTGGCAGGTTTCTGGTTGGTTACAACATTTTTTTTCACTCGACTGATATTACTTGATGTGTCATGAGTACGCTCACTGTAAAAACCATTTTTTTGGGTAATAAAATTGACAGGTATTAAACTCTCGTGGAATCGCTCCTCGATGACATCAAGACTGCTGCAGCGTACCTTTGAATAGGTTGAGTCCATTGCATTTGGGGCAAAACTGTGAGGCTTTTGAATGTCATTAGCTTTTACTCTAACCACAGTGTGCGGGACTGTCTTATTATTATTAGCCTGTTGATTCTTGAATTTGCAACAATGGGCCGCGGTCGACTATCATTCGTGAATTGTGAAACATTCACAGCATTACCGGATGAAGAACTGGCCGAAACTTTTTCAATGTAACTATTATTGGCTGACCTCTGAGATTTCGGCGTGCGTTCTGTTTTTCTCTATCATGCCGCGACCGGTATTAATCTCATTCGGTTTGGCAACCATTTCTGGTGCAGCCTCAAAAACTCTGGGCACTCTGATCGGTAGCGAGTGAATTCTTTCACCCGATTCTACGTTTGACTATATTGAAGCGTGTGAATAAATAAATGTATTGTCAATTGTGTAGTCACCGTTCGAGTCAGGTTTTCTTTTCAGCTTCATAATTGGCAAACTTCTCTTCATACTGGCTATGGTGTTTTCATTATTTTTAACATAATCTCTGGCAGGTTTCTGGTTGGTTACAACATTTTTTTTCACTCGACTGATATTACATGATGTGTCATGAGTACGCTCACTGTAAAAACCATTTCTTTGGGTAATAAAATTGACAGGTATTAAAGTCTCGTGGAATCGCTCCCCGATGACATCAAGACTGCTGCAGCGTGCCTTTGAATAGGTTGAGTCCATTGCATTTGGGGCAAAACTGTCAGGCTTTTGAATGTCACTAGCTTTTACTCTAACCACAGTGTGCGGGATTGTTTTATTTTTATTAGTCTTGTTGATTGTTGAATTTGCAACAATGGGCCGTGGTCGACTATCATTCGTGAATTGTGAAACATTCACAGCATTACCGGATAAAGAACTGGCCGAAACTTTTTCAATGTAACTATTATTGGCTGACCTCTGAGATTTCGGTGTGCGTTCTGTTTTTCTCTATCATGCCGCGACCGGTATTAATCTCATTCGGTTTGGCAACCATTTCTGGTGCAGCCTCCATAACTCTGGGCACTCTGATCGGTAGCGAGTGAATTCTTTCACCCGATTCTACGTTTGACTGTATTGAAGCGTGTGAATAAATAAATGTATTGTCAATTGTGTAGTCACCGTTCGAGTCAGGTTTTCTTTTCAGCTTCATAATTGGCAAACTTCTCTTCATACTGGCTATGGTGTTTTCATTATTTTTAACATAATCTCTGGCAGGTTTCTGGTTGGTTACAACATTTTTTTTCACTCGACTGATATTACATGATGTGTCATGAGTACGCTCACTGTAAAAACCATTTCTTTGGGTAATAAAATTGACAGGTATTAAAGTCTCGTGGAATCGCTCCCCGATGACATCAAGACTGCTGCAGCGTGCCTTTGAATAGGTTGAGTCCATTGCATTTGGGGCAAAACTGTCAGGCTTTTGAATGTCACTAGCTTTTACTCTAACCACAGTGTGCGGGATTGTTTTATTTTTATTAGTCTTGTTGATTGTTGAATTTGCAACAATGGGCCGTGGTCGACTATCATTCGTGAATTGTGAAACATTCGCAGCATTACCGGATGAAGAACTGGCCGAAACTTTTTCAATGTAACTATTATTGGCTGACCTCTGAGATTTCGGTGTGCGTTCTGTTTTTCTCTATCATGCCGCGACCGGTATTAATCTCATTCGGTTTGGCAACCATTTCTGGTGCAGCCTCCATAACTCTGGGCACTCTGATCGGTAGCGAGTGAATTCTTTCACCCGATTCTACGTTTGACTGTATTGAAGCGTGTGAATAAATAAATGTATTGTCAATTGTGTAGTCACCGTTCGAGTCAGGTTTTCTTTTCAGCTTCATAATTGGCAAACTTCTCTTCATACTGGCTATGGTGTTTTCATTATTTTTAACATAATCTCTGGCAGGTTTCTGGTTGGTTACAACATTTTTTTTCACTCGACTGATATTACATGATGTGTCATGAGTACGCTCACTGTAAAAACCATTTCTTTGGGTAATAAAATTGACAGGTATTAAAGTCTCGTGGAATCGCTCCCCGATGACATCAAGACTGCTGCAGCGTGCCTTTGAATAGGTTGAGTCCATTGCATTTGGGGCAAAACTGTCAGGCTTTTGAATGTCACTAGCTTTTACTCTAACCACAGTGTGCGGGATTGTTTTATTTTTATTAGTCTTGTTGATTGTTGAATTTGCAACAATGGGCCGTGGTCGACTATCATTCGTGAATTGTGAAACATTCGCAGCATTAACGGATGAAGAACTGGCCGAAACTTTTTCAATGTAACTATTATTGGCTGACCTCTGAGATTTCGGTGTGCGTTCTGTTTTTCTCTATCATGCCGCGACCGGTATTAATCTCATTCGGTTTGGCAACCATTTCTGGTGCAGCCTCCATAACTCTGGGCACTCTGATCGGTAGCGAGTGAATTCTTTCACCCGATTCTACGTTTGACTGTATTGAAGCGTGTGAATAAATAAATGTATTGTCAATTGTGTAGTCACCGTTCGAGTCAGGTTTTCTTTTCAGCTTCATAATTGGCAAACTTCTCTTCATACTGGCTATGGTGTTTTCATTATTTTTAACATAATCTCTGGCAGGTTTCTGGTTGGTTACAACATTTTTTTTCACTCGACTGATATTACATGATGTGTCATGAGTACGCTCACTGTAAAAACCATTTCTTTGGGTAATAAAATTGACAGGTATTAAAGTCTCGTGGAATCGCTCCCCGATGACATCAAGACTGCTGCAGCGTGCCTTTGAATAGGTTGAGTCCATTGCATTTGGGGCAAAACTGTCAGGCTTTTGAATGTCACTAGCTTTTACTCTAACCACAGTGTGCGGGATTGTTTTATTTTTATTAGTCTTGTTGATTGTTGAATTTGCAACAATGGGCCGTGGTCGACTATCATTCGTGAATTGTGAAACATTCACAGCATTACCGGATAAAGAACTGGCCGAAACTTTTTCAATGTAACTATTATTGGCTGACCTCTGAGATTTCGGTGTGCGTTCTGTTTTTCTCTATCATGCCGCGACCGGTATTAATCTCATTCGGTTTGGCAACCATTTCTGGTGCAGCCTCAAAAACTCTGGGCACTCTGATCGGTAGCGAGTGAATTCTTTCACCCGTTTCTACGTTTGACTGCATTGAAGCGTGTGAATAAATAAATGTATTGTCAATTGTGTAGTCACCGTTCGAGTCAGGTTTTCTTTTCAGCTTCATAATTGGCAAACTTCTCTTCATACTGGCTATGGTGTTTTCATTATTTTTAACATAATCTCTGGCAGGTTTCTGGTTGGTTACAACATTTTTTTTCACTCGACTGATATTACATGATGTGTCATGAGTACGCTCACTGTAAAAACCATTTCTTTGGGTAATAAAATTGACAGGTATTAAAGTCTCGTGGAATCGCTCCCCGATGACATCAAGACTGCTGCAGCGTGCCTTTGAATAGGTTGAGTCCATTGCATTTGGGGCAAAACTGTCAGGCTTTTGAATGTCACTAGCTTTTACTCTAACCACAGTGTGCGGGATTGTTTTATTTTTATTAGTCTTGTTGATTGTTGAATTTGCAACAATGGGCCGTGGTCGACTATCATTCGTGAATTGTGAAACATTCACAGCATTACCGGATGAAGAACTGGCCGAAACTTTTTCAATGTAACTATTATTGGCTGACCTCTGAGATTTCGGTGTGCGTTCTGTTTTTCTCTATCATGCCGCGACCGGTACTAATCTCATTCGGTTTGGCAACCATTTCTGGTGCAGCCTCCATAACTCTGGGCACTCTGATCGGTAGCGAGTGAATTCTTTCACCCGATTCTACGTTGACTGTATTGAAGCGTGTGAATAAATAAATGTATTGTCAATTGTGTAGTCACCGTTCGAGTCAGGTTTTCTTTTCAGCTTCATAATTGGCAAACTTCTCTTCATACTGGCTATGGTGTTTTCATTATTTTTAACATAATCTCTGGCAGGTTTCTGGTTGGTTACAACATTTTTTTTCACTCGACTGATATTACATGATGTGTCATGAGTACGCTCACTGTAAAAACCATTTCTTTGGGTAATAAAATTGACAGGTATTAAAGTCTCGTGGAATCGCTCCCCGATGACATCAAGACTGCTGCAGCGTGCCTTTGAATAGGTTGAGTCCATTGCATTTGAGGCAAAACTGTCAGGCTTTTGAATGTCACTAGCTTTTACTCTAACCACAGTGTGCGGGACTGTTTTATTTTTATTAGTCTTGTTGATTGTTGAATTTGCAACAATGGGCCGCGGTCGACTATCATTCGTGAATTGTGAAACATTCACAGCATTACCGGATGAAGAACTGGCCGAAACTTTTTTAAGCAACGCCCATCAAAATTTCAGATAAATCGGTTAACCCGGCGCCCGCTTCTGTCACGAATGTAGTATATATATATATATATAAGAACACTGGAGTACGGAATCGTTTTTTAAGTGCACCCATTTTCAGTCAGACGACGCCTAGGGACCGATATGAGTTATTGCTCCAAATGCTCCATTTTTCCGATCCAACAAGTGTTGCCTCAGATAGACTAAATAAATGAAGCCAAAGTGTGTCATCTATAATAAAAATATGGGGACTGTCGACAAGGCCGACATGATGCTCAGCAGCTTGTCATGCATGAGGAAATCTGTGAAATGGTACAAAAAGGTAGCATTTCACATGATTGACCTATTTATTAAATGCTTTCTATATATATAAATCTGTCACTGGTAGTAAAAAAACTCTAGGAAAATTTCAGTTAGTCGTGATAAAACAATTAGTTGCTAAGTACGCTTTGAAAATCACAAAAACTCCACAACCCAGATCATCGACTAGTGAAAATCCATTGAGGTTGTTGCCTATAACTTTAACGGATCATTTGCCGGAACACATTCCGCCCACCGCAAATAATAAAAAACCCAGAAGACGCTGTCATGTGTGCGGAAATTCAAAAATTATTAAAAAAAAAAAAGTCTCTATCTAGATATTTATGTGTTGTATTTGTTATGTCGCTCTGTGTCTCAGTCCATGTTATAAAATCTACCACTCTTCAAAACAATTTTAAATATGTAAAGTAAAAATAAACATGTAACTCATTAATAATATTTAATAGCTGTTTTAAGTGTCTGCCTAAAAGTTTGCTTAGTCTAAAATTATTGTGCTATATTTACGACCCTACTCAGGGAAAAAACATTATGTGTGATTAATTTATTACCACTTGTGAAGTGTTCTATACTTCGAGTCAAATCAAACACGAGCTGACGAATAACAAAATGCGGGCCTTGCAGTGCTCTATATACATAAAAGCAAAATGGCGGAACTGTTCTAAATGGTAAGTCATTCTATAGAATTTATTTCTTCGGATATTTTTGACATTATGACTGATTTATTACGGTTTATTGCTTTGACACTGCGATATGGAAAGCAACGGGAAACTACCACATTAACTATATCCCTAGTAATCATCATGGCTGGAAAATCAAATTGCATGGCCCTCAGTCCCCGGCAGGCCTTAAATGGTCAGAGGGTGTAAAGAATCCCCGGGCCGGCTATGAAGATTGCGACCTGGGATGTGCGATCAATGTTTAAAAGTGGAAAATTGCAAAACGTTATTATGGAAATGAATCGGTTAAAATTAGATATCCTTGGTATCAGGGAAGTGAAGTGGAAGGGGAATGGCAGATTTAAAACTGACAACGGCACCTTGTATTACTCGGGAAATGATAATAACCACCATCGAAATGGAGTGGGTATCATAGTGACCGATAAAATTAACAGATCGGTCAATAGTTTTGTTCCCTACTCTGACAGAGTAATGCTATTATAACTCAAATCGGGGATGGGTAATGTTAATATAATACAGGTGTACGCTCCAACAGCCGACAAAGATGACAATGTTATAGAAGAACTCTATGAACAGATAAATGAAATTCTAAAATCGACGAAAGATAATGAAGTTACCTTGATTATAGGAGATTTCATGCAAAGATTGATAAAGGTAAAAGTGGAAAGTTAGTAGGAGGATTTGGTCTAGGACAAATTGTCACTGACGACAAAATGTACATCATATTCGAAGCTTGCCTTCCTCAAAATCCTCAAACTTTATAGTTAAGGCTATACTTCAGCTGAGGCATGGTCTAAAATGTTCGTGACAACGCGACGCGCAGATTGTGCAAAAGACGAACGTAATTTGTCATAAAAATTCAACATGCGTCCATTTAATGTTGTTTATTGTTGTTTATTGTTATTTAACTAATAATAATAAAATATTCATTGACATGTTTTGTTTTTCGAGAAAAAACGTAAGGTTTTTTTTAGTCATCTTTACACGATTTAAGAATTAATTCCTCCGACGCCATCACAAAACAAATTGATGTGCTCACAGCTCGACTATCGCTCTCCGACTGGCAACGCATGCAAAATTACGTCCCACCTATTGCTGAAAATTATTAGCCGTTTCACTGAAGTATGCTCTAAATAGAAATCATTCAATCAAATATGTATAGTCACAAAGAATAGAATTAATAATAGTTTTTAAATAAAGACTTGAAAATCGATTCGGTACCTAGCAAGATAGTTCGGGCAGCTTAAAATTAATTAAACCATTTATATATACAGTCGAACTTGGTTATTACGAGGAAGATGGGACCGACTGAATTTGCTCGTTATATCGTCATATAACATTTTTCGCTCCACATTCTATATAAGCATAGAACATAAAAAATCTGAAAACCATCGTAAAAATCCCCGAAACAAGCATGGCATTCATAAACTACAAAAGAAGTTGTTTAACAGGTTCGCTACCGGCGGCGCCGATCGGAGCCGCGTGGCCACTCATAGTCAGTGTCACCTGTATAGTAATCACGAAAATGTCATTCTTTCACTGGCACTACACTTGAGTGGTTTATTTCTTAGCTGGCATAGTAGTTGAATACGTTACAGATATTTTTCACTAGTCGGTTTTTATTTTGCATGATAATTTGATTTTTTATAGACATTTTCGGGAAGCAATAAATTGCGTTTTATCTGTCAGGCCGTAAAATCACCATGAAACCAAACTGCATAACGTCATATTTTTGAGCATTTTACAAGGGCGACATTCACAAAACCCACTTGAATGTTTTCAATGTGTAGGTATATTTTTGAGCATTTTACAAGGGCGACATTCACAAAACCCACTTGAATGTTTTCAATGTGTAGGTACTGTGAAATTTTTTATAATTTATGGCTTGTTATAACATAACTTATTTATAACAAATACAGTTCAAGTTCACGGTGCCGGCCGACTCTGAGCGGTGACATTATATTATATTGACGTATTTACATGTTAACGACTAATAAAAAATATCATGAATATGGGTCATTAGTTTTGTCTAAAATGACCTATTTTTTAAGTTTTCGTGAATTGGCACATGGGGTCACACGGGGTCGAAAATGTTGTTTTTCAACGATCGACACATTGGGTATACTCGAGAAGTAGCTCATTATAAAAGTGAATAAACGTATGGAGAAAATCATAAACTAAAATGTCAACGAATGTTTCCTCATTACATCCGAGATCTCGCTATTTCCGTGATCGTAATAACCAAGTTCGACTGTTATATTAGAATTTGTGGCAAAATAAAAAATTGTCTAAACTGTTCAAATCAAAACAACTCAGCATGCATATTATACAAGACATGTTTGTTACTTAATTTAAATCGCCTGCAATGCTAATTTATTATGTACCTCAAAGAAAAATTCAGTCAAAGAGAATGCGCGAGCATGCTAATGATTTCTGAGAGAAATAAAACATTTGAACTTATGGTCCATTTACATTTTATATTAAATAATTTCAAAGAAAATTCTATAACAAAAAAATCACTGGGAGGAGAGGATGACAGGGATTTTTAATGCATTAGATAGATTTATTTAAAAAATGTATTGTTCTGTAATCACAAAAACCTTGACTTAATGCAAATAAAATTATGCAGAGTAATGATAGTATTAGGTTTGAGTAATAATTATTATTGATTATTTAATGGTTATGTACATAAATTAAAATAACTAAAAGATCGATGTGTTGAACAGGCGACTTACGCTGTGGAGGCAGAGGGATTGCAAGTCGTGCATTCACCGCCAAAAGATGATCCCGTCGCTGTGTCAATGAACCGACATAATCCTCCAAACGGACATTCTCAGTTCGCAGTTGATGCAAACAAGACAATAATGATGCGACTAAAAATGAGTAAAAAAAATAGTAATTAAAAAAATATATGATTTAAGCCAAACTTGCTAATGGTCTAATTACACCAACAGACTCACAAATTAAATAATTCACACCGATCATCATTATCAATTTTCAAGCTGAAATAGCAATTACAGGTTGTTTTATTAGTCAATAAGTATATATTGTTCTTGAATAGTTCTGTGGGTGAGGGAGAGAGATGATCCAGTCCCATTCTTGTTTTGTTACAACCAGAAATTTATTATAATTTGTGTTTTGTAAAATTGAATATGATGTAAATACCAACTCAATTAACAAAAAATATCTTTGGTCAGCTTGATGTTAATACCTACTAGTAAACAGTCTTTGAATATTTTTAATGTTCTCAGTAATTTTAGACCCAACGTCGTCTGAAAATCATTGCATGAATAATGGGAAATATTACATTTATAGACACAACTCAATGACACGATACAAAATGAATAATGACATTTCTGTAATATTCTCACATTTTCTGTGTTTTCACGTAATGACTGTTAAGGTCCTTTGACCGTGTCGTCTCGGTGTAGCACATGTGTGGTCTTATATAAATGCAAATGAATTGCAACATAACTGCATACTTGAGCAGTATACTTGCACAATATTGTATACATGAATACGTGTATGATAATATTGGACATCTCGTGATTGTACAGGCGACATGGAAATGATGCATTGTATACTTGCACAGGTATAATTGAATTTGTGAAGACTTACGCAAGAGTGAACAAGTTGCCAACTGTTTTTTAAACTCTGTATATCTTTATACCTCCCGCTGCAGCCCTATTATTAATACTAAAAGTTGAATGTGGTCCATAAACCTAAAAAGGTTACAGAGTATTCAAAATGGATTGCATAACTGCTTCCGTGCGTCGAGATTTATCAATAGGATGCTGTGAATTGTTACATAAGTGCTTACTATCAAAATGTTGAGCCTGCTCCATTAGAAACTGTGAACCTTGCTCCCATTGCCTCTCTAAAAGCTGGTCCAAACTCTGTGCACCACCACTCATTCCTTGTGAGGACGGATTGGATCCACTGCTTGAGTTGCGACCCTAATACATAAAATAAAATTACCATACAAAAAAAATCTGTACCTTCTTACTTATTTTAAATAATGATCTAAGTGCCAATGATCGAAAAAAATGATTTTCATATATTCGCGTAGTATATGCTAACACAGGAGTGTGACAGTCGGGGGTGGATCCTAACTCCTACAAAAATCGTCTTTATAAATCCCAATACAGAGTGGCCACATTCTTCTTCCTGCCTCGTAGGTAGCTTCACCCGGCCAAGGTATTTTTGGCATGCTAGTATTCATATATCACAAATACTTAAGGTACGATTGTTGTGATCTCGGTATTGTTGATTGATAATCTGCTGTGAAATGCGTAATAGAATAAAAATAATGAAAAACATTTCCATCTACTACTAAAAAATTTGATATAGGTACCTATATAATGTGGAAATATTATTATCATTTTTTGAATATATTAATGTAGTTTCTTTTATTTTTACTTTCATTTTGAAATGACAATACTCATGTGCCATATAACCATACTCAATGCTGTTTGAATTGTCAATCACAAAATGGAATTAAAATTATCTTATTTATATTCCATTATCGATCCTCAGCCTATGTTTCCAAACTCTAATGTTGATGACGTATTAATATACATATACAATTAGTTCAACTGGAATGAAGGCATTGACATGGATTTAACTTAACTGACGATGGCATGTAGAACACAGTAGGGCTGAGCTCCAATACCGATCATAGAGGAACCCTGAGTGATGACTCAGTCGTCCTGTGACACTTTGATGATTTCAAATGTTGGTATAACTATTTCACTTACCGAGAATGAACTATTATCAAATCATTGAGTTATTTACAGTGGCTTTATTGATGAGTGGTGGGGGCACTAGCGGAGATGGTTCTCTAAAGCAGGAATGGGCAGCCAATTCAGCATTTAACTGCTCTGAGAGTCGAGCTGCTACTGCACTTTCCGGATTCAGTTCATTTCCCAGCATGTGGGGTGCACGGCCCATCCTAAGTTTACAAAAACATGTTAAAGTAACCATAATACTAGGTACCAAATGAAACTTTTTGCATGTATTATTTTTATATGACTTGACCTATAAAAACATTACAAGTAATGTAAAAGTCTATATAGATAAAAAATCTATGAATCGAAATAATATTCTAAGTATAATTTAAAATGAAGATCTTAACAAAATCACTAAAGTTTTCTTTTACTTATAAAAATAATCTTCACTGTTGGTTACCTTCGCAACACGGAATGAAAAATAAACATATGCTACTGCATCAGCCTTTTTAAAAACTAGGTAGATAAAGTACCTTATTAAAAAAAAAAATTTAACATAATCTCACAATAATCTTTGGATAGACAAATTATGAAGGTGGGTTTCAAATGTACATAAGCATTTAGTTAAATTCCTGAAACAACTAAAGATGGTTGACTCACCGGTCTAAGTGCGGTTTCGTATTTTTCTGCCAGTAATCGGAATCTAAAGAAATTAAGAATAAGATTAATCTATCATCATTACATTCATTGTTTTCACACTTATATAAAACTTTTATCATCCCATATTGCTCTATGGATTGGAATGCTGGGTCTAAAAACATTTGGATATCTTTGGCAGGAAGTTGTTGGGAATGGTCTTGGAGACACATGCGACAAAGGCGGCACATATCGTGGACGGTAGGCACACCCATTAACTATATATGCATAATACTAAGATGCCCTAGATGTCCCACAGTTGAAAGTGGGATGACTTCATTGGGTACGCCATGTCGCAAGGATGAAAGAGGCCCAACCAGAGATTGTGATTTGAGATTTATCGAGAAACATTAAAAAAATATTTTTAACTGGTAGGGCCAGCTGTCTTTGCTAGATATTGGATTTAAGTTGACGTCCTGGTGTTCTGGGTGGGTTTTTAATTTGTCCGATCCTAATAAGATCATAATAATGAGCTCCACAGAGTGGAGATTTGTATTAACAGATTTTTTTTTACGAGAAATATATGTTAGCCACGTCTTACCCAACCTATTAGGTCCATCCATACTCTGACTCCAAACACAAATTAATTCAATATAATAAATATAAGAATAACGATACGCTTTGGCTTGAGGTGCTTCATTACTCATTGTAATAGCTATTTAAGATGGCAATATGGTTTTTGCTTTACGGTGGACTTTCGCTCTAATATCTGTTTGACATGATTGTCTTGCTGATTTGTCACTTTTGCAAGGATAGTCTTATTTTTCAGTTGTGTGGTAAAAATGATTCATTTTGTTTTTCAATTGCACGTTGGGCGCTGAAAACACGCCCAGCGCATAATTGTATACATTGGAAAAGGGCTGATTACGCCATAGGCGCGTCAGACGATACTATATGTGTATGGTAAAAAATATTTATAAGCTTTGTTAAAAATGATTAATATCTGTTTGACATGATTGTCTTGCTGATTTGTCACTTTTGCAAGGATAGTCTTATTTTTCAGTTGCGGTAAAAATGATTCATTTTGTATTTCGATTGTGCAAGAGCTTGACACGTTGGGCGCTGAAGACACGCCCAGCGCATAATTGTATACATTGGAAAGGCGCTGATTACGCCATCGGCGCGTCAGACGATACTATGTGTTTTGTATGGTAAAAAATATTTATCAGCTTTGTTACAAATGATCAAATACACATGTAGCATATCATATTCGGTCATTTTAATACCATTAGACCATGAGGTCAGGCGTGTCGTGCAGTTTCATAACAAAACAAAATAAATATGCATACTGTTAGTCATAATTTTATTTAGAGCTCTTTTTTATAAACTTACTAGCTGAAGTACCCGGCTTCGCACAGGGTCGCTTCGTGGTTATATTTATCTTAGATATTTAAAAAATAATAAGAGGTACTTAATTATTTTTTTAATATTAAAATATCTGTGTAATACAATATATCAATATGAAAATAATTCTAATAGGAGTAAAGGTCAAACAAAAGAACACTAAATTAAAATCGAATCCAAAATACGCAAACGTTATTAATGTTATTAATATGCACTAACAAACCAAAATTGGATTAAACGAACTTTGTATTTTATATAATACTAATTTAGAAACCTTTGCAGGTGTGCGCACAACAACTTACAAAAATTTCATCGCAATCAGATGAATGGTATAAGAACGCATACGAATAGAAGAAGATAGAATAGATGAAAAAGAAGAAGAAATGGTTGCCTCAATTCAGAAACCTTGGCGGGCGTGAGCACAATACTTGATCAAAATTTCATTGCAATCGGATGAATGGTATAGGAACGCATAAGAATAGAAGAAGAAGAAGATGGTTGTACTAATTCAAAAACCTTTGCGGGCGTGCGCACAACAACTGGTCAAAATGTCATCGCAATCGGATGAATAGTATGAGAACGCACACGAATAGAAGAAGATAGAATTGAAGAAAAAGATGAAGAAAATAGTTTTATCAATTCATTAACCTTTGCGGGCGTGAGCACAACACTTGATCAAAATTTCATTGCAATCAGATGAATGGTATAGGAACGCATACGAATAGAAGAAGATAGAATATAAGAAGAAGATGGTTGTACTAATTCAGAAACCTTCGCGGGTGTTGGCACAATTACTGATGAAAGTTTCATCGCAATCGGATGAATGATATAGGGACCATACGAATAAAAGAAGAAATAATGAAGAAGAAGAAGAAGAAGAAGATGGTTGTACTAATTCAGAAACCTTTACGGGTGTTACCACAAAAACTGATAAAGGTTTCATCGCAATCGGATGAATGGAATAGGAACTCATACAAATAGAAGAATATAGAATAGAACAAGAAGATGGTCGTACTAATTCAGAAACCTTTGCGGGTGTTATCACAACAACTGACGAAGGTTTCATCGCAATCGGATGAATGCTATAGGAACCATACGAATAAAAGAAGATATAATGAAGAAGACGAAGAAAATGTTTGTACAAATTCATAAACCTTTGCGGGTGTTAGCACAACCACTGACGAAAGTTTCATCGCAATCGGATGAATGATATAGGGACCATACGAATAAAAGAAGAAACAATGAAGAAGAAGAAGAAGAAGAAGATGGTTGTACTAATTCAGAAACCTTTACGGGTGTTACCACAAAAACTGATGAAGGTTTCATCGCAATCGGATGAATGATATAGGAACCATACGAATAAAAGAATACATATATAATAAAGAAGAAGATGGTTGTACAAATTCAGAAACCTTCACGGGTGTTGGCACAACCACTGACGATCGGAATCGGATGAATGATATAGGGACCATACGAATAAAAGAAGATATAATGAAGAAGATGGTTGTACTAATTCAGAAACTTTTACGGGTGTTACCACAACAACTTATGAAGGTTTCATAGCAATCGGATGAATGATATAGGAACCATACGAATAAAAGAAGATAGAATGAAGAAAAAGAAGAAGATGGTTGTACTAATTCAGAAACCTTTACGGGTGTTACCACAACAACCGATGAAAGTTTCATCGCAATCGAATGAATGGTATAGGAACAATACGAATAAAAGAAGATAGAATGAAGAAGAAGAAGAAAATAATGATTTTTCTAATTTAGAAACCTTCATGGGTGTGCATACAACCACTTACCAAAATTTCATCGCAATCGGATGAATGGTATAGGAACCATACGAATAAAAGAAAATAGAATGAAGAAGAAGAAGAAGATGATGATTTTTCTAATTCAGAAACCTTCATGAGTATGCATACAACCACTTACCAAAATTTCATCGCAATCGGATGAATGGTATAGGAACGCATACGGGACAGACACACAGACAGACAGACATACAGACAGACATACAGACAGACAGACATTCATTTTTATATATTAGTATAGCCTATACTCTTCGCGAAAGTGCAAGCAATAAGTTGACAAAGTTTTATTGCAATCGGATGAACGGTATGGCAGTGCATTCAAAACGAACAAACAAACAAACAAACCCACAAACAAATATTATTTTTTATATATATTAGATTTACGATTCGTTACAAACATAAACATTGAACACAAACAACGTGAACATTTTACAATGAATTTTACTCTTTATCATTATACATAGGTCTGCAGTTACTAGTTTTTTTTAAATTTTTATTAAAACGGATGGTCGTTCAAATTCTAAAAGGTCAAAAGTTGAAGATGACGATAGTGACAGTGAATCTATTGACATTAGTGATGATAGTGACTTTGAATTTGAGGTACATAGTGAATCGGAAACTCAGGAAGTGATGATGGGGGTATTGTACTGGCAGAATTGCCACCCGATCGCAATTCAACATCGGGACAAAATGATTTTCAAAAAACCAAAAACTGGCGAGTCGATTAGTCGATATACAGAGCACGGAGTCTGTGTTATGAAGTGGAAAGATAGAAGAGAGAAGAAAATAAGAAGAGAAGTTTTATCAATATCGTCGGCAATATTGACGGCCAACTTACCACCACAACAAATCAATTCGGGAAACGACTAAAACCAAAAATGATCGTGGAATAAGTTTTTGGGTGGCATCGAGTTCCATAATTAAATGATGGCATAACGGAAGACTTTATACGGAGAAACTTGTGATAAAAAAGCTACATTTTATGAATTTAGGCTAGCCGTAATCAAAAAATTGTTGCTTTCTACTACACCGATGATTTCTACTCTAACATGGAAAATACATTTACCCGCATTATTAGAAAAAGGTGTAAATCTTGTTTGGATACTCTCAATAAACGCTGTGATTCCATTTATTGCTGCCCAGATTGTTCTGGAAAACCCAGATTTTGTCTTGACCCATGTTTTATATTGTTCCATAAATATAAGTAGTGTGAATAATAATTTTTATGTAGCTAATTGAATATAAACATTGCAATTCCATTAATTTTTCTAATACATAAGTAGTGTTATATAATGTAATAAATACATCGGTAATGTTTGAAAACTTTAAAAAAAAAAATTAAATATAATAAAATGAGTGAAAACAATGTGTCTAAATAAAATAAAACTTGTAAAATGATATACGCGCCTTTAGATTAACCGGAATTGAGACGCGATGACTTCCAGCATAAAGTCAAAAATAATAAAACATAAGTTATGCGCCATCCCCCATAATGATGCCGGCAACACTAACATTAATACTCATGACCAGGAATCAGTACAAAATGGCATGGATGATAACGAAGAACCACCGACATTAAATGAGGTAAAAGGTGCCATGTCAAGGTTAAAAACAAACAAATCGCCTGGAATAGATAACCTCCAGAGTGAATTAATAAAATGTGGGGGAGAAAGCCTGCTCAAACATTTACATAGCCTAATCCACCAAGTATGGACTTCAGAAAAGATGCCAGAAGAGTGGAAGGATGGGCTGATTTGTCCCCTGCACAAGAAAGGAGACCAACTAGAATGTAGTAACTACAGAGGGGTGACACTCCTTAACTCTGCATATAAACTGTTGTCGATTCTGATATTCCAGCAGCTGGAACCCATTGTAGAAGGAATACTCGGGCACTACCAAGGAGGCTTTCGACGAGGGAGATCATGTGTTACTCAAATATTCACTCTAAGGCAGATTCTAGAAAAGACCATTGAATTCAATATTAACACGTATCACCTGTTCATCGATTTTAAGGCAGCTTATGATAGCATTAATCGATACCGGCTATACGAAGCAATGCGAGAATTTGAAATTCCGACGAAAATAATTAAACTTGTAAAGATGACAATGACACCAGTACAATGCCGGGTAAAGCTTCAAGCGGAAATATCCGAGCCATTTTTATCACTGAATGGCCTCAGGCAAGGTGACACTCTGGCATGCCTTCTTTTCAATATTGCGCTAGAAAAGGCGATACGGGATGCAAAGATTGATGCCCGTGGCAGCGACACGATATTTACTAAGCCTGTGCAGCTGCTGGCGTATGCCGATGATATCGACATCATTGCCATATCAGAATTGGCGCTGAAAAAGGCATTCACAGCACTAGAAGCCTCTGCCAAAAGAATGGGTTTACAAATAAACGAGGCAAAAACTAAATACATGCCTGTCTATGTCACACCACGAGAAGTCGCACCAAAGTTAGATATTGGTGCATACAAGTTTGATACGGTCGACAGTTTCATATACCTTGGATCTCTTGTAACTCGACATAATGATATTACAGAAGAAATCAACAAGAGAATCATGTCTGCGAATAAATGCTACTTTGGTCTGTTAAGACATTTTAAGTCCCGCTTACTATCTCGTCGAACTAAAAGCACTCTTTACAAGACACTTGTAAAGCCAGTGCTCACCTACGCATCGGAAACCTGGACATTAACTCTGCGAAATGAACGGCCCTGAACATCTTTGAAAGAAAAATTCTCCGCCGTATATATGGACCGATCAGGGATGGCACCAATTGGAGGAGAAGATATAATGCTGAGCTCTACGGACTGTACCAAGATTGCAGCGCAGTTCAATCAATTAAGATCGGAATCCGCATGGATATGGCGGGGTCTGCATTCAGCCAACATGGAGTTGCATGGACGTCAAAGCTGTATTCTGTGAGGACCAAATGCTGTTTGTTCAACACGTGTGTGCTACCTGTACATCTCACTAAGCTTCAAAGGTTTCGGCTTTTGAGCTTTGAGAATCGATGTCTCCGCCGAATCTTAGAGGTATATTGGTACGACCATGTTACAAACACCCGAGTTCATGAGCAGACACAGCAGCCTTCGGTGATTAACGTAATCACGAAGAGACGTTTTAAGTGGCTGGGACATAGTGCGACACTTCGTGTCACAGCCTTAAGGGTTCCGTCGTTGTGGCCGGCCCTCCCTTACCCTGCAGCGGTGCTACAAAAGCGATCTACGCACTGCAGGTCTGGAATAGCGGAAGGCGCAAGAGTTGGCGATGAATCAAGGAAAATGGCGGGAACTTGTGCTTACTCTATGCCCCAACACTGGGTCGTGACAGGATGAAAGAAAGAAGTGAAGTATGCAGAGATGGTGCCATAGTTTTCCCTTCGAGATGGATTTTCATTCACCTCAGACAGTTTGACATTTCGCTGATTTGTCAGTTTTACGATTTGCAAGTCGTCACTGCCAATTTAAATTTGGGGTCATATGCGTAGTCTATTCTGGAGTATGGCCTTCACAATGTCGTCGGACACCACCTCAAGCTGCTAAGCCTAGCAGAACAGCTGGCAATCGCCGATTGCTACCACTGACACATTAGTAGAATATATGTGTAGGTATATAAAATGTTTCGTTAAATCACATGCAGTCATTCAAATATAAAGCAATATATTATGTGATTATGATAAATAGTGATCCAATATAACGTGAATATTAATCTCACACGGGACTCATTTAGATAATAGAAGGTTAGCAGCGTAAAAAATAAATTTAAACATTATTTTGTTTCATTGTCTATAAAAAATAAATGCTTGCAGCTCGTAGAACATTAAAAAAATCATTTGAATTAAAATTTAACCTTAAACAATATAGTTTCCCGGTGCGGGACATTCATTTCAAAACAGATGTTGATAAATAATGAAGCAATACATCTGAGAGGAATAGACCAATTTTGATGAGAGTAGGGATTTATTGGACCTAAAGGTGTGGAATCAGCTTAAAGATGCCTTTATCCAGCAGTGAATTGTTACAGGTTGATGATGGTATAAATGGGTAGGTATATAACATCACAAATTTTGAAAAATACAGCAATATATATGACCAACAGTAGAATTAGGTTAGGATAACCTTTATCCAGCAGTGGATGGATCCTGGTTGATGATGATAATAACGATATGAATAGGTAAATATAATATCAGCAATTTTGATAAATATAGCAATTCATATGACCGACAGAAATACAAACAACTTAGAGAGGCCTTCATCCAGCAGTGGATTGATTCAGGCTCATGATAATGGCATTATAAATAGATAGAAAAGTATATAACATCACTGATTTTGATAAATATAGCAATTCATGACAGAAAAGAGTATAATCAGGTTAGGGAGGCCTTTATCCAGCAGTGGATTGGTTCAGGCTCATGATGATAATGGCATTATAAATAGTTTGATAAGTAAATAATGTCACCGATTTTGATAAATATAGCAATTCATATGACAGAAAGGAGTATATTCAGGTTAGGGAGGCCTTTATCCAGGAGTGGATTGGTCCAGGTCGATGATGATAAGGACGATAAAAATAGATATAATAACACAAATTCATATAACCGATAAGAGTATAAGTATCCCGTAGTGGATTGAAATAAATATGTAGATATTACAATACTATAATGTCACCCGTTGTTATAATAATAATGATGTCTTTCACTAATGTCAGATTGTTTAAAATAAAGATTTAAATTTGTTTCATTCTTTACAATGATTCAAATTAAGCATAAATAATTAGTACTATTGTAATAGCCTCAAATATATTTAGGTAATTATTCAATAAAAAAATAGTGTGAACAGCCAGTATTTAAAAAAAAAAAAAACAATTTGGAATACTATTACGTTATCTATGGAATAATTCCGATGGGGGCGTTTTCAGACAATGCAACAATTTCGAATCGTACAAAAATTACAGTTTTTTCACCGGAAAAAAATTAAGTGCGCCATTGCGTACATAGTGACATTTGAATGAAAATAATAAGTTCTATCTGTCAATAAAGGATTAGAAAGCATTAAGCGACGAACATGTAATTTTGTTAGGCGTCAACAGTAAATATGGCGATCGTATAAGGTATGTAAGAAAATATCGGATATAAACGTCACGTACCTGTAAAATCATGGAAAATTTCTGAAATGTGTTCAATTCAATCGGTAGATGAATCGGTAGCGCACATTTCGAAGTGAAGATGTAAAATTAACAATAAAATGTCGCTTCAATGAGCTGTTGGTGCGTTTTCCAAAATCTCTTAGGATAATAATATATAGGAGATTTTACAAATAAATAAAGCAATGATTGTAAATTATGTAATAACATGATAATGATTACCTGGTATTAAATTAATTAAATTAAATAAACTGGAAATATAGGTATACATACATTATAATCATTTTTGTAATTCTATATTTTTATCATTTACATAATTTTTATAACTTACATTTTTATAATCTATTTAATTTTTATTTTTATATCAATAAAAACACATTTACAATTTAACAGCATCGCTGCCTCCGGCTCCGATCGGAGCCGCGTCACCACTCATAGTCGGTGCCGCCGTATCCGATCAGAGCCGCCTGTATAGTAATCACGAAATTGTCATTATTTCACTGGCACTACCATTGAGTGATTTATTTCTTAGCTGGCATCGTAGATGAATACGTTACCGATATTTTTCGCTAGTTGGTTTTTAATTTGTTTTTTTATAGACATTTTTCGGCACTGTGTTTTATAAGGTCCTACCTACATACCACTTATCATTATCACTTATTGCATGTTGGGCAGTGGCAGCATTAGGTTATTTAGAATATTTTTCAGTATGATTTTATAAAGATAAAAAGTTTTTTAGTCAAGCAGGCCACTGTTCAAAGAAAATATTAATTGGTCTTCATATTAGTGTTACTTAAGTGGTTGCTTTGAAATTTGATACTTTTCATAACATGGTGAACACCAAATCTCATAAAATCAATTAGGGACAGATAAATTTCGTTATCTCAGGCAATAAAAAATCCATAAAATAAATTATGTAACATAATAATATTTTCGAGCATTTTACAAGGGCCTTCATTTACAAAACCACTTGAATGTTTTCAATGTCTTAACCCTTTCTAAGCGTTACGAATCCCGACTTAGTACAACAGTGCGCGTTGTTATTTCAAGCATCAATAAATCGTAATAAATGTCAGTCAAAATAGAGTAGTAAAAAATCGGAGTCAAGTTCAAAAATGATTATGACAGAACCTAATATTTTATGTGACTCTAAAAATAAACATTCGTCGCCTAAAACTGATAAGAAATCACGAACAAGATTTCTTCATTGAAAAAATGCCGGCTTACTCGAGCGGCGCCATGACACTTACGAAATGGTGCTGGACTAATGCGTCGATGACAGATTAACAAGTGTAAGAACAGTTCAGTATTATAGTCTACGGCTACGATTTCGACAAATATGTCATACACATAATGAATAATAATATGGTTTATGACTTTTATGAGCATTTTTGTTGAGTGTGTTAAAAAAATATCAGTCATAAATAGCTCATTTTTATAGCATCCAGGACATCTCAAACTGTGTAACTTTTATTTGAACTCCCATACACATTGCAGCACTGCAGGTCGAGTATAAATAAATCATCCTTGAGAACTACTGGCTATTTGAGAGTAATGTACTTACCACCAGTGCCTGGTTTGTACCTACCATTGACCCCGAACTGAATGGAATCGAATGACACATAGTTTATAACAAAACGGTTTATTTTTCGAATACCTATTAGGCTATTACAATTCGTAAAATATTAAATTTCAAACACTTTTTGCACTTCTAAATGCTTTATAGTCACCACAATTTTATTTTCAAGTTCATTTGTTTTTTTTTTTATTATATTACTTCAATAACCTGTGGGTCTATTCTATACTTATCGAACACTAAAGTGATAAATAGTATCAAACTTAGGGTAGGTTTGTATCAAAATATTAGCACTTATTGTAACAATTACACGAAGTTGGTTTTTATTGTTGCAATAAGTGCGATATTTCAACAGCAGCAAGATAGGTGCTGTTAAAATATAGCACTTATTGCAACAATAAAAACCAACTTCGTGTAATTGTTACAATAAGTGCTAACATTTTGATACAAACCTACCCTAAGTATGATAATATTTATTACTTTATCACTTTAGCGGTCGATAAGTATAGAATAGACCCACTGGTACTAGAATAGGTAATCTCTTATTTTATTATAATGACATGATAGTAAGTAACTCGAGTTATTTTCGACTATAAATATAAGAAGAATTCTCCATAAAAAAAAATAGTAGTCATGAATCAAACCCTTTTGAATAGTGTTACGAAAAAAATAATTCTCAAGTGTCTGTCTCACACCAGCAGACGATGATTTGCCGCGCAGTGTATAAAAATTCAGTAGCGCGGGACCTGGTGTAGCGTAATACGACAATTTCCGCATTTATGCGGGAACGGGCATCTGATTGTTCGTGTCTTTTCTTTATAAATGGCTGATAACTAGGGTAAATAAATAATTTTTGTCTGTTTCACCTAATTCTATAACCAGAAAATAGTATTTAAAAATGTTAATCAATGATAAACAAAGAGACATATTGAATCGCGGACTCCTAGGTATATTTAAATGACACCTTGTTCAAATTATTTTCCGAAACTATTTACTCGCGGATAATATAATAGCAGATAGGCGAATGAATGCAATCTCCAAAAGCATTCCTTTTGTAAAAATATTTTGTAAATTCACTTTGATCAATGTAAATTTCGAATATTCTATTTAACAGTTTACGCACCAAATAGTTTTTCAATCATTAAAAAACAATATAACTTATTATATCGCAAACTCGTATCGTTACAAACACGTCAGTCAAATGTCTTCGACGCACATGCACTAAGAAGCGATAAGACACTATATACGCGGCAAATTTGAATTGGCCCGATGACTGATATTTTTTTATTCAAGACACGCTCCCGAAAAATATTTATTTAAATTAGATAGAACAAAAGTTTAGGCTATCCATTGACAGATGTCAAGAGAAGGATGATTTCTGAATAAATTAAATCAATGTTCGAATTATTCGCGCCTGGCCGAAAGGAGTACTAGGCAAACGAAAATCGAAATGACTTTAGTCAGCTGACGCGCGGATGACTCGCGCGTATAGGCTGACTAAAGTCAGTTGCCGCGTTAGAAAGGTTAAGTACTGTGAAAAATTTTATAATTTACGACTTGTTATAACATAACTTATTTATAACAAATACAGTTCAAGTTCAAGGGCAGTGCCGTGACATTATATTTAACTGCCGTATTGACATGTTTATCTATTTAAAAAATATTATGAATATAGTCATCACTTGTTTTCATCTACCTTGACCTAATTTTTACGTTTTCGTGGAATTGGCACATGGGGTCAATTATATATTGTATAATAGGCAGCGAAACTGTTAAAAGGAAAACTTTTTTTTTCATTATGTACATTCATTACATTAGTGAGTCTATATTTTGTGACTGGGAAGAAATATTTTCAGTAATATACAGAAGGGCCATGCCGGTCACCGCGTATCGAAAAATTCATTGCGCTGTAGAACAACTCTAAGGTAGGTCTTCTTTGCCGGTCACCGGTGACCCCCATGGCGATCAACGTGTTAATATTTATGCTTGACTCAAATTGAAATCTCCCGAAATGTGAAAAAATCCAAGTGGCCTGCCTTTTTGCATCATCGAATTCTGGCGTCCTGGGAGGCCCCCGAATACCATCCACAGAGTGTAGAGGTATTAAATAAAAAGAGGGGCAAGTAATCGGCTTTCTCATACAACTGAATGAAGCAGGCCAACAATAGCCCGAAAGCACGAGAAATAGCGACACGATAAAAAAAAATCAGGGCATCACGGAGGATTTACTTTGGCCATTATAACGTACCTATATAATATAATGTTAAAGTGGAAATTTTGCAGCAACCAGCCTACCTCATCATACTTTTTCACCATACCAGCCTGCTTCACCATACTTTCATATAACCTGCCACCCCTAGGTATATACGGTGGAGCAACAGGATATTGGGATCCCATGACATTGTCCCAAGTGGTGGAATGAATGTTTAATAACTAATTCTCAAAAATAATGTTTACGTACCTCCAAAAACATCAGTGGTATTGTAAAATTCAAATCTTGATAGGTAGAAAGTTTCATAATACATTGGGTTTATGATATTAAAAAATGCATTCAAAACATAGACCATGGGAATTTGCAGTTTATCACCCTTTTTGTAGATTTTTGAGGGAGAGGTTATACTAATAACGAGACCATCAAGGAGGTGGATGTTGAAGGAGGGAAACATTCTGACATCATTGTGAACACATTTTATTAACTTTATTCTTATGAGAAGTAAACTAAGGTAAATCCAAATTTCTCACGTAACAATGCCTTCAATAAGAGAGAAAAAATGGTAAAATGACTTTTCTCTTTAGTATTTCAAGATGATGCGGAGAAAAACTCATCGGAGGTAAACAGTAAGTTCATTAAAAAACTAAAAAAATTATTAGAAAGAACATAACGCGACGTCTTATGTAGGCGAAGTCGATGCGAACGCGACGCGGTTTTAAGTGATATAAATGATAAATACGATGAGAAGCGGCAACGTTATCCAACGTGGCTTGTCACCAGTCAGCATCGCATATTCATCATGGGCGATGAATGATGCGAGGGTTTTTTATTTGAAAACTCATATTATAAATACAAAATTTTACAGAAATAGAAGTGGAACTGATATTATTATATATTTAGAAAGATACGTTCAGTGCTTTGGTTAGCCGGTAGACTATAAGAATACTGAACTGTTTATCATCTGTCATCGACGCACTTGTCCTGCGCCGATACGTCATTGTCATGGCGGCACTCGAGTTAGCTGGCATTTTTTCTATGAAGCAATCTTGTTCATGATTTCTTATCAGATTTAGGCGACAAATGTTTATTTTTAGAGTCCCATAAAAATTAGGTTCCGTCATAATCATTTTTGAACTTGACACCGATTTTTTACGATTATACCGACTGACATTTATTACGATTTATTGATGCTTGAAATCAGAACGCGCACTGTTGTATTAAGCCGGGATTCGTAAAGCTTTGAAAGGGTATTCATTTTATGGGTCAACCGTTCATCAAGGAGTAAAAGTGTTGGCCACTGCTAACATATTATAATATAGATAATACCATTGTAAAGTATTGCTCATTACTTCATCAACTTTGGCAACCAATACATAATTGAATTATGTACTAACTTGGGGGAGAAACATGTGGTGATTCTACGAAGGCTGGTGGATCCTGTTGGGAGGTAGATGGCATCGGTTGTGACGGTAAGGTCCGCTTTGGAGTACCCATGTGGCTTGAAGTAGGCACATTGGATGCTGAAATATAAATGTAAACACTGTCATTATAACTATTCATCACATTGGATACATTGTAAATAACTATGTGATAGTGCTGTGCACTAAACAACCTGGATATCTTCCTAATACACTATTCAGACTGGCAAAAGACAGAGGACAGTAGGTTCTCATAAGATAGTCAAAGTTACTTCTATAATTTATTTATTTACCGTTAATCCTCGAACAAAGTTAACTACATGCGACAATATTTATTTTTTTATCAGGGCTCACATGCCTCTGCAAAGGTAAAAAAATGGACAATTTAGGCTATCTTCACAAGCCTAGTCACAGAACAATTTAATATGATTGAAAAGCGAGCCACCATAGCCACCTTGGCCTTGAAGTCATTTTTGGTTTATTATTTAATGACTTTCAGGTCATAAAACGCCTGAAATACAAAGCCTGCGGAGTATCCTGAAAATTACCAATATTTAATGCGCGTTTCGTTTATATGACAAACATTAATGAATATTATGATACGAGGTGTAGCTGTTTAAAATAACATATTATGTTCAAGTTTATCCCTTATTTCTCCACACTCAAGAATTATATGAGGCGTCTAATTCCAAAAAGCGATAAGTCCACATTTGGTCAAAATCGAGAAAAAAATACGCACGTGTTCTTTGTGTAATTTTACACAATATGTATTAATTCCAAAACGTGACAAAACCCTACAAATAAATATTTTAATTTATTACAAAAAGCACTAAGTCCGTGTTTCATATTATTTTAAAGCTAGGTTGATTTCGCGCATGTTTAAGTCAACCAATAAGGGAACGTTCAATATTGAAAATGGCATCTCCCATGCTGCATCCGGTAAATTCATAACAGTGCCACGGAAATATGTGCTTTATGCAGGAAAAATTTAAAAGTGAGGTACAACTAGCGCTACGTCCAATTTTATTTTGCCTATATTAATTACATTTAAGAGTTTATCGGCTGAAACAAATTGCCATTTGGTCCTAATTTTGACATAGAATACAATGAAAAAAATAAACTCACGTTAAAACAAATAATTAAAGCTTGAAACATAAAAACGTTGTTTCCCGCAAATATCGAATCGTGGACATGTCGCTTTTTGTAATTGGACGCCTCATATATACCCTCTTACAACCTCAACTAGAAGTTAACCCACTTATCTTATATTGTGTTCCTTGTTCTGAACAATCTGTAAATTTTGTGGTGTATATTATATCATTACTATTGCCTATCTTTTCTAGCTGTAGAAATCAATATTTCATGATCATATCACATTGAGAATAAAACAATATTTTGGTACATCTTTAATGTTCATGATTATGTAGCATCTTTTAAAATTATTCTTTTGTTAAAACCTTCATTAATCGCAATCGACACTTTGGCAAGAACGGTTTTGTTTTCATGTGTTATCGCTTAAAAATTAATAACCATGTAGACTAATTTATTAATGAACTAGTTTGTAAATTATCTTATCAATATAAATCAACATGATTATAGATATTTAAAATTATTGCTTAATTTATTTAAGTACTTATAATTTCGAGACACATGTATTTTGAGATCATTGTGCATGCTATTTAACAGACCCTGTTCATGCAATATTTTCGAATGCGATTTTACGCCAGATGGCGTGCAAAACGTATAATTGCGTTCATCCAGATGTTGTACATAAGCCTCTCGCCGAACCCGAACACCTAATGCCCCTCTACCATAAGTTTAGCAAACCGTTTGCTAAATTCGGCAGAGTCGATTTTTGACAGATTGCAACTGACAGCCCGCGTTTGTTGATAATTGTCATAGGTACTTGTTTTCTTCCATATTTCATTATGATTCAGTGAATTATTTTGATTATTGTCTAATGGTATTATCTATTTTACAATTGATCCTATAATTGGTGCTTCATTTTATTCAATCATGAATGCTTTATTTATAGGTACTAAACTTTGCTTTCGTAGATGAAGCTAATCTACAATGCCGCAAATTTCGTAAAAGCGGTGACACTTTGGAATTTAAGAGTCTCGTTAGTAAATACACATCAGACGCAGATTCATGAAAATCGAAAAATAAAAGAAATAATATGAAAGTATGTAATAGCGAGTTCAAAATATAGGGACTACTAGGGATATCTAGCGGCAAAATGTGAAAATTTATCGTTTATTTGACAGTTAACCCTCCTCCCGCTAACGGCATCTAGAAATGCCCATGATAGTTAAACCGTTCACCGCTAAGGGCATCCAGAAGTGCCCATAAGTTTCTACCTCCGTATTTTCGTAATTCGGCGAGTAATACAGTCGAAATTTGTTTGAAAAACTAGCTGGGTTATTCCTTTACTGACATCTGTGACTTTTTTTCAATAAGACTTTTTAGATAATTCGAAATTAAGCAAAGACACATACCCTGTCGATATTGGAGTAAAACAGATTTCCAATGATTGGTTTCAAAATTTACCGCTAGTTGCTTTGCGCAATTTGCGCCGGCGCGAATTGATGTTAATGATCTCATACATGAAATCGGCTAGTGCGGTGATAATTTTCAACAGTCGATTGCTTTCGTGTTGTGATTGATACATTTCAAAGTTTTTTACGGTTTTCTATAAAATTATTATTGATGCGCCATTCTGTTAATAATTAATTATGTGCGTTAATTCTTTAAATGAAAAGTGATTTTATGAATTAAATCAGTGGTTGTAAAGTGAAAACGAAATTATTAACACATAAATAATTTAAAATTCCTATAATAAATCTTTTGTACTGTATGGAAATACATACGAAAAATTGAGAATAAGTAAAAAATAATCTGTAAAATATTTAAATTTAAATTAAAAAATGTAGAATAGATTTTCAAAATTCACGGCCACTCATTTTTATTTCAAGGAAAGTGATGATTAAAATTCTTCTCATTTTAGTCGAATAAAGAACTAAGATTAAAATTTAATATTATTGTGTAGTGAATTAAAACTTTAAATTTCCTCAAAACTGTTAAGTTATAATAGCATATTTAGTGTTTAAATAAAAATGTCTATCCCTGATGTTGAATGTTTGGATTCGGACTATGAGATGGAAAGTGATAATGAAGAAGCTGCGCTAGTAGAACATCCCGACGATGTTGACGAGCCTTCCAATATAGGCAGTGATGAAGGAGTGGCTGAACCGTCTACCAGTGCAGCACCAGACAGTTTACTCCAATCGTGGACTGCGGGTCCCTTCGTGCCGATCACATACGATTTTGATAGTTTCAACTCAGGCGTTAACCCTAGTGTACAGCTCAATGAAAATTCCACAGAAATGGAATTTTTTCGTCATTTTCTTAACAAAACAATAATGAATACCATAGTTAACCATACAAATAATTACCACAACCATATGCTCAACACACAAGCCCACACTCCGAATGCAAGGATCCATGCCTGGTATGATACATGCCCAGAAGAGATGTATGTTTTTTATGCTGTATCAATGTTGATGACAAGAAATCGCCATCTCACAATTGAAGAACATTGGAGTGCTGATCCATTATTAAATTCTAAAATATTTGGCCAAACTATGATAAGAGATCGGTATGAGTTGATTCTACAAATGCTACATTACTCTGATACCCAAATCCCTACTGGAGATCGTCTTTATAAAGTGCGCTCACTTCTTGACCACTGCAGAAAAATATTCAAAGAAACAATGCTACCAAACGAAAATCTCTGCATCGACGAAAGTATCATTGTTTTTAAAGGGAGATTAATATTCAAACAATTTATACCGTCAAAAAGACATAGGTTTGGAATCAAATTATTTGTGATTTGTGATGTGGAAACCGGTTATATTTTAGACTTTATTATTTATTGTGGTGTAGAAACCGAAATAAGTGATAGTGAACTTTTGGGAATATCTGGGGCTGTTGTCACCACTTTGATGAAGGATTATTTTGGTAAAGGGCATAAACTATTTTGTGATAATTGGTACAGCAGCCCAGAATTATTTCAGTTTCTACATAAAAAAAAGACAAATGCTTGCGGCACGGTACGTAAAACACGAAAGTCAATGCCAAAATTTGATAAACTGAAGAAAGGACAAGTAAAATCTCTTAACCGTGGCCCATTGCTCGTGTTAAAATGGCATGATAGGCGGGAAGTGCATATGATCAGTACCATGCACGATGACTCCATGGTACCGACAGATAAAATTAATAGGGCCACAGGACAACCCATTATAAAACCACAATGCGTTGTGGATTATAATAAAAATATGGGCACGGTAGACAAAGCTGACATGATGTTGAGCAGCCTCTCGTGTATGCGAAAGAGTCTTAAGTGGTATAAAAAGGTTGGATTCCACATCATAGATTTATTTTTATTAAATAGTAGCATACTTTACAAAGTTATCACCGGTAAAAAAATTAGTTTAGCTGAATTTCAATTAAACGTAATCCGGCAATTAATCGAAACATATGGCAGTGCCTCAAGACCATCGACATCACAAACTACTCGTGTAGTTAATAACCCAAAAAGAATTTTAAAAACAGAACTCCTAAGACATTTACCCCGTAAAATTCCTCCAACAGTAAATAAAACAAAACCATATCGAAGATGTCGTGTGTGTATTGCTTCAACTACTAAAGATAAAAAAAGAAAAATGACGAACATTATGTGTGAAGCATGTGATGTCGCTTTATGCTCTGTGCCCTGTTTTTATGACTACCATGACAAAATCAATTTTTGAAATATAGTTAAGCCATAAAAATTAATTAGGTGTGACTGAAATATGAGACCAAGTTGTAAGGAAATAATATAACAATAACGATTGTGTGCGTTCTGTGTTGGTGTTAAAAAACGTGTGAACATTAATCATCGGCGCAAGTGTCTACCACTTATCCGGTATCATAGAGGCCACTTCACTCTGCGGTATGTACTCCAAGCGTGCTTTATTATGTATGACAGAATTTCTTAAAGCTCTGTTGCTTAATTTACGATCTTTTTGTTTATTTTCACATGCTGTAAAATTAAAAGGAATGTTTTATTATAGCTAGAGCCACTCAGTGGATTTTTAGGTACATTTTTAATGACGTTTCGGTATGATTTATGAATCGTAAAAATCGCAGCGCGCTCCGAACAAGTACATGAGCGAAATTATGTCGCGATAAAAAGGTTAAGTGCCCACAGACATCAAAAACAGACCATAGAGAAAATATATTTTTCTGTTTTAATATAAGAAATACTTTCAAATAGACGCGCATGTACAAACACCGTTATTTGAATGGAGCATTAACCCGATCGGCGCGTAAAGTTTCCATACAAAAGATGTACTGTCCGCGGTCTGTTTTTCGAAATGTTATTCTTCGCTGTATTATAATTAGACTCCGGCCAGCCGGAGTTCTTTTTTTTTGGGGACGGACTCTAATATTACAACATTTTTTAATTAAAAAATGCGTTAATAATTTATGGAACCTATGTTTTTCAGAAAAATAAGGTGTACGATGTAGTAGGTACATTGAATTATTATGAAATAAATATTATTGTTATAGTATCTTTATGAATACCGAGGAATTTTCATTATGTAGAAGCGATGGTATTAGTATAGCTTAGTACCTACTTATTTAGACAAATTATTGAAGAATACAGTCACAGTAGTTCATTAACTATTTAATGTGATCTATGGCGGACAAAAAAATAACAAGTATGTGAGAACTTCCAGAGATCATCGCATCCGAACTGAATGTGTGAATTCAAATGGCAGTGATTTTACTTGTGCATGCGATGCCATCATCGCACTCGATTCTACATTTTGTGCACTGTACTATGTATTTTGGCTGAAATATCACAATAGATTTTGATAAAACACTAAGTAATTTTGCAAACCAAATTACTATTATTTAATATGATGCTATTTGCATGGAGGATGTTTTGGCCCTTGGGTAAATCTACAATCTACCTCGAACAACTCTGCATGTTTTACTCCAAGAATCAAAACTCTTCGTCATCATAATGCGTGGACAGTATGTCAAACCTACAGACTATTCATATGAATTTATTCAACAAAATTTCCCATTGCGGTAGCTAATAATATTTATAATAATATGTTAACATATTTAAAATAAATGTATCATATGAAAATATATAATAGCTGTGGAGGGATGTATCTCTTAAATTTTAGCTTAGCTGAATATATTTGTGATGAATGATTTACATCGCAATTGAATATAACGCAGGTAGCTTAGTTGGCAGAGCACATTGGCGCGAATCCAGTGGGCGCAGGTTTGTATCCTGCTGGGCATCGTATTATTTTTTAATAAGATCTTTTCAGTTTTCTTTGATGTGCTTTCAAACTATGTAGCTATCTTCAATTAAAAATGTTACATTGTCAAATCTTGTGAATTATTCGTTGACTAAAAAAATAGTTAATTGGATGATTTATAATTTTCTAAAGCTCTTATTGTACATTTCGTATATTTATTTGTTGTATATTAAATATCTACTTACTTATACATAGGTGTGTAATATTATATCTTTGAATTCCTTACTTATTAACTTAAAAATAACAATAATGCATGAAATACTCATACTTATAATATATATTATATCACTTCAAGTACCTACCGATAACAAGGGCTGCGCGACTTATGAATACTCTGACTAGAGACGTATACATGTTGCTTTTTATTAGGTATTCTTATAAATTGCTTCACTTACTCTTATTTAAATAACATATCATTTGTGAACGTCGTGGATTAATAATTCTATATGTACACAATATCCTTTAAATAAAAAGGGAGTTAAGTAAAACATTGTCTTTATGGAGCTTTCTATATTCTGTTACGCCACTGAATTGTCTTAAACAACTGGTTTAAGAACAATACGCATACATAAAATAATGATAGTTAGATGGATACAATTTTCAGTCCTAATTTGAAAACATATATCTCTACGAAGTGCAAGTTATACCCACCTATTAACGTACCATTCTTTACGAGGAATAATTATTATTTAGTCATTCGCCCAACCCACTAACTTCATTCAGTAGATCGAGTAGGTACACGCTGAAAAAACAATATGCATTATTTTTCCCATCTGCCGGATTGAACCCGCAACCCACAGTTTCATAGATGGCTACGCTACATCAGCCGCCGTGTGTACAAAATCTTGTATTTCGATAAAAAATATATACTATATTGGTGTATACCACAGCTGATGATGATAAATAATATTGTATTGAAAATAATTCATTTTAAAGTTGTTCACTTCCTTCATTTATGAAGCGATCACAAGCAATTCAAAATTTGTCATCGATAGAGAACCTTTTTTGACACCTACAGTTGATGAATTTTAAACATAGCAAATTTTTCAGTGATAAAGTTACCCCATCTCATAACGTACTTATCTATATAAATCAGTCATTTAATAAATAAGTACAAATATCACCAACCAGTTAGTTTTTTATTAAAGTTAATTTTTATGTACGCAACAATATGCACATATATTTCGTTATTATTGTGTTATTCAATTGAAAATGTCTGTTACGATAAAATATGTTGTAAGTATATCAAAATTACAAAAGTTGAAAAAAAATTAAAACTTTCATATTAAGTGTTTATTAAAGTAATTTGTGTCTAGGTACCTGTCGTTTTATATCATGAATAGTTTTTTTTACTCTTTATGTGCATTTAAATCAAATAATAATACCTAAATACATGAATAAATGGGCGTGTCTGGAAATTTGTAGGTACATACACAGTTCGCCGTATCCGAAATATTGTATGGGTAATAATATATGGTCGTATATTAAAGACTGTTCAACCTCTTTAGGTCGTATAGTACTGAGATAAAATTCATGTCCAAATAAAAAACGGTTCTTGTCGGTTTACAGGAAGCCAGTGGCAAACAAATTTTGGAAATAGCCGATTACTGGATAATTTTTTGTTAGGTTAGTAGTAATTTCATTATTGAATTTATGAATTTTGCCACAATCGGCTATGATAATTGAATTAATATTCATATTGAATCTAATAAAATTGGATACCTTATCTTATAGTATACGGTCATCTCTTTCCGATAGAAAACTCAGCGCAAACTGTGCCACGGTGAAATGCATTACGTACAATTTACATGTAACCTTAAATGGGACGGGCGGTGACTTTTTTTTAAATTAACGGTAACCTACATTTTATCTACTTAAGGTTTTATAACTAATTTAATCACGGTAAGTAGTAAAATGTGTGACATTGCGGATTACTAGCTCTGTAATATTCTAAATCTAAATCTATTAACGTAATATTTATTATGAACATAAGTGCAAAACCTTTAGAAGAATGCAATTACGGCTGACGCAATACACAATATATAATAACATAATATATTATAATTACTTATATAATAATTATTCAAACGAATATTTCCAGAAAACCTATTGTTTTGATACTATACACATACTTGGTAATGGTATCAATATGATACTTTTAGAATATTTCAAGGTCCACGCACAAAAACTTTCAATATTTGTAGGTATCAATTAATTGGTATTTGTATGCATAGTAGTTGTACGAACCTACGAAAAAGTTCTTAGAAATATGATTATTAAAACATGTATTTTTATACGCATTGTATAAAATGGTTCACTATTGCTTACAATAAATTTGCTGCGATAAAAAGAACAATAAAAGCGGTAACTCGAGAATCTTAATTGGTTCATATTATTATTAATTGTTTGCAATACGCCCTCAGCTAAAATTATTTTCGCAAGATAATTATGATAAGTACCTTCGCACCTGAGCTGGCAGAAAAAACAACTGACAAATTGTAGAAATCCATACTAAGAATCATTTGGGCAAAAGTCTCCTTAGGATATTGGATTCGTCCACCATTTTAATGTGTTTTTTTATGGGTTGATGGTTAAAAACGTGAGCTGGCCGGTGTTTAATTATAATAAATACGGCAGTTAAAAATTGTGGCTACAACTGTTATCATGCCTAGATACATAAGGATCCAAGTGCCACACTAAAACACATAATGAAGTGTTGAATTTAGCTGTGTTTACTTTAACAAAACTACTGTATTGCTTTGTTCCGATAAACTCTGTTGCCATTTTCGATGACATACCACTCGACTTCAAAACAAGTGCGCCGATGAAGACAATTAATCACTGACTAATTTTATTTTACTCTTGTTAAAAACACTTAAAAATGCCATAAAAATTATTGAAAATAATAGCTTTTATTCGTGACTTATGAATTATTGTTAATTAGTGTAAGTTTTATTGATGACAAATCCATTAAAATTGGATGTTAGTCCCCAGTTTTATTTCGTGGCATAGACTGTGTCAGCATTTTACATGTTTTATGGGCCATTCTAATTTAAGCGTTAAAGGTGAGTCCACACTGGTTGAAAATATTATAATAATTTTTTAGATTTTTTTTTTTTTAGTGAAACTTGGATTTTGTAGATTACTTTTCAGTTTTATTGAGCATTGTGTTATGTTAGTGATTGTCATTTTATGTTTTGTAAAAAAAACAATATTTATTTTTTAAATTGCGTAAATTTTTCCAAGTGCTATAAAAACTTTTTTTGGGTAAGGTTTTAAAAATTTACAAGCATTAAATTGTACGCGAAGATAATATGTAATATAGTTGAAAAGTCTATATTCCATGATTTATATTTTATATTATATTGTATACCCGAGTGTGTTTTTTTATCAAAAATTTATACGTTTTATATATTCCTTCATAGTAATTCGTAATTTATTGGTAAAACTTGCAATCCTCTAAAATATAATAATATATATTTTTTCATTCCGTGTGGACGCATCTTTACTAAATATTTACGACTTTCAATAATGAGCTCGATTTATGACTTTGAAACAATTGGTGAGACACATGAGTAATAAATGACATAATCCAGAACACAAGTTCAAGTACATTTTAAGAAATATTACGACAAATTTCTTTTCGTTTTTTGGTTGTCTTTTTCGTATTCCCCCGCACATGATGTTAAAATCGCGGTGAATTCAACTTTACACGGTAAATACTCGGCGCACACTCAACTCGAATGAAATATATTTTGTATACCTACTGCGCAGCCGCGAAAAATACCGCGTAGATTTGAACTGATGCAATCGTACCGGCGAATCTCAATAGATCGAGGGGGTTCGAAAAATCGATGTTTATGAAATTAAAACAACATATTTTTGACAAAGTTATTGATATGGCGATATGAACACGAATCAGAGCATCTTTCAATACAAAAATCAATACTATGCGTGAAGTATTTCCTACTTTACCGACATTTCAATTTTCGATATCAACAGTTGCGACATCCGCCCAGTATCAGAGCTTATGTAAAAAACAACATATGTCCCATCCACGGCGATCGGGTTAAGGAACACGGCGGCATCCGAATATACAAATTCACAGGCAAGTGGGTGAACACTCGAAAAGTTTTATTACGGCAATAAACGGTTCCGGCGTAAGGTGAGACCGTCATAAACGGTTCGTTTTGACCTATTTCCATTGACGGCCTGTAATAATCAATATTTACTTTTCATAATATTTTTGGTCTATGCCATCATTGTGTGAGGTAGCGGTGGATATCTACTTCACACGGTGACTATGCAATGGACACCACCTGATACTGGGCCAAGCGGCAATTCAGTCCGAAAAGAAGATGGGTGTATATAGAACGCACCGTCAGGCTTCCCTAAAAGAAAAACCTACGTCCTCGTAAACCTGATGGTACTGATGAAGACTCATCCATGATATATCGGTCTTCTTTTACGGACTCCGATCTCCCAGTCATGACATAGCCAGCCACACAAGAATGCATTACTTTCCCACCAGATGAGACAGGCGAAAATGCATAACCAACAACACATTTCAATATTAATACTGTAGCTGCAGAATAATAAGCGATCAAATATCTATTATATCAAATTGCTCTGCAGTAATATATTCCCAGCGAATCCATTTCCAGCAAACAATCTTAGCTAAATCAGCAAGTTGTTTGGCGACATTAAATACGGTATATTATTACATATCACAGCACATTATAAATCATTACGGTGTATTCGCCGAATAATCATTTTTCATGGTTTCATATTTTCGTACAACTGTAATAACAAATAATATTTCATTTCGCTACTCGATTTAAAACGCTGATTCTATAATTAGTCCAATATGATTATGTAACAGAATTTAATGTTAATGTATTACTTTTTAGTGTATAAATAAAGAAGAATAATTTGTCTAAATGTCACTCGAATCCAAGTACTTAGCTCGGCACTATCATGTATAATATACTATTGTACCGATACGCTGCTAATAAATCTCACCCTGCTACATCGTAGACTTCATTATCGTCATCCTCAATCTACACAACGAACACCACACTAGTGACCCAACAATACTATCGACCGATGGTACTTGATGGAATTTGAATTTAAATTCTAATGGATTTAAGTTTTGTAGTATATATTCCATTTGACTCGTTTTTTGCGACCCGGGTTTCGCCTTTCGGCATTTTCAGGCACCAGTGCTCAAATTGAATAGTACAAAACTTAAATACATTAGAACACATTTGAAGGTCTACGCCTTTTAAAAGCCAAACACCTTGTAGCCTCCAGAATCATGACCATAGAAAACCTGAGCCTTCGGATGGCTCTTTATCAGAAACGATTGCAGCCTCGCGTGCAAACATTGAAACCCCCCAAAGGTTGACTTCAATTTTATTTCAAGTTTTACTGTTTTTTTGACATATTTTGTATTTCATAATCCTCAACAGGTTTTTACTGGATTTTGAATGGCGACATATATAAATTCCATTCTATATAACCCAATAAGCCCACTTATTTACATAAGTTTGACTATGCATAAGTATGTAATGTTTTTTGCCCTCTAGCAGAGATGACATAATAATGAAGTATTGAGTAATATTGTAAAGACTAACGTGGGCCGGTAGAAGTGCTGGGAGCTGATGTATGGGCCGCAGCCATCGCAGTCATAGCGGCTCTCTTTTTATTGCGTGCAACATTGGTTCTCGCAGCGCCTAACTCTTCCTCCATTGTAGACGGTTTTGTTCCACTGGTGCTACTGCCACAAAGGTCGATTGTTTCCACTCTGCGACAACAAAAAAAAACATGATTTTTTAACTACCAATATTTGAAAAATGTATAAAGTGTCAAATTTGTCTTATAAAACCGTTTATCCCATATTTCTCGACACTTGAGAATCATACTTTCTTACAACCAAACCCAAAAGGTAACGTACTTCCCATTATTCATGTGTTCCCTGAAACAGTTCCTTTTTGTCATTGGCGAGAAGCAACGGCCAATTTCGCTTGTTCTTGGGAAACCATGCACGGGAATTAGGTTACTGGTTATTTTATTTTAATAAAAAAAAAATAATACACATGAAAAAATAATTCAATTTATTACTAATAATCTAATGTAAGTGAGTTTGTTAGATCTGTATCGGATAACACCCGATTTAATATTATAATAAACGATATCACGCATAAACAACATTCTATTAGTTGTCACTACATAGGTAGCCGTTTATATTTCGGGAATTGGCAACACTGATGTTGCTAGGTGCAATTTGACTTCTGTATTTTGAAGTTTGACATTTTAACGGCAAAAGTACTCAGAACATTTCAAGAAACGGACGCTTTTTGTTTTTTTTTTAATTCATTTGAAAAATTTATCTCGACCAAAAAATGTAATTAACTCTTTCGTGATTATTTTTCACAACTTTCGACGTAGATTATTGCGGGAACAGTGCATCGCTGAACTAAGTGCTTTATATGGGGATGAAGCACCATCAAAAACTACGGTATATAGCTGGTTTAATGAATTTTATCGTGGCCGTCGTTTGCTCACAGACGAGCCGCGTGAAGGTCGTCCAAAATCGGTTGTTTCTCCAGAAAACATCGATGCTGTGCGTGAACTGATAATGCAAGATCGTCATGTGACATATCGTGAGATTGAGGCATCCCTGAGCATTAGTAACACCAGCGTGTATACGATCTTGCATGAACATGGTCAACGATTTTCTACACTAGTTTTGAACTTACCTTCTGCAAAGTGGCAAAAATGCTTTTCAAAATGGTTCAAACGCATGGAAAAGTGTATAAATTATCGTGAAGATATTTTTAAAAACAATAAAACTGTTTTCATTTATAAAAAAAATCGTTTTTATTGGTTATTCCCGAAATATAAACGGCTACCCTCGTATCAATATGTTCTATTTATAATTAGTTAATAAAATGAATGATACAATAAGGCTCATATGATCGAACATGGTGATATAAATGTAATAAAATATTATAACAACCTTGGCCGTTTTCCGGAGGGACCCATGCTTGTTGACGGTTCTGGACCGTGTTTACTTGAACTCTGGGGCTCATACGTAACCTTCAGTCCCCAGCTACTACTGGAAGTGTGTGGAGTTGTGGGGGCTTCTCCAGAAGTAGAGCTCTGAAATTTAAATTGGTTTAGCAATTATTTGTTGATTTACTATTCGATTAAGGATAATTGGATTAAAAGGAGAAAGCTTTTCTTTAACTTTGTTAACACTATTGAAACTATTAGACCAGTAGAGTAGCGAATGAACGCATATTATGTAAATCTGGTGAAATTCATTACATTATCTCTCTATATGATTCCACAATAACTATAATCTGTAAATAAAGAATAGGTCTATGCATCAAACCTCATTTTGTTCTGCATGACAGATGTCATTTTTAAATAAAAGGTGGAAAGATGGGTGTTCGTTATTAGGTTATCGTTAAAATATTTTACAGTAATTGTTTCATCTTGTTAAGATGCATACCTGATGGGCGGACAAGTTGAGTCCCTGTCCTGATTGAGGTAGTGGTACTGACACAACCAAGGATGTTGGTATCTCCGGCCTGCCTATGTCGGGCCTGGAGGCTGGACCAGGATTTGTAAATTGTTGACGCACACCCTAAAAACAATAAATAGATGATATGTAACCAATTCGATAAATATTTTTAAACTAACATTTATTTATTAAAATAATCTTTTTTCTTTTTTTGCCTTTCACTTATAATAATAATGTTTTATAAATAGAAAGTTAAACTTCTGACATTGAAATTAACTCCAGAGATATGGGTTATTGAGCACAATGATGGCAGCTGAATACAGATGATGAAGATACCAATATTCCATCATCATAGTCATATAATGACTCTGAGCTGGATATTCTGAGAAGTGAAGATGAATAATAATGCCATTTTTAAACTAAAAATAGGAATTCGCTAGACAGTGATGGCACACATGCTGAACTCTTGGAGTGGCTTGAAGAAAATGGAATCAATATTCCACTAAATATCTGTGTTACAATGAGACACGATTGGACAGAATCTGAATTCAGAAGGCCTCTACAAGAAAGTGTGGAAACTACCGCACGATCCTACTAATCTCCCTCCCACGCAACTAACATTTTGCTGTGCTTACTCGGAAGATGTATGCAGCATTATACCAGCGAAAATTCCAAAAAAATTTAAAAAATCTGAACGTACCTACGCCAGCTAATAGAGAAATGCGGGGAATTTAATATACCAGAGGTATTATGCTTCATTGATTACAATAAAGTTTTTGATTGTGTGCGATGGCAGAAGGTATACTTGAATTGATACACAAGGGCCAAAAGAATCGACCCACTCAAGCATTATTTGAACTAATGACCTCTTATATAATTGTCCTAAATTCTAAATTTAGAATTTCACTTATATGTACACACACACGAATAGAGCACATTATCAAGAAATTTGATACTTTAAAAGATATCTAATGTTAAAAATTGATTCTATGAAATTTGATAGATTCTGCGGGCCATCAAAATTACAGCGACATAAGATCCTTTGATACGTCACAAGCAAAAATTATCGAAATATGTGAATACAAACAGTTTTAACTACGCGATAAACAAAATAATAATTTTCAACATTTGCAGCATTTAAAAATATATATCGCAATTTATCTTGATCATCATTTAGCCTAGATCAATCCAATGGTGAAAGAAGGACTCTCCAAGATAATTCTATTTCTCTCAGTACTATGAATTGCACTGCTATATTGGACAATCAGTGTTTGCTGTCATGGCCCACTGTCTCTGCCAATATTTATATTGAACTTTTAACCCGGCCGCCGCGTCAGTTTCAATATGAAAGGGGCTCTCTCTGCGGTACCATTTTTCTAAATGCTATGCTTCGCTATATTATGATAAATACGGCAATTAAAAATAGCTGGTATTACTGTTATCATGCCTAGATACATAAGGTTCGAAGTGCCACACTAAAAAATAGAATCGATTGTTGAATTTAGCTGTGAATACTTGAATAAAATCGTCCATAGTCCCTTGTACTGAAAAAATACGCAGCCATGTTTGTGACGTAAAAACGCGTCATTGAGATTGTGCGCCTATGAAAAGAAATAAATCACTGACACTAATTTTATTTTAGTCATGTTAGAAACACTTAAAAATGCCGTTAAAAATATTGAAAATAATAGCTTTTATTGTGTCGCATATTATTACAAGTTTTATGGGTCGCGTAAAGTTGAGTCCACAGTGGTTGAAATATTGTAATAATTTCTTATGATATTTTTTTAGTGTAATTTGGATTTTTACTAGATTAAACTTTTCAGTTTTATTGAGCATTGTGTTATGTTAGTGATTGTCGTTTTATGTTTTATAAAAAAAAACATTTATTGCGTGAGGTTTTAAAATTTTATAAACATTAAATTGCATACAAAGATAATATGTAATATAGTTGAAAAGTCAATATTCCATGATTTACATTTTATATTATGTTGTATACCCGTGTGTTTTTTTTTATACTTACGTTTATTTATACGTTTTATATATTCCTTCATAGTAGTTCGTAATTTATTGGTAAAACTCGCAATCGTCCTAACTAAAATATAATAATATATTATATTTTTTCATTCCGTGTGGACGTATCTTTACGACATATTTACGACTTTCAATAATGAGCTCGATTTATGACTTTCAAACAATTGGGGTGACACATGACGACATGACCATGAGTAATAAAAATAAATGACATAATCCAGAACACAAGTTCAAGTACATATTTATAAATATTTCGACGACACAGGTTCGGTTTTTTGGTTGTATTTTATTCCCGCAAACATGGTGTTGTAAAGATCGCGGTGAATATTCAACTTGACACGATAAATCACTCGGCGCACACTCAACTCGAATGAAAATATTTTGTATACCTAGTGCGCAGGCGCTATAAAATACCGCGTAGATTTGAACTGATGCAATCGTACCGGCGAATCTCAATAGATCGAGAGGGTTCGAAAGATCGATGTTTATGAAATTAAAACAACATATTTTTTACAAAGTTATATAGGTGGAAGTAGGCGGATGGATCGGGCTATTTTTTAATAAAATTCTCAATGCCGCATGAAAAATATTTCTTGCGTTATCCACAGGTCAAGGTTTGCGTATCTGACTGCTATACGGTCGCCCATGTGTTACGTACTAGCTGTATCCTACTGGAATACGGTCGCCGGGAAAGGGTTAATACCGGAAAAGACTGTTTAAAATAACAAATTTTTACAGTAAAGACTATTTAAATAGACGGAATCCCTACTTCAAGTCTGTAGTTAGTGAGTTCGAAACGTGCGGGTGGTGTGCATTCACATATTTTTTCAATGTGTATTTTAATTTATGGAATAAACCTAGCCTACGTAACTACGCAACTAGCGTAACCGCCTTTTACGAAAATTGTAATTAATATTTTTTTACTATTGTAGCATGACTTTCTTAGTTAAAAAAAATATCAATCTGTAAGTATATATTTTCACCTGAGAGTGAGGAACGTTGTGAGGAATACTCTGCGGCAGGTTAGAATGCTCCACGGATGTATGCGGTATGGTCTGTGGATGTCGGTGAGGAGGGTATCTGAAACCATATTTGTTAGCAAAGAATATTATTTGGAATAAATTAACCAATGTCACAAAATGTGTAATATTTAAATTCAAAGGTCACTGGTTCCTAACCCATTAAATACCGGGCAGCATGGCGGGTACCCGGTGGGCCACGAATTTTTATAAAAAAGTAACACCTTATAAACACATCTTATTTGGAAATATATTAAAAGTATAAAGACTTGTATTTCGGTTAAGTATCTCACCATGATTCCAAAAGATGGCAGTGTATGTACAATATATTAAATTATTTCAACAATCGACAGGGGCTAGTATGATGTGTAAGTACAATGTGTATACACGCTCATTTTCTATGGCCATCCCTTGTGCGCACGCAATTGTAGAATTGTTAATGAAAACTCTATAATACAGTAAAACCTCATTAATACGAATTCCATGGGACCGAAAATTGAAAAAAATCCGAATTACGATTAGAAATATGAAATGTATGTAAATGGGGAAAAATATTTTTATTTTTTTTTTCATTTTCATTCATTTTGTTTCCGATCATGGATGTGCCTACCGAATTGAGTCATAAAATGTCAGGATTATTTTTATTACCTTCATAAAATAAGTAATTTTTGATGTTTTAAGAAAAGTCTGTCACAATTTTCAATGACTGGCTTATGAAATAGTGTACTTTATTACGATTTATTGAATATTTTTATATGCGAGGGAGTCTGAAATCATTTTGAATTACGAAATTCGAATTAAAGGTATGGTTTTGTATTAAAATAATATTCAAGGGATTTTTTTTTTCGGGAAAATTTCGAATTACGGCGAATTTAGAATTATCAGTGTTCTTACTAATGAGATTTTACTGTATATGTTTTCTCAAAAAATCAGAGAAATATCACTTCACTTCTCGTGAAAAAATTCAAATCCAGAATTGTCCACTGTGTATGAGTGATCGACTCTCTTAAATAGAGTGTAATACACAACATGGACAGGTTCATAAACTTCATCTTTCACAGCACACATTTTGATAGACAGTGATTTAACTGATCGAGTCTACCGCATTGTGACTTTGTAAAGATTACGGATTATGAATATCCATCGGATAAATGCAATACATACCCTGGGTTTCTATCAATCGCCATAGGATGCATGACAGATGTAGATGGCATGGGATTCATGGCAGGGGATGGTGCCATTCCTGGATGATAAGGGCAGGCGTACATGTGAGGGTCCATGGGGACATTCATGTAATGGTGCGGGTTGGTCTGCCTACCGGTGATAGTTGATGGTGGTAATTCTGCCTTCCCCTTCAAGAATAAATATGATTAAATGTCTAATCGTACTAAATATATCTGCAGGTACAATTAATTTATTAGCAGGAAGACTTTAGAGAATCACACAGAATTAATTTATCATTGAAAATTGTTTTATATTATTGACAAGGAACTAGTTTTATGGTAGTTTATTATTCCATGAGAAAAATTACATCATTTTATTTGGATTTGATATTCCTGGCCATTTGATCAAGAGAATAATAATTATTATATGAAAACCCATAGGTTAGTCGGTTGTCACACCATTATCAGAACTGCATATTTCGATAAAAGTGTGACAACAGATATTACAGCCATCAACTAAAAAAGTAATTTGTGAAATTGAATATTATCATTAGGATACAATGGCCATATTGAACTTAACTATAGACTGTCTATAAATCTATAATTGTCTAATTTTTAATTAAATCGTATTTATATATTTGCAAAAAATGTGAGTGATATTTGCATAGAATGTGAAGACTAATGGTACCTGACTATAATAGTGGAAGAAAAAATTAACTTCAACAAAAATATAGATAATAATATGTCTTGGTAGATACTACATAAGTTTTCAATTACTGCACATATTCGACTAAAAGATAGGTAGTACCTAGGTTAAAATCTTGCATTATAAAGACAGTGAGATATAATATTGTAAATATAATGATTCACTGCCAATTTTTCAAAAAAGCTGTTTTACATGAAATAACAAATTAAATCTCTTACGGCAGGGGTAGTAATTTTTTGTCTTAGATAGAAAAAACTAAATACAGTAAAATCCTGGATTGCGAGTGTTTTGCAGGATGAGATTTTTGTTATATAAATTATAACTTGGGAAACGAGGTTTTGGAATACGAGTAGTACTTGTATACGCTTTGTCTACTGAGTGTCATGTGATCACAACTGGACCGATGACTCTTCTCTCTCTCCCTGAGAAATCTTCAATAGAAGGCAAAAGCAAGACATTAAATAAATTTCTTGTTAGTCGCATAAAAAGAAAGAGATTCCATTAGTAACACTGAAAGTCTTAGATAATGATTAATAAATTGGATTACTTTATATTTAATTTAAATAATACAAATATAAAAAGGTATTTTGTATTAATCATTTTTATATGAATATTTTTCGGTTTTGGAACGAATCATCCGAGTTTCCATTATTACTTATTGGGAAATTTGCTTTTATATACAAGTCCCATGAATTATAAACACGTACCCGGAACAAATTATGTCCGTAATCCAAGATCTGACTGTATATATATAATATACGCATGGCGTGTTCGCCAATGGCAATTGGAAAAAAATATATACTTAGGGTGACAATATTTTCTTGGGAGGATGGATATAGATGTCATATTGAGATTGTAAATTTTCCTTTAGAAAATAGAACCCAGATTTTTATTCTCAACACAAACAGATCAGCTATGCTTAAATAAAGGACTGTTCACTTAAATAACGGATGGATGGCCACCGTAATTTTACCCCATTTTTGAGCTTCAATCAAACACAATTACAATTCTAGTACATGCCTACAGAATTTCCGAAATGTGACACGTGTGACATAGGTTTGCCAACGATGTGTTATGAAAGAAATTTTAAAAAAATTGCAGATGTCATACTAAAGCATCTGTCTATTTTTTGTTGGTAGCAAAATAAGGATACTTTATCGTCGAACAATAATTATGATAATTAATATGAAAAACTAAGTAATTAATTCTACATACTATATGTAAACCATCACCCTTACTGGAAGTATAAATGTTGTTTTAAAAAAATGATACAATTATGTGTTGGTCGCAAAGTAATGTAGTATGCGTACAAATTGGAGACAACAGTTACTATGTGACCGCTAGATTAACATGCAAAATTTTGTAGCGTGCTTCATTAGTGTTTAATCTAAGAAATTCAAATCAAATTTACATACTTAAAAAATTATTTTTATTTCACTTCATCTGCTGTTTCATTTTGAAAGTCAAACTTTACAGACAAATTAGACACTGCATTTTAAAAGAAACATTAATAATCATACTGTCTGGAAAGTTTGACTGGGTCAATATGAAATGCAGCATATAAAACACAAATAATATTATTGATACTTAAAAAAACAAGCATTAATGTGTTAATGGAAGAAATTTATATTCAACCATATTTTAAAATTAAAGATACTCATCAACTCCAATATAACCTCCAAACTTTCAAATTGCAGAAAGCCAAAAATCACCAATTTGAAAGTACATTCAAATGTTACATTAAACATGATAGACATATAGTAGAAAAAATTATAATGCATCAGAAATATGTTTTCCATAAAAGAAAAATCCGAATTAATTTAATTAAGTACAGTAAACCATAGTTGATCTTAAATGAGGTTATATCAGTTCTGAAACAAAAAAAAATGGTCACAAACCAATCCTCGAGTAAATATAGATTTGTTCTTACTATTATGAAATTTTACAATGGAGCTTGCCAGTTGAATTAATAAATAAATAAAATAAAGTTATTTGAAAAGATACTTAAAATAAATTAATTTTCTAAATGTTCCTGCTATGGAAAATTTGTACAAAGCAATGAATGAATTAAAGTGATCAAACTAATTACAAAATTTTAATTGTGTCAAGTAACACCACAATAATACTTTCATACTTGAGGTTTTTGAACGGTGACAGTTGCCGGATTCGCAACTGTTGGTTCCTCGCAACTAGCCTCCTGACCAGGTTCATAGACGCTATCAACATTAACATCTTCCGAAGTCCGCTGGATAAAATATGCAAAAATGAAATGTGTTTGAAAATAAATATACTAAAACCAGGCATTTACTATTTTGCCAACAAGTATAAAAATAGTGACAAATTGAGTCAAAAGATATCGTGTTCTTCACAAATCCATACTTTTTACATATTAGGATGGATTTTAAAAATTGACTTGCTAACAACACCGTACCGTGGAGCAATTAATGTCTGTCTGTATTCATAAAAAAAAACTTAATTTGATAAACATGTATTGTGTATGTCAGGCAATTTGTATAACTCACTGCTCGTTATGTAGACAATAAATAGCATGGCTGTAAAATTAGTATATAAATGAATTGTGAATGTTTCACACTGAAATGGTGACGAGTATATTGCTCAATACTGACTAGAATGATTGGAAATGTAAAAAGTATAAGTATGGACATCTCTCGTATTTATCTTGAGCTACTTTAATATCCGAAGGTGAAAGACAAAAAATAACATAATTTGTTTTCACCGTAACGAAATGAAGACTTAATTAAACACACCAAGGCATGTATTTGCGGTTTGATTAAAGGAATAAAACTGCACGTGTGTGTGTAGTATAGCTACTAGTTCAAGTTAACATACATTAAAATGTATTTTTAATGGTTACACTGAAAAATTTGCAGCCTAAAAATGGAGTTGAGCTCATTTTCTTTAAATTTTTAAATTGATAGTGGCAACATCTAATACTACTAGGAATTTCATTCACAATGGTTGAATAATGCGCAGTCATGTTAAAATACCGATGGCAGAATGTTGATGACAACCTTTGCAGTGGGAGATCCATAATCAGACAAATCTTTCTATAAAACTGGGATATCAGAGATGAGGCATCATTGGAAAAAGAGCATACCACTTCAAGGAGATAATATTAAAAAACTTTAATATTTCCTGTCATATAAACTGTTTTTTTTTCAACACAACAAATTGTTCAGGTACAGTATTCTAAAAATTAGCATGAATAAATTTGGGGATATAAAATTTCCAAAGTGCACATATTCAACAATAGAATCTTCATTATCCGGCCACTTTGTGGATGAATGAATATAGATAAAAAAGAAACATCTAATTGACTTAATAATATGAAGATTTATGATAATATTTGCATATTTCTAATGTTATTGATCTTATAGATATTTCATATGAATATCATGTAATCATTTAAGGATGCGGTGCATTCACAGTATCTATAAACTGCATGTCACTGATACATACATATTGTGTATGTCAGCAGTGATGAACTTTTTTATGCTATGATGCCAAAAATCTAAAAAAAAAATTGTAATAATTGGTGGTGTGAAGGTTTTTTAAAAAAAATTAGACACTCTTCCCCTAAAAATCGTCGTTAACTTATTAAAGTTCAAAACTAAGACTAAAAACATGATTCCATGCTCAATCCCGTTTTGATTCAATGATTAAATTATCTGGAAATGTTGTGGAGATGTAACCAGCGGTGATAAAACATGACCTTTACCATTATCTTAAAAAATCAATTCCACATTGTCGAACAGTGAAATTTTTGCATTCAGAGCATATAGTAATCAGGTGTGATATAGATGCGCCCGATGGTAATAACAAACTCAACTTACGCTAGCAAAAATAGCAAGAACTTAAGAGTTTGTGGATTCTCTGAAAGTGGAATAAATGCTCTTTGGAAATAATAATTCAACTTATATAATAGTTGTACAAAGATAGAACAAAAAAAAATCACCTGTTTGTTGACAATAGGGACTAGGTTAGCCGCCTTCCTTTTTTTTGTGTGTTTGGTCTCAGGACCAATACCAAAGACACTGTCACTATTCGTAATAATGGATTCGGTAAAATTCGAATTAGTGAACTTTTGTCCTCCAGGCTGAAGTAGCTCACTTGATGTGGCCGTCGGTGCTGGTACCCTAAATATAATAATTGAGGACACTATAAAATAGCAGTAAAAAGAAGATATTACATAAATACATTCAGTACCTACAAACCTTGATTTCACATATTCATAAATATTCCGTATTCGCAAGGCCGGCCATAGAAAATGAGTGTGTATACACGCTGTACTTTACACTCAATATACTAGCACAGGTCGATTGCTTTAAATAATTTTATATATTATTGTACACACATCGGAGGCTAATTTTTGAAACGAACAATATCTAAGTTATTCAAGCAGCTTGCTTCGATTATTTAGGAGAAATTTTATTTCTGCTCCAATTTTTACAATCGCATCTAAAAGTCGAGGAGGTTTTTGAGTTTTACACGCTTCTCCGGTAGAGGCACTAGTTTGTCGCGGGCGGTTGGTTGCATATTTTAATTTTGATAGATCGTAAACAGATTGAATGTGGTAAACGTAACACCGTAAGACTCTGTTATTTATTGTTTTTTAGCTTTTAAATATTATCGATGAAAGTGTTATTTTGTATTTAAATTCTTATTAAAGTATTTGTTATTTAGTAAAATAGGTACATACATTTTTATTAATATTAGGTTTGTAAAATACATCGGGAGTTTTGTTTACATTCTTGTATTTACCATTGTAATATCAATATAAGGTAAATAATTGCTATAAGTAGCTTCTATAAGCATAAGTTAGCTATGTACTTTAACAGCTGTCATTGACGGTCATGGAGTCCATAGATTAAAATATATTGCAAACTTTTACGCGATCATAACTGCCCAATATTTTTGTTGCATTTTCGGACACCGTTCGAAGCATCATGCTTACTTTTAAAGGTATTTCACGTTTTCATATTTTATAAGGCTTGTTTCAAAAATTAGACTCCTGCATCTCTTGGTGAAATACTTAACCGAAATACAAGTCTTTATGATATACATTTAATATATTACCAAACACAACATGTTTATAAGGTTTTATTTTTTCATAGAAAATCGCAACCCATCAAGGTATTGCCATGCTAATACCTTCCACATTTAATGGATTAATAGATATTTTATGGACACAAAAGTTTTAAAGAAGTTAAAAATCATCAAAATCAATAATTTCCATGGAAAATAATACCTTTATTGTAACAATAGTGATTATTTTAAACCACCATTTTTAAAGAGTAAATAAGATACAAAAAATGGATAGTTACCCAGTGACGATTGATCCCCCGGTGTAGAGCACTCCTCCACCAATAACTACCGTAGACTCAAGCTGGGGTGTTGATTTACTAGGTGTCGCAGGGCTTGGAATTTCTTGATAGAAACCTGCAATTTAGCATGACATAAATTAAAATTAATGAATAAAATACAGACATGCTCTTCAACATAAGGCAGTTGTTAATAGTTGATAAAGGTATGTATTAAAATGCCAGCATATTATCTTTTATCCATAAGTTGCGGCAAACTTGTAGATTTTTTTAATCTGTCATGGTTTTTTTAGTTTCGAATTTTAATAAAAAAATTAAGGTAGAGATTTATGACTTAATTCAAAATCCAAGTTTAACACACCTTTCATAGTTATTTATAAATACAGAAAATTGAAAAGCATCAAAGCATTGTATCTAGCGTATTGATATGAATATGTTATTAGTGCTTGTGTGATTTTTAATAATTTCAATCCATACATAGTACTATTAATATACAATATAATTAGCATGTACTGATTTATATTCCAAAGTTACCATCATTATGGAACACAAACAAAATAAAATCATGACTAATTTATGACTGCGTATATAAATATTTGGAAAATTGAAGATGTTAAATTTCAAAGATACCTGGAACTTTATAAAAACCCAAAAAACTGCAAATAAAATATTTTTTTTGCAAAAATATTTGCGATTAGAAAAAGCGAATAACAAAATAACCCCATCATTTACATTTAATACAAAATTATGTTAAAATTTTGTTGAAAAATATAAAAAAATGGCGGCTGATGGCTATTACCAACTTTGAAATCAACATACGGTTTAATACTATTTTACGAACAGAGGAGATTTTATATTTTATGAATATAGGAAAGTACCAAGTAAAAGTAGTAAAAATATCTTAGAATGGGTTTGACTGACTTTGAAACCAATAGGCCTCAATTAATACTATCGATAAAGGAAAGGTACTAGATGGATATTCGATTTAAATACTAATTGATGAGAGTTTTATAGAATTCCATAGGAACCGCATTAGCAACCTTTCATCTTCATTCTTCTTTCATTCTTATTCACCTTTCAGTATCTTCAGATCTTAGGTGTATATTGCACATAAGATGAAAATGAAACCAGGGCTGCTAAAAATAAATACCATATAATGGTACAGAACACTCATCAATTACAATAAATAAATTATTAGTGTTAAAAATAATCAAATGTGATAATTTCTGTAGCATGTAATATAAAAATATTAATGGAAGGAATGTGACCGGTAGAAGGTATGATAAGGTTGGGAAACCACTGGACACAGAGATGGAGAAAGCTTATGTTTATCTTTGACACTTTTCAAAGTTAACGTTAAAAAAGGATTAATATTAATACATAATGAACTTGCCTATCACAACATAGACTCAATTCTTTTGGGTATGTTTACAAGCCCAGCGCAGTGGATGAGTTAGTGAAAAACATGCAAGGAAGTTAGCAGGTTGCATAAATCACAACACAAATTAAATTCAACATGCACGTGATATGGAATCAAAAACATTTTATTCGTGGAGTATCTGGAAATTTCCTAATATCTGTGCACTCTTTATCAACATGCTACTATTGTGTTTGATCTATAATATATATATTCAATATATGTTTTAAAAAAAGCTTATATTTAAGATAATAATACATGGCTAAAAATTTGCATGGGTATAACAATTTATTTAATTCAGGTCAACAATACATCCAGAGAGACAAACCAAAGCGACATGAGAGAGACAAACCAGTGACATGCGAGACAAACATTTTGACTCTGAATATAATAATTGTTACTAGCTACCCGGAACATGTGACCAAATGTGGTGTGGTGTGAGATTTCGTAGTGAAAAATAAAAATGGTAGTCGAAATTTTTAATTTAGGATTTAGAATTACATAGAAGTGGTATAATATATATATTAAAAAATAATTTGTAAATATTAAATTAATAACACTTAACTTGTCTATTCCACACCCAAGGTTATTAAATGAGCAATAGAAATACTTACTTTAGATACAAGTAAAAATTAAAAAAAAAAAAAAAAAAAAAAGCAATATATATGCTTTACAATTATTTACACCAACTCACAAACGTAGTAATATTATGATTAACATAACGCAGACTAAAAATGAGTAGTACAACTTCTCAAATGGTTCTCCACCTTGTTGTGGTGAGGAGACTTGTGCGTTCCGAGGATTCGGGTAATGTTGGCGGTAGTCTAACTATTTGAAGAGTCTCCCAAGCCTGACAGCTATATAATGAGGAGCCAGACTAAAAGGGATCCACTGGAAAAAGGTGGCAATTTCTTCAGTACTGACAAAGGGTGGTAATCGAGGAAATCGGAACAGTCTTAGGGCAGACACTTGAAGGTGAGAATGAATACATTATAAGCAGCTCCAATATTGTGAATCCACCACATTAAAATCTAACAAAAACCCATGAAATGCAACATCAAAATCATAATAGTAGATTGGACGATTCGGTTGACACCTGGTGCCACGCTGGGTCCGGACGTCATAGTGTGAAACTGGTTACACATGGGTGACTTATCAGACGTGTGAAAATTGAATACTGGTGAATCGGCCATGATAATTCTCTAGGACAGTGGATCCCAAAGTTGACTGGGCTCCGACTCATCTAACAAAAATTTCCAATCTTGGGACCCACCTCTTAGCTGTCTTAGAGAAAAGAGGGCATAAATATTGGTAATGCTCAGATTCCCTAGTGGCGAGTCGTAGAACTACTTAATGCTGTCTTATTTGTTATAATTGAAATTAAAAAAAAAAATTTATAAGTGTTACCAATATGAATGAAAGACTGTTGAAATAAGAAACACAATTTGAATTTAAAAAAAAATATTACTTAAATACCTACAAGGTTTTTTTACAAAGTTATTTCAATGGGAAGGATGTATTTGTTTCTTATTTTTCTTCATTACAGTTTTAGCATCAACTTCAACTTTAGTTACTTTTAATCGCAGTGAGTTTGATATAACCAATTTATTTCGGTATTTAGTTTTAATGTTAAGGGGCGGCTGAAGAGCTCGGTATTCAAATATAATTTAGTATGAAATGGACCTCGGCGTCGTATGCACGTTAATTTAAATCGATCTTTTGGCAAAAATCACTAATCATCGACCTTCTACATTATTATTATTGTGGACAATCTTACATTATTATTTGATAAACAGCTGCACGTGTCCGCTGATCAGAAAACAGGGCTGTCAAAATAATATAATATTTGTAAAATGTTAATTTCATCATAGTTTTTAATCAAACCTGTGCAAGTACATACTGATAACTTGGGTGGATATCGTGGCAAACATACTATTGATATATCTACGGGTATATTATTATTATAACCCAATTCAAATTGAACATAGGTTGATACTCAAATACTATTATAGTATCTTGAGATCTATCTAGTATTTTGAGAAAATAATACGATGGAATATATTATATAATCCATATCAATTATTTGAAAACATTATATTTGCATGTATATAATATAGTGAAAAGGTCAGATAACTGTTTTCTCTGCAAGATAACATCAAAATTTATATAGACTTATTTAAATGAAGAATTACATTCATGAGTGAGCACGGCTCAAAGCTCAAAGTTGACTTTATATAACTAATAAAAAATGCTGTTTGTTTCTACGAATAAAAAATCACGGCAATCAGAAAGGCCGGAAAATATGGCCGACAATGCATGATACACAAACATAAAATACACAAAATTACAAACACATACGAAGTTTACCGCACACGTGCAGACCACGTGATATTTGTTTACGCAAAATCGTCGCTTTCCAAAATGGCGAATTTGGTTGCCAGTTTTTACTGCGATGAATCAATGTGTTCCTTCCCGTCTTTTTTTATTCGTAGGTTTGTTTACTATGTACACCGAGAAATTTCTATTAATAAAATCGGAAATGAGTTGGAATATAATGCAACCAAAACTGGAAAAATTCTATTATGGGTGTTTACTTTTTGAATTAGTTGACCCCAGAAAAACAGGTACATGCCACTACGTGAACCGCAGTGGATATTAGATGGACAAAACTTAAATAATATAAATATTATAAATAAAACTTAAAAAGTACAAAATAATTATGTCTTCGACAGCCCTGACGTTATTTTTTGCCTGCCAGTCCGACTGACTGGCGAATAAAAAATAAATGTGTGTGGTGACTGTATGTTAATAATTATTTTTAGGCACTCATGATATAAATTATTTCGTCCATTGGCTTTACATAAATAATGGTAGGTACTACCTACCTATTGTTTCACTAGTTGTATAAAAGTAAAATTGCGCAATAAGTACCTATTATTTTTAATATGTTGGTCCTAAACATTAAAAATAAATACTATTCATTATTAATGTTTTTTGGATAGCACGTGAAATAAAAATGTAGGTAGATATGCATTTCAACATCCTTCGTATGTTTAATTCTCGGACAATTTCAGGTTAAAAAGTTATTAATATATTATTAAGTTTATATTGTGGTAACCACATAATTGAAAATGTCACCATCATATTGGTTTCAATACTTTCTCCCAAACAGTTGATTAACAAATTGAATTTAGTAGCATTTACGTACCTACCTATATTAGAAGATATTATTTTTTGGTCACCCCATTCTGTCTTCCGTGTTTATGATTTAAATTTAATTTAGAGACCATTTACATTTGACACAAGCATTGTCGGCGACCTTTGTATATTGCTAGTAGACCAACAATTCCGGACCACATATAAAAAAATCATATTTTCAATTCTCAAGGGCAATTCTGTAGAGCTTACCCTTAACCATAGCCGAAAATCTGACCTCACATGGGTATGAGGTAGTAAAGAGAAGGAGGACTTTCATAGCTTCATCGAACAGGCACGGATAATTATCAGCAACTGAGAGCCAGAATTTCGTTAACTGTTTACGATTGAAACTATTTTTCAGTGACGTATCTTCTGATAAATCAATGAGTTTTTCACTTGCTTTTGTTGACATACTAGTTGGTAAGTCGTCTTGAAATGGGTTACAAATCCAACGCAACGAATCAAACTTTTTCATCTCTTCCCCAAAATAGTCGTCAAAGTTATTTATTAACAGTGATAAATGACTAGAAATTTCAGACAGTACGTTCATCTTAGGCTGCACTTGGTTTTCAATAATAAAAGTTTCAAGTGTTTCAAAACAATCATACTTGCCATTCTCAATACAACTTTTCCACAACATAAGCTTTTCCATGAACGCTCGAATTTTATCGTGAACTGCAAAAATGTCTGATCCGTTTGATCCTTGCAAATACAAATTAAGTTCGTTTAATTTCAAAAAAATATCCGCCAAATAAGTGAGCTTGAGAATGAATTCTTCGTCCAGTAATGTTTAATATATTCAGTTTTTCTTTCCAAGTAAATTGTAACTTCATTACGCAATTCCACTAATCGTGTCAGTACTTTTCCCCTGGATAATCAGCGAACTTCTGTATGCAGAAGAGATGTATGGCGGCTACCCATTTATTCACATAGTTTTTGAAATAGGCGGGGTTGTAAGGGTTTTGTTTTAATATAATTTACAATTTTCACAGCTGTATCAGGTACTGTTTTGAAATCATCAGGCAATGCTTTGGAAACCAGTGCTTCTCTATGAATGCTACAGTGTGTCCACAAAGCACAGGGACTTTGTTCAAGAGCTCTTGTAACCACACTGCTATTTTGCCCGCACATGGCCCGCGCGCCGTCAGTACATATACCGACACAGTTCTTCCACTGTAAATCTTTTTCTTTTATATGGGAATCAATTGTATTGAAAATTACCTCAGCTTTTCCACAACTTATTGGCTTGCAGAACAAGATATCTTCATGCACGTCGTTCTGCCATATATAACGCACAAAAACAAGCAGTTGAGATAGGCCTTGCACGTCCGTAGACTCATCTATTTGTAGAGTATAATATTTACTACCAACTACTCTCCAGATTAATTCATCTTCCGCCCATTCGTCGCGCAACAGTATTATTGGATAGTGGTATGCGCTCGATTTCCTTAACTTCTTTTTCTCCAAACATTGTTCCAACAGCATCTTTAATCGATGGTAATACTAAATCTTCGCCAATGGTATGAGGCTTTCCTGATCTGGCGATCCTTAAGCTAATGAGATACGAGGCATATACAGCATTTTCGAAAGCATTTCATGTAACGAAATGGGAAACAATATTTGTTGAAGATTTCATATTCAACATTTTACGTTGAAAAGTCTACTGGCTTGTTTTTATCGTTGGAATGCTTTGTTTTTATATGACGCATCAACTTACTTGGGCGCATACTTTCGTTCGCTAATATATCGTAGCAAATCACGTATTGAGGACGCGGATCTATCGTATCATGATCACAAGTGAATCCTAGTTTTAGATATGCAGGGTCATATTTTCTCACAACTTTCCGTCGCTTGGTTTCATGCGAACTCGTTGAGGGAGCTCGGAAGTCAAGACTCCTTGCCACTTTTGTCACATAAAAGATGTTCTATATTTTCATCACTTTGTTCACAATTCAACCACTTTTCCATTTTTGTATAGATTACAATGATGTACGCGTACGCTGTCCAACACAACACAATGCGAAATGAACTTCGCAAAAACAATAGACATCTGTCTAGCTCGGGCCGGGCTCACGACATGTGTTTTGTTCGCCGCGCTGTCGCCGACTGAGCTGTCAGTATGGCTGGCGCTAGTTCCAGCGCTAGCTGGCGATATTCGCGACTTTGCTGCCATCTGTAGTGCATTGGCAATTCAAATTATTATTATTTTATTACAATATTTTCCGTAACTTAAGTTTATTTCAATTTTTAGGAATTATAAATAGCTGAATGAAATATCAAATTTATCACTTCCTATTTTTTTTAATTCATGTATACAGTGGCAACGGCCCACTCAACATTCGCTCGCGACCCATAGTTTGGGAAACCATGCTCTAGAAAAATAAATAAAACGTAAGGAGACTTCTACTAAAACTCGTAATCATCAAAAAAGAGATGCAGTGATACAATATAAATAAAATGGGTTTATTCGAAACGTATTGGAAAGTATCTGACACTTTAAGACTGTACTTGGAGAAATGGTATATTGTTCAGGACAAAACAGAAAAAGCAGAAACAGAGTAGCTTTTATTGAACGACGAACTCTCTGAGAGTGTCTTAAAAGCTTAATGATGATGGAAAAAAAACCATACATCAATTACGCAACATGACTTGGATAAGTAGTGCATGGCCTTTTACAAAAAAGATTCCTCATGTAAGTGTTAAAACTATTAAACAATCTCTCTTATTTCACATGCAAGCAAGATCCTATTACATATAATCAGTAGACATCTGAAACATTTCATCGACTGACAAATACGTAGGGAACAAGCAGGTTTTGTTTTGGATTACGCAAAATTCTGAACATCAGGCAACTGATTGAAAAATGTAGAGCTTAATATCCCTATGATATTATGTAGTAATATGTAACTGTATATGGAATTTATTTCTGGAAATGGGAGTTCCAGCATCAAAAACTTATAAACAATAGCCACACAAAGAAAATAATGCATATTCTGAGTTTCCGAAACGAGAAGGGAGTCTGTCAGGGATGTGTTTTACCTCTACAATTATAAAATATAAACGGAGAGCCCTAGATCATAGACAAGGTGGCAATACAATTGGTGACTAGAAAATAAATAACTTAAGATTCACAGATAATGCTAATCGCTGCAGATAAAACAAAACTCACAGAGCTGTTATACCAGGTAGAGGAACAGAGTCCGCAAATACTGCCTCCTTATTAATAGGACCAAGTTAATGGTTATCAATTGGGATAATCTTCGACCAGCAGAAAGTATACTCCAAAATCTAGAAACAATGGACGAGTTTATATACCTGGGATCGACCATTAATGGAAAAGGCAGGTGTGAAGCGGAAATAAGAAGGCGCACACGGAATTTGAAAAAAGGTGATGACACATCTTACCACTATATGGAAGGATCGAGGAATTAAGCAAACATTAGTGTTCCCAATGATTTTTGTATGATGTCGAGTCATGAACCCTGAGGACAAGGCAATTCTAGCCTTAAAAATGTGGTGCTTACGAATATTTTGTACTTCTTGAACAGAGCCCAAGACAGACCAGTGAATCACTTAGCAACTCCAGATAAAGACACGGCTCTTGACAATACGTCTTGAGACGCATTCTGCAGTTTTTTGGACATATTATTCAGCACGGACCAGAAAACCTGGAGAGACTGGTAGTTTTGGGTAGCCTCCAGGGTAGAACGGCGAAGTGAAGAAGCTTACCGGGGCCAGCCTTCACTCTACCCCGAGAGAAGCAGAGGACCGAGAGAGGAAGAATCCTGGTTGCTCAGAAGATGTCTGAATTTCCAGGTGTTCACAATCCTTCGCCATGAGAGAACGACCAAGAAGAAGAGCACAAGCATCCTATTGTTCAGGTTTACGTAAGTTCCATTTTGGGATTAAGGAGGCTGATGATAACAACTACTGGTCTGTGTGGAAAATTTTCGAGGACACTGATACACCATAAATGTCTTTCCTTCATCGTCAAATAAGACAAAACATCGGGGATGTAGTCTTTTGCCAGCAGACTGAGTGAAAGTACCTCGTCGCTGCTTTGCATCACACAATAAATGGCAGTTCTGCGCTGTTAAAGAATCCGGGAGTTGCTCACCGGCATTATCAGTTTTTGTTCCCCCACAGTATGTGATGCCTGCAAGTCTCCAAAATATATCACGCTCCTTATACCTTTGGAAACTTGGTGTATTCCAAGCATATTGTGGGACTTGAACATGTTAAAAATCTATATATTTTCTATATTTAGTTTATATTGTACACTTTTGTCACTAATGTATGCTTCCAAGTGGTTCGACTTGTTCTCAAATGTGTTTCTTGTAGCAGCCAAAAGAACTTGAGACACTAGGCCTAGGCAATTTATGTCTTTTATGTTTAAACTGATAAATCTACGATCTGATCTAGATGTATTTATATCATTATTAGTTTTTTTTTAAATTCCTATTTACATTATTATTATTGTTAATATTATTTGTATTAACTCCGCCAAAACTAGGGGATTTGATTATCATTGGTATTATTGTTGGGAGTTATTATTCGAATAGTATTGGGAGCTACTCATGGAATCATTTCAACACACCGTCATAATATTATGTTTGCTCAATTAAAAATGACAAATGTTTCGCAAAATTAATAATAATTACATGCTAGGTTTAACCAACTATGATTTGTAATCAGAAATATTTAATTAATATCAGGACATGACTTTATTTTCAGATCAATTTTGATTTAGCTACTCATAGTCAACATAGTGTCCCTCTGTCACTCAGTTTCGCTTAGCCGTATTTTTTTCCTAATTGTCTCAATATAACAGTGCATAGTGCTAGTTCTGTGTGGTAAAATGAAATATAATTCGGTTATTACTAGATGTGTCAGCGGTGGACTGTTCAATAAGTGTAGATGTTGGCGGCGCGACGATCGTGGAAGCTGTATTGGTCGGTGGTTCCACACTCTCGGTGGCGGGGGTCGCACTTGAGCTTCTCTTTGGAACATCCATGACAGAAACTTTCTTTGTGGAGCTTTTCTCAGGGTGCAGAGCTTTTCCTACAATACATTTTATTACAATACACAATTTATTTGAAAGCAGTTTAACAAACCCATTTTGTTGAAGGATCAAAAGATATAATTGGGGAACTGGAAAAAGCTATGGCTTCCCCAAAAATATTATTTTTTCAGTTCCATTACTTTCGTTTTGCACTCATAGCATCAGCTACATAAACGTATTAGAATATTTCTTTGGAATAATGCATCTGCATTTGTTGAGATATCTTGATTATATAAAATTATATTTTGATAAAGTAGAATCTTATTACTTTAGTTAACATTGAAATCTTTTGATCAAAATTGAGTAATATATTGACACATGTAAACAATATATAAATGCAAATGGACAGACATCAATATTTGAGAACATGCTTCACTCAAGGCAAAATATAAAAACAATATTATATATTTTTTTTAATTCTTTCGAATAATTGTTAAAAAAAGCACAACAGAATAGCCAGTGATGATATAATATGAATAATTGTTATAATATAAAGCCCAAAGCAGTAACTGTCATATAAAGATAATAAATAATAATACAGTGGGTTGGTATCATGCAAGTAAAGAAAGATGAAATGAGTAATATAGTATTCTTTTGTATACCATGTAAAAACATAACAATAGTTATTATGTTTACGATATTATGGTACCTCCCACTGAATGAATATTACATTTTAATAATATTCAATATCAACGATTGCAAGTAACATTATTTTGTAGAAGTACATAGTATAATAATATGTTATTAAAATTATAATATTATGTTATTATGTAAATATAAATTTGAAAAGGTTGTGAAATGACAAACTAATGGATTATTATACAGGTAAAATATGACAGTGATTTTTTGAGTTGATAAGTGAAAAAGAGGTTCAGAAGATCTTGAAGCCATATTATATAAATGTGGCATAAAGAAAATAACATAGTACTAATTAAGATAATTTAAATGTCTAATTCTTACCTTGCACTTTCGGTATGGGGTTAGTGGACTTTGCCGGCGTAACTTGTTTGGAGCCTGATGATACACCGCTCGTGGATGGTAAAGACTCCGAAGATGTAGTCGCTACATTAAAAATGTTTAGAATGATTAGATATATTGACTATAAAAAATGTAGTGTAGATAGATCCAGATAGAAAATATTAGGTGGAACCTGAAATTTATTGATGATTTCTGCCTTCAATTCGAATTCGTAAAAAAAACTTCAATTTTTCAATTTGTATAAATAAGGAGTGCGGCAGCTTGGAGAACTAAAATATTCACTATGCTTTCGTGATACAGACATAATGACACATGTTTCGCCGCCACCCTTATTCTTAAATATGTCGGAGTCTACTTATATTCTATAATTAAAAATGTCATTTTCTAACTACCTACTTATCAGTTTCTAATGAGACATATTATATCTTAAGGTCTTCTTTTGTATAGATATGTGTGGCTGTACTCTATGAGGTAGATGTGAGTGGCGAAGGTGGAGGTAGGCTGTGGAAATCTGACATAAACAGTGCGCACCACAGAATTCTTTCGACCATGTCCGATCCTAATAGGATCATATGGGCCTCCACAGAGTGGAGGTTTGTATTAACAGATTTTATTGTTACGAGAGATGGATTTCAGCCACTTGCTCAACCTATTAGGTCCATACTCTGACTCATACACAAATTGAAAAATAATGTGTACTTGCCAGACCCAGGATTCGAACCTGGGACCCTCGACACTATAGACCGGCGCTCAGGCCACGCGGCCATCAGAACAGATTAATAAATAGAATTCAGACCGGCTACACATTTTGAAGCAGGGTTTTGAATGTGGGAGTGTTTTAGGAAAATGAAACACATTATAGACGTGCAATAGTGTGTTGCAATCTTCAAATATATCAATATTGAATGAGTGTCAGTGCATAAACTGAGAGCAGTTGTCATAACAAAGGAAACGCTTAGAAAGACGTATTCTTGACAAGTGTTTCAAGTTTATTCCATGTTCTTCCAGATCATTACTCCACACCCATTAGGTATTTCAGTTCTCATTAATTCTGTGTTCCCTGGTGCACAGTAAACTTTTTCAGTCATACCTATTTGTTTACATTGAACAAAGAATACAAATTGTAGATGGTGTTAGTTATTAGTTTATAAAATTTAACAAAGGAGAAAGTATTTGAAGAGTGGTGCTATGGCAGTGATTTTAATTTGAAAGAATTATATTGGACATTTCGTAGGTATATATATTTCAAATTACGAAATTCGAATTAAAGGTATATTTTTATACGAAAATAATGTTCAAGGGACTTTTTTTTTCAATAAAATTTCGAATTACGGCGAATTTTGAATTATCCGTGTTTTTATTAACGAGATTCTACTGTATTACATAACGTGTAAGGTAAATACTTATCGTGTTAATACACCTATATATTATGCATAAATCGATTCCAGCAAAATCATATGAATTGAGTTAATAAAATTAGATATACAGTCGAACTTGGTTATTACAAGGAAGATGGGACCGATTGAATTTGCTCGTTATAAGCATTACTCGTTATATCGTTATATAACAATTTTCGCGCCACATTATATTTAAACATAGAACATAAAAAATCTGAAAACCATCGTAAAAATCCCCGAAACAAGCATGGCATTCATAAACTACGAAAGAAGTTGTAAATTATAATGAACACTGGTAGGTACCTACCTACTGACTTCACAAAGCATAAAATTTCAACCATATGCGTGGATACTTTTTCAATATTGTCAGCGAAAACACCAATTAGGTACTTGGGACACTTAACTAGTGTCAAAAACGTAATCCGATCCCAGCGGCATTGGTCTACGGTCGGATTTTATTGCTTAGAGTCGAAAATGTTTTTTAAACGATTGACACATTTAACAGTTTTAAGAAAAATTTTGTAAATATTTTTGCTCAGTATATCCGATAAGTAGCTCGTTATAAAGTGAATAAATGTATGGAGAAAATCATAAACAAAAATGTCAACAAATTTTTTCTCATTACATCCGAGATCTTGCTATGTCCGTGATCGTAATAACCGAGTTCGACTGTATATGCATATATTAATTAGATTTTCATTAATATGCGTCTGATGTATATTTACTAACAAAACTCTTGTTTAATTCTTAAGTGTCATCGCTTTTATGAAATTTACAGAGTTACAGTATCATCTTCGAAAGCAAAGTTTAGTAATAATAAAGCAGTCATGATTGAATAAAATAAAGCACCAAAGATTATAGAATCAATTGTAAAATAGATAATACCATTAGACAATTATCAAAATAATTCAATCAATCATAATCAAACACGGAAGAAAACAAGTATGACAATTAACAACAAACGAGGGCTGTCAGTTGCAATCTGTCAAATTTGGCAATCGGTTTGTTCAACTTTTGGTAGTGAGGCATTCGGTGTACAGCCACGACCAGATGCTTATGTAAAAAATCTCCATGAACCCAAATCATACGTTCCGTATTGGATGAACGGGCTCAGTTATGGTTATACTTTCAATTTTTAAATTTATTTCGTTTAAACTTGATTTTGAAACAGTCATCAATCCAACTTTGGATAGTCTTGGGATTAGACTGACAGAAGAATTAGCTCTCTTGGCTTTCTTAGCCTAGATTCATAGTCATAGTTTTTATCACTTCCAACCTAGGTAAGGCAAGTAAAGAAATAATATCAAATCCAATGATAACCTTCAAATAACATTTTGATAAAACATTTTATGACAGGGTACACGAATAAAGATAATATATTTGTCAGACAATTTCATTCATGATGGTACTTACTATACATTTGTAGAGAAACAGACGAAGTTACTGTCTTCGACGCAGTTGGGTTTGTATTTTTGCTGGTGGAAGCGACAGCCTGTTGGCCACCAGTCTTCCTCCCACTTCCACTGGATGTTCCGCTTCCGCTTGCACCTCCGATGTTCTGAAAAAACAAATCCGTCCAACGATAAATTTGTAGAAGATGAATTCAGAAACATTTAGTACTCTTAAAAACAGTATGTAATACAACTATAATACTGACACATTATCTGTATTTAAAAATTAGTACATTAAAGAAAGCATGTTATTTATGTACTAGGGCGGTTTAATAAGTAAGGTAAATGACTTATTTATGGCAGCACTTTTCTTTACCCACCATTTTGTTTCAATATTCAAACGAGAAAATGTTAAATTTACGTTGGATAGTAGGTGCTTGGCATTGCGTTAAAGACACTCAATTATGTCATAAATGAGTACCCCCAATTCATACGTGATATGTGAAACATTTTACAAAAAAATTTGGGTATGATGAAGATTTGCACGCGATGGTTGCAGCGTTTGTCTACGTTGTTGAAATGTATATATGAGGGTTTGGAGAATTTCCAAATTTCCATTGATCCAAAAATGCTGATGAGAAATCGGTCACCAATACACGTCTGGAAAGAGGAGGCGGTTATAACAGTGAACACAGAAAGGCAAACCGGTAAACAATGCTAAATAAGTGTCATCTGCTAGAATGTTTAAGGGCATTTCTTTTTGGAGTGGCAGAGAAAAATTTACGTAGACAATCTTACAAAAGTAACCATAACCAGAAACAACACCGCTTAAATCAAGAGAAATGCTGTTTCGTCATGGCAATCCTCCATTCACACAACAGTGGTTGTAATGCCCAAAATGTTACAGCATCTTGTTTCATCACCGGATTCGAACTTTAGCAACATGATTTTATTATCAAATTAAAAGAAATGGCTCAACGGAAAAAAAATTTCAGGCAACAAAGTGATTTATGCTATAAACAAATTGATGCTATTTTTGAAGAGTACAACAAATCATTGAATGAAAATGTATATAAAAGTCCAATTCAGAGAAGTGAACATTAGATGTTGGTAAGTATTTCTCAGAAGTTACAAATAATTAATTGTAGAATCTGGTGAACAATGTTTGGCACCATGTGCGAGGATGGCATGGACTCTACAAGTTTTTTCATGCGCCTGATGTCGTCATATTATATCGGCTCTCGTGGTGCAGTGCGCAAGGCGCTGGCCTTCCATCATGGAATTTTGGGTTCGATTCCCAGTGAGGTCAAAATATATTTACATAATCTAATATGTAAATTCCTCAAGCTCATTGGGAGTTTTACCACTACTATTGGGCTTCACGGCCTGTTGTGGTGTTTAATAAACAAAAAAAAACAAAAAAAAACAAAAAAACCTACGACTGCGATGGACCTGGCACGTGACATGTATGTTCGATTATGCAGCAACAAAACGCCCAAATTTAGTGAACCAGAAGGAAAACGAAATGCAGAAAGACCGTGGCTAGATCGTATACAGAAAGGCTGGAAGTAATTGACAGGAGAACGACAGCAAAAGACCAAGCAGAGTGGAAGAGCCACCCCGAAGTGCAGTGCCAAAAAAGAAGGGATGTCAAGCTAAAAAGAGCTCACATTGAAAAATAAATATAATTTCAACAGACTAATTGTTTTCTTTTTAATTTACCTTACTTATCAAACTACCCTCATAATTTATGTTGTTTCGAATAAATAATTCTAATTATGAAAACAAATTTAATTTGAATTAATTTACCCTTTTAAACAACACAGTGCATTTTCATTGTAAATCTAGTTTTTGGTAAAGTAGTTAAAATATTATTCATCATAGATATACTTTACAGTAAGCCTTCACCAACTGTCAGTATGACGTTTCTAAATAAAAAAAACTTTTGACTCAAAACCATGCGTGACTAAAGTGTCCCAAAAGATGTTATGGATAAATTAATGAAATATAATATAAAACATACATATTGGTCATGGAATAAGCTGTGTAGTATCGATGGCTGATTCTTTTTGATCTCAGGGTTATTGAGGACTAATTATTTAATTGTGTGGTTCATGATCGGATTAATAATGAAAATGATGGGCAGGTTTAATGCCACAACCATTGCGTTAAGGTTACGAAAAGGTGACAAAAACATCCACCATGCAACACATAGAGTTACATACTAACTGTTATAATAAATAAGGGCAATGAATAAGTGTACATATACTATTAATATTTACAATAATGATTCAAAGAGGATATTTTCACGCCAGTTTTATGGGCGTTATAAATAGTTTCAAAAATATAATATTTCTTGATGTACAGAAAATAATTTCTGTACACCATACAACCCCATGGCGGAGTAGTGCCAGGATGCATGTCGCTGAAGTCGTTGGGTGCATGTTAGAATCCCACGTCTGGCAAAAAAATTCATGTTATTATTTCAATTTGATTTCGGATCCAGAGCTAGGACCAAATGGGTTGGACGAATGGCTAACAACCATTTCTTGTAAAAAAGCTCGGTTAAAGTAACCTCCACTCTATGGAAGCCCATATAATGCTCTACTAATGAGCGAAAACAGTAAATTACTTTTTTTACTACATAAAAGGTATCACATTATGTGCTCAGTTCGAATGAAATTCAATTGATTTAGCCATTATGCGCGCAGTTTTAAATCTCATTATTATTTCAAACGCTAGTCTACATAAATAACTAAAAATACTGATTGAAATTATAACTTAAAGCCCTCTAAATCATATTCAGCATGAATTCATATTGTTAATTCCCATGTTGGTATTAATTTAGTTTCCACACAAAACCGCTAAACAGAAAGACTATACTAAAAAATCAATGGTGTCCACTAATTTTTACATGGAATCTAATTTCATAAATTAAATATAACCGCAATCCAGTGTTAAAATAATGTGAAGAAATTTAGTATAAAAATAATGTCATTTCGTTATGAATTCTTTTGCTACAATGATAGTGGATTAATTCACACTAGAGCCGGAAGCGAAACTGATTTCGATTGCCCACAGTATATTGTTACAAGGATTAGTACAGTACATCAATAACACTGTATTTTAACACATTCAAGTAAGCGCATGGTTAGCAATTTATTTCCATAAAAAATATTTCCTATGAAATAAATTCTGGTGGTGTATAAACTTTAAAGAAAAATTATGCATTCAGTAGGGGATTTAGTTTATTAAATCCCATTTTAAGTATTTTTAAATTATCGTTTAAGAAATTTATACGAATTGACAAATAGCCTATTTTCACTTTTACTATCATTTATAATTATAAATTTGTATATCTAATATGAGACAGAGTTAAAATAATGCCGCGGATTGACATCAAATTAAAAGGTTTCTATGTTCCAAAAGAACTATATAATTTTCCTAATAAGATTTAAGATTAAGAAAACAGATATATATGCAGTTATAACAATCGATATATTATAATGACTGAGAATTATTCTGCGATCGACCTGATGGACACCACTGCTATAAATAATTTGGACTTGACTTATAACGATAAATAGAGAGTCAAAAATAATAGTACATCAAGTCGACATTATAAAATAAGTGATTATATAAAATTGATCGGAAACTTAATTTTGTATAGATTATTAAACAATACTTGAGGACTTGATTGACTATTATTCTTAAACCCATCTAATAAGCCACATACTGATTTCGAGGTAACTCCTTTTGATTGTAAATTCGGTGAACCGGAAGTTACTTCCTCAGCTTCCTTTTCAGGACACGAGTCACTCGACTGACTGTCCTGGGAAATTGGTTTGTATGGGGGGATGGTCTTAACATTGCCTCCCTTCTTCTGTAACATTAATTCCAATTTAATTGAACTTCTGTCACTATACCTTCCAACCCAATGTAAACTGCTATGTGATTTTGTCATTATTGGGACAAGAAAAATATCTAATACTAAAATGCCAATAATTTTACTGTAGGGTTTATAACATAAACTAAACTGATACCATTTTCATCAAATTAGCATAGTACATTTACGCCCACTATAGCACAGAGCAGATGTTAGCGTGTTGCGGTAGTGATACGGAGGGTCCGGGTTTGAATCCCGCCGGCTGGGTGAAATTCACATGTTGTTTTTTCAATCAATATGTGTATCTGGATCCAGGGCATGGGTGTTTGTAATGTTCTCCTTTTCGTCCTCTCTATTCTCACCATCTAAATTCCCACTCTCAACACCTAAATAGGAGTTGTTCAGCGAATGGCTAACAATCTTTGTAAAATATAACATTAGGATACCTCACATTGTGAGGATCCCATCTGGAGCAGAAATGGCCATTCATTCTTATTAAAAAATATATAAAACATATGCTTATATAGAAAAAGCATGAGCAGAAAAAAATTATATTCAGGAAAATATAATTTATAATATAATGCCGCAAGAATATAAAAAAATAAAACATTTCAATGTCTTGATTAATAGTTTTTTTATAATTTTGTGTTTAGTAAAAAAACAAAGTGGTTCTATTTACAATATTCAAAATAGTATATTTTAATAATACACGTAATTTCATTGTGATAAATTAATTAAATGGTTGTAAGATCAAAGTTTAATTCAAAACTAAAAACAGAGAAAAGAAGTAATCAATTATTAATAATGCCATTAATACATACATTGTTGTGTCAATGTGTGGGATAATGAAATTTAAAAATATATGACCCAAGTAAAAAATAACAGTTACATCTTTGAAAAATTTCATATTAACATACCCGATGTCACTCATTTGTAAAATGGAATTCTATCAAGTAAAAGGTGACTCAATTAATAGTACCTGATGTCTTTGATAATTACAGTTTTTTAAGAAATAATTATAATTAAAATAAAAAATATTTCTTTTCTATCCATGATATAGTAATATCCAATACAATTAATTTACCAATATTAAATAATAAAACTAAATATATACACAAGACTACAATACTCACCAGCTTACTATAATGGTGTCTGCAATATCCACAGTATTTGACATTATCCAAATAGTTCCCCGCTTCTTCACACAACAGTCCAAAGCTTTGAGCACAGGTCACGTGGAACTGCTGCTTGCAACCTAAAATCCATACAATATAATAAATAAATTGATACTAGGAAACAAAAGAAATCTGTCTAAATTGGCTAGTATAACATAATGTGATTTGAACTAATTACTTCAATATACAGGTAACCCTTGTTCATCGTGATCTCAGCCAGTGTGTGTATTTATTGTATTGCAATCGATTTATAATAATATTTTTTATCCCGCCCGTGCCTTTCTTCCATTGTACAATTTGCGTGAGTGGAATGTATTATTAGAGGATTATTGAATTGTTACTACCTGGGTTATTCTAGACAATTGCATAGAGTAACCAAGGTAATAACAACTCAAAAATCCCGGCATGACACATTCGACTGATAGTGAGTACAATGGAATAAAGGCGCAAGAATTGTCATAATGAGTGGAATCACGCGCGTACGATCTTTCACTAGTGAAGTTACGAGCGTGAGTGAAACAAAATATTTTTTTTCAGTTCATTACTACATTACAGCTAAGTTACACTATCTTTATTTTATGCATGACATTTATTATTTAGTATATTAATGAAGTGATTTCATATTGTTAATTTTTTTATGCCCCTCCCCAAAAAATATATATCCTGCAATCAACAGGGGGAGGGTTACCTGTACCATTCATTGCAATATTGTAGTCTGTATGGTATTCACACAGAACAGACAAATAAGATGGAAATGCATAAGCCAGTGGTCATAGACCAAGATTTTCACTGCAGTTTTGGTTTATTAGTTAATGAGAGGCGATCCATTAAACACAAAGCACCCTAAATGTCCTCAAATATCACCAATATTAAATACACATTGAGTTTACACTTTAATGGATGTTATGGTACAGATGTAAATTTTGAAATAACAATATTCTTTACCACGTATTTAAGTATATCCCATATTTCTTCACACTCAAGAATCATACCTTTTTACAATAACACCCAGTAGATAAGGGCAACTATTTTTGTGTTCGCTACCGAGGCTAACGGTTGTGTATTACAGCATACTCCATATATAATGGTTAACTTCGCAACAGTATTGTAATAGTTTCAAATTCAATAACAGCAACGAAATTGGTGATTCAATAAACTCAAAATAATGGGACCGAATATTAAATCTCCCATGGTTTAGGCAGTATATATTAACAATAAACAAAGTGACAATATGACGCTTTTACTCCAAGTTGGCTGATCTGAGTTTGTATGTGCCTCATGAAACTATGGCATTGATTAGCATAATACTTAACGAATTCAATTCAATTTTACATAAGTACTCTATTTACATCCAGATTGATATCCAGAGACAATGTTTTTGTCCAAAATGTTAAGCCTCCCTCACATCGGGCCGAGCATCATGAATGACGGTACCCTTTCATGCGTGTAAAAACACTGATAATACATCGAATTATGGTCATAGACCACACAACGCATATGTCACAATCTAAAGGGGTATGAAAATAATTGGTACTAGAGATTTTTAAAATGTTGTTTTTTTCCGATTCCCACCATAACTGAGATTTGTGTTCAGTACAGTTTGGCAAATCATCATGGAAAAATACACAGTTGCATAGCGTATACAAATTAAAATTTATTACAACAATAATGAATTTATTCGAGCTACGTTTCGGGCATGATATGAAATTTATCATCAAAATAATCGACCTACAGAGCTTTACTATTCGTAATTTAATTGGAAAATTCGAATCAAATTATAATGTTTGCGATGTTAAGAATCCATCCTGACAAAAATGTAAACATACTGCTGAACATATCGATGTTGTGAATCAAAGTGTGGATGAAAATCCAAAACAATTATCTTACTAGTCAGTGCACTGATACAGTACTAATTTGTGTAAATCTAGGTTGTTCGGATTCTTATAGAACAATTTTCATTCATCAATGACATTAATAATTAATTAATTAACAATTATTGTTCTGCTCTCTATTAAGCTTATGGCCTTTTTTTTACATTTCATTTCGTGATTTTTTACGTTTTATGTAGTTCTAATAAAAACAAGACCTATTAAATATCATTACCTGATTTGTTGCATTGCATGCAAGCTCCAACAGACGCACGGTTAACCTTCCCCATCTCTTGGCAGATACAGCATACCTGAAATGAATACACAATTGATATAGGCTACTTACTAATCATTATAATACAGTAATAATGAATGACATAAAGATTATAAATCCAACAGGCCAAAGAGGGATAACTTTAATCAGTGCACGTACCTTGTTAAATCGTTCAGGTGGGATAAGTTGCAATATTATAGGCTCCATAGATGTAACATTTCCGAATCTAATTTCGGGAATGTACAGTGCACAGACTACATGCGCCCAGCCTCCTGTATCTGCCCGTTTGAGTGCGCCAGATCTCGATGGACATAGCTCGCACCTCTGCACCATGAAACAGAATGCTCATGAGAAAATAGTAGACATAGACTGGCAACATTACAAGTGACAAAATATTCATGTTGTCATTCCTGGAATATGTTTGCTAGTCAATGTTTCACAACGACAACCCATAAAAATCAAAATATTACACCAGTAACAATCAAGCTGAAAAATACCTCGGCCCTCATTCGCAGGAGGCCAACCCGACACTGATCACTACAGTGATGGAAGGCAGAGGGTGCTAACAATCCTTGTAGAACTTCAGAAGAACTTGTAAAAATTCACAGAGATGTCTTCGACTTCAGTGAAGTGTGGCACAAGGTCATTGTAAATTTACAAAACACACACGTATTATGCTATAAAGGAACAGCAGGCGGACGCACAAGTGGTGTCAGGCTTATTATTCATAAAGCATACTAAGACCGTATATTTAAATTCAACTGCTCATCTGATAGGGTAGGTGTCTCGTCATATTATGCCAACGAATCCGCAGTGCGCACGCAGTTCCCGTCAAGCACCAAGTTAAGGTGAAGAGTAGAAGTCATGACCAATTCCGGGCCTGGCACAATGACGTTTCGCTTATTTCATCATCTCAGGTGGATGACTCACAAAAGAAAATGCATCTTTCATATTATGTATATGAATGAAGAAGGTCTCGGCACTTGAATTTTCATTCAAAATAAGTGATCTGATTGTATTTATGTATTTTGGAGGTGTGATTTTTTATATTATCATCTATCTCTTTCCATATATTAAATAAGAAGTGATCTGATGTTATCTCCAGAAACAAGTGAGACGACTGAGAAAATAGAAATGATAAATACCTAGTTTATAATCATAACTAGATCATCGTTTTTTATTAGTTTTTGCCGATTCACAAAACTAAGTAAGTGTGCACAATTATTGAGAGTAGTGTTTTATTATTGAAGTTCGTTAAGTGAATGTTCTCATTACTTTGAGTAATAAAAGTTAACACACATAGTTTAGATATAGCTATCAATATAACAAGGATTACTGATCATTCCTAATGATTTAAGTTTTTTTTAATTATTCGAGGCTGTCGCAAAGTTGGTAACCTCCATGTTTAGCCATTTTGAGATAACGGCAAAAAACCATCAAACCATCAGACACAAAGTCGCAATGACACAGGGTCCAATTCAATGAATAATTAGATCTGTCGTGGCATCAAAATAATGATAGTATAATTATAATTAATTGTCTCTGACTTGGAATGCATTTGGGCATCTAAATAGTACTTCAAGAGTGACCTCCCAATGTGTCTTAAGCGTATTGTGTTCAACCAACATAATTATGCTACTAGCACTCACGTATGCATGTGAAACATAGATCATTCATTAATTGGAGAAAAATCCAAAAATTACGAGTAGCGCAACATAGCATGGAATGGTGCATGTAAGGCATAACACGGAAAGACCATAAAATAAACCAATGGAGGACATATGCCATCATAAGTGGTAACCCAAGGGCACTAAACGACGACAGGGACACCCGCTGAATACACAGTTTGGTGGATGTATGTGGCAGCTAGGCATTCCAATCCCGGGATCCCGAACTATTTTCGATACCTATGAATCCTGGGATTGGTAAATATAATCCTGAAACTTTCGGGACAACGTAACAACATCAGAAAAAACTAAAAAAACTAACACTTCATGCTTTGGCATTACTTAGGGCATATTATTCAGAATAATGTTTTAATTACTTAAATCTTTATTTTTTTTTATTGTATTTATTGTCAACACAATATGTTACTTATTTTTTATTTTAATTGAACTTGTATTTGTATTATTTGTTATCTTTTCATAAATAAATAAAACGGTTTTACTCTCACATTATTATTTATATTACAATATTATTTACTCCATTAAACCTATGTATGTATTTCCAAGATTGAACGCCACAATATTAACAATAAACGTCTTAAACAGTATAAATTTAATTATACTAGATTTATTTTTTACCGATTTTATCAATTTTTTTTGTACAAAAAATTTACGAAAAAAATGCCAATCCCGGGATCAAAAATTTGGCTCAGGATTGGATTCCCTAGTGGCAGCAAAGAACCAGGGACCGAGAAGAACGTAAGGAGCTACGGGAGGCTTTCATCCAGCAATAGACTGGGCACTCATAATGAGTTTTGTTTTGAGTGAAGCAACATTAAGCAATATATATAAACGGGCTATAAAAAACGGAAAAATAGAGGTTTATGCAAATATGTTGAAGAAAATCTTGAATAGAGATGGTGCCTAAGCATAATATGAAAACGATAACTAAAAAAGGCAACTAAACATAGTCCAAGGCTATCTTCATTTTTAGCATACAAAAGTGACACATCAGACTGAAATTGCCTAGGCAACTAAACACAGTCCAAGGCTATTTTCGTTTTTAGCATACAAAAGTGACATGTCAAACTGAAATTGCCTTTAGTGATTTTATACAGAAACCACAGATAGTTCCATTTGGAAGAGGATTCAACATCTTCGAGTAATGGAGAGTTCTAGGAATGTCAAAAAAGTGGTATTATTGTCTCCATTTGTATTTACAAAAAAAATTGTATTTACATAGATGACGTAATCTAAAGTCGAATCACTCGAAATGCCAAAAACTCAACTGCCAAATTGGCATTGATTGTCATCAATGGGTTTAACTCTAATACCAAAAAAAGTTTCAGGTAGTACCAATTTTTGTGTAAATAAAAAGTTTATGTAAAAAAATTTAGGCAATTATTATTTTATGTATTATTGTATATTATATTTAGATAAATGCAGTTTTTTTCTTGAGATGCACCACTTAAGGGGGAGAGGCATGCCAGCAGAGAACGAACCTAGCGGAAAAATACGAAGCTTGCAATTTGAGATTTTCTTTTGATAATTTACAATTTCAACTGTATTAATTAATAAAAATGTATCTGAAAACATTAAAAAGATTTTAATTTTTTTTTAAATTTAAATATAAACTTACAATTGTAAAAAAACCTAATAAAATGTCAATTCGTTGCAGGGTCACATCTTATTATTACATTATATTTTAGTATCATATTTATTATTAAAATATAGTTTAAGTTTTCAATTTTTTTAGTTTTCAGATACATATTAATTAATTAATACAGTTGAAATTGTAAATTATCAAAAAAAAATCTCAAATTGCAAGCTTCAAATTTTTCCGCTAGGTTCTCTGCTGGCGTGCCTCTCCCCCTTATATGGTAATTTATCTAAACTTTCAACTAAATTAATAAGCGTATTCCCTACTTAATTTCTTTTATTTTGTTAACTGTTTTGTTACTGATAATATGTTTATGTATAATGCAATAAAATTAATAGTCTTGCAATACATTTATAATTAATCTATAGAAAATGAGCAGTTAAATAATTCATTGTGATAAAAATTAATCAAATTGAACTTACCACTTTAGTCTGACGGTCGGAACTCTCACACTTTCGGCAAAACCATGGTCCTGTTGGAACAGTGACTATTCCATAGCAAGCTGAAAATAATAATATCAGTTAAATAAATGCATAGTTTTTCCATTAATAATTTTATAAAAGTCATTCAATAATCTAGTTCAAGTATTGAACGAATACAAGTGCACTAGTGACTTCAACGTTCAACACATTCTTTAACATTCTGTAAATGAGGTCTCATTCTCAAATGTTTCTGTATTACTAAGTCATGTCACTCGTACTTGTTTAATTCTGAACACCCATATCGTCACGTCTTTTCCACAAACTCGTAGCTTATTTTTTTTCAATTTTCATTTATTTGGTCAAAAATGCAGAATATTAATATGCACATATTCCATCAATTATCTAACATAATAAATTTATACAATTACGAAAAACTCTGATCACAATAAAAAACTTCTATAAATATTATTAAATGAGATACGTGTTTGTAAGTTCACAGAATACTAAAGTTTTTTCTTGCAAGACAAGATATGTTGTGGAACGTTTCACCATAAAGTTGCAACATATTCTTATATGTTCGACAATAGGCCAGATTTGTCAAAAGTGTAGTGTGACAATATTTATGGAAATTGATAGTTTAATATAAGGAACTGTTACACCCGAATGGTCCATATTTGGGGATGTCTCTTGGGGATCTAGAGAAGCCCGAACCATTATCAAGCAGACACATAGTAAGAGTTGATTGCGAAAATAAATAATAATAAAACCGGCAACGCTATACTTGTTTGGCGCCAAAATTTAATAACATCGGCAATGCCGCACTTGTCCATTGCTTTTAGCGTAAAATTATTGCTTAAAAGCGATGTGAGACCGCTCGTAGCGCTAAATGATTGCAGCGGCAAGATCGAAAGGCAAACAATCTAGGCGCGCATGTGCCAGAAGAGAAGGTTAAGCAGCCATTTTTTAAATCAAAGAGCAGAATCGATTTATCATCGTAACCATAAACATATTCATACCGCGCTCTAAAATAAATATATAGATATGTAGTCATATAGTAATGTAAACTTAATCAAAATCGCCATTTTCCACCATTCCGGTGTTATTTGTTCACCTTCCAAGTCCCAAAATATCAGACGATGACGATAATCAGTATACCGCCAGGAAGCAAAAAAAATGCATCTCACACGTACGCATTTTGACGGGAGATGGCAGCACCACATTGATTTAGTTAGAGCTTCTAAGCCGGGTTAAGCCTAAACCGCCTAAACAGGGTTTTTAAAATAAACAAAAACTGAGTAATTTTACATGGCTAACCGGCCTAAATTTTAGTAGGTAAAAGTGTCATAACAAGTGGTGTTAATTGTTAACTTCCAATTGCCCGTCAACATTAGATAATAAATATCACATGCATTTTCTTTTCTTTTTCCAAGTGAATTTGTAATAATCGTGAGAAAGCATTATTTATGCTGTCAAATCAATTATGCCACCTAAACGACAAGCGGTTGGTCGGTCTACACTTAAAGCACGAAAGAAAAGGGTAACACGAGCTTCAGAAACAGCACAAACGAGCAATGGGAAATAAGACTGGAAACCAATCGAGTAAACACTGCTCAAGCCCGTTCATCTGAAACAGATGAGCAACGGGAAACAAGACTGGAAACTGTTCGAATATGCACTGCTCAAGCTCATTCGTCTGAAACAGACGAGCAACGGGAAGAAAGACTGGAAACCGTTCGAGTACGCACTGCTCGATCTAGACCAGAGGGGGGCAAACTTTTTGGATGGAGGGCCAAATTCAAGAATTCAAAATGAGCGGCGGGCCGCAAGTCAAATACCATTTTTAGATATACACTATTTATTATCACGGAAAATAAACATTACACATTAATGAGAAGAATGAAACTGTTGTACATTTTTTTTAAATCCAGGTGTTAATTTTGTAGTTGATATTCTCAAAACTACTTCTAGAATTTTTATTGAGGTTCAGATCGAAAATGTTTGTTCACATACCTATATAGATTGATCCAAAAATAATGAACATTTTTCTTTCATAATCTTTAAGTTGGTCGAATTTGTCTGAATTAAGGGCAATGTAAAATTTGGAGATTTCTTCACTACGATGCAATTCTATTAAATCAGTGTCACACTGCAGATCAATAATCTCAAGTTGTAGCTCTGTCGGTACACTATCAATATCTATTGAAAATGAATCGCGTACTATTGCTAAACTTGTCTCAATTTTTCGGAAGTCGCCAAATCTTTGTGAAAAATCGTCATTCAGAACTGTAATAATTTTACCGTATTCTTCAAATTTATATTCTGGTATATTCAGCAACTTCAACGTTGGAAATTGGTCCATGTTGTTATTTGATATTTGTCGAAGGAATAACTTGAGTTTTAATTGAAATCCATTCAAACTTTTTACCATACCAAGGGCATATATTTTTTTCCTTGCAACGCGGAGTTAAAAGTATTTAAATGTATCACGATGTTCAACGTAGAAAATAGAGGTTACATAGTGTGAGACGAGACGCAAGGAAGACGTACCTACTGAGATAATACATTTACGAAACAACAAATTCTTCAAATTTTAATCTATTGTCAATATTTTTTTAAAAATATATAAAAAAGTTATTCGTAATCAGAAGTACAATTAATGATGGCGGGCCGCAAAAAAATACCCGGCGGGCCGCAGTTTGCCCCCCCCTGATCTAGACGAACACTGCACACTGATACCAGATGAAGGTCTCCCACGGGAGACCACCTTAAAGAGATTGACCACACAATCGACTATCCCAGAGCCCACAGCCTGCACAGCCTACTTCCACTCAACAAACGTAAAATATTAACAGCCTTCTTCCACCCGGAACGAATTGATGCACCGCAGCCTGCATCCACCCTTCGCGGTTCTCGCAACTCTAGGCCGAGCGGAGCCTGCCTCCCCTCTAATCTTAACTTTCGAATTCGTTCGCGCTCCCCGCACAAAATTCATACTTACACAGACGCGAAGCTGCCGAAAACGGCTGCTCAAGATAGCGCCGCCCCGAAATCCGATGGTAAAACTGAGAGATTCGCTAGACACGAGAAAACCAAGCCGTCATTACCCTCTTCTCGTCCCGACCGCCGCCCCGAAGGGATGTCTCCGCAGCAAGAAACGCGGACATTCGCTGAGTGACGCCGTGTATGCCACACTTTTTTGTTCGCGCGCCATTTTGCTTCTCGCCTCGGACGTCTCACCTATAGCCAACCACGCCACACTTACCTACGTCCAGCCATGCTGCATCTCACAGCAAACCAAGCCGAAAATACCTAATACGAGAAAGTCACGCCGCGATTGCCTCCAGCCAGCGAAACCGCGTTGGCAGCCCGCCAAAACGCAATCATCTCCAGCCGGCCACACCGTGTCTGCAGCTTGCATAAAACACCATTACTAATACCTACAGCATTTCAACATATAATAAACACCTGCCAATCTACAACGTGCGGTTCTATTCCACCCTGCTTCTTGGCCTGTTAGTGATACGGCCTTCACCATTCTCTTAGACAGAGAAAGGCCGGTGTCAACACTGAGTTAAATGTGGTGCATTCTATTACGATGCTAATTATGAATACAGTCTACAACCAAGTGTAGTTATTGGAAAAATGGATAAAGTATGCGTGTATTGCAGTACCCTCAAATTTAAACATGGAACACCAGGCATGTGCTGCGCAGGTGGAAAAGTGAAATTACCAGAATTACATTCACCACCCGAACCATTATCAACGTTGGTATCAGGTGTCACAAGCCAATCGAAACATTTCTTGGTAAACATACGTAAATACATTTCATGTTTCCAAATGACAAATATCATGCAACAAATATCGTGCATGAAAATTACATGCTAACATTTAAAGTGCAAGGGCAAATTTATCACCGTGCAAGATCACTATTACCACTGACGAACGCAGATCACAAATTTCTTCAAATTTATTTCATGGGAAACACTGATCAACAAATTGATCAACGCTGTCAATTCAATACGGGCACTAAACGAGAAATTATCGCTGCATTACAAACTTTATTAGATCAACATAATGAATTAATTGAATTGTTCAGAACTGCCCTTGAACTAATGCCAGGTGATGACTACAAAGTTGTAGTTAGAGCAAACAAAACACCTGTCGGCCAACACGAAAGACAGTAGGTACAGTGCACCAACAATTGATGAAATGGCGATCATTATAATTGGCGAAGAATTTAACTAGCGTGATATAATTAATGCTTCATCGCCGAAATGGTAATGTTCAGCGAGTCTCAGAAACTCGTAAACATACGACGGATTGCAATATGCAATTTTATTTTGGCAAGGTGAAGATGTATATCATTTCAATATCAAATTGAGAAATCCACAAACAGATGAGGAAACGAATAAGAAAGTCAGTGCTATGAATTTTCGTGAAAACGCTGAAAATCATATCTTGAAATGTCGACAATTGTTCCATCAATACATTGTCGATATGTATGCAAAAATCGAAACCGAACGACTCCTCTACATTCGATTAGATCAAACCAAGTTGCGTTCCGAAGAGTACATTCATTTACGTGATGCAGTTAATGATGGCAATGTGAATCCCAATGAATTGGGTAAAATGGTCATACTACCGGCCGTATTTACAGGTACCTAGTCCACGGCACATGCATGAATACGCACAAGATGCAATGACATATGTTCGCGCATATGGCCGCCTAGATTTTTTTATTACATTCACATGCAATCCTACGTGGGAGAACTTTTGTTAACTGGACAATCATCATCCAATCGTCATATTTCCACGCGTGTGTTCAAACAAAAATTGAAATCTCTAATGGATTTCATTATCAGGCATCATGTTTTCAGAGAGACACGCTGTTGGATGTATTCCATTGAATGGCAAAAAAGAGGATTGCCACATGCACACATTTTGATTTGGTTGATCGAAAATGTCACACCAGATCAAATTGATCAAGTCATCACAACAGAAATACCAGATGTCGTCATTGATCAAGACTTATTTGAAGTCGTCACCAAAAACATGGTTCATGGTCCATGTGGCTTACTGAACAACAATTCACCATGCATGTCTGATGGGAAATGCACGAAACGATACCCACGATGACGGATATCCGCTCTATCGTCGATGATCAACTGAAGATGGCGGCAAATCTATCACTTTAAAAGTACGAAACAATGATGTTGAAGTTGATAATCGTTGGGTTGTACCGTATTCACCATTACTCTCGAAAACGTACAATGCACACATCAACGTAGAGTATTGTAATTCGGTGAAATCAATAAAGTGCATTTGCAAATATGTCAACAAAGAAATGGCAGTTTTTAGAGGGAAATGCAACTGCATCCATCGATGAAATCTACCAATATCAACTGGGACACTACATTAGTAGCAATGAAGCAGTATGGCGCATTTTATCATTTCCAATCCATGAACAACATCCAACAGTTGTTCAATTGGCATTGCATGTTGAAAATGGACAGCGCGTGTACTTCACAACAGAAAATGCACGTGCAAGATCATCGTCACCACCGCCTACGTTAACACTGCATTTTTCTCATTGTGCGGGGATGATATGTTTGCAAAGACCCTACTCTACTCTGCCAACATACTACACATGGAATGCATCAGCGAACAAGTTTCAACGTCGCAAACAAGGTAAAGCAGTTGAAGGACATCTCAATTTATATTCGACTGACGCGTTAGACCTTCTCTACGCTGTTCACCCAAACAATGCAGAACGCTTTTACTTGCGATTACTATTAATCAATCACACAATGACAATAATCATATTAATCATACGTGAATCGACATCCCTCCAAGAATTAAAAACACTAAACGGTCAAGTATGTGCCTCGTATCGTGAAGCTTGCCAAGAATTAAATCTTCTGGGAAACAATGCACATTGGGACACTTCACTCGCTGATGCGACGAATAATGCTCAACCACACAGCAAATACGCACGTTATTCGCAATCATAATATTGACAACGTGCTTCCCATCTAATCCAAAAGATCTTTGGGAAAAATACAAAGACTACATGAGTGAAGAAATCCTACATCGTCTGCGTGTAACGGATCGAAACCCGGACATTCAATTGTCACCAAACGTGTATAATGAGACATTGGTTTCGATTGAGGACAATGTTTGGCAATATCTAGCAAAACACTGGTACAATAATTGGGAATGGCTGCGCCGAATCGATCTGCTAACGACCTTTCCGATCGTGATTTGCAACGAGAAACATTTTGACTTTAACGAATTGGGTGCATTTGTTCAAATGAATCTTCCGAAATTGATTCCCGAACAACGGATAGCTTATGATAGAATTATGCATGCAATTACAAGCCAAAGCGGCGGATTGTATTTCCTAGATGCGCCCGGAGGCACAGCAAAACTTTTCTCATTTCACTTATTTTGGCAACCATTCAATCACAAAAAAACATTGCACTGGCAATTGCATCATCTAGAATTGCGGCAACTCTTATGGGTGGTGACCGAATAGCACATTCAGTACTGAAATAGCCGTTGAATATGCAAATAACTGAGACACCGATATGCAATATCAACAAAAATTCTGGAATGTGTAAAGTACACCAATCATGTCAACTCATTGTATGGGATGATTGGAATGAATGTACTATGGCACACAAAAAATCATTAGAAGCGCTTCATCGTACACTAAAAGATTTGAGAGGAAATGAACAGCTCTTCGGAGGCGCACTCATTTTATTGTCTGGTGATTTTCGACAAACTCTACCAGTTATACCACGTTCAACAGCCGCTGATGAACTGAATGCATGTCTCAAATCAGTTTTATGGCCACATGTACAGAAATTGAATTTGAAAATCAATATGCGTGTACAACTACAACATGATGTATCCGCTGAACGTTTCGCAAAACAATTGTTGGATATTGGAATGAGAAAATGGCAATCGATGAATCCACACAATGTATCACATTTCCAACAAACTTCTGTAAAATCACAGCAACCACAGACGAATTGATTCACAAAGTTTTCCCAAATATCGCACATAATTACAAAAATCATCAGTGGCTCAGTGCATGTGCTATACTAGCCAACAATGTCAATGTCATCAATGTCTGCATTCAAAACAAAATACCGGGCGAAGCGACGAAGCCAAGGATAAAAGGCCTGATAAAGAAAAAGGAAGAGAAGGACAAGCAAAGCACTTCCACTTCTAAGGACAAGGGTGTTAAGTCAAGGGCTGGTTCAGCCTCAGCATCTTGCGAGGAGATCAGTCCCGTGGCTTTGAGCATTCTCTCTGAGTCTCAGGAGAGTGCGACGCTTGCCATCAAGAGGGCGCAGTCTACTGCTGCTCTAATTCTACAGGACATACCTACGGCACATGAGGATGACAGAACCTGTCAACTTAGACTATCTGCAATCTTGCCGTTGGAGACAGCATTCTCCTGAGCCTACCCAGTCGGAGGTGGGATTAATTTTTGATGGCCTCAGGGCAGGCAAAGCCCTCAGACCTGATGGGATCAGTAATGTGATTGCCAGAAGGGCATGGCGTCGAGCGCCCCATGAGATTGTCAGGCTGTATGCTAACTGAATGAGCAGGGGCATCTTCCCGGACTGTTGTAAGAAGGGTCTCCTAAGGATTATACCTAAGATGAGCACACGACCACCTCATGACCCAAAAGCATACCGTCCAATCACTCTCCTGCCAGTGCTGGGTAAGATATTGGAGCGGCTAATCAGCAGAAGGGTGGAGGACCACCTTGAGAAAATCTACCCTATCTCGGATAGGCATAGTCTACTGAGGACGCCAACAGATTTGCACAGAAATTTCTTGAGGACTCAGAAGGAGTCATTGTGGCAGGCTTCTTTTTGGACATAGCCGGTACCTTCGACACCGCATGGTGGCCATTAATTCTGTCTAAGCTTCGGCTCAGACAGATCCCGGGGGACCTGTCTAATCCCGGGGGATGCATATACATAACGGGTGTGGAGGTGGGCGTTTTACACACCATGTCCAAGGGACTGAGTGGTGAAATGGTGAAATCATCACTCAATCAACAATCTTCACAAGGTAACCCTCTTAGCTGCGACAATTACTGAGGCATTACACTACTCAGCGTTCCGGGAAAGATTTTGGCAAACATCCTCTTGATGAGAATAAGGGACCTGATAATGCACGTCCTCAGGAAAAACCAGCACGAGTTTCTACCTGGATTTCTACCTGATCAAATCCACAACATTTGATGTCTTTTCCTGCAGAGCAATGACAGTCCGTTGGCCTACTGCTTTGTGGATTATGAGAAAGCTTTCAACAGTCTGCACCTCTGGAGGATACTGGGACCATACGGAATCCCTTCCAAGATCATTGCCATAATCAAATACCTGCATGAGAATGGTGAGACTGACACGGAATGGTTTGGGGTCACGACCGGAATCAGACAGGATTGTGCCCTAGCTCTGTTTCTCTTCATCATCCTCTGCTATGCGACCTGGAATACGCCGATGACGCTGTAATGAGCAAGTGTCCTGACAAAGATTTCCCTCTGATTAGCGACGGACAAAACATCAAGAGCGTAAACAACTACGTATACCTGGGTACACACATCACGGGAAATGGCATTTTGCAAAGAGAGCTCGCTATCCGAATGGGAACGGCTGGAGCAACATTCAACCTGATGCGGTGTCTGAGACTCTTGACTGTACTCGGTTATGCCAGATGCTGCCTATTCGATGTTTGCATTCTGACAGTGCAATCATCTACTGAGTTTCAAGAACAGATGTTTGCGGCGGATACTGAATGTGCCTCTTTCATGCTGAGAGTAAAGAGGCGTTGGACCTGGCTCGGCCACGTGCTGCGGATACCAGAAGAGAACCTCAACCTGTCTTGCCTGTTCTTCAAGCCTAGGAAATCAGGTCCGTCCTGGAAGGCTGCTAAATATATAGAGCAGGGGTTCCCAACCCCATGCCCATAGGCACAACTGCATTCGCTGACTGATTTGTGTGCGTCCCCGCCACTATTCGACTGTGACAAATTTTTTTAAACCTCAATTTTATTTTGGTGAGTTTCTAGATTTTTTTGGTAGTCATCGGTAGGTCTTAGTACGCTCTTCTATTCTGAGAACGAAGGGCCGGCCGTGCAAAACGCGCATTCAATGACCCTCCACTTAAAATGTAATATATCAGCCAAGGTAGGTGTTTTGAATAATTCAAACATATTACTCACACAGCGACATCTCTTAGTCATGGTGTAATATTACGATTTAAAAAAAGGATTCTTGGGTAACCAAAACAAGTCGCTAAAGCACAGGGTTATGCCACTGGTGAGATATTCATCAAATCATACGCCGAGATTCCCGTTTACTTATGGTAGATGCATACAAAATTATGGTTCGCTTATGCATATGAGAAACGGGGAATACTGTGATTCCTGAATATAAACTACTCAATAGGAGTGACACATTTTGGAATACATACCAGTTTAATATTTGTAGTCGTGTTTGAAGTATCTAATTTGGTTTCGCGACATGCATATGAGAAACGGGGAATACTGTGATTCCTGAATATAAACTACTCAATAGGAGTGACACATTTTGGAATACATACCAGTTTAATATTTGTAGTCGTGTTTGAAGTATCTAATTTGGTTTCGCGACTGAAATATTTTCACTTTATACATCATTTCTTTTATGACAGTTTTATAATAATTACTTTTAGACTTTTATTTTTTATTTGACTTGTTTTTTTCGTAATTTACGGGTACGATTTCGTAATTTTTTAAACCTTCATAATCTGTGTTGTGTATCGGTAATTGTTTATTTTATAAGATATTAGTGTCAGGACTTATTTTATTCGCATAGTGTTAACTTATTTGACTTTTTTTGTATTATATCTTTCTATAATAAGTTTATGGGATACTTTAACTTTTTTACATATAAACCTTTTGATCTTCTTCTTAATCAAAATGGAAGGAACACAAAGTATATCAGAAAATGCCGAACTAATCGAAGATTTGATGTTCTAATCTAACTGTTGAATCGGATGAGAGATTTTGATGACGATTTTGATGAAGAGGAACAAGATGTTTTGATTCCTAGTGCATATGAAGCTGGGCAAATTGATGAATCAGTACTGGCTGATGAATCTGTTCCAGTTTTCGAATGGAAACCGAGGATTTTATCCCCAAAATAAATTCATTTGATAGCTCAGGAGCGGACGTAGACAATGTTAATAGCAGAGAATCAGAGGTTTTCAAGCTGTTCATAACCAGCACGCTCATGGATTTCATTACCATTGAAAACAATAAACAATACCAATACGTCAAAATCACTGTGATGAGTTGAGTTGGAGATTGAAACAATGGGTAGACGTAACAGTAGGAGAATTGTACCTATTTTTGGCAATATCTAATTCGAGAAATATAATACAAGACCACTGGTCTACAGATATTTCAGTATTTTCTCCGATTTACTCAGATACGATGTCCCGCAATAGATTTCAAATCATTCTTCACATGCTCCACTTTTGCGAGAATACGGAGCAAATAAGCGGGAACAAGATTTTCAAAATTAGATTCCTTGTGGACTATTTCAAAAAAAAGTTTGCGGAGTGCATGTATCCTTACATGAATGTGTGCATCGATGAAAGTTTGCTGCTTTTCAAAGGCAATTTGTCATTCCACCAGTATATTGCATCAAAAGCAAGCCGTTTTTGGCATCCAATTTTTTGTGATATGTGACTGTGCCACGGGATATTACTGAATTTTATTATGTACACCGGAAAACCACCATATATGTAACACACACGCACATGGGTACTTCAGTTTTAGATGTAGTCTTTACTCTCATGGAACCATATTTGGACAGGGGATATACCTTGTATGTCGACAATTAGTATACTAGCCCAATTTTGTTCCAAAAACTACATGACCGGAAAACGAATGCTTGCGGTACTGTAAGGAGAAATGAAAGCGTACCACACAGACACTATTTCGGCACAAATTTAGAAGGATAGAAGGGAAGTGTCCATGCTGACGACTCTTCATCCTGCCCTACTAACCGATACAGGTAAAACAACATATCGGAATGAATCGATAATAAAACCGGATTGTGTCCAAGATTATAATAAAAATATGGGTGCCGTTGACAGATCAGATATGGTTCTGTAAAGTCTACAGTCGACGCGCAAAACAATGAGGTGGTACAAAAAATGTTCTTCCATCTAATGGACCTCTCACTGTTGAACAGCCACATACAGGTCTGTTATGTTACGTTCATCGCGACCCTGGCGAGTGCAGATTTTTTAAAACTGGAAATTGTGGAAAGGGGAAATTATCCGCCAAATTTAATTTTTAATGTGGATGAGACGGGACTCTATTGGAAACGAATGCCCGTACACGTACGTTTATTTCCATAAAGAAGAAGACTGCTTCTGGGTTTAAAGCATCCAAGGATTGTCCAACTCCAACTCTTCTTCTCTCAACTCATCGAAGAAACTGATGGAGGTGATAGAGATGCCATGCAGGTTTGGTGGAAACAATTTAATATGTATTATGAAAGCTATCAGAAACATTGACGAAGCGTGGAATAAGTCACCCAGTCCTGTATGCAGGGTGTTTGGAAAAGGTTGTTCAGTGAAATTGTTGAAGTTCACTGCAATTATGAAATCGATATTCAAAATACCATCGAAGAGATTAGTCTTATAGCCATATCCGGAGGCATCGAAGGTGTTGATGTAGATCATGGGTGGCCAACCTTTTCAGCAGCCGGGCCAGATTCTAAAAATGAGATTTCCTACCTGACCACACAACCGATTTTTTTTATTATACAAAACAAAAAAGAAATATATATTATATATATTAATAAAATAAAACATAAATGAGAATCAAACATATTTATTAGATTAGACTTTTTTTAATGAATAAAAAATAAACAAAATACCAAATAATAAATTTTAGTGAGAGGTTTGATTTTGTGTGGCAGAACTAAGTGCATCAATATCGATACCGAGTGAGGTTATTCCTACACACAAACAGTTTTCCAAATGCACATCAGTGATTCCTGTTCTCAATCGGGATTTGATATGCTTCATCCGACTAAAAAAGCTTTTCACACGTGTAAGTGTTTCTAAATAGTGAAGTCATCATTAGAGCATGTTTGTAAAATGCAGGATATGTCTCCTTGTCCAAATATGTTTTGTAAAACTCTTCCAAACCAACCTGATGGAATTTCTCCTTTAACTGTTCATCGCACCATATTTCACAATGTTCTATTTGTAAATTTCCCGGTTATAAATTCACCTATACGGGGAATGGCTTGGCAAATGCAGCAAAAAGCACAAGGTGCTTTTCAAAATCTTGAAATCGGTTATCGAATTTAAGGTTCAAGTCGGATATCAACGAAACGTATTTATCCGCCACTCCCTGTGTCACGTCTGGTTGCAATAACAATGTAGGAAAGTGATGAAGATTTTTGTCCTTGACTGTTGTTCCCAAAGCCCAACTTTCGTCGGGAATGCGGAAATAATATTATACATGTCATTAATTAATTGCTATTACTATTAACATCATTTTAGGTGGCCAACTATATCGAAAATAAATAAAATGCCATCAGTGATATAACTTTCTGACATAAGATGAGATGGCGTTGGAGAAATGAAAAAATGAAAAAAGGGGTATGTGCGTGTTCGCACGCGAATTCAAATTCGAGCGAGCCAAAATCGAATCTCAATTTACAAAATTAGCACATCTAGCGGCAGCATTTAACCTGATAGCTGCCCGTAACGTAACGTTCACGTCATGCACGGCGGTGATTCAGGCGCCCGTACCGTACGATATACGCCGAGCCGTTCTACGCGCTTGTATGAGTCAAATATTTATTTATTTAATTTTAAAACGTGTAACTACATTTCTGATCAGACCTTGCAAGCAAAAAACATTTGTACGGCGCATACATCGCGAGAATAAGGGAATTTCCCGAGAGGCCAAATCAGGGTTAGCTCAAAATTCCCCTGCACACTGGGATATCTTGTACAATAGGCAGTTGGTATGATTCGATAGTGATGAGTCAGTTGTCGCCGGAATATCATTTAGTCGGGATGCTAATTCGGAATGCTTTCTTATTCAGATTTGCGTTATAATTGGAATGTTTTCAATGTTTTTACATTGAAATTTAATTTCTATTGAGTGACCAAGTGTTTTTATTTATATTTCATATACAATTTGCGTATAAAAAAGTGTTATATTTACGAGTTTTGTTTTAGATTTTACCTACTAAACTTGAATGAAAAGAAATATTTTCGATGTTTTTAGATAGAAATTGACAAAGAACTAAGTGTTGTGACTATTTTTTATTTGTATTTCGGATTCGATTTGCGTATACAAAGTGTTTTATTTACGAGTTTAGTTTTACAAATTTTATTATTCAAAATGGATGAGATCGACGAAGTTGGTGAAATCGATAACCTTATCGAAACAGTTGAATCTGAATCTGATGTCGAACTTGAGGAAACTTTGGAAGTCGATGAAAGTGAAATTATCACACCGGAATCCACTGAAAGACCGACATTTGAGTGGAAATCGGATATGTTTGAGCCACGCGCATTTTCCTTCGATGCTAACGTTTCGGGATGCAAAGCTGATAATTTGACTTCGGATGCACTCGAAATGGACTATTTCAAATGTTTCATCGATATTTCTTTTGTTGAAATGTTAGTCCGAGAGACCAACAGACAATTTGTATTTGCCACAAAAAATATCACAGTTTTGAGTGATCGTCTACGGCGATGGGTAGACTGCACAATTGATGATATGTACACATTTTTGGGGCTGTGTATGCTAATGTCAAGGAATTCACGGAATAAAATATCTTAACACTGGTCTATCCACAGATTGTTATTTTCACCATGTTTGTTATATTCCGAAACCATGTCCAGGAATCGTTTCGAACTGATGCATCGAATGTTGCATTTTTGTGACAATGAAACGCAGGTTCCCGGAGATCGACTATAAAAAATTAGACAGGTCCTGAAGGAACTGAAAATTTCTTTCAAGCAGTACATGTGTCCATATCAGAACATATGTATTGATGAGAGTCTTCTCCTTTTCAAAGGCAGACTTTTATTCCGCCAATTCATCAGGACGAAGGCTAGTCGTTTCGGAATAAAAAATTTTGTAATGGCTGATTGCAAAACTGGTTTTGTCTTAGATGTAATCATTTAAACCGGAAAACAAACTGAAATTGAGAAAAATAATTACATCGGTATATCGGGCAACGTGGTGGTAACGATGCTTGGACCATACTTGGAACTAGGGCATACATTGTACATTGACAACTGGTACAGCAGCCCAACGTTATTCAAGTATCTTTATGATCACCGGACGAATGCCTGTGGAACCGTAAGGAGAAACAGAATTGGGATGCCCAAATTTACTAAGAAATTGAAAAAAGGGGAAACCGATACATTCCATACTGACGAAATTATGGCTTTGGCGTGGAAGGATAAAAAGGATGTTACAATGTTGTCCACAATTCACAACAATACTTTCAAACCTACTGGAAAAGTAGACTATAAGACTAAAATTCCGATTTCCAAGCCGGAATGCATTGTTGATTACAATAAAAACATGGGTGCTGTGGATCGTAGTGATATGATAATTTCTTCTGTAAATTCGACAAGAAAAACTGTCAAATGGTACAAAAAACTTTTTTTCCATTTGATAGATTTATCTCTGCTGAATGCCCATGTATTGTTCCAACAAAAAACTGGAAAAAAACAACCGCTGGGTGAATTTCAATTGAAAGTCATCGGACAACTGATCGAAAAACATAAGTTAGAACCAAAAACTCTTTTGAAGCGAAAAGCACCCTTACCCCCTAGGCTAAGAGAAAGACATTTTTTGGGTAAAATACCACCTACTAACAATAAAATTAATGCGGCAAGAAGATGTTATGTATGTGCCAATACAAAAAATCAGAAAAGACGGAAAGAAACTAGGTATTTGTGCAAGCAGTGCGACATTGCTCTGTGTTTTGAACCGTGCTTCGAAATTTTCCATACACAAGAAAGTTTTTAGTGATTTTAATGTGTTTAGTATACTTCTTAGTGCTATAAGTATTTATGGTGACATTTTACAAAAATACTATAAAATTTATTTTTCAAAATACTTATATTAAAAAAAAAAAAAAAATCAACTAATTCTTGTAAGTGCAGTGTTGTGACAACCCTACCATACCTGAAAATTTTCAGACATTTTCACGAAATTGTGTATGAAAAACTTTTTCGCCGAACTTCAATTGAGGTCTCATATATGTAAGTGCATTATATTGGACTTTTCACTATTCTTTTAATTTTTTTATAATATAATTAATTCCTGGGCCCTGGGGAGTATACCTAGTACTTTCAGCTGGGCTGTTAAAAGGTTAATATTATTTTTATGTTCTCACTGCTCCGCGGGCCACAAGTTGACACCCAGTGGGCCGCAGGTTGGCCACCCATGATGTAGATGATATTCAGGCTTTGTTAAAATCACACGGCGAACCCTTGAATGAAGAGCCGCTGGAAATGGACTGCCATACTTGCCTAGAAAATTACGTTTCCGAACCTGTACGTGTGCGAAAGTTATGTGTTCAAACCATTGAAAAGGCCCTTTCTCTTCACAATCAATGCATGGAGTTGTTGAAGAAAACGACGAAGATTACAAGTGAATGAGTGCTCCAAAACGTGGCTGTAATACATTACTTGACAATATATAATCGCAAATTTTGCATAATAAATGTAGAGAGACGAGGGAATCGCCCGTTGATCGCAAAATTTCGCTTATCGCGACCATGTCCAGAGCGTATCCCCGAGATGAACGGGGGGGGGGTTACCTGAACTGTTTTGTCAAAAAACAGGAAAACGTGTACCGTTTGCACAATTTCAATTAGAAGTCATTCGACAATTGATTAATGAATACAAACATGTTGTGCCTTCCAAATCTGCAGTTAGGAAAAGACATTCAGAATTGCCACCGCGTCTCACTGAGAGGCATTTTATAGCAAAATCACCTCCAAGTGCAAAAAAAGTCAAAACAATGGCAAGATGTGTGGTGTGTTTATCCAAGAAACTGCGAAGAGAATCAAGGTTTGAGTGCAAAGTTGCGCTCCGCGCTAAACCTTGTTTTGAGACATACCACACGGTAGACAACAATTAATTTTTTTCAATTCGTTATATTTTTATATGGTTTTAAGATTAAAGTAGCCTATTGTAGTATTACTTCCCATACATTATCATGTATTAATTTGGTAAGTCTATAATATGATATAGTATTAATATAATTCCGAAAAAAGTGTATTTACTAAGGTTTATTTTTCCAAAGAAAATTGAAGGGGTTATCGCAAGACAATGATATGCCACATAATTATGAATTTGTTGATTTTGAATAAAACCAATTCCCAGGGCATACACTCATGTTTTACTTAAGACACTTTAAAAAAAAAATACACAGATGTCTCAATAACTATGATCAATGTGTAGTTCTTAGAAATTCAAATTTTGCTATAAAAATGGTTATAACAATAATATGATATGTCATGCCAGTCAAAATTGATATTGGGTAGTCATCCACCCCTTCTGCTCCAAACAGAATAATTAGATGTGAGATATATCGAACATTTTAATGATAGTAATTTTTCCTGTCACAATAATGAACGAACAAGAACATTAAATTGCTCATATCTCCAAACTATGTTTCTGTGGCATATCATTGTCTTGCAATAACCCCTTCAATTGTGGCCTTCCGTATACGGCCATACTAATACGTCCGGCATAGAACCTGTTAACTGGTTTATATGGATTGGATATTTAATTCGAACTCATTTGTCTGCATAAATTGTCTGGCTACTTTGCTAAAGCAGGTAACAGTGAATTCAACGTGTTATTATTAGTTGAGTACCTTCAAGTGCTTCAAGAACAGTTTGAAAAGAGATTTCAGCAGATTACTATCATCAAACCAATGATCTTATCCTTTTACTTGCCAAATAAATATAATGGAAACAGCTCCATACATTGCAGAGCTTGTTCAAGGAAGGCAGAAGAACTGGAGCTAGAAATTTTGGGCCTTCAGAATGATATTATGCTACAATCCTTAATATCAGATAAGGACTTCTGGAATACAGTGGACAAAAAAGATTTCATTCTTAAAAAAAGCGGCATATTAAATAAAATTATTTTTCTGTTCCACATACCTGTTCCTGCCACTCTTCTTTTTCTTATTTTAAATAAAATATTTTAAATGGTAAATCATTAACTTTACAATATTGCTTAACTGCTGGCACGAAATGTAAAGTGAACCAATCTTTTAAGGGGGGACATGCTCGTCGAAGGTCAAAATTGAGTTTTTATTGTATTTTCAAACCATGATCCTGGACACTCCTTAAACGTTGTAGATAATCTATTTATATAATTTTGAAGCCTTATTATCCTTTATAGTTATTTTAAACATTTGATGACTGCATAAAGTATTTTTGTTACATAAAATAGTATTCTTTTAAACCTCTCGCTCTAATGTTTTAGAATATAGTCATATTTTGGTACATAACTGTGCAGTGGTGTTAAGATTTTTTGCGTTTATTAATTTTTAGACGCATTTATAAAACCATTAGTATAATTTATTACGAGATAATTTTTGTAAAATATTCAAGATAAAAAAATATATTGATAATCTCTGTGATCCCAAATTTGACAAGAATTAGGCATTTTATTATTCAAAAAATCGGCAAGATTAACACATTTGAAGATGATTCTAAAGATACTTATTATAAGCTTTGTCTTTGACCATTCAAGTGTGATAAAGATCTTATGAATAATAATTATTCACCTAAGAATAAAGTAGCGTTTTTTTGAAATACGCCATTTCTTTTGTCATTCCCCGGTGGTTAAGCTACAACATACGGCCGTAGCCATGAATTGACAAACTATAATTAAAGTAGGTAGTAAAATTATGTTAACGCGCGTGTTTGAACATGTACCTAACCGAATTTTTTTTTATTTATTTTTTTAAACGGTACATGTTCAAACACGCGCATCAATATCATTTTACTCCCTACTTCAATTATAGTCTGTCAATTTATGGCTACGGCCGTATGTTGTAGCTTAACCGCTGGGGAATGACAAAAGAAATGGCGTATTTCAAAAAAACACTACCTTATTCTTAGGTCAATAATTATTATTATTATTATTCATAAGATCTTTATCACACTTGAATGGTCAAAGACATAGCTTATAATTAGTATCTTTAGAATTATCTTCAAATGTGTTAATCTTGCCCATTTTTTGAATAATAAAATGCCTAATTCTTGTCAAATTTGGGATCACAGAGATTATCAATATATTTTTTATCGTGAATATTTTACAAAAATTATATCGTAATAAATTATACTAATGGTTTTATAAATGCGTCTAAAAATTAATAAATGTAAAAAATCTTAACACCACTGCACAGTTATGTACCGAAATATGACTATATTCTAAAACATTAGAGCGAGAGGTTTAAAAGAATACTATTTTATGTAACAAAAATACTTTATGCAGTCATCAAATGTTTCAAATAACTATAAAGGACAATAAGGCTTCAAAACTATATAAATAGATTATCTACAACGGGAGTGTCCAGGATCATGGTTTGAAAAAACAATAAAAACTCAATTTTGACCTTCGACGAGCATGTCCCCCCTTAATATTAACGCAGTAAACCCAGGCTTTTTTCAATGCTCTGGGATTTTCTGGTTGATAAATTAACATTGGCATCAATTTTAAATCACCAGCCAAGTTTCCACCAAGAAGCAATGTCAATCGGTTTTTAGAAGTTTTATGCCCTGGGGCAACTGATTCTTCCTTAGATTTTTTTCCAAAATAAACCTGTGTCTTCTACATTAAATATTTGGCTAGAGGAATATTCTCCATCTTCAATAATTTTGGATAATGAGGAAATAAATTCTTTTGCAGCATCTTTATCCGCATCAGCCGATTCTCCAGTGAATTTAATATAAACCAACCGTTACTTGCTTGAGAAATCGTGTTAGAATCTTCATTTTCTAGCCTTCCAATCTTTGTACAAACTAAGAGCCTTCGCTTGAATAATTGAAATATTCAGAGGGACATTTTTTTGATGTTGGTCATCAATCCATGACAAATATTTTTCCATTTCATCCATAACTATGCCGTGTCTTTTGGAAACAACCTTTAAAGATAATATATTTCCACAATTTTGAACGTATTCCTTAATTTTATTTTTCAAAATTGAACATATCGTAGTAGACCTGTTTGTATCATACGAACGTCCGATTGAAGCAAAAGATTCACCGCAATCAGAACGTCATGTGAAGTTTATAAGACCTTGATTTCTTTTTGTTCGTATCAACACTGCAGTTTTTCCGTTTCTCACTCATGTTTATAAATTTTTAGGGTGAAATATTTCAAATGAAGAAAATTAGCAAAACGCACAACATGACACGCCCGCACGCGCTCCTGCGCAAGAGTCGCAAGACTAAACCTATCCTAGCTAGCTCACAAGCAAAGTGACGGGTGCGAGCAGGATGCAAGTGACGCAAGAAATGCACTTGCTTGCGAGCGAGCGATAAGGGGATATCTTAACCCCACGGCCAGCGCGACGTTTAAAAAAACGATTTTTTTTGAAATGTGCGAAATAGCGAATTGTGCGAAAGTCGAACGTTCGTAAGTCGAGGTCCGCCTGTATTCCTCTATGCTAAATTTAATTTAAATCAAAAACTATGTATTTTTATGTACGTACATATAAATAATATCGATGGTGTTTCGGCCAATTAGTGTAAACCTCAAAATTTTAATTATTCAGGAGTAAAAACTGTTTTTACCGGAAATATTCTATTATGTGGTATTAAAAAAAATTTTTTTGGTTAGGTACATGTTTAAACACGCGCGTTAACATGATCTTACTCCATACTTAATTTATCGTTTATCAATTAATGGCTACGGCCGTATGTTGTAGCTTAACCACTGGGAAATGATAATAGAAATGGCGTATTTCAAAAAAATACTACCTTATTCATAGGTAAATATTTCACTAGATAATGTTAACATTAATTTTACTAATGGTTTTATAAATGCATTTAAAAATTAATAAAACTAAAAAATCTTAATTCTAAAGATATTTATTATAAGCTATGTCTTTGACCATTCAAGTGTGATAAACATCTTACGAATGATGATTGCTTTATAATAATTATTGACCTAAGAATAAGGTAGTGTTTTTTTGAAATACGCCATATCTTTTGTCATTCCCCAGTGGTTAAGCTACAACATACGGCCGTAGCCATAAATTGACAAACTATAATTGAAGTAGGGAGTAAAATGATATTGACGCGCGTGTTTGAACATGTACCGGTTAAAAAAAAAAAAAAAAAAAATTCGGTTAGGTACATGTTCAAACACGCGCGTTAACATAATTTTACTCCCTACTTTAATTATAGTTTGTCAATTTATGGCTACGGCCATATGTTGTAGCTTAACCACTGGGGAATGCCAAAAGAAATGGCGTATTTCAAAAAAACACTACCTTATTCTTAGGTCAATAATTATTATAAAGCAATCAATATTCCTAGGATGTTTATCAAACTTGAATGGTCAAAGACATTGCTTATAATTAGTATCTTTAGAATTATCTTCAAATGTGTTAATCTTGCCGATTTTTTGAATAATAAAATGCCTAATTCTTGTCAAATTTGGGATCACAGAGATTATCAATATAATTTTTATCGTAAATATTTTACTAAAATTATCTCGTAATAAATTATACTAATGGTTTTATAAATGCGTTTAAAAATTAATAAATGTAAAAAATCTTAACACCACTGCACATTCGTGTACTGAAATATGACTATATTCTAAAACATTAGAGCGAGAGGTTTAAAAGAATACTATTTTATGTAATAAAAATACTTTATGTAGTCATCAAATGTTTAAAATAAATATAAAGGATAATAATGCTTCAAAATTATATAAATAGATTATCTACAACGTTTAAGGAATGTCCAGAATTACATTTTGACCCACGCTGAGCACGTCCGCCCTTAAATGAAATGATGAACATATCCTGGTATGTAGAAACTTTATTATGTTAAAATGGATACGGAGTTACAAAAAAACTAGCTCTCCTAAGAAAGATGAAATAAGCAGAAGCCTATTTGAAAATACTGCTCAAGATGCATTTGCGGTATTGTCGGCAAAGTAGGTACTTCAAAAGACTACTTCTAACATTTTTATGGTTTGTATAGAAAGATTTACAGAGCAGAGCAAAAAGCAAACTGAAAGACCAAAGGATGTTATCCTAAAATTAGCAGAACCATAAGCTGAACCGTTTGTTGGCCGGCCTTCTGCTTTGTGGATTATGAGAAGGTTTTCGACAGTCCGCGCCGCCCCTCCCTCTGGGGGATACTAGGAGCATACAGGATCTCTCCCAATATCTTCGCCATAATCAAACCCTTGCATGAGAATGCTGTGTCAGAAATGGTGGCATAGTCACGGAATGGTTCTGGGTCACGACCAGAGTCAATCCATGTGTCCTTGGTCCATTTCTCTTCATCATCCTCTTTTGACTTCATACTACAAAAGTCAATACCACCTATATTATGACTAGTGCTGTGAATTTTGTTTTTGTGGTTTTCTAATATCTTTTTTTTTACAATCTCCCTATGATTATATAATACCACCTGACCAAGACATACATACCATCCCCACGTTGAAGATGTGCAACCTGAAATACACCGAAGACGCTATCTTATTCAACAATTCATCGAGGGCATTAAAGAGACAATCAACGGGCTGCACAATAACACATCTTGCGTCGGCTTGAAAATCAACATGAAGAAAACCAACATCTTGTGCAATAGCATCTAGATTTCCCCCTGATTAGTTATGAGCAAAATATTGAGAGTTTCGACAGTTTTAAATATATAGGGGTGCACATCACAGGAGATAGCATCCTGCAAACAGAGTTCGTTATCCGAGTGGGAATGGCTGGAGCAACATTCAACTCGGTGCGGAATGTCTAGGACGCTGTACTCGATTAAAATCAAATGCTGCCTATTCGACCCCTGCGTTTTGACAGTGCTGGTGCCGGTTACGAAGGGTCAGAGAAACCATATACAAAGCTTCGAAAACAAATGTTTGCAGTGAATACTGGGTGCGCGGTGGGGTGGTACTGCTTTAGGAGTAACAAGGAGATTAGAAAGCGGACTAAACAGCCTCTCAAGCTGTGAGTGGAGGTGACATTGAACCTAGCTTCCTTGGACTGGTAGGTATATATGATCCAACTAAATTGCGGACGTATTCAAAGAAAAATTCTAATAAGAAATTTATTCAAAGAAACCTTATTATATTATCTCGTAATTTTGAATTTATGTTCAAAGTAAAAGACTGCAAACTCCTATCTCAATAAAAAACTCGTAAAACACACACATTAAAGAAAAACAAAATTTTTTTTCATGAAAATACGTAACCATACTAAATGGATATTTATAGAAAAAAATATTTCTGAATTAAAAACTGTATAAAAAGTATAAAATTGCTTTTGCCTTTCCTGAAAAGTTGTTTTTTAGATACATGGTTGTAGAAAAGATGTGCCAATATGGTGTATACATAGGATTTATGGGATGAGTACCTGGAGACTGGCAGAATGACAGGCATACTTAAGGGTGCTGCATGGTATCTATAATATCGACGGTAATCCAACAATAGTATCAGCAGTTTTGGCGAATTCTGGGTTATTGGTGTATTTTGTACAAAATTTGGTGACAGATCAAATGGAAATATTGTTCTACGAAAAAAATCCTAAAGTGCTCAAATTTGACGTGGAAAATAGTGTCTATCTGCATCCAAGTGTCTATAAACTAAAAAGAAATATTATCCATCTGCTTGATTTGTTTTATTATGACATTACAATTTCCGTACATCTTTAAATCAGTGTTTTAGTACTAATATTAAATCATTTCATTTAAAAATAATACTGATACATACACAAACAGTTTTTTGAACCCCCTGAAAAATCAACTATATGTCAGATAGATACTATTGTCAGATCACCGTCGATATGCTCTATCCGGAGAGCAAGCATGGACTAAGAAAATTAAATGGAAAACACTGGTCCAGTGTTGATTTTGATGAGAATAAAGGGGGCAAAATTATGACTTACCTTGATGTACAGCAACGGTGCACCCGTTCCCGTCGCAGTAGACGAGGGGATTGTCTGGCCAACCCCTCTCGTCTGAACACACGCAACAACCGCCAACCATCTCCTTCATAATGTAAATAGTCCCATTACATTACTTTCCACTAGCTGTAACAATTAAGAAAGTTCTTTTTTTAATACAAGCAATTGAAGACAGATGATAGATACATAATCAAGAAAATATTTAAAATATGTATGACATTCGGCTTTCATGAGCGTCATTGCCATTAGGACTGTGACAACCCAGTGTGTCCTGACTTTATACACGTTCTTGTCCCTACCCATAGTGGCCATTATCCAGTATTTGGCAGTAATTGCTCCATTCGGTCATTGAATTTTTAGCATGACTCTTCTTTGTAATATTGGGTTACTCTATATTTCGTTTGAGGGCACACAAAAATAATGTGAAATGGGTTGCCTTCTGGATGAAGCCGTAACATTGTTTAATTCTTAGGTGGAAAAATATGGGATAAACTTAAGGCCATTGGACCCATTTAACACGAATTGACACATAATAAACACTTTATTTATTTAAAATCTAATAAATAATATTTAAATAAAACTTTTTGTGTTATTAAAATTTTCTGATTCGCTTTACTTTTTAAAATAAATGACAAATAGTCGGTCCTGTTTTCGAAATTGGCCAAAACGACTGTCACGCCACAGTGAATTTTTGAACTTAATAATAGTTTTGCAGGTATATATTGTATGAAAGAAATGGGTAAAATAATACATTTGATTGATTAACCCACGTACTTTTTTTAATATCAGAAAAATAAATATTTTAAAGCCATTTTAGTTTGAGTATACATCAGCCAATTTTGAATGATTTTTTCTCACAAAATACGAGGGTGGGTCAATAAGTCCTTAGAAAAGCCGACAGGTGGCGCGACTAGTACTGTAAGCGGTTTGTTTTCATGCAGCGGCACTACCGATTCAGTATGCTGCGAAGTTTCAATCAGATTGGTCGGGTTGTTGTATGTTTCTCGTACATTTAAAAAAAAAATTTGCTTGTTTACAAAAATGGAGAAAATTGAGTTTAGAGCTGTTATTAAACATTTTAATATAAAAGGGTTAACAGCAAAGGAAATAAAAAATGAGTTTGATTTAGTTCACGGCATATCTGCTCCTTCACTTGCAACTATTTATAACTGGTTAAATGAATTTAAACGTGGTCGTACATCAACAAAGGATGAACCACGCTCAGGACGTCCTGTAGAGGTGACTACACCAGAAATGATCAATAAAATCCACGATATGGTGTTAAGTGACCGAAGATTAAAGTTGAGTGAGATAATTGAGGTTACAGGGATCTCAAAAGGTAGCGTCATTTCTATTTTACATGACAAATTGGGCATGAAAAAAATTTCTGCAAGATGGGTGCCGCGTTTGCTCACAGTCGACAATAAACGCAATAGGGTGGTGGCCTCTAAAGCCCTGTTGTCGCTCATGCAACGCAATCCGGATGAATTTTTTCGTCGCTTTGTGACTGTAGATGAAACATGGATACACCACTATACTCCCGAGACGAAAGAACAGTCAAAGCAGTGGATTGCGAAAGGCGAACCATGTCCAAAGAAGGCGAAAACCGTAAAATCAGCTGGTAAGGTTATGGCTGCTGTATTTTGGGATGCACGTGAAATTATTTTCGTTGACTATTTGGAAAAAGGAAAAACAATAACAGGGGATTATTATGCATCTTTATTTGACCAGCTAAAAAACAAAATTGAAGAAAAACGGCCTCATTTAAACAGGAAAAAAATCCTCTTTCATCAGGACAATGCCCGTGTTAACACATGTTTACGATCAATGGCTAAAATTGAAGAATTGAAGTTCGAATTGGTCGACCACCCACCGTATTCGCCAGATTTAGCCCCCAGTGACTTTTTCCTTTTCCCAAACTTAAAAAAATGGCTAAGTGGACAACGTTTTTTTTCAAATGAAGAAGTCATCGATCGGACAAATGCTTATTTTGAGGACCTTCCGAAAACTTATTTTTCTGACGGTTTAAAAAAAATTGAGAAACGTCTAACCAAGTGTATTGAGCTCCAAGGAGATTATGTTGAGAAATAAAAAAAAAATACAAAAATAAAAACTGTTTTAATGCTTTTTTCTAAGGAATTATTGACCCACCCTCGTAATATATACTGCACAATAAAAATATTTTTTTATTATAATATAACATTCAAGTAATACTATAAATAATAATTAACAATGAAAAAATAAATAAAACCCTATAAATTCGGTACAATTAGTGACGCTATATTACCAAAACACGTCTACGTTTTCATGTATTTATCCTATTTTCAGACAATTTAGAAATATAATTATTTTGCAAAATTAACCTTTCCCTTACCATGGTAAAAAAATTACGCCCGATCCCATGCCGTCCACTCAGTGTCCCGATGGAAATTTGGCATTTTAAGGCATTTTAAAAGCTAATTGATTGCTTCAAAAGGTAAAGTATGTTTTTAAATACTATTTAGTCATCGTTTAATATGTTATTCTGTGTATATCACATGCAATTATCTTATAATCGTGTATAATAATCGAACATCGATAAATGTACGTCATAACCAAACCACGGCATGTCTCGATCTGTTTTAAATGGAACAACCAACACACGCTGTCATTTCACGGAGAGTGGGGGTGGCTAATTCATCCGAAGCGAACGAGGGATGTTTTTAGGTAGCATTACATCTGCATGGACTTGCGTTATCACGTTTACCACATAAAATAATAGTTATAATTTTGCAATATCGATTCCCTGTATACATAATTTTAAAAATTGTGATCTTATTGTATCATGTTATTAGGTTTTATTAAAAATCGGATTTTAAAACACATTAAAAATATACTTACATAAGAATAATTAAACAACAAAAATACTCCGATCGTATAGTTTCCACTAAATATATTTTAATATTATGTTTATTATGTTGAAATAATACACATTAAAAAAATTAAATCACTACGTTACTTGAACCTATATGCACGTGGATAAGTCTATACCTCTTAGACTATAGATATATCACACCTACTTTTAGATAATTTCATAACAAGAGGTTTTATAGTCAATAATAAAATACATAAACATATATTTAATGTAATATTGTATCCCCAGAAAAATCTACTTTTATACATATGGATAATATGATAGGTACCGCAATTTAATACTTATATATTATAAACTTCTATTAAATTTTCATTATCCGAAATATTATTGTCGTTCACTTCAAACTCAATATCAGAGTCATCACAAAACTCCTCTGCAGCCACCCTGATTTCTTCCTCTGTTAAATATCTTCTCGGCATGATTAAATATTTTCAAAAATATTTGTCAATTTGATAATCGACGTGTAGATGATGGAAGTACGCACAAATCTAACCGTTCGACTGCCTGCTGTGCACCCAAATAATAGTATGTTTTTTTAGGTCGCTCGAAGTTTTCAAATACACATGGCCCACAAACCGATGTAATTCTTACATACCTGGCAATAAGGGTTTGTATTCAAAATGCGGGTAAATTTATTTTTATTACGGGCGCAATAAAACTGAGCCTTTCCGGTCAGTATTTTGGAATAAACGGCATATAAAGCGAAGTTGACTTGTTAAAATGAACACTTATAACATTACATTAAGGGTTGCTTTGGCGTTTATCGTCAGATGCATTTGAAACATTTATAATTCAAGGTTCGATATATTGTAAGAGGCTACGGCTGAATGCATCCTTCACAGAATTATGTTGAACAAAGACATAAATTTCTATCTCTGACTAACAAATGACATTTTAAAATAGTGTCTCATGTTTACATTACTATTATGCGCGTTTCTCTAACATATATCTTTCTAGATAGCCCTGTCACTGTCTTATCAAAATATTGATTAGACTTTCGAAAAATGATTAATTTTACATATAAGACATTCAATTCAACTACCGACATATTTTTCTTTTTATGCCTAAATATTTTATCTACAAATAGCTAAAAGTAGACGTTTATATACATAATAATAAGTGGGGTATCTATGATTTAAGGTCATTTCTAAACTCCGAGACCATCGTGGCAACGGGAGTGTTAACAAAAAGAGACCATTTGATCGATTAATCCATATAGTTTTTCTAATTTCTCATTTCTAACCTTAGTAGGCTTCTGAATTTCAATGGGTGATGATGTCTTTTTTTTCCAAAATTTTATCCAGTATTTTAACTCATAGAAAAATGACCTTTACTCGCATTGCATTAACAATCAAATTGGCAAGACCATGTGACGTAGACCAGGTGTTATAATTTGTGTTGACAAATCAAACATCATAAAATACCAGTGAATGTCAAACTGAGAAAAATGTAGTTATATTATATTATTTATTATCTTGTAATACAAATGGTTGCAGCATGTGAGATATTGTAAGATAATTGAATCTTATAACCACGATGGCTACAAAGAAGTCCTAAAGGTATTCGTTCGGTGCAACATTTATAAAAAAAAAAAAATTTTGGACTTGAGCAGTTTAGATAAAATATAGGTGGACTTTAATTATTTTGATAAATACCTACTTGGTTGGGCTTTAAGCGATTTGAAAAACTTTGCATGTACTTAATACAGTTTTTATGTACCTGGGTCGCCATGTTTTGTTATTTTCAAAGGGACGTATCCAGGAGTATGTTTATTGGCATTATCAATAGAAACAAAATAATATTATTTTTCAAGGTCTATTTATTATCGATCTTAAGTGGTTTATGTCACAAATAGTAAATTTGTAGAAAATTTAAAGTAAAATACGTTTTCGAATGCTGTCATAGTAATGGCCACTGAAACATGTGTCATAATTTTCCTAATCGTCAAAATAATAATAAAATAAGTGTTTTGGGGCACAAAATCACGTATATGTTTTATGATGTATGTATTTTTCAGATGGTTTGTGGTAAAATCTTTTTTTTTCATACTGCCACAATTCAACTATTCATAATTAATTGTTTGTTAAATTTTTCATTGTGCACTTTGACTTAATAGGTAGGTGATAAAGATTTTACCTTACTTTATTGTATTAATTTATTGTTAAGTGAGAATTAGCTGCTTTCGTTGTCAGTGTATATTTGATGAGTGCGCATCCTGACGATGTCGAAAGGCAAAACCAGGATCGCATAAAACGACTCAAATGAAATAGTACAAAACTTTTAGAATTTAATATATTTAATGCCGAGTTGAATTGAATGGAATCACCTTAGGCATTTATTAGTAATTATTTAACTCAAGTAAAACATATATTGAGGTAAGAACCTATTTCATTGAATAATAAAAACAATATTACTCTTCACATCACAAGTGACAAGATTTATATGAATTGTGTATTGCCTGAACTCGTTGATCCTAGACTAACACGGTCGATGGATATAAGAAACCCTCAATATAATAATTATCAAGTTAACAATTAATATCTATCAATATAATAATATCAATTATCAATTAATAGCTATCAATAGAAAAGAAAATAAAATTATAAAAAAAACAATTTATAATAGTTATTCTAATACATTGCATACCGTTAAACCTATACACTAATTAAGGAACCAATTATTAATTTTCTATACACTAATGTTCCGAAATCCTCCGCGGCGACCAAAACGTACTGCCGTCAAATACACGCTATTATAATAATTGTTTCTTAAATCATAATTGTTGTGTACTAAATTTAAAAAAAAACGTTCCTCGACAAATATTCATTGAATTGCTTTCTTTTATGAGTCATTTTTTTATAATTTAATAAATACGCAATAATAACAGAAATCTTCCATGCCATATTGTGAATGTTTTAAACTTATAATTTGTAATGTTAGCTTATGAAAATGAATAAAATTATATTTGTTTACACTTTCGTGTTTTTTAGTATTAGATTTTTTTTTGAAAAATATTTGCACTGAATTTGAACCTACAATATGATAGGTTCAAGAAAAGGTGTCACGTCACAAATTCAGCATATCAATAATATGAGGTTCTTATTTAGAGGTCTACTATTTTTATTCTTATAATTTATTCTACCGACTACAAAAATGTTTATAAAATTTGTTAGGAAAAAAATATTATTAATTCAACACTTTTAAGACCTCTGATTTCGTATCTACTATGGGAGATGCCAAGCAAAGTGATTTTTTGTTTTTTTACTTTGATATGCCTTAGAGTATTGTTATTTTTTATGGTGCTTATGTCAAATTTGATTCTTGCCAATAAATGCATATGCCTTAAATGCCTTAAGGTGACATATCAGTGAAATGCCAAATAATTTTCAACTGTACGCGCGACGAAATTTTGTACTCGCTTCGGATTCATTGAGAGAACGTCGGGTCAGACACACGTCACTTTGCTGCATGATGGCGACGGGCCAATTAATTCTAAAATCTTGTAAAGATGACTAAAAACGTTACCCATTTACTTTAAAAAGAAAACATGTCAATGAATATATTATTATTGTTACTAATAGAATAATAAAAAGAACATAAAATGGACGTATGTTGGATTTATATGAGAAATAATATTTCGTTTGACAGGCGTCATTTTCACCCGCGACCCGCAATCCGCACATCGCCTAGCAACGATCTTTTTAGACCGTGCCTCAACTAATGCATGGCCTTAAACACACATTCAATATCTATTAGGAATATTTGAGGTCACATGGGGCGCTTTGTACTTCTGGCGTTTTAGGATAGAGGCTGTGGCACTGCAGTGTGAGTGAGCCGCTCCAAAGGCTAAGCGATGTACTGAGTTTCGATAAGTAGGGTTTGGAAGTGTAATTTGTATGGGAGATGTTTAAGTGTATAAAAGTGACATAGATGTATGTGTGAAAATTGCCTCTGCCTTGAGTATGGTAAGTACAGTTTGGCAAGACACGACTTGGGAAGATGCGAGAAAACTGGCGAGCAACAGGAATTCTTGGAGGCGCTGTGTGGTGTCCATTTGCAGTATCTAAGCCGGCTCGCACATCACAACTCGCCTCGTGTGCCTAAGCGCCATAAATCAAAGCTTCCGAGAACGGGCAGGCGGTGTTCCTGGATAAAACCTCGCACATCTGCCTAGCGATATCGACATTCGCCGCATCGGAGAGTCTCTCGTCTGCCATTTTTATTGTGTTGATTGTATGAACAAACGTCAAACGCGGTGACCAGCGATGAGCGAGATGACAGTATAGACAGAGATAAAGACAGAAATGGCCGATGGCCGCGGGCTGTGCGCTTGCGCGGAGCTGACATTTTTTGAGATCGACATGCAGACTTTGGCCAATGCAACTAGACGAATGTCGCAGGGTCGCAGAGTTGCAGTTGCATCGGCCAATCTGCGAAGCTCCATTTGATAATGTTTGTTTCTTGGTTTACGATGACGTCACATTGACGAATTCGTCGTAAGACGCATGCGGCGAGTTCTGATGTGCGAGCCCTCTAAGGGGCGGACATGTGCAAAGAAGAAGTAGAATGAATATGAAATATAAGTACAAGACATTATCCAATTCATCCTTATGAGCTTGGTTATGGAATTTAGAATGTCTGAACATGATATTAAATAATATTGTTTAATGCCAAGCTTAATGAAGCAAAGCACACATTACGGGGAAGTATTGTCTTCTGAACACGTTGATTAAGGTGAGAACATCTAGATAAATTATCACATTATTATTAATCCTGTAGTAATCGGAATTGCTATCTTCTTTACCATTACTATCTTTTGAGTTTCTACTTCTCTTGATCATCTGCTTCTCCAGTAATACCGCAAAAAACCTAGACAAGTCGACCTTCAGGCCCCCTGTAGTAGCTCGGGCATCAGGAACGCCTGGGTTATCCCTTAGTCTCCTTAAAAACAACTAATTTAACAACAAACCATCTCTGAAACCTGATATAGAGTAACAATTACTGAGACATCATGCTATTCAGCATTGGCACAGATATTCTAGACAAGAATAGAGAACTAAATAATAAACGTCCTTGTGAAAAATTGGGACTGTTTCCTACTCGGAAAAGTGTGTACAACCTACGATATATATTCTACAGCAAAACCACAAACTGAATGTCTATCGGCTTGCTCGTTTTACGTATTACGAGAAGGCTTTTGACAGTATAGACAATGTACTGGGAGTATTCGAGATTTCTCACAAGATCATCATCATAATCAAACCCTGGGGTCATGACTGGAATTAGACAGTTATGTCCTGGTTTCGTATCTCTACATCAACTTAAATCACATATTGCAAAAGTCTATAGCACCTGACCCGAGACACACTGTCACCCCCAAGAAGACGCTATGCAACCTGGGATGCACCGGGGCGCTGTCAAATTCAATAGGAGGCATTCAAGAAACACTCGACATTCTGCATAACAATCGTCTGATGTCTGTGTGAAATGTTTTGTGCAATAGCACCTCCTCTAGATGTCCCCTTGATTAGCGACAGGCAAAACATCAAGAGTGCTGACAGCTTTAAATACCAAGCGGTGCACATTACAGGAGATGGCACTTTGCAAAGAGAGCTTGTTGTCTAAATGGCAGGGGCAATATTCAATTTGATGCGGATTATCTTGGACTCACAACTGTACTTGGTTAAAACCAAATACCACCGATTCGATGTTTGCATTGTGACGGTACTGCTTTACAGAAATGACGTAGGCATGGCTTACGAAGGCTTAGAGCGACCCTACGAGAACAGATATTTGTGGTGTATACTGGATACGCGATCGTATAACTTTACGAGTAACAAGAAGTTAAGAAAACCGACCAAGCAGCCTCTCATCGGACTGGGAGTGATGAGAGTGATTTTGGATTTAGCTCGACCAAGTACTGCGGATGCCTCAAGAGAATTTCAATCTCTCTTGTATGTTCTTCAAGCCCACAGAGGAGCTACGGGATGCTGGTATGACCCGAGAAGATGCAAGGAGGATAGTAAGCGGCAGGGATTCTTGGAGGCACTTTAGAATACACCCACGATGGCCGCGCGGCTTAAGCGTTGGCCTATTGCGTCGTGGGTCTCGGATTCGAATCCTGGGTCTGACAAGTAAACATATTGTTTTTCACAATTTGTGTATGAGTCAGAGTATGTACCTAATAGGTTGAGCAAGTGGCTGACATCCATTTCTCGAAAAAACAAAATTGTCAATACAAACCTCCACTCTGTGGAGGCCCATATGATCCTATGAGGATCGGACATGGTCGAAAGGAAAAGAAAGAAATACTGTTTTGACTTAAGATACAGTCGAGTCGGTTATTACGATCACGGATATAGCGAGATCTCGGATGTAACAAAGAAACATTCGTTGACATTGTTCATGATTTTTTCCATACGTTTATTCAATTTTATAACGAGCTACTTATCGGTTATACCGAGCTAAAGTATGGTCAAAAATTTTCTTAAAACTGATAATGTGTCAATCCTTTAAAAACATTTCGACCCTAAGCAATAAAATCCGACCGGACAGAATGCCGCCGGAATTGCATTACGTTTATGACACTTCTAGTTAAGTGTCCAAGTACCTACCTAAATGGTGTTTTCACCGACAATATTGAAAAAGTTTCCACACATATGGTTGAAATTGCATGTAAAAAATCCAAGGTTTGTGAAGTTAGTAGGTCAGTCAGTAACCTACCAGCGTTCATTACAATAAACAACTTCTTTTGTAGTTTATGAATGCCATGCTTGTTTCGGAGAACAATTCTAATTGTGTATTTTTCTTTCAATTGTGACTTTTTGTGTTATGTGACCGCTCATTTAAAAATACCTATTCTCTAATATAACGAGTAATGCTTATAACGAGCAGATTCAGTCAGTCCCGTCCCTCGTAATAATAACCAAGTTCGACTGTAATTCTATCGTATTTGGTAAAAATAAATTCTATGTGTAGCGCATTCTGTTTTCCAACATTCATGTAATAATTGCACATTATGAGAAGTTAATTTTTTGTGGCACGCCTTGTTCGGCAAATTTCATTTTGTTCAGGTGCTAGTTATTTTCACATATTTTATGATAATTTTAATAATATTGTGTGAGCATACAAATGTCATGCCATATTATCCTGTTTTGAAACAATAATATTAATTCAATAATGAAAAAAGGGGTCTTTAAACAATGCATTCATTTAGAAAGTAAGTGTTTGTAAGAATTAGTTATTCAAGTTTTTAATTTTTTTAAATCGAAAATACCAAATATTTTAACTTTTCCAACTATTCTATATTCACCAAACAATGTAAATTGAGAGATAAGCCTCAATTATATTGAGCTTCTTTACGAGCTGTTTATTGGCGAATTTACAATCTTCCTGTAAAGTCGCCCAGTGTAATCATCGAATAAGCTAATAAGCAGGTTGTGAACACTCTACCGAGAAAAGTTGAAAGCCGGTCAGTCAAGTTTACACGCTACACGCCGGCGTGTGGGCCTACTGCGTCTGCGCAGCACCAACCTCCCGGTAAAAAAACGAACTACGTTCAGTCAAAATAGTCACTGGCTTCTCAGCGAATGGAAAGTTTTGTGTGTAATCATCAAATCGCAGTAGCTGAATCGCCCGCTTTTAAATTCGCCAATAAACAGCTCGTAAAGAAGCTCAATGTAATGGAGGCTATAATACCTGATGTTTCCTAGTTAAATATAAAAAAAAGCTTTTACCCATGGATTGTGATAATTTAAAACACTGCAAATGCACAGAAACTGGCACATTATTAATAATAAAAAGAATAATAAAAAGATAATAATAAGAATAATATAAGAATAATAAGAAAAATAAAATAAAAAGAATAAAAAGGCAACCAGATGCCATCTTTGATTATTCAGTCATAGTTTTCCAGAACATTTCGAATAGGTACCTACATAATTATTTGAAAAATAATTTGGAATTGCCATTTTTGAATTTCTGTCATAGTTTTCCAGAATATTTTAGATATTTGAAAAATAATTTGGAATAATTGTATTTACAGGGCAAACGGACGGCATCTTTGATTTTTCTGTGATAGTTTTCCAGATTTCGAATAGGTATTACAGAAGTGATATGAAAAATAATTTGGATTGTGTCATGTTACATTTCACGTGACATGTCTACTTTTCAAACGCAGATATTAAATAACAAAATTTGGCACAACCTTGTTAAAAAGTGTGTGTCAACCCTTGTTTCCAAGACAATGACGGTTAAAAATAGGCCAATCGGGTTCATTCCCGCTTTTTTGAAAGCGTCATGTCAACAAATAAATTATTTCCGCCCGCAAGATCCTCACTCCAAGTTTAGATTCAGTGCCGAACGGATGTCACCGGTTAAAGTATAGAGACAGTTTCAACGTAAGATGACGCCTTCTTCTTTCGGACGAGAAGGTAGGAGATAAGTCGGCAGATTCCAGCCATTATAACAAAAAGCTAAGTAATTATTACATCTTAAAAGATATTCTTATGTTCCATACCAAGTAAACGCTTCTCAAAGTTGTATTAAAAATCTGTATTTGTTTTAGTATGTTTTTAAGTTTCAATGTAAATTGTTTGTGTGTAATTAAATGACACTTTTAACGATTAGCTGTGTTCTTATTTTTATACTATTATATTTAATTTGTAATTACACATCTTTCAAGGCGCCCAAAAATTATAATTTAATATTTCAACGAGTTTACAAATGACATTTTATTTGAGGTAGATAAATGAGTTATAAAGCATTCTTTGCACAGGGTTAAGTTTGCAGAAAGCCGAATCTTATAAGCTGTGAGATTAATAGTATTAAATATTTCATGTTTTATTGATTGAATTAGTTGGCACTCTATGTTTAATAATTGTGCATTACAATTATTAAACTTCTTTTACTATCATTCATACTGGGTATATACATTATACACTTTCCCATTTTTTCTAATTTGACAATTGCATTATCATTTAACATAGCTTACTACAACTATATTGCATAAAACTTTACAATCACCGGCTTTGAGTCTTCTCAAACGCTGTAAGATAACATTATGATTTTTGAAAATGGCCCGCCATTGGCACCAAACAATAACAAGATGACGGTCCAATCAGATACTCTTGCATTAATTACACTAATTACAGAATACCCAACACCCAGCGACACACACACAGTCACACAGCGAGGCATGGAGAGGTGCATGTTGGGCATCACGCGAAAGGACCGTAAAAGAAACGAATGGGTTAGGAAGCAGACAAGAGTACGCGATGTAATAGACGTTGCCAAACAGCTGAAATGGAGATGGGCGGGGAACATTGCTCGCCGAAAGGACAGCCGCTGAACAAATGCCGTCATCCCATGGTACCCAAGGGGTACGAAACGGCCACAGGGTCGCCCTAAAAGCCGCTGGATTGACGAACTGGTAAAGTTCGGCGGAAATACGTGGCAGCGAACGACACAGGACCGAGAGAGTTGGAGAAAGCTTGGGGAGGCCTTCATCCAGCAGTGGATTGACCCTGGCTGATGATGATGATGACTACAACTATATTGCATAAAACTTTACAATCGCTCTTTACTCTTTGAGTCTTCTCAAACGCTCGCTGTAAAGTCTCAATTACATTGAGCTTCTTTACGAGCTGTTTGTTGGCGAATTTATAATCTGCCTGTAAAGTCGCCCAGTGTAATCATCGAACATGTTAGCTTGTTCGATGATTACACTGGGCGACTTTACAGGCAGATTATAAATTCGCCAACACACAGCTCGTAAAGAAGTTCAATGTAATTGAGGCTTTAGATAACATTATGATTTTTGAATATGGCCCGCCATTGGCACCAAACAATAACAAGATGACGGTCCAATCAGATACTCTTGCATTAATTACACTAATTACAGAATACCCAACACCCAGCGACACACACACAGTCACACAGCGAGGCATGGAGAGGTGCATGTTGGGCATCACGCGAAAGGACCGTAAAAGAAACGAATGGGTTAGGAAGCAGACAAGAGTACGCGATGTAATAGACGTTGCCAAACAGCTGAAATGGAGATGGGCGGGGAACATTGCTCGCCGAAAGGACAGCCGCTGAACAAATGCCGTCATCCCATGGTACCCAAGGGGTACGAAACGGCCACAGGGTCGCCCTAAAAGCCGCTGGATTGACGAACTGGTAAAGTTCGGCGGAAATACGTGGCAGCGAACGACACAGGACCGAGAGAGTTGGAGAAAGCTTGGGGAGGCCTTCATCCAGCAGTGGATTGACCCTGGCTGATGATGATGATGACTACAACTATATTGCATAAAACTTTACAATCGCTCTTTACTCTTTGAGTCTTCTCAAACGCTCGCTGTAAAGTCTCAATTACATTGAGCTTCTTTACGAGCTGTTTGTTGGCGAATTTATAATCTGCCTGTAAAGTCGCCCAGTGTAATCATCGAACATGTTAGCTTGTTCGATGATTACACTGGGCGACTTTACAGGCAGATTATAAATTCGCCAACACACAGCTCGTAAAGAAGTTCAATGTAATTGAGGCTTTAGATAACATTATGATTTTTGAATATGGCCCGCCATTGGCACCAAACAATAACAAGATGACGGTCCAATCAGATACTCTTGCATTAATTACACTAATTACAGAATACCTAACACCGGCGGATAAATTAAATGACAAAATTATTTCCAAACTGAATACATTATAATGGTAAAAGCAAAAGAAAATTCAAAACGTCCATCGTAAAGTCAGAATATTGGGTTAAAATAGTGGCGGTAGATAGTTTTCCAGAACATTTCGAATAGGTACCTAGATAACTATTTGAAAATTAATTTAGAATTGTATTACAGGGCGAACGGACGCCATCTTTGATTTTTCTGTGGTAGTTTTCCAAATTTCGAATAGGTATTACAGAAGTTATATGAATAATAATTTGGATGGTATTATCATTTAACATAGCTTACTACAACTATATTGCATAAAACTTTACAATCGCCGGCTTTGAGTCTTCTCAAACGCTCTAACATTATGATTTTTGAATATGGCCCGCCATTCGCACCAAACAATAACAAGATGACGGTTCAATCAGATACTCTTGCATTAATTACACTAATTACAGAATACCTAACACAGGCGGATAAATTAAATGACAAAATTATTTCCAAATTGAATACATTATAATGGTAAAAGCAAAAGAAAATTCAAAACATCCATCGTAAAGTCAGAATATTGTGTTAAAATAGTGGCGGTAGCTGTCATCAGACAGCAGCCATGATTGAATCACGTCGAGACCGCGTTATACCTAATCATGCACTATAAAAATAAACAAATAAACCAACAAACTTTCATTTTCCAAATTAAAACAAATAGTTCTGATATTATTGGATCATATTATCCGATCGGTGTAAATATTACTGTAAAAATCAGTCACAACAATTCGACACAAACGAAAATAGTAAACATAATTATTTGCAGGCTTACCTGAATTTATAAACGGTTCGATCTTATAGTTGTAGTCAGTCTTCGAAGTTTTGCGTAGGTCACAAGAGAAAATATATGTGAAAATATTGCAGTTGTCCTGCAAATAGTTAAGATTATGAGTTTTTTTGAGATTTGAAAACGAACGTAAGCGGCTCTTTCAACAGTAATCCGACGAAACGAAGAACACTACAACAACTACTGATGCACGCTCGTAATGTCTGCTACTACCATAGATAATATGCGTAAATAGATTCGCAAATGGAGAACAAAACTATCAATACTAAAAAAGCGCCATCTCTGGCCAGATTTTATAAAAAAAAGGCTTCACAGTTCAAATATTAAATAGGATACAAAAAAAGAAGATCATTATCTAAATTAAATAAATTTATATATATTTTAATATAAATTTATATAAGCAGGGCTTAATTGAATTTTGAAAACTTACTGGCACCATCTGCAAATTATATTATTACTTCAATGAAAACAAATAAGTATGACTGACAAAGTTTAGTGTGCACTATTTATGTCGAATCTTAACAGCAATATTATATAATCATTCTCAAATCTTAATTATTCTTTGAATAAAATAAATAGTGTAATTATTATAAGAAGTAGGTATCATAATTTTACACAATACTACAATAATAGTTCTCCTGATAAAATGGTAGTTAACCCTCCCTTTGCCATGTTGATCTCGCGGTTTCTTTGTGACCTTAAATCATAGATACCCCACTTATATTACGTATATAACCGTCTAATTTTAGCTATTGGTAGATAAAAAAAACTTTTGCATAATAATAAAAATGTTAGGTATATGAATTGAATGTTTTCTACGTAAAATTAATCATATTTCGAAAGTCTGTTCGATATTTTGATAAGACAGTGATAGTGCTATCTAGAAAGATATACATTAGAGAAATACACATGAGTCTTATAGTTCCTATATACGATAAGTCCACTTTGATGAAAGTTGGCAAACTAAATATTTTCACTTAATACTACGTCTTCTTATGAAAACCTATGATTGAATTTAATTTTATGGTGGTTTGTTGTTTTTATATAAATATTCACAATAAAATTAATCATTTTCGTAGCAGTAAAGGAGAAATTGACAAAACAGTGATGGTCTTATCGGAATTTGAAGCTAACTGTCAAATTTATCGTATTTAGGAACCCAGTAGGTGTGATTTATCGGTCTTCGTTTCTCAACACTAACGATAAGTGGTTGACAAGTAAAGGGTAAATAATCTATGCTAATTGGCTGTCTACAAGGTCGCATGGACTCATAGGCCTTTGGAACAAACCGCACCATAAACTTATCGACGATAGGAATTCACCGTGATTTTGAAACTCTCTTTTCATATGAATGTATCGCCGTTAAGAACTCATCAACATTTTATTAGTGTGGAGCGCTGCCGGTAGAAAAAAATTGTCATCATTATCTCAATGTTGACTAAAAGTGGACTTATCGTATATAGGAACTATACGACTCACATAATAGTTTTGTAAAGATGAGACATTATTTTAAAAAGTTATGTGTTAGTCAGAGAGAAGAATTTATGTGTATTTTCAACTTAATTATGTGACGGATGAAATCCGCCAAGGCCTCCCATAAAATATCGAATCTCTTTTTGATTTTTTTTTCAAATGCATCCGACGGTAAAGATTACATCAGTTTGTGGGACATAAGCATTTGAAAAAATTCTCGAGTGGGCTAAATAAAAACAACACAGCATGAGTCGTGGCGTATTCACATGTTCTACATTATTATACTATTATCATATTAGGCAATATGTTAAATATTGGCAAGGGTTATATTTAATTCTGTTTTAGAATTTTAGGAGAATAATACAATACGATAAATTTCATAATATTGTTGTACCTGCCCATTCAAATGTTGTATTCAAACCCAAATATTAAACCCGTTTAAATAAATGCCCTTCATCGAAATCAGATAGCTATAGAAAATGTATGTTCTAATGACTAGCATCAATAATATATTTGTACCTACAGTAAAGTTAACTGTAGCTTTGTAACTTGCGGTGCGGTGCGGTTAATACGATATTCTAAAATATCCTTTTTTTGACGATATTACTCTAAATAATTCCTACCTATATTAGTTTTAATTAAAAAAGATTATAAATGAGACATTATTTTCTTGGTCCGTGGTTCGTCCATAATAAATTATATTGTCACATCAGAAAGGAGCTAATCTTTGCAAATCGTTGTCAATCATAAGCATGCAAGAATTTGATCATAAAAATGTGATATCAATAAAATTCAGTGTCTGGAGTCACATTAGGACAATGATCTGATATTATTTAGAATACAATTTTTGATTAGTGCTAATAATTATGTAAGAACAAAATAAAATATGACAAAATGTCCCACAATAATTAGTTTTATTCAAAAATCCAATCATTCCTACCAAATTTATATAAAAAGTATGATGTATCTACAATCTACATCTATTAATATTTGTGTAGCTTGGAATCAAAACTCACATTATTCCTACACCTTGGGGTCACAACTCACATATTCACAAAGTTGGTGTCAAAACTTAGCCTTAGGAGCATTATATATAAACAAAAAATAATGTCCACTCACTCACTAATATTCAAGTGTGTTAAATACTTTTCTTCTAATTACTAAAAATAGTGCTCTGGTGGTTTTTTGCGATTATCTCAAAACTCGATTTTTGGAATATGAGAGTTATGATTCTAAGCGACTCAATTGTAGGTAAGTACAAGAAATTCATTTTAAGATTACTGAATCATTTTGCTTCTAATTTCATAGGTACCAAATAATATTATTATATAAATAAATATTATCATACTCAATCTGATGTAGGTATACATATAATAATATACTATTATATTATTTCTCAGTGGTGAAGGGTGGAGGTAGGCTGTTAAGATCCGACATAAATAGTGCATTGTGAGTCATACGTACCTATTTGTTTTTATTGAGCTAATACTAAAATAATTTACATAAAAGTATTATGGTATTGGATAGTTTTTAAAAATCAACTAAACCCAGCTGAAATAAAACCATAATAGTTTCGGTACGCTTTGGGCAATCCGACCATTATTTTGTGCACACTTTTTCATTCAAACTTATTTCTTTTCGTTGAATATAAAATACAAATTATTACACGTCATGTTTTAGGTATTTTTTTTAAATTCATGAATTCCTGCCCCAAACAATAATTTGATACACAATATTATTCCATCTATAAAATATCAAAAATGATGTATAATTTAATGGAGTATTTTAGATATTTTATAAAAAGCGCAGTATTTTTCGCAGGGCTTAATTGAATTTTGAAAACTAACCGGTACCTACCTACCATCTGTAAATAATTGTAGTTTTAGTTCAATGAAAACAAATATGTATGACTGACGAAGTTTAGTGTTCAAAATTTATTTCGGACCTCAACAGATTACCTCCACCCTTCGCCACTGTAATATTTCTCTGAACCCATGTCTGACAAATTAGTTCATGTAATCTAGGTTTACCATTTTAAATGGACATCGTCCCTACATAATAGTATTGACTAAATGTAAATAGCAAAAAAACCTCAATCTGCATTAAATGTTTTAATGTATTTTGTATTATAATATGTAATATTTTTCATTTCAGAGAGTGAGTAGGATTCTTAGTTAATAATATTAGGTAGTTTTATTATTTAAGTTGTAATTTCACATTTATAATATGTTTCCTTAATATTTTAGGTACTATGTAAGCAATACAATTTTATGTGTTCGTTAAAATATATCGAAATGAATATTATTTAATATACTATGTATCTATAATTTTATGTGGCGAACGTAATAACGAACGCCTGCACATGTGTTATTCTACCTTACACAGGGCTTTAAATGGATCGGAATGCACCGGAGCGCCGTTCCTGTTCGTGAAATCGGTAAAATTATCGTTCCGTCTCGTGGAATAAATAATTTGACCGTCTGAGCTGAATAGGCCATATAATAGAAAATCTAACACACTTATTTTTATGGAAAAAAACACATAAACTTTGATAACTTTACTATGTAAAAATCTTCAGAAAACTGTCGAGCGCCCCGGTTCGTAAATTTTTCCATTTCGAGCGCTGACCTTACAACACCTTCCTTCGCTTCGGATGAATTATTAATTGGCTATCCTCACTCTCCGTGAAATGACAGCGTGTGTTGGTTGTTCTATTTAAAACAGATCGAGGCACGCCGTAGTTTAGTTATGACGTACATTTATCGATGTCCAATTATTATACACGATAATAAGATAATTGCATGTGATATACACAGAATAAAATGTTAATCGATGATTAAACAGTATTTAAAAACATGCTTTACCTTTTGAAGCAATCAATTAGCTTTTAAAATGCTTTAAAATCCAAATTTCTAAACGGTCCACTGAGTGGACTGCATTGGAACGCGCGTATTTTTTTTTACCATTGTATGGAAAAGATTAATATTTCGCATATTATGACTAATTTTATTCATACTACGTGTAATGAGCAGCAAGACAGCATTTCGTAAGAGTGGGCCAAATTAAAGTTTCGTAAATATGAGCATCAGCGAAAATAATCTTATTACTGCCATCTTGGGAAGTTCCAACCAAACATTTTACCAAGAATTATTATTCGTGTATGATAGATTTACCTCCGGCTACAGCCAACACATTATTTTTTTGCTTTGTTGCCAATCCGAACATAAAATATAATGTTAAATTTACGCAAAAGGTTCGCCGTGAAACTGATTCAAGTCATTTTATGCCAGGGCTCCATTGGCGAGCCAAAAGTCCGAGGACAAAACGTCTGATTTGTCTATTCTCTCTGCTACTAATCAACGAACGAATAAAAAGGTCGAGCTGTCAAAAGTCAAACGTTGCGATTATCGTAATGTCTTCCGATAATCGTACAATTTTGTGTTATTTATATGTAGACTTGCATAAAATAATAGGGCAATGAAAACATTACATGTTTTACGTTTTCTAGTATGAATGTTATAAATACAAAAAAAAATAATTATTAAATCACTTATTTTCTAATGTGTAAATTAACAAATTAATCAATATAAATATTTAAAATAATTCCTACAGCTGTTTTCGGTTCGAATGATTGTAAAATCGAATTTACATAGTGATCGACGGACGAAGTCTGGCACCTCGGAGAGTAAGCATACATGTGCCAGATCGTCATTATGTTTATTAGTAGGTATCTAGTAGATTGACAAAAAATTCAGTAGATTTCATAAAATATCAGTAGATTTTGGAAAATGTATATTAGATATGAGTTAAGTCTAATAAGTATAACAGTAACTTATAATATTAATTTATTATTAACAATGATGATATTAATGGGTAAAATGGCGCTCTTGGGTAGAGTTTAGTAGGTTTGTCAATGTAAAAGTGTCACACATCAAAACAGGGCGTGCGTAAATTATTTCAAGTTTAATTATTAAAATAGTCATCAGTTAACTTACAATAATGGAAAAAAACACAAATATCAGTTTATTTCTTGAATTTCGAAAAAAAAATCAAAAATTCAATTGGCAAAAAATATCGTAGACTACTGAAACTTCAGTAGACATGGCAACACTGTCCGACAGTGACAGCTGATGACAGCGGCGCAAAAGGCCGTACAACTGTCAAGTTGTGGTTTGTACAGTCAATCGTCATTTTTATAGCCTACATATAGTAAAGTAAAAGTAAAGGCTGAATAGTTGTTGTGATAATTGTATTGATACAGAATGCAATTCAACAATTTTATGGATATTGATGGGATTGATTCCCATATCGTTTGCTGGGGAAATGGGGTTGACGAAGATCACCCCGAAGAAGTTGTCATCTGTATACCAGGAAACCCAGGCCTTGCTGAGTTTTATTTCCCTTACTTGGAAGAACTTCACGCTGTTTCAAATTTACCAGTATGGATTATCGGTAGGTAATATTTTATTAGGGTCACCTGCTTTTTTTCAGACAGAAGATTACAATATTACCTACCGAGAAAGCTGCTACATCGTTGTGAAGTGATGTCGTCGCTCCCTATTAAAAAAGTCGGATCTGCAAAATGCTACTTTTCAATTGATAAAAACATTCTACTATCTATAAATTTTCTAAAGTGATGTATGATTGAATGGCATAGTTTGAGATATTTAATAGATTGAAGAATACTTTTTATATAATAGATATGTACCTATTATGGTTTGCTTTAGGCAGGGTTTAATTTAATTTCAAAAACTTATCAATACTATGTGGAATTTGTGTTATTAGTTCAATGAAATCAAATAAGTATGACTGACAAAGTTTAGTGTGCCCTATTTATGTCGGATCTCCACAGCCTACCTCTGCACCCTTCGCCAAAATACAAACCTTTATATACTTTTCATATATTTCCAAAAATATGTTTTTTTCCAGTAGAAATTCTCAGCCCAATGGGTACCGCCATGCTAGTATAGTACCTTCCGGAATTTAATGGGCAAATGAACATAATTGCGTGTGAACCCATTGAGGTGGCTTACTTCTAATAATTTTCTCTTGAGTCTTTAAACCTCAGTTTTCCCTGATAAATATGCCTGATGATAATATAGGGATTTTAATCTGCAATATGTCTAGAATGTTGGAGTTGGAGAAAGACAATAATTGCAATGATATAAGTACTATGCCAATATCTCATCCATGGTCATTCAACTGCTGGATGATGAAGGGCTCCCATAGCTACATCCATTATTCTTGGTTCCTAGTGTTTTGCTGCCATGTATATCCATCAACTTTGTGAGTTTGTCGATCCACCGGGTCTTGGGATATCCTTGTGGTCGTTTAATGTATCACTGTACGACTGCATTTGTCTAACTCCACCAGTTATCCACTCGCCGATCGACATGTTGACCCATTGAAATTCTGAGCCTGAACCTTTATCACATCACATTCTATTGTTTGCATCTTTATCCATTAGTTTCTTTTGTGGTCTTTCCCTACATACACCATGTAACGTCGCTACCGTAACTCGGGGTGAAGCCGATCAAAATTTTGCTTTTATTCGTGGTTTATAGTAGTAAAACTTGTAATAGAATTGTCAAAAAATTTATTTAAGTTCTTTTGTCCTAAATCTTTAATATTTTTGAAAAATATTTTTTTTTTCTTATTCTAACATACTTTTTTTTCAAGTCAAAGTGCAATCGCCTTCACCCCAATCAGTGGGGTGAAGGCGATCACGCTTTATTTTGTACCATAATACGTCTTTAAACATGTAGTGGGGTGTAAACGATTATGTGTAAACGATTATGAAATCATATTTTTAAAGATATTTATTATTTATTACAAATTTAAAATACGTAAAAATATGTAAATTTACTATATAAGAACAGAAAAGTAAATGCATGAAAATTATATAATTTTAATTATCAGTAGGCACACACATGTTCATTAAAGATATCTCTAGGTTGTCAAAGTATGTGTTTAATGTGTCTATTTCCACAGCAGCGCTTATCCTCTTCATATTCTCTGAGGGAATCCCCATTCACTATATAATAGATGGCCTTCAACTAGCGTTTTTTCTTCAATGGACAGAACAGACTGTCTGCCATACGATTTCATGGTGGACTTATTATTGACATTCTGATTTAATGTTGTATATGGAGTATCAAACATTTCAGCAGCTTTTCTCATTGAATATTTTCCTGCTTTGACTTCTCTGATGGCATTTTCATGATATTTTTTATCATATCTCTGATTTCCTTTGATTCCCAGCCGTTTCTTATAGTTTCATGGCATGATCGCCTTCACCCTGCGAAATTCTAAAATGTATGATTAACCTCAAAAACGACAACAAATGGAATATTTTAGAATATCTTAAAAGAGAATTGAATAATTCAGTGATTAGTTAACAGATTTATAACGATATAAAGACCTTAAAGCCTTTATTTGGCTTTCATTTGCATTGGTTTTAAATCAACAAATTACAATTTATATGTTTAGCACACGAGTTGGATGATTTTTTATCTGACAGTTCGCGAATTAATTTCATATTTAAATTAGCTACATCTGTCAACTTCACATTAAAGTTTCATTTCCCACTGCCGATAATACTTTAATCCGTCATGGTTAGATGGCATTAATTATTTTCCAAAATAATATGTACTGATTTCCTTCACCCCACCTGATCGCTTTCACCCCAAGTTACGGTAGTTGTAATTTTTGGATTTTTCGTACATTTTCATTTGAATACTACGTTTTATGCACAATGGGAGGCTACTTTTGAAGATACTATTCAAGCGTTGAAATGCGCACCATGTTAGTTTGGTTCTGCGAGCTATCGATATTACTAGCTTATCATATTTTGGTTGATATAAATATTTTATATGAAGTAGAGTTGTCAGATATATCACGGCATGTTTCGATTTTCGTTGACCTCATTTTACTTGACTAATTTCATATTTTAAGGAAAAATAACAATGGGTGTAGTCTAGGGGCGGCAGGTTATATGAAAGCATGGTGAAGCAGGCAAGTATGGCAAAAAATATGGTGAGGCAGACTGGTAATCAATTTGCGGCAAAATTTCCGCGTTAACATTATATCATATGCATACGTTATAATGACCAAAGTAAATCCTCCGTGCAGTTGTATGAGAAAGCCGATTCTTTTCCCTTCTTTTTATTTAATACCTCTATGGGTGTAGTATCTATATATGAAACCTCCCCTGCAATATAATTACATATAATATCAATAGCAGAATATTATTAGAATATAATATATCCATATAATAGATTAGATTTTTGACTTCTCAGAATGTAAAGCTGTTTTTGAAATAGTGTTTATTACAGAAAGTATACCTTCAAGATTCACTGGCCTGTGTCAGCATGCACCTCTTGATACCATGCTGTCGTACTGAAGTTTCTGTGTCTCTCTTGTATTGCGGTTCATGTTTCGCACACATACTCATGTATTGAATATAATATACATAGAATAGTATTTTTGTCTAACTCTAAATCTTAAAATGCAAGTAGAGGACAAATATGAATACTGAAGAGTAAATGGGTAGTAATATAATAATTTACTTTCATAGTGTTGTTCAGTGTAAATATTTTCTTATCAAAATACAGATAATTTTAATATTAAATATTGATTAATTATTTTGTATTCAGTCTTATATATAATCTTGATTTATAATATTATGTTATAAACAATTTTTGCTCCCATGCTGCACAAATACTGCATATTGCCTGTAATTCTTATAATTACAGTCTATGTACAAACAAGTGTACATTACATACAATTTTACCCATTCACCATTAAAAACAAAAAAATATATATCTATTATTATGACTAATGGTGAAGAGTGGAGGTAGACTGTAGAGATCTGAGGGCTGGGAAGACTAAAATCGTTTCTGTTGGTTGTGGTGCTACCACAACTAATATAAACCAGACAGGCCCTGTTATTCCGCCTCGAACAACCATTAGTAGAAGTACCATTAATGGCCGGTGTAAATGTAAATGGATAACCGTTGAGGATCATTTTTAAAACTTGAGAAGATCCATTTCATGCCCTCAGGATTATTCGGGATATATTTGAAAAATATTGGGTTGTAATTATTTGATTTTTACAGTAATGTGAATTCATAAAATAACAGAAAAGTAATGTAAAATTTTCACTTTTATCAATAACTTTCAAAACTTCTTGGTCTGGTAGAGATCCAAAAGTGGTGTCTAAATTAGAAATTTAGAGAAAAAATAAATTCAAAAGGAGAATTAGATACAGCCTTAGACTACATGTCACTACGCAACTTTTGAGAGGTATTATGTTTAACTATTCGAAACAAGAGGTATTATGTTTAAATATTTGAAACAAAAAATATCCCCATACAATGACGGAACACCCTAATGTACAGTGACCTCCGTAAGCAAAGTGCGTCCACCTTTCATTTTCAGTCTTAAATTTGATATAAAACCGTTACTTACCTACTATGTATGTTTGTCCATCCATTGTTTCTTCTTCGAGTCGTCCATTTCTATTTGAGACTTTGAGATATTAAACCGCATACGTACCATTGTTTGCCTTGTTACATATCTTATCATTTCATTTTTGCCTAGCATGCACCTTCGTAAAATGTTCTGCTACTCTGTAAGATTATATTATGGCGGCAAAAATTATTCATCTATGCAAATAGCTTGTAAATATTATATTTAATGTTATGGCCCAGGCAAATATTGGCGTTCCTCGTTGCATGTTGAAATACCGAGATTGTGTCGATAGTCGGGCAAACATTTTCCAGTTTACGTGTACGTTACCCTTTTCACAATCGTTAGCAACACGTGATCACAAACATTTAACTAACTTGCCAGCGTTTTATTAAAATAAAACACCCCTCTTGTCCAATTTAGAAACAATTCTTTTTATTATCTGACAAGTAAGTCATTGTGTTTACTCAGGTGTGAAGTTAAAAATGCTGCAGAAATTCGATACTTATAGTTAAATCATTCTACAATGACACCATGGGTGATTCGTAGGTGTATTGGTTCATTTGCTACAATACCTGTTTCAATGCTAGCAAGTAATGCAAATACAACTGCGAATTGCTTTTGCCATACCCATGATGCTACTGTTGATTGATTTACTTCAACTTCAAGCCTGCATTTAGCAATTTTAGATTTGGTTTATGTTTGAATTAATTATTATACTTATACTTTTTTTTATCCATTGTCTATTATAGGTCATGCAGGTCATGAGGAGAATGAAGAAATAAGTGAAGATGGATCAGTGAAAAAAGTTAGAGAAAATAATACTTTGTACAATTTACACGACCAGTTAATGCACAAGATATCATTCATCAAGAAATTCACCAAGTCATCAACAAAGATACATTTAGTGGGACATTCAATTGGCGCATGGATTGTGATGCAGATCTTAAAAGACGTTGATCTCAAGCCAAGGATCAAATCGGCAAATCTCTTATATCCGACGATTCAAAAAATGGCTGCTTCGCCGAATGGGTTCTGGCTCAACAAAATCGCAAGAAAAATCACTCCGTTAATTTTATTAATTATTTATATATTTTTTTTATTTCCCATGTTTATGAAAGTTTTTTTTATTTCAACTTACTTTCGCATAAAATCTCTCCGACATTCGATGCTTACGACGATTTTAAAATATTTGCGTCCATCCGTCATTGATAATGTTCTATACATGGCTTACGATGAAATGGACCGGGTGGTCGAAATTGACATGGAAAATTTGGAGAGGAATAAATCCATTATTAAAATTATTTACACTAAATTTGACGGATGGGCACCTGGAATGTACTTTGATGAGTTACGAAGCATTATGCCAGACTTATACATCGAAGAAGTCAAATATGAACACGCCTTTGTCATAAATGCTTCGGAACCTGTTGCTGCATTGACCAATAAATTTATTGGCAAATGTGTCTAATCTCTTGAATTTGAGATCAGTTACCTATAAAAGATTTCCTCTTATAACATTCCGATTATAAATATATATATATTTTTTTGAAGTAATGTATTATGAATATTGTTTCCTAATATGCAAAGAGTTTGATTTAGACTAAAATTATTGAATTGTTGTTATTAATTAAGATTTTTTTATACTTACTAGCTTAAGCAAAAATTCCTTTTCTTTATTATGGTTATCATGCGCGCCGCGTGGCCAAAGCCAAAAAACAAAATCAGAAGAAAATAAAGTCTTGTCAAAATTTAATTTTAATAATGCAGAACAAATCGTCACCGTTCAGGCAAAAGTCACCAACCCTGAAAATGGCAGTTTTGAGTTGAGTATGTCACCCGAAGCGTAAAATTATGTTCTTTAAGATGCAAAACTCACCACAGTACATTAGTTAGTAAAATTTTGCTTAAATCCGAATTATTTGTTTTTCACTAAATGACTTTCGATAAAATCTTAACAAGCAAAAGTCATTATAGGTGAATAGACATTATTGACTATATAAAAAAAAAAATCCTTCGTTATAAATATACAAGCAAAAGTCACTATACTATGGATGGTGAGTTTTACTGATCCTTCTTTTGGCTAACATTGTTCAGATTATTAACAAGCAAAAGTCACCAAACCATAATTGAGCTACCTTGCCTCCTTCAAAACCTTCCAGATGTTTTAATTAGCATCAAAAAGTAAAATTACCTTAGAGAAATTATTAAGAAGACATGCGAAAATAATTTAATGTAGATAAAACCTTAAAAACATTAAAATCTGATTTTTCCTGCATTTTCAAACTTTCAAATTGCGATATCTCAAAACTATGTTTTTAGGGTTGGTGACTTTTGCCTGAACGGTGACGAAATAAAAACTAATATTAATTGGTTGTAAATATGTATTATTAAGTACAGTACTCTCTCAGTAATCCGCCACCCCAAAAACCAGACAAGTGTCCAATTAGTGAAAGCGGCGGATTATAGTGCATACATACAAAATATGGTAAAAATTAAAACAGGTATTTCATAAAAATAGTTTTTATTGAGAAATTTGTACTAGCAACTTACGGTTTTATTTATAATCAAAAGCAAGTATGTATGTATTAAATCTATAATATAATTTGAAGAATATGTTTGGATATTTGTATGGTTGTTTGTACAGGCCCTCGGTTTTTCTTTATACAAATCCACACGCGCAGTTGGATTTCGACAAAATTTGGACAGTAGACAGAGGCCGACGAGCCGGAGTGCGTGGTCGGGGTCTTGAATTTCAGTTTTAACCCGTTGCACCCCGAGGACAGTTTTACGGTTTTTGCAGAAAAAAGGGTACAGGGCCTTGAAACGCGGAAGTTAATGCTGCAAACTCCATTTTTTATTGAAAATGTCGCTAGAATGTGCATTTAAAAAATATTGGCGTTTATTTCGGCTCGATCGGAGGTCAAATGGCATAGTTAGATGAAAATATTACTAACCGGCAGGTTGGCGCGGGCGACGCGTTACACGTAGATCGGAATACTTCACTCACGGACAATAATTGTATGTAGCGGCATCAGAGCCGGAGTGCTTGGTCGGGGTCTCGAATTTTAGCTTTAACCCGTTGCACCCCGGGGACAGTTTTACAATAATACATTGAATATGTACTACTTTTTAAAATATTTAAATGCAATAAATGTACAAAAAAATAAAAATCTCTAATATTATATTTTTTCACCTTTTTAAATTCAATCCCTTGCAATCTACGTTACTCCCGGGGAGCGCCGGGTGATACAGCTAGTTATACATATTTATAAACCAAATCCATTAACTGCATAGGTATCAACAGTAAATCACTAGATACAACCAGTTGTTCAGTGAGGCAGATATTCTGTAATGTCTAGGTGCCCTGCCTTTTCCTATTACCAAAAACTTCATTTTGTGTCCCGGTTGCATTGGAGCATGGCATAATTGTGATGCTGTCCTTGGGCACTTTCCTCCCTGTACATTACTATCTTTGCGATGAACGTACATTTTACAAGGGAGAAGTTTCAAAAATAAACCCTTATCATCTACGCAGCGGACTACTGAATTTGATATACGAATACCGGAAAATTATAGAGCTTGATTTTGTGCTTTCAACTAGTAAAAATAACGGCGGATTATTATAATAGTTGTCGGATAATCGAGAGGCGGATTACTGAGAGTGTACTGTATATAAACTATCAGTAAACCAAAAATTATTTTTTGGAACAATTAGGACAATTATTACATTTTTTTGTAAATTTTCATTTTCCAATAGAGATTCATTTATATGGCATTAATTATTATTATAATTTCATTTCAAATAATTAATCATTACACATTATGATTTTACCAAAAAGTTTGTACAAAATGATATTATAATTCTGTGATATGAAATAAAAATCATGGCAAGAAAGCAATTATGTTAGTATTTACTGAAAACACTTTTAATATTAATGCTGCTCAATGGAATGTAATGTAGAAAAATGTTAAGATTTTGTGACGTTACACAATACATCATCATGTTCGATCCCAAGAAGATCATATGGGCCTAAAGCAGAAGTTGTATTAAGGGCGATGCTTATACCAGCAGAATACCAGCAAGGCACCTAGCGGAAAAATACGATGCTTGCAATTTTAGACATTTTTTTGAAAATTTATAATTTCAACTGTATTAATTAATAAATATGTATCTGAAAACATTAAAAATATTTTTTTTTTAAGTCATAGATAAACTTGACTACGAAAAAATGAGTACTATTAAGGACAATATATTCATAAAAACTATGACAATATAAAATATTAATATTGAATTGTCTACGTTGCTTCATCTTAAATAGTATATTGTCTCCATTTTTGAATAATTCAAGTGAATTGCCAATTGAATTTAGCCTTCACTCAGCCCTGAGAAAAATAGAGGATCGAGAGTAATGTTTTCAGATACAAATTTATTAATTAATACCATTGAAATTGTAAATTATCAAAAAAATGTCTCAAATTGCAAGCTTCGTATTTTTCCGCCAGGTTCTCTGCTGTGAAATGGATGTTAACCACTTGCTCAACATATTAGGTCTCTGAAAAAAACTTCATATAAATTTGCCACACCTGGGGTTTGACACCAGGACCCTCTACATATGCGGGGGCGAACCTATGGTACGCGTGGTAATTTTGCTGGCGCGCGAAATAATCTTAGATGAAATCAGTTGTATAAAATAAATTTGAATTTTTTAACGAGAGGAAATTGGTTATTCTTCATCACATTTGCAATATGGCGCTTGAGTCGGCCGGGTGGTCATTGTAATAATATGAACAAGCATTTGGTTTAAATGGCTTCATGCCAGTAAATGTTTTTGGGTGGTTATAAGTTCTAATTTTATTGGAAATGCATGACAGTCGCATTTAATAAATAGTTGTTAAGTTTCTAATAAAATAAAATTACAAGATAAAAAGAACTTTTTCTATACAACGTTTTTAAATTTTGTGTTTGAATCATATAAACTTGACTTGACTAGCTTAAACCATCAAAAAAATTTGTACTTGATAGAAATAATACTGAAATGTCATATTGATTTCCATAGTAACGCACGTATATGGATTTCTTCCGAAATAACTTTTCATACAAAGCAGAATTAACTGAAAATGAAATCAATTCTACTTAAAGATGGCTAAAAGTATTAAAAAAATGCATTCGCATCGTGTTCTGATATACTTATTCTAAAAGTTTCAAATGTCTAGCTAGTCGGGAAGTTAGTTAAAAATTGATTGCAAGATTTCAAGTCATCAGTTTTCTCACAAGCATAGTATTTTGGGTGGTTATACCTTCTACTTGTTAACTGGATGGCTACCAATGACGTCTTAAGACCCAAACTTTTCCGTGAACGGAACGCCACTCATACAAAGATGACGTCTTTGGATGTCCCGCTCTAAACGGGATTTTACTAACGTAAATCAATTATTTTAAACATACAAATATTTTGAACACACAACGACATATATTGGAAATATCGTCACATACTCAGAATTGAAACAGAGTTCGTTGTTACCACTTGAAACGTAAATTGATTTAATTTTTTTAGTTTTGCAATAAAATCCGCGGCGTGCAAGGTACTGCCATACACACACCTACCGGCAGTAAAAAGGTTAATTCACAAATATCTTATTTGTTGCGGTTTTTCCTCTGTTTTTCTAATGAATATATGCGTTCAATGGTGAAATTTTCTGCTTTTTTTATGAACAAACGTCGCATTTAATTGAGGTTTCACCAATATGTGTCGTATGATTGCATAAGAACAAATATCGCATTTAAAATTGTGTTTTTAATTTTAGTTTTATTATCACTTTATGGAGACAACTATTTATTTTTGTAAGCTAAACCGATGTCAAGATCTCTCTAAATTTTTGATCTAACATACTTGGCAATAATTTTTGTATCAAATTAATGTTGTAAGCCTCAAATTATTTGAAATAGTCATGTATTTTTTGCATTTCTTCTAATATTAAAAAGTATCAATACTGCGACACGATGCCGATTCCAAGTATCGACACTTTTTCTTTTGATATGACAATGGCTCTACTTATAGGACATACACCAATACCACAGAACAGATTAATAAATAGAATTCCAATAGGCAATACCCCAATACACTACATTTTGACTCAGGGTTTTGAATGTGTGAGTGTCCTACGAAAATGAACAACAAATAAACGTGCAATAGTGTGTTGAAACCTTCAAAATACACCAATATTGAATGAGCGTCAGTGCATAAACGAGAGCAGTGCATAAATTGTCAGGACAAAGGACAAGCGTATTCTTGAGATCGGTTGCCTGATACTCCACACCCATTAGGTATTTCAGTTCCCATTATTTCTGAGTTCCCTGACCAATACCCACAAATACATTCTATAGTGAAATTATTTCTCAAAGGATTAACCCTGTTGCTACGAATATACAAAAATAGTTTTGTTAGTTGGTAAAGAGATGGCGCCATGCGTTGTTTAAATATTGAGAGAAGAGGAGCTCGCATCATGAGAATGTTCCAAAATCGTGAACATAGGTATATTTTCATAATTTGAGGTTTTTACAAAGAGTTTGGGCAATAACTAGATGTACGTAGTCATATTTTTTTTTTGTTTTTTTTTTTATGTCGTAAATATAATATACAGTTGATTCCGTTTAATTGGAACACACCATTGGGACTAGGTCATTTTGGCCCAATTAAGCGGCTACCCCAACTAAATGAATTCCACGTAAAAAATTAAATATTTTTCTTTAAAAAAATAATTTATTCTACACTTACCAGGAGAATAATAAAATTTTGAAATAAAATAATAAGTAGATACACATATTCAGCGAAGGAATATTACTTGAAAGTGTCAAACCATATCTTGGCAAACGTCATAATTTTTAAAATAAAATTGTCAAAACGCAAATTTATACATAATTGCAACATATTACCTTGCACATGCAACGTGGTGTAGCGGTAAGCGGTAACTGAATACGGTATGGTAGACCTAGTGGTAGATATTTGATTAATAACAAGGCAACATGTAATTATTGAAGTGCTGTTATGAGATCACATATTAAATTTAAAATTAAGTCTTAATGTCAAACAACACTATCTACAAAAGTGCAACTTTACAGGAGAGCCAAAAAACGTTTTTTTAGTTTTTTGTAGCTCAACAAAGGAAATGTTCATTTAAAAACTAATGTTCATATTTTATACTTTATCGTATATTGTACATTTATCTTGCTTATGGTGATGTTAAAATAAAATTTATAGGTATGGTTTTAAAAAATATATGAAAACTAGGGTAACTTTATGTAGTTAACGTTAAACTTTACTGACGATATAAAAAGAAACTAGAAAAGATTGACATAAAGTTGTTTGACTATCATATAGACGAGAATTTAAAATCGTTAAAAAAAAACTTTTTTGTAGATAACGTTGTTTGATTTTAAGCAGTCCAAATTGTTTCTACATATTTTTTTCTTGAGTTTATATTATATTCTTGTTAAGGCCATGCATTAGTTGAGGCACGGTCTAAAAAGATCGTCGCTAGGCGATGCGCGGACTGCAGGTCACGGGTGCAAATGACACCTGTCAAACGAAATATTATTTTTCATATAAATCCAACATACGTTCATTTTATGTTCTGTTTATTGTTCTATTAGTAACAATAATAATATATTCATTGACATGTTTTCTTTTTAAAGTAAATGGGTAACGTTTTTAGTCATCTTTACACGATTTTAGAATTAATTGACCCGTCGCCATCACGCAGCAAAGTGACGTGCTTCTGGCTCGAGATTCTCTCAGTGAATGGCAGCGAGTCCAAAATTTCGTCGCGCCTACAGTTGGAAATTATTTGGCGTTTCACTGATGCGTCACCTTAACACTACGACAAGCCATGGCCCAATGATAGTAGTAATGAAGCAGCAGTGTAATTAGTAATAAAAGTTAAACAATCACAAACATCCAGGCTTTCAGAAAATCACATAAATATATTGTGACCTCACTTGGAATCGAATTTGGAGCCCCCGGATGAGAGGCCAATGCTCTACGCACTGGACTACGAGGGTCGCGTGTAATATAATAATATGTATTATGCGGCGGCTCTCGTGGTGCAGTGCGTAAGGTGCTCTCGTTCCATCCGGGAGCTCTGTGTTCGACCCGGCGAGGACACAACACATTTATGTGATTTTATCAAAGCCTGGGTGTTTGTGATTGTACATAATTATTACTAACAACTACCATGTACGAAAAAGCAAGAATATGGTTATTAATCATTTAAAAAAAATGTATTGTGATCTCAGATTCACTATCCGGTTAAGCGATGTAAATTTCTTTTAGGTCCTTGGTTTGATTTCCGTTCCTTGAGATTTGGCCCAAATAAGCGGCTGCTCCAATTAACCGGTGGCCCAATTACGCAGAATCGTTTTTATACACATAATTATTATGTTCTGTATGTTGGCGCCTTGAATGATTGCGACTTGTTTTGTGTAATTGATATTTGCGATTTTTGTTATAGTTCATTGAATTGTCACAGCAGTGCAAGGCGTTTTTTTTTCAGACCAGCCCTGACAAATAATTATTATAGTGTTGCACTTTTGCACTGTTTACGTACATGCACGATTTGGCGATTTTACGCGATAGTTATGTTTACAACCCATATCAAATAAATCTTTAGTTTTTTCTTCACAAACGTAACAATTTATGGAATTGACCAATCAAGTGAATATAAAATTTTGGCGAGATGTTTGCGATTTTTGGCGATGCAATGCGAAATAAATCTGCAATTCGAAATGACACATCAAATTTAATCTTTAGTTTTACTTTCTTTTCTCAGATATACTTTCATATATTTGGGTTTCATCTATGTTGTCTTCAACATCGCTGTGTATGACAGTAATAACCCACACTTTGCCGCCGAATTTAACCGGTACCATTTTTCCGTTTCAGATCGATGTTGACAGCTTTTTTAGCCGTATCATTTTTTTCCAGCGAATTTAATAAATTCCATTTCAGATCAGAAACGACAGCTTTTTCAACACAAAAAAAATTTCACTGGCGCATTATAAATTCCGTTTCAGATCAATGTCGAGAAGCCTATTTTTAGAATTTTTTGGCCGATTTTTTTACCGACCAATTTGAGACATCTATTCTTGGTAACAATTTCTCAAATTTTCTATAAGTATGTACCTATTCTCATTGACGACTTCAAGAATAAGAAGAACAAAAATAAGAAGAACAAGAAATATCTGAAGGGTAGGCACACGCAAAAACAGTCCATAGAGACAAAATGATAAACGTTGTAGATAATCTATTTATATAATTTTTAAGCCTTATTGTCCTTTATATTTATTTTAAACATTTCATGACTGCATAAAGTATTTTTAGTACATAAAATAGTATTCTTTTAAACCCCTCGATCTAATGTTTTAGAATATAGTCATATTTCTGTACATCCATGTGCAGTGGTGTTAAGATTTTTTAGGTTTATTGATTTTTAAACGCATTTATAAAACCATTAGTAAAATTTATGTGAACATTATTATAGTGAAATATTTACGATAAAAAATTATATTGATAATCTCTGTGATTCCAAATTTGACAAGAATTAGGCATTTTATTATTCAAAAAATGGGCAAGATTAACACATTTGAAGATAATTCTAAAGATACTGATTATAAGCTATGTCTTTGACCATTCAAGTGTGATAAACATCCTACTAATAATGATTGCTTTATAATGATTATTGACCTAAGAATAAGTTAGTGTTTTTTTGAAATACGCCATTTCTTTTGGCATTCTCCAGTGGTTAAGCTACAACATACGGCCGTAGCCATAAATTGACAAACTTAAACTGAAGTAGGGAATAAGAACATGTTATCGCGCGTGTTTGAACATGTACCGAACCGAAAAAAAATTCTTCATCTGTGAATTTATTTTTTATTGTTTTTTCTCATTATTTATCTACAAATTTCGATCACAACCTCTGTGTGACTTTCACTTATCTATTGTAGCTACATGGCCTAGCTGTCTAAGAGCGCAGACGCACGGATTTGTTTTATCCAATTGGTGATTCTAATACTAATAATGCACAATACAATCAGCGCACAGTAAGGATTATACAGGGGGGGGGGGTTCGGGTCCATCTTCCATTAATAAGGGCTGACTTGTCAGCTCACGATCTTGAGTGTTTTTAGAGTAGTCGTACCGACAGACCCCTAAGATTTGGCGGAGACATCGATTCTTAAAGTTAAAACTAGTCCTTTAGAACCTGGTAAGATGCGTGCCCGGAAACTTGTACGTATGCAGTTTGCCGTATCACACTTCACTGTGAAATGTTGTATCGGAAATATATGGCCGTATATTAAAGACCGTCCAACCTCTTTGGGTCGTATAGTACTGACATAAAATGGATCTCTAAATAAAACACGGTTCTTGTCGGTTTACACTTTTTGAAAATAGCCGATATACTGGATTATTTGTTAGGTTAAGTTTTCATTCTTGAATTATTCATGAATTTAGCCAAAATCAGCTATGAAAATTGAATTAACGTTCATATTGAATCTAATAAAATTGGAGACCGTATAGTATAGGGTCATCTCTTAGTAAGCTCACGGCGAACTGTGCCACGGTGAAATGTTTTACGTACAATTTACATGTAACCGGTAAGCTTACAGGTAGCACGCACGCGTTGAAAAAACGGCATTTGGTGCCAAAAGAATACAGCGTTGACCCAAAATGGAGTACCTAGCCAGATTCTAATTAGAATATTAGAATTAGGATATTTCATCTTCTGACTATTTGTGGGGAAAATATATCCATTTTCATATAATATATTAGTTCTTTCAAGGGTGTTCAAACAAACAGGTAACGTGCTTTCCCCTTATTGCAAAATATCATAGACATTATTCTAATATTCATAATAATTGAAATTATACGATTGATTTAAAATTTATTGAATAGAAAATTTTAAATCTAACATGCGTACTTTTTTCTGGATTATGGAAATCGGAAAATATACACAACCTTCGTATTTCTTGTCTACAAAAGCAAAATAAAAACAATGCACCAAATTTAATGTGAATTTTTTGGAGGGTTTTTTCCATCTACCATACAAGTCCATGAAAAGGAATTTATTATCAAGAGCTGCTACAGCCGTTCTAGGACGATTTGGCGCCGGGACAACTGGACGCCACGCAATTCGAAGATAAATAGACGTCATGTACCTACCTACTTATACGTACTTTAAAAAAAATAGTTACTACTATTTATATTTAAATTATTATTGGTATTATGATTTAATAGTTGGTAAGAATTTAAATATGCACACGTAAATAATGATTTAATCGAGCATATGTTTACGTTCCAACGAAAAAAGAGTTTTTATTTTTATATAAATCCTTAGGCATGGTAATTCTCAATGCGCAATAAAAAAAGAGTAATATGAATTAAAACTAGTGCGGCGTCGAATTGTCCTGGCGTCCAGTCGTCCCATTCCTGCTACAGCGGCTAAAGTAAAAGAGCTGCAAATGCAGTTTCATTATTGATAATATGAATACAACCAAGGTAATGGTTATTGAACAGGCTAATCTTCTACCTGCAACAAATACACTTTAGCGAGACAGCTGGCCATTGCTAGAGCTACACAAATTTTTGCATAAGGACCATTTTCGTGATGATTTATATTCCTCGAACCTTTCATGGGAAGGAAGGTCCGAGGATTTTTTTTGCAATCTATATTTCTGCTTCACATCCGCCTTTTTCACAAATCGTCGATCCCCAGATGCACAAACTCGTTCATTGTTTCAGAGTGTACTTGCTGCGGGTAGAAGTTTAGCCTGATTGATAACGATCATATTTATATTATTCATTCTGACCATGTCCGATCCTAATAGGATCATATGGGCCTCCACGGAGTGGAGGTTTGCATTAACAGATTTTGTTTTCACGAGAAATGAATGTCAGCCACTTGCTCAACCTATTAGGTTCATACTCTGTCTCGTACACAAATTGAAAAACAATATGTGTACTTGCCAGACCCAGGATTCGAATCTGAGACCCACGGCACTATAGGCCAACTTTTAAGCCGCGTGGCCATTGTGGGTGTAATATTTATAGGAATTGTAAAATAAAACTTACGAAGAAAAAAAATGCTGTGTTATTTTGTCAAATGAATGACAATTTAAAAACGTCTTATTCTCAAAAATTAGTTCAATGGATTTGTAAGAAAAGCCTTCCAATTCGTTATATCGGATGTTTCAGTGTTTCACCCCCCCCCCTTTAAAAGGAAAGCTGCAAAATTTCCCAAGCCCCGCAGAAAACGGTCGATAAGTTTCCCGCTATTCCATTGGCCACAACCGTTCGTTTTCTCACGCCTCCTATAATACATATATATACCTACACTCATAATAAATGTACCTACCCATTTAGGTACCAGTGTCGTACCATTACGGCGATTTAAAACAATTAATTCAAAGGGGCATCAAGACATCAAAATGGTTTGCCTGATTGAACGAAACAACGGGAATTTCCAGTTCATAATACTGTTGGGTATGTGATGGTTATTCAGGCAGTTAACGAATATCAGCAAGGGCCCGGACTCAGGAGGGGCCCGGCGAGGCGAGTCCTACCAGATAAGTGAGATAAACATACATCACAAACTAGCTTTAATAGGAAAAAACCCGCCTGCGGCGCTATTTTCCTTCAATAATATTATAATTTAAAATTATATAGTTGTATGACACAATTTTTAATTGTGTATCGATACTCGACAACTCCATAATTTAAATATACAAAAACAAAGATATACATATTAATTTTACCACGTAGGTATACCATTTGGAAAACGCTACTGTAGAGCGTCACACCGCCTTTATCCTTAGCGATAAGTAGGGGGGGGCGCTAAAGATCCTAGCCAGGGGGCCCGGTTCATAATGTGGGGGCCATGTCAGCAATTATGCCAGTGACACCTCTATTCTTCAGAAAGTGAAAAAAAAATGTAGGTAGGTACATATTCACAAAACTCACATTAAAGTGTAAGCATCCTTGTGGTATAAATTACTCTATATCACTGTATTTTAAACACACACAAGATAGTTGTGTAGTGCTTAATAAAATAGTGTAGGGTTTCTGTTTTAAAACATCTAATCAACCCCTCTCCCCATTTATTTGATTCACATTTGTAAATATTTCTGGTTATCAGGATAACGATTATCGACAGCTAAAACAATATAAGCGACGGGATGATAAAGGTTGAAAGACCGCTCTAAGTAAAACAGGAAATACTTTCCTATAGTCACTTCAGAATTAATCTAACTAATCACTTATTTAGATTTTTTACACCTACTTCATTCACTATGTGTGAATTGGGATACACATATTTATATTCTTGATTTTATTTCCAAGTTGCAAATAACAAATATTTTTTTCTATATTCTCGTGATTTTAAATTATTGTATGTAATATAATATTGATGAGAACTGTGAACCGACACAAGACCTCCAAACATGTAACAGGACACGAACAGATATTGTCTACAATCATTTCCCATCACGATATATGCCAGACATGCGACACAAAAAAATCTCCAAAAATTGAGACAGTTTAAATGGGAAATTATGACATATCCAGCTTAGGGATTGCACTACCGGTATTTCAAAACTGGTATTCCAGTATTCAATACCGAAATACCGATTTTAAAAATCCGAAATACCGGATTTTTCGGTATTAAGAAAGCACACTCGTTTACGTTTTTGAAAATGAATTATAAGTTATGTGCTGCTAAAATGCAAATATATTGAGTGAATCCAACAGAGGTGAAATAATAATAAAACGAATTTCATCAAATATATTTATATAAGTAATTGTCGCGATGAATTATCATAATATTATTTCGAAATAGAAAACATCCGTGACAAAAATGTACAATTATTCTATAATTATTGATGACTGTACAAACGTGGAATATAAGAAGCTTTTCCTGCAGCCGGACTTATTTGCACTTGATGAACTTTCGAGGGCTTTTGTTAAAATTATCAATGTATTCAAATTATTTGTAAAAAATACTAGTTCTACAACTATGATCAATACAAATTTTTTAATGTCAACATAATAAATGTAGATATGTAAGTTTTTGCTATAAAATAATATTTTTAAAAGATTTTGATAGTTATATTTTTATTGATAAGAACCTACTTCTGTTTTTTTAAAGTTTAAGAAATATCGGTATTAATACCGGTATTCAATAAGAAATACCGAAAAACCGGTATTGACATTTTCATTCGGTATTGCAATCCCTAGCCAGCTGTTTTACTGACTTGGCACCATCGGATTATCATTTTTTTTCGTGGTCTACAACTCTACTAAACCATATTAATGGGAAACAGTTTAAAATAAAATAAGATGACCAAAAGGGAACATATTATTTGCTCAAAACTGAGAAAATCCTATCGCCAAGGAATTTAAAATTTAGGGACAAGATGGGATGAAATATTAAATAATGTATAGCTTGGATTAAACACGAGAAACTACAGTATCTCGACCGCATTATGAAAGTAGTAATGTATAGCATTCCCCAACTTGCTCTCCGAGGAGAGTTTAGTGGTAAACGTAGCGGAGGAAGACGCCGCATTTCGTGGCTAAAAAAAACACAAACCTTTGTGATTGGTATGAGTGCAGCTCCACCGAACTGTTCTTGATGGTCGACACTAGATCAAAAATCGTCCTGACGATGTTCGACCTACGTTATGAGATGGCACGATAAGGAGAAGAAACTTTAAAAATAAAAATTTTGTATTATTTCAATCATTCTTAAAATAATTTTGCATAATTTTTATGATAGCCTGTTAATATTAACCCATTCACTACGGACATTTTAATTATTATTTGATTACCACATTTAAATAGCATGCTAATTATATTATCTAATGGCCACCTGATGGACAACGTATTTTTGGAAAATGTATTTTCAACTGGTTGGTTGAAAATAATTAAAAAATGAATGTTATAATATAAAAGGTTATGTTAATTTCTTTCATAAAATTTTGACATGCCATAAATACAATTAGGTAATTTCTTTTATTGTGTTAACTGTCAATGTTCCTCTGAGGCGGACGAAACCGGTCCAGATATTAATTAATAAAAGTGGAATAAGTACGATAGAATTTTGCGTCTTATTAAATTAAATTAATAACACAATTTGGGTAATATAAATATGTAACTTTTGAAATTACGGACCCTCTAATAAGTATGTAAGGTACGCCAGTGATTACATTGTTGGAGAATGACTGTAATACTTGTACCTTACCTATGTGTTTGTAGTAGACACTTTGTAATATATAAATATACGTATTTGGAAGCTTATCTATGTATGAGCTTCGTTCATAGTAATTTCCATCGTGTTTTGGAAAATTCTACCATGATACACCTACGTGCTGTTTCAGAGTCATTTTAGGTTCTATTCTCGACAGCATCATTTTGATTATTTTCAAACGTATCTATAGGTCGTGTTAACTAATGATAATCTAATTGTTTGTTATTCAATTCTGATTATACATCAAGTTTGAGGGTGTTTAATTATTCGTTATTAGAATTACCTCAAAGAAATAAATTGCATGATTTACAGATAAATCGATAGTTTAAAAGGCTATATCTCAGTTTAGGCATGGTCTGAAAAGATCGTGACTAGGCGATGCGCGGATTGCGGGTCGCAGGTGCAAATGACGCATGCCGAACGAAATATAATTTGTCATATAAATCCGACATGCATCCATTTAATGTTCTATTAGTAACAATAATAATATATTCATTGACATGTTTTCTTTTTAAAGTAAATAGTTAACGTTTTTAGTCATCTTTACACGATTTAAGAATTATTACCCCCGTCGCCATAACGAAACAAATTTACGTATTCACACCTCGACGTTCGGTCTCCGAGTGCCAGCGAGTCCAAAATTTCGTCGCGCCTATAGTTGAAAATTATTTGCCGTTTCACTGAAGTATCGCCTTAAAAGCGAGAGCACCCATCCAAGAAGTGAATCGTGTGAGTTCTAGTCCCACTCAATTCAACGTTTTCTAGGATTTTTTCTACTAAGTATGTATGACACCCACGATAGTCGCTTGGCTTAAGGTCCCAGGTTTGAATCCTGGATCTGGCAAGTACACATATTGTTTTTCAATTTATGTATGAGTCAGAATATGTATCTAATAGGTTGAGCAAGTGGCTGACATCCATTTCTCGTAAAAATAAAATCTGTTAATACAAACCTCCACTCTGTGGGGGCCCATATGATCCTATTAGGATCGGACATGGTCGAAAGAATGTATGATACCCACGATGGCTGGGCGCCTTAAATGTCGGCCTATAGCGTCGTAGGTCCCAGGTTCGAACCCTGAGTCTGGTAAAATACACATATTGTTTTTCAATTTGTGTTTGAGTCAGGGTATGGACCTAATAGGTTGGGCAACTGGCTGACTCCATTTCTCGTAAAAAACAATTAATATGTTAATACAAACCTCCACTCTGTGGAGGCCAATTTTATTAGAATCGGAAATGGTCGAAATTTTTTTTTCGAGGTTTTCCAAAATATTGGTTTTTTTCGATATTGAGAGTCTATCAGGAATGAATACTTCGGTCACTTTTAATATAAAACGCAGACATGTTTGAATTTTCTCATTTTACTAGCGATAGTCAGTACGAAATACGAAAATAAAGAATTACAGAATATATAAATGAATATACGGATTAGATTTATTTTTATTTTCCAAATCAATGATACAGACAACGGTTGGATATAGGCGCGTAATCCACTAGTCACACCTCACCTCAATACTTCACTGCAAATAATTAGTAATGTAATAACTTTTCTATCATCTAAGGTAATAACAATGTAGTCTGTAAGCTGCTCAAGTTTCATCAATATTGGTCTAGTAGTTTTTTAGTTATAATGGAATAAACCGACTGACAGACAGGTAAACTTAACTATGTTTTGTGTTCATAGATATTATGGAAATAGTCAAAGTGATGTCCAAAGGGCAAATATTTCGTAATCACAAAGACAGCTCACTGTTATTTATTAGCACTTAGGTATGTGAGCTAGTTTCGAGTAGTTAAGGCCTATTATCAATCCAACATGCGTTATATAACATATAATATAACGAAACATGAAACAGGCAAATCACCACTAATTCTGCTTCTTCACTACTTGTATTATGCGGTAAATGTATCTATTAGTTTTATCCTATGAACCTATTTTACGAATATTAGATCTTCGCTATCAGCTCTGCCAATTGGTAGATATATGCAATGGCATTATTAATGGACAACGCACTCAATACAGTAGCTAGCAAGTAAATTCGCGCATAGCGACATTCGCACATGGATAGATAGATGTCACGCAATTTCCATTATGCGATATCACGTATCGGAAATTTATAGCGATATGATCTTTATTGATATGGCGTTAGAATAGTGTTTCTAGTGTCAATGTTCATTTGAGCGAACCCGTTTGAACCGAACCATTCGGCAGACCCGACAAAAAGCATCGAGAATGTATAGCAATATCACCTTTATTATAATGGGGTTAGAACAGATTATGCCATTCGGCAGACCCGACAAAAAAAGTGAGTGTCATTTTTTTTTCCAGATGCTTCGTCCATATTAATGTCATTGGATAATATGCCATGGACCAGTGACGAAGGGTGGAGGTAGGTTGTTAAGATCCGACATAAATAGTGCACACTAAAGTTTGTCAGTCATACATATTTGTTTTCATTGAACTAAGACTACAATGCGTAGATAGTGTTTGTTAATTTTTAAAATTAAATCAAACCCTGCTTAATCCAAGCCATAGTAGATAATAGTAAACAATATTTTTTTTTCTTAGATTTTTTATAGATAGAAGAAAAAATTATATGGTTGGTTTAGGCAGGGAGTAATGAATTAAAAAAAAATAACCAACGCCATCTGTAATAATAAATATTCTTAAATCAACGAAAACAAATAAGTAAAACTGTGCACTATTTTTGTCGGATCGCCCATATCATACATAAACTATTATGGTTTGGTTTAGACAGGGTTTAATTGCTAACTTTAAAAACTAACCAGCACCATCTGTAAATTGTATTCTTAGTTTAATGAAAACAAATAATTATGACAAAGTTTAGTATGAATTACTTGTGTCGAATCTTAACAGCCTAACTTCACCCTTCGCAGCTGCCATGATAATCCAAACGCACAAATTGAACAAAAAACGAAGACGTGATTTTTACCCAGGTGTGTAGGCACAACAAAATATCAAAAATATCTATTTGTTTTAGACAATTTTGAAACATTTAAGCCCTATTTGTTAGCAACTATTTTTAAATATTTTTGAAAAATTGCATATTTTAGGTTTAAGCACATCATCATCATCAGCCGGGGTCAATTCACTGCCGGATGAAGGCCTCCCCAAGTTTCTTCCAACTCTCTCGGTCCTGTGTCATTCGCTGCCACGTATTTCCGCCGAACGTTATCAGTTCGTCAATCCAGCGGCTTTAGGGTGACCCTGTGGCCGTTTCGTGCCCCTTGGATACCATTGGATGATGGCATTTGTCTAGCGGCCGTCCTTTTGACGAGTATTATGCCCCGCCCACCTCCATTTCAGCTGTTTGGCAACGTCTATTACATCGTGTACTCCTGTCTGCTTCCTAACCCATTCGTTTCTCTTACGGTCCTTTCGCGTGATGCCCAAAATACACCTCTCCATTCCTCGCTGTGCGACTCTTAACCTTTGTACGTCTCTCGTGTTGAGGGTCCACGTCTCGCAGCCATACGTGAGCACGGGCAGCACACATTCGTTGAACACCCTGCGCTTAAGACATAATTGTAGGTCATTCTTGAAGATACTATTTAGACGTCCTGAAATCACTCCATCCCAGCTTTGTTCTGCGAGCAATTTCATCGTGCATGCTTCCGTCTATGGGCACCTGCTGTCCGAGATCGACACAGCTGCTGACTTGCTCGAGCTGGGTGCTATTAATACAGATAATCGCTTGGTTCGAAAAGCAGTTCCTCATCACTTTTGTCTTTAAGCACATATTTTCACATAAACACAAAATTAATTAACACAATAACATTAGTAAACACAATTGAAATGTTAGAATCATCTACAAAGTCACTAAGTAGCGAAGCAAATTAATATTTTCAACAATACTGCTGCTAAAATAAGAAAATGTTACTGAACCAATTGGAATAAAAAATAAGTACACAATTAAATAGTGCTTTAAATAAAAATACTGGACTTCAAAAGCTGCAGAATATTTAAGCTGTTTTGGAAAATCAATCAGATTCGTCAAATGTTAAAATTTTTTCTACTTCAGAAATAGTTTTATTTACATACGCAATAATAACATCTGTAGAACCAAGTGGAAGGAAGTTTTTCCATAGGTATATAAAAAATTGCTAGGATCAAATCGTCAAAGATTCACTTTCGAAAATTTGAAGCGTTATTTTTTTATTTGTTGTAATAAAGCTTTTTCTTTTTGTGAATAAATAATAAATTAAACTGTCGACATATATATATAATTTATTGTAATACTTACTTAATTTTTAAGCACCTATTTTTGTTTTTTTGCACATAATTATGAAATTTTAGTAACCTATTTTTCAATTATATCTACAAATTTTAGGTACATATTATTCATTGGTTAGCACCTAAAAATCCTAGGTCTAGTGATTACATTGTTCCACAGGGTGATAAGGGTGCAAACGTAACATTACGTACATAGATTTGAATCAATTTGGATGGAGATAGTCGGATTCTTTCAGACGATTCCACATCTATAAACAACAGTATAATATTATGAAAAATATGCAATGAATGCTTTGCAAGTCGCATAATGCTAGAACAGAGGCTGATAACATTTTCTCCGTGGAGGGCGCAATATAAAATGGGAAAATCGCCTAGGGCACATGCATATAGTATTTTTGAAGTTATACTTCTTTTGGCGCATTTGGGAAAACAGATCAGAGTGTATTTTTGGCGTGTGGCGAAGTTGCGCGCGCCGATGTTACACGTTTGACATGTGACGGAAGTTGCGGCGCCGATGCAACACACAATTTTTTGATTGATTAATAACTTAAAATCTTATTAATATGTAGTATCGCATAACCCCAAAAAGTTTAAATGTATACAGCAACTAAATAAAATTGCACCGCAGTTGACTTTTGGAAGTTATACTTCTTTTGGAAGAGAGTGAAATTGAAGCTGCGCGCGCATACCGTTACGACAGTTCGCGACAGTATAAATTTAGCTGCGAATCAGAAAGCTCTATATACAAACGCAAGTTTGCTAGTAGAATTATTGTTCCGTTGCTCATAATAATAATATAATAAGCTCAAGAAAGTGAAGTAAAGAAGTGTATAATTTAACAAGATAATTAAGAGCTAGTCGAAGAATCTAGGTTATTACAAGTTTTGTTACGCCAAAGAAGTATAACTTCTAACGCGCGTACATATACACACCGATTTAAAAAAAAATGTAGATAGAAAAAAAAATGTTCTTGTCTGTTTTGTGGAAGCTAGCGGAAAACAAATTTTGAAAATAGCCGATACCTATACTGGATTATTTGTTAGGTTAGGTTAAGTTATCATTCTTGAATTCATGAATTTTGCCGAAATCGGCTATGGAAACTGCTGTTTCTGGTAAACAGACTTGTACAGGACAAAATCATATTAATTATAAGAAAGATGTAAAAGACTTTATTTTTTTACTCGAGTAAGTAATCAGAATGTAAATAGAAAATTACCGCCATATTGCGTGAATAAGAAAATCGGAATGGCAACTGAGCGTATGTTCATATTTGTGAAGTTTACCAACTTAACTAATATACAATTGTAATTATCATAACAGAAATGACGCATCAGGCAACTTCCATATGTGTAAGAAATATGGGATTCCACAATGTGGGGGTTGTATTTTTAAAAGATTTTTGTTTTTATGATAAGTTCTTATTGGTCACTTTTTCAACCATTTAGGTCCATCCTCTGGGCTTAAACTCAAACACACATTGATAAAACAATACGTGAGTTTGTCATAATCAGGATACGAACATTATAATATTATAACGAATGGAATAAAACACAATATATAGGTCTATATGGTGTGAGACTTTCGTTTTCCACCACATTATAAGCCGACACGTTACCTCTCAGCCATCATGCTGTCTATATTCCATAATATATAAGTACCTAATTCTTTTTCTTCCATCCTGTCACGACCCAGCATTGGGGCATAGGGCAATCACAAGTTCGCGCCACTTCCCTCGGTCCATCGCCAACTCTTGCGCCTCCTGCCGTGTCAGACCTGCAGTACGTAGGTCACTTTTGTAGCACCGCTACAGGGTGAGGGAGGGCCGGCCATTATTAATTTTCGGTTGGTGCAAGGACAGGTTGGAAAAAAAACAATGTTTAATTGAAAATATAATGATTTATTTAATTTACAATAATATACACGGGTTGTTTTATATTCAACAAATCAAAATAACAATTATTTAGATCGGTAATAATAGGTCCAGTGGTGGGTTTAAGTCCTGGGCGTTGGCCGTTGACTGATTCTGATGCCCCCACGATAAAAAATAGAATAAAAATCATAGGTAGGTACATTTCAACTACCAACGTACCTAGGTAAACACATCGCGAGCCTAATACTACAAGGTTCTAAGTGTTCATCCTTGAGAAAGCAAACCCAACAATGAAGTAGTATTCTAAGCTGATACATTGTTACTTTTGTTTCAATTTCAATTTCAATTTCAATTTATTTATTTTTACATATTGTGGACATTACAAATTATAAGTTTAAGACGTTCACAACATGACATAAAAAAGAGATAGATAATATGTTATTAAACAGTAGAAATATGTACATACAAAAATATTAATTATATAGGTACATTTCGCCAAGGATAACCACTTAGAACCTTGTAGTTTTCTACTCGCGACATGTCTTTCCTACAATCACATCTTGTCACTTTATAATAATCATTATTGCATTAGATAATGATGACACACAATAATGTTAGTGTTTTTGTATACAAGAATCTGTTTGGGAGATTACAAATTATAATATTATATCCAGCGCTCGAAATGGACGATTTTACCAACCGGAACGCTCGATAATTTCCCGAAACTACATATTTACGTAGTAGTTGTATGTATTGTATGGAAATACACCTGCCAAGATCAGATGTGTCAAATGGAGTAGCTTTCTTTAAACATGTGGCATAACGTTGTCGGCGCCCGTACATGAAAATCGAGGCGTTACGTCACGTAAAATATATTTTTTTTTACTATGATTCCGACAAGTTTCGTATGAACTTTAAAACATATTATATAGAAAGTAAATTGATTCACGAATTCAATATATAATTTTTCCACAAGACGGAGCGATAATTTCGGGGATTTCACGAGCAGGAGCTGCGCTCCGGTGCGTTCCGGTCCATTTCGAGCGCTATTTATATCCCTTTCATGTTTGTTGGAGGCGTTTTATCTATACTCAGTTTTTGGTATAATAAAATAATTGCATAAGTGAATTGAACTGTTTAGAGGCCCTGTTTTAATTCTTCTGACGAATCGATTGCGTCACCTGCGTCAAAGAGAATCGCCGCTAAACATGGTATTTTAAAGAACGGTATTTATAATTATTCTTGGCAGCGTTTTAATTACGTACTTATTATACTATTCTACTACCCGTCAACGATTCTAGCCTGGGAGCCCGCTTCAAGATGTGGGGGCTATGATATTATACATACACGTAAAGATTACAATGTGAACAAAACACGTAACTTATTAAACCTTTGGTATTTGGGTAATACTACATAAGTCCAAAATATCAACATTACAGATGAGCTTGTTCACGTTCGATGCATTAATTTGTACAAGAATAAAACTTAAGTAAATAGGTACATCAGCTGTAGTTACATAAAACGCTATTCCCGCTTCATCATTTATTTTATTTATTTAGTCTATTACTTACGCTTAACACACTGTTGCCATTTTCTATGCTGATTATAGTACATAAATGTCTAAAAATAAAGTATTTCTGAAAAAAAATCATCAGTGGGTTTTGAATGAAATCTTTCAAAATTATATCTATTATTTTTGGCATAAAATTATTTAAGTTTTTAAAAATTTTCAATGAATAACAATTGAAGCGCCTAGTTTCAAAGGCCCCTAAAACGATTTTAGGTAGTACTGAGAAAAATGAGAAAAGATCATATCTATTAAATCTGTGAACTTTATGTATTTATTTTTTAATTCCTTACATTCTAAAGAGTATTTTGGCTTTCCATTTTAGCGGTATTTGAAAAGCACACCCAACCATTTTAGCGGGTTTTGAAATTCACCCTAATCTTTGTCCATCATATAGGTCACAAAAATATCCATCTAACTCAAAATTTTTCAAAAACCGTTTTAGGGGCTTTTGAAATTAGGCGCTTCAATTACAGTATTGTTCTATTTATTATAGTATGGTTGGCAACAATGCGGGTCAGCATAAAATTGAATGTATTTCACTTTTGAAAAAACATTTTTAACATCACACTGATGACATATTACGTAGTTTATTTAAAAATTAAATGAAAGTGCTATTACATAGTATGTCATTTTACCTTTAAAAAAAATGACTAAATAATTTGTAGTTTTGACGAAACACCACAAAAATAATTAAATATATCGATACATAGAATTTTTGACGGCCCTACCAATTAGTAATAGATATATTTATTGAATTTAAAAAAAATATGTTTGTGTTTTTTTATTAAATTAAGTAGGTGTCTACATAGTGGGTACTTTATGAATGAAAATGATTATTACAAGGGTAATATGAACAGCGATAAGACTTATCTGCTGATAATATCATTCTTGCCCACGTGTTAAATAAATTGAATATGCTTAAAATAATACAAAAAATGTTATACCTAAGGCTTTTTTATAATTATATTTGCACATACCTAAATGTTTGTACCTTAGAATTAAAAGTAACGAAGTCACATTTACAAAAATTTAATGGGGAGCATTTTCAACAAAATTCAATGTAGGTACATGGTTTGGAACTACATTCTTAAATCTTGTAAATAATTTTTTTTATAATAAAGTAGTTTAGAAAATCTACATTTTCTTCAAATAAACCTTTGGTAAAAAAATGTGAATTTAATAATCTCAATGACAATATGAGTTTTTTATTTACTTAATATTTTTTATTGTGAATTTGTTATGCCAGTTTATTATGAGTTAAGTTTTTCTAGTGTTATTAAAATATTCGTTTGAGTTTGAGTCAAAACCCTATGCGGTTGTACATCCCATTTTTTAGCACTAAAGTATAATAATTTTAATACGGTTGTTTTAGTCTTCACATAATATATTATATTATATATATAGGTTTTTCGAAACAGATAAAAATGTTACTTCCATACTTTCAGTTCTAAGGCATGTACAGATATTTTCAATACAATGTATGAGGAAAATACAATATTTTTTAAACATACATTGTTATATAATAATTAATATAATATGTAATGTGCCATTTTCATGAAAGAAATTAATCTCAGTTTGTTCTTAACACTATTTAGATAATATTATCAGTTGAGAGTTTAATTCAGATTGTTTTGATCTTTTTATTTTTTTTTCTTTAAACATGTAGTACAATAATTAATAATATATAGATTCTGGACAATGAATAATAATTATTGTAAGTATATTCTAGCATATATGAAATGCGTTATTACAAAAAATACTTTGAGCAAATTAAAAAAATTGATAAGAACATACAACGCGCTATTCAAAAATTATAGAAAATTTTGCAAGCTGGAATTCGCATTTACAGTATATAGCTTACAATATTGTTTGTAAAAAGTTTTTTCACGAACACACCAAATGGGTACCATTGTTATTGAATGAAATACCAAAAACACTAATTTTAATGGAGAAACTAACAAAAAATTGGATTGTGATAATATCGGAAGACAGATAAAATATTATATTGTGAAAATAATACTTAAAATAAAAATAACTAAAAACAATAAATTGTGTGTGTTATTATTTATTTGAATATTATAATTTTTCAACAGTAAAATAATAATCCTATCATATATTGTCTTAAACAATTACTGACTAGTGGTATATTATTATATATTATATAATGTCGCAATACGGCGAAAAAGCTTTCAAATCAAAGTTTTGTGTAAGGCGTCAAACCCACTTAACGCAGCGAGTGGGGGCACTCGCGCAAAATTTCACAAGTGGCGCGGTGAATCATCGAAAATATAACGTGATCAAATACGGCAGAGCACACTGGTTTTGACGAAGCGCTGTGCCCGCCTGCCCCATAATTCAAAGCACATACGTGGAGGCGCACTCGTTGTTTGGCTTCTCAGCGGGACGAATTAACGAAAATACTACATATTATTATTCAAATATGTCAAAACGGCGACAAGGGGCGCGCGCTTTTTTATTTATCCGCTTCTGGACGCGTTGTCGATAGATGGGCGCCTTGGCATTCTTTGGCATTCTTTGGCGTTTGGTGGGCTTTGTCCTTAAGAGTAAGCGAGACGTTGAGACTTAAGATGTTGTGATTTTATGGTAATATTTAAGTCTCTCCGCGGTGTAGTTAATTTTTTTCCGGCAGGTTCGCCACTATCGTTCTACTTTAAATTGAATCAAAATCTCAGAGATTAGATTCAGTGTTGTGCATATTATACTAGTAGTGTGACACATCTACATACTAGTAAAAAATATTAACATTCTAGTGTTATTTACAGGTGGGTGTGCATTGCGTATCTATCAACACACGCTAGCCGATGTTGACAAAAATATATGAGCCTGATAGTCTACCGAATTAGAGAGCTGAAATTTTGCAGAAATTTGACACTCAATCTCCGAATTAACCAAAAACAGTCACCAGCGATTAAAGCGGTATGCGGTCTTTTACGGGGCGGTCCTGTCCTTATATTGATGTTTATGAAATCGCCCTGACTCGGCTTGTTGTTTATACTATACTAATAATCGATATGTGAAATTAAAGATAATATATTAAAATTTCATTATTTTGGTAAATAGGTAGTACCTAAGTATGTGATCAATATTTTTTATATGAGATTCGAGTCGTATAGTATCAAAAGTAGAACTGTCGCAAATATATCGAAATTTAACTAAGTATGCCAAATTATTCTTCTGACCATAATGTACGACTAGCAATATAATATTCGAATCAAATTCATAGCTGTGTGGTATAAAATTGTGATGGAAAATAGGGCTTGGTATCAGAATTAGAACATGTTCATTACTTTGGAAACAAAAGTAGAACTGTTGAATTTGAATTGAATATCTAATTTCTAAATGTAGAAACATATTTCATGCTATTATAACACTAAAAAACCCAACAAAACGTTTTTCGTAATTTTCTCGAAATGATGAATAACGCACAGATCTACTTTTGATACTATTCGACTCATTTCTATGTTCGTTTTAGTTTTAATTTGATTTATCGATTGCCAGTATAGTGTTATTAAAGCATCGAAATAAGGACCTGGACCACCCCATAGAAAGGTCTGCGCCAATAAACGCCAAATTACGGCTAAAGTCTATATCAATGCCAAATTTTAACTGTACTAGACGACTACTCTATGGAGGTTGTACTTAAAGTTAACAGTAAATAACTATTAAATACTGGGTATAAATAGTTGGTTCCATAATATTATAAATTTTGACTAGGGATTGCAATACCGAATGAACATGCTGATACCGGTATTTAGGTATTTACTATAAAATACCGGTATTCGTGAAATATATGAAAAATATAGAAATATTTACCAATAATTAAAATAGATGTAAAAATCTCTTTGAAATATTAATATTGCATAGAAAACATATTATAATATGTAAACTTTTAATATGTAAAGTAAGATATGGTGGAGATGTTTACAAATACTAAGTAGTTGAATGATTGGCACTTTCTTCTTCGTATGATCTTTCAATAAATTTATATTATGAATTGATCTTAGATGTGTGTGTGCCTCACTGATAATTCCACCTAATGTTTTATTAGTTTATTGTACTTTTTACACTTACACATCTAAAGGCAATGTAAGTAAACTACACATAGCATAATTCGACAAAAATGTACAATCCTGTTAAACCTATTATTTATGTTAGTTAACACATTTTGTTTCCTCTTTCAATACCGAATATATCGGTATTCTCTGATTTTTAAAACCGGCATTTTGGTATCGAAAAATAATGAGATACCGGTTTTGACATAACGGTATTACAATCCCTAATTCTGACTATATTAATTAAAACAGTTCATTGTCTGATTGCGATAATTAACATAAATCTCGTTAGATTATAAAAAATATATATACTTATATATAAATACCTCTGTAGGGGTGGTAAGTTACCACCAGCTCTAAAATTATAACAACAGGAACCGACAATTATTAATATATGTAACTCATTAATTATGCCGTTGATGGGAGGTGGTTTAGGTACGTAGAGGCATGCCCACAACAAGAGAAGGGGATGACAGGGCTCCAGCCTGGAGGCCCGGGCTTAGAAAGGGCCCGATATGACGGGTCGACCAGCTAAGTGAGATAAACACACATCACAAATCTGCTTCAACAATAAAAGATTACTTTTTTTTAGTACCTGATACCCACGGCGTGATAGTCCAACGCTTAAGCCTCGCGGCCACCGTTAGTTAGAGGTAAAATATATTAAATTATATTATTATAATTACATTATATTATATTATATTATATTATATTATATTGTATTATATTATATTATATTATATTATATTATATTATATTATATTATATTATATTATATTATATTATATTATATTATATTATATTATATTATATTATATTATATTATATTATATTATATTATATTATATTATATTATATTATATTATATTATATTATATTATATTATATTATATTATATTATATTATATTATATTATATTATATTATATTATATTATATTATATTATATTATATTATATTATATTATATTATATTATATTATATTATATTATATTATATTATATTATATTATATTATATTATATTGTATTGTATTGTATTGTATTGTATTGTATTGTATTGTATTGTATTGTATTGTATTGTATTGTATTGTATTGTATTGTATTGTATTATATTATATTGTATTGTATTGTATTGTATTGTTTGTATTGTATTGTATTGTTTTGTATTCTATTGTATTGTATTGTATTACACACTCTTAAAGCTCGTATGTCACTTCTGTTCTTAAATGCGATATGTAGGGAGCCCAGGCCACGATGTTTAGCGGGGCCCTTACCTATCGCTAATGCATCAATGAGATTGGGCTACTTTACAAGCTACTTGTCGGCGAGTTTAAAAGCGGGCGAGTCAGCTAGTGCGATTGTGATGATGACACACAAAACTTTCCACTCGCTCAGAAGCCACAAGCTAGCGACTCTTTCGACATGACGTAGTTCGTTTTTTTAACGGGAGGTCGCCACTCTCGCTCTACTGCGCAGACGCATATCGGCCCACACGCCAGCGTGTAGCGTAGACTTTCAACTTTTCTCGGTAGATTGTTTACAATCTGCTTGTTAGCTTGTTCGATGATGACACTGGGCGAGTTTGCAAGCAGATTGTAAATTTGCCAACAAGCAGCTTGTAAAGTAGCTCAATGTAATCGAGCCTCAAGGTTAAAGGCAGTGTAATGCTCTACAGCAGAGTTTCCCAAATGATATTCTGCGGAACCTAATGGTACCTCCAGGTAAAAATAGAAGTATTCCGTGAATTTTTAATGTTTTTTTTTTGTATTTTAAAATAAATCCGCTGGTATTATTGATTTTTTGATACTCGGTATCATATCTGATCGCGACCCACTTTTATGGTAGCCAAGTAACATGCGACCTCTCGCCATATTGGATAAATAGCCATTTTTATTATACCTAATTAGGAAATAAAATTCTGCACGTGGTCATTTAAGTACCTACATCAATCATTTCAATCTATTTATTTCAATTTATTTAGTTTTAACATATTGTGGACATTAAAATAATTTTATAAAAAATGGCGTGCAAACAAGTGATTTCGTGCAAAAACTCTTTAAACTATATCCTCAAAGTTTTGGCTGAAGTGAAATCTAAAGTCACAAAAGAACTGCAAGGGCGACTGGCTATTGCTTCGAATGATTTGATTGATGCAGTTGCTGAATTAACGGTTGAAAACGAGACCCTGAGGAGTACAAGCAAGGAGTACAAGGACATACAAGCACAGAGTGTTTCGGTTTCGCCCTTAGACGTTTTGCCTGACGAAGTTATTGTAGCTCCGTCACCACCGGTGTCCATATCTACGGCTGTGAAAGATAAAAACAAACAAGTTGAGCCACTATTTGCTGAACAGATTACCGTCATTCAGTCACAATCTACAAGCATTGGCAAATGGTCAACGGTAAAAAAAGGAGCCCAATGAGCCCAAGAATTTATCCACTGGAATGAATGAATCTGAGCGATCTAGCCTACAAACTTCTACCCTCAAAAAAATATGTGGTTCCAAACCTGGTTCCAAATCGTGTTCTGGCGTTGAAAAACGCAGAAGTCTACACATTTGGTTATTACACCCAGACACTACAGTAAGCGGCCTAACTGATTATGTGAAGGAGAGTGTAGGTGATATAAAATTTGAAGTAATTAAATTAAATACAAAGAATAAATATTCTTCATTCAGGATAACAGTTCCAGAGTCCTCTATTGGCCGTTTTCTTGTTCCTGAAATTTGGCCGGTTGACTCGATAGTCAATGAATGGCGTTGGAATAAGTCAGCTTCACCCCATACTACAAGCAAAAGCTCGTGACGGTCACCTAAATACATTGACGTTTATTATCAGAACGTTCGTGGTCTCAGGACGAAGACAATCGAGATGCGTAATACTCTCTTGACAAGTGACATTTCTGTCATATGCTTGACTGAAACCTGGCTCAATGACTCGATTTGTGATGGTGAACTTTTCGATAGTAGATATATTGTATTTCGTTGTGATCGTTCATTTGGTCAAAGGGGTGGCGGTGTGTTAATTGCCGTTCGCTCTGATCGGGTAGATAGTGTATCTGTGATTGACCATATATTTACTGGTATCGATGTAATTATTGTCAAATTGCTGTGTAATGGGTCGCCTTTTATTATTAGCTGTGTTTATTTTCCGCCTCGATCATCGTGTAATACTTATAATATGTTTTTCTCATATTTTGAAAATTTGTCTATTGGCAGCTCAATTGCAATCATCGGTGACTTCAATCTTTATTCGGCATCCGCCAATGTTGATTTGGAATTTGCGCACTTTCTGAGCTGTATGCACTTTAAACAGTTTTCTCAAATTAAAAATGTGAAATCACGCATATTGGACTTGGTCTTGGCAGATACAGATTGTAATGCACAGGTGAATGCTTGCGTTGATCCCCTTGTGCAGGAAGACGCTTACCATCCTGCTCTATTAGTTGAGTTGCCAATCAATTATCATAATTTTTCCAATAGTCGTCTTAGCGATAGCAATAATTTCAATTCTGTTAGCTCGGAAACTTTCTTTTTTAATAAATGGAATTTCTTCAAAGGCGACCTATTACAAATGTATTATGAAATGCAGAGTATTGATTGGAATGCTTTATATAGTACCGATCATATTAATAGTGCAATTGATGTTTTCGATGTAAATATTTATAGTGTATTTTCCAAGTCTTTTCCCATTAAGAAGTCTTCAGGTACTTCGCGCAGCTACCCTAAATGGTTCACTCATAGCATTATTAAATCCATTGACTTGAAAGCCATCTGTCATAAACGATGGAAGCGCTCGAAGTGCCTGAATGATTATGGTGCTTTCTCTGATTTGCGCAGAAGAGTTCATCGCGCCATTGACGCTGCTCACAAAGCGTACATTGAGAAAATTTCCTTGAATTTAACCTCAGACCCGAAAACTTTTTGGACGTATGTTAGGAGCTTACGTAACTCTTCTGCACAGCTATCGTCTATGTCTTTTGGGGGTAGTGTATTGAATGGCTATAAATCCATCGCTGACGGTTTTGCTGAATATTTTAGGTCAGTTTATTCCATGATTCCACCAAAACTTCAACCTCAACCTGAATACTTTTCGTCTTCTTGGCCCATACTAAATATTGGTCCTCTGGATGAGTCAGATATGAAATATGCTTTTTCTAGACTATATCCGAAATCCTCAGTAGGTCCAGATGGCATTCCTCCATGGCTATTAAAAGGATGCAAAAAACTGTTAAGCGATCCTTTATTGTATATTTTCAATCTATGTTTAAGTAAATCTACCTTCCCTGAATGTTGGAGCTTAACTCGTATACGACCGGTGTATAAAAATGGCTCGGTATCTGAAATAACTAACTTCCGACCAGTGGCTGTTCTCTCTGCACCGGTCAAACTATTTGAGTCCATTTTACATAAATATATATATACACATGTGGATGGTCAGCTGACTGACGCTCAACATGGTTTTCGATCTACTCGATCAACAGTTACCAACCTCATGGAGTACACTGAATACATATCTCGTTCACTAGACAATCATTGTCAAGTTGATGCAATTTATACGGATATGTCAAAGCTTTCGATCGAGTTGATCATGATATTTAACTAAACTAAGTGCAGTAGGCGGATCCATTAATTTTGTAAATTTTTTCAAATCTTATTTTTCGCATCGTTGTCAATATGTCGAGTACGCTGGGTGTGCATCTGAAGTCTTTCAAACTCTTTCAGGTGTTCCCCAAGGATCAAATCTTGGACCAATTATGTTCCTCATATTTGTCAATGATATAGTTAAAGCCATGGATGGAGTAGAATTTTTACTTTTTGCGGATGATTTGAAATTATATGCACCAATTCGCAATGAGTTGGACTGTTGCATGTGACAGAGAAATCTCTGTTCAATTGAAAGTTGGTCAAAAAAGAATAAATTAAAATTTAATACTGACAAATGCTTTTGTATTACTTTTTCTAGGTCAAGAACTCTATTATGTCAAAAAATTCTTTAAAACGTCAATCTGAGGCGAAAGATCTTGGGATAATTTTTGATTCTTCATTATTCTTTCACTCGCATATAACTTCCACGGCTCTACGTGCGAGTAAGCTTCTAGGATTCATCATGCGACAATCCAAACCATTCAAGAATCCTAATGTATTACGTACACTCTACGTCTCATTAGTGCGTAGCATTCTTGAATATGGGTCGATTATCTGGTGTCCTTATGAGGTTTCCTATAAGCTTATTTTCGAACGCGTCCAGAAGAAATTTCTTCGATGTCTTTATTTTAAAACATTTAACTATTTTCCTTTCGATAATTCGTCAGATGATTATTTTCCGACTGCCTTTCTACAAGGCATGCTTACTTTTCACTCTCTTGAATCTCGTCGGTCTCTTCTGCTGTTGAAACACTTTTGCCTGTTATCGCGAGGGATGGTTTCCAATCCCGGTGTCCTAATGAATTTGAATTTCCATGCGCCTGTCAATTACCTACGTGGTCGCGCAGTCATGATTTATTCTGGATTGGAACCGTTTCCTCGCGTCAAGCCTATCAGGCACCATTAGCGAGGGGTGCAAGACTATCAAATGCGCTCCCTAAAGACATAGACATTTTCAGTGATGTACTTTGCATTTTATTTTTGAAACTGTATTTTTCTGTATAAAATTGTATATTTTCCGTTCTCAAAAATTATATTTTTCTGTATTAAATTATACTTAAGTATGTTTTGATTATATATTTTTTTTTGTTATTATTATTGTTATTATATATATATTTCTTTTTCTATATTCTCTTCTCTCTTGTGAGGGTAATGTTTGACTTATGTAAATCTCATGTTGTGTACGTCTTGAATTTAGATTTGTTATGTCCACAATGTTTTGTATTCTTAAATAAATAAATAAATAAATTACAAATTATAAGTTTAAGACGTTCATAACATGACATGAAACATTCATTATTATGAAGAAGAAGAAAAAAGTAATAAAAGCGATAAAAATGAAAATATAAAGAGAGAACGTAATATAAACATACAAACGCAGTGACAATACTGACAATACAATTATACATCTATAGAAGTTCTGAAGTTCAAATAAGTACACCGAGTTTGTTAAGGAGGCCCTATTTTAAGAATTTATAAAATAGCGTCCACCTAACTCACCCTATCGCAAGTGGAATATATCAACACCTGAAGCAATTTGGTTGAACATAGTTATCGCCCTCCCAATTGGCATTACTAGTGGCAGGTTGGTTCTGCACCTCGTAATATCACACCAAATTGCATGGCACAACCACATAATATTTTCAAATGTCAATATATGTGAAGTAAAATACCACCACTGGCGGTTTTTTTTCTGTTATAGCAAATTTGTGATATGCGTTTATCTCGCTTAGCTAGTCGACCCGCTACACCCGGCTCCCAGGTTAAAGCCTGCCTGACGTCCTAGAGAATTCGGATTTATATTCCACCGTGAATTATCTACGTAGTCGCAGCCTGAGGCATAGACATTTTCAGTGATGTGATGTGTATTTTGCTTTTGAAATTTTATTTTATTCTTTAACATTATTTATGTATTTTTTTCTCTCTCTTCTGAGGGTAATATTTGCAATGTAGGTATTTATATTTAAATCATTTGAATGGATCCAGTCATTTAAAAAAATATTGTAATGTTATGAACATCCTGATATTGTAAACAGTGTTTTGTTTTTGAATAAGTAAAATAAATTAGAATACACTAAAAGACAACTAAAATATCTAGGAACTTTAAGAGGAAACGCGTGGCACGGAATTGTTGTGACCCCTTTTCAAAATTCAAAACTATAGGGAAGACATTACAGTAGCGAAGGGTTGAGGTAGGCTATTAAGCTCCGATATTGTTGGTTCATTTTTTACAACGTTTTTCTTAGGTCATATTCTTATTTGTCCGGTACAAGTCTTGCGATCGATTTTTAACTAACTTCCCGACTAGCTATACATTTGAAACTTTCAGAATATATTATCAGAACACGATGCCAATACATTTTTTTAATACTTTTAGCCATCTTTAAGTAGAATTAAGTTCATTTTCAGTTAATTCTGTTTTGTATGAAAAGTTATTTCGGAAGAAATCCGTAATCCAATCCACTATTATTGGTTGCTGGAGGGTTCTGGTATCGTAGCAACTAAATTATTAATATATACGTGCGTTACTATGGAAATCAATATGAGTGTCAAAATGACATTTCAGTATTATTTTTATCAAATACAATTTTTTTGATCGTTTAAGCTAGTCAAGTCAAGTTTATATGATTCAACAGAAAATTTAAAAACGTATATAAAAAGTTCTTTTTATCTGTAATTATTTTAAATTCATTAAGCCCTGTCTAATCAGACTATAATATATATAAAATATTATTCTATCTATAAAGTAATAAATTATTTATATAATTGCATTATTTTAGATGGTTAATCGATAGACGAGTATTTTTTGTCTATTATCCAGGGAACTACAATAATGGGGATAAATACCTAACGAGTATCGTGAAACAGGCAACCGATCTCGAGTGTGGAAGAACCATCCCATTAACTTGTCAAAAAGTGACCATAGAGAAAAATATTTTTCTGTTTTTGTACAAGGAATACTTGATCGAAATATACAAGCATATCTAAACACCGTTATTTGAATGAGGCATAATTTTATTAAACATGGCGGCACCGGAGTATCCAGACTCGCACACAATTGGATGAACAAGTTTGCACCAGGGAACACAGAATTAATAGGAACTGAAATACCTAACGGGTATATTGTAACATACAATCGATCTGGAAGAATATGGTATAAACTTAAACACGTATCAAGAATAGGCGTTCGCATTTGTTCTGACAACTGCTCTCGTTTTATGCACTGACGCTCATTCAATATTGGTGTATAATACACTCCATTGCACCTCTATAATATGTGTTTCATTTTCATAAGCCACTCACACATTCAAAACGCTGTATCAAAATGTAGTATATTGGGGTATAGCCTATCGGAATTCTATTAATTATTAATCTGTTCTGTGCCATTATCTATTATAGCTTGTTTTTTGCAGGGTTTAATTGAATTTTAAAAAACTAACCAACACCATCTGTAAATTACTGTAGTCGTATTTCAATTAAAACAAATACGAATGACTTACAAAGTTTAGTGTGCACTATTTATGGCGGATCTTAACAGCCTACCTCCAACCTTCGCCACTGGAAGACAATATAAAATGATAGTTTTTATTCATATGTAGTATTATTGATTTGATATTATTTAGTTAGATGGTAGACAAAATATTCGATACAGCTGTTTTGAGAATTCACAGATTTTCAGAAATAATTGAATAATAGAAAGTACCTCGCCAATCTATTTAGTCGCTCTTGACACATTGTTGATTGTAGGAAGTTTTTAATCATTTTCTGTATGTACACTAAATTATGATCTTTCTGCTTCTTTTATACTATACTCACAGATAAAGTTAAAATAATTCAAACTGCAATCGTAAAAAATAAAATTTCTTACATGAATTGCAAATAATTGCAAGGTTGAGACTCCTATAATCGTAAGACCCTGCTTGTACCAAGTAGAAAGACACTAAGTTTTTGGAGGAAACCTGCGCGCTTAGGAGGATTATTGACGATGAAAGGAGTTATTAAATTAGCAGTTTACACCATTACATTCTACAATCGGCGCATGCGCTATGTTCTGTGCAATTAATACGAATTACATTTATCAATAATTAATTCATAAACAAAACATGTACATAATATTATAATTAATAGACACCTACTCACAAATAGTAAAATTGTCATTGATTAATATGGTATTATACTTTGTTCGTATAAGCTATTTTAGACTTACTTGGTATTTTTACGGAAATAAACAATAAATAAATAATTACAGATAAAGTAAGCAAAAAAAACATAGAATGTAACAAATAGTACAATAATATAATAAATGCGATTTATTTTTATCACAATTAGGGATTGCAATACCGGTATTTCAAAACCGGTATTCAACTATTTGTTGATACCGAAATACCGGTTTCAAAAATTCAAACTACCGGTATTTTCAGTATTAAGAAAGCATACACGTATATTATGTTATTTTTTCATTACTTATATATTACGTATATTAAATTAAGTTTTATGCTGCCAAAACGCAAATGTATTGATTGGAAACTAACAAAAGTTAAATAATATTAACACAAAATCCCCAAAATATACGTATAGAATTGTTGCGATGAATTAACATATTATTTCAAAAAAGAAAACATTTGTGGCAAATATTTTATACAACGTTTATAGAACATCCAACGAACGTTGAATTTCACAGAGATTTTTCTGTACCCGAGACTTTTAGTATTTGTAAAAAAAATAGCAGTTCTAAAATATACATATTTACAAAAGTCAACATAATAAATGTATGTAGATACTTTATTAGGTTGCTATAAAATAGTGTTTTAAATAGATTTTAACAATGACATTAATTATTCATATTTTGACGAATACCGGTATTAATACAAGTATTCAATAAGAAATACCGAAATACCGGTATTGATATATTCATTCGGTATTGCAATCCCTAATCACAATAGGTACAGTGAGTTTTATTTATGTATACAAATAAAAGATACTTTGGTTACAATACAGTACAGTGGGTACGTGGTAGTACAGGTATGAATGCCCCCTGAGAAAATATTACGTATGTGACAAACCGCTATTGCATGTTAAAATAGAGCAAAGTTTATGTTGCCACGTGGTTACATAATAAACAAGATGACGAACTATAAACGAATAGTTTTATAGGAACATATGACTTTTTATCAGACTTTTCAAACCTCAGTGGAAATGGGATGATATCTTAAGAAGGCTATTTCGTGTGATGTACATTTTTAATAAATTGTGTAAGAAACACCCTTTTAATTAAAGGGTATATACGCGATGTAGAAATAATCAGAAAAGACCAATCCCGAATCTCGAAAAAATAATTTTTCGAAATTTTGGAATCAAGAAATTGTCACTTGGTATCGGTATCTTACCGACCGCACCCGTTAATTAAAAAATAAAGTACTGTTCGGTTATCAGGAATACAGCGTAAAACACATTTTGAAAATACCCGATATGCTGGATTATTTGTTAGTTTGGGTTAGTTTAGGTCAGGTTAGGTTGGGTTAGGTTAGGTTAGGTTTGGTTAGGTTAACCTAACAAATAATCCAGTTTATCGGCTATTTTCAAAATGTGTTTTCCGCTGTATTTCTGATAACCGAACAGTACCAAAAATAATAATAGGCGTCGACTTTTATTTTGAATTTCTTAAATTTGTCGGTAAATAAGTTTTTGTCCGGAAGAGCTAAATATGAAAGGTAATTTCGTTATAATGTCAATTTCTTGATAATCTCGAAGGAAAATCAAATAACGAGAATCCTCGTGAATCAAATAAAAAATTTCGAGAAATTACAAGATCTAATCTCGATGTATGATTCATAAGCAGTATTTTTTTTAAGTATAATTTTCCACCTTTTGCCACGAAAAATTCTCATGAAAAGGGGAATTCCTTACGAACTGGCATTGCAATAAAAACTGAATAAAACAGCTTTACTGACTTTAAAAAGGTATACCCATAAACCAATGACTTCATAAATTTACTCTCTTATAATATTACATAATTATTTTAATAGATTTGTTTGAAAGAACGTTACATATTATCTATTTTTTTTTATTTATAAATATTTTGGATCGAGAACGCTGTTGATAACCTCTGTCTTGCATGAATAAAATATTGATAATATTATATTGATGGGTTGATGAATATAATTGATATTGCATATTTGGCTATATTATATAAATATATAAAATAATTTAAAAAAAATGTATACGCATTCCCGTGCAGAGAGAATAATATATTACAATAGAACGAATCACTGCACGGGAGAGCGTAGATTAAAAGACAAGTAAGTATACTAAACTTATACACATTCAAAATTTAAAATCGTTATTCCTAGTCCAGACCAAGATACATTTGCCCGCAAACAAATAAATGTTGTACAAAAACTGTTCACATCCATTTTCACATAAACATTTAATATACATTTATTCAAATTTTCATTATTATTTAAATTCTGCGATCAAAACATGTAAAATGCATTGATTATAAAGCAAACGTGACCATTAGGAATTTATTTACTTACTGATTTTACAAATAAAATGATGTATAATTATTTATTTACTGGCAGAAGCCGTATCTTGGTTTGGACTAGGCATTACAATATTAAAAACAATATTTCATCGCTGAGCTGTTAAAACCTCCGATGTGACAATTTTCTGTCAACATATATTTTTAAAACATTATTAGTTTGTTTATATCCTTTTCCCCATTTTTAACACTACACCAGATCAAGAGACCCAGTGACAGTATTGTAGTGAAACAGTAATATAATCAATCACTAATAATGTAAGTGAAAAAAATCGCAAACACCCTGGCTTTGAGAAAATTACATAAATATAATGTGACCTCACCGGGATAGAACTGGAGCCCTCGGGTGAAGGATCAGCACTTTAAGCACTTGTCTACCGCATAGTTTATTAAAACCCTCAATATTCTATATATCACCACAAAAAATATAATTAATTAAAACCTTCCGATTTAACATAATATGTGATTTTGAGGAAGATCGTAATGTATTATCTCCAATACAAATAAGTAGTACCTAGTAGGGTTTCCAAAACTATGTTTTGTGGAACGTGAATAGGCGGAAATAGGTCAATTTATCAGAGTACCGACTATGGCATTACAAGCTATTATTGTTTTCAGTGACGTCCCGTGGGGGTAGGCAGATTGAGCGTCGCTTGGGGGCGGCAGTTGCCCAAAGGGCGGCAAATCGAGGAAAATCATTAGGTTTATGTAGAAAGCTACATAAACTTAGTAATAACGGAAATATCTTTCCAATAAAAAATACAGCTCGCCGGTTGGCAACAAAGTATAAATTAGGTACTATAAACGTTTTAAGAGGTCTTAATGTTTTTTTTCGGGTTCGCGATGTCTAGTTTACTTCCGTTGTCCTTGGACATCACGTTCTTGATGAACAGCTACACATTCGCACCGAATTTAAAATTTATTCAAATATGTTGGCAAGTCACTCGCGAGTTTTGGAAGTTGTCAGGTGTATTTTTAAATGTACCTATCTGAAACAGTAGACTCTATTGAAGTACAATACAATATTGTCTATTGAAGCAGAGATGGCATTTCAATTAGATTTAGTGGTATACCTAAATCTTGTTAGTAATGTATCCGCACAACATATTTCTTAGATATTTGAGTCATGGAAGGATGATAAAAAGTACTGTATAAAAAAATGTGGCGGCATTTTGGCTCTGCCTAGGGGCGGCATTTTGTCTTGGGACGTCACTGAATGTTTTACTTCCTTTTACTAGGATATATTAATTATTTTGAGCATATGAGATTTTCTTGTTATGCTGCAACGAAGTCAGTCAGGAGCGGGCACGATACACCACACCAGATTTATAATAACTCAAATTTCTAATATTGTACCTGATATGAAGAAGATTTGCAAGTTAAGCGCCCAAAATCATCGATGTCATTAGAACTGCATTCACTTGTATTTTACCACGTTTTTATTAGCTCGTATTCTTGTTTGTCCAAGATTTGTATTGGACGATTGAAGATTTTTAACTAACTTCCCGACTAGCTAGACATTTGAAACTTTTAGAATATATCAGAACACGACGACAATGCATTCTTTTTTTTTCAAAAATTTAATTATTTTTTTTAGCCATTTTTAAGCAGAATTGAATTCATTTTCAGTTAACTCTGTTTTGTATGGAAAGTTATTATTGTCGGTAGCTAAGGGGGTCAAAGCAACTAAATTATTAATATATACGTGCGTTACTATGGAAATCAATATGAAATTTCAAAATGACATTTCAATATTCTATACTTATTCAGTATTTCTATCAAGTACAATAAAAAGTTCTTAATAATAAGTACATAGAATTGTCAAGTTTATTTGATTCAAAAGAAAATTTTAAAACGTGGTATATAAAAATTTCTTTTTATCTTGTAATTATTTAAAATAATTACTAAATAAATAAGTATCTATTGTTTTTATATATATTTTTTAAATTATATGTATTATGTATCTATTCCACAAAATAAATAAGGTGTTCCGTTAAAATTTCAGGATTTGCAAAGTGTTCCATGGCAGGACAAGTTTGGGAAACCCTTAGATAAATGAAGTTATTCAAACTTATAAAAAACTTAAAAGTCTACTTTTATTACATTATATTTTATATTATATTTTTATTACACCAGTGTTTTGTTTCTACTGTAAACGTAAATTTTGTCATATCGGAGGTTTTAACTTTTTTTCACGATATTAAAAATAATCAATACAGTAATGAAATCATAGGAAAGTATATTCTAATTATATCAGTATGACTAGTGTCATTAGGTACACGGTTGACTTAATGTTAAGTTTTATTGCATACTTGTTGAACAGCTGGACTTTTTGCTGATGCTGATGCGTATTATTTATATTGTTTACATACATTTATTTCAGTCGGAAGGTGTTGACGAATTCGGAGCTCGAGGATCTTGTGGAGTCCAGACGCGTGCAAATAATGTGCTGCCATGGGGATGCTCACCTCTGCGTGACCACGAAAGAGAGTGTGCATGAGAACTTCCACCTGAGAAGGAAAATGGCATCAAATAATATGATAAAATATCTAGAAAAATCTCTCATTAAAATATAGTTTTATAATTAACGAATAATAAAAATATTCATATAGTAAAATGTAGAAATATAAATAGTTTGTACTTATATCATTTTTAAATTTTATAAAGTTTTCTTATTTTTAAGCTTATCCCAGTATAAGTTGTCCGCTGAGTGAGGACGCCACGTGCTAACATTTAACGTATCATCCAATATTTTTTTATACTGTGATGACCTTAGTTCTAAATTCGAACACCCGACAATTTATGATTGTATATTTATAGTAAAAATACTTAAAATAATATATTTTTATGTTCTTAGATTTGTTCAGAAATCTAGATATAAAATGGTAACATTTTTGTAAATACATCGGTCAAGTGCAGTGACGTCACTAGAGACATTTCTGCAAATTTGTTATGTACCTACTAATTATTTTATTATTTATTTTCGACTATCTTGAACAGACAAATACACAAAAAAAATTAAATTGACACACACCACTGGGAATTAGAGCATTTCCACGAAGCCTACTCTCAAACAGTGGTAGTTTTAGGTAGGTGGAGGTTTGTGATGCTGACAGGTTTGGAGGCACCCTTGTGAAAATTTTGGCTGTGCGATAAACCCCCATCATAATATTATGTATTACAATGGGTAACGGATATTACAATACAACAATAGTTATGGTGTTAGGATTTGTATGTTTTTATGAAGCGACCGCGAAAACACGCGCGTTAACATGATTGTACTCCCTACTTCATTTATCGTTTGTAAATTTATGGCTACGGCCGTATGTTGTAGCTTAGCCACTGGGAAATGCCAATAGAAATGGCGTATTTCAAAAAAATACTACCATATTATTACATCAATAATTATTATAAAGCAAACATTATTCGTAGAATGTTTATCACATTTGAATGGTCAAAGACATAGCTTATAATCAATATCTTTAAAATTATCTTTAAATGTGTAAGTCTTGCCCATTTTTTGAATAATAAAATGCCTAATTCTTGTCAAATTCGGGATCACAGAGATTATCAATATAATTTTTTATTGTAAATATTTCACTATAATAATGTCCACATAAATTTTACTAATGGTTTTATAAATGCTTTTAAAAATTAATAAATATAAATAATCTTAACACCACTTCACATGGACGTACTGAAATATGACTATATTCTAAAACATTAGAGCGAGAGGTTTAAAAGAATACCATTTTATGCAATAAAAATACTTTATGCAGTCATCAAATGTTTAAAATAAATATAAAGGATAATTTGCTTCAAAATTATGTAAATAGAATATCTACAACGATTAAGGAATGTCCAGGATCATGCTTTGAAAATAGCATAAAAGCTCCATTTTGACGTACGCTGAGCATGTGGGCCGTTAAGAAATTATTTTTTTCTCTCTTACGGCATGATAGAATTAGAGCTGTGATATATAATTATCACCGCAACATGGTAGGTAGGTATAACTGGATACAGTATATTGTAATCATCAATGAATATGAATATTCTACAAATTTCACAATACAATAGCAATTATAAGCGGTTTCGCTGGCTTAAGCGAGTATTATCATTCATCATGCCAGTGGCAGTACACTCCATCTGACATCACCCCACTTCGGGCGGGGGCATAGGTGTCCCGACACGGTGTACGTACATACATTATTTAGTAGTGTTGCTAAACGCAGGGCGCCAGTGGGGTACAGTGCACGTGTGCATACAGCCCAGATTAGGGGTTCAATTCTAGCATGTGTACATAGCAACCAAACATAATAATGGGGAGACGATGAATTGAAAAGTATTGAAGCACTTTATTTACAGAAAACGATCAATTTAGATGCACGCAGATATTATTTCTACGCGGGGTCACCTAAACAGAAAGATATTTCCTTAATATATTATAATATATATATATAAATTGATATATTTATTTATAAACGGCGCATACACATATGAAACAAAAATAATATCATATTAATATAATATATAAAATTCAACAGCTAAACAAAGTACATTAGAACCTCCATATAACGGACTAATGTGGTTGACACCCCCCCTCCCTGTTAAAGCCGAAAGTCCGTTATATAAAAACACGAACGAAGTCCTGATTATTCGTCTTCGGGTGATATATCCAGACATATCCATTGTGGAGTGATGTTAATATTCTATGTCGACGCGCTTGCTTTCGGTAATCCTGCTTTGAAAAAGAATCAACTTTCGTTTGCACTTTTGAAGTTTGCTGTTTTTTAACTCTCTTAAATTAGGAAAATGCGTCTAATAATAGTTGAAATTGAAAGTTGAGTTCTGTAACGTAGTCAGATAGCAGCGGTGAAATGGAGAGGTTTGGATGTATGTGCACGTATATATCCAACCGTTGTATCTCATTAATTTGAAAGAAAATCGAGTCAGTGTATTTCTTCATTCTATATAAGTATGTATTGTCTAATAGTAAAGTTGAGACCTCCCCTGGAACAACACTGTATATCGAATTTAACAAATGTTGGGAAAATGATAAAAACGTTTTGAAGCAAAAAGAAGTAATGCATATAACATTTTACCATCTCTGTCTACATACAAAAAAGAAATATATCCCTGCAACAACACTGTACCTATATCATCCCAGTGGTCAAAACCTTGTATATCATTAATTCTTACTATGGAAAAAAGACGGCATCTTAAAATTGATTTAAATAATGTTTTTAATTCATGTATATATGGTTGTTCAATACATCATTCGATACAACATTGTGGCATTCATAACTCAGAACTGCCCAAAATCGATGTACAGTGTTGTTGCAGAGGTGTCTCAGTTATTTCCGTATTGCCGAGGTTGCAGATATCTACATAATATGTTGTATAGTCGTAATTTCTCTCGAGAGAGCGGTAATTGATTAATAAAATAGTTTACCTCAGATTTCTGGCGTTGGTATTTGGCTTATTATTAATCATTATCTCGAGCATTACGATAGTGGATGTGAGAATAATCGCATATTTATTCAAAAACACTTCTAAAATAATTAAATATACAATCCGTATTAAATAAATAATAATTTTAAGCACAATATTATTTTTACTCACTGCGAAAAATCCTCCCTAATGGATTTATAATACAGTGTCCCCCTATTATCCCGACAAGTGGGGTGTTGCCCTCAATCTGAATAGTGTAACCCCCCCACAAATAATATTAAAACCCCCCAATAAAAGAACATTATTCTTTAAATTATATCGTGTTGGCAATTCGCTGTTCGGGGGATTAAAACAGGGGTTGTAAACTTTTGTGCAATTGCAATCCACTTATAGTACAAATTACATAATGTTTTATTACGACTTATGTATTACAGTAACCAAATGTGCATCGAATTATAGAAATATGACACTGTTAGCGGCGATTCTCTCTTTTTTTAGACGATTTACAAGGAGGCTTCGAAACGGTTCAAATTAGTCATACAATAATTAATCTATACTTACAAATATGTGTAATTATTTTTCACAAATTGAGTAAGTACCTATAATAAAATCCTTACAACTAACATAAAAAAGTATCATCATTTTACTAGGTAGCTACGTTTGTAGTTGACATTTTTTTTATTGTGGGCGCCTCAAAATCGGTCAGTGCCCCGGGCCTCCTAGTTTCTAAGGTCGCTACTGAAAGTCGAGTACATTTGATTTACCCTCATTAATATCTCATCTATAGAATTATTATATTATACAATATGATTGTATTTCTAATTTACTTAACTATATATTATTTTCTTCTGTATTCCGGTGGTTTTTATTAGGTAGGTACGTATTTTTACGTGGTTTATTTAGACATGAATATGTTGATCTCAACGCTATACGGCCACATGTTTCTTGTACAACATGTCACGGTGAATTGTGTTACGACGAACTGCATACGTACAATTTTCCGGACACAGTTGACTATGTTTGTGAAACATTCGAGTTTTTCATGACACTGACTTACGTTAATTTACAAACAACAAAACGTTTATAGCTGTCATCTTTCTGAACATTAATGTGTCTATGGCTATACCTATGTCGAACTCAGGGCTCAAAAAGACCGGAGCGCCGTTCCGGTTAATAAAATCTTCAAGATTATCGCGTTGGCTCTGAAATTTTTTTAATTGACCGTCAGATATAATAAAAATTCTAACACATTTATTTTTATAAATAGGTACACATACAATTATATAACTCTCTTAATATTTTCGTAAAATTATCGATTGCTCAGGTTCGTGAAACTTTCCATTTTGAGCGCTGGTCTAACTACAATTAAAAACACCATAAATCGCGAACAAGTTCATATACATCACTGTAGGTCAATGACAATTATTGCTGTAGATATAGCGGAAAATCGTTGGGCTAAACCATTGCCCACTGAAGAAGGAAGCCGATATATTACACGACTGGTCCTACTTTTTGCCCCTCCCGTTGTATATAGATGACCTGTCATTGTCTATAGAGTGCTCATACTGACGCGTCTGTCGTGTTCACTTGTCGGAGTATTCTTAGTTTCAAATTTCTTTCAGATTATTGTAACGTATCTTGGAGACCTTGGAATTCATCTGATTTAGTGGTTATGTGATACTAATCATTGGAAGTGACGATCAAAGTAAGTAAACTTCTTCTGTGTATAATAATATCATAATACACTAGGACGTTTTTCAATGTGACAGTCGATTCTAAACGACAATAACTAATAATTTATTTATACTCTTTAGTCATTACAGAATACCAAACTCTGCTTGCAAGTACGTTATCAATAAATAGTATGGCAGTGGACCACTCGTTGCTTGTGCAAAAAGTTATGCTCAGGCTTTATTAATCTAAAGATGGCGGTGGCTAAACTGATATAGATAACGATTTTAATACGTAAATAGAAGACGTGCCAAAATTATTTTACGTCCCCCTATAAAATAATAAACAACTCATTAATTTTAGGAATGTCACGATAATTTTTTGTGACCCTTCAGTTCGTAATCCCTGCACTAAAGTACGCCGCACAGGTGTTGAATATCTAGGGGTGAATTAAAAAAATAATATGTCTCAACGAATGAAGTTTGATTGTTTATCAATGAGCTGAAGTGTGAGGCAGGGCATGATACTATACCACTAGGAAATGTGTAATACGTTATATGTCATTGTCAGCCGAAGCCGATCCGCTACTGAATTAAGGCTACTTTCGGCACTTTCACTCTTAATGCTGCCACGAAATGTCAAAATGTAATACATACTTCACAATCGAGCATTTAAAATTATATCATCGACTCTATACTAGAGATGGGAAAACTGGTCGATTTTGAAGACTAAGTATACTTACTACCAGTATAAAAAATACTTAGTATATAAACTTGTTCCAAAATACTTACTAGTATTTGGAATACTATATATATCGTTTGGCGTGCGTATGCGACAAAAGTTTCGTACTCAACTGAAACTAAAACCAACTCCATATTATTATTATTTTAAAATACGTATCGGCTCAGGGAACTCAGACTGGGCTCCGCTTGTCGAAAAGTCCCATTTATTATAAAATTTTAAATGTATGAGCTGTTTTTCGGTTAGGTTACAATATTATTGTTCAAAAATTAATGACAGTGATTTTTTTAAAATTTAAACATGTTTTGAGCGGTAAGTATATAACAAGCCTAAGCCTGTGCGTCAGAACAGCGACTCGCGATGATATCATCATAAGTTTTTTGGAATAAGTTTATTGGGCCACAAATACTTAGTATGGGTAGTTTCATCCGAAACTTGAGTACACAAACTGGTGACAGTATTTCCAACTCACCTCTACTCTATACGCAGCCAGTGGCAGGGGTGGAGGTGAGCTGTTAAGATTCGACACAAATAATGCACACTAAGCTTTGTCAGTCATACTTATTTGTTTTCATTGAACTAAGAATACAATATGCAGACGGTGCTGGTTAATTTAAAAAATCTAATTTAATTCAAACCATAATAGTTTAAGTATGCTATTGGCGATCCGATAAAAATAGTGCACACTTTTTCAGTCATATTTATTTGTTTTCGTTGAATTAAGAATACATAATTTATTATACATGGTGTTGGTTGATTTTTTAAAATTCATTAACGGCCCACGTGCGGCACGTGTTTTATCACATTTGAATGGTAAAAGACATTGCTTATAATCAGTATGTTTAGAATTATCTTTAAATGTTGTAATCGTGCCCATTTTTTGAATAATAAAATGCCTAATTCTTGTCAAATTTGGGATCAAAGAGATTATAAAATATAATTTTGTATAGTAAATATTTCACTATATAATGTTAACATTAATTTTACTAATGGTTTTATAAATGCGTTTAAAAATTAATAAATCTAAAAAAGCTTGACACCACTGCACATGAATGTACTGAAATATGACTATATTCTAAAACATTTGGTCGAGAGGTTTAAAAGAATACTATTTTATGTAATAAAAATAATTTATGCAGTCATCAAATGTTTAAAATAAATATAAAGGATAACTAGGCTTCAAAATTATATAAATAGATTATCTACAACGCTTAAGGAATGTCCAGGGTTACGCGTTTAATTTAAACAAAAACTATCTATCTTAGTTCAATCTAAACAAATACGTTTGACTGACAAAGTTTAATAAATCTCATTTGCTGCGGATATTTTAATTAATATTTAATTACCACATTTAAATAACATGCTAATTATATATAATGGCCACCTGATGAGCAACGCACCAGTTGCGTTGGACGTACTATTTATGTCGGATCTTAACAGCCTACCTCTACCCTTCGCCAATAGATTTTAAGAGCCCACGATAACTTAAAACCATTATTATTGTTGATAACAGTGATGGACACATTTATATGTTTTTATGTGTTTGAGTAGATTTGTCTGGGCCTCCTTTGGTGTTACTTTTAGGGATTTTTCTATGCTTTGAGTAATATTTTTTAGTTTACACTATTTATGAAAAAGATGCATATTTTAATTGAACATACATAATTTGAAAACATCTCATTCATATTATACCCACTAGAAAGAAAATCGGTGTATGTACTTATGTATGCGCGTTAGAAGTTATACTTCTTTGGCGTAACAAAACAAAATAAGCCGTTACCTGAGTCTATTAATATTACAGTGGATTAGGTTGATGAAAACGTACGCGATTCATCTGTGTCTCATATAGCACATCATAATTGTAATTTATTTATTGTATTGGACCAAAACTCATCTTTGCCATACAGCGGTTATAATCGATTCAGAAGTGCCCATGATTAATTCATAAAAAATCAAATTTTAATATATTTTTTGAATTATTTGAATTATTTACCAAATCGGTGTGTGTACTTATGTACGCCCGTTAGAAATTATACTTCTTTGGCGTAACAAAACAAAAACAAAACTTGTGATAGCCTAGATTCTTCGACTACCTCTTAAGTATCTTGTTAAATTACACACTCGAGAAAAAGGGCCGCTTATTGGAGCGCCGTTGGTTTATTTCTATACACTTTAACTTATAATACTAAATTATATAATAATTATTTGTCGTTGTTTTTATTTTTAAAGTAACAACTGTCACTCTGACGTTTAATCGTTTGTTTAAGTAAGGAATACAATAATAAATTCGTTGCCTAGGCAACGGAACAATTCTACTATCAAACTTGCGTTTGTATACAGCTGATTGATTCGCAGCTAACTTCATACTGTCACCACTTCCGTAACGGTGTGCGCGCGAAGCTCTCAATTTGACTCTCTACCAAACGCCCCAAAAGAGGTATAACTTCATAAATGATTATACGTTAATTATTAATATGAAAAATTAAAAATATTCATTTACTGTGAACAGGTTACCACATTGCATTCGAAGTTACGCAATATAGTACTATCATCGAAACTAGCTACCTACTTATTGCCGCGGCTTGATTATAAACGGCATTGAAACGTTATATATCCCTAAAGAGCCGGCTAGACGCTCATGCTTTACGACAAGCTTTCCTGCGCAAATTGGTTTCTATCGGGTAGCCCGTGTGTATGGACGGGAAAACTATACGCGAAAACCGAAAAGCGCCGTAAAAGTGTTCCGTATTTTAGGCGCACAATTCTTTATCATCTCAGTATATTATACCTACGGTAGGTACTCCTGCTATTAAGGCTATACCTCAGTTGAGGCACGGTCTAAAAAGATCGTGGCTAGGCGATGCGCGGATTGCGGGTCTCGGGTGCAAACGACACATGTCAAACGAAATATAATTTGTCATATAAATCCAACATGTGTCCATTTAATGTTCTATTTATTGTTCTATCAGTAACAATAATAATATATTCATTGACATGTTTTTTTTTAAAAGTAAATGGGTAACGTTTTTAGTCATCTTTACACGATTTAGGAATTAATACGCCCGTTGCCATCACGAAACAAATTGACGTGTTTCCAGCTCGACGTTCTCTCTCCGATTGGCAGGGAGTCCAAAATTTTGTCGCGCCTATAGTTGAAAATTATTTGCCGTTTCACTGATGTATCACCTTAAGAGAATCAGAAGAAGTATTAAAAAGGACTATAGGTACCTATTTCACTTACCTTTCACAATAATTTTCTTCGGCTCCTCGCGTTTTTGGGCCCTTGTTGCACCAGACGCTGATGACTCTTTGGCGGTCTTGTCATTCCGTACCTTAACAACGAAAAATAATTAAAATCATAACTTGTCATTGATTATTGGTGGCAATCAATTCAGTTTTAACTATTTCTAAATGCTTTTGAATCTACTAACAATTAGAGTGGTAATGTGACAATAAAAGCGATGGGATGAGAGAAGAAATAACCATCATCTGAAAAATATAAATTTAATATTGAAATTGTCATATCTCTATTATATTGATAGATTTTTAATAGCACAGATTTTCAATACGCCATACTAAATCAAATTATATACCTAATTTCTGCATTCCTAATCGCTAGAAAGCCTCAAATAAAGCCGAATTTGCCGGCAAGCTTAGGATATCTCATCTTAATCAATATAATATATTCAAAATTATTGGGTGACTAGGTAAAACGAAATAATGACCGAACCTAACCTAACCTAAATAGATTCCACAAAAATGAATGTTTCATTTTTCCCCTGGCTGTTCTGTTTTGTCCGGTTACCGTTTTAAAGATAGGTTGCTACGCCAAAAATTTCAAAAACTTTATTCATTGATAATCACTTTGAAATGCTTTCACAAACTCTTAAAGCGGTTTCACACGTATGAATCACGTCAATCATCTAATACGTACTGAGTTTACTTACTAATCATGAAATGCTTAATATAACCATTATATCGCCCATCCAGAATAAAAGAACCATAACTGCAAATTCATAGTTTTGAGAAAATCGCAATTGAAGTTTTTCAACCATTTAAAATTGTTGGGAATAATGGATCGCTTGAGGATGTTAAATTATCAACATAGTTTTATATATATGATTAACTTTATTATTATCAAGTTCATGAATAATAATATACATAGTTTTTAGATTTCATTTTTCTATGCGACCGACGCAACAGACCTTCGAGTACACACTATTGTCACGCCGTACACACATCTGAAACATTACACAGTAATTAGTATTAATTAGTATTTAGGGCTTGCGCAGACAGAGAGCGGTCGGAGTTCTGCGTTCAACCGACCGTTGACCGCTAGCGTTCAGGGACAGCAGACAGGTGGCGGTCAACAATATGCGTTCCATTTGTATACAAACATTGTAGTGACACAGGCGCTGCATAATGCGAGACCGCTATATTCCGACTGCGAGTGGAAGTGAGAAAGCACCGCTGTTGCGTACTCACTCCCCCGTGTGGTTTTGCTCTATGTTGTTTGACTGCTCAAATTCCATTCAATTTTTTATTTACTTTCGCATGTCAATACAAAGCTTCGATGAATTATATAATTTGATTACATTTGACATTGACTTGTAAACTAAATATAATCTAGGTACTAAAATTACTGCTGTAATCAATGCATTTTATCAAACCGGATATTTAAAAACTTAATATCGATGATTTTAAACGAAGTTACATATAAACTTATTTGTTTGTGTACCTACCTCTATCTATAATATTTGACATTTCGATTCTAACCTTTTAATTTTACCCATAACCTCACATATCAAATTTATTCTATTATTGAACTATGAAAACTATAAATGTCGCCAAATTATCAAGTATTTATGCACGTAAATCAATCAAGTGTTGATTTAAAAACAATATGTTAGTATTAAAAACGATTTATATAATTTGCGTCACTTAAATCAAGTATCAATCTTCTCTATATCGATTCATTTTTCTGATCCAGACATTGCAACGGTTGAGAGGTACGGAGTTCTTTGTAATTGCGGGAATAGAACTCTAGAACGCTAGCGTTCCAATTGACCGGCGCGGTCTGACCGCCGGCTGTGTGCCCATACAGTATGAAGTCCGTACAGTACAAAGAACGCCGAACTCCGAACTCCGAACGCGGAACGCAGACCGCCTGACCGCTCCCTGTCTGCGCAAGCTCTTAGCATTGGAGTGCAGCCAGTGCCATAGTTAAACACGTATTCATTTTATTCTAATATTATTACTTATAATATTTAGTTATGTTATTATATTAGACGGCTATACATCAACAAAAATACTCTTTTCAGATCAAATATCTAAGGCATGAACATATTTTTTTTTGTTTTCACAGTAAAATAATGTGCTTCAAACTACTTGCAGCAAAAAAAATCTGAAAATATGTTTTTAAAGCCTTATTTTAGCACTTGTGGTCTTTTTACACTAGATATTTTGGTAATGATCTACAATTTTATGCATTTGTGTTGCAATGAAAAATATTTACACTGAAAGGTAGTGTTTATTTTTATAACAAAATATACATTGGAATGACTTAAATGCTAATACAAAAAATATGTTAATGTAGGTAATATTTTTTTTATATTCTTAATGTAAATAACCAATTTACATAACAAATGCAAATAAAAAGAGTTCCTCTAACAATTTTGTGATTCTGAGTAATGGTGAGTCTGTAGACTCACGATTAGTAAGTGGCATCAAAGTGGTTCAGATTAGCAAGTGTGTCTCATTCATCATCACCATGTTCTCTGACATCATCAACAGGGAAAGGTGGCTCTGCCGCAAGACTATCATAATAATTACGGTACATGTTTGGGATTAGGTTAGACTTGCACAAATCCTACAATCTTTAAGTTTTGCTGCTGGCAGTTTAGGTGGATTATCGTATGCAGCAATTAAAATTGACTCCATTGTCTACCGCCGACTTCTGTGCGTTCGTATGTCAATGACTTTTATAATAAATTTGATAAAAAAAATATCAAAGGTACTTCCTTTCTCACTCGGATTACTTTGATATCCTTCCATAAAACTTAATCACCTTCACATTCAAATTCTTCCTTATAGCATGCGACATCGTGAAAAAGTTGAAGAATGATGAGGTTGACAGCTCATGGACAGTGGTATGGGTTGCCATTTGAATCACAGGAGTCCATTGGGCCGGAATATAAATTGAACCAGATTTCAGATGCCTCTTTTTCTGTTACTCAATAGTGTAATGCATAGAATCACCCTCGTTTGGTGTGTAACCCACAACCAAGTATTTGTGGGTAATATTCGGTATATCCAAGCTTCCTACAGCATATAGATACATGCTGGCAATTGCTTTACTCTTATTCTGACGAGTGCAATTGTCAGAATAGAAACTTATGTCTTTTCCACTACACACTATTTTCTTTTAGGTACATCCAAACGCAAGAACTGATTTCGTTGGCACCTGTATTAGCCAAAGCTTCATTCCAAAAATAGCATTCACCATTTTTGTTAATTGTATTGAATATTGTAAAATTAAAAGAATTTAATTTTCTTCTAAAGTAAAACGCCGTTTCATGACCACAGGGAACTTGGAGTACGGCTTGTAGATCAATGCATGCTACTACTGAATCCACAGATTGATATCGCGAGATTTTTCATCACGAGCAATTTGCTTATTTTGTAAATGCTTATCAGTGTCAGCATTCTTAAACCCTCCATAGAGTGTGCACTGATCAACAATGTCTAATGTTTTCATAAAGAATGTCTGGCATACCTTTATCATGTTACCGTCCCATGTCAATTGATATGACAAATTTAGTATTCGGTTGGGCACACCTTTCATTATGCGTCTATATTTTGGGAAGACTTCAGAAGTATGGGTCTATAATTTGATCTACTGATACTATACGGCCTTCTATTTCAGATACAACAGCTTACGATGAAATGTGTTACGGCCAACTACATACGTACAAATTTCCGGACACGATTCCTACTACCAACTTTGTACAATAGATTATTATGAATCAATACATCTTATTGTTCTACTCATGACTTACCCCCGTTTCAGACGGGGCACCAGTGTCGCGCTCGTGTATAATAAGGATGCCTTTGTATTCGAATAAAGGGGCCTTTGTATTATGTTTATAAACGCTCAGAGCTAATGAGTCAACGCATAATTTCGTGATATAAATTGGAACATAAAACTGGCTGCGGTCATAAAAACATGTGTATCGGCGTCTTGAGAATGTAGCGGCCGACGGAAAAGTGTACCGGACACGCTTTAACTCATTAGCTCGGGGCGTTCATAAACATAAGACAAAGGCCCTTTTATTCGAATACAAAGGCCTCCTTATTATATACGAGCGCGACACCAGTGTCCCGTCTGAAACGGGCCTTATACTTAACTATAGCTTGTTATATTATTATGAAGATATTTTCTTATATGTTTTTATTGCAGAGACTCTTTCGAATCTTCTGCTTAATTTTACCAACCGCACAATAATATTATATAAATGATCATAGGACTATTTACATCAATATTGAAACTTACCAACTCTCCTAGAAAGTTGATGTATCCTATAGCCAATTTAAGAGTGTCCACTTTGGAGAGACGCTTCTCATAAGGCAGCGTAGGTATGTGGGCTCGAAGGCCCTCAAAGGCATCGTTGATGGACTGCATGCGGCGTCTCTCCCGCATGTTGGCCGCCTGCCGTTGCTGGATCTGATGCTGGAGACACTTCGGACGGCGTCTGTGCGATTTGAACCTGAAGAGTGCGAAAATTGTACTGAATTAAAAGAATCGGTACAGTTCGGTTATGAGGAATACAGCGGAAAACACATTTTGAAAATACTCGATATACTGGATTATTTGTTAGTTTGGGTTAGTTTAGGTTAGGTTAGGTTAGGTTTGGTTAGGTTAAACTAACAAATAATCCAGTGTATCGGCTATTTTAAAAATGTGTTTGCCGCTGTATTCCTCATAACCGAACTGTACCAAATAATCACTATCTATAGTGCGAAAACATATTCTTGGCTACGTGGTAAAACTGTGAACTAATACGCTCCTCCCATTTTTAACCGCACTTTCATTATCAAGTAACAAGCTCCTCCCATTTAGTCGCCAACAGCGCTTCCTTACGTAGCCAAGAAGATGTTTTCGCACAGTAATAATTATTATTACAATCAAATTTACACCCCTTCATATGTTGTTAACGCAAATTTTATCAATAAATGTATTTATGCCTAAGTGACAAGGAAGTAGCTGGAGAGTTTGAACTTGCAGGTATATTCCAACTGCACAACACCCAGTAACGAACGCATAATAATTAAACACGATCTTAAAAAATATAAAATAACGTTCAGCCAAACTCATTCTCACGCAAGTGGAATATATCGATATCTGGTCCCGCAAAGAGGGGGTGGTATGGCTGGTCGACAAGTTAAGTGACATAAATACACACCACAAATTTACTCTAATAGTGAAAAAAACGCCTGCGGTGCTATTACACTTAAGAGCAATTATTAACATTTTTAAATATGCGGCTGTGAGATACAATTAGATGTGATACGTTGATTTATATAACTAAATGGTGATTCACGTGTAAAATTTTATTTTATAATTATTTGTAGTGTGTTTCCCTAACGTAAAATTTACTTTGTATCAAATATGGCGAATGGTCGCATACTTGGTTACCACAAAAAGGAGTCGTGACTGGGGATTCCAATCCCGGGATCCCGAGCTATTTTCGATACCTATGAATCCCGGGATTGATAAACATAATCCCGAAACTTTCGGGATTGATTTTTTTATCAATTTTTATGGAAAATAAAATAAAAACGAAATTATAACAGAAAAAGTACGTTTAAAAACAAATAACTACTTTAGAAATAAACTGTGTTTGAATGAAGTTTGATTTATACCCATGTGTAAGTTGCCGATTCATTTTATATTTTCACGTAAATTAATAAAAATGAGAAAGATTGGACAAAAAAAATGCTTCACACTAATAACAAAGTAATTCCACCACGATCTCATACATTTTACGGCAGTTTCATATTTGGCTGACTAATTATATTTATGAAGCGGAAAGGCCATAAGTACACCATGATTTGCTTTACTATTTGAAATCTCGCTAATCCATTCATTAAGTCTTTAATGTCAGAAACAGCAATCTCATATTAAATTCTCATTATTATTTATATTACAATATTATTTACTCCATTAAAATAATGTATTTCCAAGATTGAACGTATACAATATTAACAATAAATGTCTTACATAGTATAAATTATACTAGATTTATTTTTGACCGATTTTATCAATGTTATTTGTAAATATAAATTTTTTATATTAACAATGGAAAACAATGCCAACCCTGGGATTGGATTCCCTAGTCGTGACCAGTGATTCATAATAATATGATGCTGAGTACCGACAACTCAATAAATCAACTGGATTTATTAAGAAACATAAAAAAATCGCTACAAATACACGGAAAATCTCTAATTTTACCTCGAAAAATCTTGGGGTATCGCGGAATACCATTTGAGGAACACTACAGTATAGAAAATCATACCGCCCTTAACGTTAACCATATGTAAGTGGTCTGCTAGACATCCTGGCGCTTACCCCCACAGCTTCAGTGTCTAGGACGATTTGGCACCGGCACAACTGGACGCCACGGAATTCAAAAACAAATAGACGTTAGGTATTTATAGGTAATTTTAAAAATATTTAATATTATTATTTATATTTAAATGATTATATTATGATTTAATAGTTTATGGGAATGCAAATATGCAGACGTAAATAATGATTTAATCGTTCATATGTTCCAACAAAAAAAGAGTTTTTTTATTTTATATAACGCCTTAGGCATGGTAATTCTCAATCCGCAATAAAGAATACATTGTGTTAAGAGTAAAATGAATTAAAACTACTAAGTAGTAGATAGAAACTGATTAAAAAACCTCGTCTACGTTCTGTATACATGTCTACGATAGTGCGGCGTCCAATTATTGTCCGGAGTCCAGTCCAGTCGTGTAATAAAGCAGTAAAAATAATTACAAGATAAAAAGAACTTTTTATGAACCTACAACATTTTTAAATTTTCTGTTGAATCATATAAACTTGACTTGACTAGCTTAAACGATCAAAAAAAATGTACTCGATAGAAATAATACTGAAATGTCATTTTGACATGTTATATTGATTTCCATAGTAACGCGCGTATATATTATTAATTTAGTTGCTAGGACCCCAGACCCCTCTAGCAACCAATAATGGTATCGAAATAACTTTTCATACAAAACAGAATTAACTGAAAATGAATTCAATTCTACTAAAAGATAGCTAAAAGTATTAAAAAAATGCATTGGCATCGTGTTCTGATATATTCTAAAAGTTTCAGATGTCTAGCTAGTCGGGAAGTTAGTTAAAAATCGATTGCAAGATTTGTATCGGACAAAAAACCACCGGACAAATAAGAATACGAGCTAATAAAAACGTTGTAAAATCCCAACCATCGAAGAGGCTTCAATATGCCAGAAAGTGAAAGTTGAATGATATAGGTACATATAGAGACTAAGGAAGTGGACGGATCTTGCTGCAGGCAGTTGGAAGTGGAGCAGCGAAAACCCACATTGGGGTTGTAGCCATGGCCCCCACAAGAAGGGGCTGACAGGGCTCCAGGGGGCCCGGCGAGGCGAATCGACCAGATAAGTGAGATAAACACACTTCACAAATTTGCTTTAATAGTAAGAATGAGGCGCTATGTTGTTGTACGATACAATTTTAATTGTGTATCAATACTTGACATCTCCATAATTCGAATAGATGTATTAAAATATACAATAAAACACTAAATATACAGATTAATTTTACCGCGTACACACTGCCTTTATTCTTAGCGATAGGTAAGGGGACCCGCCAAAGATCCTAGCCTGGGAGCCCGCTTCACGATGTGGGGCCATGGGTGTAGTACTGATGATGAATGAATGAAATTAAAATTACATCGAATGAGAAAATTTTAACACCTGTTTTCGTTATTATCTTCCATAGTAACACGTTGCTAGGGATTAATAATTCTTGGAGTACATTGTTATTCAAATTTTGTATGGGACACCGCCAAATGGCGTGGTTCACACGGCCTATTGGTTTGAAATCAACAAATAATTAACTTATGAAAACCTTTAATAAAGTTGGTGAATAATTTCTTTAAAAATACTCACTGTTTACACGAGCCCGATCGTTCTCTATTTTCTTGGTCGCTTTCGTACAGACTCTCATCAGACACTGACGACTCCTCGTAGAGAAAAAGATCAATACTGTTGGTAGAGCTGTCTCCAGATCCCGGCGAAGACCTAACAGCCGATGTGGAGGCAGGCGGAACGGACGCCGCAAACCCAGGCGCCTCGAACATCATACTGTGGCGATTCATGCTAGGGTCCAGGTCGAGGTTCTCCATACTAAACATGACTGAGTCGAACCGTCTGAATCGTTTGTAGAACAGCTCTGTGGATTTGTCAACCTCGCCTACTGGTGCACGTGATCTTCTTGGATCTTGCATTGGACGACGATTAGTGATAGTTAATTATTGTTTTAAAAGTTTCTAACACTGTTTTACTTTGTCACTGAAAACACTGCAAAGGGCAAAAACCTATTAAGTATAGCATAGCATAGCATTGTGTACATCGAAGCTTCTAATAATGTATTATTATAATAATCGAACTTACTGTCGAAACCTCCGTTATGACAATTTTGTCAAAATACTTTTTTTATATTAAGTTTCTGTTCATGTACACACCGCATAGTTTAGTAAAATATTGAGTAATATTATGCTATATTCCTACCACTAAAATTTGAATATCTACGATTTAACATGCCTTATTTTAATAAGAACCCAACACCTTAAATTTACCTAGTATGTACCTAATTATATCGAGCATATCAAGCCCTTTAATATCTGTTAAGTACTTAAATAAATACATTTTTTGGACTTAAAAAATAAAGTCTACCTATATATTTGTGCTTATAGTGCAGTTTTTGTCTTTACTATAAAATTCCAGTTGGGTTAGGTTAGGTAAGGTTTGATTAGGTTAACCTAACAAATAATCCAGTATATCAACTATTTTCAAAATGTGTTTTCCACTGTATTCCTCATAACCGAACTGTACGAATATTTCTATCAATAATGAACAGTGTAGCAAAAATATTAATCAAGTCGGTTTATGCTTTTATTATTTTTAGATACACATGAATATTTAGAATTATATAAACAAAGAAACACAATTACTTGGTAGATAGTATAAATTAATTTATTGGTTAGATACCACAGTATCTAGTCACATTTTCACACCAATAACTACCTATTTTCATTTTTATTTAACATTTTATGTGATTTTCCGGTCTTTATAATAGATATTGATTTATGTTAAAAACCACTAGTTCAATGACGTCGAAATACTGTCTCTAAATCAAGTGTATTTTTCATTACCTGTCGATATTAATTTAGTTCATCTCCGCTTTCATTTAAAAGGGCATTTGAATCTAAAAAAAATAATTAAATAACATTAAATAATATATTATATTACACACATTTTAGTCAATTAATTTGACGTTTAAACTGAAGATAAAATATTATTATTATTTCCGATATTTCGAGAATTTTCCGATCAAAATTTATTACACTTTGAACTTGTGAAAAATAATAAATGACAACTGATCACTGATCCATTTAATGTGTTTATTTACTTTGACTATTATTTACCGAGGATTTATGTAAAATTATATTTATCGACATTGTCACCGGCACTAAAATCCACTTTGTCCGTAACAAATAAGAGATATGCGTTGTGATTAGAAATGCATGGCACGTGCGGACAGGTTGGTCTCGCTACACTGAATGATAGGCCGCTCGTCAGTGTTACTATAATAGTACAATAAGGGTGGAAAATAATACTATACCCGAATCAAAATAGTACGTGCTATCTGCTAGCGTATTTGAGTTTTTGATTTTATTTAATTTTTCTACTGTGCATGCTTCTCTCTTCCATGAAAGTAATTGTCAAAGGCATGGCCCCCATATCGTGAAGCGGGCCCCAGGCCAGGATCTATGGCGGGGGCCCGTACCTATTGCTAAGGTTAAGGGCAGTGTGATTTTCTACAGTAGTGTTCCCCAATTGGTTTTAATGGAACCCCAGGGTTAAAGGTATTCTGAGTATTTTTAGCGATTTTTAAATAAATCCAATTGATTTTATTGAGTTGTCTGCACTCAGCATAATAGTATGAAGCACTGATCGCGACCTTCTTTTGTGGTAACCAAGTAACACACAACCCTTCACCATATTGGATAAATAGCCATTTTGTAAATCAGGAAACACACTTAAATTAATTATAAAATAAAATTCTATAAGTACGTGAATTATCTTTTAATTATATCAATCATCATAAGATCACATCAAATTACATCACACAGCCACACATTTTTAAGTGTTAATAATCATTAAAGAAAGTAGCACCACAGGCGACTTTTTTACTATTAGAGCAAATTTATGGTGTATTTTTTTAGCTTAACTGGTCGTCCCGCCACGCTGGGCCCTCAGGCTAGAGCCCTGTCAGCCCCCCCTTTGTGGGGCTCATGGTCAAAGGACACTTGAATGCGATATAACCAGGGTCACTATGACCCCCACAAGGGGGGGGGGGGGGTCTGACAGGACTCTAGCCTAGGGGCCCTGGCTCAGGAGGGGCCCGGCGTGCCGACTCGACCAGATAAGTGAGTTAAATACACATCACAAATTTGCTCTAATATTAAAAAAAAAAAAAACTCCATAATTCCAATGGATGTATTAAAAATCGCTAAAATACATATTACTTTTACCTCGTTCACCATTTGGACAAAGCTACTAGCGTCACACTGCCTTTATCCTCAACGATAGGTAAGGGAGCCCGCTTCAGGATGTGGGGCCATGGGGGTCGCTCCATATAGATGTGCGTATTGTTCAAGGGCAGAGGGTGGCCAAAATACCTTTCCGTTTTCATTTTAATTCAATGTCCGCCCTTCAGTTGGAGCATATGAACACCACGCGCCTCCTCCAAATATCCCAAGTGCTCGACAGTCTTCTCACGTCTTCCCAGGTCATGCCAGAATTCCATACCTCCGCCGTATAATTCACTCTGTGGATAGTATTTAGCAGCCTTCCAGGATACCGAAATACAACTGATGAAGAACGGATGAGCCAGATTGAAATATTAAATCACCTCATTAAAAATAGGTAAGACAAAGTTCAACGATTATTGACAGTCGTTCTTCATAAAGATAGCCTTACAGCCGAATAACAATAAATTGAGAACTACAGAAAAAAAATATTATAGAAAAAAATTTAACGATGTTATTTTGAATGAAGTTAATATTTGTTATTCCCTACATAATTTCAGGTAGGTAAACTGATTAAACAAGTTTGCACCGTCCCCGTCTGCGATTACATTGCAGAATACCAGTAAATGTATCATTATCATCATTATCAGGGGTGCGACAACCCGGTGTGGGTCCTGGTCTCCTCTAACAGCTCCCTCCACCTGTCCCTATCCAGTGTGCCCGCTATCCAATTCGGTATCCCCAGAATACGACAGTCACTGGCAGCTCCATCCAACCAGCGAATCTTTGACCTGCCTCTTCTTCTACGCCCTATTAGATTGCTGAACATCACTCTCTTTGCCGGTCATTGTCATTCATATGGTGCACACGACCAATCCATCGCAGTCTCCCAATCTTAACTGATTGAACCATTAAATGTATGCTTAATTGAAACATTATCTAATGGATTTAAAGTCAAATTTCATCAAGTACCCTCTGTCGATAGTATTAATATTAAAATATTATCGGCTGAAATAAATGTTATAGATTTTTCAGTTCATTTTTTTTGATCTTGAAAATCTGTGTGTATTTAAAAAAAAAACATAAAATGAAAGATGGCGGCGGCGGCGGCTCTTCGGATTTCGTACAGACGTGTCTCCAGCGACGAGCCTGGTGGTGACCTCAGTTTTAGATAACTGCTCCTGAAACATTACCAGGTTAAAAATGACTGATGCTTCACATCACGGGGCGGATGTGGTTTGGTGGGGCAATTAACTTCAATGCCATCATATTATTGGATGCAATTTCTAAATGTTTCTAAATTTCGCAATGCCTAAAGAATATGAGACTTTTTGTAATAATATGTCTAATATAAGCGCGGCCGCCCTATATATTTTTATTGTAGTTATCTTAAGCATCATTGAGCTTCTTTACGAGCTGTTTGTTGGCGAATTTATAATCTGCCTGTAAAGTCGCCCAGTGTAATCATCGAACAAGCTAATAAGCAGGTTGTAAACACTCTACCGAGAAAAGTTGAAAGCCGGTCAACTTTACACGCTACACGCCGGCGTGTGGGCCTACCGCGTCTGCGCAGTAGAGCGCAGTAGCAACCTCCCGGTAAAAAAAACGAACTACGTTCTGTCAAAATAGTCACTGCCCGCTGGCTTGTGGCTTCTCAGCGAATGGAAAGTTTTGTGTGTAATCATCAAATCGCAGTAGCTGAATCGTCCGCTTTTAAATTCGCCAACAAACAGCTCGTAAAGAAGCTCAATGTAATTGACGCTTTAGAAAGTGTAACAAAAAAAATCGGTGCGTGTACTTATGGCTTACTTCTTTGGCGTAGCAAAAGAAAAACAAAACTTGTGATAACCTAGATTCTTCGACTACATCTTAATTATTTGGTTAAATTACACACTTATGAAAAAGGGACGCTTAATGGAGCGCCGTAGGTTTATTTCTATACACTTTAACTTATATTACTAAATTATGTGTTATTATGTCAAGTACAATTTTTTTGATCGTTTAAGCTAGTCAAGTCAAGTTTATATGGTTCAACAGAAAATTTAAAAATGTTTTATATAAAAAGTTCTTTTAATTATTTAGTATTAATCGATTAATAAAATTGTACTATTTCACCTGGATTGTTATGAAAAAAGTATACCAGTACATTGAAAGCATGCCGATAAAGAGGATGGTTACTTAAAATCCCTCGGTTGCCGTCGTTAGGATTATTGGAGGCAAGACCATGAGATTATAAGATTATTTGCATCAGCGATTTTCTTTATGAGCGTACTTTAGTGAAACGGCAAACAATTTTCAACAGTAGGTGCAACGAATTTTCTCACTAGTCGCCAATCGGGGACCGATAGTAGAGGTGTCCGCACGTCGATTTGTTTTGTCATGGCTTCGGATGAAAATATTCTTAAATCGTGTAAGATGAGTAAAAAACTTTACTTATGTACTTAAAAAAGAAAACTTGTGAATGAACATACTATTATTATTAGTAATACGAGTATAACAATAAACATAACATTAAATGGACGCATGTTGGATTTTTATGACAAATTATAATTCGTTCGGCACGCGTCATTTGCACAATCCGCGCAACGCCTACCCACGATATTTTTAGACCATGCCTCAACTGAAGTATTATAGCCTTAACGAATATGACATAATCGATTTGTAAGAAGATTTACAATGAAAACCAATGAAACAGATCATCAGAATACTGGAGGCTTTTAAAATTAAGACGTGTTGGCAGACGATGAGGTTTTTATGGGCTGATCGTCTCACTAATGAGTTGATTTTAAGATGATTCAATATGCCATGGGAATGTTGGTATAATTCTTATCATGGCCCCCATAAGGGGGGGGGACTGACAGGGCTTTAGCCTGGGGGCCCGGGCTAAAGAGGAGCCCGGCTTAGCGGAACGATCAGCCAAGTGAGATAAACACACATCACAAAATTGCTGTAACTATTTCACTTCAAGCGTAAATATGTGATTGTGCAAAGCATATTTTTGGATTATTGTTTGTATATACTCGACAACTACATAATTCAAGTGAGTTCAAAGATACAAAAAATCGCTAAAGAATACACAGAATACAGTTAATTTTATCTCAATTACCATTTGGAACATGCAAATGTAGATCGTCAGACTGTTTTTAATTAACCTTTGCGATAGGTAGCGGGGGCCGCCAAACATTCTAGCCTGGGGGCCCACTTCAGGATGTGGGGGCCATGATTACTATTATACGTAGAAAACCTGCATACTTCTGTCGTACAAACCGAAATGAGAAATATTATTTAATCCAACGCATAGGTAAATACAAGAAGATGTGAAGAGATTCTCATGACTACGCAGTATCTCTAAGTAGATGGCAATACGATATGACCGGCGCAGGATAGAAAGATGTATGGCAATTTTAACATTCTTTTTAACATGGTGGTAACTTGCAAAGTTGCGACCCTTATTAGGTAAACGTAAAATTTTTTTTTCTACTACCAGCTCTAAATCGAATAAATTATTATTATGTTTGCGCTATGTACTGACATCTGTTGTGTTTTATAATCATTATTGAGTAGGTGCCTGTCAAAATAGAATTAGCGATGTTTTAAACCAGACCAAACGGAAGTATAAATGGTAGATTATCAGTTACTAGGGAATGTCATTGAGGGGATGCTTCTACCTACCAGAGGCACCTAGCGGAAAAATACGACTCTTGAGATTTGAGACATCTTTTTGATAATTTACAATTTCAACTGTATTAATTAATGAATATATATCTGGAAACATTAAAAAGAAAAATAATTTTAAAGTTAAAGATAAACTTATAATATTGTAAAATAATCTGAATATGTTAAATATTTATGTCCACAGTTACATTATTATTGCACTATACTTTATGGTCATATTTATTATTAACATTTAGTTTATTAAGTTTTCAATTTTTCCTCGTACAGATTTTTGACTAATTCATAGTTTTAATATTTTTATACTTATTTTAAAAAACATCGATTTTTATAAAAATATAAATGTGTATAACTTGAAATCCTTTTTATTTATAATATGTAGGTCTGTGGCGCTGACAGGATTGGGGGCAGTCCAGTAGCGAAGGGTGGAGGTAGGCGGTGAAGATCCATCATAAATAGTGCATATTAAACTTTGTCAGTCATACGTATTTGTTTTTATTGAACCAAGACTACAGTTTACAAATGGTGTTAGTTTTTAAAAATCAATTAAACACTGCCTAAACCAAACCATAATATTTTTGGTATAATTTAGGCAATTCGACAAAATTGTGCACTCTTTTTCATTCGGTACACATACTGTTGGATCATTTTTTTAAATTCATTTAGCCCTGCCTAAACTAAACTATAATAGATAAAAAATATTCTTATATCTATAAAATATCCAAAGTTATGTTTGATTTAATTGCATCATTTTAGATATTTTATAGATATAAGAATATTTTTTGACTATTATCTACTATGGCTTGGTTTCGCAGGATCTAATTGAATTTTAAAAAACTTACCAACACCGTCTGTAAATAATTGCAGTTTTATTTTAATGAAAACAAAAACTGACAAAGTTTAGTGTGCACTATTTATAGCAGATCTTATCAGCCTACCTTAACACTTCGCCACTGCCCTTCACTATGAATTGTTATACCGGGAACAGATTCTATATATCATTAAAATCGAATTGTTATGTCGGTACTGTGTCGGTATTTCTCTACTAATTTGATTTACCTTTCTACTTACCGTACTTTTTATTGACTGACAAAGTTTAATGTGCACTATTAATGGTGGATTTTAATAACCTACCTCCACCCTTCGCCACCGGGGGCACCCTTGTGAACATTTTGTCAATACTATAAACCACCATTACAATTTGTATTACAATTAAATAATAGTTAGGTTGTCAGGATGTTTCATGCTTGGATTATTTTTTTTTAAACAATTATATCTTTCCAATGGAGCGACAACATCGTCTGCCTCATGGAAAACCAGTGTTGCTCTCAAAAATTGTCATATTTGTATTCGTCCCTTTCCTCGCCACCCTTTATACTGCGCCGTACTTGTGCAATGCATGATCTGCCTATCCCCCCACGTTACGTTACTGCTTAGTGATACTAGAAGAGATACAATATCAAAGAATTTAGTTAAGTTATTTTTATAGTGACTTGTTTCAGTGAGACATCAGAATTAGTGACAATTTACTGTAATAGTATGAGAGTTCTACTATCAAACATGGCTAAGTCAGTTTCACTATTTTTTACTAAGTCTACTGTCATATTATAACTCTGTTCAAATAGGACAACATGTAAATTTGGCTGTATTTTGTAGTAAAAACATATTATTAAATTATTGCTGCCAATTCTACCATGATATAGTTAATATTATAATTAACCAATAATATTGTTTTTTTTTTTAAATTTAATTTACGGCCAAATTCACATGTGTGTTTGGACACAGAGTATGCACCTAATTGAGAAAGTGGCTAACATAAAACTAAAAATCTGTTAAAATAATCACCACTTTGACATGATCTTCTTTGTATCGAACATGGTATAAATATTCAGTTTAAATATAAGTACCTACAGTATCTTATGAAAAAATAATTATTTGTTGAAATTAACTTCTCACATATTTTTTGATAAATTATGTGATAGGAAAAAATTAATAAAAACTCAACTATTTTTATAACTCAGATACTAACAACTCCATAATTCGAGTTTTGAGATAATCGCAAAAAAATACCAGAGCACTGTTTTTTTGTAATTAGAAGAAAAGTATAGATCTTTCTTGAATATTAATGAGTGAGTGAATCTATATACATTTTTTTTAAATATATATAATACTCCTAAGGCTGCATACACACAGCACACTGAGAAATAGAGCTCTCTGATTGGCTAGAAAGGTGTTGATGACAGAATCACATTTTTCATTGAAAAATGTGAGTTATGACACCAACAGTCAATTTTGTCAACGATTCTCACATTGTTTAAAGTTACCTTTGACAGCCAACTATTTTTCTCCATTTGAAATTATTCTTCTTATCGTGCCATGTTCTATCGGAGGTTGGCCACCATTTGCCCCTTATCGTCTAGTACCCGGAACAGTTCGGCGGAGCTGTAGTAACTGTATCAATCATGGAGGTTCTTGAATCACGATATTGCGGCGTCGTCCACTGCTACGCTTTCCGTTGATCTTTCCCTGGATGACAAACTGGAGAATGCTGTATTTTTGTCACCTCATAATGTGGCCGAGGTACTGTAGTTTCCTGGTTTTGATACTACGCAGAACTTCTCAGTTCTTTCCCATTCAGTCCAAGGAATATTGAGAATACGTCTATTTAGCCATATATCGAAAGCCTCAACTCTTCATGATATCTCTTGGTATAGCGTCCATACATCGATATAATAGAAATGGATTGAGAGAAAATAACAACGAACCATACGCAGTTAAGGTTAAGGTTGCTAAGGAGACGTCTCATTTTGGTGATCTCAATTATAGTTTTTATTTCTTGAGACAGGTCCCATTTCTCATTGACACAATATGTTCCTAAATATTTATAGTGGACCACACGTAAAATCGTAAATTCGCTGTTAATAACAAAACTTGTGTTGGTGTTTGGCATCGCTTTGAAATTATATTTGAAACAATATGGATACATAATTTGTTATTTAAATATGAAATAACTAGCAGAAATTTAAATAACGCATTATATTATTTTGATTTATATTTATTGAAGTATTAGATAGTTATAATGAAATGTAATATGAATACAGTGCACATAGATTAATTATTAATATAATATAACTACATAATAACTACCCAAATAAATTAAAAATAAAAGTGAGAAGTTTGTTTTCACTAGATTCAATTAAACGTAGATACATATATTATATACTCATGATCCTAGTGAAATAATATGATCATATATTAGTTTCTTTAATACCTAGTATTTAAAGATTATTTTAGAGCTACTTGTTGGATTGATGTAGCTTTCACATGTCAGTTATGTTTTCAGGATCAATAAAAGAAATAATTTAAAAACTGACATGTTTTTTTTTAAATAAATTTCTGATATTTTTAGATCATTCGTAATAATTTCGCATTTATTTGAAACTGTACGATTTATTTTTATTAAATCAGTAATTCTATTCAAAATGTAATTTTTTTTCGATGTTATGAATTATAAATTTATTTAGTTAAAATCACTTCAGTCATTGTTTTTTTTTTACTGGTATTTAAAATACTGACCAAATAAGTATAAATTAAAGTGAATCGATGGTTTACTTTCCAACTTTTATTTTCTTATTCAATGTCAAAGACCCTAATCCGTATAACAAACTATGTACACAAACCCTTCAATATATTCCCGATAGGTTTACTCCTCGATGTGTGTTTTTTTTAATTTTATTAATTACTTGTAATATTATGATATTTTGTATTTTATATTACGAGTTTTTAGTTATGCAACGTACATTCAGAAAAGCATCTAAAGTCAACTCTGTAGTTGTTGATCAATAATTTATGATTTGATAAATCTCTAAATAGAGATATATGTAGTTATCGGTACAGATTTACGAAATTAGGTGGGATCTTTCATTTGGTCAATGCTAAACTTTTGAAATTTGTCATTCCTTTCTCGGGTTACAGGGAGATTTTATAGTTTCAAACGAGTTTCAATTAAACATTACAATTTTTTCATTTATCTTAAATCAACCAAAGACCACAGAATTTTAATATTTTGTTGTTTAATTAGGGAGTGTTTAAGCAGATAGGTACAGTTATTTCCAAAACAGTGTGTGTAGGATACATGGCGAGAGAGAGGAGTTGAATAATTGCAACATTTTATTAATATAAAATTATTTCTTTAAGTTTATATGCATATATTTTAAATATGATATAATGCTGTGTCAAGGAAATTGTACCAAAATATTAGAACTAATACATTATAGCCGAAAGATTATGTACTCATTGCACATGACAGAAAAGCTTCGAAACCAAATTACATCTTTTTAATTTATTTTGAACAAATTTTAAAAACATGTGTCATTTATTTGAGATACGACAATCATTTGATTATACTAGTTTTAACGACGAAGCTATTCTACCATCTGCAATGGGTATTTGTACCGTCCATATTGTATTAATACTAAAGTCTAATTGGAAAACTAGTTTAAACAAATGACATGGCATACAATTTTAAAATTCGTCCAAAATTAATTAGGAAAATGTAGTTTGGTTTCAAAGATTTTCTGCCATCTGCAATGGGTATAAATGATTTCGGTCATAATCTATTTGTACAAATTATAAGTAACCGTAAAATGTATATTAAGCCTACTTCATACTTATATATGCCTGCAAACAGTTTATACAATGGTTTTTAAACTTTTGCCGCTACACACATTTAATATACGTGACCAATAATTTGGTTGAAGCCCAACGCATTTTCATATCTGAATTGCTATTAAATTAAGTACACATGTGTACTGTTTTTATCTTTTTTCAGTAGGAATTTCGGTACCTAAGTAGTTTTTGCTACTCTGAATTTTACTTGGTTGTATATGTGTATAAGTACCAGCATGGCATTTGGATTGCATCTTAAATTCAGATATAATTAACACCAATAAATCACATGTTCTTGGGTGAAAATTCGATGACGTCATGCTGAAGAAATGTAACTCAAAATAAAATAATATTTTATCATCGATACCAGTGGCGTACGGTTTCTAATATGCTATGGACACGACGCATCCCTAGTTTGTTTATTCCAAGATATTCATAACATAAAACATTCATAAAAAAAAACTTTAACTTAGTTAAAACGAGCTAATATTATATGAAAAATATTATAAGTATACTTATTTAGTTGTGGTAGTTGCGTTTTGAGTATAGACTAAATATAAATAAAAAATTTAATAATGACATAACTTCCGCTTAAAATATTTTAATATGTAAATAGTAAATAACTGTTCTGATAGCTGATAGTGAAAAGCATGTCCGATATTAAAAGTCACCGCACACCACCAATGGATACAACAACTCCATTATAAAACATGACAGTATTAATATTTTTTGTTTCATTTTAAATTGGGGCACCGATGATAAACCATTATAACTTAAAACTTTTTTTTAAATATTTATTATACTGTAAAGTGCTTCATTCTGCCTCCCTCTCCAATGTATTATTTTACCATGATAGCCTGGAATAATGCTAATGAAATCAATTATCTAGTAATTAATATATTATATATGATAATTAACAATATACTATGTCATTTTTCTTTTCTATAACTTGATATTATAAAAACTGATTTTTATTTGTGTAATGTATTTTTATACCTATACAAATTGTTCTAATATGTTCTTTTATATAATATAATAGCATGTGTACGCCGTTGAAAGGAGTCTTAAATATAAATTAAAAAAGTTTTGGCACATACATTAAGCAATAAAACTTGTTTATTATTTGGAAGTAAATCATCTATAATTCTTAACATTATTTAGGTTGAACAAAAGATCGCATACTGTACATTTTTTTTTTTTACTTATTAACATAAATCTAAGTTAATGATCTCTGCAAGGACCGATCTTAGGATATTAATTTACAGATGAATCGAAAATGACATTATTATATTTAGGAGTAGGTATTTTATAAATTTATTTTATTAGGTTTGTGTGTCCTAAATGGAATTTATAAATATTTTGATAATTTCATTAAGTTAGTGTTGTTGAAACTTTCATAAAGTGCTTTTTACATATGTATTAAACTAAATGCACTCTCGTTCGTTAATCAGTATCATTAAAAAAAGTCTAAATATAATATATTACTGTAATGTTTGGAGATCTGATATAGTGATCGACTCAGATCTGTGGATGGTAGATCCTTACTGATGATTACGCCGACTTCCTGAAATTAAAAAATGATAATATTATTTTACAGTCAACTAAAACTTCGTTAAAATAAAAGCCTGTACACACATACGCTTTGGTAACCCTACTAAACCCTAATTATAGATTAATCATTGGAGAATAGCGTTACCAACTGTACTATACTTATACTGCCCTTCTAAGGAAGAAGGCAGTAACTGACTCTCACACACTTTCGAGTTAAATGACATACTTAATGTGTTTTTTCTCAAACTTTACTACTGTAAATTAATAAAAAACGGTGATAATTTTTATTAGTAAGATGTTAAAATACAAACAAAGTAATAATAAACAAGCAGTAACTGCAATGAATAGGTGCAATTTACTGCCTTTTTGCTAAAAAAATGTATTATTTTAGAAGATGTCTATTTTTCACTAAGGATTTTAACGGTATTTTAGTGATAATACTGATTTTAAAGTGAACAGAATATATAGCTTTCAAAATGACCTAACGGATTGCATTCATAACTCAATTTCAGAAATTTTGCGAGTTACTGCCTTCTTCCTTAGGGCAGTATAGCATGTGTACTATAATTTTGGACCGCGTACTATGTACAATATAAAACAGGTATAGTACGCCCAAAATACTATAATTTTGAATATCGGGAAAAATATGTAGAAAGTACTAAAATTTCGATATTTCCGTTCAACAAATTGGTGCAAAGTACTATAATTTCGCAATATAAGGAGATTTGGAGAACATTGAAAAAAAAATGCTCGAAAAACGTAAAAAAAATCATTGACTTTGGTTTAAAATGAAATTTATTGAATTCGTCGGTAAGTATTTTTGGTCGGAAGAGGTACCTAAATAAAAAAGGGGTCTCAGAGTTTCTCAAATTCTCGGTTATTTTTTTCTGAGAAACAAAAACCTATACATTTTCAACAGATGACAACGCGTACTATATTTTTTCTTTTAATAATTTATTTAGTTTTCTGTAATACAGCAAAAATTATTTTGAATAATTTTTTTTCGACCATGTCCAATCCTAATAGGATAGGACAGGGCTAGATTGAATAGGGCCTCCACAGAGTAGAGGTTTGTATTAACAGATTTTGTTTTTTACGAGAAATGGATGTCAGCCACTTGCTCAACCTATTAGGTCCATACCCTGACTCACACACAAATTGAAAAACAATATGTGTACTTGCCAGACCCAGGATTCGAACCTGGGACCCACGGCGTGATAGTCCAACGCTTAAGCCGCGCGGCCACCATGGGCGTAGTAAATACATAGTTTTAATTTTTTCATTTTCATTTTTAAAAACTGCAACGTTTACAAAATAAAAAATGTGTATAACTTGAAATCCTATTTATTTATATCGGGATTATTTAATATTTCATATTACGTATATTTTTTTCGACCATGTCCGATCCTGATAGGATCATATGGGCCTCCACAGAGTGGAGGTTTGTATTGACAGATTTTGTTTTTTACGAGAAATGGATGTCAGCCACTTGCTCAACCTATTAGGTCCATACCCTGACTCACACACAAATTGAAAAACAATATGTGTACTTGCTAGACCCAGGATTCGAACCTGGGACCCACGGCTTGATAGTCCAACGCTTAAGCTGCGCGGCCACCGTGGACGTAGTAAATACATAGTTTTAATTTTTTCATTTTCATTTTTAAAAACTGCGACGTTTCAAAATAAAAAATGTGTATAACTTGAAATCCTTATTATTTATATCGGGGTTATTTCATATTTTTCATCTACCTGAACTATTATTTTATTTTTTATTTAGGCACTTCAGACACAAATTCGCTATGACCCGACTGGCATATGGACAGTCCGTCATATCTCAAGAAATAAAAAGATATGGTTGGTTCAATCCTTGATGTTATCCATGTTTCCGTATGAGTTCTAATCCTAGACAATACGAGCAGAATACAGCCAACGCTCGAAGCATGGGCTACGCCAGGATTATGTGTAAGGTGGTGCATGTAAGAAAACTCATATTCTTATTCCACCAATTGTTAAATATTATGTCAGGTAGGCGTTGTAGTTTATAATTTGCACCCATCCCATAGTCCCCTATCTATTCGACATTCACTTGCCTAAACCTTACTATAACGGCGGCTAGTAATTCATACCTAAGCTATTACAACCAAGAATATTTCTCACACATCACGGTAGGAACTATCAAGGAAATAATAAAATTTTCCGAGATTCTACTCTAAGAAGAAATATGTATGCTTCCTGATATTCCGTTGTTGTGCGAAACCAGCTGGTCAGGCAAACATAAAGCAATATGTATTTTTAAAGAAAACTTTAAAGAAATAATTGCTGCTCTGGAAAAACTATCAGAAAATGGAAACTCATAAACAAGGCAAAAGGCTCGTCAGCTTTACATAGCAGTATATACAAGTAATTTTGTTGTAGCCATGCATATAATTGAGAAACGAATGGGTTAGAAAGCATACAGGAGTACGCGATGTAATAGACGTTGCCAAACAGCTGAAATGGAGATGGGCGGGGCACATTGCTCGCCGAAAGTACGGCCGCTGGACAAATGCCGTCATCCAGTGGTACCCAAGGGGCACGAAACGGCCACAGGGTCGTCCTAAAATCCGTTGGATTGACGAACTGGTAAAGTTCGGCGGAAATACGTGGCAGCGAACAACACAGGACCAAGAGAGTTGGAAGAAGCTTGGAGAGGCCTTCATCCAGCAGTGGATTGACCCCGACTGATGATGATATAATTGCCAAATATTTATAGATACTAGAAACTGTCACCAATGAGCTGCAATCGCTCAATAAAGAAATTGGCAAGCTTATTAAGCTCTTTAAAAGCCACAGAGAGACCGCATGAGAAGAATTCGCCCTCATTCTTTATGAAATTGAAGTATGTTGTGTTATATTAAAATATTGACTTCTTGTTAGCCTGCTTAGTGAAGAAAATGACTCACAAATCAAATCAACCGGCAGGTTCTCTTGAAGAATACTATAGAAAATCAATATATTATATACCATACCTTGATTCAATAATTTCATCCTTAAATGAACGATTTTCAGAAAACCATTGCACACTTTTTGCGCTATTGAAATGGAATTATTAAAAAATCATGAATTTATAAAGAATTCTTCAAAAATGTAAGTGTTCTGTAGTGTAACTCTCTTGGATAATAATTTTTTTTATTAGTGAAACCACAACATGCGATGAAACTTGGAACAAAAAAAAAACAATGAACCATCAAAAATAGAATACTCGTACATTGATAGACTTGAAAAGGCTGAACGATGTTATCCTGCAGTTTGTCAAGCCATTAAAATTGTGCTCACGTTACCTACAACAACATGTACCGTAGAACGCTCATTTGGCACGCTGAGGAGAGTAAAGACATGTGCGAAGTGTTCTACGGTGTACATATCTCTCTTGGATAATTAAATTTATTATTATGTGGATGGAACACAGCACTAATAATATCCACGATAGTGCCCACCAACGAGAGACTGGTCTCTGTGTACCTGCTTTGTATTTTAACATTTTTTGGCATACAGTTCGAAGTGTTGCCGAAGAAATTGTCGAAAAGCTATCAGTTTTGGGCAATACGTTTGTTGAAAGGGGCAGAGGGCGAAAACCGATGAGGGGACTAACCAAGTAAAGTATTAGTTCACAGGAAAACCAATACCTCCATAAAAGTTTAATAAGTTTGATCCAGAGTTTCTTAGTACAGTTATGAAGGTTACGTTGAGGAAGTAAGTTGTTGCCAGTGTGGACACGGCATAACAAATCATGTCCACTATATGTGAAATATTTCGTGGCCAAAGGACGTAATGGCAATTTTAACGAAAACAACTTTATTTATTTAGTTATTGTTCAAGTATAGTCCATACTATGATACATCGGTTCGGTAAATAAATGAACACAGAAATCGACGAGTTCTTTAGCTATGAATATTATTCCATTATATTGATTTGCTTATGATATTATAGAATTTACATACATTTATCACACGATACAAATGAGGGATCTAGAAAAAACGGCAGTTTCCATTTTTTTTAATGTTGACAAGTCGATTAAAATATTTTATTTATCTTTTATATGTATAATTTCTAAAAAAAGTAAGTACCTATTATAAAATAGTTTATTATAAACAACATACTTAAATTATTTATTACTTGTTTAGATTAAATGTATTCATCATATTTTAGTAGGACTATAAATGAAAATAATGATACATAAATATATCTTTAAATAATAAATAACATAAATAGCATCTTTCAAAAAACACTCCTGTAAAATATTTCAAATGTGAGTTAGAATAGTTCTGCATTCAGCTTCATTTAATGATATTATAATATATTAATTCTTAGTATACAAACAACATTTAAAAATACTTTTTGGAAATTATACACAAAAGAAAGGTAAAAGATATGTTTAATGACTCGCCAACATCAAATATATGAAAATGAAAACTGCAATTTTTGTTTCTAAGCCACTCAGATACAAATGCATATTATGTAGGTATATTTGTTTGCTGACGCGGATGGAAAATATTTTTCTTGGTGTGGAGTTTTTAGAACAAACGTGTGCCACAATGATAGTCCAGAAATCCTTACGAAAATATATGTGAGTGATGAGCGTCCGAGGAATGGAGCTCTAATGTGGCTCCTTATTGACCAAAAGAGTCCAGGCGATCCGAGTAGCGCGTGGTCTTTTATGGGGCGGCCTAGGTTCTTATTTCGTTTACATGTTTACAAAGTCAAATATCGATAAGTACTTCTAAAACTGTATAGTTATGTCGTTCACCCTTATTAAACTATTTTATATAAGGAATTTGAACGGAGAATCAAGTTAAGTACCTATTATTGATACCTTGACTCAAACCACAAAACCAAATAATTACTACTAGTACCTACTAGGCTCTATTTAATTTCATCGTGATTAGGTAGGACGAGAGTGTGTCAATTGGTATAATAGCATATTCGGGTTCGAGTCACGCCCGGTGTCGTATTTGATTAAAGGTTTTTCTAGTCGGTAGAGTACCCTTCACGTAACCTTGCAATTTGGAATAGATTTTTACAATTACAACGTTTTTCTTAGCTCGTATTCTTATTTCTCCGGTGGTTGTTTGTCCGATACAAATCTTGCAATCGATTTTTAACTAACTTCCTGACTAGCTAGACATTTGAAACTTTTAGATTATATTATCAGAACATGATGCCAATGCATTTTTTTAAAACTTTTAGCCATCTTTAAGTAGAATTGAATTCATTTTCAGTTAATTCGGTTTTGTATGAAAAGTTATTTCGGAAGAAATCCGTAAAAAATAAAACTATTATTGGTTGCTAAGTGGGTCCTAGCAACTAAATTATTAATATTAATATATACGTGCATTACTACGGAAATCAATATGACATTTCAGTATTATTTCTATCAAGTACAATTTTTTTTTGATCGCTTAAGCTAGTCAAGTCAAGTTTATATGATTCAACAGAAATAAAAAGTTCTTTTTGTATTGTAATTGTTTTGAATTATTTTGAATACTAAAACGTAAGTAAACCAATCAAGTGCCTGGCTTTTACTAATACATTGATACGGAGTGCGTATACATACACACAAATCCTTGTCACTTTGTACAATTGCAAAGTTATGTGATGGATACTCTATGTATCTGAGGTGTTTCATATTATGTATGTTTACCCTTATCTTTGTTAGCCTTCGCTGGTTTGTTTCTATTGCACTTTTTCGTAATTTGACGATTGGGCTCGCATCCTGAGTCGCTGTTTGTTTTGAGGATATCTGTTCTTGTCATTTCGCCGTTCTCCTTGCACTGACTCCACGCGGCTTTCTCGTAACGGCATCCTGAAACAGTCAATCACGATGCAAATTAAAACCTAGTAACCACACGCAAACAAATCATATAATTGTTTGTGAACTCTTGCCCCCTACACTAATGCAAACGCACAAACATTTTTTTTAAAATTAACATGTATAATATTAACACAATGTGTAAATATTGCTAGGTATCAAATAAAGTTTGTACAGTCCACATCGTAAAATAATGCTCAAAGAGACCACGTGTCGCAATTTTCGATGAAATAGCATTTACTACCTCTTTCAGTGTGTGAGTTTGGTGTACCTCGGTTTCTTAGCAACTAACAAGAATGTCGAAAGTGGGGATATAAAAAAAAAATAACAGCGAATGGGTACTACTTTGGTCTACAAAATCAGCTAAAGTCTGGCATCCTCTCCCGCCATTCACCAATTCTGATGTACAAGACGTTTGTATAGGTCCTGTAAAGGTTTACTCAACCCTAAAAGAGAGCATTATTATCTATGCTCATTTATATAGCATATACAGCGTTGATTTGCAATATTTAAATTTAAATTTAAAAAAGTAATGTTTTTGACGGTTTCGTCTATAGATGTGTTAACGAAAGTTGAGGCGAAGCAAGATTCACACAGACGCATTGTTTATATACAGAACATCAACATCTACGTATGCTGTCCTCTTTTTGGTATAAGTGCAATAAGTAAGTGTGAGCAAGACAAACGCCTATTTCTCGTGGATGTTGTGCAATGCCCGTTGCCTTAGAAATGCACCAATACACACAATATTTCGTATCTGCATTCGCTATAGCTCGCCGCAACTCTGGCTGAGAGACCTGTACAACGCCGATAACACTATGCCCAAATCTTGCATGTCACCAAGACTATTATTCAATTTGACAGTCTGAGCTTGACAAGTATATAACAAAAAATCTAATACAATGATTTTTATATAATTCATAAAATTATTAAGACGATACATCAGTGAAACGGCAAATAATTTTCAACAGTAGGTGCGACGAATTTTCTCACTAGTCGCCAATCGGAGACCGACAGTCGAGGTGTCCGCACGTCGAATCGTTTTGTCATGGCGTCGGATGAAAATATTCTTAAATCGTGTAAAGATGACTAAAAACGTTACCCATTTACTTGAAAAAGAAAACATGTCAATGAATATATTATTTTGTTACCAATAGAACAAAAAAGTGCCCACCACCACCCGCTTTCTATGACGCTTTAAACGTGTCCGAAAGAAGTGATTTAAGAGCTCATTCCGTCCCGAGACGGAGCCACACGGGACTGATGCTGCAACCATGCACCGTAGTGCAAGAAGAAAGTTAATAAAGAATAAACAGAACATTAAATGGGCGCATGTTGGATTTACATGATTATATTTCGTTCGGCATGCGTCATTTGCACCCGCGACCCGCAATCCGCGCATCGCCTAGCCACGATCTTTTTAGACCATGCCTCAACTGAGGTATAGCGTTAAGTAAGTACATAAATATGTTAATATTTTCGGAGAATTATCTAGTGATCCGGTTCGTAAAATTATCCAGTTGGAGCGCTGATTTTATTATTAATAAAAGAAATATTGAATAATCTTACCTCGTTTACACTTCTTTTGAATAGTTTTAGTTTGCTCGCACATGGAAGGATCTCCTTTCTTCAGTGTAAGCGTTCGTGAGCGAATGTTGGATTTTGACTCGCACTCCGACCATGGACCCTTTACATATCGGCAAGTTCCTGGAATATTTTTTTGTAAAAATAAATAATTCAACCAATATAACTGGAATGTACGTGAGAAAATGTGTGCTATTAAATTACCGTTAAATTTGCATATTCGAAATAATATGTCCACATAGATAAAAGTTTTTGATTTAAAAAAATCTGCAAAATTTTAATTCAAATGATAAGATTTATAAATTCTAATGGATTTACGTTTTGTACTATTCCATTTGAGAGGCCATCCATAGACTGAAACCGTATGCGGTTTCGAGCCGTGTGCCATACTAAGCTTATCTTTTCTATTCATGGAAATATATTTTCACAAACTATATTATAAGTATCTGATCGTATCCGTTTATACCATACACATACACAAATTTAGTGAAAATATATTTTCATAAACAAAAATTATAAGTTTAGTGTGGCACACGGATCTAAACCGCATACGGTTTCAGTCCATGGATGGCCTCTGAGTTGGTTTTTACGACCGGGGTTTCGCCTTTCGGCATCTTCGGGCAATACACACTGATTGTGTTGTTAGAAACGACTCAAATATAGAGTACAACACTTAATCCATTCGAATCGGAAATCAAATTACACCAAGTACCCTCGGTTGATAGTATTAATATGATTAACTATACATTTATGTGATACATTTTCATGCCGGAATGTTTCAGTTCTCAATGCAAAATCAAACCTTTTTTATTACATAAATATTTCTAATTTTGTAATATGTTTTTATTGTGATTAAATTCATAAATATAAATTATGTATATTATATATTTTGCCCAACATGTGTAAAAGTAGAGAAGAGGAAATTAAATTTTTTTTTTCGGTACTGTTCTAGTTCTACGTTGTTAGTTTGGGTTAGTTTAGATTAGGTTAGGTTGGGTTAGGTTAGGTTAGGTTCGGTTAGGTTGACCTAACAAATAATCCAGTTTATCGGCTATTTTCAAAATGTGTTTTCCGCTGTATTCCTGATAAACGAACAATACCTTTTTTTCATTAATATAAATAAGAAACAAAATAATATAATAATATTAAAGATTAATTAATGATTACGTTATTTTTCACTGATTTAATGAGAACTAGTATTTTTATTATGCTATATAGTTTATTTCGGATGATTCTGGGTTGCAAATCTTGGTTGGACAATGAAAATTAAAATGGTCCACATTTAAATATCGAATAAAACAAAGTTAGGCTATTTTTGGTGCATGTTAATAAAATTAATCACATTATGTTAGTACATGAATGTAAGTAATGCATATAAAACTTGTATAATATATCAATATTAAATATAAAAATCTGATCATATTTATACATAAAACAATAATTATGTCTTTAACTTAGTGAATAACATTTTAAATGATAATAAAGATAAAAATGCAAGGTTGTAGGCAATGGTGAAGAGTGGAGGTAGGCTGTTAAGATTCAACTGATATACATAACATCATTGAACTAATAATACAATTTGCAGATGGTACTGGTTAATTTTTTAAATTAAAGTAATCCGACAAAAATTATGCACACTTTTTCAGTCATACTTATTTGTTTTCATTGAATTAAGAATACATATTACAGATATTGTTGGTTAGATTAAAAAAATCTTTAAGCCCTGCCTACCCAAACCATAATCGATAAAAAAATATTCTTCTATCTATTCTAATATATGAATATTTTTTTAACTATTATCTGCTATGACTTGGAGGCAGGGTTATTTTGAAATTTAAAAACCAACAAACACTCTCTAAACGTTGTAGTCTTAGTTTAATGAAAACAAAATACATTTGACTGCCAAAGTTTAGTGTACAATATTAATATAGGATCTTAACAGCCTACCTCTACCCTTCGCCACTAATAAAAATTAAGAAATCATAGCGTAATACCTTTTAGAAATAGACAATATAAGGCTATAAAAATATTATCATAAAACATCTCTCTCAAAAGCAGACACTAAGAGTTAGTCACTAATCGTTAGTGGATAGATATTGTAAGTTCAGATAATATAATATATTGTTTCTCAAATTAATACAATATACATAACATATTATTAATCAGTTAAAATAGCGCACCCAATCCAAATAATTACAAGATAAAAAAAACTTTTTATATACCACGTTTTTAAATTCTGTTGAATCATATAAACTTGACAATTCTATGTATTAATAAATACGTTTTTTTATTTATTTTTTGATGAATTATGCGTAATAAAGAGAGCAATTATAAGAAATTTTCAAACATTTATTAATTGAATAACATAATATATGAGATTTTTAAAACTTGTACGTGTATGAAGTAAAAACAAACAAACAAAAAATAAGAGAGCAAGTTAATTCTTTTTTCAAAATCGTCGAACGCCGTTACGCAAAAGTGCAAGCATTGAATTCCATGGAAGCGCCACCTTGCGGATTTTTTTCGAACTAACTTTTCATACAAAACAGAATTAACTGAAAATGAATTCAATTCTGCTTAAAAATGGCTAAAAGTATTAAAAGAATCCATTGTCATCGTGTTCTGATATATTCTAAATGTTTCAAATGTCTAGCTAGTCGGGAAGTCAGTTAAAAATCGATTGCAAGATTTGTACTGGACAAACAAGAAAACGAGCTAATAAAAACGTGGTAAAAATAATAGTAGTAACGCCACAGCGGGAAAATATATTCATTTAGTAAGAACTGGTACAATTATGTAAGATTTCTAAACTACCAGGCAGGAGACAAATATAATCCGCAGGTTTTAATGGGCAATTTCTACATATTCAGCAGTGGGTGGGGAAATGGTGAACAAAACGTGGTGAAGACAGAAGAAATGTATTACCTCGGTTCTGTACTCCGCGTTCATTGCGAATCAGGACTTGATGGTCGTCGTCTTCCCAGATCTCTCCATCAGCCGACGCCAAGTTCACCACGCAGAGCACCAACAACGACAGAACAACCCACTTCATCTGAAACAACAGTTATTATATAACTCAAGGATTGTATGCATTACATTTTCTTGACATTCGTTATGTGTAGGCTTAAGATTTTTAGGTGCTAAAAAATGAATAATAGGTACCCAAAATATGTAGATATAATCGGCAAATATGTTAATAAAATTTCATAATTATGTGCTAAAAAACAAAAATAGGTGCTAAAAATTTAAATAAGTAACTATTACAATAAATTATATCTATTTCAACAGTTTAATTTAGTATTTATTCACACATAGAAAACGCTTTGTTACAATAAATAATAAAATAATGCTTCAAATTTGCGAAATTGAATCTTTGACAATTTGATCTTAGCAAATTTTTATACACGGAAAAACTTCTTTCCACTTTTACAGATGTTATTATTGCGTATGTAAATGAAGTCTGAAGTAAAAAAATTGAAACATCTGAGGCATCTGATGGATTTTCCAAAACAGCTTTAATGTTCTGCAGCGCTTGAAGTCCAGTATTTTGATTTAAAACACTGTTTTATTGGTCCAGGAACATTGAAATTTTGTATTTATGTAAAAATATGTGCTTAAACTAGAATATGTAAAAATATGTAATTATCCAAAAATATTTAAAAATAGGTGCTAACAAATAGGGCTTAATTTTCTGAAACAGATAGATATTTTTGATACTTTGTTGTGGGGCCGCTCAAAAAAAACATTTAAATACCTAAGAATCCTAAGCCTAGTTATGTGTAAGTATATAATATAAATTCGTATAGCGACAGGTTGTCTATTTATTACACACGAAACAGAAGCGCTCTGATAATGCGAAGTATGTACCCACTGTATTTTACCTAGATACATATACTATATAGCAATATCATAAAAACATAATAAGAACAAATTTTATAGAGTTATTGATGATTTACATGTACATTTACATTTACATTAATCAATGCGTACCTATCTAAAAACATTAAAATGGAAAATAAAAAAAATACAGAACTTTCGCTGTTTTTCGCAGAGCAATAAGATGTTCATAATATTATACCGACGGATATGTCGCCAAGCATTTTGTATTTATGTTTGAGCAAGTGCAACGACCCAATGGCTTAATCAAATGACCAACAACCATTCCAATAAATAAAACACAATATTATGCAGTATGTATACAAGATAATTTAATAATGATCAAGGCCGGTTTCATCCGCTTGTCAACTGCTGACAATGTCCCATCAAAGAGGATGTCATATTCTCCTATGTTTTTCTACTAAGAATTAACGAAGAAGAATGAACACCAATAAAGTGATAATCTCACCTACTTCATAAAAAACCGCCACTAATTACCGCGCGGCTTAATTGTCCGCCTGTAGCGTCGTGGTGTAGGTTCGAATCCTGGGTCTGGCAAGTACACATATTGTTTTTCAATTCGTGTATGAGTCAGAGTATGAACCTAATAGGTTGAGCAAGTGGCAGACATCCATTATCGTATAAGCAAAATCTGTTAATACAAACCTCCACTCTGTGGATGCCCATGTAATCTTATTAGGATCGGACATGGTCGATAAAAATACTATAACTATGATTATAGATTTAGATGTAATAAACTGTAGTATCCACTACATCTGATCTGATCGTCACAAGATACGAGAAATACAAAAATCATCCGAATCGTCAAATATAATCAATATTGAATACGTATTGTAACTTTTAAATCTTGTTTCAGACTCATACAGAATGAAACCAGCTTCCAATTATTTTTGTGTTCCCTACGTCTGTCTGATCATTGCAAGTGAGGTTTGTTAACTGTTTCCATGGAATACAATTTGAATACAGACGATAGACAATTTATGAATCATAATTTGTGACTACGACACTTATATATACATTTTATGTCTACACAAGCGTTAAGTACATTAATGTACTAGTGGGAGGACATTTGAATGAATTATTTTGTGCGTCATTTAAAATTTAGTAGGTCGCTGCATTGTGGAAAGCAATTCGAGATAAATAAAAACAACACTGATCGTTTAAAATGTAAATAAATACTCATGAACGAGACTATTTAACAAAATAATATAAAAAGAACTTTTTATATACAACGTTTTTAAACTTTCTGTTGAATCATATAAACTTGACTTGACTAGCTTAAACGATCAAAAAAAAAATGTACTCGATAGAAATAATACTGAAATGTCATTTTGACATGTTATATTGATTTCCATAGTAACGCGCGTATATATTATTAAATTAGTTGCTAGGACCCCAGACCCCTCTAGCAACCAATAATGGTATCGAAATAACTTTTCATACAAAACAGAATTAACTGAAAATGAATTCAATTCTACTTAAAGATAGCTAAAAGTATTAAAAAAATGCATTGGCATCGTGTTCTGATATATTCTAAAAGTTTCCAATGTCTAGCTAGTCGGAAAGTTAGTTAAAAATCGATTGCAAGATTTGTATCGGACAAAGAACCACCGGACAAATAAGAATACGAGCTAAGAAAAACGTTGTAACATAAGGAAACGGTATCTTCGAAAGTCGATTAAGGTTATGTATAAAAAAAATCATTGTTTGTCAGTTATTTGAATATTAGTCTGTGTTGACCAGTTGTTAATGTGGTCGTGTCTGGATATTTGTACGTATATAGTTGACCGTATCACAGTTCACCGTGAGATGTTGTATCAGAAATATATATATTCGTATGGTATTGATATTAAATTCATCTCTATAATATAAAACATATTAATATCTTCTACCGACCGAATTTGAATTAAAATTTTAATGGACTACTAAAGTGTGTATTTACCATTGGTGAGTACGCATGTGCGTGAAGATGCCGAAAGGCAAAACCCGGGTCGCAAAAAGACCCAAATAAAATAGTACAAAACTTAAACCCGTTAGAATCTAAATAAAACAGTTAAAAAATAAAAACCACCGGACATGGGTGCCGGCGGCGTGGTGCAAGATGGTGCAAGTGCACCACCTTTGGTACAATTTTTTTTAGATAATTATTGTATAATATATAAATATAACACTCTTATTTATTGGGGCAAGTTCTACACATAAATCAAAACAATTAATATGATTTTAAGAGTACAAAAAATAAATGTAATTAAAACATTTATTTTCAAGAAAATCGATGTAGGCATTCTATTTTTGACGTTTCATTGTTTTTTTGGTTTCAAGTTTCATACCATATTGTTTTATGGCTTTACCAATAATATGGCTTTACCAATAAAATTATCTAAAGGAGTTGCACAGTCGAACGCTTCTATTTTTGAAGCAATTTTTGTAAATTCATGCTTTTTTAATAATTTCATTTCTCTGGGATGAAATTGTAAAAGCGCAAATGGTGTCAGAAAATCTTTAATTTAAGGATGAAATTATTGAATCAAGATATGGAATATATGTATATTGATCTTGTATAATATTTTTCAAGAAAATCTGCTGGTTGTTTTGATTTGTGAGCCATTTTATTTACTAAGCGGGAAAACAAGAGGTCAATATTTAATATATACAGTATATTTCAATTTCATGAATAATGAGGGCGAATTCTTCTTTTGAGGTTTCTCTGTGGCTTTTAAAGAGCTTTACAAGCTTGCCAATTTCTTCTGAAAGATTGCAACTCCAGTTGAACGCCTTGCAGCTCATTGGTGACGGGTTCTAGTATCGATTGATGATTGGCAATATTATAATATGCATACAGTGTCCCTAGATAAAAAAAATGCAGCCCCTAGGCAGCGCCGAAAATATTTGGTACAAGTCGTTTATGAGGAATACAGCGGCAAACACATTTTGAAAATAGCCGATAAACCGGATTATTTGTTAGGTTAGGTTAGTTTAGGTTAGGTTAGGTTATGTTAACCTAACAAATAATCCAGTATATCGGCTATTTTTTAAATGTGTTTGCCGCTGTATTCCTCATAACCGACTTATACCCAATATTTTTTTCCATACAAGCGTCGCATCTAGATGATTTTGTATTATACGCACAACTATGAAAAAAATCCTAAGTACATTTTGAAGTAATTGGAATTATTCAGATAACTATTGGGTAGATAGTAAGTACATAGATTTATAGACAAAAATTAACGGCGTCATGAAATATTTTTACGGAATTCACATACTTCGAATTTGTAAGCAAGCGCATAATTCTAAACCCGCTCGATACAAAGGAAAATAACACATATTATTACAAATTTTCAAATTCAGATATATCTAAGTACTTACATGAAGCGAACATTTTTTTTAAAAATTCAATACATTCTCAATATTACATGAAAAAAGAAATAAAATATTAAGTAACACAGATGTCCAGCAACATTTACACCAAAAAAACAGCATAGCGAAAAAAGCAAAATACACTCGTAGTCATAAAAATTATAAGCAGTTATTCCGCGCGAGCTATGTAGATGTATGTTAGAATCGATAAAACAATATCCATCTAAATTCACCCTCTGTATACAATATATTGTAATTACATGCTTCACTCACGAGTCAGAACCTTCATATCAATCAAATATAATTTATAAATCATTACAATTACTTTACACTTGAACTTGATTTAGCTAATTTATATAAAGGTCAACATCAACAAAATGATATGGTATACCTATTGAGTAATAGGATATTAACAAAGAAGCTATACTATTATGTACTTATATCTAAACCCTCCTTTAATCCAATAATGGTAATTTTATGTAGGCATGATAGAAAAATGATATCATTATTTATAACTAATTATATAATTATAGTAGTGAAGGGTGGAGGTAGGCTGTTAGGATCCGATATAAATAGTGCACACTAAGCTTTGACAGACATAGTAACGTATTTGTTTTCATTGAACCAAGACTACAAATTGCAGATAGTCTAGTTTTTCAAATCTAATTAAACTAAGCCATAATATATATTCAAAAAATATTCGCTTTAATGGCACGATTTTAAATATTTTATAGGTAGGTAGTAATATCACTTTCTGGCATATTGAAGCCTCTTCGATGGTTGGGATTTTACAACGTTTTTATTAGGTCGTATTCTTATTTGTCCGGTGGTTGTTTATACAGTACAAATCTTGCAATCGACTTTTAACTAACTTACCGACTAGTTAGACATTTGATACTTTTAGAATATATCAGGACACGATGCCAATGCATTCTTTTAATACTTTTAGCCATCTTTAAGTAGAATTGAATTCATTTTCAGTTAATTCTGTTTTGTTAGAAAAGTTATTTCGGAAAAAATCCGTAATCAATCCACTATTATTGGTTGATAGGGTCTGGGGTCCTAGCAACAAAATTTTTAATATATACGTGTGTTACTATGGAAATCAATATGGAATGTCAAAATGACATTTCAGTATTATTTCTATCAAGTACAATTTTTTTTATCGTTTAAGCTAGTCAAGTCAAGTTTATATGATTCAACAGAAAATTTAAAAACGTTGTATATAAAAAGTTCTTTTTATTTTGTAATTATTATCTAGTATGGTTTTTATGCACAATATGTATTCTTAATTCAACGAAATCAAATAAGTATGGATGAAAAGTTGTGCACTATTTTTGTACGACCACCCACATGATACATAAAATATTATGTTTTGATTTATACAGGGTTTAATTGATTTTTAAAAACTAACCAATACCATTTATCTATTTGTATTTAAAGTTCAATGAAAATAAATAACTATGACTGAGTTTACTGTGCACTATTTATGTCAAATCTTAACAGCCTACCTCTACCGCTCGCGGCCGGTACCTACCTATTGAGAAATATTGGAGTAAATATTTTAATTGAGGATAAAATGATCCATGTTTGGATTGTTTTAATTGCACAAGACCAGCCTGATAATACCGGAGACCGATGATGGTTCGTGTAGGGCTGTAGGCTGTACATAATTGGTAATTTATTATTTGAAATTATGTTGCTGAAAATTTAGGTCATTTATTTATATAGGTAATACCATACTAAAAATATGCACTGATTACAATGAACTTATACAAAATAGGTGTACACTTCAAAATATTTCCACAACAAATTATATAATATATATTTTCAATTATTGACTGCCCCCCATTACGTGCCATTTTCGTGTTAGAATTATACGTTATAATGATAGTTCAATATCTACATTCTTCACATCATTCGGAATTCTACATCTTGCCATTCAAGGGAAGATTTGTCTTGGCAAAAAAATAACGTCCTGCCTCGAGAATCTCAGACTGGTTTGACAGCAGCACTCCATACCTGCTTAGAGCAGAGATAGACGTGGGAAAGATGATCAAGAAATGTTGTCAAGGTTTGATAATATAAAAACCTCCGTTACACGGAAGTACATTGGAACATGTATATGTCTGAGGGCGATTGAAGACACATATCCACATTCCAATGTACTTTCATGTAGCGGAGGTACTCAGCATTTAGCCACTAACCAAATATTTTTTCAAAATTGATTTTTTTTTACCCAGTCTCTCAAAAGGTTACCGACCACTGATATAGATAGTGTTTGTTACTTTTTAAAATGAAATTAAACCCTAAATCCAAGTCATATTAGATAATAGCCAAAAAATATTCATTAAAGTATTTATTAAATATCTAAAATTATGCCATTAAACCATACACAATTTTCGATATTTTATAAATAGAAGAACATTTTTATCGTCAATTTATTTCAGTTTTTTTGTTCAACAAAATACGCTTAGTGCAAAAATAATTTAGTTTATTTTTAATATAACTATATGTTTGTTTTTATTTATTATCATTTAATAGTTTATGTATAACATTTTAACTACCCCCTATCAAAAATATTGAAAGTCAGATACAAAGTGTCAATGTTAGAACATCGATATTACGATTTTACGAAATTTACATTGACGATGGCCGAGCGGTTACGCGCCAGGCTTATATTGCCGTGGGTCCCGGATTTGAAACCCCAGTTTGGTAAATCCACAGATATTTTTTTTCAATGTGTGTTTGCACCCAGAATATAGACATACTATGTAGAGCTAGTGAGTAACATTCATTCCTAATTTCTATTTTAAACAAAAATCTTTTAACACAACCTTTACTCTGTGGCGTCACATATTGTGATCTTCTAAGGACCGAACATTGTAATATATAATATATTATAATGAATGTTACGAAATTAATAATGTAAATTCTTTGAATGTTTATCTGAAGCCGAGGAAATGGGGTAAATTATCCCAAATAGGGTAAAAATGAAACAAAGACAGAGAGAAAATTATAAAGAAAATTGCATAAATATTTATTAAGGTATGTACGTATTTAGTAAGCAAAGAGAATCTAATTCACACGGACCCCGTTAGTTATCAATAATGTAAATTGGGAAAGGGTTCTGACTGTAATTATATTGATTTACATACTCAGTTAGGTAGTGATTTCCTTCATTTGACGATGGTGTGCCAGAAAAGCCTGAAGGGTTGGTAGAGACACTTATTGAATTTCGCTTCAACAAAGCAGATCTGTCATTTTAGTTGGATGTTAAGAGCTGCAAAGGCTTTCGAAATTGTACACAAGGTTTTGAGAGAAATTCTGCTGCTATTTGCATGGGTAAACCAATCTTTGCAAACAAGATTTTTTCACTCTCATTAACTTAAAAACTTTTTCTCTCGAGGATAGAACTGAACCCCGAAGACAGTATTCAAATAATTGATCTATAGCCCCAATTTTGATTGTGGTGTATCAAAAATTTACAACATCATTTCTCCAAAACATATTGTGATTTTTTCAATAATTTTATTTATGTTCCATAGTGTGGTACTTTTCTTAATATTGTTTACTATCTATGTACTAAGTTTATTTTTCAACATTCAACATTTTGAAACAATAGAATTTAAAAAATATATATTTTGTTAACTGCCAATTCATGATAGAACTGCATTGTATTGTTGTTTTAATTTAATAAAACATAGAATTAGAGATGTCATACAATATGTACCTATAAAATGGTTCAGCGGATACAATTTTTGCATTTGGATAATAAATTAAATGATATGATTGTACTATTAAATTAGGTGTAAGTTGTAATAATAGACACATAATAATATCATCGATACTTCTAAACGTTAGCCGAGGTGAGAAGTGTTGGAGCCGTTTCGTACTGGAAGGCCACATTAATTTAGCCGTAACCTTATATTCGCGCGCAAATAAATGCACTTCGAAATGAACCTAGGTATATTATGTTATATTATAACTAGGGCCCGGATTTATATGCTAGTGCATGTTTTGTTAGGGTGTATGCACAGCTATGAGAGTTGCACAGTTAGTGCATATTTCATAAATAAATGCATATTTTAGAGCTTTTGAATGTATAATTTTAGTTTTTTTTAATTATTTTATCGAAATATAACTAAGTTAGGAAGGAAGATAGTTTAGATGCACTTGCATTTTTAATGCCATCTTCGAGCTGTGGATTTATCATTGGAAAAAGTGAAGTCAACTCGGGCACTATTATTTAAAGTTTGCCCAAGTGGACGTTGAGAGGTAGTTTTCCGCAAATAAACAAAATACTGACAGATACCTATGCGGAAAAATTTAATGCCAGAGCATAATATTGAAAAAAATAATGTAATTTTTTTTCTGGCAAAAAACAGAAAATAGTATTTAGGAATAGTTAAGTATGTCGTTTTTGTTTTTTAAGTTATGTTTGGTTTACATTGCATTTATTATTCAATTATTTGTAGGTACTTGTGAAAAAACTATTTTGAAAATTGTAATTGATTAACTTTATATTCTTTGTTTGTGTTTTTTGTTCTGATATCGTATTATGTTGAAAAAATATTAACTAGTTATTCGATTTTTTGTCAGTAATATTTGGGTAAAGTGGGTATTTACAATTTTTTCCCACAAAAAATGTCAATTTTTAACTGCATATTTCTTCGGTTTTAGTGCATATTTTATTGATTTTGAGTGCATACGTGCATGCATATAACCATGTTTTTTGTTGCATACAAATCCGGGCCCTAATTATAACAATAACTATAAGTCATGTAAGAGGTGTGAATATTTTTTTTAAATACACCCAAAATCAGAGTCGAGACCATTTTCTATTTTCCAAAATTTTTAAATATCTGGTATGTAGGTACTTTGCACTTTTTACTACATTGATACGCCTCTTTGCCTGATTACCTTGTATAAAATTATATCAAATGATATCCACTTGTATTAATATAATACTCCAGAGACTGAAGATAAAGGAACGGCTCTCGACAAAATGTCTGAGACGTGTTCTGCAGTTTTTGGACATATTGTCCGGCGCGGACCGGACAACCTGGAGAGACTGGTGGTTTTGGGTGGCTTCCAGGGAAGGCGAAGCAGAGGAAGAGCGTCTGTGCGCTGGAGCGACCGAGTGAAATAGCTGACTGGGGGGCACCATTCATTCTGCCCTGAGAGAAGCGGAAGATCGAGAAGGATGGAAAGTCTTGGTCGCTCAAAGGATGGCAAAATTAAAAAGTGGTCACAATGCTTAGTTATGAGTGTACAACCAAGAAGAGTAGTAATAAACAAATAAATAAATATATACCTAATATATGTAAAAATGTATTTTTAGAATATATTACATTCATTTTCAGTGACGTCCCTAGACAAAATGCCGCCCCTAGACAGCCCCAAAATGCCGTCCCATTTTTTTATACAGTATTTTTATCATCCTTTCATGAGTCCAATATCTAAGAAATGTGTTCTATAGATACATTACTAACAAAGTATCAGACTGTAATTATTTGCAAATCTGCACGTGTCGTTTCTGGTCACCAAGGACGTCGAAGGGCAACGGAAGTAAACTAGACATCGCGAACCCGACAAAACCAGTGAGCTGAATTTTTTAATGGAAAGATAATTTCGTTATTATTACATTTAGGTAGTTATTTCTATATATTCCAAATGATTCTCCTCGATTTGCCGCCTTTCGAGTAACTGCCGCCCCCAAGCGACGCTCAATCTGCCTACCCCCACAGGACGTCACTGATCATTTTCATCCAGTGCAAAGTTATGAAGTGGCAACTCTACCATCTAACTTAAAAATGTAAGCAATTTAAAATATTATATAAAGCGGGTTTTCGTTTGGACCAATACATATCCAAATAAATTGGTTTTTTTGACTACGTTTTGACGATTTATTGTTAAAATTACCTGACTGACATTTTAAAACCTTTGTTACGATTGCTTGTTGCTAATATTATTTTCCTTTTTTCTGTTTTAATTAATATTCTCTTAATCAGTTAATTAAATTAACTGTATTCGTTGTCGGTGTGTATTTGCTATTAATTGGAGAGTGCTCATTGTGCATGCAGTTGCCGAAAGGCAAAACCCGGGTCGCAAAAAAATTACTGAAATATAATAGTACAAAACTCAAATCAATTAGAATTTAAATTAAAAATTCATCAATTATCCCTCGGTCGATAGTATTAATTTTCTAAATACGTAAATATTACATTGAATTAAAAATATGCACGAAGAACTAATTTTATATTTAGCTCAAGTCACGATGGGTAATTCGCGGCTAGTAATCAATAATCTGAATATTTTTTTCAAAAGTGTCCTAAAGCGCAAAGTGTTCAACCAGTGTGTGCTTCCCGTAATCACATATGCGTGTGAAACATGGACCCTAAGTAAATGAGAGATCCCGAAACATAGAAAAAGTAGCACAACGTGGTATGGAGAGGTGCATGCTGGGCATAACGCCAAAGGACAAAAAGAGGAATGAGTGGATTAGGAAGCAGACAAGGGTTTGCGATGGAATAGAGTTCATTAAAATCCTCAAATGGAGATGGGCTGGACACATAGCTCGAAGAAGACAATAGTTGGGCAAATTTCGTCATCTAGTGATATCCAAGAAGTAAAAAACGTCCGCAAGGTAGACCTAGAGGCAGCTGGATCGATGAAATGATAAAGTTCTAAGCGATAAGCGGAAGCAGCTTGAAGAGACCTTCATCCAGCAGTCGATAGATTCAGGCTGATGATGATGATGAATCAATATACTTATTATTATCTTATTAGATAATTTCGAGCGACATAATTTTAATTATATCTCGAAATATAGCAATAATTTATTGTTCATTTTCAGTGTAAGTACATATAAACTCTGGGTCACTGATTATTTGCATTGACGACTATAAAAAAAATGTACGCTAGAGAGTTGAATCAATAAATGTACATACGTAGTATGATAGTTGTATTATATGAATGATAGGAGACGTCTCTCGTTCTGTCTGGCTCACATTATCTCTCCAGAGAGCATGCAGAATCGTAGAAGTCACAGAATAATAATGCATCATGCAGTGACGTCCCTAGACAAAATGCCGCCCCATTTTTTTATAAAGTATTTTTTATCATCCTTTCATGACTCAAATATCTAAGAAATATGTTGTATGGATACATTACCAACAAAATATTAACCACTAAATCTAATTTAAATGCCATCTCTACTTCAATAGACAATATTGCGATTCCACGGTTTAAATGTATCTTAAATGTATATGTATGTCCAAATATCGAAAGCGATCCCTATATAGGGGCGTAGCAAAGTACTATTGCACCTGGGCCAGTAACAAAAGATGCGTTACATCATACAAAACGTGTACCCATGGCCCCTACAAGGGGGGGATGACAGGGCTCTAGCCTAGGGGCCCGGGCTCAAGGGGAGGGGGCGGCGTAGCAGGTTGATTAGATATGTGAGATAAACACACGTCACAATTAATTAACATATAGGAAAAGTCGTTTGCGGCGCTATTTCACAACGAAGATGTTAACATTTAAAAAATGAGGTTATGCGATACAATTTTTGATTGTTTTGTTTTGATACTTGACTGTATAGCTCTAATAGGTCCATATTATTAAAACTACAAAAAAAAATCGCTAAAAATACACTGAAGGCCTCTACTTTTACCTCAAACACAATTTTGAAAACGGGGGCGCCAAAGATCCTGGCTGGAGGGCCCGCTAGGGATCCCGGAAGGATGTGGATGAAGCATATGCATACTTTAACTATTTTTTGACCATGTCCGATCCTAAGAAGATCATAATATGGGCCTCCACGGAGTGGAGGTTTGTATTAACGGATTTTTGTTTTTACGAGAAATGGATTCTACCCACTTGCTCAACCTATTAGGACTATAATACTCTGACTCCAAACACAAATTGAAAAACAATATGTCTGCCAAGACTCAGGATTCGAACCAGGGACAGTCGACAAGCCGAAGCGTAAGCTGCTAGCCTGCTAATTAATATACATGGTCTATTTAGAGAGTATGTCGAAGCAATCCAATATTTTTACATAATATAAGAGAAAAAATAGTTAAAAACTTGTTTTCTCATTTCAGTAAAACCAAAAACATTGTCTTTTTACTTAACAGGGCAGTATTTCAGTCGACAGAATAATATTATACTTATCTATTTTTTTTCATTCAGTATCAATATGCAGGATAGCATTGTCAAAATGTTATGTTTATGAAAGATATTGAGTATCGGAACCTTATAATATGTTCTGTTGTTATGACATTTAAAATTATTTAGGAAGCGTGTGAAGTAAGTTTACAAATATGAACAACGCTCAGTTGCCATTCCGATTTTTTAATTCACGCAATATGGCAGCCATTTAATATGTTCATTGTGATTACTTACTCTAGTGCAGTTATAAAAAGTAATATTTTCTTTTACACCTTTCTTATAATTTTGTTAGATTTACAGTTTATATCGTTTACTTTTTAATGGAGTCGAACGATACAGTGTACGAAGCCTCATTTCTAAGCTAGAGTTATCAGCATTTTGGATTTTGTTATGAAGTCAATGATTTATTCGATTACCTACTGCCGTCAGGTAAAAAGTTTGACACTCTGTTAAAGTAGTAAAAAAGTATTTGGTGATTAGCCATTCCTTGTTCTTTGTCATATTGAGAAAAAGAAAAGTCCCTAGAAATTCTTGACCAACTTGTTATATACATAGTTCCAGAACTACTTACATTCTTCACTACTAACTTACCGGGTGAAATACCGTCCAAAATATTTAGAATACTGCACCCTTATTCGTCTTAAATTGTCTTAAATGCCAAGTACCTATATATTGTATCATTTATTAAGGGAAGTTTTACATTTTAAGGACAAAATTAAACGTCACCTATGCTATGAAGCAAGCATTTTTTATTCACAAAATTTAATTTCAAACTTTGTAATATTCGGAATCGTTCTTTCATTTGCCACCCATGAGCAGTGTATGCCATTCCTACTACCAAGAGAGTTTAATGTTCATTACGCTATATATTATATGTATAGAGTGGCATCAGATGAATTGTTACCTATCTGATATAGATTAGCTATGTAAAGAAAATTTTGTTTTTAAACCCCTAACAGAAATGAGTAAATCAGCACATTAACACTATTAATTGCGTATAATATAATAAATAATATATATTAACATTAATCAATAAGGTCAGTGGTACTAATATGTAGTTATTATTATGAATCTTTTATAAATTTGTAAATTATTGAATCAACATTCGTCTTTTCGAATAATAATATTATTCAGATTATTCCGTTGGGCCAAAGTTGAGATAAATAATCAATCATAAAAATGAATAAACAATATAACACATGCGCGATTAGGGATTGCAATACCGGTTTTAAAAATCCAAAATACCGGCATTTTCGGTTTTAAGAAAACACACTCGTTTACATTTTTGAAAATGAAAAACCATCAAATCTACCTATTTATAAAATTGACGCAATAAATTAACATACTATTATTTCGAAATAGAAAACATCCGTGAGAAATGTTTAATTATTTTATAATAAAATTATTGATGACTGTACAAGCATTGTATTGAAAAAGCTTTTCCTGAAGCCGGACTTATTTGCATTTAACGAACTAACCTTTTTGAGGGCTTTATTAAACATCACCAGTTCTACAATATTATAATCAATACATATTTTTAAATGTCAACATAATAAATGTATATAAGTAGGTAGGTTTTTGCTATAAAATAATATTTGAAAGAAATTTTAATAGATTTACTGATAAGTTGGTACCTCTATTTTTTATGTTTTAATGTATACCAGTATTCAATAAGAAATACAGAAAAACCGGTAATGATATTTTCATTCGGTATTGCAATCCCTACGCGCGATGCTTACACATAACCACGAAAGTATGAATTGTATTTTTTTTACAGGAAACCGATTAACTAAAAAACTTTCGAGAGATTCAGCATTTCTATGTTATCAGATTAGAACAATAATGTTGTATACACATGAATGCGAATTGCAATATGAACCCTTGTTGCGATGTAGATAAAGTTAACATTTGGTTATACACATGATAATTTTTAGACTTTTGTAGTATTGACAGCAATACAGATCCTAAAAAACATTAAATCATAGATTCGTTCATTGTTATCTACATATAATTTCCTATAGAGTATGAGCAGCTCCTTATTGATAATTTTAACATTTATGTGTATGCTATAATTATATACTAGACACATGTGTATATAATATAAAGTATATTATATACCAGGAGTGGCGAACCTTTTTACGTATGCGTGCCAAAATTTCTCAAATATTATTTTTCGACTGTCTTGCGTGCCGAGCAGTTTTTCGTGGAGAAGAAAATGATTTTTAAGAATTCTATTAAAAATATGATATTCTAGATAAGATAGAAAATAGCATATATAAAGTTTTATCACTTTTTTCAATTACGCCCTAGGTACATTTCGGTACACCAATTTTGAAACTGCCAGAATTACTAGGTACTACAAGCTTCTGTTTCTTATTTGGCACAGCCATTTTTGTGGCTAGAAATGATTTTTTTGTTATTTTATTAATTAGTTTGATTCTTTACGCACAAATTAACACTAAAATTGCTCCGATCAGATCAGGCATTCTCTCGCTATAGTGGTCTCAAGTATTGTAAATCGATCAAAATCAGAGACTCGTGGCACAACTTCCCCGCCACCTGATGATGTTAGTGCGATAATATTATATGTGACGCATAAAACCTAAGGACCGACCTATCCAATTAGATATTTACATTAAACGTAATGCTTATTCTTCAAGAGTTTTTTGGTGCTATTTTTTAAACAATGCAATCTGTCATTTATTGTTATATGTATTTTTTATATATTATATAAAATAAAACATTCGCGTGTCATGCCAAATCATCTCGCGTGCCATACGTTTGCCACAACTGTTATATACTATATGTGTATGTCAGTGGGCTCCACCTTTCGCTCACTAAACTTTCTCAGTCAAACGTATTTGCTTTCATTGAATTAAGACTACAATGTGTATGTAGATAGTGTTTGAAATAATTTTGAAAAACTAACCAACGCCGTCTGTAATAGTATGTATTCATAATTCAACAAAAACAAGTAGGCCTGAAAAAGTGTGCACTATGTTTATCGGATCACCCATAGTATACCTAAACGATTATGGCTTGGTTTAGGGAGGGTTTAATTGAATTTTAAAAAGTAACCGGCGCCATCTGAAAATTGTATTCGTAGTTCAATGAAAACAAATAAGAAGTATGACTGACAATATTTAGTGTGCACTATTCATGTCGAATCTTAACAGCCTACTTCCACCCTTCACCACCGGTGTATGTTATATATAATATATATATATAACATACATAGATACTATTATTACTCACTAACGCACGTAAAAAATCATAAAAATATCTATCCCAACACAAATAATCGTGAAAAATGCAAAATTTTTTTTTAATCTACGCATATCTACCGTTGCAAATTTTCTATTGCTACTTCCATATATAATATACGTAAATATACCACAATATCATAGTTAATTACAATGTTCGTCAGTGCATTTGCATACAAAATAAAATATAAATTAATAATTTTAGTTAGGTAATTAAAATGAATAAATTATAATCGCCACGCAATAAATAATAATATAAAATTTTAACAAAGTATAAAATACAAATACTTTTCAAGATCTTTTTAGACCATGCCTCAACTGAGGTATAGCCTTAAAGAGATACAAATTGAAAATTGAAAATAAGTAATCAAAGCAAAAAAAATCTACATCTACAACAGGTCGCCAATTAATTTGTATGTTATTTATTAGTCAAACAACAGTATTAAATAAATACAATTATTACTTAATATAATTAGTTATTCCCGTGATCACATATGCATGTGAAACATGGACCCTAAGTAAAAGAGAGATCCAGAAACTTAGAGTAGCACAACGTGATATGGAGAGGTGCATGCTGGGCATAACGCGAACGGACAAAAAGAGGAATGAGTAGATAAGGAAGCAGACAAGGGTTTGCAATGTAATAGAGTTTATTTAAAGCCTTAAATGGAGATGGGCTGGACACATAGCTCGAAGAAGAGACAATCGTTGGACAAATCTAGTAAGAAGTAAAAAAACGTCCGCAAGGTAGACCTAGAGGCCGCTGGATCGATGAAATGATAAAGTTCTGCGGAAGTACGTTATAACGCAATGCACAGGACCGAGAGAAGTGGAAGTAGCTTAAAGAGGCCTTCATCCAGTAGTGGATAGATTCAGGCTGATGATGATGATGATGATGATAATTACTGTTCGTTGTTAATAATTGTTTCATTTCATGCAAAGATGCCAAGACACATATTAAGTATTAATTATTCATCCTACCAAATTGTGACTGTACTATCTGTGTAACTGTCGAGTGTCTAATAAATAATGATTATCACATCACAATTTATTATTGAATCTAAGGAACTTTGACGTTTGAAGTGAATGTTAAATGTTTGAATGCGAAACTGTGTTCATAAAATAATTGGATGACAATGCACAACACCTTTGATAAGGGAGGAATAAAATATATAGTGAGATGAATTTCTCAGGCATATTAGAATTTTCCGTATCGTCAAATAATATAAAATATTACATTTCGAATGATAACTCTCAATTGTATGTGTATTGAAAAGGCGAAATAAGTGTTTACTTTAGTTTTTAAACGGTTGTGTTGAAAAAATCGTAGGTATCGAACATGCCGAGTAATAAAATGTCAAATGCAATGAAATATATTGCAAAACTCAGGTAGGTATACGGTATTCCTACAGGTAAGAATATCTTTTACCTGAAATAGTTTGAGTTTCGGGACGTTGCTTTGTATCGAAATAAAGAAGGAACGTTTCTTTTGAATATAAAAGAACAATATTCTTCAAGTCAAAAAAATCCCTTTCTTCGTGACGTAGCGTAGAAAACTTAACCTTTTAGATCCCGTGCTACCAGGACGGAGGTTTTTTTGAGCTCAAACCAATATGCGCGTAACCGACATCACCCTTGATTGTTCATATTATTTAGTACCAATACAAATACCAGCATAATAATGCGAACCAACAATGACATATGGACTCAAACGACATTCTCCAGGAAAATACAATTGAGCTTAACCGTGACTAACTTAAAATTCCAGCCGAATCCTGAACTTCACATGCCGATTTACCAACTATAAATAAATTATAAAATTAAGCGACAATAAGACGTACCTATGGTGTGGAATTATATATAAATTATTTGAGTTTATTACGGTGTTATCTCCATTAATCTCGCTAATTCATTGATGGATTTAGGGACGTGGAGGCCCGAGTTGTCAACTTTTTATACGACAAGCAATAGAATAATAATATAATCGAACTGGTCATTTCGAAAACCCCATAACTGACACAAAATGGCAAAATGCGTTTATTTCGGATTATTGTTTATTGAGGATAGACCTATCATTCTCTTCGAAAACAACTCAATTATAATTGTGAATATGCAACATGATTTTATTAAAGCAAGAACTTTCAAGTCAGTTCGAAAACAACATAAAATGCAGTAGTTGTGTTGTTTTCATACAGATTATCCTTAGCTACCGTTCATATTTATTTTGGAACTTAAATGCTCCATATATTATTCTACATCTTTCGAGGAGTTTTTTTTTCCTAATTTAACTATGTAACTAAACAAAAATTACACAGTTTTTTTATCTCTCATGAAAATTTTGCTTTCTGTCAGTTATGGGGTTTTCGAAATGAACAGTTCAATTACAATGACATTGATGACAAATAATAATTCGAGTATTAGTGGTTTATGTTTGATGTCAGGATTTTTTTTATAATCTATAGGTACCTTCTAAATTTGTGAGAGATTAATTTTTTGGTATATTTTAATAATTTTATGACTAATTTATTTCGACCATCTTTAATATTTCATATTATTACGAATCGATTGCTTCGTCTTCATATATTATATTCTCATCCTATTCATTTATCGACATTATAAGAAAAATCCCCGTAAAAATATACGTGACTTTATCAAGGTGTAGGCACCATTTGACGAGTCAATGTACTCCGGTTTATATGGTGTAAACAATTATAGCATATAATATCTATGTAGCATTTGGTGCAATTCATTTGGTTTTATTAGAATTAATCAAATTTATTTACTGCCGTTTTTATGGAGTTGAACTTTTGAACTTAATAAATGCGACAGTTATTAGTTTGCGTGGGATTTACAATTTGCAAGTAATACTTACTTTCAAAAAACACTATTTAAGTAATAATTATAATAAACAATTATTGATTAAATAAAATTTATAATTTGTATTCAACGATTTTAATATTTGCAAATTTATTGAGTACGTCATTAACATAATATTATTATACCAGAATGTAGGTAAAAATTGTTATTGGTATTAATTTATTTGATTAATAATTATTATAAAGACAATAAACTAGAAACGATGACTGATTTAGTAAGAATAAGTTGAATAAAATAATTACAAGATAAAAAGAATTTTTATATACCACGTTTTTAAATTTTCTGTTGAATCATATAAACTTGACAATGCTATGTTTTAATGATTTAGGACAAATAAGGCAATTGTCAACAAATCATTTTTTTGCTATTTTGCAACAAACAAACAAATATAGAATACTGAAATGTCATTTTGATTTCCATAGTAACGCACGTATATATTAATAATTTAGTTGCTAGGACCACCCTCTTACCAACCAATAATAGTGCATTGGATTACGGATTTCTTCCGAATTAACTTTTTATACAAAACAGAATTAACTGAAAATGAATTATGGCTAAAAGTATTAAAAGAATGCATTGGTATCGTGTTATAGAATATATTAATATTCTAAAAGTTTAAAACGTCTAGCTAGTCGGGAAGTTAGTTAAAAATCGATTGCAAGATTTGTACTGGATAAACAACCACCGGACAAATAAGAATACGACCTAATAAAAACGTTGTAAATAAAAATAGAACTCAGTAAGAATTTTTTTGTTAATTCTACAATAATAATTTTCTTAGAACTAATATTTTTTATTATTTTAAATCATTATAATGGAGTTCTATCATGTAAACTTCAATTCAATTGATGTTTTAATTTTTGAATCATGTAGCAAACCTAAATATTTAAAGTTTTAAATTGTATTTTATTATAAATTGAAGGGAAAATATACATAAATGTACGTAATATGTACAAATATACACAAAGATAGTTATTAAAGCAATGTTTGCATTTCACACACTACCTAATAATTAAATAGTGAGATTAAAAACTTGACAGTTTTTAATACTGTATACTGTTATGATTGGTTGACAAAAACTTGTGATGCTTTTATTTAAATTTAGAATACGATATTTACACCAAAGGTATTAAATATACGATATTTAATTTATATATTGATTCGAATTCTGGACTTTTAATTTGTAACTTGTTTTAATACTGGTCTATGATTTAACACGACAAAATATTTGTAGGTATATTATTGATCAATTTTATTATTACCACATTTTTATTAGCTAGTATTCTTGTTTATCCAGTATAATTTTTTTCTTGTTTGTCCAAAATTTGTATTGGACGATTGAAGATTTTTTAACTAACTTCCCGACTAGCTAGACATTTTAAACTTTTAGAATATATCAGAACACGACGACAATGCATTCTTTTAATACTTTTAGCCATTTTTAAGCAGAATTGAATTCATTTTCAGTTAATTCTGTTTTGTATTGAAAGTTATTATTGTTGGTTGCTAAGGGGGTCCTAGCAACTAAATTATATACCTGCGTTACTATGGAAATCAATATTAAACTTCAAAATGACATTTCAGTATTTTATAATATTTATTCAGTATTTCTATCAATTACAAAAAAAAAAGTATTATTTTATATGATAAGTTTATATGATTCAACAGAAAATTTGAAAACGTGATATATAAAAAGTCTTTTAATTATTTATTATAAGTATATAATTTATTAAAAATAATACTAATAATAAATACTTATAAGACTTGTTTTATGATGTTTTTTATTTGAAAATGGTGTTTGAGTCTATCTGGAAGTGAGTTGCGTATAATATATATCAAGAACGTTGAATAAAAAATGGCGACCGGTTCACAGCCGCGTTCATTGGTATTAATTTATCTAGGTTCATTGAATCGTACTCCGGAGTTTACTGAAGCATCTGTCCATTATAATTTATAATTTAGACGCATTCATGTCTTATCATTTATCATGCATTCTTACAGACATAAATAAAAAAAATACGATTCACAAACTTTAAAACACAACATACAGCAATGAGTGTAATAATAACATGATTATAGACAATTAAAAAACCATTAATTATAACAATAAAAACATAAATCATTTATGAATAAACAAAAGCAACATTAAAAAATATATACACCAATTTAAAAAAAATGCTGTAAACCTAATAATGATAATTAATAATTGTTTAATCATTGTCTTATTTCGTATAAAAATTGACCATTAACTGAGCAGCTGATGACATTAATAATAAGAGAGATAACATAAATACATATATTTCAAATAATGATAATTTGGAAAAAAAACACAATAATATTGTACACGCCATACAGATATTTTTTTTTGTATAAAAATGAAGAAAAAAAAATGAATCAAGTCTATAAATATAAGACACATTGTACTAATACAATATTTAAAATTATTGTCTTTATTGGAAAATTTAAAAATAAGGTGAAATAAATGAGATACACCTAATAAATATTGTCATTCTTTATTATTTTATGTTGGCCATTTGTCATGGATTACCAGTAATTTTTATTACTAATATTGAAATGTGGTTATTAAGTTTATTATTCATAATAAAATCGTTATCTTATTTTGCTAGAACAATAAAAATTGTAAATATGATAGATTTAAAATGATGAAGAAATTGAAATGACAATGGCATGTCTGCGCTATAAATTGTGGTTTAATATATACGCGAAAATTTTGTGTGTTGGATTATAGAGGGTGTATAATGATTAATAAATTGTGTGCGCGTAATTGGAGTGGTTATTAGAGAGGGTTCATACCTTTGTGTTCGAGTAGGGTAGGGCGCTATGGAGCAGGATCGGCGGTCGACAGGTCCTCGTGCAGCGAGATCGCGGTGCTAACTGCGACTCTTGTACCACTATTGATCCGCGGGCGTGATACTGATGCTGCGCGTATCACTCGGGGGGCGTTTACACGAGCGGTGCGCTGGAAGCTGCACTTTCAACATTTTCAGATAAACAGCTTTGCGCGTTTATCGGCTACTGGGAGCTTAAAGCTTTGTCTAGATTTCACGACGGCAGTTACGGAATAACCAGCCTTATACGTAGCAGCGTAGCTACATGTAGCCCAGCCTACTCATACTAAATACATTTCGCATAAAACAATCGTTAATATAAATATATTATTATTATTAAAGTCATTCTGTGTTTATAAATATGATAAACAATGACGAAATAATTATGCTCTCAGCCGTTTTCTAATTTCCACTCAAATTGTCAACATGATAGCGTTCTGTACACGTGCATAGATTTACTGTCACTAATAGTCTGTTAATTAAACTATTGCGTGGTGACTATCTTGCAAATCTCATTCTTCAAGCGTGGCAAGACAGGTTGTCGTTATTGTATAGCAGTGGCGAAGGGTGACTTTTGGAAAGAGGTAGGCTGTGGGAGTAACCATGCTTGTCAGATATATTTACGGGAAATAAGAAGATAACCCAATATTACTACTGATGAATAGGTACGCTAAATCGATGAAATTACAAAAGCTTAATTGGTTTGTTATAATTAGTTTATAAAAATAAGCAATTAGTTTTTAATTACTTATGAATTTTCTTATATATACTTATATATTATGTTCCATAACAATTTATAAGTTAACCTGTAAAACTAGACATTTTAAAATACTTCTATATTTAAAACACAGATTTAGGTAGGTACAATATCAGATATCTAAATTGTCTAATGCGTGAACTAGTAGATAAATAAAAATCACGAGATAAATTATTTTATATATTTAACAGCATTCAATACATATTTATGTGATTGAATCCCATATAAATTATTTTTTAAATTATCTTCTTATTAATTATTTTGAATAAATGCGCTCTAGCGACGTAAGCGCTAACGAAACAACTTCAAGATTTGTATGCGGAAGCCAGACATCTTGAAATCATGAGAAAAATACTTGGTACTGTTTGGTTATCCGGAATACAGCGGAAAACACATTTTGAAAATAGCCGATAAACTGGATTATTTGTTAGGTTAACCTAACAGAACCTAACCTAACCTAACCCAACCTAATCTAACATAAACTAACCCAAACTAACAAATAATCCGTATATCTGCTATTTTCAAAATGTGTTTGCCACTGTATTCCTCATAACCGACTTGTACCAATATTTTTTGCCTACAAGCGTCGCATCTAGATGATTTTGTAGTATATGCACAACTACGAAAAACCTAACCTAAACTAACCCAAACTAACAAATAATCCAGTATATGGGGTATTTTCAAAATGTGTTTTCCGCCGTATTCCTGGTAACCGAACAGTACCAAAAACTTCATATTGAAAAACAAGACGATTCACGCCAAAATAATCCCATACAATAATTATGTGAAGCGAAATGCGGTGTGTTTTATTTTTTTTTAAATTTCGAGAGATGCCATAGATGGTGCTTATTGAAATATTGGAAAAGATCGTAAAATTATGATAATTATACGATAGATGTCTTTGGTCATATTGAATATATTATAATTCGTGATTATATAAATACGTCAATATGAAAATAAAAAATATTTTTCTTAGGAAGGTAGGCTTTAAATAATCGCCTAGTATGGAGTTTTCGCCACTGTTGTATAGTGCTATTTTTCACTGATTGTGAAAATTTGTAAACATCAAAACGCTTTGCCCGGTGTAGTTAGTTTTTTTCCTGACAGTTTTGTATTATCGTTCTACTGCGCAGGCGCAGATTTCGCAGTACCAACTGTCACGTGGAAATTAGACGGAAGCTGCTGAACTTTTTGATCCATGCATGCAATCTGCAACTTACACGATAATACGTGTTTATTAATGCATTTTCTTGTTATTGTCGCAATAATACGTACTATCAGCAGTAAATCCATGCACGTGTAAACGGGGTATTATAACATTTCTTTTGGTTTGGCTTACGTCCGAAAAGGGTAAGCGAGTCATTCACCAAAATGAATGTATCGCTTATATTAGGAGTAAAACACATGTAGTAAAAACAATCTGTATTTTATGTAGATTTTATAAATTACCTCCATGTACATATGGAAACCCTTGAAAAGTCTTGTACTGCGCAAGAGCAGCATATTCTAAAACACGGAAAATATTAACGCAGAAATAAGAGATGATGCTTTTGTTTTGAAACCGTTGTTTATATTATATTTTGATGATGATTATTGTTTGCAAATAGTACTTTTCTACATATACAAAAAACCACCTCAAAAAAATCGCTCAGTTCATGATGGTTTAAATAAATTGAAGACATCGAGACGTTGAGGTGACATCTTTAGGACAATTATTAAAAAAAAAGCTATATTATACGTCGGTTGATGTACGTGGCAACGAAGAAGTGGGGACCGAGAGAAATGGATGGACTTAGGGGAGGCCTTCATACAGCAGTGGATCGAACCGGGTTTATGATGATGATAGTTTATAATATATTTACAGAGATATATAATATGACATTTTTGAATGACAACACTTTGACGACAATTTTAGGTGGGTACCGAACGTTTTTGGTATCGTTGAATAATTAGTAGCTAACATAGCCATAAAACCAGCGCTCGAAATGGAAAAATTTACGAACCGGAACGCTCGACAAATTTTCTGAAGATATTTATAGTCATCAAATCGTATGTGTATTTTATAAAAATAAGTGTGTCAGATTTTCTATTCTATGGCCTATCTAGCTCAGACGGTCAACATATTTTTTCCACGAGACGGAGCGATAATTTTACAAATTTCACGAGCCGGAACGGCGCTCCGGTGCGTTCCGTTCCATTTCGAGCCCTGCATAAAACATATTAAATCTTCTTGCAGATGGAGCTTTTCGTAGTTTCCGTAGATCCTAATAAGACCATACGGGCCTCCACAGCGTGGAGGTTTGTATTAACAGATTTTGTTTTTACGAGAAATCAGCGAAATGTCAGCCACTTACCCAACCTATTAGGTCCATACACAAATTGAAAAACAATATGTGTACTTGTACTTGTCAGACACTTAAGGCTATACTTCAGCTGAGGCATGGTCTATAAAGATTGTGACTACGTGACGCGCAGATTGTGCAAACGACGCGTGCCGAACAAAACATAATTTGTCATAAAAATTCTATATGCGTCCATATAGTGTCATGTTTATTGTTATATTAGTAATAATAATAATATATTCATTGACATGTTTTCTTTTTCGAGTTAATGCGTAACGTTTTTTAGTCATTTTACACGATTTAAGAATATATTCCTCCGACGCCATCACAAAACAAATTGACGTGGTCACAGCTCGACTATCGCTCTCCGATTGGCAACGAGTGCCAAATTTCGTCCCACCTATTGTTGAAAATTATTCGCCGTTTCACTGATGTATGCTCGTATGTTTCGTTTTCATGTGTTTTGGTTCTATCAGTATAAAAATAGGTTTTTTTCAACATCGTTGGTTGAGAATACTAGAATTAGTATTTTAAGTTAATCTTCTGTACAGTGGTAATTCGTCACTCAATATAAACATAGTTATTCAGTGGTATTGTTCGATTGTTCCAGGGTTTCAACTGGATGGCGTCCCGGCAACCCAGTGGCCGATATAAACGGGCGTTTACATTGTGTTCTTATTGGAATGTGTACCGAATGGCCGCCTCTCGGAGCTGGCGAGTGTTTACATTTTTTTTCATCTCGCAGGACAAACTGGCGGTCGATATTACACACCTGAGAATTTTAGGGTTCCTTGATTGATCGCGGTTCTCGGCTGTGTTATCCCTGCGGCATGACAGCGGACATAAATAATAATATGCGACGCCTTTAATCAAAATATAAAACTTTTATTAGTTTTTTTTTCAGCTTCATCCGCTGCAAAATTATTCTCTGTACAAAATACGAGAACTGGTTGTCAGTATGTTAGGACAGTGATGTCCTTAACCCAACTGCCACCTTTATTCAGATTTAGAACGCGACGCAGAACCATCTGGATTAACTTTGCAATAAACACCATCCAGAGTTGCTAATTCAGCTCGACTTATTTAAATACGTTTTCAAAATTACATAAGTAATTCAAAACACTTCTGAGAAAATATATTATAACCAAAAGAAAAAAATCTTTTTGAAAAAAGTAAGACACGCCGCAGGAATCGAATCTGCATCTCTCGGGTATCGCGCCCACGCACATAGACCACTATGCTAAAGGAGTCATACTTAATTGCGACAAATTTTAACTAATGGCTTTTAATACTCTCTGAAGCGTATTCCAAATTTAGATACTATTGGTGATCAGCTTTTGTATTTTAAAACAAAGTATGTATTACTTTGATTACTAACCGACGTCACGGATCACTCCAAGATTATTGTGGGCGCGATAACCGAGAGATGTAGGTTCGATTCCTGTGGGGTGTCTTACTCTTTTCTTATATCTTGGATTTTTCAGTGTATTTTTTTTTTAAATTTAAATTATTTGCTTGAAGATCTATTTTTCTTAGTAGGTGGGCTTTAAATAATCGCCTACTATGGAGCCATCGCCACTGATGGATACTGTAGGCGATTCAATCTAAGTTGCCGATATTGGCCTCTTAAAGATATGCAGGTATCTCAAGGACTCCTAAGTAAGGTTTTGCATCGCACTTTTAGAATGTCGCCCATTTAATTTTAGTCCCAAATTTTAAGCTAAATCTTAACGTAGGTATGTACTTACATAATTATTCAGTCAATTATGTACGCGCGTTAGAAGTTATACTTCTTTGGCGTAACTAAACAAATTAAGCCGTTACCTGAGCCTATTAATATTACAGTGGATTAGGTTGATGAAAATGTACGCGATTCATCTGTGTCTCATATAGCACATGATAATTGTTATTTAATTATTGTATTGGACCAAAACTCATCTTTGCCATACAGCGGTTATAATCGATTCAGAAATGTCCATGATGAATTCATAAAAATTCAAATTTTAATATATTTTTTGAATTATTTACCAACTCAACAGTTTTCAACAACTTCACAAAATTTATTTATTTATTGATATATAATTTTACTCATAAATAACACTTACATAAATATAGCTTCCAATCTTGATACTTCAATCTTTACAATGAAAAATAAATATACACTCCAATATAAATAAAGTTTTATGAATATAAATTGACAGTGTAGAATATTAGTCTCCAGAAATTTGTTTATAAATATAAATATATATATATATATATATATAATTATGTGTTAGTCAGGGTATGGACCTGATAGGTTGAGCAAGTGGCTGACATCAATTTCTCGTAAAAAACAAAATCTGTTAATACAAACCTCTACTCTGTGGAGGCCCATATGATCCTATTAGGATCGGACATGGTCAAAAAACACGTGCTCTTTACTAGGTTGTATTGAACGATTAACTAAATGACACTATGCGCATGCGCATGTACCCTTGAGTCAGAAATGAATATATTCATAATAATAAATTATGTGCTACATCGGCGTGAGCAACTTCGTCACACGCAAAAAATACACTCTGATATGTTTTCCCAAACCCGCCAAATGAAGTATAACTTCAAAAAATATTCCGCATCTGCCAACATTCCGTATCTAGTCGAATGCTGCTGCTGTCATTTCTTTTCGGGTAGCGAGCACTCTTTGCTAAGTGCTATCTCCCGTGATGTGCACTCCCAAGTATTTAAAGCTTTCAGCACTCACTATGTTTTGCCCGTGGCTAAAAAGGGCGAAATCTGGACTAGGACAGCTACTATTGCACAAAAAATGCCACATATTCGATGCATTCGCTCTGATGGTGCTATTTTACGGTAGCGAGTTATGGCGCCTTACGAACGCGCAGAATAACTGTATGGGCTTCGAGATTATAATAATATTGTTGGCGGAAACTTATGGAGGCATAACTTTAATAGTAACGAGGAGATAATAGAGCGGACTAAGCAGAATATAGTATGACGTTGAACCTGGATCGGACATGTGCAGCGGCTGCCTTAAAAGAATTTCAACCTGATATGGTCAAAGAAGAACTAGACACTTTAAAAAAAAAACACTTTTTAAGTAGTTATTCCACTACAGATGATAAACTTGTGCAAATGAACAGAACAACTAGCCAGTGTGCCCATGTTTGCGGGTTTTTTTTTTAATACTTATATCCAAAGTAACATTTCTTGGTATCGTGGAATCTTAGAATTGATATCTGTAGCGGTCAATAACTTCGGGCCTCGTCAGCGTTATTTCCACAACGTAAAAAATAACAAGTCACATCTACAGTCAGCATATTCAACACGTGTGACATTCTTCAATGAAAACGATCGAAGTTGCAATAATGCAGAGGCCAGCAGATTTCACAATTGTAAGTTTCATTGACAATGACTCGCAATTTACTGAAAATTCATGGCAGGTCATAGTTGATCAATGAGTGTTAGTATCAATCATAATCTCAGTCCGATCAGTAATCTTCGTCTCAGTCTCCGCATCGTTCCGCATAGCATCTTATCCACCGAGCCTTGGACCTCTGAATAGTGTCATAACTCTTGTAACATAACTCTTGTATCGACTGTTTACGCTGCAATAAAAACTCGCTCCTCCATTCATCGGGGCAACCCACCAATCCGACTTTCATCTTAATTCCTGGTCACCTCCTACAGTGGTCTCGTTCCTCTACAACAGGGGGGGGCAAACTTTTTAGATGGAGGGCCAAATTCAAGAATTCAAAATGAGCGGAGGGCCGCAAGTAAAATACCATTTTTAGATATACACTATTTATTATTACGAAAAATAAACATTACAAAAAATTAATGAGAAGAATGAAACTGTTGTACAATTTTTAACAGGTTTTTTTTTAATTCAGGTGTTAATTTTGTAGTTAATATTCTCAAAACTGCTTGTAAATGGGCATCGGAGATATTTGATCGTAAAGAATTTTTATTGAGGTTCATGATCGAAAATGTTTGTTCACATAAATATAGGTTGATCCAAAAATAACGAACATTTTTCTTGCATAATCTTTAAGTTGATCGAATTTGTCTGAATTAAGGGCATTGTAAAATTAAGAAATTTCTTCACGACGATGCAATTCTCTTAAATCAGTGTCACACTGCAGATCAATAATCTCAAGTTGTAGCTCTGTCGGTACAATATCAATATCTATTGAAAATGGATCGCGTAATATTGCTAAACTTGTCTCAATTTTTCGGAAGTCGCCAAATCTTTGTGAAAAATCGTCATTCAGAGCTTTAATAATTTTACCATATTCTTCAAATTTATATTCTGGTATATTAAGCAACTTCAAAGTTGGAAAGTGGTCCACGTTGTTATTCGATATTTGTCGAAGGAATAACTTGAGTTTTAATTGAAATCCATTCAAACTTTTTACCATAATATCATAGGCATATATTTGTTTTCCTTGTAACGCAAAGCTAAAAGTATTTAAATGTGTCACGATGTTCGACGTAGAAAATAGTGGTTACATAGTGTGAGACGAGACGCAAAGAAGACGTACTGAGATAATACATTTACGAAACAACAAATTCTTCAAATTTTAATCTATTGTTAATATTTTTTAAAAAAATTATAAAAAAGTTATTCGTAATCAGAAGTACAATTAATGATGGCGGGCCGCAAAAAATACCCGACGGGCCGCAGTTTGCCCCCCTCTGCTCTACAACAAGACCTGCCAAATACCTAATTCGTATACATTTATTTAATAACGTACTGCACTGGTTAGTATTATCTATGACGTCACTCATAATGGTTTGGGATCAAAAACAGAAATATCATATTGGGAACATAAATCGAACAAGGTATATTTTGATTGGTTTAAATGTAGCACTCTCCGTGATTCAAAAAATGTATTTGATCATTTTCAACAATAATTTTATTAGAACGGTGATTTTTATCCGTTTCGTACCAAGTCCATTTAATTGTATAATGAACAAAAAAATGTATCGCAGCAGTTCTTTCTGAAAACTAATGAACCGTCTTTTTTCGTTACCTTATATATTTTAATACTTATTGTAATGTAAATAATTGTTGTATCCTTAACACTAGGGATTCCAATCCCGGGATCCCGAGCTATTTTCGATACCTATGAATCCCGGGATTGATAAACATAATCCCGAAGATTTCGGGATTATGATTTTTTTATAAATTTTTATGGAAAATAAAATAAAAACGAAAATATAACAGAAAAAATAACTAAATTAGAAATAAACTGAGTTTGAATGAAGTTTGATTTATACCAATATGTAAGTTGCCGATTAATTTTATTTTTTCACATAAATTAATAAAAATGAGAAAGATTGGAAATAAACAATGATTCGCACTATTAACAAAGTAATTCCACCATGATCTCATACGTTTTACGGCAGTTTCATATTTGGCTGATTAATTAGACTTATGAAGCGGAAAGGCCATAAGGACACCATGATCTGTTTTACTATTTTAAATCTCGCTAACCCAATTCATTAAGTCTTTACTATCAGAAACAGCAATCTCATATTAAATTCACATTATAATTTATATTACAATATTATTTACTCTATTAAACTTATGTATTTCCAAGATTGAACGTATACAATATTATCAATAAATGTCTTAAATAGTATAAATTATACTAGATTTATTTTTGACCGATTTTATCAATGTTATTTGTAAATATAAAAAAAATATATTAACTATGGACAAAATGCCAATCTCGGGACCAGTGTCAAATTGTAATCCCGAAATCCCGGGATCAGAATTTTGGTTCGGGATTGGATTCCCTACTTAACACTGAACGACTTAAGTTTATCATTAAAATATAAAGCAGAGATCAGTCTAAAATTTAAAAAAAGAAAATTCACTAAAAAATCTACGTCTCCAAGGGGCGCTCGTTTTGATGCATGACACCATAACTGCTATTATGCAGCCGATTAAAATATGCACACAAATCACATTTTTAATAACGACGTGATTGGAAACCATGCATCAGAGCAAGCAAAAATTCTTTAAGAGCTAAAGGAACCAATGAGCTCAACATAGTGAGAAACGAGCGTGCTTGATAATATATTTATATTTTTCTTTTTAATGTTTTTAGATACGTATCGAGTAAATAAAACACTTTACAGTAGTGTATACAGTCGAACTTGGTTATTACGAGGAAGATGGGACCGACTGAATTTGCTCGTTATAAGCGTTACTAGTTATATCAGAGAATAGGTATTTTTAAATGAGCAGTCATATAACACAAAATGTCGAAAAAAAGTCGCTAATAAAAAATCTGAAAACCATCGTAAAAATCCCCGAAACAAGCATGCCATTCTAAACTGCAAAAGAAGATGTTTATTGTAATGTACGTTGGTAGGTACCTACTGACTTCACAAAGCTTGGATTTTTTACTTCCTATTTCAACCATATGCGTGGATACTTTTTCAATATTGTCGGCGAAAACACCAATTAGGTAGGTACTTAGACACTTAACTAGTGTCATAAACGTAATCCTTTCCGGTCGGATTTTATTGCTTAGGGTCGAAATGTTTTTAAACGATCGACACATTAACAGTTTTAAGAAAAATTTTGACTATATTTTAGCTCGGTATATCCGATAAGTTGCTCGTTATAACAGTGAATGAATGTACGGAGAAAATCATAAACTAAAATGTCTACGAATGTTTCCTCATTACATCCGAGATCTCGTCATATCCGTGATCGTACTAACCGAGCGCGACTGTATTGTTAATATTGTCTCGAAATTGCAATCTTCGTGATTTCCGCTAGGTATTTTTAGTGAGCGAAGCATTCACCTTCAGCGATGATAATTAGGAAGTTACAGTGCGATTTCTATATCAAGTCTCCTACGTCACTACGATCGTTTATGGAACCAAAACCCTCCCCCCGCATTTTCTTCCCCGCTACTACATTCCACACGCCTAGGGATTGCAATACTGGTATTTCAAAACCGGTGTTCCAGCATTTATCAATACCGAAATACCGGTTTTAAAAATCCAAAATACCGGAATTTTTGGTATTAAGAAAGCACACTCATTTACGTTTTTGAAAATGAATTATAAGTTATGTGCTGCTAAAATGAAAATATATTGAGTGAATTCAACAGAGGTAAAAAAATAATAAAACAAATTTCATCAAAATATATGTATATAAATAATTGCCGCGGTGAATTATCATAATATTATTTCGAAATATAAAATATCCGTGACAAAAATTTTCAATTATTATTCATTAATTATTGATGACTGTACAAGCGTTGAATTTAAGAAGCTTTACCTGCAGCCGGACTTTTTTGTACTTGATGAACTTTTGAGGGCTTTAATTAAAATTATCAATATATTCAAATTATTTGTAAAAAATCACTAGTTCTACAATTATGATCAAAACATATTTTTAAATGTCAACATAATAAATGTATGTATGTAGGTTTTTGCTATAAAATAATATTTTTAAATGATTTTAATAGCTATATTTATTGATAAGCACCTACTTCTGTTTTTTTAATGTTTAAGAAATATCGGTATTAATACCGGTATTCTAAAGAAATACCGAAAAACCGGTATTGACATTTTCATTCGGTATTGCAATCCCTACAACACGCCCATAATTCACGGTGTATTCAATATCGCGTGGAGTTTCATTAAAGTTAAAATGCCTAAACCTTTGCGCAAGCAGACGTAGAGTAATGTTTCGAATGTAGAAATATTGTGAGGAGGATAAACAGAAATAAAAGCTTTTAATTCTTAGTCCCAAGTCAAAATGCAAAGACCACGTAACGTAATCAGTGGCGAGTAGGGATTCCAATCCCGGGATCCCATGATCCCGAGCTATTTTTGATACCTATGAATCCCGGGATTGATAAACATAATCCCGAAACTTTCAGGATTGATTTTTTTATCAATTTTTATGGAAAATAAAATAAAAACGAAAATATAACAGAAAAAATACTTTTAATAACAAATAACTACATTAGAAATAAACTGAGTTTGAATGAAGTTTGATTTATACCCATGTGTAAGTTGCCGATTAATTTTATTTTTTCATATTGGAAAAAAACAATGCTTCGCACTATTAACAAGGTAATTCCACCACGATCTTATACATTTAACGGCAGATTCATATTTGGCTGACTAATTTGATTTATGAAGCGGAAAGGCCATAAGTACACCATGATCTGCTTTACCATTTTAAATCTCGCTAACCCAATTCATTAAGTCTTTACTGTCAGAAACAGCAATCTCATATTAAATTCACATTATTATTTATATTACAATATTATTTACTCCATTAAACTTATGTATTTCCAAGATTGAACGTGTACAATATTAACAATAAATGTCTTAATAAATAGTATAAATTATACTAGATTTATTTTTGACCGATTTTATCAATGTTATATGTAAATATAATTTTTTTATAATAACAATGGAAAAAAATGCAAATCCCGGGATTGTCAGAATTTTGGCTCGGGATTGGATTCCCTAGTGGCGAGGGGTGGAGGTAGGCTGTTAAGATTCGATATAAGTAGTGCACACTAAAGTTTGTCAGTCATACTTATTTGTTTTCATTTAACTAATAATACAATTTTCAAATGGTGCTGGTTAATTTTTAAAATTCAATTAAACCCTGCCTTATCCAAACCATAATACTTTAGTTATAATATGGGCCATTTTCAGTTATATTTTTTAGTTTTCGTTGTTTTAAATATACATATTACAGTACAGATGGCGATGGTAAGTATTTTTTAAATTCATTAGGCCTGCCTAACCAAACCATAATCCATAAAAAAATATTCTTCTAAGACTATCTATAAGATATCTAAAATTATGTATGGCATAATTTCAGATAATTTATAAATATATATAAATAATTTTTGACTATTGTCTACTATATCTTGGATTAGGCAGGGTTTAATTAAATTTTAAAAACTTACAAACAGTCTGCACATTGTAGTCTGAGTTCAAAGAAAATAAATGCGTTTTACTGACAAAGAATAATTATTGTGTGCAACATTTATGTAAAATCTTAAATATTTGATTTATAAAAATATTGATTTTAAATATTTTATACATAGATTTTTTTGAATATCTATCATGGCTTAGTTTAATTGAATTAAAAAAAATACTAACCAAGACTATCTACAATGTGTAGTGTTGGTTCAATGAAAACAAATTACGTTTGACTGACAAAGTTTAGTATACAATATTTATATTGGTTTGGATCTCAGCCTACTTCCACTTTTTGCCACTGCGTAATACTATCAACGCGCAAAAACCACGTGATGTATCACAGTTCAGCGCATGCAGCGCTGTGACGTAGAAGACTTGATAGTAGAGGTTGGTCTATAACCAATCAATTATAATATGTAGGGCATTATTATATATATCAGGTCATTCCAGCATCATATCGTCTCAAGACACGGTGAAATAGAATAATGAAATTAATCAATTATACTTAAGGGGGGACATGCTCGTCGAAGGTCAAAATTGAGTTTTTATTGTATATTCAAACCATGATCCTGGACACTCCTTAAACGTTGTAGATGATATATTTATATAATTTTGAAGCCTTATTATCCTTTATAGTTATTTTAAACATTTGATGACTGCATAAAGTATTTTTGTTACATAAAATAGTATTCTTTTAAACCTCTCGCTCTAATGTTTTAGAATATGGTCATATTTCGGTACATAACTGTGCAGTGGTGTTAAGATTTTTTACATTTATTAATTTTTAAACGCATTTATAAAACCATTAGCATAATTTATTACGAGATAATTTTTGTAAAATATTCACGATAAAAAAATATTTTGATAATCTCTGTGATCCCAAATTTGACAAGAATTAGGCATTTTATTATTCAAAAAATCGGCAAGATTAACACATTTGACGATGATTCTAAAGATACTTATTATAAGCTATGTCTTTGACCATTCAAGTGTGATAAACATCTTATGAATAATGATTGCTTTATAATAATTATTGACAAAAGAATAAGGTAGTGTTTTTTTGAAATACGCCATTTCTTTTGTCATTCCCTAGTGGTTAAGCTACAACATACGGCCGTAGCCATAAATTGACAAACTATAATTAAAGTAGGGAGTAAAATTATGTTAACGCGCGTGTTTGAACATGTACCTAACCGAATTTTTTTTTATTTTTTTCTAAACGGTACATGTTCAAACACGCGCGTCAATATCATTTTACTCCCTACTTCAATTATAGTTTGTCAATTTATGGCTACGGCCGTATGTTGTAGCTTAACCACTGGGGAATGACAAAAGAAATGGCGTATTTCAAAAAAACACTACCTTATTCTTAGGTCAATAATTATTATAAAGCAATCATTATTCATAAGATGTTTATCACACTTGAATGGTCAAAGACATAGCTTATAATAAGTATCTTTAGAATCATCGTCAAATGTGTTAATCTTGCCGATTTTTTGAATAATAAAATGCCTAATTCTTGTCAAATTTGGGATCACAGAGATTATCAAAATATTTTTTTATCGTGAATATTTTACAAAAATTATCTCGTAATAAATTATGCTAATGGTTTTATAAATGCGTTTAAAAATTAATAAATGTAAAAAATCTTAACACCACCTCACATGGACGTACTGAAATATGACTATATTCTAAAACATTAGAGCGAGAGGTTTAAAAGAATACTATTTTATGTAACAAAAATACTTCATGCAGTCATCAAATGTTTAAAATAACTATAAAGGATAATAAGGCTTCAAAATTATATAAATAGATTATCTACAACGTTTAAGGAGTGTCCAGGATCATGGTTTGAAAATACAATAAAAACTCAATTTTGACCTTCGACGAGCATGTCCCCCCTTAATAACAATTTTATTCAATGTAATATGAGAGAAACTTGGCAAAAATATCTTACCATAACAAACATTACCTTAGTTGGTAAGATTTTTTTATTTATCCATCCTGAACTTGTATGTATAATAAACCTGTATGTGTGTTAGGTACTGGGTGATGTAACTTATACGATGTCTAGTTTAATAATATTGTGACCGCTTGGAGTGGAGTCATCGTCAAACATCCTGACTCTATGAGCGCGAGTAGAACCATCTGGATTAGTTAAGTCGCATTTGGTAATAAACACGATCCATAGTTGCCAGTTTAGCTCGACTAAACCGTAACTATTTTAAACGGTTTCGTTCCGGGCAACTGCCTTTTTCCGTAGATCTATTACCTGCCAAATGACGTATTATTATGTATGGATACTGTAATGCGCCGCAATCTGCGTTGCCGATATTAGCATCTTAAAGATGGATGGATCTTGGGGACTTATCTTAAGTATGTTTCTGCATCGCGCCCTTAATGTCTGGCTTCTTTCTTGAATCCAATTCCCATGTTCTTTTTTCAAGTATATTTTTACTTTACCCTTAACCAATGGCTAACCATTATTCTTCCGAAAATAAGTCATCTAAAGTGGTTGTTATTTTTAAGTAAGTATTTTTAATTTATATTCACTTACATTCAAAGATATTGAAGAAAACCTTGTTATATACAGAATAATAATACTCATATGAAAAATAAATGACCAAGGCCTGTAATTTCCTTATAAGCTATGATCCAAAAATGACACGTCAATCTTACTTGTTTTATATTTATAGGACTCTATCTGAAAGAAGATATTTTACTACGTTTTTCTTAGCTCGTATTCTTATTTGTCCGGTGGTTGTTTGTCCGGTACAAATCTTGCAATAGATTTTTAACTAACTTCCCGACTAGCTAGACATTTGAAACTTTTAGAATATATCAGAACACGATGCCAATGCATTTTTATTGCAAGTAGAATTGAATTAATGTTCAGTTAATTCGGTTTTGTATGAAAAGTTATTTCAACCCGAGGGCTCTGGGGTCCTAGCAACTAAATTATTAATATATATGTGCCTTACTATGGAAATCAATATGACATGTCAAGTACAATTTTTTTTTGATCGTTTAAGCTAGTCAATTCAAGTTTATATGGTTCAACAGAAAATTATAAAACGTTGTATATAAAAATTTCTTTTTATCTTGTAATTATTAATATATTTGTTTATATTAAATTTTGATGAACGGTGAATATAGGTCAATAGTGTTAATATTGTAAATTGACGATTATTGGTGACAATCAGTGGCGCGTTTAGTGTCGCGGAGACCCAAGGCACTGACTAATTTTGAAGCCCCCTACGATAAAATAATAAACAATCGAATTTAAATATTCCAAATAAATCCATATATTATGTATATTTGTATAAATTATAAAAACACAGTTCAATCCAGTTTGATTAAATTTATCCTACTCCTTTTTATAAATCACAATACATTTGACAAATCAGTATATCTGTCATTCAATTTGTGTCTAAAATATGCATATTTTTTATATGTTGGTATGATTTAACATTTTATTTTTGTCTATTTGGAGGCTCCTTTAAAATTTTACAATTAATCGATTGCATCATTTGCGTCACAGAGAATAATTGCCGCTGATATAAATATACTCTATTAAATAAGATAATATATCAGTTTATAGAAAGACTAATTATATCGAACGAAACTGGTCCTAGTCGTTATAAAATTATGTGAAATAATTGCTACATAATATTATTAAGTTTTATTTTAATTTATACTTATCTTAAGAATATTCTTGTTATTTAGAATTGCAAGGAAAACCGTCCACACTTATTTTTTATATTTAATAAAATGCACTTAAACAAATAATTAATATTCGTATAAAAACATAGACAATTTTGTATTCCACTGAGGATGGTAAAAATTTCGAAATGTACTGACAAACAAGCGAGTGCGTGCATAATAGGCGGAACATTACTACTGTTTTATCGGAAGTGGAAACGTATGATCGAATGTTGTATTGATTAAAGCGCGCAAATTTTTACAACGTGGACCGTTCATACTACATTTTAATTGGATAGGAAAGTTTGCAGATGTGAACGTGTGCCGAGTTTTAAACAAATGATTGTGTATCTACATACATTTAAAAGTTATCGCGTTTTTAAATTTTAATTCTGACATTTATTATTTATATTGATCTAGACCAGAAGTCGGCAGAAGTGGCTCTTTATATAGACGTTTGCGGCCCTTCAGACATAAACTCCAATTTCACCTCATCTCAAGCAGCCTCATAACTTATGAGTTTATGAGATAGAGCTGCCAAAGAAACTTAGACTCGTACGGCATACTCTCTACCACTCATTACTCTACGTCCTCTCAAAATAAATGTCAACAAACTTAACTGGGCACCGTTCGACACAGATGCTGGTTCACTCCAGGTGCAGTTAATAGATTTATAAAGCAAGGAACTGTGGAGCAACAAATTCACAGACCTGACCAGCCGTTTGGAAGAACTCGAAAGAGAGAAATCCAATTTGATTTCTCAGCACAAGTTATAAAATAACTGCCTAAAATAGAAACAATAATATTTTGATACATGGAATAGTTTGCCTGAAACATATGACTATGTATGGTATTCTCACAATCTTTGGCTCTACATATATGCGAACAAACATTCTCATCTATGAACCAAATAAAAAATAAACTTAGAAGCAGAATAACGGATGAAAATTTACAATCATGTATTCAATTAAAAATTAGTATTTTTATTTTTTTAGTTATTTCCTAGATAAAGTAAAGCTATCAAAAGCGATGCATGGACGCCGTTCTAATTATTTTTTTTTAATAAAAAATCTTGAACTTTCCCCCCCTAAAAATCCATATACAAATGTATCTTACAGTAACAATATAATATATGCGGCTCTCTGATACCTTTGTTATCCTGTTTCCTTGATAATTTGGGTCTTCTCACTTGACAAACTGCCGACCCCTGATCTCTGATCTAGATAAGTGTTTCTCAACAGACGGTGGTCCGCAGTATTTTTCTGGTGGTCCGCGAATTGTTGGTGTATAAATACATATGCTAATATTTTTAATACAATCTTCAAACCCGTGCACATGCAAGTGTTTATGCAAGTGTTCTTGTTTTTAAAATATATTAATGGTTTTACCTGACGAAGTCAACCGCGATCAGACGTTATTAATTATATTGTTACGATATAAAAAATACTTTTTTTATTACTACGTTAGTGGTCCGCAAAACGTTTCTCATATTTTCAGAGGTACGCAAGTGTAAAAATGTTTAGAAACACTGATATAGAGTCTAGACTACGCTTTATAAACTCTCCACCCTACCAGAGGCACCTAGCGGAAACATTATGAAACTTTCAATTTGAAACAAATTATTGATATTTTACATTTTAACGTGTTTTAATTAATCAAGTTTATTTTTTAATTAATTAAGTAATTTAAAACCATGTTTATTTAAAGTAAAAGATAAACTCACAATTTAAAAAAAAAGTTATAAAATGTGAATTCATCAAAGAATTCCAGAATTGTTTTATGATTATCTTCTAATTTCTAACTTCCGTGTAGTGACAACATTTCAGCCTAAATGCCTTATGAATGTTCTCAAATATGATCAATATCGAATGCGTGTTTTGTTACGCGTGACAAAATTTAATGTACATTATGTGGACATAACTAGGCATAGGATTCTTAGGTATTTAAATATTTTTTTTGAGCGGCCCCACAACAAAATATCAAAAACATCTATCTGTTTCAGACAATTTTGAAACATCTAAGCCCTATTTGTTAGCACCTATTTTTAAATATTTTTGCATAATTACATATTTTTACATATTCTAGTTTTAAGCAAATATTTTCACATAAACACAAAAATAATGGGAAATCGTTCCATAAAAAATTAATTGGCATTCATCACTTCAAGTTATGGTCATCTGGTAAACACAATTGAAATGTTAGAATCATCTACAATTCTACAAAGTCACAGGTGGAGCAAATTAGTTTTTTAAACAATACTGCTGCTAAAATAATAAATGTTCCTGGACATCTATTATGTACAAAAGACTGCTGTCGGCCCGCTACGGCCTAGATAGCCAAGAGAGGTGCTGTGAAAACATAGCACATATTATAACAATTACAACCAACTTATTGTAATTGTTACAATAAGTGCTAATACTATGATACTTTCCTACCCTAGATAGTTGTTGTCTATGTGTCTTAGGCCAATGTCATCAATCGTCGAAGGGCAAAACATCGAAGCAGCGCGATGTTAGATATTATATTATGATTTCTCCGCACAAAGTAAAAATGCTTTAAGTAAATTTTTCCATTAAACGCCATACATCAGGCTTACAAATTGGTTATTCGCATTTTTTCGCCAAGTTTGCACAAGCAATAATTTGGACAAGTAGTTAATTCAATAAACCTTGGATAATGCTATTTATCTTAATTTTTACAAAATAATGCTATAACTAGGCTTATCGTATATGTGTAAATATGCATAGATATTACAATATATCCTTAGATGAGACCTATTTTTAGGTATTTAAAAATAAATAAATATGGACCTACCTACAACCAAAATATTGAGATATTCTAATTGTAATCTGTAAGATAATATACGTATTTTTTTAACTTCTGATTATTTCTCCACGGTATTGAGATTGTACAACTAACTGATCATAAAAACATAAAAAAACTTATGTTGGTTCTGGACTCTATTTAGTCATATCGGGGACTCGCCAAGGGTAGCTGCCGGCCGGGTGGCAGCCCAAAATTGCCGACCCCTCCCCAAATATTTTTTTTTATAGTTGGACATAATATGATAGAATTCAAAGAAACGTTGAAACGATTATTTTATGGTCTTCAAATTAATATATGTTTTAATTTATGACATATATGTATTATGAACAATGTTTAATATGTCATTGATTATGAGTGCCCATTAAATAATATAGCATTCTGAATTATACTAAGTGTAAGTGTAAAGCGTTTTAAATTTATAGACGGAAACACAGTTTGTTAAAATATAATATTTAATGGTAGGGAAGAAAACTTTTTTCAATTATATTTGATGTAGGTAATTGAATAAGTATATTTTCTGTTGCACCATATAAACTTGACTTGACTAGCTTAAACGATCAAAAAAAAATGTACTTGACATGTCATATTGATTTCCATAGTAATGCACGTATATATTAATAATTTAGTTGGTAAGACTCCAGACCCTTAGCAACCAATAATGGTATCGAAATAACTTTTCATACAAAACCGAATTAACTGAAAATGAATTCAATTCTACTTAAAGATGGCTAAAAGTATTTAAAAAAATGCATTGGTATCGTGTTCTGATATATTCTAAAAGTTTCAAATGTCTAGCTAGTCGGGAAGTTAGTTAAAAATCGATTGCAAGATTTGTACCGGACAAAGAACCATCGGACAAATAAGAATACGAGCTAAGAAAAACGTTGTAAAAAATAGCGTTTTTGCCACCATCTTGGTATGAGCTTTCAATTGCAAAATGACAAGCTTAACTTTTAATTTGTATTCACCACCATAACATACACGTACCAACTAAAAGTCAATTTATCAAATCAGTTAATAATAATTATTAAAACTTGTTTCACGGATATTTTGGAATTTAAATACTTCTGGAAAAATCCATTATTATTTTATTCAAATCCCATAAAGTACGTTCGGTCGATAGTATTAACTTCTGGGTAAATTTTGAACAAGGTTCAATATCTTAAAAATGACTTAGAATATTCCTGTGTATCATGTTTTTTTATACAAAAGTGTACAATTATTTAACTAAGCCATCGAAAATAAAAAATGTATCAAAAATAATGAAATAAAAAAATATTAGTCATCGTTGCTATTTATATTTTACCACGTTTTTCTTAGCTCGTATTATTCTTTGTCCGGTGGTTGTTTAACCAGTAAAAATCTTGCAATCGATTTTTAGCTTACTTCCCGACTAGCTAGACATTTGAAAGACTTTTAGAATATATCAGAACACGATGCCAATGCACTCTTTTAATACTTTTAGCCATCTTTAAGTAGAATTGAATTCATTTTCAGTTAATTCTGTTGTTTATGAAAAGTTATTTCGGAAGAAATCCGTAATCCAATCCACTATTATTGGTTGTTAAGGGGTTGTCCTAGCAACTAAATAATTAATAATATACGTGCGTTTCTATGGAAATCAAAATGACATCTAAGTATTCTATATTTATTTTGTTTGTTTGTTGCAAAATAACAAAAAAATGATTTGTTGACAATTGCCTTATTTGTCCTAAATTATTACATAGAATTGTCAAGTTTATATGATTCAACAGAAAATTTAAAAACGTTGTATTTAAAAAGTTCTTTTTATATATATATTTATTTTAAGTGTCACAATATGTATTTATTAATGATTAACGTTTAGGATCGAAGTCGTCTATCGAAGTTTATGACAATAATAGTGGGTGAGTGTCACAAGTAAAGGTGACGATAAGAAATGACATGAAAAATATGATTTTAAAATGTGTTTCTGGAAATAGATGCTGAGAATCTCGTGAATGACTACATACTCAGCGAACTTCAGATTCGAGACAGACTATCCTCGGCTTTCCTTTGCCGGACTCTTCAGTTTCTTCTCTTAATGTTAGGACAGGTTGCTAGTCGGAAGGGGTGATAAAGAATTCCCATACAGACGAACAGACCAAATTAAGAGTGCCAAAGTTATCACATTGACAAAAGCCCTGCGTGTTGTTGAATATCGAGAGAGAGCAAAGACGTGGAGAAGGTAAAAAAGAAGGAAATCATCTGCAGTCACGATCTTCAGAACTCAGTCATGAGATAGTGACGAATAAGGATATAGCAGTGACGTCCCGTGGGGGTAGGCAGATTGAGCGTCGCTTGGGGGCGGCAGTTACTCGAAGGGCGGCAAATCGAGAAGAATCATTTGGTATATATAGAAATAGCTAAAATTATTTGCTTTACGTCATGTTGTACAATAATTAATAGTTTAGTAAAATGGTGTGAAAATAATAAATCTGTGTATTGCTAAATGGTACAAACCAAATGTATCAGATATACCAACCAAATAGAACCTCAGACTCTGGTAAATTCGCTTTTTATATCTAAATTTAATTATGTATGTTTTAGTGGTAAGTGTATATTTTGTTAGTTATGTATCCATACAACATACAGAACATTTCTTAGATATTGGAGACATGAAAGGATGATAAAAAATACTGTATTGAAAAAATGGGGCAGCATTTTGGTGCAGCCTAGAGGCGGCATTTTGTCCAGAGACGTTACTGGGAGATAGTCATAAGTAAGATCCAATGTGCGTGCGTTTGAGCTGTATTTTACATAATGTTTATTCCCATAGATAGATGACAGTAGAGAAAGAGGAAATTATTATTAACTTGAATAATATGATAATTAACGTGACCGACTATTCGCCAACCGTATATCTGCATCAATCAATCAAATTTATTTATTTTACATATAATGAACATAACAAATTATAAATTCAAAGCGTTCCCGACATGACATAAAATAAGTGTTAATAATTTTTAAAAATAAAAATACAGAGAAGTGTGAGTTAATAATACAATAAAAGTAATAAAATAAGAAAAGAAATAAAGTAAATAACAAAAATAACAAAATAAAAGTAGATGGAAGCACACAGAGTGAACTTTGATAGACCCCAGGGCTCGAAATGGACCGGAACGCGCCGGATCGCCGTTCCGGTTCATAAAATCCACAAAATTATCGCTACGTCTCGTGGAAATATTAATTTGACCGTCTGAGCTAGATATTTCATATAATAAAAAAAATAACACGCTTATTTTTATAAATCACATTTACAATTAATGTAGTATAGTATAATATAGTGGATATTTTCGTAAAATTATTGAGCGCTCCGGTTCGTAAAATTTTCCATTTAGAGCGCTGATAGACCCTATCTTAAAAACTTATAAAACAACGTCCACGTAAAATCACACTCACGTAAGTGGAATATATCAATATCCGAAGCGATTTCATTAAACATGGTTATTGCCCTCCCAATTGGCATTAGTAATGGCAGGTTATTTCTGCACCGTGGGAGAACAAACAACGGATGTCCTCGATTCCTAAGGTAATTATCAGAGACGCACTAGCCAACACCACCAAGAATGGCAGAGTTCACTTTTACCCCGCGTATAAGTCTGAAAAAAATGCATCATTACTTTAGTCAGCATTTGGTTGATCCACTCATAGGAATCAGTTGTGACAATCAGAAACGCGTTTCCTAACGTAACACGACGAAACCAATTCTTGAGGAAAATTAAAAGAGGACCTCCGAAAAGTTAAAACCTGCTACTCAGCTATTAAATTATATTGAAATTTGAAAAAATATTGAAAGACATTTCTCACAAACTGAGTGGAAAATAGGTATTTCCCAAAGCATAAAAAATCCTTGCATAAAAGTAGGGCTTCTAATAACTCATGATTAGAACTAAAAATAGCTTAATTAAATAGGTAGATACGAAAAGTTAACAAAACAAAAAAAAACGCTACACTATGTAAATTTCTATCTTTGATATCGATTTCTTTTCAATTAACTTGTAGGTATTTAGGTAGATGTACACAAAGCAATTAAGCAGTTAATAGAGATAATAAAAAAATCTGTGTGTGTACTTACTTACATAGAAGTTAAACTTCTTTGGGGTAACAAAACAAAAACAAAACTTGTGATAACCTAGATTATTCGACTAGCTCTTAATTATCTTGTTAAATTACACAATCAAAAAAAAGAGCCGCTTATTGGAGCGCCGTTAGTTTATTTCTATACACTTTTAGTTATATTACTAAATTATATAATTATTTCTCGTTGTTTTTATTTTTAAAGTGACAACTGTCACTCTCACGTTTAATCGTTTGTTTGCGTAATGGATTGCAAACGGCGGACAATAATAAATTCGTTCCCTAGGCAACGGAACAATATTCTACTATCAAACATGCGTTTGTATACAGCTGACTGATTCGCAGCTAACTTCATACTATCGGACACTTTTGTAACGGTGTGCGCGCGCAGCTCTCAATTTCACTTTCTACCAAACGCCCCAAAAGAAGTATAACTTAAAAAATTAAAAAGTGTTGATTTATGCATTGATTTAATTGGAAAATTAAAATTACATTGTTAATTTTTTATCGTAGGGGGGCTCAAAAGCAGTCAGTGCGTCGAGCCTCTACGTTAATAAACGCGCCACTGGTGACAATACCTAGTTTCCATGGAGTAAAAACCGTCTTGATGGCATTCATGAATTTTCTTAGTTTTATTTTCAAATACAGCTTAAATTTTCAAAACAATCCTGTTCCGCCGAGTCTCAATATTTCGTCAATCCGACGTAGATACCAGGTCGTCTTTTGCATTTGCAAAATTCGTTCCTAGCAAGTACGGGGGTCCCTAGGTATAATATTATTTTCCTCTCCAAAAACGGTTGAGAGGGGTTGCTGCTACCTGCTAATAGTTCAAAATGTAAGCTCCTAGATTCGCCGGTAAGAATCGATTATTAACAGTTTGTGGTTTTGGGGTAAAAGTGATTGGTTGCAGCTGAGTTAATCGGTTTTGAAATAAATCACAGTTTTCAAAATAGGTACTGTACTCGTAGCTTAGAAGTTAAAATTTAACTTCTCCACACCATTTAAATTTAAATGGTGTACTTATCTTTTTTTTATTAATTTATGGATAATTAAGATTTTGATGAAATTTATTGTGTTATATTTAATATTTTGAATAAGCAATTTGACTTATAAGAATAATAATTTTCTCAATTTAAGCTATTTCTAATATTTAAAATATCTATTTATTTCACTTAGCCTTGACAAAATCTATTTCTGAAAAGAGCACAATAATAATTCTTTGCACACATTAAAATCTTAATTTCGTAAAAACGCGACTTAACGGCCCACATGCTCAGCGTAGGTCAAAATGGAGCTTTTATGGTATTTTCAGAGCATAACCCTGGACATTCCTTAAACGTTGTAGATAATCTATTTATATAATTTTGAAGCTTTATTATTATTTTTTATAATTATTTTAAACATTTGATGACTGCAATTTAAAATAGTATTCTTTTAAACCTCCCGCTCTAATAATGTTTTAGAATATAGTCATATTTCAGTACATCCATGTGCAGTGGTGTTAAGATTTTTTAGATTTATTAATTTGCAAACGCATTTACAAAACCAATAGTAAAATTAATGTTAACATTATAAAGTGATATATTTACGATAAAAAAATATATTTTATAATCTTTGTGATCCCAAATTTGACAAGAATTATGCATTTTGTTATTCAAAAAATGGGCACGATTAACATCTTTGCAGATAATTCTAATGATACTGATTATAAGCGACGTCTTTGACCATTCAAATGTGATAAATATCCTACAAATAATGATTGTTTTAAGTATAATAATTATTGACCTAATAATAAGGTAGTATTTTTTCGAAATACCTACGCCATTTCTATTGACATTTCCCAGTGGTTAAGCTACAACATACGGCCGTAGCCATAAATTGACAAACGATAAATGAAGTAGGGAGTAAGATCATGGTAACGCGCGTGTTTGAACATGTACCTAACCGATAAAAAAATATTTTTTTAAAAACGGTCAAAATTCAAACCGCTTTTATTCTTCTAAAAATATTGTTTTGTACTGTATATAGGTACTATGATTAGGGAATCTAATCCCAAACCAAAATTCTGATCCCGGGATTTCGGGATTACAGTTTAACAATCCCGGGATCCCGGGACTGGTCCCGGGATTGGCATTTTTTTCCATTGTTGATATAAAAATTTTATATTTACAAATAACATTGATGGAATCGGTCAATAATAAATCTAGTAAGTATAATAATTTATACTATTTAAGACATTTATTGTTAATATTGTATACGTTCAATCTTGGAAATACATAAGTTTAATGGAGTAAATAATATTGTAATATAAATAATAATGTGAATTTCATATGAGATTGCTGTTTCTGATAGTAAAGACCTAATGAATGGGTTAGCGAGATTTAAAATAGTAAAGCAAATCATGGTATACTTATGGCCTTTCCGCTTCATAAATCTAATTAGTCAGCCAAATACGAAATTGCCGTAAAACGTATGAGATTATCGTGGAATTACATTGTTAATAGTGCGAAGCATTGTTTTTTCCATTCTTTCTCATTTTTATTAATTTATGTGAAAAAATAAAATGAATCGGCAACTTACACATGGGTATAAATCAAACTTCAAACTTAGTTTATTTCTAATGTAGTTATTTGTTATCAAAAGTATTTTTCTGTTATATTTTCGTTTTTATTTTATTTTCCATATAAATTGATAAAAAAATAAATCCCGAAAGTTTCGGGATTATGTTTATCAATCCCGGGATTCATAGGTATCGAAAATAGCTCGGAACTCGGCTAACCTAACCTAACCATGATGCTAATTTTTAATATATTTATAATAGTGGCCCTGAATAAGTATATTAGAAACATGTCGTTCTCGATTATTTCTCAGAAATATTATATGATTCGATTGCATTTAATTGAAATCAAAAGCAAGATACATCTATCGCGTCATTTTTGTATTGCGACTCACGTAGGGTGTCAGGCCCCAAAAGCGCGAGACCTGATAGGTTCAATCAGTCAATTACAATCTTAATTTTCTTCATTAATACTTATCGTACACCTCGTCCCCGTTGTTTTCTGCAAACCACCGCTAATGACTTCAAAACCACCTGATGGTGGAAGAGCAACGTTTCTCTGACCCACAGTTGCAGCTAGGGATTGCAATACCGAACGAAAATGTCAATACCGGTTTTTCGGTATTTCTTATTGAATACCGGTATTTCTTAAACATTTTTTTTTTTTTTTGTGATTTTACCGAGGCTTTGACTGCGACTCGCTGTCATATCGCCTCCTTTCTTAAACATTAAAATACAGAAGCTTATCAATAAATTTAGCTATTAAAATCTTTTTAAAATATTATTTTATAGCTTAAACCTACATATTACTTACCTAAATTTATTATGTTGACATTTAAAAATATGTATTGATCGTAGTAGAACTAGTGATTGTTTACAAATAATTTGAATGTATTGATAATTTTAACGAAAGCCCTCAAAAGTTCATCAAATGCAAATAAGTCCCGGCTGCAGGAAAAGCTTCTTAAATTCAAAGCTTACACAGTCATCAATAATTATAGAAACATTTTTGTCACGGATGTTTTCTATTTCGAAATAATATTATGATAATTCATCGCGACAATTACCTACTTATATAAATATATTTGATGAAATTTGCTTTATTATTTTTTCACCTCTGTTGGATTCACTCAATATATTTGCATTTTAGCAGCACATGACTTATTATTCATTTTCAAAAATGTAAACGAGTGTACTTTCTTAATATCGAAAATATCGAAACAGCAAAAAAAATATAAATCTGCACCTTCGATAGGCCTACACATACGATTATATACATAAAAAAAAGATAAGATTAGAAAACCTATAATGGTCAATGAATGACGTGTACCTATATTTTTGAAGTTATAATTCTTTTGGCGCATTTGGGAAAACAGATGGAAGTGTATTTTTGGCGTGTGACGAACTTGCGCGCGCCGATGTAACACGTTTGGCATGTAACAGAAGTTGAGGGCGCCGATGCAACACAATGTATTATTATGATTATATTCATTTCGGTCTCGAGGGTACATGCGCATGCGCATGGTGTCATTTAGTTAGTCGTTCAATACAACCAAGTAAACAGCGCGTGTTTATTTATATTCATAAAACACTGTTAATTTATATTCATAAAACTTTATTTATATTGGAGTGTATATTTATTTTTCATTGTAAAGATTGTGTATCAAGATTTGCGACTATATTTATGTAAGTATTATTTATGATTAAAATTAGATATCAATAAATAAATAAATTTTGTGAATGTTGACTTGGTAAATAATTCAAAAAATATATTAAAATTTGTTTTTTTATTAATTCATCATGGGCACATCTGAATCGATTATAACCGCTGTGTGGCAAAGATGAGTTTTGGTCCAATACAACAATTTAAATTACAATTATCATGTGCTATATGAGACATAGATGAATCGCGTACGTTTTCATTTTTCAATATCATAGTTTATTTTAGAATTTAAAATACATATACTTATTTGCCCTTTAATTAAGAGACGTTATTTTAAACACCTTAAAATGTAAATTCTCAACAAACTTTATTAAATTTGGTGGTTTTAACTCTGTCACGGCGTTTAGTACTTATAACTACAGTAACATAATATATATATATATATATACAGCCCGCGACTTTTGAACGTTAGGTTAGGTTAGGTTACTACTTTCGCACAATTCGCTATTTCGTACATTTCTTAAAATTGAGATTTTTGTTGATAATGCATAAACTGTGCGCTTCCATGCAGTCGTTCCTCTCTCCTCCACACCTCGTCACATTCTCAAATATGTAAAAGGATCACCCTTTCAACTATCTCTCGACAAGTTTATAAAGAAAACACCTGATTGCTAATCAGCCCTGTTAACTTTATTATACATATTGATAAATAAATATTTTAAAGTACAATTTTTGATATTTTTTTAGATCCCTATACTTTCGAACATTCAACACTTGAGGGCCGCCCGTGGACATTTGGCTATTCAATTATAAACTATCCTAAACGCCAATTTTTCGAAATACGTTTTTTTACAATTTTACATCGATCGATTCTTTATGAAATTTCTAACATTTCTGTATAAACCTAAATGCATAGGATCGTATTGAATTTAAAAAACAATTGTTTTCATGCCACTTATTAAGTAGGTATCCTAAGTGACATTAATTGCCATTATATTGAATTTTTCATAAATTTGAAATTGGAAAAAAATCCCCAAAATGAATTGTACTCATCAGCAACATCTTCTTGGCTACGTGTTAAAACTGTGAACTAACATGCTCCGCCCATTTTAACCGAAATTCCATTATGAACTAACAAGCTCCTCCCATTTAGTAGACAACAGCGCCTAGAAGCGTAGCCAAGAAGATATTGCTAAAGAGTAATTTGAAACACAAAAACTTTTTTTTTTTTTAATATCTCGATATTACAGAACTAAATCGAATTAAGTATATATATTCGTAATTCCTAAATTTCGCTTTCCTGCACACTTCATGGTTTGGCGTTTTAGGATAGTTTAGAATAATTGAATAGACGGTTTGTAGAATTGAAACTGTTATAATTTATAATAATGTAGTTTAATAATTTTATTAATTGTGTAAATATGACTTTTAATTTACTACGATAATATTTTTGAGTTTTTTCAATACTTACCTATTTAATTACTATATTATTGATTGTCCTGATAACCATGACATTATCATGAAATAATTAAGTACAAGATAAAAAGAACTTTTTACATACTTACTACGTTTTTAAACTTTCTGTTGAACCATATACAATTGACAATTATATTTAATAATAAAAACTTTTTTTTGTACTTGATAGAAATACTGAATAAATATTATAGAATACAAAAATGTCATTTTGACATTTCATACCGTAAAACCCCCTAACTTCACCTGGTTTTTTAACAGAAAGTCGTTTTGCCACCAAAATATCCACCAATATGAAGTATTATAGATCTTATGTAATGCACAATGATAGTGTTTATTTTAATTCATATTGAAATAATACCCTTTTCATACTAAATAATACAATAAATCACTATTTTTTATATGGACGAAGTTAGGGCATGATTCCCTAACTTCGCCTAACGTGTTTTAGTAGGTCCACTAAAAAAATATTGTCTATGGATACTCACGAAGTCTATTAAAAAATGACCTTAAGCAAATTCAGGTCTTATGCTAGAGACGATTTGACATATTTTAAAGAAATATCTACGTTGGCGAAGATAGGAATCACTTCAATGACTTTTTCATACAACCTACCAATTTACGCTAGGGCTGCCAAAACCCAAAGCATTATAGTAGCATTTTTATGTATAGATTTACATAGTAAATTTTTAATAAAGGAAATATGAGAAAAATTGTTAACTGGTGTTTCAAAGTGATGAATAGTTTTTAGTCTAAAAACAATAAAAATAAAAAAAACACATTTATTTCTAGAAAATCGTTTTTTTTTGACAACCCTAAAGCCAGGGGAAGTGTAGGAACAAGTAGTTCACAAAACATAGCCTGACATTGGATACTCAAATAATTGATGTTTTAATATAAATATCGGAAATCGCACGTTACATTTGGCAAGCAGACTATATCACTATATTATATTAAAAATATGAGGAACCAACCTCTACAATAATCGAAGTAATCAGCAAAAGTTCAGAGGTATTCCGAAAAAATCTCTTCAAACCGGACACGAAAAAACGGTATTAACACAAACACGGCGAAAATAATGTCGGTTTGAAAATTGTGTTGTGACAGGACGAATATTATCTTTAAAATCGCCTTAGTGGCTTAAAGTGGTGCGATAGTAAAAACATGAGTTTTTAGTGTTTAATTGATTTAGGTGAAGTTAGGGACACTTGGCGAAGTTAGGGGGTTTTACGGTATTGATTTCCATAGTACCTAACGCACGTATATATTAATAATTTAGTTGCTAGGACCCACTTAGCAACCAATAATAATGAGTAGTAAATATTACTTTTAACGATTTTTTTCCGAAACATACAAAACAGAATTAACTGAAAATGAATTCAACTCTGCCAAAAGTTTTAAAAGAATGCATTGTCGTCTTGTTCTGATATATTTCAAATGTCTAGCTAATAGGAAAGTTAGTTAAAAATCTTCAATCGTTCAATACAAATCTTGGACAAACAATAAAAAATCTGTGCCGGACAAATAAGAATACGAGCTAATAAAAACGTTGTAAAAAATAGATTTGTTTGTATTAGGTACAACACAGTAAAGTTAGAGAGAAAATACTCAATTACGGATAACAGTGACATCTCTTTACAAAAATAGATATCGTTTATATACAAAGTAACGATTGTTGGGTAATATAACGGTATTAATAAAAGTTTGTTTTGCTTCAATAGATGGATTACGCGCTTTTTTAGAGCGGTACTAATATTATTATAGAAAATATTTTAATGATTGTGATTGACACACAATAATAATTATAATTCATACAAAATATATTATATTATTTAATCTTTATAGTTTGAAAACAATATTGACTAGTTCCGTACGAAACAATGACTGTAAGTTGACAATGCTCTGGACGGACAAAACCCTCATTAATTTACCAAAGTGGTTTTAAATTATTTTGAAAGTCCGCCAAATAATGATAGATCATTCTATAGATTTTTTTTGCGTTAACTAATGTCTTACTAATATAAAACTTAAAAAAAAACTAAAAATCAACGACAGTTCAATTATTAATAAAAAAAATAAGTTACTTACCTAATTAAAATTGATGTCTTTTTTATTTTATAAAAATGTATCTGACTAAAAGTATTAATGATTAATAAAATTATTCGAAAAATAAATGCAGAGGGTGGCAATTTTACTAAGTTTATCATATCCGGGCTGAATGTCGTAAAAAAATTCTGTAATTGTTCAAAAAAGTTCATTTACCACGAACGGTTTACAATATTTTTGCATTCGATATAAAAGCAAAGAATAACACTGCAGTTTGAAAATCGCCATTTCGATTGCTCAATGTATCGTCAGAAAATTTAAAATTGACCTCGAAGCAGTTCACACTAGTGATGCAATTAATAAATTAATTACCTTGCAAGCTGCGTTTAAAATATTACCCAACGCATAACAAAGTCACTGCAATGAACATCTGAATGGCCTATGACGTAACCATTCAAACAGACACGTAATGGTATACAAAAAATACTGCACTTATAATTATTATTTCTCATCACTGTCATCTTCAATAATAATTGGATAGGGAAAATATACATTTTTAATTTTGTATTGGAATTTTTGATTATTTTATTGTTTATCGTGGGGGTCTCAAAATGAGTCAGTGCCTCAGGCTTCCAAGTCCCTAAGCTCGCCACTGTCCCTATAGAGTCAGGGGTAGTCAACCTGGTCCCTACCGCCCACTAGTGGGTGTTCCAGCATTCATGGTGGGCGGTAGGGGTTTTCCAGTATATTCTGTATTTAGTTTCGCAGTATCAACCTTAGGGATATTAATTAAATGTAATTTAATCAGACTTCATGCTTCTATTGTATGCAAAGTATAAATAAAAAGATAGATTTAACTACGGTACGTTGTTTTATAACGATCTATTTTGCCAAACTTAGCAAAAGTCTGACATAAAGTATTTGGTTAGTAATTATTATTATGCTTTAACTTGCTGTATGTAAATCATTCTACAATGGCACCATAGGCGATTCGCGCGTGTATTGAATTGCTTGCGACAATGCCTGTTTCAATGCTAGCAAACAATACCACTACAACTGCAAGTCGCATTTTCCGTACACATGGTGCCACTGTAAAACGATTTACCTCTGATATAACTCTGTTTTATAAATTTTATAAAGTAAAGTTACTTCCCTACTATATAAATCACCATTACTGTGGAACCGGTGGGCGGTTAGAAAATTGTACTACTACCAGAGGTACAAAAGTGAACGGTAGGTATAAAAAGGTTGACGACCCCTGCTATAGACTATAGAGTAAGAGGATTACTATTTTGAAACACATAAATTCAAATGTTTGAAAAGCTGATTTTATATTAGAGATATTTGGAGTTCGTTTTTTGTTTCAATAATATGGATTTATGTTAATTGTTGTGACTCATTCATTTAAATAGGTACGATATTAGATTTATTTAAATCAGAATAAACGAAAAGTAATTAAGTATTGTCATATTTAATCATATTTTTAAGACATAGATACGACTCTATGTCTATCATTTTAGAGACATTTTACCTTCGTAGAATTGTATCATTTTTGTATATTTCCATTAATCGTATTTATAGCATCCCGAATCCTTGCCATGTCATTCGTCTTCTTATGAAATACCGTCTTTAATGATATTAACATAGAGGTATTAAATAAAAAGAGGGGCAAAGAATCTGCTTTCTCATACAACTGAATGAAGCTGGCCAACAATAGCCGACAACTTACGAGAAATAGCGACGCGATTAAAAAAATTGCAGGGCATCATGGAGGATTTACTTTGGCCATTATAACGGTACCCATATAATATAATGTTAACGTGGAAATTTTGCCGCAAATTGATTACCAGCCTGCCTCACCATACTTGCCTGCTTCACCATACTTTCATTTAACCTGCCGCCCCTAGGATATTAAAATAAAATTACATGCGATGTATTTAATTATTTAATCTATACATACGGTGTGTTATTATGTCTTATTTATAGAAAAAAATATATTATTCTTATTCCTGTTTATAAAAAAATGATATGAAAATCTTCAATATTCTGTCAAGCTCAAACGTGTAAAATTTTCGTTACATGTAAGTTGTACGTATGCAGCTCATTGTGGGACATTTATTTATGCGCCCCAGTACGTGAAACATGAGTTTGTATAACATTTTATCAAATGACGAGTTCTTCGTTGAACATTTCACCGTGGAATACATTTGTACGTATCTTACAAAATGGGGCGATAGTTTGCAAATAGTACTGTTCCAATTAGATTAACCCTAAACTAATCTAATCTAATCCAGTAAAGACATCTCGACATGTTGTAGCATACGTACAAATATACTCCACGGTGAAATGTTCAACGAAGAACTCGTCATTTGATTAAATGTTACACGAACTCATGTTTCACGTACTGCGGCGCACGAATAAGTGTCCTGCGGTGAACTGTTTACGTACAAATTTCCGGATACGTAAAGTTTTATGAATGCAGCATGCGAATCCTCCAATTTCCATGATACATTTTCTAAAATGTATGTAATATTCTCCTTTTCTTTATTTTGTTGTACTTTTAGAAAACGCCGCTCATAAGCAGTGTTTAGACAGTGTTGCCATTTCATAGCCGAAGATATGCCAAATGGGGTAAGAAAATAACCTGCTTGGCAGGAAAAAACGCTGGACTTGAAATTAAGAAAAATATCACAGCTATGTTATGTCGTCGAGAAAAAAGAGACACCTTTTTTTTAATTTCCTCTAAAACAAAATGCGATATCAGGGAAAATAAAAAAAAATGGGAAATGGATTGCTTTCTGGGTGAGGCAATAATATAGTTTAATTCATTAGTGCGGAGAAATATGAGATGCACTTGAACACGTGTTATTTTTAATAGTAACGTCTGAATCATAAAAGTTTGTCACATAAACGAAAATAGCATTTAATATTGGTAATATTGGGGCGGATCTTGTATTTTTGGCGTTTATGTTCTTATCGTCATTATGTCGTAAACAGGAAGAAGCTTCAAAGCCTTGATCATTGGCGGCTGACTTTCCCATTTATATCTCATCAATCTGTTCTGCGTGTGATACCTTTATGAAGGTTTAATTTCGTTAGATTTTTTTATAAAAAAAACTTTAAAGCTGGTCGCCTAATGAGAAAATGCTAGATATAACGTTACATACCTCACGTGATAAGTAGTGCCCTTTTTATTTACAGCGTTTAAAAACACCAAAATATTATGGTTTTGAAAAAGAGGATTATAGGAAAAGAGGGGTTAGAATTTCAAAAAATCAGCCAAAATGCACTATTTTATTTAGCACTCCACCGCTGCTGAGTAATGTATTCAATAGAATGTAAAGGTATGGTCTCTATGGGTATGAAATTTTAGGCCCTAATAGGTACACTATTTAAAAATAAATTCGATAAAGTACCTACACTGTATTATCTCTATTCAAAATTTAATAATGTTGCACGTAGATAAGGTATCTGTCAGTTATTTTTAATCATATCGATCATTCCTATCTTCCAGTGGCGTTACAAGTGGGAGTGATTTAGCAGGGGTTGTGTCCCAAGTGGGAGTAAGTGAAGTTTTGTTGAACATGCAAAAATAAAAATTGTCAATTTTCGTATATCGAGAACGAATTTGTTAAAACCGGATGGTCCAGTCCACTACTTGGTCGTGTAGTATTTTTCCAGGAGCCACAAAAAAATTCAGTACCTAAGTATGTTATTATTAATCTACTAATATTTTAAACTATTGCATTTTTTTTAATCTGCGCATTTAGATTACACAGTTTTTGACCAGGTTTATAGCTTTACATTTATTAAACAAATAAAATATGTCAGTCTAGTTTTCAATCGAATCATATCAAAGTGGGAGGAGGAAGTTTAATATTGATTCACTCCTCCGTTCCGAGGTTTCAAATCCTAAATTTTTCATCAATATCGATACAACGTGAGATTGTGAGAAATTTTAAAAGAAAAATTTCATACTGGACAAATTAATTATTTTATGAGTATAGTTTAATTAAAAAGTAATGTTTTATCGTACAAATAAACTGTATTTACGCAAGATAAAATATTTGTACATTTAAAATATTGGTTTTTGATTGTTAGAATTTTTTCTTACTTCTTCATTGTTACTTTATGGCTGAGGAATGTGAGCAACCACAGCTCTCCTCCTCTTTATGTTACCTGATTTCTCAGGGAAGAGTGAAGGCTTCCGGTGTTGCAAAAGTACCGGTGTATTCAGGTTATCCAGTCACAATGTATGCTAAAAACTGCGGAATGGTTCTCAGATTTATTAACGTTTCCTATTCTGGAGTCTCTGGATGAGTTCCTCGTTCGCTCCGTGCTCTGTTCAAAAAATACAAATAATTCTACGTCAACATCACAATATTTCGAAGTCATTAATTGCCTTTCGTTCCTTTGCCTTCAGGGTCCATGACTGTTGTCTGGTAATTTATATTTTATGTCTAAATTTAATTGTGCCTTTGTGGTTCTTAAACTAATAAAAAAAGGTATTCTTGATATTTTTTGTTTAGTTTTAGGGGTTTTTTACACTTACATTATTGGTTATTTTATCAGCATTAGCTAAATCTGTCACCAGCAGATGAACACAGTAGAACATAACGCAAGTTAGTTATAATACAAAGTTGTTGATAATATGATATTGTATAGTAAACGTCTATCGATAAAACTATAATTAAAACTAGCAGTCGACAATACAGCTCACTGCAAAAAGACACACTGAGTTAACATTGTAAAATGAGTCGTATTTTAACAGTCAATAAATAAACATTTATCAAAATCAGTTCTGTGTATTAATTAATTAACTCTGACTCCGCATATCCTATAGAAATTGACCTAATAACCAAACAACTACAAATTGGTGACCCCGACGTGATAATATGACTTTGAAGCGATAGATTATTTGTCAAAATATTAATAACAATGAAAATATGCGACATTCGCTGACTGGCCGCCGGCCATTATAATATTATCTCAATTAGTGGTCGTTGTTAGAATGTTTCTATATATTATATTATTATAATCACTGCATGATGGCGATTTGGCGTAAAAACCTCAATTTATCTGCTTTATTTTGATAATCATGCAAAACTATTGCCACTCGATTACAAAGGATCTCATACCATTTTTACAACGTGTTTATTAGGTCGTATTCTTGTTTGTCCGGTGGTTATTTGCCCAGTACAAATCTTGCAATCGATTTTTAACTAACTTCCCAACTAGATAGACATTTAAAACGTTTACAATATATCAGCACACGATGCCAATGCATTTTTTTTTTATTTTAGCCATCTTTAAGCAGAATTGAATTCATTTTCAGTTAATTCTGTTTTGTAGGGAAAGTTATTATCAGAAAAATCCGTAAAAAGAAAAAGACTATTATTGGTTGCTAAGGGGATGGTCCTAGCAACTAAATTATTAATATAGTCATGCGTTACTATGGAAATCAAAATGAAATGTCAAACTGACATTTCAGTACTTATTCTATATTTGTATGTTTTTTATTTACTTCATATCAAGTAGGTACAAGTTTGAGCTATTGAGCATAATAATTCAACAGAAAATTTAAAAACGTTGTAAGTATATAAAAAAGTTATTTTTATCTTGTAATTATGTACTTATATAAAGTTTTGTATTAGGTAAGGGGAGCATTTTTAATTACTGCCCCGCGAGCCAAAACATTATGTTACGACACTGCTATCAATCGGATTGAAATAGCGATTTCGGCATTAATTTTTGATATTGCAATAGAAAATAATAAGTATCATATTTCACTTCCCACGGTTATACACAACTCTAATACGGCAGATGTGCGAAAGGCATGCAGTTGTGAGACAGTCGATAAATTTGGGCAGCGCTACTGGTCCAACCAGGGATCACAAAATGAATGGGTACTTTTTTTTTTTCTAGATGCCTTTATGGATACCTCGCATTTACTATCGAGGTTTCTTAAGGACTTTGGCACGCAAACTACTCTACTTGATGCTAGTCAAATGAAAATTATGCCGGCTGAGAGAATATGCCTTATTGAAAACTGTTCTTCTACCCGCATCGGGTATTGCTAATTTGAATTCGGCCAGGGCCTATGAAACCGCCTTGCAAAAACCCTGGAAAATTCTTAGTAGCGCAAGGCGGAGGTGATTGTGATGAATATTTTGTCGTATTCATTGGGAACTGAGGACTGCGATTTGTAGTCGAGTTTTTTCCCGTGGTAAAAGAAGTGTCGCATAGGACTGATATTCTAAGTATATACTTATCCTATCTTATATGATTGCAGTCACTGGATCTGAAAGGCATGAATCATCTTTACATGTCACCATTTATTATTTTTATTCTTTTTATTACATCAATACAGAAATTAAAAAGTGCATCTCTTCCGGCCTCGTTTGCCATGGTCCCCGGAAGGTCTCGAATGTCCGCATCTGCCATCTTTAATAAAAAGTTCAGGTTGTGCCGCTCCTTGCTAAAGATTTGACAATCTAGGAGTAAATGTAAGGCGTCCTGGTCGCTTCCGTCGTCGCATGGACACTTTCCATCAGATGTTATTTTAAACCGGTGCAGGTATGCTCGCATGACTCCGTGACCTGTAAGAATCTGAGTCATCTCAAAACACAGCCCCTTATGCACCCTGACGTCTCGTGCTGCTAAAATTGAAGGTAAAAACTTTCGAGTCAACTCCCCTGTCGATGAGTTTATGTATCGTGAGTTCCATTCGTTTTTCACCATATCTGAAATTGTAATTTTCGCGTAACTCAGAGGAAATTTGTCATAAGCTATCGCGGTCTTGGGTTCAGAGGCACCATGCCGAGCCAATTTGTCAGCTCTTTCATTTCCTTCTATCCCGGTGTGTCCCCTTATCCACTTGAAGTGCACTTCGGGGTGGCGCCGTCTCAGTAGAGCGGACTCGCTGTGAATAGAAAAGACAATCGGATTAGTAGACAAGGGATCTCCAATTGCTTGGATTGAGCTTTTGGAGTCCGAATAAATACAAATACTATGGTTTTCGGTAAGCTTTCGCTGGATTGGATCTGAGCCTGCCCACTCCAGAGCGCATTGGATGGCATAGAGTTCGGCCTGCATTACCGTACAATAGCTGGCAAGGCGGTACTTACGAGCCGCTATCTCACCGCCATTAATGTATGCCACAAACCCTGCACCAGTACCGCCATCAATTTTGCTCCCATCCGTGAAAATCGGCATGTTATTGCATTCGTTGCTTTCCAACGTTGCAGGATAAGAAACCACTTCAGAAAATAGTCTAGCCGGGTGTGGCAGCCTTCTATAGTCCACCGGTTTTTCGTAAAGTCTGTCGTCAGGCAGAAAACCTGCGAGGCCCTCCTCGCCCTTCTTAACCCTGTAAATGAGAGCGATTTATTTTAAACGTAAATCTAGAGGCATAAGTCCTGCTAGAGCTTGTGTTGAATTGAGCGAAGCCGTTCGGTAAGCTCTGCATATTCGTATCGCTAGTGCTCAATGAACCGTATTGAGTTTTTTTGCTATGTTTTTCCGTTTGGCAGCTTCATGCCATATGCTGGCCGCATACGTGATTATAGGCTCAATAGCACAAGTGTAGAGTATTTGAAGAGCTTCAGAAGATACACCCCATGTGGGTTTGGCCATTCTTGCTAGTTTGAGTGAAGTCACCGCTGCTCTTTTGCAGATGCTGTCCGCATGCTTTGACCAATTTAGTTTGTCATCGATTACAACCCCTAAAAGTTTAAAATCCCTAGAAAAAGATAGAGGTTGCCCATTCATCACCAGCGAAGGCGGAGAGACGCGCCTCCTAGTAAAGAATAAGGCCTTCGTTTTCTCCGCGGAGAAAGACAGCTTAACCTTCCTTCCCCAGGTACTGGCTTAACATGGTATAGATCTCAACTGTAGAAACACGTATCTAATTTGTTATTTTCTATAGTTAAGCATGTTTCATAGCATGCATTAAAGTATGTCACGTAAACACAATACGCATTCAATTTGGTCTGATATTCGGCGCGCTTTGTGTCTTATGGCCTAAGTAAAAAAAATCAACCATGCTACAAAACTGCTAGTACACCTGGATGGGTAGGCCGGTCCCCATTAGTTTTGTGTTACCCGGGTCCAACATATTATTGAAATATATCGCATGCAGTATGAACATGGGTGGACCCAATGACATTATTAATGGACAACGCACTCAATACAGTAGCTAGCATGTAAATTCGCGCATAGCGACATTCGCACATATAGGTAGACGCCACGCAATTTCCATTATGCGATATCACGCATCGGGAAATTATAGCAATATCACCTTTATTGTAATGGCGTTAGAACAGTGTTTCTAGTGTCAATGTTCATTTTGAGCGAACCCGTTCGAACCGAATCATTCAGCAGATCCGACAAAAAGCATCTAGAGTTTATAGCAATATCACCTATATTGTAATGGTGTTAGAACAGATTATGCCATTCGGCAGACCCGACAAAAAAGTGAGTTTATTTTTTTTTCAGATGCTTCGTCCATATTAATGTCATTGGGTGGATCCAAAAACTCAGTTGCACACTTTCGCGAGAAATAAAAAAAGGTAATGAAACCAATTAGGACGCTTGCGATTATGCGTAAATATTGAGTAAGTATTGAGTATACACATATACTGTTCACTAGAAAAGAAAAAAGAAGATGGTACTGTTCGGTTATCAGGAATACAGCGGAAAACACATTTTGAAAATAGCCGATAAACTGGATTATTTGTTAGGTTAACCTAACCAAACCTAACCTAACCCAACCTAACCTAACATAAACTAACCCAAACTAACAAATAATCCAGTATATCTGGTATTTTCAAAATGTGTTTTCCGCTGTATTCCTCATAACCGAACAGTACCCAAATACCTATAAGTAAACATGTTTTTTTACATTTCCCTGATTATCATCAGTTTTGTAAATTTTCCTTTAAAGATTTGCCATAAAAATTCTCGGCCATCTACGTTTTAGACCGAATTTTAAAAAAAGCCTCGAGAATTGAAGACATAAACATATTTATTTTTTATCTTTTCTGACAAACAAAAGGTTTAAGTAATTTTATCCAGAATCCAGGTTGACAGATTTTTTTAGCTCTCATTCCAAAATTGTCTTCTAACAAAATCTAAAGTTTTAAAATCTAAAAAATTATGCACATAACTCGATTTTAAATTTATTAAGAGCGTTATAATAATAAATTAATAACATTTAAGTACTTATTTTGTATTTTATGTCATATTTATTATTTCAACTTATTTCAACAAATATTATGTAACTTCATAATATTTTTAAATACTATCAATAATGTAGAATAACTTTTCATAGCACTTATTAGGATATAAGATAACCTCGTGTGAAATGACAGCGTGAAATGGCGTATTTACTCGAGGCCATTTTGAATTGTATCGCAGCTTCTACGCGACCGCTCTACGGAGAAATTTACCTGTCCTGCCCCCGAATCATCTGACGTACGCGTACGGGCTTTACTGCGCATGACGATTTTCCGTTCGGTTGTCGGACGCGAGAGGTGTTTACACATCAAAAATATTTAATGTCCAATATATAAAAACATCTACATGATATTAGTTTGCATTATGACAACATTTGCGGCTCATTTCTGAAGTTCATGCAGTTTTTATTTTAAATTTCATAGATATAACGAAAAATTACGGACGATTGCGGAATATCATAAATACATTTTTTGTATTGTCTGTCGTTAGAGATCATACCGATGTCCCAGTATTGAATGGTAACAAGTCAAAAATTCGACATTTTGTCACTGTAGGATTGGTTTGTCGAATAGACCAAATGTCAAATGTTCAGGAGACGAAAAACAAATTTGATTATCCTATATTTAAATACATGAACGTATTTAAATTGTTGTTTTTACAGCATATGAATGCTGTTTTCATTACAAAGCAATTTAAAGAAAATAATGGTTCTGGTCCATTTAGATACAAAAAATCATTCTGCATTCAAAGGACGATTTCGACAAAAACGGATATTCGACAAACCAATCCTATAGCGACGATTTCGTGATATTAGTATCAACATATTCGTAAAAATGAAAAATAATTTAGATATGTACCTTGAGAGCCAAAAAACCAATATAAAATTTTACAAACTTTGAAACATAACTAGTTTTGTACAAATCCATTTCGAATTGTTTCCATTTAAAACTGGTGATTGTCCATACGTTTCAATTTCGAATAGATACATTCTGACAATATGTTTCTTTTTAAAACTTGTCAAATCTTGTGTATTGTAAAATATTCAATTATTAGCACATGATTAGGAATCTCAAAACTACGTTTTTTGAGTTGTTACTGTTCAATACTGGGTCATCGACGACTCATCAAATCGTGAGTAGTTAATAAAAATTAATAATACTCACAGTCTACCGATAATCCCATAATTCCATATATATAAATCCATAATAATATAAATCCATTAAAAAAAAACGATTTTTTTCTCGGTTAGGTGCATGTTCAAACACGCGCGTTATTATGATCTTGCTCCCTAATTTATTTATCGTTTGTCAATTTGTGGCTACGGCCGTATGTTGTAGCTTAATCACTGGGAAATGCCAATGCCAATTTCAAAAAAATACTACCTTATTCTTAGGTCAATAATTATTATAAAACAATCATTATTCGTAAGATTTTTATCACATTTGAAAGATCAAAGACAATAAATAGCTTATAATCAATATCTTTAGAATTACCTTAAAATATTAAATCTAAAAAAAAATATGTACTGAAATATGACTATATTCTAATACATTAAATCGAGAGGTTTAAAAGAATACTATTTTATGTAATAAAAATACTTTATGCAGTCATCAAATGTTTAAAATAAATATAAAGGATAACAAGGCTTCAAAATCATATAAATAGATTATCTGCAACGTTTAAGAAATGTCTAGGATTATGCTCTGAAATTACCATAAAATCTCCATTTTTATCCTACTTTGCCGGTGAATCTGCTTGTGCCCATATACTCCACTTTGACGACGATTTGATGAAAAATAATATTTGTAAACAATGAAAACAAACGATACTTCATTACAATCATTACAATCATTACAATACGCTAGTGTAATCTACAATCGAGTTTAATAGTACCTTAATTTGAAACGTCAATATACAATATGAATGTAGTACTTACAAGTTACGCCTAATGACCCATCACAATGTAAATGCAATTATAATATCAGTAATCAGTGACACATGTAACAGACATAAATGTTAGTAATTATAATTAATATGTATTGATTCTTAATGATCGGTCACATATGGGGCCGTCACATAGAAAGAATATGTATGGACGCTACATATTGAAATAAAAGTAGCCTTACTACTAGGGATTGCAAAACCAGTATCCCAATACTTTTCGATACCGAAATACCGGTATTAAAAATCAGAAAATACCGATATATTCTTTATTGAAAGTGATGACAAAATGTATTAATTAACATAAAATATTTTAAAAGAACAAACATCAGCATGTCTACCATATCCTAATTTTACATATTTTTAAAGGTCTAAATCTTTAGAATCTTCTTCAAATGTGTTAATCTTGCCGATTTTTTGAATAATAAAATGTCTAATTCTTGTCAAATTAAAATCACAGAGATTATCAATATAATTTTTTATCGTGAATATTTTACAAAAATTATCTCGTAATAAATTATACTAATGGTTTCATAAATGCATTTAAAAATTAATAAACGTAAAAAATCTTAACACCACTGCACAGTTATGTACCGAAATATGACTATATTCTAAAACATTAGAGCGAGAGGTTTAAAAGAATACTATTTTATGTAACAAAAATACTTTATGCAGTCATCAAATGTTTAAAATAACTATAAAGGATAATAAGGCTTCAAAATTGTATAAATAGATTATCTACAACGTTTAAGGAGTGTCCAGAATCATGGTTTGAAAATACAATAAAAACTTAATTTTGACCTACGACGAGCACGTGGGCCGTTAACGAATACCGTTATTAATACCGGTAGCCAATAGGAAATACTGGTATTGGTTTTTTCATTCGGTATTTCAATTCCTACTTACTAACTACCAAGGAATCGAGGGAATGGGGCAACTGGACTCCGGACAATTGGACGCCGCACTGTCGTAGATACGTATGCAGAACGTAGACGAGGTATTTTGGTCAGTTTCCATCTACTACTTAGTAGTTTTCATTCATTTTACTCTTAACATAGTGTATTCTTTATTGCGGATTCAGAATTACCATGCCTAAGGCTTTCTATAAAATAAAAAAAACTCTTTTTTAGTTGGAACTTAAAGATTTATGCACGATTAAATCATTATTTATGTCTGCATATTTACATTCTCGCCAACTATTAAATCATAATATGAAGCGCCTAGTTTCAAAAGCCCCTAAAACGGTTTTTGAAAATTTTTGAGTTATATATGCATTTAGATGGATATTTTTGTAACCTATATGATGGCCAAAGATTGAACTTTAATAAACGTTAAACACCGTCAATACGTATGATCAAAAATTAGGGTAAATTTCAAAACCTGCTAAAATAGTTTGGTGTGCTTTTCAAATACCCCTAAAACGGAAAGCCAAAATACTTCTTAGAATCTAACGAATTAAAAAATAAATACATAAAGTTCATAGATTTAATAGATATGATCTTCTCTCATTTTTCTCAAAACTACCTAAAATAGTTTTTCTCATTTTTCTTAGAACTACCTAAAATCGTTTTAGGGGCTTTTGAAACTAGGTGCTTCATATAATCATTTAAATATAAATAATAATATTAAATATTTTTTAAAGTACCTATATGTACCTAAGGTCTATTTATTTTCGAATTCCGTGGCGTCCAGTTGTCCCGGTGCCAAATCGTCCTAGACTCGGAATCGAAACGTTTTAATATTACAAAAAATGCAATATTTCCTGGAAAACAATAAAAATAGTATGAAACTAAATTTGGATAGTCACGCGGGTATGATTATTTAATACAATTTTAGATTAAAAATGTTGATTATATTATATCTACACAAATTCTGAGAATAGCATTTTTTAATTTGTCGGTATGTACTTACTTATTCCGACCATGTCTGATCCTAATGAGATCATATGGGCCTCCACAGAGTGGAAGTTTTGTATTAACCGATTTTTGTTGGATGGATGTCAGCATTGTCAGCCACTTACTCAACCTATTAATTAGGTCCATACCCTGACTCATGCACAAACTGAAAAACAATATAGTGTACTTGCCAGACCCAGGATTCGAACCTGGGACCCACGATGCTATAGGCCGCGCGGCCATCGTGTCACTGTCAAAGGTACTTACATAGTTAAGTATTAAAAAAAATGATCGGGCTATGGACATTTTTGACAAATCGACTCAAACAACAATGTATTTATTGATCGATATTATTGTTTAAGATTTCCATATATTGGCAAGCAATGAATAAGACAATTATTAAAACAAAACGCTTTCTATTTTACATATATATGTTTAAGCTGAAGAAGTTCAACCTGGCTTGCCTGTTCTTCAAGCCGACGGGATTCCGGCGTCCTGGAAGGCCGCTAAATACAATCTACAGAGTGTATACGGCGGAGCTACGGGATGCTGGTTTGACCTGGAACGAAGCAAGAAGACTGGCGAGCGACAGGGATACTTGGAGACGCCGCGTGGTGTCCATATGCTCCAGTTAAGGGGCGGATATGGCTAAATAAGAAAGATATTTCAACTGAAGCAAAACTGTAGTAGTATCGCAAATATTTCAATGCATTGAAATCGGCAATGAGCACCTAAATATTCAAACTAGAAATAAAGTGTGGGGATGATGAGTGTAGAGCGGTGGCGAGGGGTGGAGGTAGGTTGTTAATATTCGACATGAATAGTGTTCACTAAATTTGTCAGTCATAATTGGGTGGCTCACAATAAGTATGGATCAAGTCCATCTAAATGAATCATGAGATATTTGGACCTAAAGTTAAAACTCCTTTTGTAAAATTCAGAAATATTTTCACTGTATATACTTACCATGTTTTGATAGTAGGTACATGGATCGATTAAAATAAATAGTTAGTCGAAACATAAAATATATTTAGGCTTTATTAATATTAAAAAAATAATGTTAGCAAATACCTCTGTATACAGCTGAAGGAACTGTCAAAATGAACATGATTCACATTCAATATGATGTCATATCAATACTAGTATTGTCATTTGAATGCGGAAAATTGTAGAGCTACGATTGTGATATATAAATATTGTACACTAACTTTGTCAGTCATGCTTATTTGTTTTCATTGAACTAATAATATAATATGCAGATGGTGCTGGTTATTTTTTAAAATTCAATTAAACCCTATCTCAACCAAACCATAATAGTTTAGATATGCCAAAGGCAGCGGTTGGCAACCCAAATGCATTGGCGTGCCACAAAACAGGTAATTTAAAGTACTGGACACTCAGCGTGCCACTGAAATAAAACTAGTAAATCTATTGTATGACAATTTTATACACGCTACATAAAACATCATAAAAATTACAATATTTAAACATTAGTGAGTCTCTTTATGTTCAATTTTGGAAGCTAATACCTCAACATTTGGTTCATAGTTTGAAGTTTTTAATTTTATGCACATTTCTGAATTTTCTTCAGTTAAAAGATTTCGATACGGGTTTATAATATATTTTTCATAATTGAGAATATTTGCTCAGAGTAGTACGTTGTACCGAAAACACTGGAAAGAGCAAATGCGACTTTTTTTCATACGATGACAACTTTCTGGGAGTTCATTCCATGTGTTGTCTATCATTGGCCCTATTCTATACTTATCGACCGCTAAAGTGATAAAGTGAAAAATATTATCAAACTTAGGGTAGGTTTGTATCAAAGTATTAGCACTTATTGTAACAATTACAATAAGTCGGTTGTAATTTTTGCAATAAGTGCTATATTTTAACATAAGCAAAAGAGGTGCTGTTCACTTTAGCGGTCGATAAATATAGAATAGACCCACATGTCAAGATAATAATTATTATCTCTGGCAGTTTTGAAGTTTAATTTCCAAATTTCAGAATTGTTAAGCTCGATTAACTCTAAATCAATATACCTACTCAATGTTCAAAAATTCAAAATATTCTTATCAATTTTGTAACTGTCTTTAAAGTCAGGCTGCATAATATATTTTTAAACATGGGTCCTTATTCCTGTTTATGAAATACTTCTACAAATTTGATAGATAATATATTATATCACATATGAATCGTATAGTATCAAAAGTATATCTGTGCGTTATTCATCATTTCGAGAAAATGACGAAAAACGTTTTGTTGGGGTTTTTTAGTGTTATAATAGCATGAAATATGTTTCTACATTTAGAAATTAGAAATTCAATTCAAATCCCTACCTTTGTTTTCAAAGTATTGAACAGTTTTAATTCTGATACCAAGCCCTATTTTCCATCACAATTTTATACCACCAAGATATGATTTTGATTCGAATATTATATTGCTAGTCGTATATTATGGTCAGAAGAATAATTTGGCATACTTAGTTAAATTTCAATATAATATTTGCGACAGGTCTACTTTTGATACTATACGACTCATATATTACAAAACCATTAGGTATTTAAAGTGTCCACAAACTTTTTTTAAATTTGGGAAATATAAAAACTTTTAAATTACCGAAAAGTACTGGAAATTTTTATAAATTGTCATTTTCGAGGCTTCTCACCAAAAATCCTTTCGCGTGCCACTGGGTGGCCCTTTTGGCCAGGTTACCCGGCACTGCTATAGGGCATAGGCGATCCGACAAAGATAGTGCACAATTTTTCAGTCATATTTATTTGTTTTCGTTGAATTAAAAAAAAATAAGATGGTGTTGGTTTCTTTTTATTTAATTCATTAAGCCTGCCTACCAAACCATAATATAATAAAAAAAATATTCTTCCATCTATAAAATATCTAAAATGATGTATGGTTTAATGGCATAAATTCAGATTCTTAAATAATTATGTTTGACTATTATCTACTATGGCTTGGATTGGGCAGGGTTTAATTCAATTTTTAAAACTAATCAACATTATCTAAACAATTATCTAAACATGTCATGTTAGTCTTAATTCAATGATAACAAATATGTTTGACTGACAAAGTTTAGTATGCACTATTTATATGGAATCTTACCAACCTACCTCCATCTTTCGCCACTGGTTTAGAGAGAAATTCTGTTCGCAGTTGCTCAAATGAATCGAGGAGAGAGGTTATTTACTGATACACTAAAAAAAAATACAATGGTTAAAATGACAGGGACGAAGTATTTACGTAGGGTACTGGTATTACTGACTATATTGAAAGGACTACTATGTTCCGAGATGTTATGCTCGAGTGCTGAGTGAGGAGTGACTGTTTTCATCATCGTCCTTCATTATATACAACAGAAAATTCAATACACTATAAGAAGCATTGTTTATCTAGGTTTTAATTTAATAAATCATAATAGTCATTGTTGATCGAAGTTATGATTGAGAAATCTGCTGACAACTGCCCGCCGCAACTTCGAATTGTTTTGATAACAAAACATGAACACCGAAGTGTGTCATACATGTACTGCTGACATGGTATGATTGCTACAAAGTATCGAATGATCCAAACTTTTCTGACGGCTCTAGTCACAAGTATAATAAATAATGGGGTGCCATGAGTATGTAGCCGGTATAGTATTTTTAGAAATAAATCGAAATTTTAAGTTTTCGATTGTTACTGATAATTTTCTATTTTCTTATTCTAATGCCTTCTAAATTTCATTATTAACCCTTTATTTAGTATACGGTTATTACTTTCTGTGATATAGATGAATTGTATATAAGTGTTAAAAGTTTATGAAAGTATTTTTTACCATCACTGAAAACATAGTCGAGGTAATTATTATGGGTTGGTAGAGTTTTGCGCAATTTTATAAGCATTTTATGCACGAACTACTAGTTAAATACGTCGTAATGAAGTACAATGCCAGTAGCTTAATTGGTAAAGCACATTGGCGCGAATCCAGTGGTTATAGGTACAAATTTCCTAATAGGTCAAATCTTGTGAAATATTCGTTGAATAAATGTAATGGTTAAAAAAGAAACAGGGGTTGAGATTTATATATATTTATTGATGCTTATTCATTGGTTACACAATATTGTGAGTTGGTACCTATATACTACAGGAAATCATAATCGCATCATCATACTTCAAAATGACTAATCATCTAAAGTGTTGGTGTGGTGTCACATGCTTCTTTTGTATTATATACAGCAATGTAAGGGTTCCACTGCAGGTTGTTTTTCTCGAGGACTTTATCCACAGTTGCAATGATCTCACCACTCAGTGCAGACTCTCTTGTCAGCACCCAGCCAGAAACTGTAAATAAAATGGTTAAAATAATCCCTGTATTCAGCAGTGGCGAAGGGTCTCTGGATAGGTAGGCTGTAGTAGAAAGAAAGTCGTAAGCCAACCATATTTTTTGAGAGGTGTATTTTCAAAGTGAACTTATTCCACTTCAACAAACTGTTTACGATGTTGATGTTACATATCGGCCATGTTTGGGAAAAAGGGCGTAACCCACACTGAACAAATTTTACAGGAGAGGCAAAAAACGTTTTTTGAACGATTTTGGTTCAATATTAATGAAAGAATAGACACAGACATTGGGTGCATGATGATTGATGATTTTGTGTAATATCTTTTCGATCTACTGATAATAATTAAAGAAGTTATTACAGAAAAATCATTAAAATTGAGGGGAAATGCTTTTTTCGTTAAATTAAAACTTAATTAAGGCTCAATTAAAACCTGAATTTAGATAATAAACCGGCATTTGCGGCTTACTTCCTTTTTACAGAACGTGTATTTAGTTGTATACATTGTTAATATATAATAAAAGCACTTTTCGAAAAACCGAGGGTTACGCCCTTTTTCCTAAACACAGTCGATATGTTTTTGGTATTGGAATATGTTACATTTGTAACTAACACCGATTTTGAAGTTGATTTTTGTTCTGGATTGAATGCTTTTAGGTTCGTCTATACAAAAAATATTTTATCCTTTAAATTCTGGTATTCATAACTCATTTTTGTCAAGTAGTGGTATAAGCTCACTTTGAAAATACACCCCTAATTTACAGGACTTGAATTGATTTGTGTTCTTCAGTATTTTACTGAAAAAAATATATGTTATCTTTGTGTAATAGATATTTAATGAAAAAAGACAACATGCATTAAAATAGACACAAAAAAGTAACGCCCAACCATGATTCAAAATATACTAGCGCGAAAAAAATAATAACTACACATTTAAAATATGCCAGGCTTTTATACTTATAGCCTCAAGTTTTGACATAATGTGTATGTGTGTTTTTTTACAATACGTGTTTAATCGCTTGTATTTGTAGTATGCGTGAAATGTACCAAATTAGTTTAAGTCTTTGTTACGTATTAGTGGAATCGCCACGTGCCGTCTGTTTGACCGAGTCGATAAGCAATTTATAACACATATATACTTACAGACAGATGTCGTTGGCAATTTATTATTTAAATAATTTAAAAGATAATTAAAAATACTGTAATTAAGAAGGTAGGCTTTAAATAATTGCATGGTATGGAGTCATCGCCATTGCTATGCAGTGCCGCCTGTAAGCAAACTTAGAATACAGACCCATTTCATAATAATATGTAGTTGCAAATTCGTTAGGTATCAACTTACATATTTTATTACCTATTTATTTTAGGCGATTTTAAAAAAACAAATAAATACATAAACAGTCTTTAAATTGACCCACTGCCTAATTAGAGTATTTCCACGAAACCTACTTTCAAACAGTGGTGGTTTAAGGTAAGCGAAGATCTGTGGCGATAACAGATTTGAAGGCATCTTTGCAAAAAAATTACATGTGCGATAAACTGTCATTATAATGTATTACAATACAATAATAGTTATGTTGTCAATTTTTTTTATGAATATTTTTTAATCTAAGATGTATGTTTAGTGAAGCTACCGTTTGCTTCATATTTTGAAGTTTTCATATTTAAATTCGTTCATTCATTCGCCGCCCTATACAACGCATGACTTCCCTATCCCCACGGGACCTAACTACCTCTATTAAAATCAGTATTGGATGTAAAATACTAAACAGATTGATTACCTACACCACAGTATAAACGTCAATCGATTTATTAGTTGAGTCATTAGAAAATAAATAATTTTGCCATAAATTTAAAAAAACATTTAAAAATAATAATATTATTTTTAAATACATTTGATAATTGCGGAATTTATAAATTAATGTGTAGGACATATCCAGTCCATCATCAAATAAAGGACAATGCAGGCGTCTAGGAAAATATGAGATTTTCTAAAAATGGATCTGATTGATGAAATAGGTACGTATGACTGACATAGTTTAGTGTTTATTGTTTATGTTGGATTTTAACAGCTTACTTCCACCCTTCAAAACTGCTAAACTGCATGGTAGGGTATAAAATATATTAGTAGTAACTAACTATTAAAATGTTTGATAATTTATAAGCATGAAAAAAACAATTTTGTAACACTACAACAGTGTAACTATTCAATTTAATAACCTAACTAATATAATATAAAATTACTAACCATGTTTTTGTCCTTTAATAACCATGCAATTGTACACCACAGAGTAAGACGTGTAGTCCGTTGCAAGGACCCAATAGGGCAAGGGATGGGCTGTAAAATAGTAAAAAAAATGCAATTAGTGTCAAATATTAAATCTATATTAATCAAAACCACTAGAAATGCCTACATCCACAGGATTTTCTGCTAGTCGTATGTTAAATATGTCACAAAATAAGTGAATTAAAACTGTTACTTTGATGTGGCCAGGGATTGAAATGGACCGGAGCGCCGTTCTGGTTCGTAAAATCCCAAAAATTTTCGCTCCGTCTCTTGAATATATTAATTTGACCGTCTCTGCTAGATTTGCCATATAATGTTAAAATCTAACACACTTATTTTTATAAATATTAATATTTTCGTAAAATTATTGAAGGCTCCAGTTCGTAAAATATTCCATTTCGAGCGCTGGATTTGGCTTAATTGTGTAACAAAAAATATATTGATTAACTTAAGACTATATTACTGCCTTACCTTTCCGTCAACCTGTCACACATTAATTGTAAAATACTTTCTATATTCTTCATAATATGCTAGTACTGCTCCGTAAGTATTTATCAAACTAGTATTAGAGTATTTTGTTGTTTATTTTATTTCACGACCCGATTAAAATAAATAAATTTTCATGTCAGTTTATTTTTCAAATTTAGAATTTGCTAATATGTTTATCTTTTCTTTCGTTAAGCGCCGCGTCTAGATGCTTAAAATTGATTTAAAATAAACTTACGACTCTGCGCGTAATGTATCGTCAGTTTTCCATCCGTGCCAGACGGATCCTCGCGATCAAGGGTAGCTGCCGTGCTGACACTGCTGGAGTTTACCCCTTTACGCACGCCACTGTTCACAACGCTCAGCGAGTTCTGGGTGTCTCCTAATGTAAGGGTTGAATAAACCGCAGTGACGCACTTCATGCCCTTCTCGAAATGGTTATCGGTCCGGAGAACTTCCCACCATTTTCCAGCATACTGAAAGAAATATTATTGCAATTTTATATTAGGGTACCTACAGTGGTATAATCTAGATGCGGCAGATTATATGAAAGTATGGTGAAGCAGGCTGGTATGGTGAAAAAGTATGGTGAGGCGGGCTGGTAATCAAGTTGCGGCAAAATTTCCACGTTAACATTATATTATATGGGTACGTCATAATGACCTACGTAAATCCTCCGTGACGCCTGAATTTTTTTATCGCGTCGCCATTTCTCGTAAGTTGTCGGCTATTGTTGGTCTGTTTCATTCAGTTGTATGAGAAAGCCGATTCTTTGGCCCTCTTTTTATTTAATACCTCTATGGGTATAATGGTCAATAAAATAATGCCGTGTTGTTGTTTTGAAAATCAAGAGTTTACCTCTCCCCAAACCACGTTTTTAAATATTGCCTAATAGTTAAATAGACACCGAAAATTTTGATGTATTCCACCTACGTGAGAATGAGTTTAGGCAGGCGTTGATTTATAAATTCTTAATTTCTTTTATAGTGTTAACTGTAAATTCATGTTGGAACTGCATTGTATTATTTGATTAATTATTTGTTTAATTAAAGCCCAATTATTCCACTTTTTTAATTAAATTTTAGACCGGTTTCGCCTCCTTAAAGGGAAATTATCAAATAATAAATAAATAATCAATCAAATAATATAAATTCTTAAAAAAGAGTCTCACTTAGCTCATTTGGTGTACTTAATAATTTTTGTATTTACTCTTTATACTGCTTTTTTTAATATACTGTTTTAATACTATTTCTTGTCGTGTTGTGAACGCCTTGAATTTTTAATTTGTAAAGTTCACTATATTATGTATATAAATAAATTTGAATTTGAATTTGAAAAATAATGTGTCTAAGGTACCTATTCCAAATTATATACTACAAGCTGAAGTACCTGGCTTCGCACAGGGTCGCTTCGTGGATACATTTATCTTAAATATTTAAAAAATAATAAAAAGTAATTATCTTTTTAATATTTAAATATATTCTGTGTAATACAATATAGCAATATGAAAATAATTCTAATAGGAGTAAAGGTCAAACAAAAGAACACTGAATTAAAATCGAATCCGAAATATGCAAACGTTATTAATAGTATTAATATGTACTAAAAAATTCAAAATTGGATGGAACAACAAACTTTGTATTTTATATAATACTAATTTAGAAACATTTGCGGGTGTGCACACAACAACTGACAAAAGTTTCATCGCACTCGGATGAATGGTATATGTATAATATACAAAAATTGTTTGTTTAAGAATTATAATTGTTTAATTAGTTGCCCATTAATACGCCCAGGATGGCCGAGTGGCTTAAGCGTCACAGCGTGGGTCTCAGGTTCAAATCCTGGGTCTGGCAAATACACATATTGTACAGGATCGAACAAGGTTAAAAAAATCGGTGTGTGTACTTATGTACGCGCGTTAGAAGTTATACTTCTTTCGCGTAACAAAACTAAATAAGCCGTTACCTGAGTCTATTAATATTACAGTGGATTAGGTTGATGAAAATGTACGCGATTAATATGTGTCTCATATAGCACATGATAATTATTGTAATTTAATTATTGTATTAGACCAAAACTCATATTTGCCATACAGCGGTTATAATCGATTCAGAAGTGCCCATGATGAATTAATAAAAAATCAAATTTTAATATATTTTTTGAATCATTTACCAAACATTCACAAAATTTATTTATATATTGATATATAATTTTACTCATAAATAATACTTAAGTACATAAATATAGTCTCAAATCTTGATACACAATCTTTACAAAATGAAAAATAAATAGGTATACACTCCAATATAAATAAAGTTTTATGAATATAAAAACAGTGTAGAAATATCGGTTATGTTTACAACACGTACTGTTTACTTGGTTGTATTGAACGACTAACTAAATGACATTATGCGCATGTGCATGTATCCTCGAGACCGAAATGAATATAATCATAATAATAAATAAAATTATGTGTTGCATCGGCGCGCGCAACTTCCGTCACACGCCAAACGTGTTACATCGACGCGCGCAACTTCGTCACACGCCAAAAATACACTCAGTACAACTTCAGTAGTCAAGTACAACTTCAAAAAATAGTTGAAGGTAGTTTACCTGATCCAAATCGAAGTTTTCCTGCACCTGAATAGCGTCACTACAAGAGTTATCTGGAATTACCATCCCCAGCGCGTCCTGCACGAGGCAGATTACAAAGAAAATACCAAAAACATTAAACTTCATTTTAAAATAATTTTATATGAGTATTGAACAGAACTAATTGGAACGAACAATTCACAATAATAATTTTCTGAACTGCAAAGACATCCTTTTTATACTCGGCGAAAACGTACTGCATTATCCGCAATCAGTTTTTTAATACTTAATAATTATAAATAGGTTTAATTTATTATTTATTTTGCTTTTTCCCTCTTCGAGAGATGGTTCAATGTAGTTTTAAATACGTTGACCTCCTGTTTAGTGGGGTAGTCGTGATTTATACAAACGGGGCGCTTATAATTATCAAATAATAAAAAAATATATATCAAAAATATTAAATATATGCATACCTTACGCTTACATCAATGTTAACGCTTTTACATCCGCGGACAACAAAAAAATCAAAAAATGTTTTGCGGACCATCAACATTGGAATAAAATATTTATGTTTACACTATTTTTGAAACCATTTTCGAAATATACTACAGCACCTTTTCAAATGTTGGATGTTTATGTAACTTTCTATGAAACGATTTATGACTATATACAATAGTGTCATTCATTCTGGAAATGACTTGCTAATTTATTATGAACCCTTGCAGGTGCACGAGTTCTGAAAGATATTTATTAGGTACTTGAAATTTAATATAAGCCTTTAAAATGGATACTAACTATTTTTGAACTCGCTTGGGGGTGGGGTGAAGGGCGGCAAATCGGAGAAAATCAATAGGTATATAATATAGAAATAGCTAGCTAAACTTAGTAATAACGGAAATATCTTTCCATTAAAAAAATCAGCTTTCTGGTTGGAAACAAAATGTATTAATTAACTTACAAGGTTTAACAGGATTGTTTTATTTTTGGCGGGTTTGCGATGTCTAGTTTACTTCCATTGTCCTTGGAAGTCACGTCCTTGATGACCAGCAGTGGCATCTGCATATTTTCGAATTATAGGTAGGTACCTACATACTTACCTAATTAAAAATGTATCCAAATATTTTTTCCAGTCACTCGCGTGTTTTGGAAGTCGTCAGGTGTATTTTTAAATGTACATATCTGAAACCGTGGACTTGCAATATTGCGCAATTGAAGCAGAGATGGCTTTTAAATTAGATTTAGTGGTATATATTTTGTTAGTAATGTATCTATACTACACATTTCTTAGATATTTTAGTCATGAAAGGATGATAAAAAATACTGTATAAAAATGGGGCAGCATTTTGGCGCTGCCTAGGGGCGGCATTTTGTCTAGAGGCGTCACTGGGTTCAAGTCGGTTATGGAGAAGCCAGCCGCAAGCACATTTTGAAAATAGCCGATATAGTGGATTATTTGGTAGGTTGGGTTAGTTTAGCTTAAGTTAAGTTGGGTTAGGTTAGGTTAGATTAGGTGAGGTTTTCATTCTTGAATTCATGAATTTTTCTCACAATCGGCTATGACAATTAGTGCGGTTCATGCCTGGCTTCCCCATAACCGACTTGTACCAAACATACCACCAACCAGTGAAGTGTTAATTTAAAATTATCTGCAAATCCATTAGGTTAGGTACAGGTACTTACGTATTTTTTGTGCTGTCTTAAATAAACAAATACACCAAAAAAATTCTTTAAATTGACATACACAATACTTACTGAGAATCAAATCATTTCCACGAAATCTATTTTCAAACAGAGGTGGTTTTAGGTACTTGGAAGTGCGTTGTATTTAGGGATTGCAATACAGGTATTTTAAAACCGGTCTTTCAGTATTTATCAATACCGAAATACCGGTTTTAAAAATCCAAAATACCGAAATTTTCTGGATTAAGAAACCACTCGTTTACGTTTTTGACGATGAATTTTATGCTATTTCTTCATTAATTTATACTGTATTTTCTATTAAATTGAGTGTATAAGTTATGCTGATAAAATGCAAAATGTTGACTGAGTGTAACATAGGTGAAATAACAATAAAACACAATTCATTAAATATAGGTACCCATTTATAAAATTTTCTCGATAAATTAACATACTGATATTATTTCGAAATAAAAAAACATCCGTGACAAATGTTCAATTATTCTATAATAACATTATTGAAGCTTTTCCTGTAGCCGCACTCATGTATACCTAATGAACTAGCATAGGGGTTTAGTTGAAATTATCAATATATTAAAATTATTTGTAAAAATCACTAATTCCACAATATTGTGATTAATACATATTTTTCAATGTTATCATAATATTATACATCATAACATAATATATAGGTTTTTTCTATAAAATAATGTTTTAAAGAGATTGTAATAGCTATATTTACTGATAAGTAGGTACTTATGTTTCAACGAATACCGGTCTTAATACCGATATTCAATAAGAAATACCGGAATACCGAAGTGATATTTTCATTCGGTATTGCTATCCCTAGTTGTGTTGACAGGTTTGCAGGCACGCTTGTGTAAATGTTACCTGTGCGATAAACAGCCATTGCAATATACGTTATAATGGTTACTTATTATTAACAATACGACAATAGCTGTTTTATCAGGATTTTTTTATGCTTACATCACTTTTCAAACTTAGATGTTGATACTTCTTAATAAAACAGCATCGTCTGCTTCATGGTACGCACCTCATCGGCATTGCTCTAAAAACATGTAATACTTGTATTCATTCCCTCATTCGCCGGCTTTTATAATGTGCTGCATCTAGCAGTAGCGAAGGGTAGAGGTAAGCTGTTAAGATCCGCAATAAATAGTTACATTAAACTTTGTTAGTCATTTGTATTTGTTTTTATTGAACTAAGGCTACAATTTACAAATATTATTAGTTAATTTTTAAAAATCAATTAAACCCTGCCGCACCAAACGATAATAGTATTATTATAGTCCATATATTTTGATCGGTACGATACGTAGTGTCCATACACTTTTTCATTCATACTTATTTGTTTTCGTTTGATTAAGAATAAATATTGCACAGTCATATTGTTTGTTAATTTTTTTAAATTCATTAAGCCCTGCCTAAACCAAACTATAATCGATAAAAAATATTATTCTAGGTAGGTATATACTTATAAAGTATTCAAAGTTATGTATTATTCAATTGCATAATTTTAGATATTTTATAGATAGACGGGTATTTTTTGACCATTATCTATTATAGCCTGGTTTTCGCAGAATTGAATTTTAAAAACTAACCAAGACCATCTATAAATTGTAGTATTATTTCAATGAAAACAAATACGTATGACTGACAAGGTTGCGTGTGCACTATTTATGGCGGATCTTAACACCCTACCTCCACCCTTCGCCATTGGCATCTAGATACAACGCATGACCTGCCTACTTTCAAGGAACGTCACTATCACCAAGAATACTGTGTTTTATTCCATTCGATTGAAAATATTTGCACAATACTATGTCGTTTGTATTTGTAACAATCTCTGCTTGCTATTTAAAATTAATATTATTGTTTTCCTTAAAATGATTACTTTCTTCAAAATAACATTGATGGTTTGACCGTAGATTATTTGACCTTTCGTAATCAATAATCATAACGGTAAACTCAAAACGGATTTTCCCCAGTACTTATCACAAGTATTGGAATTACCAACGATTTAAATCGTACGACGTGTGTAATATAAACATTGGTAGATTATTAATAATAATTCAAATTTATCCTCATTGTAATTGAAGATTTTTAAACAGAACATTAAATGGACGCATGTTGGATTTTTATGACAAATTATATTTCGTTCGGCACGCGTCATTTGCACAATCCGCGGATCGCCTAGTCACGATCTTTTTAGACCATGCCTCAACTGAAATATAGCCTTAAGTTTTTTCTCCTTCCTGAACAATTTGCCCAAATGGAGTTAGTCGGTTTGCAGATTAAGTAGTCGCGCTGTCATTATTACCAGATAATTGACAGGTACGATTTGATACTTACATGAAACTATTTGCCATCAGCTGTTTCCAGTACAATATCTCACAATGAACTGTGATACGGCAAACAGCATACGTATACACGCTTATATTGTAAACTAACCAGTGCCAGTTCTATGTATGCGGAGGCCTAAGCTAGGCAGAGTAAGCTGCAATAGAGTGTAAAAATATAGCAATATTTAGGGCTTGCGCAGACAGAGAGCGGTCGGAGTTCTGCGTTCAACCGACCGTTGACGGCTAGCGTTCAGGGACAGCAGACAGGTGGCGGTCAACAATAAGCGTTCCATTTGTTTACAAACGTTGTAGTGACACAGGCGCTGCATAATGCGAGACCGCTATATTCCGACTGCGAGTGGAAGTGAGAAAGCACCACTGTTGCGTACTCACTCCCCCGTGTGGTTTCGCTCTATGTTGTGTGACTGCTCAAATTCCTATGACGGGACTGGGCGGGAGGTACGGCGTTCTTTGTAATTCCGGGAATAGAACTCTAGAACGCTAGCGTTCCAATTGACCAGCGCGGTCTGACCGCCGGCTCTGTACCCATACAGTATGAAGTCCGTACAGTACAAAGAACGCCGAACTCCGAACGCGGAACGCAGACCGCCTGACCGCGCTCTGTCTGCGCAAGCCCTTATGTTGCCACAATGTTGTATGTACAACGGAATAATCAGAAAATGTGAATCTCGAGAAATCATCAACGATATGTCCAGCCCATTGCCATTTCATCTGATTAGTAACACATCACGTACTCTTGTCTGCTTCCATATCCATTGGTTTCTTGCGGTCTATCAGCGTTATGACCAACATGCACCTTTCCATGCCACGCTGCTCTACTCGCATGTTTTGATCACACGTAGGTATACATCAACACTGGTAGCACATATTGATTGAAAACTTCAAGATTTAGGGCCCACATCCTCGGCGTAGGTCAAAATGGAGCTTTTATGGTATTTTCAGAGCATAACACCCTACCCTGCACATTCCATAAACGTTGTAGATATTCTATAATACAGGCGGACCTCAACTTACGAACGTTCGACTTTCGCACAATTCGCTTTTTCGCACATTTAAAAAAAAAATCGTTTTTTTAAAACGTCGCGCTGGCCGTGGGGTTAAGATATCCCCTTCTCGCTCGCTCACAAGCAAGTGCATTTCTTGCGTCACTTGCATCCTGCTCGCATCCGTCACTTTGCTTGTGAGTTAGCTAGGATAGGTGGCTTGCGCAGAAGCGCGTGCGGGCGTGTCATGTTGTGCGTTTTGCTAATTTTCTTCATTTGAAATATTTCACCCTAAAAAATTATAAACATGAGTGAGAAACAGAAAAACTGCAGTGTTGATACGAACAAAAAGAAATCAAGGACTTATAAACTTCACATGACGTTCTGATTGCGGTGAATCTTTTGCTTCAATCGGACGTTAGTATGATACAAACAGGTCTACTACGATATGTTCAATTTTGAAAAATAAAAATAAAATTAAGGAATACGTTCAAAATTGTGGAAATTTATTATCTTTAAAGGTTGTTTCTAAAGGACACGGCATAGTTATGGATGAAATGGAAAAATATTTGTCATCATGGATCGACGACCAACATCAAAAAGATGTCCCTCTGAATATATTTAAGCGAAGGCTCTTAGTTTGTACAAAGATTGGAAGGCTAGAAAAAGAAGATTCTAACACGATTTTTCAAGCAAGTAACAGTTGGTTTATATTAAATTCACTGGAAAATCGGCTGATGCGGATAAAGATGCTGCAAAAGAATTTATTTCCTCATTATCCAAAATTATTGAAGATGGAGAATATTCCTCTAGCCAAATATTTAATGTAGATGACACAGGTTTATTTTGGAAAAAAATGCCTAGTCGTACATTCTTATCTAAGAAAGAATCAGTTGCCCCAGGGCATAAACCTTCTAAAAACCGATTGACATTGCTTCTTGGTGGAAACTTGGCTGGTGATTTAAAATTGATGCCAATGTTAATTTATCAACCAGAAAATCCCAGAGCATTGAAAGGGAAGGATAAAGAATTGCTTCCAGTAATCAAATAAAAAAGCCTGGGTTTACTGCGTTAATATTAAAAGATTGGTTCACTTTACATTTCGTGCCAGCAGTTAAGCAATATTGTAAAGTTAATGATTTACCATTTAAAATATTTTATTTAAAATAAGAAAAAGAAGAGTGGCAAAAAGTTAACTCTTGATAACTTTTTAAGGGAAACACCCGCAAACTCCACTTAAACATGTCTTTTAAACATCTTATATTTACTTGATAAATAAATATTTCAAAATACACACAATTTTTTTTGTTTTAATTCCCTCTACTTTCGAACATTCAACATTCGCACACGTTTTCAGGAACCAATTATGTGCGAAAGTCAAGGTCCTCCTGTATATATAATTTTGAAGCCTTGTTATCCTTTATATTTATTTTAAACATTTGATGACTGCATAAAGTATTTTTATTACATAAAATAGGATTCTTTTAAACCTCTCGCTTTAATATTTTAGAATATACCTAGTCATATTTCAGTACATCCATGTGCAGTGGTGGTGAGATTTTTTAGATTTATTAATTTTTAAACGCATTTACAAAACCATCAGTATACTAATTAATGTTAACATTACATAGTAACATATTTACTATAAAAAAATATATTTTATAACCTTTTTGATCCCAAATTTGACAAAAATTAGGCAGTTTATTATTCAAATGGGCAAACACGTTTGATGATTGTACCGAAGAGAACATGTACCGTTTTAAAAAAAACGGTTAGGTACATGTACAAACACGCGCGTTAACATGATCTTACTCCCTACTTCATTTATCGTTTGTCAATTTATGGCTACGGCCGTATGTTGTAGCTAAACCACTAAGAAATGCCAATATAAATGGCGTATTTCATAAAAATACTACCTTATTCTTAGGTCAATAATTATTATAAAGCAAACATTATTCGTAGGATGTTTATCACATTTGAATAGTCAAAGACATAGCTTATAATCAGTATCTTTAGAATTATCTAATTAGGTATCTAAAATAGTCAATTTTTAGTTAGTTAGGTTAGGTTAGGTTAGGTTAAAATAACGTAACAAAACCTTATTTGATAGGGTTTTCTCATATCCAAACAAAAATAGTGTTTCAATATAAAGAAATATGTCACCGTAAGTATGTAGTAGCTTCCTAAAAGACTTAAACCTAATATACTACAGTACAGAAAACCCGAATGTACTTTTAACTACTTTCTATTGATAATAATATGGCCCCCACATCTTGAAGCAAGCCCTCTGGCTAGAATCTTCGGTGGGCCCCCCTACCTATTGTTCAGGTTAAAGGCAGTTTGACGATCTACAGTTGTGTATTCCAAATAGTGTTCGAGGTGAAATTTACGTTATTTTACAGCGATGCTTGAAGTGAAATAGCGCCATTCGCGCAGGCGACATTTTTTTACTATTAGTGCAATATTGTGGTGTGTGTTTATCTCACTTTGCTGGTCGATCTGCCACGCCGGGCCCCCAGGCTACAGCCATGTCAGTCCCCCCTTATGGGGCCATGATTAATAATAATTAAGCTAAGGGAATAGTAAGTAAGCTTTTGAATAATAATGATTTTCTTAATCGTTTACCATTTTTTACGTAATTTGGTTGGGTCACAACCTTGCAATCTACATATTATTATAATTTTAATTTTCATTGGAGATTAAATTCCTATTCAAAACTAAATTATTTGCTAGATTTTTCATTGAGTTAAAAAAAAATTATACACTTAGCTAAAAAATTGAAATTTCAGAAATTGATTTGGCAAAAAATATAATAATAACGATACCAATAATTTTATTTAGTGGACTGTCGTATCGTATTCACCTCACCTTTCAAGGTTCGTCTTTGGCCATCACAAATAGCAGACATTATTCACACACGAGATCCATATCTTCATTGCCTTGTCACTTCCGCAAAACGAGCTGGGGTTGCTGCACGATTGAAGTTGTTCAGCTCTGCAGCGATTAATCGTAACCATATTAAAGGCTATACTTACAACAGTTGAGGCATGATCTAAAAAGATCGTGGCTAGGCGATGCGCGGATTGCGGTTGCGGGTGCAAATGACGCATGCCGAACGAAATATAATTTGTCACACAAATCCAACATGCGTCCATTTAATGTTCTGTTTATTGTTCTACTAGTAATAATAATAATATATTCATTGACATGTTTTCTTTTTCAAGTAAATGGGTAACGTTTTTAGTCATCTTTACACGATTTAAGAATTAATACCCCCGTCGCCATCACGAAACAAATTGACGTGTTCCCAGCTCGACGTTCTCTCTCCGAATGCCAGCGAGTCCAAAATTTCGTCGCGCCTATAGTTGAAAATTATTTTGCCGTTTCACTGATGTATCCTCTTAAGCATTATATTGGCGTGCCAGGGTTTCGTTTTCTACGATTGCAAATACATTTTGCCCGTTTGATATAATATTATAATAGTATACCCTGTTCTTTTAACGTGGGGTGCCATCGAAACCATACTTTCATTTAGTCGGTGGATCGCATATACTCCTCACGTGTATACATAAGTAATATTTCTTAATGACAATATAAAATGTAGGTGTAATAATACATTATCAGTAATAAATAAACAGGGAATATACACAATTTGAAAACACCTTAAATATATAACTCCTAGAAAAAATCTTTTTTGAAAAATATACGACGCACGATGGGAATTGAACCTGTAACCACAATTTGATAAGCATTTCATGTAATAACTACTAGTTAAAATTCGTCGTAATTAAGCACGAAACCTGTCGCTTAATTATTATTGGTAAAGCACGTTGGCTAATTATATATCTGAGGTGTTTTCAAATTATGTATATTCAATAAAATATAGAATGTTACATTCTCAAATTATTCGTTTAATAAATGAAATGGTTTATTAAAATAAACAGAGGTTGAAATTTGTATATTATACTAGCTGAAGTACCCGGCTTCGCACAGGGTCGATTCGTGGTTATATTTATCATAGATATTTAAAAAATAATAAGAGGTAATTATTTTTTTAATATTAAAATATCTGTGTAATACAATATGGCAATATGAAAATAATTCTAATAGGAGTAAAGCTCAAACAAAAGACCACTAAATTAAAATCGAATCCAAAATATGCAAACGTTATTAATGTTATTAATATGTAGTAAAAAAAAAATCAAAATTGGATGATACAAACAAACAACAAACTTTGTATTTTATATAATACTAATTCAGAAACCTTTGCGGGCGTGAGCACAACACTTGATCACAATTTTATTGCAATCGGATGTATGATATATGAACGCATACAAATATAAGAAGAACATGGTTGTACTAATTCAGAAACCTTCGCGGGTGTTGGTACAATTACTGACAAAAGTTTTATTGCAATCGGATGAATGGAATGGACAGACAAACAGACAGACATTATATATAAGATATAGCCTATACTCTTCGCGCAAGTGCAAGCAATAAGTTGACAAAGTTTCATCGCAATCGGATGAACGGTATGGCAGCGCATACAATACGAACAAACAAACAAACAAATATTGGTTTTTATATATTAGAAGATTACTACCTACTACTGTTGATGCTTATTGATTGGATAATACAATATTGTGTGTATCTTCAAAATGATAAATCATCTAAGCTGTTGATCTAATCGGTTGAATCTGTCGCACATGCGTCTTGTGTATTGTATACAGCAATATATGAATTCCACTTCAGGTTATTTTTCTTGAGGACTTCATCCACAGTGGCAATAATATCACCACTCAGTGCGGACTCTCTCGTCAGTACCCAGCCAAAAACTGTACATAAATAAAATGGTTTAATTAATTATTCGATTAGGAAAGCCTTAAGAGAATCTATTATTAAATTAAGTTGCAACCAAGGACCAAACAAAAACGAACCATAAGTGGGAGTGAGAAAGCATTCGGCACGCTTATATATCCACAATATTCGTTAAAGTAAGATAGAATTTCTACGGCTGAATTAAATATTTTTGTACACGTCGCCGGTAAATATTGATTTGAATGACTACATTCATTTAAAAATTGCGAGCCCGTCTTGCTGAAATTTGAGACTCCCCCTGCAACAACATGTTTTTTGATTTTAGGCAGTTCTGAGTTATAAACACCACAATGCTGTACATCTCCTTGGGCAATCTAATGATGTATTGAACAACTATATACATGAACTAACTTTTTAAGTTGCCGTCTTTTTTCCATAGTAAGAAATGATGTAAAAAGTTTTGACCACTGGAGTGATATAAGTACATTGTTATTGCAGGCATATCTTTCTTTTTTATTTGTAGACCACTAAAAATAATATAAAAAATTCAATAAAAATGTTATTAGTATTACTTATTTTTGCATTATAGCGGTTTTTTCATTTTCCCAACATTTTGTTACAATCGATATACAGTGTGCAAGAAGAAGTGAGGTCTCATTTTATTGTTTTTGTGTTTTATATATAAAGTTGTGGAATTATTTTTAGTTAATTTAGTAGAAAATATGGTTAACTTTGTTGTGTTTAAATTTGGCAGCCATACTAAGAAGCAACAAGATGGTATAACGTTTCATAGTTAAGTTAATAATAATAAAATTGAGGTTCTACTGTGCGTTATTATACGCAGGAAGCACGGCTTCATTTTGTCACACTGTTTATTATGAATGTGAAAAAGTAAATAATGACTAAATAAATTTATACAGAGTTCAATCGCAAAAACAAATATGAGTTTTCAGGAGTGAGAAGCGCTCTCTATATTTCATAATATGTATTATACTATAGATTATAATTAGACTATTTTCCCGACCATTTCCGATCTTAATAGGATCATATGGACCTCCACAGAGTAGAGGTTTGTATTAATAGATTATCGTTTTTTACGAGAAATGGATGTCAGCCACGTGCTCAACCTATTAGGTCCATACCCTGACTCACACACAAATTGAAAAACAATATCTGTTCTTGCCAGACTCAGGATTCGAACCTGAGACCCACGGCGTGATAGTCCAACGCTTAAGCCGTGCGGCCACCGTGGGTATATATTATCGTCACTGTTCTGGCAGAAGACACTAATTCGAAAAAAATACATATTGAGTTAGTTATACCAAAATGTTCCTTATTTCAAACTTTACCGTCTGGAAACCTTCTTAATAAATAAACAGTCTTTATTTTAAAGTCATCCTTTTAACGATTGCTTAATAAACTCACATGTTAGACCATTTCAAACATTTTAAAAGCTTCAAAGTCAAATTACTCAAAACTAGTATTCTCAAGTTAGTGTATTCTGCCAGAACAGAGACGTTATGTTTATATTATGTTTACACTTATTTAATTATATTAATAGTTTATTCAATTTAATTCAATAATATTATATAAGTAATATAAATTACTAACCGTTTGTTTGTCCTTCAATAACTGCGCAAGAGTAAACCACAGAGTAAGTGTTATAGTCCGTCGCAAGGACCCAATAGGGCAAGGGAAGAGCTGTAAAATTGTAAATTATTCTTAATTGTACCATTTTTATTTGTTGAAATATTTTATTAAAATATATTAAGTAATATAATGAGGGTTAATTTCTGAAAATAGTTTCGAATAATACCCAAGTATGCGTCTGTTGTAATGTGTAAATAATAATAGTACTAGTAAATGAAACTAATTTATTTTTTAATATTATTTGGGCACGTATTTTTGTCGACTTATACGTGGTGGAAATGAGAACTCTGCCATTCTTGACGGTATTAACGTCCCTGTGACTATCTTAAAAATCGGGAGCATCAGTTGTTTGTTCTACCAAGGAGCAGAATTAACCTGACATTGGTGATGCCAATTGGGAGGGCAATGACTCGGATAACGCTTCGGATGTTGATATATTCCACCTACGCGAGGATGACTATAGGTGGGCATTGTTTTATAAATTCTTAAAATAGGGTCCACTTAGCTCATTCGATTTGCTTTCATGCTTTATAATTTTTGTAAGTACCTTTTTCTTTACTTTTCATACTTTTTTTTGTGATACTGCATAATATGTTTTATTTCTTCTTTACACTGTTTAATACTATTTATTTGTTTTTAAATGTCATGTTGTGAACGTCTTAAATTTATAATTTGTAATGATAACCGTAAGTATGTAAAAAAAATGTTTTTAGTTATATAATAAATTAAGAATACATATTAGGTATATGGTATTGGTGAGTTTTTTTTTAAATTCACTAAGCCCTGCCTAACCAAACTATAATTGATAAAAATTATTCTTCTATGGTTTAATAGCATACTTTTAGATATTTTATAGATAAACGAATATTTTTGCCTATTATCTACCAGTGGCGAAGGGTGGAGGTAGGCTGTTAGGATCCGATATAAAAAGTGCATACTAAGCTTTGTCAATCAAACGTTTTTTTTTCATTGATTAAGACTACAATGTGTATATAGTGATTGTTCGTTTTTTAAATTCAATTATATTCTGCCTAAGCCAAGCCATAGTAGATAAAATAAAAAAAAATATATTCGTTTAATTTTGTGTATTTTATGTTTGTGTAGGTATCACGCAATGTCGGCCATATTTGCCGGCCTTTCTGATTGCCTTGATTTGTACATAATGCTGATTCCTTTTTTCATGTAAACCATAGTGATATAATATATTTTTTAACATTGATTAATTTGCTGTGTAATAACAACACAAGTGAATGTGCGCCATAATACAAACAATACAAAACGCCAACAAGTGTGTATTATTCAACTCTGCCCCGAACACGATAAGTCACACATATTATAATATAAGTATACATTTTTTTTACAAAACCGTTATTTTGAAAATAATGCATTTTTTTAAATAGCTTGCCAGCGATTGTTATTAGCCAGTGCTCATACAGGTCACCTTGAAGTTATAAAGAAAAGGTGTGAGACCCATAGTAAACGAGTGGCAATAGTTGGCATGATTGTCAAAATCAAACAGATAAATTGAGGTTTTTACGCCGAATGGCCAACATGTGGTGATTACGTTATATAATTTAAGGCGTCCCCCGAAAATTCATGTCAACATGTCAAGTGTCAACATGTCAAGTGTCAACATGTCAACATGTCAAGTGATTTTGTTGATTTTATTGCTCACGTTTATGGAAAGTTTTACTATTTTATCTGTCACAGTTTTTGAGATATTTGCAATACTAAAATGCTTACCGAAGAAGAGGGGTCCAGGTATATGATTTATTTTATTATCCAAAATAAAAAAAAATGTCAATGATAAAGAGTGCTTTCATGTACATAATAATTATCACAGATACACTCCAAAAGTCCGCATGATCGAATAACACGTTTTTTCCTCTCCTCAACAATTTTGTTTTTGCATATAGACCCCTTTTTGGGGGATGCCTTCAATTTTATAATATACTCTATATATAAAGTATGGAGTAGAGGCTTGGACGCTCACAGAAACGATTCTCAAAAAACTTGAAGCTTTTGAAATGTGGGTGTATAGGCGCATGCTTCGTATCAGCTGGAAGGACAAAGTTAGAAATGTCGATGTGATGTCAAGTATGAAAAAGACCAAATAAATAGTCAATCTAATAAAAACCAGGAAACTGGCATACTTTGGCCACATCATGCGGCATCCCGAGAAGTATCGCCTTCTACATCTCATCATTCAAGGGAAGATCTCCGGTAAGCGAGGCCCTGGTAGAAGAAGAACGTCCTGGCTCAAAAACCTCAGGGACTGGTTTGAGCTCAGCACTCTATCCATATTCAGAGCAGCGACGAACAGGGGCCAAATGGCCAAATTCATCGCCGACGTCTGATAGCGGATATGGCACTTGTGTGCTTCTTTGTAGAAGATAAAAAAATGCACTATTTTCAAAATAACGGGTTTGTAAAAAAAATGTAAAAAGATACCCAATAAACAGTTGATTGAATTTTTTAAATATTAATTATTTATATATATTTCGTTTATAAATTTAAGTTTTATAAGTATTTAATAATTAATAAATAGATTCCACATAAATGAATGTTTCATTTTTCCCCTGACTGTTCTGTTTTGTCAAGTTCTGTTTTGTCATGGAAGCATTAGCAACCTATCTGATATCAAACTAATAAGGGATCAACCACAGTAATACAACAGCAAACATCCCTTATACGTATGCGCTATGAAATATTACAAAAAACTTACGACTGTGTGCGTAATTGATTGTCAGTTTACCATCCGTGCCAGATGGATCGTCGCGTTGGATAGTCGCTGTGGTGCTGACGTTTCTTCTATTACGTACGCCACTGTTCAAGACGTTCAACTTGTCCACCGTCTCTTCTGACGTAGCTGGGGTATACAGAGCGGTGACGCACGTCATGTTTCTCTCAAAACTGTGGTCGGTCCGCAGTACCTCCCACCACATTCCATCATACTGAAAAAAACATTATAGTGCCTGTACACGTCCATGGATTTACTGTCGGCAATAGTGCTTATTTTAAACTATCGTGACAATAACTGTTTACATGTAAAAGTGCTAACTGTCTCTCCAATATCATTCTTCAAGAGTAAGCGAGACGCGATGTTGTCATTTTATAGTACTATTTGACAGGACGTTCGGTTTTTTACCGGCAGGTTCGCCATTATCGTTCTACTGCGCAGGCGCAGATCTTACATGCACCTTAAAATTCAGAAGCTTCCAAACTTCCAACTGCAGGATAATACATATTTACTCTTACATTTTCTTACTGTAAACAGTACTTATTATCGCAGTCATAACAAGAAAATGCACATGTATTATCAAGCAAGTTCCAAGATTGCATGCACGAATCAAAAAAAAAAATCGAAAACTTCTGAATTTTTACAGTTAGGATTTGTCCTATATCTGCGCCTGGGATTCCATGGATTTACTGTCGGCAATAGTGCTTATTTTAAGCTATCGTGACAATAACTGTTTACATGTTAAAGTGCTGACTGTCTCTCCAATATCATTCTTCAAGAGTAAGCGAGACGCGATGTGGTCATTTTATAGTACTATTTGACAGGACGTTTTGAAAATCAGTTAACCTCAAAATGTGTAGTTCGGTTTTTAACCGGCAGGTTCGCCATTATCGTTCTACTGCGCAGGCGCAGATCTTACATGCACCTTAAAATTCAGAAGCTTCCAAACTTCCAACTGCAGGATAATACATATTTACTCTTACATTTTCTTACTGTAAACAGTACTTATTATCGCAGTAATTACAAGAAAATGCACATGTATCATCAAGCAAGTTCCAAGATTGTATGCACGAATCAAAAAAAAAAAATCGAAAACTTCTGAATTTTCACAGTTAGGATTTGTCCTATATCTGCGCCTGGGCAGTAGAACGATAGTGACAAACCTGCCGGTAAAAAAAATGAACTTCACTGCACTCATTTTGAATTTTATAGTATAGGTAAATCGTTTTACAGTGGCACCATGGGTACGGCAAATGCGGCTTGCAGTTGTAGTGGTATTGTTTGCTAGCATTGAAACAGGCATTGTCGCAAGCAATTCAATACACGTGCGAATCGCCTATGGTGCCACTGTAGAATGATTTACCTATACTAGTATAGACAGTCAGCACTTTTAGATATAAACAGTTATTATCGCAATAGTTTAAATTACACACTATTGGTGCAAGTAAATCCATGCATGAGTACAGACGCTATTATTACAATTTCATATGGGTAGATGAAAGCCGCAAAGTAGGTCTTGCCACATACAAAGTCGTCTCTATTGCAACACGTTGAATTTGTCGATGTTATTTTGCTGGCATTCACAAAAAAACACATGAAACTTAATGTAGCACCGCAAACAACACCTGTGCAACATTTTAAATTGAAAAAATCTACCAATGCATGCGATATATTTGGAAACACGCAGCATAAATGTCACTAGTGGGCAGTTAAAAAGGTTGTCGTTATCACGTTGCATACACTCAATACTATTTTAGAGTGTGTCGGTTATTTGTAAACCTAGTACACGTCATGAGAGCCGTGTAACACAGCAAGGTCTGTCGTTGTCCGGAAAATTGTATTGATGCAACACAGTTCAATGTGAGCTGCTGTATCGGAAATTGATGACCAGATAGCATTGAGATAAAATTCATGTCTAAATAAAACACATCATTTTACAACGTTTTTCTTAGGTCGTATCGACGCAATCGATTTTTAACTAACTTCCCGACTAGCTAGACATTTGAAACTTTTAGAATGTATCAGAACACGATGCCAGTGCATTTTTTTAATACTTTTTGCCATCTTTAAGTAGAATTGAATTCATTTTTAATTAATTCGGTTTTGTATGAAAAGTTATTTCGGAAGAAATCCGTAATCCAATCCACTATTATTGGTTGCTAGGGTCTGGGGTCCTAGCAACTTAATTATCAATATATACGTGCGTCATTTTATCTATTTATTTTATTAATCATTTTTATTATTACAACGTTTTTCTTAGCTCGTATTCTTATTTGTCCGGTGGTTCTTTGTCCGGTATAAATTTTGCAATCGATTTTTCACTAACTTCCCGACTAGCTAGACATTCGAAACTTTTAGAATATATCAGAACACGATGCCAATGCATTCTTTTAATACTTTTAGCCATCTTTAAGTAGAATTCAATTCATTTTCAGTTAATTCGGTTCTGTATGAAAAGTTATTTCGACCCGAGGGCTCTGGGGTACATTTTTGATGGGGGATTTAGGCATTATTATATTTGGTATCTGTACCTACGTATATTATGTAAATTTTACCTAAACATTACAAAAAAAAAAAAAAAATACTCGGCCTTATTGTAGAGTTTATTGATGAATTGATGACAATATACCACATAAAGGTCAAAATAATCGAAATAGAAAAAAATCATGATTTTATAATAATTATTATGTTTGGGATCTAACCTTGAAAAGCCTGTAGGAAAGACATTCGTATCACTGTGATGCAATTTCTTTTCTTATTATGTAAATCATTTTGTTTAACGAAACGCCTTTGTTGTTAATTCGTGGCACGTTTTCAAATTATTATTTTATCAACACGCGCATTGCGCACCCTCGCAACTAAACCGCCACAAGTCGAAATTTACGTGTTTTGAGTTAATTACTACGTTTCACTGTATATCGTTCATAATATATGTACCGAAAATTTCATATCTCTAAGTCATCAAATTCAAGTCAAAACTTCATTCAATATCTAAACATATTTCGAAAACACAGTACAAAAATTGCGAAAGGTAAAAACTTCAAAGCTGATTTTCTCTGTTTGACGTTTTTTGGATTGTGGCAGTTTAGTTGCGATGGTGCGATTGGCGATCTGGCAATAGTATCTATCTGCGATTTTGGCGAACTCTGGGTTATTGGTGTATTTTGTACAAAATTTGGTGACGGATCGAATGGAAATATTATTATTGTTCTACGAAAAAATCCTAAAGTGCTCAAATTTGACGTGGAAAATAGTGTCTATCTGCATCGAAGTGTCTATAAACTAAAAATAAATATTATCTATCTGCTTGATTTATTTTATTATGACATTACAATTTCCATACATCTTAAAATCACTGTTTTAGTACTAATATTAAATCATTTCACTTGAAAAATAAAAATAATACTGATACCGACAAAAACAGTTTTTTGAAACCCCTGAAAAATTTACTATATGTCAGTTAGATACTATTGTCAGATCAACGTCGATATATTATATTTCGGAAAACTTTCTATTGGAGTTTGAAACTTGTGATCTTTATTTTTCATGATAAATATGTAGGTATGTTATATCTATATTGTGATGATTCAATTTATATTATGTACCTGCGAGCTAGATTATCCTATCTACATCTACGAGTAGATATTACGCAAGTGGAGAACTACAAGGTTATAAATGTTTGTCCATGACGAAACAAAAGTAACAATGAGGCAGCTTAGAACACTACCTCATTGTAGAGTTTGTTTTTTCAAGGACGAATACTTAGAACCTTGTAGTATTAGGCTCGCGATTATCCAAAAAGAAGTCTTTCGGGAAGAAGCAATTTCAGATTTTATAAAAATATACTAAAGGTGAGAATTGGGTCAGATGATAAATTGGGTTAAAATCACATTTGCAGCGAAATTTGACTTAAGGGAGGGCATGCTCAGCGTAGATCAAAATGGAGCTTTTATTGATTTTTCAAAGCATAATCCTGGACATTCTTTAAATTCCGTATCCATAAATTGACAAACTAAAACTGAAGTAGGGAGTAAGGACATGTTAACGCGCGTGTTTGAGCATGTACCTAACCGAAAAAAAATCTTTTTTTTTAAACGGTACATGTTCAAACACGCGCGTTATCATGATCTTACTCCCTACTTCAGTTTTAGTTTGTCAATTTATGGCTACGGCCGTATGTTGTAGCTTAGCCACTGGGGAATGCCAAAAGAAATGGCGTATTTCAAAAAAACACTAACTTATTCTTAGGTCAATAATTATTATAAAACAATTATTATTCGTAGGATGGCTTGAATGGTCAAAGACATAGCTTATAATTACTATCTTTAAAATTATCTTCAAATGTGGTAATCTTGCCCATTTTTTGAATAATAAAATGCCTAATTCTTGTCAAATTTGGGATCACAGAGATTATCAATATAATTTTTTATCGTAAATATTTCACTTTAATTATGTCGACATAAATTATACTAATGGTTTTATAAATGCGTTTAAAAAATAATAAATGTAAAAAATCTTAACACCACTGCACATTTATGTACCGAAATATGACTATATTCTAAAACATTAGAGCGAGAGGTTTAAAAGAATACTATTTCATGTAATAAAAATACTTTATGCAGTCATCAAATGTTTAAAATAAATATAACGGATAATAAGGCTTTAAAATTATATAAATAGATGATCTACAACGTTTAAGGAATGTCCAGGATCATGCTTTGAAAATACAATAAAAGCTCCATTTTGACCTACGCTGAGCATGTCCGCCCTTAAGACACTTTGACACTAGGTGCAGTTTTAATTTTAAGCCAAACATTTATTAATTTATATCTGTATTTTAAGTGTATCCATCGAAAAAAAACTAAATGATTCACAATAAAAACTACTTACAATAATACAAAAAAATAATAGGTATGTTTAGGGAAAGCCAGGCGAATACAGCGCCGATTTTCACAGCCGATTTTGGTAAAATTCAAGAATGATAACCTAACCCAGTGTCTGCCAAACTGTGTGCCGCAAGAAGTCTCAGGGTGTGCTATGAAGGAAGATCCTCAAAACTGATCATTTTAAATGATGCCTATTCATTTAAATTTTCTTCAAAATTTTTAATTTTGCCATAAGTGCATAGGACATTAGAACTCCTTTCTGCATAAAAAAGGTCCTGTGCACAAAGCCTTATTTTCTGATCTAGAGTTGTCAGCATTTTGGATATCGCTTTGGAGTCAATATCCTCGATTGGCTACAACAACAATAAAATTATTAAATCTCTGTTGCCGTTTGATACGACGATGCATCTTTGCGAATTTGGTTTTTCAGGGCTCGTGGAAACGAAATCAAAAAATCGAGAGCATCTACAGATGGTAGATGAAGAGTTGTGTGCTCGTTTATCTTATTTAGCGCCTCGTTTTGACAAAATTCTTCCTAAAAATCAATTGCATTCTTTTCACTAATAAAATAATTATTACCACCTATGTACATATACGAGTATGTTGATAAAATATTATAATATTGAGAAAAAAATCGGTGTGTGTACTTATGTCCGTGCGTTAGAAGTTATACATCTTTGGCGTAACAAAACAAAAACAAAACCGCTTATTGGAACGCCATTGGCTTATTTCTATACACTTTAACTACATTACTAAATTATATAATGGTTTCTCGTTGTTTTTATTTTTAAAGTATCAACTGTCATTCTGGCGTTTAATAGTTTGTTTACGTAAGGAATTGCAAATGGCCGACAATAATAAATTCGCTGCCTAGACAACGGAACAATTCTATGCTATAATATTATACGTACTGTATAATCGTCACGATTGCAGTATCATACTGTGGCGTAAAGGTAGTGCGTTCGGCTGATAACCGAACAATCAGTGGTTAGAATCCAATCGAGTGCGTTTTTTACGTGTGAAAAAATAAATTATGTGTTACATGTCACACGCCAAAAATACACTCTGATCTGAATGCCCAAACGCTCTTAAAGAAGTATAACTTCAAAAATTGTTACCTACACTATGATATCATTTATTCATATTAATAAGGTACATTTCCTTTTTTTAGGGCATTTTTATTTGGTGTGCCGCTGAACAAATTCTTATGACCAATTTGCCGTGAAGTAAAAAAGTTTGGCAACAAATAATCCATATCGGCTATTTTCAAAAATTGTTTACCGCTGACTTCCACTAAGCAGATAAGAACCAAGAAATATAGTTTAGACTTTATAATAACGAAAAATTAACTATATTTAAATTGATATGTAACTTGACCTGTATCGAAGTATAATTAATTGATAAATTAATATGTAATTTACCTGTTTCAAATTGAAGTTCGCCTGCGTCGTAACAGTGTTATTACAATTAACGTTTTCTCGAATGACCGTTCCCAGCGCCTCTTGCATAAGACAACACATTAATAAGACAGTAGCAAAAATAATAAACTTCATTTTAAAATTATTTAAAGTAGCAGCAGATACAAGATACAAGAGTTAACTGCAAAAATATACGGAAGATTATTTTCTGAACTCCAGAGGGATCCTTTTTATACCCAAAGAAGTGATCCTACGCCATTATCCGCAATCAGCTATTCGTTGTTTTATTATAATAATAATTGTTTTTTCTGTCTTCGAGAGACATTTAGATGTATAAATATTTTGCAGTCCTGATTAGTGGTGTACATATTTTTTTGAAAGGGGGTGGTATTTTATAAGGTCTAAAAATCTGATTAGGTAAATATATTTACAACCAAAATTTTAATTTTTTTTTTCCGACCATGTCCGATCCTAATAGGATCATATGGGGCTTGTATTAAGGCTATACCTCAGTTGAGGCATGGTCTAAAAAGATCGTGGCTAGGAGATGCGCGGATTGCGGGTCGCGGGTGCAAATGGTGCATGCCGAACGAAATATAATTTGTCACATAAATCCAACAAGCGTCCATTTAATGTTATGTAATGGGCGGCACACTTACCGTTTTTTTCCAGATGTATTCTGCAGGCACCAAACTAGAAGACTCCAACCTTCGCACTGGATTAGCCAGTTCCTCACCGGTCATGGCAACTTCGCCGCCAGACTCCACGAGTTTGGCTTGATAGTAGATGGGCCGGGTTGTACCTGCGGGCATGACCACCAAGATGTTGAACACATCCTCTGGGATTGCCCGCTTATGGAATTCGAACGAGCGGAGCTGTTTGCCAAGGTCCGTCCTCACACGGACCCAATTGGTCATGGAGATCTGGTAGCAACCGAGGCCAACTTTGCGGCATTTGAGAAATTTGCAGCGTCATATGGGGAGCGGGATAGTCCCGACTCTTCCGTAAACTCATCCATTTCAATTCGTGACACTCAGTATGCGGGTACACAAAGCGCTTAACGTCAGCGGACAGCAGAGCCAGTCCAAAAAACAAACATTTTCTTTCTTAACTTTCTTCTTTAAGCACTACGGTGCATGGTTGCTGCATCAGTCTCGTGCGGCTCCGTCTCGGGACGGAATAAGCACTTAAAATCACTTCTTTCAGACACGTTTAAAGCGTCATAGAAAGCGGCCGTGCATATCCACGCTTGTGCATATATGACGGGTGGTGGTGGGCACTTTTTTTTTGTTCTATTAGTAACCTCTCTAAGTTCTAACTAAAGTTATATTATAAAACACCCACGGTGGCCGCGTGGTTTAAGCGTTGGACTATAACGCCGTGGGTCCCAGGTTCTATTCCTGGGTCTGGCAAGTACACATATTGTTTTTCAATTTGTGTCTGTCAGGGTATGGACCTAATAGGTTGAGCAAGTGACTGACATCCATTTCTCGTAAAAAACAAAATCTGTCAATACAAACCTCTACTCTGTGGAGGCCCATATGATCCTATTAGGATCAGACGAAAGAAAAGAAGAAAAGAAGAAGTAACAATAATAATATATTCATTGACATGTTTTCTTTTTCAAGTAAATGGGTAACGTTTTTAGCCATCTTTACACGATTTAAGAATTAATACCCCCGTCGCCATCACGAAACAAATTGACGTGTTCCCAGCTCGACGTTCTCTCTCCGAATGCCAGCGAGTTCAAAATTTCGTCGCGCCTATAGTTTGCCGTTTCACTGATGTATCGTCTTAATAGATTTTTGTTTTTACGAGTAATGGATGTCAGCCACGTGCTCAACCTATTAGGTCCATACCCTGACTCACACACAAATTGAAAAACAATATGTGTAGATAGGTACTTGCCAGCCCCAAGATTCGAACCTGGGACCCACGACCGCAGAAAACTATGTACCTAAGTACTTAAAAAATAGTCAAAAGAGAAAAAGTTTCTAAAAGATGAAAAAAAATATATATAAATAAGTACGTATCAGTGGCGAAGGGTGGAGATCTGACATAAATAATGCACCCTACAAAATTCAATTAAACCCTACCAAAAGCAAACCTCTCGAATGGCGGGAGGCGCAAGGGAAGTGGCGCGACCTTGTACTTGTCTTATGCCTCAAAACTTGGGCGTGACAGGGTGAAGTAAGTAACTATTATTTACCAATAATACGTTTACTTTTCTGTACCACAAGCGGCACTTATTTTATATTTTTTTTTCAAGGGGTGTTGTGGATGTAAACATCCAAACACCCCCCTCGCCTACGCCACTGGACAACTGCACTGATGTTTATCTATAGATCTATACTAATGAGGTTCGCGAACTTGGGGTAAAGACTGAGAGTGCATTAGCTACTCGCATGGCAATAATAATATGTTAAAGTCAGCAGAGTGCTCGAATTGAAATTTCACATTCCCATTTTAATACATATTGTACCTAATGGTGGTTGATTGCATAGACAAGATTTTTTACAACGGTGCCTCAAAACTTGTCAGCGCCACAGACCTCCATGTACCTAAAACAATCACTGTTTGAGAGTAAGTTTCGTGAACATCCTCTAATTCTTAGTTTATGACGTGTATGTCAATGTAGTCCGATGGCCGCGCAGTTTGAGCGTCGTCCTTTGTGGGTCCCAGGTTCGAATCCTGGGTCTGGCAAGTAGGTACACATATTATTTTTTAATTTGTGTATTTCAGTATGGACCTAATAGGTTGAGCAGGTGGCTGACATCAATTTCTCGTAAAAAAAAACTGTTAATATAAACCTCCACTATGTAGAGGCCCATATTATGATCTTATTATGAATAGATATGGTCGGAAAAATGTCAATTTAAACATTTTTCATGTATTTGTCTGTTTAGGAAAACCAACAATAAATAATAAAATAGGTAACATTAGAATTTCGATTTTTTTAAAGGTTCGGTTCCAGATTCGATTTCAGAGAAAAAATCGAATGGGGTTCAGTTTTGGTACTTAAAAAATCAATATATCTACGTACTTCTACACCTACTAATTAGTGGCATAGCAATTATCTCAGTCTTTCTAAAAGAAGTTATATTTCTTTGGCGTAACAAAACAAATAATTATTGTATTGGACCAAAACTCATCTTTGCCATACAGCGGTTATAATCGATTCAGAAGTGCCCATGATGAATTAATAAAACATCAAATTTTATTGGCGTGTTATTATGATTATATTCATTTTGGTCTCACGGATATTTTATCGATATAGGTACCGTCAGCAATAATATTATGTATGCGAATAAATAATATTCTTGCAGAATGTTTTGGTAGAAATGTTTTTCAAAACCTGTGTTTGAAAAATTTAGCAAACAGCTATTTCCACCATCTTTGCTTAAACAAATGACTGTACAACTATTTTCGTTAACCATAATAATTTATTACAAATCAAAAGTAAAACATAGCCTATTTAATGGTTTAACTGAAACGTGATAAAACATAATAAGTATTATTGTCTTCATAAACCGCTAATAAATAAATTGACACGGGATATGCGACAAATATTATCCTAAACTGTAAAAATATGTATTTTTGTGTATGAAGTGTCTAAATATTGTAAATTTACAACATACCATTGTTTGAATTATTTACCAACTCAACATAAATTTATTTATTTATTGATATATAATTTTACTTACATAAATATAGCCTTGAATCTTGATACACAATCTTTACAATGAAAATAAATATACACTACAATATAAACAATGTTTTATGAATATAAATTAACAGTGTAATAATAAATTGTGTTGCAACTTCCGTCACACGCCAAATGCGTTACATCGGCGCGCGCAACTTTGTCACACGCCAAAAATACACTCTGATCTGACTTCCCAAACGGGCCAAAAGAATTATAACTTCAAAAATGTCAAAAATCGATAGTTCCTGTTGGCTGTCCAAATTATTCTCTCTAATCGACTTTTGTTGTCTGTCCAAAATAAATGTAAAGGGCGTTTTGTTAGCATCATTCTATCTTTTTCAGATTTCCGGGCGATTTATTTTTAATGTAGATATACTTTTATGAAAGGTGCATAAAAAACCAAAAGTTCATTAACAACTTACTATCGGTCTGAATTAGATGGGTATTTTATTTAAATTTTAGTCAACAAGTATGTGTAGGTAGGTATATAATTATTTTATAGATCATTTGGAAACTTTACTTTGTGGGCATTAGTAAAAAAACTTTTTAAACGTTATATTATCGGTAATATATATTTTAACTATCTGGCTCCACACTAAGCGTAGGCAAAAAATATAAAATAATACATTTAAAAAAATGTTTATATTCCGGTTATAAATGGTTCCGATTCCATTCCCAGCTCTGGTATTTACCGAAGGACACTATTTATATACCTACTGGACTAAACGATTACAAAATACCGGATGTACCGATATTAAAAAGAATATTAAATTTGATAGGTAAATACAGACACTACAGTCACGTTCCAAGACAAAGTGCCGCCCTTAGGCAGACTTCTCAGTCTCAAATTGTATGCAAATTCGTTAAGTAGGTAAATACCTACTGCTTTGACTGACAAACCAAAAAAATCTTTAAAAAAATGACTTGTCATAACCTACTAAGGCTTAACGTATTCCCACTAATCCTTGTCTCGAATAGTGGTTGTGATAAGTATTATTTAAAACTTTGATGTCGGTATTTTCTAACGAAGCGATCGCTATTGATACCATATAAACAGTTGTTTAGTGGGTGATACTTTTGGGTCGATGTTGTGTTGAGGAGGAAGACTGGTGGTTGTTGAGTGGATTGAGTTTATTTACTGAATTGATAAGTGCAATGAAAGGTGCTACAGTTAACAGTGCAAGGTAATACGCGGTGAGATATGCTCAGTACGAGGCGCGATGAGAGAGTGCCTTTTCCTCGATTGCTATTTATTGAAGTACTCGCAATTGAATAATGCTGAAACTGAATATTTAATAAATATATTATTGATATATGTTACAATTCTGAACTGAATAATGTGCTGACTGTAGATGAAATGACATGCGATAATTGGGTAATGCGCTAACTGTCGCATTGCTGCAATCCCGAAGCGTTTGCTACCAAGACTTGGGTTGTTAACCCACACATACGTATATCACACTTGCAGAATGTGCTGACAAGGCCTGGGGTTGTTGACCCCCACAGTTATAATGATCTCATTCATTCCTTCATTTGCGGGCCTGTATAACGTGCCACCTCTAAACAATGTATGGCCTGCCTAACCCCACGGGACATCACTGGATAAACAGATAAATGGTCAAGTGATAATCATGGTCAATTAAAAAAAATCACGTTTCATAACTTCACTTCATCACTAACTTTGATTAAATAATAAAACAAAGTTATTTTAATACTCTGAAACGATTCTTTAATTATTTTTTTTAACTTGAAGATAGTAGACAGCCTCTCATCACTAGGGCCCGGATTTATATGCAACAAAAACATGATTGTATGCATGCATGTATGCACTTAAAATCGATAAAATATGCACTAAAACCGAAGAAATATACAGTAAAAAATTGACATTTTTTGTGGGAAAAAATTGTAAATACCCACTTTACCCAATATTACTGACAAAAAATCGAATAACTAGTTAATACAATTTTAACATAATACTAGCAGAACAAAAAAATACAAACAATGAATATAAAGTCAATTACAATTTTCAAAATAGTTTTTTCACAAGTAATTGAATAATAAATGCAATGTAAACCACACATAACTTAAAAAACAAAAACGACACACTTAACTATTCCTAAATCTGTTTTTCGCCCGAAAAAAAATTACAATATTTTTTTTCAATATTATACTCTGGCTTTAAATTTTTCCGCATAGGTAGGTATCTGTCAGTATTTTGTTTATATGCTGAAAACGACCTTTCAACATCCATAGACGTGATTGAGTAAACTTTAAATAAAAGTGCCCGGTTTGACTTCACTTTTTCTGATAATTCATCTCGGAGATGGCATTAAAAATGCAAGCGCATCTAAACTATCTACCTTCCTAACTTAGTTATATTTCGATAAAATAATTTAAAAAACTAAAATTATAAATTCAAAAGCTCTAAAATATGCATTTATATATGAAATATGCACTAATGTCTCAAATATGCATTTATATGCACAATAAAATTTTATTTTTGGATTCTGTGTCTTTCAAAACAGATTTCTCTACAACTCTTATAGCTGTGTATACACCCTAAAAAAACATGCACTAGCATATAAATCCGGGCCCTACTCATCACACTGATAGTGAAGGACCTGGCTCGCCCATGTGCTGCGGATACCAGAAGAGATCCTCAACGTGGCTAACCAGTTCTTCCTATTTAATTTACTCCTATTTTAATAAATGGGTACCATCTATTTCTATAGAGTACAGTGGCCAAGGATGGAGGTAGGCTGTTAAGATCCAACATAAATAGTTCATAATACTTAAAACCCTTAAATGCATAGTGTACTACTACATAGTACAAACTTTAGTTTCGGTATTTTGAGCAAAACAGAAATCTATTTTACCATACATTCTACATCCAATGGTAAAGTAGGAATCATTATTTCAATTTTGCAGATATATGTCATTGTAAGTTGTGGTTGTTGGATTTAATAAATAATCAAACGACGCGAGCCGGAGATGGTATATAAATTATGTATGGGCCAAATTTTGGCGGTTATTTTTTAACACCCATATTCAAATTCAGTTTTAACCACAAAAATATTAGATTTTGACGGGGAAAAAAATCTTACTGGATTCTATAAGGTGGATTGATTGATTATATATGATAATATTATAATTGTTAAAAATAATTTCAACATAAAAAATAATACAGCGTATTTATAGTACAAAATATTTTTTGATGAAAATATATACTTAATAATATCTTTTTAATTATTTTTCGCGTAATTACACCTATCAATTGTATATGGGTATATATTTCTTTTATTAAAAAGTACAAAATGATGCATTTAAGGGTTATTAAACTTTGTCAGTCATACGTATTTGTTTTTATTGAATTAAGCCTGCAATGTACAGATGATGCTGGTTAATTTAAAAAAAATATTTAAGCCCTGCCTAAACCAAACAATGTTGACATGTGTGTCCCTGATAACTATCTTAGAAATAGAGACCATCAGTTGTTTATTCTCCCAAGGTGCAGAACCAACATGCCACTGGTAATGCCAATTGGGAGGGCGATAACTATGTTCAACGAAATTGCTTCAGGTGTTGATATATTCCACCTACGTGAGAATGAGTTTAGGTGGACGTTGTTTTATATTTTTTTTTATGAAATACTGTTATATTTATATGTCTTTGTTTCTAAATGTCATGTTGTGAACGTCTTAAACTTATAATTTGTAATTTCCACAATATGTTTAAAAAAAATGAAATAATAGTTTTAGTATATTTTGGGCGATACGATAAAATTTTGCACACTTTTACCATTCATACTCATATGTTTTCGTTGGATTAAATTACACTTAATGTTGGTTATTTCTTTTTAAATTCATTAGGTTCTGCCTAAACCAAACTATAATTGATAAAAATATTATTCTATCTTTAAAACATCCAAAGTTATGTATGATTTAATTGCATCATTTTAGATATGTTATACGAAAAATAGTATTTTTTGACTATTATCTATTATGGCTTGGTTTCGCAGGGTTTAATTGAATCTTAAAAACTAACTAGCAGCATCTGTACATTGTAGTATTATTTCAATGAAAACAGATACGTATAACTGACAAAGTTTAGTGTGCACTATTTATGGCGGATCTTAACAGCCTACCTCCACCCCTCGTCACTGCCCTAACCTAACCAAATCTAACCACGTTTTCGCGAATTGATTTTTTCTTACATCTCAGAAAAAATGTGTATTCATAATTAAGAAACTTTTGTGATTAAATTATATCAGGAGATTGTATATGGAAATTTAATCTGAACATGGGTCTACTTCCTCGGCGTAAACCCCATGACATGATGATCGTCAAAACTTCGGAATTAATACTGTGACATTTTGGATCAGTCTTCTCCAGTTTTCTCAATCCTTTGCATGTCCTGTGATGGATCAGTTTTTTTAAAACAGATACGTACGACTGACAAAGTTTAGTGTTCACTATTTATGGCGGATCTTAACAGCCTACTTCTACCCTTCGCCACTGATAGTGTATATAGCGGAGCTACATGATGCTTATTTCATCTTGAATGGCGCAAGACGGCTGGCGAGCGACATGGATTCTTGGAGGCGCCGTCTGGTGCCCATTTGCTCCATCTAAGGGGCGGATATGGCCGAAGAAGAAAGAAGAAAAAGTATTTTATTCTAATATTTTGAATATGCACGATTATTAAAGTTTATAACATTATACTCCGTTAACAAGGCTTTCGAAGCTTTCTAGAGTGATCATAATTAGAATTACATATATAATTTAAAAATATATTTTCGCAATGATGTTTGTGTGGTAGTTTTTTAACATTTGTAAGATAATACACCCTACATCAGGGATAGCAAACCTTTTTACTAACACGTGTCAAAATTTCCCAGATAATCTGTCTGTCTGGCAGTCGTAGCATAGTGGTAATGCACAGGGCACGATACCCAAGAGAGTTCGATTCCTGCCGGATGTCTTACTTTTTTAATTTTTTTTCTATTGGTTATATTTTCTCATGAGTGTTTTCAAAATTATGTATGTTCAATAATTGGAATGGTACATTCGTAATATCTTATGAATTATTCGTTGAATAAAAGAAATAGCTCAACGTCGATCTTTCTGTAAATAAAAAAAAATAATTGGTAATACGGTTGTATTACCAATTATATTTTTTAAAATATAATTGGTAATACGGTAATAATTGGCGGTATCTTTATATCGCCGCATTTAGGACTTGGATCCATGAGCCGGTGCGCTCGAAAACTTATTGTACGGCGTATGACACGACGCTGCGTGCGTGGCAGGGGCCTTCTTCCAAGGGCAGACAAACGCATTTGTTTTTTCCTAATATAAAGTGGCGCATGGAGATAACCAGATTGACTCCAGACCATTGGACTTCTCAGTTCTTAACCGGACACGGTGGTTTTGCCTTCAAGCTCTGTCAGCTTGGCCTAATAGAATCTCCGACTTGCTTATGTGGCGAATTGCAGGATGCCGATCACATCCTCTGGGAGTGTCCCCATATGTCGGTTGAAAGGGAAGAGCTTCTCAAGTCGGTCCGACCCTCAGTTGGACCGGTCGGCCATTGCGACTTGGTATCTACGAGGGAAAATTTCTCAGGTTTTAAAAAGTTTGCGGCATTATACGGCGAGCGAGAAGGTCTTTTCTCATCGAGAATTGACCGTAATACATTATATGGAAGTAGGGATCACGCACACTCTAGTGCACGCCAACCAAGGTCTTGGGAAGTTGCTCCTGGGACACTTTCGGCACAAATTTGAACAGCGCCTATCGTTCGTTACGCCACGGTATACGCCTGCATAACGGGTGTGGAGACGTGGCGGGTGGTGGAGGGAAAAGGAAGGTAATACGGTTAAGTTAGGTCAAATTTAAGTCTGCTTTCACAAACTTTGCACGGGCATGCAGTTATTTTTTTATATCATTCGCCGCTCTTTATAATGTCCTACCCCGGGACTCACACGGGACCTCACTGACTATGTTTTCAGCGCGCAATGAGAATGACATGCCTTTTCCATTTCGCGTCATATTTTGGCTTAAGTCCCTTTAAGTATTAAATATTATTGTTATAAGTTCCTTTAATTTTCTAAATGTCTCTCAATGATTGTCTCAAAATACAAAATTTGTATGGTTATAGTTAATAGTTAGCTATCTATGTAAATCCACGCAAAATATACCGTAAAAGAATCAATACGAAGACAATAATTTTGACATTTTTTTTCTGCTGAGAAAACCATCAAGCCGAGTTTATTGACTAATATAATATTATATCTATGTGTAACGTTAAGTATCACGAATACTATCACAAAGTTGTTATTGATTGCAAGGCCATATAACGAGTTTTGAGTAGTTGTGAAGAAGAAATTAGATACATAACGAGAAGCTATTTCAGAATATAATATCAAATACCTAGTAGAAGTATAGGTACCTAACGCCAATGTTGCCAACGGCGTTCGTGCCATTGACGTTAACTAAAATCGTATTATGGGAATTCCCGCATAAGGAAATATTATATATTATAAATAATTATTTATGGGTTATCATTATCAATATAAAAAATATGTCACGGACGATATACCAATACAGCGCAATCTTTAGATTAATAAAGCCTGAGCATATCTTTTTGCACAAGCAACGAGTGGTCCACTGTTCAGCTGTCAAAATCAGATCCCAGATTGCTTGACATATCGTCGCTGTAGGATTGGTTTGTCGAATAGACCAAATGTCATAATCCTATATTTAAATACATGGAGATATTTAAATTGTTATTTTTACAGCATACGAATGATGTATTCATTACCATTACAAAGTAATTTAAAGAAAAGGCAAAGGAAATGGCTCTGGTCCATTTAGATACAAAAAAACATTCTGCATTAAAAGGTCGATTTCGACAAAAACGGATATTCAACAAACCAATCCTATAGCGACGATATTGATTTGCTCTTTCTCGTTTCAAATTGAATTATAAAAAATTCTCAAATCAAATATATTAATAAATTATAAATAATATACATTCATGCTATTCATCAGCATCCTTCATACAAAAACCGGTGGTAATATCGATTTCCAAAAAATATGTAGCATTGATCTATGCATTACATTTGTAGAAAGTGTGTTAATGCTAGTGTATTATTTATCATGTAACTTATCACTATTCAAATCAAACAAATCCCTGTGTGAACACGACAGACGCGTCAGTATTAGCACTCTATAGGAAAATGACAGGTAATGGCAGGTCACCATTAGGCAATAATGGGAGGGAGGGAAAAAGTAGGACCAGTCGTTGTGAATGTATCGGCTTTCAACTTGAGTCGGTAATGACCAATACCAACAATAAATTGAGGGCATACAAACTTTTATTTATTGATGCAGAAATGCAATTAATGAAATCAATAATACAAAATACTACTATTTATATATTTAATTTAACTATGGCATATAACACGTTATTATTATGATCTCTGAACAGATTTAGCGGTAAGGGAAAAACCAGTAGGTGTGTATATTTTTCGTGGAAACAAACTTTAAAACTAAAACATGATCTCATGTTGTGAATCTATTTAGATTTACTGCAGTGGCGAAGGGTGGAGGTAAGCTGTTAAGATCCGCCATAAATAGTGCACATTAAACTTTGTCAGTCATACGTATTTGTTTTCATTGAAATATGACTACAATTTACAGATGGTGTTGGTTAATTTATAAAATACAATTAAACCCTGCGAAAACCAAGCCATAATAGATAATATTCAAAAAATACTCGTCTATCTATAAAGTATCTATAATTATGCACTTAAATCATACATAACTTTGAATATTTTATAGATAGAGTAATATTTTTTATCTATTATGGTTTGGTTTAGGCAGGGCTTAATGAATTTAAAAACAAATGAACCAACAATATGTGTAATATATATTCTAAATACAACGAAATCAGATAGGTATGAATGAAAAGGTGTGCTCAATTTTGTCGTATCGCCCAAAATATACCAAAACGATTGTCGTTTGGTTTAGGCAGGGTTTAATAGATTTTTAAAAACTAACCAATACAATCTGTAAATTATAGTCTCAACTCAATAAAAACAAATACGTACGACTAACAAAGTTTAATGTGCACTATTTATGGCGAATCTTAATAGCCTACCTCCACCCTTCGCTACTGAGATTTTGGTAATTATTATGTTACGTAGTTTTGTCAACTTATCGTTTTTCTTATCAGACCTAGTATTTTCAATAAGCATCTAGCGTTGTTGCCGACCGTAATATAATAATAGCATCTATACTATATTAATTTGGTCCACTTACTATGAATGATAAGAAAAGGGTATATATATATATAATACCTACACCAAAAGTACAATAATTTCACATTTTATTTGTGTGAAATACTATCAATTTTAAATCGGCATGGCAAATCATTTTTTATATAAACACTAATTTTTGTCTGTATATATTTAGACCAAAATATGTGTTTACTTATGTTTTACTATTGTCTTATAGCCAATGACATTATTAATAGACAACGCACTCAGTACAGTAGCTAGCAAGTAAATTCGTGCATAGCGACATTCGCACATGTATAGGTAGACGTCACGCAATTTCCATTATGCGATATCACGCATCGGGAATTTTTAGCAATATTACCTTTATTGTAATGGCGTTAGAACAGTGTTTCTAGTGTCAATGTTCATTTTAGCGAACCCGTTCGAACCGAACCATTCGGCAGACCCGACAAAAAGCATCGGGAATGTATAGCAATATCACCTTTATTGTAATGGCGTTAGAACAGTGTTTCTAGTGTCAATGTTCATTTTAGCGAACCCGTTCGAACCGAACCATTCGGCAGACCCGACAAAAAGCAACGGGAATGTACAGCAATATCACCTTTATTGTAATGGCGTTAAAACAGATAATGCCATTCGGCAGATCCGACAAAAAAGTGAGTGTCATTTTTTTTCTAGATGCTTCGTCCATATTAATGTCATTGCTTATAGCCCGTTTATACGTGCATGGATTTACTGCTGACAGTACGTATTATCGCGGCCACATTAAGAAAATGCACGTGTAAATGTATTATCTTGAAATTTGCAAGAATGCATGCATGTATCAAAATATTTCAGAAGTTTCTGAATTTTCACCCGACAATTGGAACTTGCATAACGTATGCGCATGCGCAGTATAACGATAGTGTAGCACGATAGTGATGATAGTAGTAGAATTTTCACGATCAGTGAAATAGCACCATATAATGACTTACACTTGAATAATGATATTGGCGAGACAGTCAGCACTTTTACGTGTAAGCGGTCATTATTGCGACAGTTTAATTTACATACTATTGACATGCCAGTAAATCCATACACGTGTACAGGCACTATTAGATATGTTAGATATATATTATCTTAGTTTATCTTAGTTTTAACTTAAGCGTCAATGACATTGAGCTACTTTACGAGCTGCTTGTTGGCGAATTTACAATCTGCCTGTAAAGTCGCCCAGTGTCATCATAAAACAAGCTAACAAGCAGATTGTAAACAATCTACCGAGAAAAGTTGAAAGCCGGTCAACTTTACACGCTACACGCCGGCGTGTGGGCCTACTGCGTCTGCGCAGCAGAGACCTCGCGGTAAAAAACGAACTACGTTCTGTCAAAACAGTAGCTGGAATGGAAAGTTTTGTGTATCATCACAATCGCAGTAGCTGAATTGCCCGCTTTTAAAATCGCCAACAAACAGCTCGTAAAGTAGCTCAATGTAATTGACGCATTGGTAGAATTTAAAAACAAAATGAACCAACATTATGTGTAATAATATGTATTCTTAATCCAACGAAAGCAAATAAAAATGAATGGAAAAATGTGCACAACTTTGTCGCATCGCCCAAAACTATTGTGGTTTGGTTTAGGCAGGGTTTAATTGATTTTTAAAAACTAACCAATATCATCTGTAAATAATTGTAGTCTTAGTTCAATGAAAACAAATACGTATGACTAACAAAGTTTAATGCGCACTATTTATGGCGGATCTTAACAGCCCACCTCCACCCTTCGCTACTGCCGTATTGTATTAAATAAATGTATAATCAATAACTGGCACTATGATAGGAACTCGCAAGATCGTGCCGTGGCCTGACTATAGACGCCAACACAAATTTACAATACGGTCAATACGCACCCTTGTTAGAATGTATAATTTGTTCATCCACATTTCTTCGTGCCTCTGGATGTATTTACGCTCGCGGGCATATCGTTCGGAAACCCTGATCTTGGCCATAATCAACAGTAAGGTGATTACATCATCACACCATTCCGTGACCATTTTTGCTTTCACTCAACAATGAGAAAATTTACATATTTATACGTTTCAGCATGGCATTGCATTCATTCTGACAATATCATAATATGCATAAAAATGCAACAACTGTGTGTATTAATATGTACTCTAAATATGTATATTACGAGGTTAATGGGCCCACTAAGCCACACCCGGTCTTAATCGAGCGTATCACGAAATCCTAATTTTGACATAAAGCATCATAATTTGTTTATGACTGAGAATGTATCAGTGGATCTATTCTATACTTATCGACCGCTAAAGTGATAAAGTGATAAATATTATCAAACTTAGGGTAGGTTTGTATCAAAGTATAAGCACTTATTGTAACAATTGTAATTGGTTGTAATTGTTGCAATAAGTGCTATATTTTAACAGCAGCAAGTGAGATGTGAGGTGTGTGATTGTGCTAATACTTTGATACAAACCTACCCTAAGTTTGATAATATTTATCACTTTAGCCGTCGATAAGTATTGAATCCACAGGAGCAGTTACTGAGACATCGCTATGCACTCAAGTGTGCTTTGATTGAATTTAGATGAGTTTAAATTAAAAGGGCCGATAAGAGAGTGGAGCACAAAGAGCCAAACATTAAAAACTTTTTAAAATAACAAAACATAATACTAAACTGCCGACTAAATTAAGTAAATAGATCTTCACGTTGACATGTTAACCTTTATATTGAACATTTCGCATTGCAGATTCATTCTAGGCAAGCTTTGCGCCTGTGATCTAAAATTTATTGGTCAGGGCTGTACTTAGATAAAAACGCTTTACAATGGTATTACAAGTCAAAAAGAAGTTTTTTTTATACAATGATCCTTCATTATTTTGATATAGCAAATAACAATAGATACCTACCTAAGTAAGTAATCAAAACGTAATTTATTGTAAAACAGGCTACACTTTTTCTTTTTTAATTTATAAAGAATGCTGCCAACGCAGAAAGTATTAATGTTACTTAGTGATTATTTAGAGCCTGCCTTAATAAATACGATAAAAAATGAACCTTTATTATTGGCGTATAATGGCGAAGAAACGTTTATTTAACATGTAGTGTTTACTTAAGACTATACTTCAGCTGGGGCACGGTCTAAAACGATCGTGACTACGCGACGCGAAGATTGTGCAAACGACGCGTGCAGAACAAAACATAATTTGTCATATAAACATAAATTCAACATGCGTCCATTTAATGTTATGTTTATTGTTCTATTACTAATAATAATAATATATTCATTGACATTGTTTTCTTTTTCAAGTAAATAGGTAACGTTTTTTAGTCATCTTTACACGATTTAAGAATTAATTCCCCCGTCACCAACACAAAACAAATTGACGTGTTCACAGCTCGACTTTCGCTCTCCGATTGCCAGCCAGTCCGAAATTTCGTCACACCTATAGTTGAAAATTATTTGCCGTTTCACTGAAGTACCGGGCGAAGTGCTGTGTGAAGGTCGAAAAATGAGAATTTTGAGTATCATTAGCCTAAATATTCTGTAGACATTCAAGGAAAAACGTTTAGGTATGTATGTCGCTTCAGTGGCACACCCAGGATTTAGTATTGGGGGAGGCCAAGGAGGAGAATGTAAAGTAGTCCCATAGGATATTTTTCTTCCTCACAGCCTAATTTCTCGTTTATCGGTATTTTGTCTATTGCACTCGGTGTACCTACACCATGGTCCCCACATCCTGAAACGGGTCCTCAGGCTACGATATTTGGCGGGCCCCCTACCTACCGCTAAGATTAAAGGCAGTGTGAAACACTACATTAACGTTCTTCAAATTGTGTTTCAGTTCAAATTAAGGGTACTTATACAGTGAATTATTGGCGATTTTTAATACATCTACTTTACATAATAATCAAAAAATATATTGCACAATTATATATGTAATTGTAAATGTTCAAGGCCATGAAGCATAATAGCGCCGCAGGCGACTTTTTTTACTATTAAAGCTAATTTATGATATGTGTTTATCTCACTTATCTGGTCAACCCTACACGCCGGGCCCCCCACAGCCCGGGCCCGGGTCAGCCCTCCCCAGCCATGACCTACACCACTCCGGAATTCGGGTGGACACCGAGAATTTTTTGACAGTTCCATTAGGGATTGTGTTTCTAAAAAAAACTGACAGTTGACAGACATAGTGCTTCGAAATTTTTGTGTTAGAAATTAAAATCTAAGAAATTTTTTTAAAAAGGGTGCTGGAGAATTATTACAAATCATTTTTTTGCCGTGTCTTTATTTGTCTAAGCCCAAAGGTAGGTATAGTTTGTTGGCTTTCAATTTCAATGTTTAAAATCATTCTGATAATTTTCATTTTTGGGGGGTGCCAGGGCCCCTTGGCCCCTCCCCTGGGTGCGCCACTGTGTCGCTTTAATATTTTGTTTTATCTTATAAATTAACAGTTAATGATCACATAACAATAATATATTACCTAATACCATAAAAGAGTATTATTGTGAACGTTGTCGTGTTAAAAATGAGAATCAAGCCATATTATTTGGTAAATCTCATCAAATTTAACAGATTATCGTCAAATATATTCGGTACCCACGATGGCCGAGCGGCTTAAGCGTCGGCTCATAATGTCTTGGGTCCCAAGTTCGAATCCTGGGACTGAAAAATACATATACTGTTTTTTTCAATGTGTCTTTATAGTCAGCGTGCGGACCTAATAGATTAAACAAGTGGCTAACATCCATTTCTCGTAAAAATAAAAATGTGTGCTAACAAATTATATTATATATTGTCGTACTAAGGAATGAAACAAGATTTCTTTTTCAAATTTTCGGTAAAATGAAATCATTTTATTAAGTACCTAACCTACCTACCTACAGTTCCTTGAAATTTGAAATAGAAGGCAAAGACATATTAATTTGTTTTTATTCAGTGTCTATTCTTGGAATATTATACATACTTACATAGTATACCTGTTTTTTGATAACTTCGTACAAGAATACAATATTTTATGTAGGCAGTCATCAAATCTATACTATAATTTGAAGAATATATTTGGATGTTTGTACTGTCCTTCGGTTTTTCTTTATACAAATCCACACGCGCAGTTGGATTTCGACAACATTTGGACAGTAGACGGAGGCCGACGAGTCGGAGTGCCTGGTCAGGGTCTTAAATTTCACCCGTTGCACCCCGGAGACAGTTTTACAGTTTTTGCGGAAAATACCGCCCTGAAACGCGGAAGTTAATGCTGCAACCCCCATATTTCATTAAAAATGTCGCTAGAATGTGTACAGATTTTCACAGCATCCGTTTTCATAACAACTTACTAAAAATACCAATAATTAAAAGACATTATTTGAAAATTATAAAAAAAATGTGATTGTCATCGATACATTTAATACTTATTAAGTCATAATTTCTGTTCTTCTAATTATTTATTTCATAAATACCTGCAGCAATTTTATCAGTTAATGTGGGTTTAATGATTTATTTCCTTCCAAACTCAATAATTATCCAGTATTAATTAACCTAACTATCATAATACTATTAGGTGGTGAAATTATTTTTCTATTCTTAATTATCAAATAATAATTGGGCTTCTAAGTGAATTACTGAGAATAGAATTGTTATAAATTAAAAACTTAATTTCGCCGGATTGGTTTTCTCAAAAAGCTTCTATGCGCGACTAAAGCGACTTTCTGTTATCGACGAGATCATGTACAATAGTTTAATAATTTATTCATATTGAAAGTAACTTTGACGATTTTCTACGTGTATTACGGGCTGTTTCCTTATTAGTCGCTTGTGTACTGGCCGAAAACAGCCGAACACAACCGTACCTACATCTAAAAGTTGACTTTTATGTTGTCGGACTATAACCTTTAATTACCACATTAATACTACCTACATATTTATAACACTATCATTAAACAAATATATATATATTTATATATATTATAAATATATATATATTTGTTACAAATATATATATTATCCTATACTATGTAAGTATGTATAATATTCCAAGAATAGACACTGAATAAAAACAAATTAATATGTCTTTGCCTTCTATTTCAAATTTCAAGGAACTGTAGGTAGGTAGGTTAGGTACTTAATAAAATGATTTCATTTTACCGAAAATTTGAAAAAGAAATCTTGTTTCATTCCTTAGTACGACAATATATAATATAATATAATATAATATGTATTATTCCGTTAATATACAATTTACTCTCAACTTACATAACGTCTAGTATTGTTTCAGTGTGAGTTACAAGGCATTGCAAGTATGTACTCGATTTTGTTCATCTCCGAGGTAGCTAGTCGTCTATTACCATATTATTACAAACAGTGATTCTCAATTTTTTCCGAATACATGTGAATAAAAGAATATTTTTTAATTTGTTTTAATGCTGTTTCTGTGTGTCATATAGTTAGTTTTACAGGGTCCTTGTGCTAGCGATCTTGTTAATTGATACAATATATATTTATATAAACCGACAACTCCAAGATCTTTGGCAGGCCCCCTTACATATCGCGAAGGTTAAGGATAGTGCGATGCTATACAGCATAATATGTTGTATTATATTGTATATAGGGATATATTGATAATTTTAACTAAAGCCCTCAAAAGTTCATCAAGTGCAAATAAGTCCGGCTGCAGAAAAAAGCTTCTTAAATTCAACGCTTGTACAGTCAACAATAATTATAGAATAATTAAACATTTTTGTCGCGGATATTTTCTATTTCGAAATAATATTATGATAATAATTCATCACGACAATTACTTACATAAATATATTTGATGAAATTTGTTTTATTATTTTTTCACCTCTGTTGGATTCACTCAATAGGTATATTTACATTTTGCCAGCATATAACTTATAATTCATTTTCAAAAACGTAAACGAGTGTGCTTTCTTAATACCGAAAATTCCGGTATTTTGTATTTTTAAAACCGGTATTTCGGTATTGATAAATACTGGAATACCGGTATTGCAATCACTAGTGAAGATGAGACGGCCTGCCTTATGTTTTGTACGCTATTTGGTGTTCGATTCTGGTGAATCTCTGAGTGACTCCGATGAGTTCGATGGGCTTCGATAATAAAAATTTTAGCTGGTCGTTAAGGCTATACCTCAGCTGAGACATGGTCTAAAAAGAATGTGACTAGGAGATGCGCGGATTGGGCAAATGACGCGAGCCGAGCGAAATATAATTTGTCATAAAAAATCAACATGCGTCCTTTTTATGTTAAGTTTACTATTATATTCATAATAATAATAGTATATTCATTGACATGTTTTCTTTTTTAAGTACATACATAAAATTTTTTAGTCATCTTTATACGATTTAAGAATATTTTCATCCGACGCCATGACGAAACAAATCGACGTGCAGACACCTCGACTGTCGGTCTCCGAATGGCAACGCGGCCGAAATTTTGTTCCACATAGAGTTGAAAATTATTTGCCGTTTCACTTATGTACGTTCTTAAGTTATTGTCCGTCGGGCTCCTGATCACTAGACAAATAAATTTTTGACTGGACACGGTGGATTTGATGCCAAGTTCTATGAGATTACATCTTTTACCTAACCACTATGTTCGTGTGGCAGAGAAATACAGAATCGTTATCCACATCGTCAGGGAATTTCCTCAAATGTGTACGGAAAGGGAAAGGATGCTCAGATCGGATCAGGTTGTTGTGCCTCCCAGGCCATCACCGATTGGCCATCACCACAAAGGCCAATTTAATTCCATCAAAAAAAAATTGCGGCGTCTTACTGCGGACATGAAGATCTCTTCACATAGAATGTCCGTCAGTGAATACTACTTTGTTTTTGTATTATTTCTTAAAAGTATTTATTTTTTACTTTTGTTAGTTCATCGTACTCTTCTCTCACATGGGCACTTTTGGAAGTCAATTTAAAAAAAGTACAATTGAGTGCGTGGCAACCTTAGTCATGGATAACTATTCTTGAGATATTCCCAGGCGCAACGAGCTGCTGATGCTTCACATCCAACGTAGAGCCTCTTGATACGCTCGATTAAGTCCGAGTCTGGTGCAAGGTGGCTGGTTTGGTGGTCTATGTTTGTGTTGTCCGTCTGAGGCCTTCATATTTCGTAATATATTTTTTGCATTTTGCTCTTCTTACTAAACCCCAGGAACTGTTACAGCAATAATTATAATTTATTTTAATGGAATATAGTCTTTATTTATATGTGAATTATATGTTATTATCGTAATTTCATTAAATATTAAAAATCACGGAAGTATATGATGAAGAACATGTATATGTTTTACCCAGTCTGTCAAAAGGTTTCCGACCACTGATGTAGAGTATATTTTTTTGTTACTTACATTAAGGCGATGTCCTTAGTCCAAATTAGCGATAAAATGTGACTTTAACGCCATATATTTATATTTAAAGGCATCTACCATGAAGTAACTGTTCGGTTATCAGGAATACAGCGGAAAACACATTTTGAAAATAGCCGATATTATTTGTTAGGCTAACTAAACCTAACCTAACCTAACCTAACACAACCTAACCTAACCTATATCGGGTATTAAAATGTGTTTTCCGCTGTATTCCTGATAACCGAACAGTACCGAATATTTTTTATGTTGAACATGTCAATATATGGGAATTTTTTCCCATAGGCTGATTGTCGGAAATCCTTAACCATTGCCCGATTAAAAATAGCCAAATTTTATGTAAAATCTCATCGATATATTTTTATTTCACGAAAATGTAGGATTTTCAAAATAAATGATATACTTAACCGGGGTTTTGATAGTTAGCCCCATTTATAAATTCTGTGACGGCAAGCTGGACACACCTCATTTAGACGTTAAGACACGAAAAATATCCTTGGACACCGCCATCTTTAGATTAATAAAGCCTGAGCATAACTTTTTGCATAAGCAACGATTGGTCCACTGCCATACTATTTATTGATAACGTACTTGCAAGCAGAGCTTGGTATTATATAATGACTGAAGAGTATAAATAAGTTATTAGTTATTGTCGTTTAGAATCGACTGTCACATTGACAAACGTCCTAGTGTATTATAATATTATTATACACAGAAGAAGTTTACTTACTTTGATCGTCATTTCCAATTATTAATAACACAGAACCACCAAATCAGATGAACTCGAAGGTCTCCAAGATACGTTAAAATAATCTGAAATAAATCTGAAACTAAGAATACTCCGACAAGTGAACACGATAGACGCATCAGTGATAGCACTCAGACAATGACAGGTCATCCATAGACAACGGGAAGGTAGGACCAGTCATGAATGAATCGACTTTCCTCTTCAGTCGGCAATGCCTTGGATCATCCAAATCCTTCATGGTTAAAACACGTTTAATATTATAGAACAAAAAAGAGTAGGTACCTACATTTGTATTTGAAAAAAAAAACGCTATACTGCATTGTTTTTTGGGAGGGGCATAACCAAAGGTCCCTCCAAGGGTAAATTCGACCCATTAAACTCCTTCGTATTGTCAGTTGTATTCACGGAATACAGTCCTCTCTCAGTAATCCACCACCTCAAAAACCAGACAAGGTGTCGAATCAGTGAAAGCGACGGATGATAGTACATATAATATACAATATGTTATAAATTAAAACAGGTATATCGTAAAAATAGTTTTTTTGAGAAATTTGTACTAGAAATTTAAGGTTTTATTTATAATTAAAATCAAGTAACATATTTATTAAACAATACATATTTATAAACCAAGTTTATTAACTAAATATAGTTAATCAATCAGGCAGAAATTCTTGAATTGCTTAGGATTCCTGGCTTTCCCTATGACCAAAAGCATCATCATTTTGTGTGTCCCGGTTGCATTGGAGCACGGCATAATTGTGAGCGGTCCTAGGGCACTTTCCTCCCTGGTAAATTACTTTCTTCGCGATGAACGTACGTTTTACGAAAGAGAAGTTTCCAAAATAAGCCCGTCTCATCTGCGTTGTATACTTGTACGCGGTGGACTACTTGACAATCGAATACTGGCGAATTATAGTTCGTCATATATATATAAATCAACCTTTGTATACCTACCACCCACTTTTGTATCTCTGTTAGTAGTAAAATTTTCTAACCGCCCACCGGTTCCACAGTAATGGTGATTTTTAAAGTAGGAAAGTAACTTTACTTCATAAAATTTATAAAGCAGAGTTACAGCATATAATAATATTTAAGTACCAAATGCTTTATGTCAGACTTTCGCTAAGTTTGCCAGAATAAATCTTTATAAAACAACTTACTGTAGTTAAATCTATATTTTTATTTATACTTTGCACACGTAGAAGCATGAAGTCTGATGAAATTATATTTAATTAATTAAATTATTAATGAGAACGAGAACTGATGCTGCGAAACTAAATACTGGATATTTGCTAATTTTTAAAACTCCTACCGCCCACCAATGAAGCTGAAACGCCCACTAGTGAGCGGTAGGGACCAGGTTGACTACCCCTGTTGTAAACAATTGATTTCCTGTCGACTTGGCCGTCCTGATAGATGCCCGTGCGGAAAATTAATTTCTCGCAAAAAATTGGATTATGTTGACTACATTTATGATTTTCCCCAATTATCAATCATTTTCCAGCCACCGATCTGATTTTTTATGTAAATCATCCACGTTGTCGCGGCTCACATGTTGATCGTCAAAGCCTTACATCACGTCGATAGCCTTTGAAACATTTGCAAACACCTTAATAATATACCTACTTACCTGTCCAGTTCACGATTAATCAGCTTTATTCTGATTCCAACATACCTGCCAGTCGACTACGCGAACTCACACCTGTACGTTGTATGAAAAATATTATTGTCAGTGTACCTAACTACTTACATTTTTGACATAAAAGTATTTGATGTCAATTTAATTACCCGTTCTATGTATGTTCATAATGACAGTGGTCAAAGTTATACAAAACTCAATTGAAATTAGCGATGGAATATTGAATACGTTTTTGTACTACCATTCGACATTTATTATTGAATTACGTGTGTTTAGTAGTAGTATTACATCTCGTTTAAAAAAAAAAAAAAAAAAAAACAATACTATGAATTAGTTTGAAGTACATATTTTTAATGAAATAAATAACGTATTTTTGTGTCATTCTGTACCTTTTAAGGGTTTACAATCCCACTCTAGTCAGTAAATTTCTTGATCCTGAAATTACGAGATTGAAAATGTTTAAATCACGGAATTTCGACCATGGTTTTAAATTATGATTATTGACAAAAATGTACATGTACATGTAAAAAGTATAAAATAAATAAAGTGTAATATAAAATTTAGTTTAATATAATTATATGACAATAAGTTATATTAAACAATTTTGACACCAAAAATACCGTTAATCTATCACAGTATTACGGAATCGTAAAATCCATAATTATCATATTAAAATATGTGAAATACAAAAGTGAAACTAAATGTGAAACTTCTTACATTATGCATTTTGTGTTTGTTTAATATATTTAAATATTATAATTATTGGTTAACAACATAGTAATATTATGTCGGTATCAAACACTAAAAAAAATGTGTTTTTTGTTTGTTTTTGTCCAATCTCGGGATACCGGGATTATAAAATTTGTCAATTAACAGCAGCAGGTAGGTACATATAAGATGGATCGAAAAATAGTATCAATATTAAATAAATATGTGAGCATAATAATTATGATTATTATAATTAATTACCTACTGCACACCTGGTCAATTAACATAAAATACGGTTTCAGCCAGGATGTTTTTTGTAAGGATGATGATGCTGTATTAGTTGTCGCAGCTGCATAGATGTTTTCCCAAACTCCTTTCACTTTTTTGTCTATAAAATAAATAAAAAAGAAAACAAAAATAATTTCAACCATAAAAGCCATACCAAATGAGTTTTGCATAGACAACCTTTTCAATTAGTATAGAATGTTTAATATATTATTATTTTTTATAAAAATACAAGAGCTACTAGTATGTAACATAATTACAATGATTATATTCGGGATAATCGTAATTACATATCTCTAACTGAATGTCAACATCTCTGTCAGTATTTTTTTATTACATTTTCTTTAATAATTATTAATGATTACGTAAAGGTATCTATAATCTTATACAAATTATAATATTATTATAACTCCACTGTCGTTTAATCGTACATAAATGTCAGTATATCTATAAATAAAACGGTGTGTTCAATCTTTCAAAATGTTTAATTTCAGTGTTGTATTTTTTAGTATTAAGTAATTGACTCGTACACAATGGAGCCACGTTCTTGGAAATGGTGCTCGGTAGTGCTAATTATATTTCTGTTCTACTGTTGTGGGATATCGTCGCAGCAAAAAAGTGGCGCTGGTTCTGGAAATGATGGAAACCGTAAGTGTAAATCAGCCATAAAATTAACCGATGATAGTAATTATAAAACCTTGTCTAGACTACTTGCATATTATACCTATAGGTATGCTCAGTGACGTCCCGGGGGATAGGCAGATTGAGGGTCGCTTGAGGGCGGCAGTTACCCAAAAGGGCGGCAAATTGAAGTGAAGCATTAGGTATACATAGAAAGCTAACTAAACTTAGTAATAACGGAAATATCTTTCCATTAAAAAAATCACCTCACTGGTTGGAAACAAAATATATTGGTAAATGTGCCGCTGAGGTGGACATGAGATTTTACAACTTTCTTTTTAGGCCAAACCAAACCTAACCTAACCTAATCTCACCTATCCCAACCTAATATTACCTCATATAATCTTAGTTTGTGATAATGGTGTATCAAAATGTATGAAAATGTCAAATTTTCAATTAACGATTATTGGATCGAAAAGCCGATGCGCCGATAGAAAAAGGTATTTATTATAATTGTCTACATGGAATAAACCGTTTTCGTAAAAAAAAATATATTAGCTCGTGTCCACCTCTGCGGTACAATTACCAATATATTAATTAGATACTATAAAATTTTGAACAGGACTTTATTTTTTGTCGGGTTTGCGATGTCTAGTTTACTTCCGTTGTCTTAGACGTCACGTTCTTTGTTAACAGCAATGACACGTGCATACCGAATTTAAAATGTATCCAAATATTATGTTTGCCAATCGCTCGCGAGTTTTCGAAGTTGTCAGGTGTATTTTTAAATGTACCAATCTGAAACCGTAGACTCGCAATATTGGCTATTGAAGCAGAAATGGCATTTAAATTAGATTTAGTGGTATACTTTGTTAGTAATGTATCCATACAACACATTTATTAGATATTGGAGTCATGAAAGAATGATAAAAAGTACTATATAAAAAAATGTGGCGGCATTTTGGCACTGCCTAGGAGCGGCATTTGATCTCAGGACGTCACTGGATATGCTCGCTAGAGATACCTATGCGTTACGTGAACCACAGTCTACTCGTTTGGTGACCTTGTACTGACCATTAGTTGTGTACCTACCTACACTGGGACTGGTATTAATTATTAGCAGTAGAAATAGACAGCGCCATGCTAATTTAAAAAAAACATTGTTTCATCACAACTTAGGTACACTTAATAACACATTTTTCATAATTTGATTGCAAAAAAATTAACAAATTATAAAAATCCAAGAAATATGATTATTGCTGTTTTTGTAATACTTATAGGAAAAATGTTCTCAAGGTGAGTTCCAAACTGTCAGTGCGTTGGAGCTTTGCGTTTTTGAAAACTGCAACTGATGATTTTGAGATAATTTAAAGAATTTATAAATTTTTTGGTTGTTCTGGATTGTTGGCATACCTATATTGTTTACTCAAATCTAATTTCTTGCATTGCGTTTTATTAAATTTGAGTTAATGTAGATCAGTGGGTCTATTCTATACTTATCGACCGCTAAAGTGATACGCCCACGGTGGCCGCGCGGCATAAGCGTTGGACTATAATGCCGTGGGTCCCAGGTTCGAATCCTGGGTCTGGCAAGTACACATATTGTTTTTCAATTTGTGTGTGTCAGGGTATGGACCTAATAGGTTGAGCAAGTGGCTGACATCCATTTCTCGTAAAAAACAAAATCTGTCAATACAAACCTCCCCACTCTGTGGAGGCCCATATGATCCTATCAGGATCGGACATGGTCGGAGAGAAAAAAGTGATACAGTGATAAATAGTATCAAACTTAGGGTAGGTTTGTATCAAAGTATCAGCACTTATTGTAACAATTACAATACGTTGGTTTTAATTGTAATTGTTACAATAAGTGCTAATATTTTGATATAAACCTACCCTAGGTTTGACAATATTTATCACTTTAGCGATCGATAAGTATAGAATATACCCACAGGGGTGACGAAGCTTTTCCTGTCGGAAGGCCGCATTAATGTATCGTAAATCAAATAAGGCCGCATTTAAGATACATAAAAAAATGCATGCACAGTCATCCCTCAATGTACGCGGTAATAAGCCGAAAAATTAAACCTATATAAAAATAATAGATTTTTGTGAAATAATTAGTCATTTTGAGAACAAAAAAGTTGTTTTTAGATCCCCCGATGTCCTTTTAAATTGAAGCCGGACCCTGGTATCCAGTCTGCGAGTTATCAGAGTACCCATTATTGTTAAAGCTATCTTTATAAAGAACTAGATGCTATATAGATGCATAATAATTAAATTAAAATTGAAATCTGTCGAAAATAGTTGACGCATAGTGTCAAATCGTTTTTTTTGTACAATGATGAGACCAATAAATGTTTTATGTTTTTTTAGGTTTTTGATTTAAAGACATTTGAATTTAGGTTATTGTATCGAATATTTAATAACTTCTTAAAAATGTCTACTGCTTATTATATTCATCTGAAACTGATTAATTAACGTTATGTCTCACAATCAATGATATTATTAACGTCATTGCTCACAATGAATCATTAGTGCCTACCTACATACTTCCGCATCGTCCTTATAAATAAAAAACCTGTTTTTTTTATATTTCCGGTGACTTACTGTGGCTTAAAGACATGGGAATAATAATAAATATTAGCATTTTACAAGTTGATATAAATTCGACCTCCACTGGCAACAGTGTTGCCAAGTTGCTGTCATTCACCAAAAAATACTAGATTTTTTAAGTGTCTTGAAAACGAATTTAGTATTTTACAACTAATAAAATAAGTAATTCAATTACAAATTAACACAGGTGAGAAAATAATTAGTCATCATTTTGTATTTAACATTTTTAGTTTATTCACGAGAGAGCATAAAATACCAGTAAGTATGTTAATTTTCAAGCAAATCTGGTATTATATTCTAGATTTATTGTGACAAGTTTGAATGTATTTTCGATGTCGAAAAACGCTAGATTTTTAGCTAGAACTTTACTAAAAATACCAATTAAAAGAGATTATCTAAAAATTATAAAAAAATGTGATTAGGTCATCGATATATTTAATATGTATACTATCGTAGTAGATTTTTGGGTTTCCACCGCGTGTCCTTCTTTCCATGGCGTTTCGGAATCGTTGCAGATGCCTTTATCTGCTCTGCAACGAGCCCGAAACGTCGAGGAAAGAAGGTAGAAGGACACACAGTGGAAACCCAAAAATCTACTACGATAAAAAACAACCGTGAAAGCCTCAAACATTTATACTGTTCACTTCTTCTTATTAACTCATAATTTGTGTTCTCCTAATTATTTAATTAATACATACCTGCAGCAATATAATCGACAATTTGGGTTTCATGATTAATTTCCTTCCAAAATCAATCCAGTATTAATTAACCTAACTATCATACTAGGTACCTACTAATAATTAAGAGGTGAAATTATTTTTTTATTACAACGTTTTCATTAGGTCGTATTCTTATTTGTCCGGTACAAATCTTGCAATCGATTTTTAATTAACTTCTCGACTAGCTAGACATTTGAAACTTTTAGAATATATATTATCAGAACACGATGCCAATGCATTTTTTAATACTTTTAGCCATCTTTAAGTAGAATTAAATTCATTTTCAGTCAATTCTGTTTTATATGAAAAGTTATTTTGGAAGAAATACGTAATCCAATCCAATATTATTGGTTGCTAGGAAATTATTAATATATACGTGCGTTACTATGGAAATCAAAGAGTGTCAAAATGACATTTCAGTATTATTTCTTTTTTTTCGACCATGCCCGATCCTAATAGGATCATAATATTGCCTCCACAGAGTGGAGGTTTGTGTTAAAAGATTATGTTTTTTACGAGAAATTGATGTCAGCCACTTGCTCAACCTATTAGGTCAATACCCTGACTCACACACAAATTGAAAAACGGCGTGATAGTCCAACGCTTAAGCCGCGCGGCCACCGTGGGTGTCATTATTTCTAACAACTACATTTTTTTTTTTGATCCTTTAAGCTAGTCAAGTCAAGTTTATATGATTCAACAGAAAATTTAAAAACTAAAAAAAGTTGTAAGTATATAAAAAGTTCTTTTCATCTTGTAATTATCATTGTTAATTATCGAATAATAATTGGGCTTCTAAGTCAATTGCTGAGAATAGAATTATTGTTACAAATTAAAATCAAATTTCGCCAGATTGGTTTTCTCAAAAAATTACAACACAAAAAAAAATTCTACACACGACGAAAGCGACTTTCTTTTATCGCCAATGCAGACAGTAATTTAATAATTTACTCATATTGAAAGTAACTTTGATGATTTTCTACGTGTAATATGGGCTTTTTCCTTATTAGACGCTCGTGTACTCGCCGACAATATAGCCGAACACAACCGGACATCAAAATATTCAGTTTTATGTTGTCGGACTATAGCAAGAAAAACGCTGACTGGCAATGCAGCATAATAAAATAATATTTTATGTTAATTTAAACTGGCCATGAAAAAATGTATTATATTTCGTAATGCTTGCATACCTATATTTAATTTGTAGAGTCAGAAAATACATTTTATTAGACATTAAGACATTTTATCATAATTAGTTTATTATTTTCGTAACGTACCTATACTTCAATTATGGGGAGTAATCGACGTATAGGTATTACTGGATAAAGGCCACCAGTTTGACTATTTTCTCAGTGGCGAAGAGTAGAGGTAGGCTGTGGAGATCCGAGGTTAATAGTACACACTTTGTTAGTTATACTTTTATTTTCATTGAACTTAGAATACAAACTACAGATGGTATTGGTTAGTTTTTAACATTCACTTAAAAACCCTTAATTATCGGTCAGGCACATTTACGCAAAGCCAGTGGATGCGAGCTTCAGTCCCGCTAGGAGTCGTAATTTTTTCAAAGATATTTCTGGTAGGAATATTTCTGAGATATTTTTAAATTATGTACAGTAAAAACGAAACGATAATGCGGTCGGTCGATAGAGTGCGTGCGTATGGGGAGCCGTGATAAATGCCTGGCTGCCGATGACCGCGTATTCGTATGTATACGTACAGTGACGTCCCTAGACAAAATGCCGCCCCATGGCAGCGCCAAAACGCCGCTTTTTTTTTTATCATCCTTTCATAACTCTAATATCAAAGAAATATATTATATGGATACATTATGTACCTACTTACAAAATAATATACCACTAAATCATACAAAATTAAATTTATAAATATTTTCCCCCCAAAAGTGGGATTTTTTGACATTGGTAATACAGTGGCTTCTTACACATTGCGAACCCGACAAAAAATATAGTCATGTTGAACCTTTGTTAATTAATACATTTTGTTTCCAACCAGTGAGCTGATTTTTTAACGGAAAGATATTTTCATTATTATTAAGTTTAGGTAGCTGTTTCTATATATACCAAATGATTCTACTCGATGTGCCTTCCTTCGAGTAACTGCCGCCCCCAAGCGACGCTCAATCTGCCTACCCCCACGGGACGTCACTGTATACGTACATTATACAATCGACGAACCGCATCATTGTTTCGTTTTTACTGTACATTATTATGATTGTCTCAATTTCTTCAACTTCAATTTAACATATTTTAATCATAATTTTCATTTCAAATGATCGCATCTAAAAACATTAAAAATATTGTTTGTAAATTAAAAAATAAACATACAATTTATAAAAAAAATGTGCATTCTTTGAAAGCCAGATTTTTATTAGTACCTGCCTACATCGTATTTTATAAGTAAATATTTTTATCGCAAGTATTTCATGACGTGACAATACTATTTCTGAAAAATTATTCATAGTTTTATCCATATTTAACAAAATAACTATTTATATATACAAAAAAATATAATGTATATACTTAACTTGAATCTATGGGGCTAATTTTTGACATCGTTGATAAGTAAACTTGTTGAATCTGGGCGAAGAAAAATCCTCAAGGGATCCAAAAGCATCCAATGCATTCTGAAATAGTGGCCGTTAATAGTCGTTGGCCTATATTATGTTATTATGTATTCCAAGATGGGGCAGGTACTAGGGATTGCAATTCCGAATGAATATATCAATACCGGTATTCGTCAAAACATATTATAGAAAAAAGAAGTAACCTATCAATAAATATTATCATGTATTAAAATTTATGTATAACACTATGTTATAGCAACCTAAAATATCTACCTACATTTATTATATTGACCTTTGTAAATACGTATTTATCATAATATTTTAGAACTGCTATTTTTTACAAATACAAGTCCGGGTACAAAAAAAACAAACAAACAAACAAAGTTCAATAGTAAAGTTATAAAATAATTGGAAAAATTTGCCACGAATGTTTTTTTTTTGAAATATGTTTATTCATCGCGACAATTCTATAAGTATATTTGAGGGATTTTTTTTAAAATCTTTTAACTTTTGTTAGTTTCAGTCAATATATTTGCGTTTCGGCAGCATACAACTTATTATTTTCTTTCGACCATGTCCGATCCTAATAAGATCATATGACCCCCCACAGAGTGGACGTTTATATTAACAGATTTTATTTTAAAATGGATGTCAGCCACTAGCTAAACCTATTGGGTCCATACTCTGATTCATACACAAATTGAAAAACAATATGTGTACTTGCCAGACCCAGGATTCGAACCTGGGACCCTCGACTCTATAGACCGGCGCTTATACAACTTATACACTAAATATAATATACAGTATAGTAGTAAGTAATGAAAAAATAACATTAAATTCATTTTTGAAAAACAGATACGTGTATGCTTTCTTATTACCTACCTACCGATTTAGAAATACCGGTATTGCAATCCCTAGCTGGTACCTCATTGGCTGTTAATGGCGACCAATACTTTTTGATGATCCGGGATTTCTATTGGCCTCAATTGTAAGGTATGAAAAACATTTATTGTTCCAACACAATGGCTACATAATCTAAATGCATTTCCATATACATACCCGGAGACTATGGATTTACGTCACAGAACAGATAATAAATATAATACCGATAGGCAATATTCAATACGCCGCATGGTGAAGCAGGCTTTTGAATGTGTGAGTGTCCAACGAAAATGAAGCACGCATTATGCATGTGCAATAGTGTGTGTAATACACCAACATTAAATGAGCGTAAATGCATAAACCGAGAGCAGTTTTTAGTATTCGACGTAAAACGTATTCTTAACACGTGTGTAATTTTAACCAGGATTCTTCCTTACTCGAGTCGGTTACCTGCTATCGCCTTACCCGTTGTGTATTTCAGTTCCCATTATTTCTGAGTTCCCTGATTTACGTTCAAAGATCGCTGATTCTTAATAAAAATAAATTAATATCTTAAAAAGCGTCGGTCTTTACTTGATGAAACTTGATAAAAAAATACTAATCACTATAATATAGTTTTAATATACAAAACGATTGTATTGAAACAGGTTTAAAAAGAAAATGAAATGTGCAAATTTACTCAAGCATGTATTGCATAATATTTATACTGTATACCTGTTCGATGAATAATATGTTATATGTTTTGTACATATTATTGATATATTACCTATTAACCTGAATAATATGGTGTTGTATTATTACCGAATGTACCGAAACAATAAAAAAAAAATCAGATCCATGATAGCTTAGCTAATCATGACATCCTGTAGGTACGTAAGGATGTGCTAACGACAAAAAACTATCAATAGTTTAGTGATGTCATTACTAATCTCTAACAAAAATATGTATATCTCAAATCGATACTGTCTATTATTGATTAATTTAATAAAACTCAATTTTTTTAAGTATTTATTCCACTTTTATTATTTAATAAATTTGAACGGGTTTCGTCCGGTTCAAAAGGACATTTTCAACATAATAAATAATAAAAGTGGAATAAGTATCTACAAAAAAAAATAATTATTAAATTAAATATTAAATTAATCAATAATGCACTGCAGTTTGCAGTACCACCATGAATTGACAGTAAACACAATAAAAGAAATCAAGACTGTCTAGTCAAATTCCGACTATGTTAACTACAATCAGGGCGTGTCCGGAAACTTGTACGTTTGCAGTTCGCCGTATAACACTTCACCGTGAAATGTTGTATCGGAAATATGTGACCGTATATTAAAGACAGTCCAACCTCTTTGGGTCGTATAGCACTGACACACAATTCATGTCTAAATAAAACACGGTTCTTGTCGGTTTACACTTTACACGTTTACAGGAAGCCTGCACCAAACAAATTTTGAAAATAGCCAATATACTGGATTATTTGTTAGGTTAAGTTAGGTTAGGTGAGGTTAGGTTTTCATTTTTTTTAATTCATGAATTTTGCCAAAATCAGCTATGAAAATTGAATTAATGCTCATATTGAATCTAATACAATTGGAGACCGTATACCTAGTTTACGGTCATATCTTTCCGATAAGAAAGCTCACGGCATGTGCCACGGTGAAATGTTTTCCGTACAATTTACATGTCAGGGGCGGCTCTGCCTTAAGGGTTCGCAGGGATGCACATCATTATCATGTCAAAAATACACGTCCGATATTTTTACCATTGTCATAATATACCTACTTAATTATATGATTAAATGAATTATTTAATTTATTTTATCCATCTAAACCCGTCACGATTTTATAGAGATATTAAAATAATTAATTCAATTAAATACGCCCTATTTCAAGACGACGCCTATGTACAAATTAAGAAACCTATGGCGTCTATTTTTCGCTGACCGGGGGTCGCTCTGTCCCATCCCGTCGCCGTGGTACAAATCTCATTCTACAAAATATGTGAATGCATTAGCGTTAGTACATATGCGTATACTGGGAAGCAAATCAAATGACCCTTGAGTGAGTGAGTGACTGATAATGGTAAGTCTCTAATAATAATTATTATAACGACTCAGATAATCATATAATTTATTCTGAAAAATTACCCATTTCCTCATTAATAAAATCATATTATTATAAGTTGCATAGTACATCTAGGGAATCCAATCCCGAGCCAAAATTCTGATCCCGGGATTTCGGGATTACAATTTGACAATCCCGGGATTGGCATTTTTTTCCATTGTTAATATAAAAATTTTATATTTACAAATAACATTGATAAAATCGGTCAAAAATAAATCTAGTATAATTTATACTATTTATGTTATATATAGTGGAGTAAATAATATTGTTTTATAAATAATAATGTGAATTTAATATGAGATGGCTGTTGCTGATAGTAAAGACTTAATGAATGGGTTAGCGGGATTTAAAATAGTAAAGCAAATCATGGTGTACTCTGTATCTATAGTCTAAGGTGTACACTTATGGCCTTTCCGCTTCATAAATCTAATTAGTCAGCCAAATATGAAACTGCCGTAAAACGTATGACATCATGATGGAATTACTTTGTAAATAGTACGAAGCATTGTTTTTTTCCAATCATTCTCATTTTTATTAATTTATGTGAAAAAATAAAATGAATCGGCAACTTACACATGGGTATAAATCAAACTTCATTCAAACTCAGTTTATTTCTAATGTAGTTATTTGGTATTAAAAGTATTTTTTCTGTTTTTACGTTTCGTTTTTACTTTATTTTCCATAAAAATTGATAAAAAAATCAATCCCGAAAGTTTCGGGATAATGTTTATCAATCCCGGGATTAATATGTATCGAAAATAGCTCGGGATCCCGGGATTGGAATCCCTAAGTACATCATGTATAATATGAGAAAGTAGGTACCTAGGGTATGTATATTTAATAATTAATGGCTCAACCCCACCACCTAGAAAGTCTTCGAGCCACCACTGACTACAATTATAGCTAAGTTATTAAGATATCATAAGTGTAAAGCCTAACTCATTTGAGTATTTTTATAACAGAAACCCGAAATTATGAAAACAGTAAAGGCATTAACGTTAATTGTAGGTATAATTTTAAAATTGCTTCTTCCGAAAGTGTACTTTTTGGAGATAAATCGCACTATAAAAAATACATAAAAAACCACAAATCACAGTATTTATATATAAAAAAATATTATTCAGGAGTTTTAATATTAATAGCTTAATTTTTGTGTAAAGGACGTATCTGTTTGAATGTTGAGGGGTTCTTCTTTTTCCACCCTGCCACGTCCCAACATTAGGGCATAATCGCCAACTCTTGCGCCTCCCGCCATGTCAGACCTGCAGCACGTAGGTCGCTCTTGTAGCACCGCTGCAGGGTGAGGGAAGGCCGGCCACGGTGACGGAACCCTTGAGGCTGTGCCACAAGGGTACGAAGTCCCGCAATCTTTGGCGGCATCCGGAATACGTGTCCCAGCCACGTAAAGCGTCTCTTCGTGATAACTTCAATCACCGAAGGCTGTTTTGTCTGCTCACGAACTCGAGTGTTTGTAGCGTGGTCGTACCAATGAACCCCTAAGATTCGGCGGAGACATCGATTCTCAAAGCTCAAAAGCCGAGACTCTTGAAGCTTAGTAAGATGCCATGTCTCACAGTCATACAGGAGCACAGGTAGCACGCACGCGTTAAACAAACGACATTTGGTCCTCGACTTTTTTTTTTGAGGGGTTACAGAGATTTTGTTACACTTTGGATAATATTTTATACTAAATTTGTTAGAAATACACATCTTCTATAGTTCCTCGTTCAGTTAGAGACACGCCCGGGAGGCAATATTCAGGGGGCACAAAATAAAATTGACAGAGCATACATTTATTAAACGTAATATTCATTATTAAAAATATAATATATTCGATTATATTCCATAAACTAATTAATCTAAGTTCAAATTATATTCATGTTATCAAACACCGTAGTAAAAATGATGATAATTTTTGTCATTATTAATACAAATATTTTGAAGAAAATAAAATAATGATTTCTCCTATTTTCTTTATTATTATTTATTACAAATATGTTTATATCTGGGGAAGGGGGTTTCAATATTGGGTTGGCACCCGAGCGGCAACCGAATAATAATATCTACCGAATTGGTTCCAAAATTGCATCACCATCTCTAGTCCTGCGAACTGCGAAAAAATAAACGGTCAAGACCAAAAAGCAATTTAATTTAAACATGTTTATAATAAATCTTTTTAAATGTTGAATTATATAATTCAAAATTGGCTTCTTATTATGTATGCATTATAACTTTTTTATTTGGTACCCACAACCACAAAGTTTTTTTTTCTAAATTAGTACAACGTTTTGAATTTAGGGAACGTTTTTCAAGTCTAGCATCGTTTCGGGTCAAGGAAGTGTGGCACTAAAATCTTTTCATTCTGAGACGTTTATAGCATCGTGGAAGGCGGCCGTGCACAAACCGAGGCTGCATGTACATGGCGGGTGGAGATAGGGTAACTCGAAACATGGTACCTATTCAGTGTATTAGCGGATTTTTCTATTTTACCACGTTTTTGTTAGCTCGTATTCTTGTTTACCCGGTGGTTGTTTATCCAGTACAAATTTTGCAATCGATTTTTAACTAACTTCCCGACTAGCTAGACATTTCAAACTTTTAGAATATATCAGAACACGATGCCAATGCATTCTTTTAATAGTTTTAGCCATCTTTAGGTAGAATTTAATTCATTTTCAGTAAATTCTGTTCCGTGTTCCGGAAGAAATCCGTAATCCAATCCACTATTTCTTGGTTGCTAAGGGCGTGGTCCTAGCAACTAAATTATTAATATATACGTGCGTTACGATGGAAATCAAAATGACATTTCTGTGTTCCATATTTGTTTGTTTGTTGCAAAATAGCAAAAAAAATGATTTGTTGACTGTTGCCTTATTTGTCCTAAATTATTAATACATAAAATTGTCAAGTTTATATGATTCAACAGAAAATTTAAAAACGTGGTATATAAAAAGTTCTTTTTATCTTTTAATTATTTAATATATCTACTTTCATAGAGTTTTCGAGTATCAATCAGACACACAATAATCAAAAATTACATGCACATGAAGTATAATGCCTCCACAGGCGACTTTTTTTTTTACTATTACAGCAAATTTATGGTGTAGGTTTATCTCAATTATCTGGTCAACCCGTCATGCCGGGGCCCCAAGCTAGAGCCCTGTTGCTCTTGCTATGCACCTCGGTACCTATATAATTATCATATTATACATAGGTTGTGAGTAGATAGATACCTATATTAAAACTAAACATTTAGTGATTAGTCGAACAGTTGACACAGCAGAGATAATATGCAAATGTTTAATGTAGCAACTATATGTTATTAAATTTCGTAAGTTACTCTGTGTGCCGTCAGAGCAAAAAGATAACACTAAACAGATTTAAAAAAAAACCCCTGATTATTTAATGTTAAGGCCACGGTGGATTTTTGTTTTTTTATTTCACAACAATTTCCGTGAATTTTGTCGTTGTATTGTGATTTGTGAGTCGTTCAGATGTGAACTGCGCCATCGAATGGGTATATGTTGTTATCTCGTACCAGTGCAACAAATTATTGTATGCGCGGTAGATGATCAACTCACAAACTGTTTATTGCCCAAGCATTATTGAAGACTTTTAACGATCACGATGGCATTACAACACAATTGACATTTTTTAGCATAGATACATGCTTTTGTCTTGACCTCCCGGGCGGATTCGTTACGAAAAATCGCACAGACGTAACGAAAAATAAAGTCACAGAAGCAGCGCGTCCGCGGGAGACTCCAGTCGACACTTCGGGAATGATGTGTAAACCCGCGCCTCGCAATTTATTTTATTTTCTTTTGAATTTGGACAACCAGCATTCAGAGAAGCAGTAGGCAAAGCATGTTCCATGTTTAATAATTTTACCCGTCAGGGTTTAAGTATTTTTTTCAAAGTTTCTTCTAATAAGTTATTTTTACCACAAATAACGTATACCTAATCAAATAAATGAATGACAAGTAATTCCAGTTACTTACCAAATGTTTGAAACACTTTGAGAATCTCTCGTCAGGCACCATTGATAAGCCTGTGTACTGTTCGATAACAGCAAGTCATTGTAGTCATAGAAGACTTATCAGTGACGTATCTGTCATGGCGGCAACGCGTGCTATAGGACTCTATATAATGTATCGGCTCTCTTTTCAGATGCGACTCTTTTTATTCTTCGCAATAAACCAAAAGTTTACTAATAATAATTCTAAAATCACTCCTGATCGTTTTAGACATATTTTTATTAAAGTTTAATTATAAAAGCTCCAGCTCGCCATTCTTTCCACCGCAGGCGGCTCCAAAATCTCCTTGGATAAAGTCAATATTGTATACGTCATAATACACATAATCTAAGTTTTAATCCACCAATTACAACACATCTTCAAAATTTCTGTCGTTAGGTGGTGTAAGCGCACTTGTCTTTGTGAATTTGTAATGAAGAAATGGAAGACAAGCTATTATCTGCCATCTCCTATTTTCCACACATGTTGCAATATATATGGAATACAATATATGGAATACAATAAATTTTATTTTAACAGCTTTAATGAAATTATAGTTCGACAAGAAAGATTCAGAACCTGGGTTACAATTAATAGGTGACATAATTCTAATAGAGCCAGTAGCAGATCCATCTTTCATTTCTTTGTTTAAAAAAAAAACACAAATAATAATTCAACCACAACAGAATCTAGTCTACTGTACCTTAGTGCTATAAGTCTGGAAGTCACATATTCAACATTTTGCAGGAGAGAAGTTTGAGCATAGTTAATCTAATCTAGACTAAGACTCCGTATGTTGGACTTCTGCACTTTTGCAATTAATCTTTTTGCTATAGCTTAAAGCAAAAATTACTTAAATTTGACATCCACTCTTTCAATAATTGGACTACCGTAGTTTCAGTATTTTGAAAACGATGTGACATTGAACTCCCAAATTCTCAACATTACGAGAATGGAATCATGGCCCCCACATAGATCAAATTTGTGATGTGTATTTATCTCACTTATTTGGTTGACTTGCTATGCCGGGGCCCCCATGCTAGAGCCCTATCAGCCCCCCCCCCCCCTTGTGGGGCCATGACGTGAATACACAATTAAATCTGCATTCTTAACTTAAATATGATAAAAATGTGACTCCCGTACGTTCAGCTCTAGGGTACAGATTACTATACTGAATATTGGAGAAAATGAAAAGAATTTTAATTCATGCCAATCTATAAAAGACTTGTCCCCATATAAATAAATTTGTGTATTTTTTAGGTCCCGGTTACCTGTTTAGGTATATATAAATAATAACTATGTACTTATTTATACACCTGAATAGAGTTAAGCCGTATTACTTAATTATTATAGGAATTAGGCACATTTAAACGCTATTGTTTACAAAATAGTTATAACTAAATATCGTGGGTTGCTGCCAAAAGTTGGTAAGTTGATAATTTAGGTATTTAGTTGACAACGGATTATGTGTATATATATAAATATCACAGCCATGACCTGCACAAAGGGGGGCGGGGTCAGGAAGGGCCCGGCGTGGCGAATCGACCAGATAAGTGATTTAAACACACATCATAAATTCTTTCGAATAGTAAAAAAAAGTCGCCTTATCTTCAATATTATAATTATTTAAAATTATGTGGTTGTACGATACAATTTTTAACTGTGTATCGATACTCGACAACTTCATAATTCAAATATACAGAAAACACTAAATATACACATTAATTTCACCGCGTACACCATTTGGAAACGCTACTGTAGAGCGTCACACTGCCTTTATCTTTAGTGATAGGTATAGGGCCCGTCAAAGATCGCCTGGGGGCCATGAGAGAGTTCCCTGATAAATAATATTATGTATACTAGAAAAAAATCAAGGTCATCCGGTATATAGAACATGCCAATAAAGCACAAATAAATAAGGATTATGGCTATAGCCAAATTTCAAATAATTCAAATTTCCAGGAACCCCACTACATAAACAAATTTAAATATATATTATACGTTTTTGATAGCCCGGATTGCAACTTAGCGATCTGTGCACGTTTTATGTATTATACTTGTTTACGTATTTCGTAGAAACAGGTTGCGAAATAATAGCGTTGCATCACTTACCATTTTGAAAGTGCCTTGAGAGTGAATAATAAATTATTATTGAGGATAACAAAAATAAAAATAGCTTATAATAAAATGTCTTTTACCTACTGACCAACAAAATAATGGATTATTTATAAAATAATTTATTCTTTTAATAAAACGGTCATGTCTAGGGAATCCAATCCCGGACAATTTTCGATGCCTATGAATCCCGGGATTAGTGAACATAATCCCGAAACTTCCAGGGTTGGTTTTTACAACGTTTTTCTTAGCTCGTATTCTTATTTTTCCGGTGGTTCTTTGTCCGGTACAAATCTTGCAATCGATTTTTAACTAACTTCCCGACTAGCTAGACATTTGAAACTTTTAGAATATATCAGAACACGACGACAATGCATTCTTTTAATACTTTTAGCCATCATTCAGCAGAATTGAATTCATTTTCAGTTAATTCTGTTAGGAAGGAAAGTTATTTCGGAAAAAAATCGTAAAAAGTAAAACACTGTTATTGGTTGCTAAGGGGATCCTAGCAACTAAATTATTAATATATACGTGCGTTACTATGGAAATCAATATGAAATGTCAAAATGACATTTCAGTATTCTATATTTATTTAGTACTTTTATGAAGTACAAAAAAAGTATTTATTAATACATAGAATTGTCAAGTTTATATGATTCAACAGAAAATTTAACAACGTATACCACGTTGTTAAATTTCTTCTTCATAAAAAATACCAAAGTTCTTTTTATCTTGTAATTATTTTATTTTAATTAAACTTGTACTTATTTATATTTGTTTTCTTTTCTTTAATAAATAAATAATACTATTTATATTACAATATTATTTACTCCAGTAAATCTATGTATTTCCAAGATTGAACGTACACAATATTATTAACAATAAATGTCTTGAATAGTATAAATTAGGTATACTTCATACACATTTTTGACCGATTATATCAATGCTATTTGTATAAGTACATAAAAAATAATATTTCCTATCGAAAAAAAAAACCTGGATCGTCAAATTGTAATCCCGAATTCCCGGGATCAAAATTTTGGCTCGGGATTGGATTCCCTAGTCATGACCAAATTTAAATAGGCTTTAATCTACCACATTGCTATTCTTCAACTTGGACAAACGTATTATATTAGGCTGGGTTACATGTAAATTATTGTACTATTAGGTACATTTCGCCGCATCACAGTCAACCATGCGCTGTTGTACCTACCGGGAAAAGAGAACCGTATACCATTGAGATAAAAAATGATGCGTTTGTTCGTGGAGTATTACATACAATAATATCCCAATTTTATTAGAATCAATAAGAACATTAATTTCATAATAACACTTACGCGCACATACAAGAACTATATAAATTATATGTTATGATTATATTTCTAATTTACTTGCTTACCTACCTATTTTATTCCGTCTTTCCCTTGGGTTCCGGTAGTTACTATGTATTTTTTAAGTCTTTTAGTAAGACATGAATTTGATTTCAATACTATACGGCCATCTATTTCCGATACAAAGTCTCACGATGAACTATGATACGGCCAATTGTATACGTACAAATTTGACATATGGCCAATTTTGGGCTTCTTTTGTGCAATCATTGCACTCAACGTCCAAAGAACCTACTGCGTGACAGTAAATAGAACTACTTCTATTTCTTCTTTCTTCTTCTTCTTTTTCTTCTTTCTTCTTCTTCTTTTTCTTCTTTCTTCTTTCTTTTAATACTTTTAGCCATCTTTAAGTAGAATTGAATTCATTTTCAGGTAATTCTGTTTTGTATGAAAAGTTATTTCGGAAGAAATCCGTAATCCAATCCACTATTATAAGGTGGTGGTCCCAGCAACTAAATTATTAATATATACGTCCGTTACTATGGAAATCAAAATGACATTTCAGTATTCTATATTTATTTTGTTTGTTTGTTTTTTATTTACTTCATATCAAGTACAAGTTTGAGCATATTGAGCATAATAATTCAACAGAAAAATTAAAAACGTTGTAAGTATATAAAAAGTTTTTTTTATCTAGTAGTAATTATTTAATGTTTCAAAAGCAATAATTAGATGAAACAATGTTTGCGCCAGTCATATCCTGAAAAACTATCGCGTTTGATATGCATTGAATTCTATTACCATTTCTTCAAGTGAATGTGAAAGCGAATTTTTGCAAATGAATCTAATTATTATTACCCCAATAAGAGCTTCGTTGAAGACCAATACAGTTTCGGCACATTTGTTCATCAAACTCGTCGGACCACCTTTGTCAGTTTTCGATCCTTCAAAATCATGGCCCCCACATCTTGAAGCGGACCCCCAGGCTAGAATCTTCGGCGGGCCCCCCTACCTATCGCTAAGGTTAAAATCAGTGTGACGATCTACAGTTGTGTAATACAAATAGTGTGATTTTGGGTATTTTATAGCATTTTTTTGTATTTTAATGCACCCACTTGAATTGTGGAGTTATCGAATATCGACAAACAATAATCAATGTTAGTATACTCGTAAAATAGCGGCGACAGTTTTTAATGTTAGTGCAATTTTGTGATGTGTGGTTGGTCCGCCACGCCGGGCCCCTAGGCTAGAGCCCTGTCAGCCCCCCATATTCAAAATATATTGATCGGTGGTGACTCAGTGGAAGAAGACATTCGGCCATAGACTCTAACTATAAGAAAAGGAATCGACACGATTTGGCAGACGAGAATTGGACTGAACTTTGGAAATCACCATGGCACCCACGGGGGGGCTGACAGGGCTATAGGGCCAGAGGGATCAACCAGATAAGTGAGATAAACGCATATCACAAATTTGCTCTAATCGTAAAAAATCGCCTGCGGCGCTAATTTCCTTCAGTCATATTATCATATTTAATTATATAGTTGAGTAATTGCATATTTTGGTTCATGTTTATTGATACATTCAATGTATCAATAAACATGATTAATTTTAACACCCTTAATTTTAACTTGAACACCATTTGAAAAACGATACTACAGAGCGTCACACTGTATTTAACCTTAGTGATAGGTGGGGGTCCGCCAAAGATCCTGGATTAGGGGCCCGCTTCAGGATGTGGGGATCATGGAAATCACTAGGTCACAACACTACAATCAATACTTCTTTGTAATGACTTATCATTTTAATTTGTATTAAAAGTTCTGTTCCCAGACCAAGTCTTAAAATAATGAAACTGTAATCAGAATTCCAGAGTTCAACTCTAGTTCTGGTTGATAAGTACAATAATATCATGCAACAAAGGTCATTTTTAGGTTTATTTTTACGTAGAATGCAATAAGTATAATATGTATTACAATATAAGGAATTACAATGAAGGAAGGAATAAAATTTAAATACAATATTGTGTAAAATATATTTTAATTCACTTTCGCTGCGTCACGCAAAACAAATATGTTCCCACTTACAAAATTTGATTTTAATCAACATCAATGAGAAATGCTTTGAGAAATCCTAAAACGAAAACCTAAGAATGATTCAAAAAGGCTAGAAATAGAGTTAATACTTAGATAAGATACCAGTGGCGAAGGGTGGAGGTATTTGAAATTGAACAGTTGACATTGTAAATTATCAAAAAAAAATCTCAAATTGCGCTTCGTATTTTTCCGCTAGGTTCTCTGTTGGCATATAATATGATCGCCATGGCCCCCACATCTTGAAGCGGGCCCCCTACCTATGGTTAAGGTTAAAGTCAGTGTGGCGATCTACAGTAAAGTTGTAGCGCCCAATGCACACGGCTCACCATAGATATTATTATGCTAATACACCTATTTGTGTATGGGGACAATGGATAACGCCAGTATTTGAGTAGCGTTAATTTCTCGAATGCTTTGACTCACTCCGGTAGTACGTCACAATGATGTCATATGACGTCATGTCGACCGGGCGACTTCAACTCGCAAGTTACAACATAACGCCCCAGTCGTTGTAAATGTGTCGGCTTTCTACTTGAGTCGGAAATGGTGTAAGTAAACCATGAAAAAACCACCAAAAAGATATGCTCAGGCTTTATTAATCTAAAGTGATGGCGCTGGTGTAAACCCAAATAAAGGAGACTCCCCAATCCGCATTGGTTTTACTCAACATTATTTGTGCTGAAAGAACATGGTCAATACGTAATTGTTTTTCAATTATCTTGGGAATCGATATGCACTGTCAAATTTCTTCTACACCATGAAACGATTTATTTGCATGAACTTCAAGGATATTACTTATTTGGATTCCCTATCGAAAAGGTGTGAGGGGATACTATAACGGCAGAAAGAAATTTCAAACGTACGTGGTTTGCTATTACATAATTAGTATTATATATCACTATCGCCGTTTAGCATCATGTTATAAAATTATGGTGCATTTTTCATCACAATCAGCGGTTGAAATGATTTATTTTACGAACCGGAGCGCTTTTATAAGTAAGTGTGTTAGCCATGGCCCCCACAAAGGGGTGACTGAAAGGGCTCTAGCCTGGGGGCCCGGGCTCAAGAAGGGCCCGGCGTGACGAGTCGACCAGATAAGTGATATAAATACACATCACAAATTCGCTCTAATAGTAAAAAAAATCGTTATTTTTTAAAAATTATTATTTAAAATTATGTGTTTATACGATACAATTTTTATTTGTGTGTCGATACTCGACAACTCCATAATTCAAATGGATGTATTGAAATTAAAATTAAAAAATTAAAGAAATTAAAAAAAAAAAACACTAAAAATATACAAATTAATTTTACCGCGTCCACCATTTGGAAAACGCTACTGTGGAGCGTCACACTGCCTTTATCCTTAGAGATGGGTAGGGGAAGGGTGGTCCGCCAAAGATCCTAGCATAGGTGCCTTGTTCAGGATGTGGGGGCCATGGTTTAAATACACATTGATTATTTAAAACCAAAGAGCATCGTCCAACATTGTAAAACACTATCAGTAAATTGTATAAAATTGCATCTTTTGTATTCCTTCATTCAGAATATTATATTTTGTGGAATTAAAGATAATTCATCATTATCATCATCGTCATCACTCGGGTCGATCCACTGCAGGTTAAGCTCCCTCCACTTTTCTCGGTCCTCAATTGTTCGCTGCCGTCCACATCCACCAACGTTATGAGTTCGTCCATTCGGCGGATTTTAGAGTGTCCTTGTCCATTGGGTACCACTGTATGAGGGCATTTGTCCAGCGGTTGACCACTTTCCGAGCGATATTTTCAGCAGTGACCTCCATCAGAAAGCGTACTCTTATCTGCTTCCTTATCAATTGGTTTCTTTTGTGATCTATCCGCGTTATGCCCAACATGCACCTTTCCATGCCACGTTGTGCTACTCTTAATTATTGGATTTCTCTTATATTAAGAGTCCATCTTTTACACTTTCTACACATCTTTTAGGTACATACTTCCTTATTTTTTAATTTATCCAAATATTTTTGCCAGTCACTCCCGAGATTTAAAAGTTGCCGGATGTACCTATTGCAAAATAGATATTCATAATGATTATTAATCCATTGATATTTGACATAATCAATTAGTATTCGTGCATAAAATAGGTATTTACGTTAAGTACCAGCTAATTTTAATAAAAATGTACACTAGTAAGTACCTACCTAGACTATATCGTATTTATCGTGCTGTGAATAACAATACTTCTTTTAAGTCGTTTTTTTGTAAATATATTTTGTGCTGATAATAGTGTGGATTTGTGGTTTATTTCAGTCATCAACGGCTGACTATTAATTAATAGTGTATTTATGATTAAAAATTGGTTTATATTAAATAAATAATGAGGAACATTATTTTGTTTACATATTGTAGGGTACAATAATAGCATAGAAAAATAGTGTAAAAATTTTATGTCTGCGTAGGTATTACTAAATGATACAAACCAAATGTGTCAGACATATCAACCAAATGGCATCTCAGACTCTGGTGATTTGGGTAAGTGTTTAACTAATATTATAGTTATTCGCTTATTTATTTATTAATATCTAAATTTAATTTTGTATAATTCAGCTTAGTGGTAGGTATATATTTTGTTAGTAATGTATCCATCCATACCATGCCCCCTACAAGGGGGGGCTGACAGGGCTCTAGCCTGGGTCCCGGGCTCGATAAGTGAAATAAACACATATCACAAATTTGCTCTAATAGCAAAAAATTCGCCTGCGGCGCTATTTTCTTCAATAATATTATTTTAAATTATGTAGTTGTACAATACAATTTATAATTGTCTAGCGATACTCAAAAACTCCATAATTCAAATGGGTGTATTAAAATACACAAAAAAAACACTAAATATACACATCAATTTTAACGCGTACACCATTTGGAAAACATTACTGTAGAGCGTCAAACTGCCTTTATCCTTAGCGATAGGTAGGGGGGCTGGCCAAAGATCCTAGCCTGGGGGCCCGCTTCAGGATGCGGGGGCCACGCTTCATACAACACATTTCTTAGATATTGGGGTAATGAAAGGATGATAAAAAAATGGGGCGGCATTTTCACGCTGCCTAGGGGCGGCATTTTGTCTAGGGACGTCACTGCCTCTGAGGATCTTCTGTCAGTTTCTTCATTATAGAGGGCGCTATAGAATTATACAACTATTACTCTCTATTCAGCAGCAGCTGATGATTCCAGTCGTAGACAATATGCGAAAAATCCCTGTTGGTCACAACCGTTCCATCGTGCGTGTGTTTATCAAGCTCACGAGAAAAATATAATTATTGTCATACAAAATATGTTATCATTCTATTGAATTCGACTTTCGGGGTGTTTTTATTACGAATTTATACACAAAGTATGATTATTTTCACAATAAATGTACGCCTTTTTTATTAAAACAGTAGTATACTGACATCTGTTATTTTCATTATGAACTTTTATTCAATATATTATTTGTCTGAATAAAGAACTTTACTATTGAATTATAGACAGAATTAAATTTATGACGCGTCATAATATTAATTTTTGTGTAAGGCTATTGTTTGTTTTAAATACTTTTAATTGCTAAGTATTTATACATAAGTACTATTATATAATAAATAATTATAGATGACCATGCTACTAATCCAATAAAACGTGTAATTGTATTTTTCGCAATTATGTAGAAAATAAAATATTGATATTATACTGACATCTGTTAAATAATTTGTTATACTTTATATTTGGTGTCAATAATAAATAATTTACCATATAAATAATGCTATTAAAGTATAGATGGCAATAATAATAATTTAATTAAATAATATGTTTATGAAATTATGTGGTGTCTGTCACTGTCAATAATTTCAATAATAATAGGTAGTACGAATTTATATAAAGTATGATTATTTTCACAATAAATGTACCTACGCCTTTTTTTATTAAAAAGAGTAGTATACTGATATCTGTTATTTTTGTTATGGATTTTTATTCAATATATTATTTGTTTGATTAAATAACTTTACTATTAAATTATAGATGGTAGAGCTACTAACACAATAATTTTATTGTGTTCTTCATTTTTATTAAATTTTGCTTGTTAGGTAGAATAGCTAAGCAATGTTTTCCTAATAGGTACATAGTATGTTTTTAATAAAAATATTAAATTTATGACACGACATAATATAATAAATATTAATTTTTGTGCAAGGCTTTTGAATGTTTTAAATACTTTTAATTGCCAAGTATTTATACATATAAGTCCTATTTTATAATAAATAATTATAGATGACTTTGCTACTAATCCAATAAAACGTGTAATAATAAAATTGTATTTTACGCGATCGGGTAGATAATTAAATATTGATATTGTACTGACATCTGTTAAATAATTTGTTATACTTTATATTTGGTGTCAATAATAAATAGTTTACCATATAAATATTGCTATTAAAGTATAGATGGCGATAATAATAATTTAATTAAATATATGTTTATTTGGTGGTTTGGCGGCAAAATTATGTGCTGACTGTCACTGTCAATAATTTCAATAATAATAAGTATGTGGTATATCATTTAAATATAACTTGATTTATCTCATTAATATTGTACTGCAATGGATAATCTCATATATTAATTTAGGACCGCGTAATTTTTTACTATAAAAGTAGGTAATGATACACTACACTATGTCGTTTTTCTAATCAAGATCTCTTCAAGACCTCAAGAACAAAAATCAAAAAACTACTTATTCCGGGTTACAATTTTATTTACAATAGGTTGGGTTTGTTTTTATGTCTCAAAAGACAGACTGGAGTAAAACAATATGGAGTACTGTGTCTTTACCTTTTACAATTTGGAGCACATATAATCACTTGGAGGTTAACAATAACTAAGCAGTAGATTTCAACGCCTGCCTTTCATCAGGCTAACCCAATTACCATGGGAAGTAATAGTGGCTGATATAGGCTATATATAGTGGAGTCATTGGATGCTGTTAAGTGTTATCAGTTCAGCTACCTTCGTAGTTAGTGTCCACGATTTGCTTCCATTCACTATCACTGTGAGAGTTGTATAAAACTAATCTTTGTTTTTCTGTGGTCACTTTTGCACTTTCGGATCGGTAGCAGATACAAGTGTGATATGTTCGCAGTGGGTATTTGCGTTACATCTTCAAGTGCCTTATTATTTCCTTATATAATACCTATCATGTTTAAAAGTATTTTTTTTAATGTGTTTCAGTGAGGGTGTGTGTCGTTGAAGGAAAAGGATTATACAAGAAAGCTGGAAGATATTGTCCCATTCTCGATAAATCTGGTAGCGGAGTGGAATGCGTCATAGGAAATGACAGGTAAAAAATTGCACATTTTTGTATATTGTGATCTAGCTACTAAGTATAATATTATATAGTAGGTACACAATATGTCAACTATAAAGATACATAACTTGTGAAGATCACATATTGCAGCGCTTGAAATGGAAAAGTTTACGAACCGGAGCGCTCAACAATTTTTTTGTAGATATTTACATAGTTATCAAATTTGACGCGTACTTCATTAAAATAAGTGTGTTAGATTTTCTATTATATGGCCTATCTTGCTCAGACGGTCAAAATATTTTTTTCCACGAGACGGTGCGATGATTTTACCAATTTCACGAACCGGAACGGCGCTCTGGTCTATTTCGAGCCCTGATATATTGTAGAAAGAGAGATCGCAGAACATTTTAAAAAATCATTATGAATGACATTTTGTGTAACTTTTCATTTTCAAAAAAGCCCTAAATTTCTATTGTAGCTTTGCGATTGCTAATATTTTGTTATTGTACCTACTCTTGTCAGACGTTTATTTGGTGGTCAGTTTTGTGACTACTCTATGACAACATCTTCTTGGCTACCTGTTAAAACTGTAAACTAACATGCTCCTCCCATTTTTAACCGCACTTCCATTATAAACTAACAAGCTCTCCCATTTAGTCGACAACAGCGCCTTCCTTCACGTAGCCAAGAATACGTTGTAAATCGTCAATAGATACAACATTTTATACCTACAATTTGCTCATTTTTGCTTAAATTATAAAAGATTACATTTACATTATGATTAGAATAAATTAAATTTTATTTGAGCGAATATACTTGAAAACCAATAAAATATTGCTTTTATTAAATTTATTATCTTTGTTTATAAGTGACTGTATGTAATATTAATGTTAAATTTTGTCTGCTAGGTATATAATATGATATTGAATTATATCTAAATATAATAATTACATAAAATTCAAGTTATACACATTTTAGTCTTGGTATAATTAATTTCCCACATAAATATTTCTTATATAATTAATTTATGTATTAATTGTAGAAGAAAGAACATAATATACTAATAAACTTAATTAAAAGTATTTAAGTATTATAATCAATGTTCCCAATGTAACCAATGTTCCCACTTACCAAAATATGTCCTCACACATGTTTTCATCCCCAGCACAGTCCTCACACAAAAATATTGTAAAAGAAAGTTTCCTTTGCCAGATTTTAGTTTTGCTCGAATGCAGGTAAACATCACATACACAATTCTTCGACTCATTTCTCGGAAGACGAAGGTCAAGTGCGACTAATGCAAGCACGCAAGTGAAATTTTACATTGAGTTGGATCACTATATTTGTCCCGTTCGATTCAAACATTTGCCAATTTATTCACCTTCGCACATAATGATCCAGTATATCTCAGTTGTGTCGTTGTTAGTGTTATTATTATATAAAATCACTGAAATACCTTGAAAATATAAGTTTTAATGAAAAATCTATGTGTGTGTCTGTGGGGAGGGGGAGTGTAAATTTACCGCACCGGGTGACGGCCCGACTGCTCAGATGCGTTGATGATCCGCACATACAATTATAACTCAATTAAATTAAATATTTTCTGGATATCCATTTTTTGTCTCTCTGTAGTTGATGACGACTCGCATTTAAAAATATGGTTTGGATTGTCTAATCTCCATAATTCGGTGTGATCGCTGCTACAGTGCAATATCTGCTGTTAAATAAATACAAATTCTTTTGAATTAAATGAGTAATATCGCTGGATTAGTCTTTAAACACATTCGCAGACACGTGTTAGCTAATACATGTTAGTGATATGACACACTGAAATTATTGTGTTAAGAATGTCTTACTTACTTTTTTTAAGTTTTCGATTTAGATACATATATAGAAATGAAGTCTTATGATACGACATTTTTGATACGACATGTTCGCACTGTGACATAAGTAGACAGGGAACATATTGTTTTAATCCAAAATACGACGTCTATAAACGTTGTGTCGTATTTCGTTCCAGAGTAGAAGACTTCAATAAACGTCCTGCCATATCACATCTAACAGAATACGACATTTATAGACGTTGTGTTCGCGAATGTGTTAATATAATGTATCTCTCACTATGTGTATAATAAGTAAATATGAAAGATCTTCAAGCATTGAAATATAAGTTAATGAACATTGTTTTTTGTCACACAATATTTCACATATTGTCGCTTTCAATAAACCAATCCTCAGGTGACGATTTGAAGGGTATGTTTACATAATATGAATGTTGCTACCATGCGCGAGATATGTATCAATTGAGTGTGTTTGGGTTTTATTGAAATTTTATCAAATTTGATGTTTTATTTATTCTTTGTGTGCGAATTGTATGCGTAATATTTTTTCACTGAATACTTTGCTGCATTGTGTTAATTCTTACTATTAGATCAATATTATTAATATGTGTTTTTATAATCGATTCATATCGTATCATTGGATAACATTTTTTGCAATTCCATCCATCCTGTTTTTATCACATATCACACGAGTAATATACTGTTTCATAACTTAGAACAGTTTCACAAACATACAAATTGATATAATCTTTGGAAAGTCTTGAAGATCCAAGTGGAATTTGAAACCATAATTACAGTCGAATTTGGTTATTACGATCACGGAATGAGAAAACATTCGTTGACATTTTAATTTATGATTTTCTCGATAAATTTATTCACTTTTAGCTACTTCTCGCGTATACCGAGCAAAACTGTTAATGTGTCGATCGTTTAAAAACAGCATTTTCGACCCTAAGCAATAAAATCCGACCGGGTAGTTAACTAGACCGATGCCGCTGGTATCGGATTACGTTTATGTCATTAATTAAGTGTCTAAGTACCTGATTGGTGTCTTCGCCGACAACATTGAAAAAGTATCCACGCATATGGTTGAAATTACATGTAAAAAATCCAAGCTTTGTGAAGTCAGTAGGTACCTACCAGCACCGGCGGCTCAGCATTTCATTACAATAAATAACTTCTTTTGTAGTTTATGAATGCCATGCTTGTTTCGGAGATTTTTACAATGGTTTTCAGATTTCTTAATTCTGATTTAGATCTTAGTGGGCTCGCACATCAGAACTCGCCGCATGCGTCTTACGACGACTTCGTCGATGTGACGTCATCGTAAACCAAGAAACAAAAGTTATCAAATGGAGCTTCGCAGATTGGCCGATGCAACTGCGACTCTGCGACCCTGCGACATGCCTCGAGTTGCATTGGCCAAAGCCTGCATGTCGATCCCGAAAAATGTCGGCTCCGCGCAAGCGCACAGCCTGCGGCCATCGGCCATTTCTGTCTCTGTCTACACTGTAATAACTCGCTCATCGCTGGTCACCGCGTTTGACGTTTGTTCATACAATCAACACAATAAAAATGGCAGACGAGAGACTTCTCCTTTTTCGCGTTTGTCGTTTGCCGCTAGGCAGATGTGCGAGGTTGTAGCATGCAACATTCGTCGGCGGTCTCAGAAGTTTTGATTTATGGCCGTCAGGCACACAAGGCGAGTTGTGATGTGCGAGCCGGCTTAATTCTAAATAGAACGTGGCACGAAAAATGTTATATAACGATATAACGAATAATGCTTATAACCAGCAAATTCAGTCGGTTCCATCTTCCTCGTAATAACCAAGTTCGACTGTATTATGTATTTATCTCATTATCCGTACCACTATTTTCTAACAACTACGCTTCTGATGTTTTTCAAATTCCATTAATAATGGCCAAAAAACCAAATTGTATGGAATTTTACGTCAAGGTAATAAATACTAACATTACTAACTATTGATTCACAGATGTCAAAACGATTTCTATAAAAATTTGATAGCTGATGTACATACATTGAAATCTCACTCGTTCCATGATGAAGTCCAACATCCAAGTACCTGTTTCTAAAGCTGTTCAAAGTTGTCTTTTTTCAATGGAGAATGTTTTATTCTTAAATCTTGTGTATTATTTTTTAAAATAATTAATTATTTATAATGATAATTACTTTTTGCCCTATATTATATTGATGTGAATAAACTAAAATGGTTTCTTTTCATCATAATGCAACTTTATTTAAATTTCAGGCTAGACTGTCTGCGTCGGATATCTAAGGGCAGCGTGGATTTCGGAGTGTTCAGCTCTGAAGATCTTTTAGCAGCCAGGTGGCAAAATATAGAAGTACTGGTCACTGATGAACTTCGGTTTCATAGCGGTAATATTATTTAATTTATCTCTCCATCACCTACGCATTGAGATATGCAGATAAAATAATTACATAATTTTGAGAGAGTTTTAGTTTTATATTATAAGTTTTATTGTATTATAATTAATATTAGTATTCTGGGAAACTTCATCCATTGTTTAAATTTAAAATAAAAACTAATTGCTGTGCAATTTAAAAATGAAGATCCGTCCTTATGCCGTGTTCTATCAAAAGTTGGCGACTAGCTTCCAGTACACCTCCCTATCCTGGGCATAATAAAGCAGCACCGTCAGAGTGCAAGCATCGAATAGATGGCATTTGGTTTTAACCGAGTACAGTTGTGAGTCCCAGACTCTGCATCGAGTTGAATGTTACTCCAGCTATTCTTATTCGGATGGCGAGCTCTGTTTGCAAAATAGTATCTCCCATGAAAGCTGCCGACATTCTCGATGTTTTCCCCATCGCTAATCAAGGGAAAATCTGGTTCAGGACCGGTGCTATTGTACAAAACGTTAGTTTTCTTCGCGTTGATCTTCAAACCAATGCGAGATGAATTGTCATGCAGCCTGTCGATTGTTTCTTGAATGGCCTCGATGGAATTGTTGAATAGGACAGCATCATCAACATATTCCAGGTCTTACTTATTACAGCTTCACCGTGGGGGTGACAGTTATGTCTCAGTTGGACTTTCATAGTATGAAGACAAAGAAGATGATAAAGAAAAACGGTGCAAGGACAAAACCCTTTTTACTCCAGTCGTGGCATCAAACCATTCTGTGGTAGTGTCACCAATTCTGGAATTTTGACACAGCATTCTTTATTCTTATCTTAGGAAGTATCTCGTATGCTTCCTGTAACTTCCTCAAAAGCCTTCTCATAATCCACAAAACAGCTGGCCAATGGACTGTTCTGCTTCTAGCATTACTATCTTATAGAAGACATCAATTCGAGTGCTTAAAGTCAGACAACGTTATCTACAAAAAAATGTTTTTTTTTTTTTTTTGAGATAACGTTATTTTATATTTACTTCTTTATGATAGTCAAACAACGTTATGTCAATCTTTTCTAATTTCTTATTAAATCGTCAGTAAAGTTTAACGTTAACTACATAAGTTACCCTTGTTTTCACATTTTTTTTAAACTATCCCTATAAATTTTAACATCATCATAAGCAAGATAAATGTACAATACACAATAAATTATAAAATATTAACATTAGGTTTTAAATAAACATTTCCCTTGTTGAGTTACAAGAATCTAAAATAACGATTTTTGCCTCTCCTGTAAAGTTGCACTTTTGTAGATAGTGTTGTTTGACATTAAGCCCTCGAATTGTCGCAGCTAAGACGGTCACCTATTATGTGAAGTGAGCCCCGAAGAAAGCCCTCTAACACTTTAATATTGAGATTTTGTATGTCAGGGAGTCATCATCGGCCGGGGCAATCTACTGCTGAATGAAGGCCTCCCCTAGCTCTCTCCACTCTTCTTGGTCACTAGTTCTTCGCTGCCACGTACATCCACTGAACATTATGAGTTTGTCTATCCAGCGGGTTTTAAGGCGTCTCTGTGGTTGTTTAGTGCCTAACATGCACCTTTGAGTGTGAATGAGTATCCTAGTATAAAAAAAAATAGGTGTGTGTACTTATGTACGCGCGTTAGAAGTTATACTTCTTTGGCGTAACAAAACTTGTGATAACCTAGATTCTTCGACTAGCTCTGGTGTGGTGATTTAAAATCAGGTTCACGAAATAAATAAAAGTGTTTCTTTGGTTCATCGAACTATCAAAATTATTTGTTTTTCTTATTGGTAGGAAGTTGAAATGGAGTGCCGCTGGTTTAAAATTATCTTGTTGCTTCATTCAGTAATTATTAATATTTTTTAATATCTTACTTCAATTTATTATCTTAATTATTATAATTAATTAATGTCTACAATATATAATAGTCGAACCATTTTTTTCGTGTAGAGCCGTTTGAGTATGAGGTGGTTGCCATAACGGATGATCGTTCTGGGATCAAGGATGTTCAGGACTTGCAAGGATCAAGACTTTGTCATCCGGGATACGGCTACGAAGCCGACTGGACAGATACATTAGCCAACGTGAGTATAACCGTCTTTTAGAATACTATTTTTAATAATATGTAATTGCATGCTTATTGCTTCATGTGTTGTGTGAGAGTATTAAAATGGTGTGTTTTATTAGATTTGATAGCTACTCATTATACCTATATAGATTAGCTAGATATTCAGAATCAAAAAAAGTACAAAATAAATACTGCCAATAAAGAAAGTAAAATATAAGCCCTGCAGTGGCATGGTTAGTTGAATACTCATATATTATATGAAACCCTGTGTAAAATGCTATCGACCGAGGGTACTTTTAATTAATTTAAATTATAATTTATTAAAGTTTTGTACCAATCCATTTGAGTCATTTTTTGCAACCCTGGTTTTGCCTTTCGGAATCTTCTGACATTATGCTCATTCACCTATGTCAAATAGTGCACATATTGCCTGAAGAGGGTGAAAGGCGAAATCTAAGTCTCAAAAATAAGTCAAATTAATTAGGATTTATTACATTTCAATAAAAATTAATATTCTCTGCACTGGCAGCTTCTTTATAAATGAAAATAATATGGCAGCCTGCTGTTGATGTCTTTTTTGGTTATATTTATTTGCGATTTTATGTGATTGCTGATCTAAATAATGATGTATAAAAAACTTCTTTTGTGTTTATAACGCTGTTTTATTTCAGTGTGATTCTGTCAAATAAATATCTATGCACAAGTACTACAGCAACGAATATAAACAGCCATTTTGAATTTTACTTTATCGCGCGATTTTTAGTAATAGCACAATGTTTAATAGAATACATATATACCCTATATAAAAATTTTAATTGCAGTTCTTGGAGTCTAAGATAATTCCACGCAGTTGTGATTCTTCCCTGTCGCTCTTTGAGAATAAGCTGCGGGCATCAGCAGAGTTCTTCAGTGCGGCATGCAAGGCCGGCCCCTGGGTTGCCGACCGCGCCCGTGATCGTGTGCTAAGTAAGACAATTTACAAAAATAAGTTAATATTTATGCGGAATTGTTTATGTAGACCACCAACTGAAACACGTGTAAACTTCTTCTTCTTCTTTCACCCTGTCACGTCCCAACATTGGGGCATAGGGCAAGCACAAGTTGGCGCCACTTCCCTCGGTCCATCGCCAACTCCTGTGCCTCCCGCCATGTCAGACCTGCAGCACGTAGGTCGCTTTTGTAGCATCGCTGCAGGGTGAGGGAGGGCCGGCCACGTCGACGGAACCCTTGAGGCTGTGCCAAAAGGGTACGAAGTGCCGCACTCTTTGGCGGCATCCGGAATACATGTCCCAGCCACGTGAATCGTCTCTTCGTGATAACTTCAATCACCGAAGGCTGTTGTGTCTGCTCACGAACTCGGATATTTGTAACGCGGTCGTACCAATGTACCCCTAAGATTCTGCGGAGACATCGATTCTCAAAGCTCAAAAGCCGTGACTCTTGAAGCTTAGTAAGATGCCATGTCTCACAGCCATACAGGAGCACAGGTAGCACGCACGCGTTAAACAAACGACATTTGGTCCTCACAGAATACAGCCTTGACCTCCATGCGACTCCAAGTTGGTTGAACGCAGAGCCCGCCACACCCATGCGGATTCCAAGCTCACTAGAAATACCACCATCATCGGCAACCGTGGCACCCAAGTACTTGAATCTGGACACCAGCTCGACGGGCAGACCAGAAACCCGCAGAGGAGTGTCGGCGTCGATGCAAGCAGCACTGCACATGGATTTGGTCTTAGCGGCATTCAGATGAAGACCCACACGCATCGAGTTCGCGGCTAGCCTGTTCACGGTCACCTCCAACCTCTCGATCGTCGAGTCAAACACGACTGCGTCGTCTGCATACTCCAAGTCGCACAGTCTTTCTTCGCATAGATCGCTTGTGTCATCATGATGTAGGCGTATCCCACTGTCGGGGCAAACCGTCTTACGCATTATGAAATCCATCATGATGATAAAAAGAAAAGGCGCAAGTACACATCCTTGCTTGACTCCTGACGTGATTTCAAAGAGGTCAGAGGATGTTCCGGCTGCTCTCACGCGACACTCTGTATTGGTTGTACTGGTGATATATTTTAATTTGAGTTGATTATAATAATTGTAAGTATAATAATATGTTGATTATAATTGAGGCTATTATTTCCAAACCCGGCTCATTCCCAAAAACATATTTTGCAAAATGCAATAAACTGTTATACAGATAAATATAAGACTAAATTGTGTGATTTTTTTGTTTTTGAAATAGAAAACAAAGGGAAACTTATTCATTTCTATATTAATAAAGAATCTATTCATTTAAAGTTTGTATCATGCCGAGTTTGAAAGTGACAGTAAAGTTGGAATGAGCCGGGTTTGCAAATTAACAATTTGAATTAATCCGCCTATGAAATTATGTAACCAAATGAGACCACTAAAATGTTATAGGCACTGTTTGGATAGCAATTATGACCAGTTTCAATTATTATTCAAAACTCTCATCAATAAGAAAAATTAATTAAATGACAAAATAAAATAAAAATTTTGATGACATTTACTATAATATTTAAGTAAACACCGAAGATATTTGACTTCATGTCTTTGCTATTTTTCTGGTTCCCTTACGTTTTTTCTAGCTTTTGTTACTATCACAGATGAAACAGTAATGTCGAGTGCAACCTACCCCCCCCCCCCCCCCCGTCCTTTCGGAGGTGATAACGTATATATATCGCAGTCCATCTTCATTCTTTATTCCAAATATGACTTTCACTATTTTTCGTTCAAAAATCAGAATACCATTTTCAAACTTTATGCTGATGACCCAACATTCTGATCCATATGTGAGGACTGGCCTCAGCAGTGTTTTGTGTATCTGGATTTTTTTGTTCTGACATGGCATTTTGGGTTTCAGATGTTTACAAATTTCACATTAACTCTTGTTGGATATCAACTGTATTTATAAATGTAACAATATAAATTGAATTTTATTTTAAAGCCCGACGTGCCTTGTAAATTTCAAAAGCTAAAATATTACAGTATAAATCTGTCGACTCTGTAGGAAAGATGTATATGAATACTATAAATAAACATTTCATGATTGTATAAAATATATTATCTTATTATAAAAGGGCTTCATTTTAAATATTACAATTTGAAATTGAGAATAAAGTCATATTTTGGTAAATCAGAATATATCTGTGGCTATAATAGCATCTTTTAAAATTATTATCATGTCGAATAATTTGTACAATTTATCTTTAATTTTATTTGTTAATAAAACATAATATAATGAAATATATTCGATTAACTTTCCATTGGACTTTGACAATTGACTTGTAATTTTGTTGATATTACAAAATGTTACATTCTGTATTTATTATATTATAATTTGTATGTTAGGATGGTTTAATATATTATTATCTCAAGATCCATCCTTCCCCTTTAAGGAATTGACTAAATACTTCTTTGAATATAATATTAGTCATTGAAATTCAAAATGGTATTGTATCTGTAACACAAAATCACTTCTTACATGCATAATACTTCAATACGTGTCAAATTTATTTTGAATTACTTTACAGAGTCGCTGTACCCTAGTCTATGTTCACTGTGCTACGATCCTGTTGCGTGCTCATCCGGCGACAAGTATTGGGGGCGCCGCGGTCCGCTCCATTGCCTCACAGAAGAAGCTGGAGACGTCGCATGGGCCAGATACGATGACACTAGGATTCATTTTGGAGTATATTTATTTCCTATTACATATCAGATCATGTCTAAGTTTTATCTATACTTCAATCTATTAGTACATTATGACCAATAAATACTATATGATAGATATTATCACTACCCTCCATTTCGGTAAGTGAGAAACAGGCTGTCACTTTTATTTTTAGTATGGTTTTTCGTCTGGATTCGGGATGTGGAGGTGAACAAATAACACAGCGGAATTGTTTTGGAAACGGCAAGGTATATTTAAGTTAATATTATATAATAGTTACATTTTTAATAATTTATTTTACGGAGGACGAAATGTACGTATTTACGATTTGGCTGTTGGCAGCGTTCTGCCCGCCATCTTGTGTTTTGCTTTCAACGAAAGCGTTGTCCAAAAACGGCGACATTTCAATATTTTCAACGGTCATAATCTACGGCATTGCCGGCTCGGCTCTATTATTATTATTTATTTTCGTAATCAGCGCCTTACTATTTGTTGGATTTGATACCAACTCGGGCCTCTCCATATACATAGAGACATCCCGAAATGGGGACCATACGGGGGTGTAACAATATGACCGAACAGATAATAACCGAAATAACGGTTTGAATCCCAGGTTTTTATTCATTCGAATTCACTTTTTGTAATTGTTTACTAATATGGTTGCAAAAAGAAAATATTTGATCTGCAGTCCTAAATGTTTGACGATTTTTTTGTGAATACCTCAAAATGTGTACCTAAATACAAAAATTGGAACTAAACAATATAAAACAAAATTTAGAAAAAGTAATACATATATTTATTTCTCTATTCCTCTTTTTAGATAACTGGACGAAAGGGTCTAGCCGATCCCACCAATTATTCGTTCCTCTGTAAGGATGGAACGAGGCAACCCGTGGCAAATAATACTTCACCCTGTGTGTGGATAGCCAAGCCCTGGCCAGTCATTGCAGCTAAACTGTAAGTATATTATAATATGCTTACTTCCATTAAGTCAGATTTTCAATTATTGTTACCGCACGTTTGGCGCACCTCCCCACATCCTCCCCATAATATGTATCTGCCAGACCTAGGATTTGGATCTGGGACCCACAACATTATAGACCTACGCGTAAGCCGCTCGGCCATCGTGGCCTGTTTACTTAGTCTGGTGAAATTAGACCTTTAGATCAGGGGAGGGAAAACTGCGGCCCGCGGGCCGCATGTGGCCCGCCGGGTATTTTTTTGCGGCCCGCCATCATTAATTGTACTTTTGATTACGAATAACTTTTTTTATAATTTTTTAAAAAATATTGACAATAGATTAAAATTTGAAGAATTTGTTGTTTCGTGAATGTATTATCTCAGTACATCTTCCTTGCGTCTCGTCTCGCACTATGTAAGCACTATTTTCTACGTTGAACATCGATTTCAATAGATATTGATAGTGTACCGACAGAGCTACAACTTGAGATTATTGATCTGTAGTGTGACACTGATTTAAGAGAATTGCATCGTCGTGAAGAAATCTCCAAATTTTACAATGCCCTTAATTCAGACAAATTCGACCAACTTAAAGATTATGCAAGAAAAATGTTCGTTATTTTTGGATCAATCTATATATGTGAACAAACATTTTCGATCATGAACCTCAATAAAAATTCTTTACGATCAAATATCTCCGATGCCCATTTACAAGCAGTATTGAGAATATCAACTACAAAATTAACACCTGAATTAAAAAAAAATGTACAACAGTTTCATTCTTCTCATTATTTTTTTTTAATGTTTATTTTTCGTGATAATAAATAGTGTATATCTAAAAATGGTATTTTACTTGCGGCCCACCGCTCTTCTTGAATTTGGCCCTCCATCCAAAAAGTTTGCCCCCCCCTGCTTTAGATAGTTTGATTATTTTGTCTTTCGATGATCATGTCATTGCCGTTTCGAATTTTTCAATGTATACCATCTATATATTAATAAGGCGCTTTCAAGAAACCCAGAATTTCAAGGTTTTTTAAAATTAGCAACCTGAGGGTCTATTCTATACACAAGGCGGCTATTGACTAACGCCGCTAACCTGATTAACTATTGGCAATAATAAAAGGCTAACCCGCCCATTAACTATTAGCTTAAGTGATAAAATATTATCACTTTATCATAATTATATATCAAGGCGGTTAATTGTTACAATAAATTAACCATTTTAAATTGTCAAAACTGTCTATCTCACTCTAAAAGTTAACACAGCGAAGAGAGCAGCTGTTAAAACATAGCACCTTTTGACAGTTTAGACGGTTAACTTATTGTAACAGTTAACCACCTCAATACATAAATATGATAAACTACCGTCGATAGCCGCCTTGCGTATAGAATAGCTTCACTGGTGCTATTTTATTTAGCACTACACCACTGCATGGTAAATATTTCTCAATAATTATATTGTTATGTACTTACAGAAAATCAGCTGCGGCTGTATCCCAGCTGTCAAAAACACTGTCACATCAAGATGTAACCTCGTGGCAATCAGCGCTACTCAGTCTCATTGAACTTTATCACGCGAATGTCACTCCGCTTAAGCCGCAAGTTCCCGTGCAAGACTATCTCCAGAAGGCAATCGGATTCCAGAGTGCCAACAGTTTTGCCGAATGTACTCCTCCAAGGTAATGAACCTAACAGATTTATTGTTTCATTATGTTTGTACCTTCACAAGGGAAATCAAAATAAATATCTATCACCGTATATGCACCAATAATGTCAAATTTTCGATAAATATACAGTGCACGAAAGAAATACTTAAAAATCAGCCAAGTCAAAAGTTTTCAAGTCGTCAGCTGAATGCAGAACTATTTTAACTTAAATTTGAAATATTATTATATTCACTGACAAAGTTCTAGATGAAATTAGCGAAAGAACTGTTTTCTCAACTTGTTCACCGTAACACACTTCACCGTAAGCTGCCTTACCGGAAAGAGATGTCCGTATACTGTAGAGCACTGAGATCAAAAACTTACACGTTTTTTGTGGAACATTGCAGACAGTAGTGTTTCAATTTTATTAGATTCAATAAGAACATTAGATAATGATTGTTTTCAAATATCTGATAATAATGCCGTCATTGATAACAAATATTTGATAGGTGCGAATTGACATGTACGCGCACCTACTAGAATTTTGTATAAATTATGTATGATTAATTATTTACCTACGTATTTTTTCTGTCTTTCCCTTGTATTCCGGTAGTTTTTATTACGTATTTTTTAAATGTTATATTTAGATATGAATTTGATTTTAATATTATACGGCCATCTATTTCCAATACGAAATCTTACTATGAACTGTGTTACAGCCAAAGGATGTTGGATCGGTGAACACCGAACAAGTTATAAATGATTTTAATGTAACATTTTAATGGACCTCATTACTGAGCTGTTTGTGAAAAACCCAACTGACTAAAACTTATTCATTTTGACAATAATTAACAATTAATTTAATTGTTTCTATTTATGATTTTTGCGCTTCATTCTTTGGCTTCTTGGTGTATTCTCAAAAGAAAATGGAAACCACCATTTTGATGATATGGAATACCGACTGTGTACTTATTTACCAAATTTTGTCATAGAAATAAAATTTCTTTTGTGTTAACAGTCAATATATGGTGGAATTGCATTATATTATTAATCAATATTAAGCAAAAATTTTTGAAGTCATGCTTCTTTAGGCGCGTTTGGGAAAACAGACCAGAGTGTATTTTTGGCGTGGGACGAAGTTGCGCACGCAAATGTAACGCATTAATTTGGCTTGAGACGGAAATTTTGCCCGCCGATGCAACATAATTTAATTTGCGCGGCGACGTTCGGGTGTTCTAAATGCTGGAGGTTTGTAATTTTCAGCTGTGGCTTGGGCCGGTTGGGTAAAGACTGAATGTTGCAACTTTTATTTATGAGTAAAATTATATATCAATAAATAAATAAATTTTGTGATTCAAACAATAGTATGTTGTAAATTTACAATATTTAGACACTTCATACACAAAAATAGATATTTTTATAGTTTAGGATAATATTTGTCGTATATCCCATGTCAATTTATTCATTAGCGGTTTATAATAATTGAAGTTTGAGTTGTTTTGGTAAATTCCTGTTTTATTATTCAGTTAAAAATGTATCTTTGACGCGGACGAAACTGTTCCAAATTTATTAAATAAAAAATGTAATAAGTACAAAAAAAATTTGCATTTTATTAATAATCAATAATAGAAATATAATTTTAAAATTATGCACAAGAAACGGACACACTATGATACAAACACAAAATTATGCACAAGAAACGGACACACTATGATACAAACACAAAATTTAGGCATAATAGATAATATTATAATGGATCATGGTACATATAATTAAAATTTAATTATCTTAATGATGAGTGAATAAGAAATACAGTTTTGTTTCTTTCTGTAAATAGCATAGTACACCCACGATTGCCGAGCAGTAATGTATCGTCTTATAATATAGTGTGTAGTAATCTGGTTGAAATCCTGGGTCTGACAAATTCATGTGTCGTTTTCAATGTGTTCACCACTTCACTACAATCTGTAGCAGGTTTTGGCCTCCTTAAAAAACTTCCTTAACCCTGGACAATCCAGCACGGACACTCTCCGGTTGCTTTGGCCGAGCATTCTTAAATCTCCGGTGGCGTAGTCCAGCCATCTTAATTTAGGCAGTCCAGGTCTTCTTTTATTCTCAGGGGATGCATACATAGCCCGCCTTGCTGGTAACTCTGGCATTCTATGCACATGGCCTATCCAGTGCAGTCTCTGCATTTAATTAACTCGATTTAAATTGATAACGTCATAAGACGAAACAAGTCCTAATATATTATAAATGTGGAAAAGTTACTAGAAATAAATGGTGTCATTATTTTTCCACCAAGAAATAACAGACAATTAATAATTATTATTCTATTTAATTTCAGGTCCATAATGATATGCGCTAACACGATCGTGTCACGGCACAAATGTGATTGGCTCGCAGAGACGGCCAGAGCTCATGGATTGGAACCACACTTGCAGTGCTTGGGTCACATTGGTAATACAAATGGTACAACGGAAACCAATCCCGCACTTAACACTGACAACTTTTGCTTTGATGCTATTGAAAAGGGAGAAGCGGAGATTACGATTGGCCATCCAAATTTACAAGTGGAAGCCTATCAGTAAGTTTTCAAAACATTTCTTTAGTGATTGAAACAGTCAATCTCAACACTGTCAAAATATCCAACCAATAATTGAGGGTCTGAAGATTGAAAAAAACTAGTGCAGTGGTGACTAAATTGGGTAAATCGACTTCAAAAATAACATACAATGAATTGTAAATTCTACGTAACTGTTCTTGTTCTCTTTGAGAACATGTTTACTATACACAAATTTTTATAACAGAAGTTATTCTAGCATTCAGACACTATGCTATACAAAAATCATCTGTTTTACACATTTTTGTGGGTGAAAGACGTGCAATATCACAGCAAACAAGCAAAAAGAATATTTAAAATATTTAACAATACAGTAAGTCATTGACTCACGTGAATTCGACTTACGCGAATTCGACTTACGTGAGTTCGTACTTACGAGATTTTTTAAAATATGTTATTTTTGCTGCAGTTTGTGTCTCTGCGCTTGTGTTTACATATAATATTATGTTATAATATAACATGATCATGTAAAAAAAATAATAGTAAGTAATGCAATCTACGATAATTACCAAGAAAAGAGAAATATTAATAGAATAAATGGAAATATTGATAATATTGATGGAAGATATACAGCAACAATAAATTCCAATAAGCCTTATTACATAATATCCAATAAGCCATACAGGATTAAAGCCTTGGGTCGTTTTGAAGACATAAAGTGTAAAAATGATGATAGTGTTGATTCACTTTAAGCCAGGGACGGTTTCAAAATTTTAAATGCCGTAATAAATTACACAACATCAAAGTAGCAGGTGAGGCTGCCGAGTAATGCAGATACCTACAGAGAAAGCTATAAATTTTATAAAGAGTCTAGCAGAAATCATAAAAATGAGGATTAACTGCCACAGCAAATTTTTAATGTGGACGAAACTGGGCTCATTGGAAAAAAATGCCAGATTAGTCATCTTATATATCCCAACTAGAAAAATCTATGCCGGGTTTTAAGGTGTCTGAAGATAGGCTAACCCTTTTACTTAGTGGAAATGCTGCTGGAGATTGCAAAAGCAGACCACTTCATCAATCAATAATATTTTCTTAAATGTATGTATGTAGGTCCATTTTATTTTCACTTATCCTTTGAAACTAGCACATATTATTTAAAAAAATGATTTGAATGAATGATCATAAGTTGAATGAATGATTATAAGTTTTATTCGACTTACGCGATTTTTCGACTTACACAAAGATTTTCGGAACGAATTAATCATATAAGTCGATGAGTTACTGTATGTATCTGCCTATATAATATTTTGTTTTTCTAAGGACCCCAACGTATATTATCGCAGGGCCTAATCAAACGTAAATCCGACCCAAGCAGACAGCATTACTACATTCATTTGTTTTGAAAATAAATATTCAGTAGAAATAATGTTTTACATAATTTGAATATTCGGTATGACAAAAAATTAAATAACCCTTTGATACACCCCTGTTACAGGCGGGCTTCTCCCGGTGTAAAATAATCATTTAGTAGCTATAAGTCGAAACGTAACCCTGACCTCTAGAAACGGCTTCATAAAACATCTAATCTGATTCCTTGCTCAACCACGTAAGTATTTTTTAATCATAAGTAAAGTCCTTCGTCCGGTGTGTGAAAATCGCATATTGGGCGGAGGTGTAATTAAGATAAATTTAATTTAATTTAAAAAGTATAAATGATGATGGATGAAAGCGGTAATTTTAAGACTAAATATAAGTATTCAAATATAATAAATTTTGCCGCGCATTGTGCGTGAAATCCTCGCGCGCCGGCGCCAGGGTCAGGCTCGTGATTCGCCGAATCAAAGATCATGCGATCAGATTTGGCCAATCACGAGAGTCCTTTTTGCTGGACGGCGTAGGTACGAGAAATTTAAAAAGAAAGAAAAAAGATGTTAGTAAGCGTCCCTTTTCCAATAGGGTAGGACCTGCGACTATAATCGTAAAAACCCAGATATAAATTTGTGAAACTAAAAATCATAAGAAAATATAAGACCACGTCACGAACACGAAAGATCGAGTTTTATTTCCACTCTAACCGTTTATATTTTTTTTTTGTGAATCCGGGGTTCGATGGACACTTGAGCTAGCCGCTGGAACCCCGGGTATCTCACCTTGTTTCCTGATTTCAAGATATGGTATATTTTTAAAAGACCACCGAGCATAATATTATGGGTCTAGGCCGATTTGGCACCGCGAACTGGCCTCCGGTAATTGGCCGCCGGTACAATCAGACGCCGACCCAATTGGATGCCGACTCAATTCGACGCCGGTCCAATTGGCTGCCGGGAGGATTGGATGCCGCACAGTTGAATAAAACGTTACGATTTGTTGAAGTAAGTAAGCAAGTCAGTTTAATATGCTTCTATCTTCTCAGTAGTTGTACCTTATACATTTCGCGCTTGGACACATTTTTAATACGAATTGAGAATAATTATTATGCCTTATGATGTGTATTAAAAGAAAATAATTCTTCCCTCGTTAGAACTTCAGGATATGCATAATCAATTAATTTATTGTGTGTACATGGGTACTTATTTATATTTACAATAAATATTAAAAATAATGTTAGATGTTAGAATGAAAATAACATTATATTTCAGCGTTTTATCGACTTAATATTATAATAAAGCTTAAACATGTATATTATTATGCATAAATGCGTATTTTAAGATATTATGAAATTACAAACAAAATATTAAGTAAGTTATCTTCTTCTTCTTCGATGGCGCTACAGCTCAAGTCGAGCCCTGGCCTCCTCCACCGCCGTCCTCCAGCCGGAACGGTCCTCCGCACGTCTTTTCCAGTTCATGATTTTTAGCAGCTGGTTGGCATCTTTTGTAATGTCATCAACGGCGGCTCCTCTAATACCATCCAAGTGCTACGCACCGCCTGCATCTTTGAAGACATCGCTCAACTTTTCATTGTTATTCATACGTCTATCACTCACTTCGCGAACTATGAACAATACTCCATTCGTGCGCAAAGTGATTACGATCCAAACAGATTTTCAGTTTGCACAGGATTACAATGAGGTCATTATATACTTCTTAAACCGTGGTCGAATGTCCCGTAATGACGTTTTATGTAGAATTTTTTACACACTTTTAGATCGGCGCACGAAATTAGGACTCTAGAAACAAAAACGCCAGTTTTTGTTTTATAACAATGTTGGCGAGTTAATTTTTATCAATTTCACATTTAAGATTTAATGAATCGCCAAACTTTTACGAAAATACAAACTACCGCAATTATTTCTAAACCACTCAAATACATTCAATAAACAAAAAAACACATCAGCGGTTATTTATTTGGCTGAAGCATTGTTTGCCCAGAGCATAAAGTCGTAAACCGTGACATTTATTTTTCTTTATTGATATTAAATTATTTGAACTGTTTAAAAACTGTTTTTAAGAAATATAATAAATAAACAAAGACATATTTAATTTACCTTCTGAGAAATTCAACGTTTCGGTCTTTTTACACTAAGATATTATCTTAGCTTATTGACACGGCAGCCTTCGGTGATTAAGGTAATCATGGAGAGACGCTTTACGACCTTTACGTGGCTAGGACAAGTGTTCCTGATGCCGCCAAAGAGTGTGACACTGCGTACCCTTATGGCACAGCCTCAAGGGTTCCATTGCCATGGCCGACCCTCCCTCACCCTGCAGCGGTGCTACAAAAGCGACCTACGTGCTGCAGGTCTGACATGGCGGGAGGCGCAAGAGTTGGCGTTGAACCGAGGAAAGTGGCGTGAACTTGTGCTTGCCCTATGCTCCAATGCTGGGTATAGAAGGTAAACCATTGCGCACTACCAGAAAATGCTATTCTGAAGACCACCGGCCGCCACTGGTTGTCACCCCATCGTGTGCGTGGCTTTCCCACTGGCCTTTTCCCCCCTGGATTTTCTTCGAGGATCTTCTTCGGTATCCGTGACTCAGGCATGTGCTGGACATGGCCTGCCCAGTTCAGCCTCTGGAGTTTTATGAAGGTGGAGAGTTTTGAATCTTGGTATAAGCAGTATAGTTCCGTGTTGTATCTAATTCTCCACTCCCCACCATCATTCATGGGTCCGTATATCCGCCTCAGGATCTCTCTCTCAAAGCAATCCACCGTTTCAGCTGCTTTCATATTTAGCGTCCATGACTCGCACCCATATGCAACGACTGTGCGTATGACGGTTTTATAGAGCCGGTTCTTAGTTTTTCTTTGGACATTTCTGGATTTGAATATGGGCAGCAATGAGAAGTACAATTTATTTGCAGCGGTTATACGGGCTTTTATTTCTTCCAGTTCCTCGTTCTCTTTTGTAATATTGGAACCCAGGTATGTGAACCGGTTGACAACCTCAACTTGATGGTTTCCAAAACTGGAACTTTGGCCCAGCCTACTCTGATTTTGTCGGCTTTGTATCATGACTTTAGTTTTGTTTTCATTTACTCTTAAGCCAATCTTTAGTGCGGCCCTTTGGAGGTGGTTAAATTCTTTCTTCACAATCTGTATGGATCTGCCCATCATGTTGAGGTCGTCTGCGTAGCCAACCAGTTGGCTCGGTAGACCTTCCTGCCCTGAAGCCAGCTTGGTATTCACTTACTATGTTTTCCGCGTAACCTTCCAGTTTTGTCTTCAGGATCATTGTGAATACCTTATAACTTGTGCTCAGGAGTGAAATCCCTCTCAAATTTTCACATCGCAGTCTGTGTCCTTTTTTATATATTGGACAGATAACACTGATCTGCCAATCCGCTGGAATGCTTTCGGACGCCCAGATTTTAAGCATTAACGCATGCACTGCTGCTATTAATCGGTGTCCACCATACTTTAGAAGTTCTGCAGGGATGTTATCGGTTCCTGGTGCTTTACGATTCTTTAGTGTCATAATAGCTCTTTCGGTTTCACTAAGCGTGGGTGGAGAAATGTATGGTTCATTGCACTGGTGCTGTAGTCGCGGATCCGGTGAGGAATTTTCATCCTGTAAGTTAGGGTTCAGGAGTTCCTTGAAGAATTCCATCCATCTTTGTTTAATTCCTTCTTCATCACCTATAATCTCTCCCGTTTTCGTTCGGCATAGGCTGGTGGTGGGTATAAATCCTTTTTTGAAAAAGTTGACCCCTTTGTATGCGTCTCTCGATCTGTTATTCCTAAAGTCGTTTTCCAATTTAAGCACTGTTGCGTTTAGGTATGCTCGCTTCTTTGTTGTTATAGTCTTGTTGGCCTCTCTTCGCGACTGCTCATACTTAGCTCTTTTGTCTCTTGTTGGTCTCTCTAAGTATATTCGTCTATCTTCATTTTTTTTCTGTATTTTTGCTGAGCAGTCTTCGTCAAACCAGTTACTTCTGGTTCTTCTAGGGCTACTGCCTATACTCTTTTCAGCTGAGAGTGCGATAGCATTTTTGATGTTGTTCCAGGCATCTTCAGTGAAGAGTGTTGCATCAGATTCAGGAAGATTGTCGGTTAGAGAGTCCTGATATTGGCATGTAACTTCTGGGTCTTCAAGGCTATCAATATTTATTTGTGGCACTCATTGGTGCTTATCTGTTTTTCTACATGTTATACGGTATCTATAAGACATGCACAGTAGATAATGGTCAGAGTCGCAATTGGCACCTCTATAGCTTTGGACCTTTATTACACTAGAGGCACTCCTTTTGTCGATCAGTACATGATCGATTTGATTATAGTGTTTGCCATCAGGAGAGGTCCATGTCCACTTGTGTATGTCTTTTCTATGGAACTGGGTCGAGCTTATAACCATGTTTTTGGATACAGCAAAGTCTATGATCCGAATTCCGTTATTATTGCTCTCATTGTGTAGACTGTTTTTGCCTATTGTTCCCTGATATATTTGTTCTTTGCCGATTTTTGCATTTAGGTCCCCGATTATAATTTTTATATCATTTGAGGGGGCTTTATCATAAACATCTTGTAATTTACTGTAGAACGTATCTTTTATTAGGTCATCTTTATCTACTGTTTCTGCATGTACATTGATGATCATTGATGATTAAAACAATGTCTCTCCACCATAAATTGATATTTAACATTTTTATCACCAATAAAAAAAAAACCTGGATACCTACCTTACATATTAAATGAATAATATTTACATGTTAATAATTAATCAAGCCACTGATGCATTGAAAGTTGGTGCAATATATTACTTACTATTCGTAATTTAATAATATTTAGTTTTATTTTTTTGTATTAAACTATACTTATGTTTATTATTATTATATAAATCTCATGTTGTGAATGTCTTGAATTTAGATTTGTTATGTCCACAATGTTCTGTTTTCTTAAATAAATAATTATTATATTAAAGATAGTTTTTTATTTATGTTAATACATACGTTTAATTGTACTGTTTTAAACCTAGAAGACGCTGAAAGAATCAAATAATTGTTGTAAATTTAATATAAAATCACGCAAATATTGATTGATTTATAAAATATATTTAATTATAACGACGAAAAACTTCCTTTATTTTAATAAACATCGTAAGGCATAATAATTCTCATTCTAAATCAATATTATAAAAATTGGGTAGGTAGGTACCTGTCAAGTAAGTACTTAAGTAGTTTATCAATCAAACTACTGAAACATTTATACTTAGCAGATAACTTACTTAATATTTTGTTTGTAATTTCATAATATCTTAAAATACGCATTTATGCATAATATACATGTTTAAGCATTATTATAATATTATGTCGATAAAACGCTGAAATATAATGTTATTTTCATTCTAACATCTAACATTATTTTTAATATTTGTTGTAAATATAAATAAGTACCCATGTATACACAATAAATAAATTGATTATGCACATCTTTAAGTTCTAACGAGGGAAGAATTATTTTCTTTTAATAAATATCATAAGGCATAATAATAATTCTCAATTCGTATTAAAAATGTGTCAAGCGTGAAATGTAAAGGGTAAAACTACTGAGAAGATAGAAGCATATTAAACCGACTTGCTTACATACTCCAACAAATTGTTATATACGTTTATTCCTTTGCGCATTTAATTCAACCGTGCGGCATCCAATCTTCCCGGCAGCCAATTGGGCTGGCGTCCAATTGGCCCGGCGGCCGATTGTACCGGCGGCCTATTACTGGAGGCCAATCGCCCGGGGCCAGTTCGCGGTGCCAAATCGTCCCATTCCGTAATATTGTTATTATTGGGTCCCGTTTGCTGTATGCGTTGCCTGTGGAACTTTCTGCCATCCACCAAGCGGATGGAAATGCACTGGCATCGATTGACAGTCTGCCATTGTATCTCTAGTTATAAATTACTGTTTCTAATAATGTGTTGGTGCTGGTGCTTGTGGCTTGTTTCAATGCATATTTCTTTGTTATTATTGAAGCTATACTTCTTTTGGCGCGTTTGGGAAATCAGATCAGAGTGTATTTTTGGCGTGTGACATGAAACACATAATTTATTTTTCACGCAAAAAAACGCACTCGATTGGATTCGAACAGCCGATTGTTCGGTTATCAGCCGAACGCACTATTACCTTTACCCCACAGTATGATGCTGCATCGTGACGATTATACAGTATAATATTATAGTTTAGAATTGTTCTGTTGCCTAGGCAGCGAATTTATTATTGTCGGCCCTTTGCAATTCCTTACGTAAACCATCAATTAAACGCCAGAGTGACAGTTGGTACTTTAAAAAATAAAAACAACGAGAAACCATTATATTATTCAGTAATATAAGTTAAAGTGTATAGAAATAAACCAACAGCGTTCCAATAAGTGGTCCTTTTTCTTGAGTGTGTAATTTAACAAGATAATTAAGGGGGATCATATATGCCAACAGAGAACCTAGCGGAAAAATACGAAGCATGCAATTTGAGATTTTTTTTTTCATAATTTACAATTTCAACTGTATTAACGGCCCACGTGCTCGTCGTAGGTCAAAATTGAGTTTTTATCGTATTTTCAAACCATGATCCTGGACACTCCTTAAACGTTATAGATAATCTATTTATATAATTTTGAAGCCTTATTATCCTTTATAGTTATTTTAAACATTTGATGACTGCATAAAGTATTTTTGTTACATAAAATAGTATTCTTTTAAACCTCTCGCTCTAATGTTTTAGAATATAGTCATATTTCGGTACATAACTGTGCAGTGGTGTTAAGATTTTTTACATTTATTAATTTTTAAACGCATTTATCAAACCATTAGTATAATTTATACGAGATAATTTTTGTAAAATATTCACGATACAAAATTATATTGATAATCTCTGTGATCCCAAATTTGACAAGAATTAGGCATTCTATTATTCAAAAAATTGGCAAGATTAACACATTTTAAGATGATTCTAAATATACTTATTGTAAGCTATGTTTTTGACCATTCAAGTGTGATAAATATCTTATGAATAATGATTGCTTTATAATAATTATTGACCTAAGAATAAGGTAGTGTTTTTTTGAAATATGCCATTTCTTTTGTCATTCCCCAGTGGTTAAGCTACAACATACGGCCGTAGCCATAAATTGAAAAACTATAATTAGGTAACTATAATAAGGCTAAGTTTGAAAAGCAATAAAGGAAGAATGGTGAATCAAATAAATAGTTTTAAAATACCCAAATTGAAACGACAAGAGACTCTTGACATGACGGCTGCATCGTGCTCCGTTAGGTGACGTCCATGATTAATATTGGGTAGACCCAAGCGGAGCACGACTGTTCTGAACGGCAGACAAAATCAAAAAGCCATGTTGCTTCTCTCACACCACGCGACTTGACGTTGCCGCTGGAAATTCCAATAGTGACATCTGTCTATTCGAGAACGCTCTTTCAACTTGACCATCGATCATAATCGGGGTTGCCAGCAGGTCAAAGTTAGTTATGTTAAAAATGAACATAACATATTTTTTGTCCAAATACCGCTGTCAAGATATTTCGTTCGAAAATCAGAAGACCATTTTCTATAATTAGACAAATATAAATAACACTGATTGTTGCACCATTTATAATGATATTTATTGCAAAGAAATAATTTTCTCAGACATAATTGGATTTTTGGCACTTTTTTTCTCTTGAATTTTGTCTTCCTCCCGTACGATCCGGTGCTGTTGCTTTTCAATTGCCTTTGTCTTTGTCAATTTCAGCCGTCCAGGTTTTCTCTGGCCCTGAAGGGATGCGTACATAACCCGCCGTACTGCTAATCCTTTGCTTACGTTTACTTGTTTTTCATTTGTTACAGGAACTTCAAACTGGAACCGGTCTTATTCGAAATGACACCCATTATGAATGATCTGTACATCGTGGTGGGTGTGGTGAACAAAAATTCCACCATCAAGACATTTGAAGATCTGCGTGGGAAGAAAGCATGCTTCCCCAAGTACAATGGCGTGGCGTGGCATGGTGTCATCCATTTTCTAAAAACACAAAAAATGTTCAAAACAGATGAGTGCCCGTATGAAAAGGAAATGGCTTCATTTTTCAAAGACTTCTGCGCGCCTGGCTTACCATCAGAGCTATGTGGACATCATAATGATTATGATGGAGAATTGGGAGCCTTAAGATGCCTTGTGGATGGGGTAGCTGATATTGCATTTGTTGGAATGAACACTGTTAACAATATTACAGGTAATGCCACAATAGTAGTCTTAAAATGCTTACTCACCATGTTTGATCCTAAGAGGATCATTCTGGCCTCCACAGAATGGAGGTTTAATTAACAGATTTTTGTTGTTTTAATGAGAAATGGATGTTAGCCACTTGCTCAACCTACAAATACAACTTGAAAAATAACATGTGAATTTACCAGACCCGGGATTCCAACCCGGAACCCACGACATTATAAACTGGTGCTTTACTGCTAGGTCACCGTGGATGTACCTAATATAGTACAGCGAAACCCTGATTTTACGTTTTTGAGGGGACTGACAAAAGAAAATACAGTACTCTCTCAGTAATCCGCCACCCCAAAAACCAGACAAGTGTCCAATTAGTGAAAGCGGCGGATTATAGTGCATACATACATAATATGGTACAAATTAAAACAGGTATTTCGTAAAAATAGTTTTTCTTGAGAAATTTGTACTAGCAAATTACGGTTTTATTTATAATGAAAATTAAGTATGTCTTTACTAAATTATACATATTTATAACTAAATATTAATCCTTTCTATGCCGCAATTAGTTAATTGATAGTAATTAACATAAGAATTGGTGTAATTATTGCGTCCAAAGACGCTTTGGGCACTTAACCGGTTAAACAGTAAACCACTTGAAACAACCAGTTGTTCAGTGAGGCAGATATTATTGAATGGCTTAGGATTCCTGCCTTCATGCAAAAGGTTATGTGTTATTTCTTTTGCAATAATTAACAAATCCAAATGAGAATTTATTGTATTGGAGACAATTTAATGTTTGAGGGTTTCACAGTCATTTGTTATCATAATAGATTTTTGAGTTGTGACCGTATCTTCTTCCTCCCTCTTTCCTTGACGTTTCGGCTCATTGCAGAGACCATTCACGAGAGATAATGAATGCGAATACATTACACACTCCAATACGTGAACTCTTAATAAGGCTTCTGCAACGAACCCGAAACGTCTAGAAAAGAATGAGGAAGAACACAAAGTGATAACCTACAGAGACAATTCAATTTAAATTTTATTTATGTTTATTTAATAATTTAAATATGGTGTTCTTCTCCAGACGCTATCGGAGTTGAATCCTGGCCTCGCAGAGTTAAGTCTAGCGACTTCCGAAAGATCTGCCCACCCAAGAATACCCAAGGCTGCTTCATTTCCTGGTCATCCATTGGGCAAATGTATATCCGCACTAACACGACGGTGATGAGGAAGCAAGAAATCATTAACACGTTCAAACAATTAGACCAGATGTTCGGCAAAAACTACAAATCTCAAACAAGTGCATTCATGATGTACAGCCCGTTTGACCACAAAAACAATATTTTATTCCAAGATAGGACCAAATATTTAAGAACTTTTGATGATCTCCTTGAAAACAGGCTTCCATTCAACTATGAAGTAATGATGAACGAGTACAAGTTCGGAGAATGTGATATAAAATCTAATTCTGGACATAGTTCAAAGTTAGATAGTACCGTAGTATTACTATATATTGTATATTTATTTATTTGTAACGTCAGTCAATGGAAATTGTTGTAATAATTAAATCGAAATGCCAAATAGTCTTACACATGTTACGTAGTAAATGTACAAAATACAGATTTTTTATTATATGTGACTTTCATTTTAATTGATCAATTGGTGAATCATTTTTATTCTCATTATGATAATATGCATAAACAAAATGCACATTTAATATTGGTATTATTTGAGCGGGCTTTGTATTTCTTCCTTGCCCCATGCCCTATCTTATCAACAGAGTCTACTTACTTACATCTACATACTCACCATTATTATTACATCTTAAATACTTAAAACTACGAGAAGCTTCATGGCAACAGCTGTAACATTGATAGTCTTACCTGAATTTAAATCTGATCTGAACGATCATACACCATTTTAATACAGCTGAGGTCTTTATTATGGTAGGTGATTGCAATTTACCAAATTTTGATTGAACATCATCTGATGACGTAAACTGTCTTTATCCTGAACACAACAATGATCGGTGTTAGTTACATCAGTTTAACTGACTATTTATCCTTCACGAACATGCATCAATTTAAAACTAACAATCGTATTCTTGACCTTGTAATTAACCATAATGGATAATAAGATGAATTTTAATGCACATATCACCGACTAGGTTTTATTCTTTGGATTTTTTTCCATATATTTGGTCAAAAGTTGAGTTCGCTTCTGTCGTGTGGAATCCATAGTATGTTGCGTACATAAACCCTCTGTACGTCGAAGGAGTACTAGATAGATTTCATTTCACGTCAATTTCATAGCTTACTCATTACTGTTACTATTTATATAATAACAGAAATCCTACCCCACTAGAGCAACTTTTGTTTTAAATATTTTCTGCAGTTGTTACTGGTCACTAGCAACGCTTTAGGGGAATTATATTTGAGTAATAAAAATAAAACAAACAGTAGTAAACAATCATTTATTCGAGTATCACGAGAACGAATCAGCTTCAACAATATTAAATAAACAGTATTTATCAAAAAACAATCTTATAATATGATTAAGTACAAAAAAAGGTATTTATTCTCTTATGAATACCTAAATCTTATGTTATTATTGGTTATGCATCATTATCTTTCTTCTTTTTTTTTCTTTTCACCATGTCTGATTCTAATAGGGTCATATATACCTCCAGTTGACGTTTGTATAAAGAGATTTTTGATTTTACGAGATTATTAGGTCAATACGTATTAGGAGTTTGACTCCAAACACAAATTATTGATAAACAATATATCTACAGAATATATAAATAATTAATAAATATCTCAAGGCAGCATTTCCTAAACTTGATATAGCCGCGACTAGTATATTTCAGTATAATTTTTCACTGAGCTGCATGTAGGCATAGAGAAATTTTTTAAAGAGTTCAAACCCGAATGTTCTTAGTGAAGACTTATAACATAACAAAAAACGTGTGTAAATATTACTTAACTTTTAACTATGATCATAATTCGTAATTATTCATAAATAATTCTATAGCTAAAATATTTTAAATAATCTGTAATTTTTTTATAAGCTCTTGCATTACGATAAAGCTCAACTCAACTGTAATATTTATATACACTGAGATTTAATCAATGATTACATACTTCTTAAAACTAAAATTTTTGAACAGTTTTATAATTTTTTATAACTATTGAGAATTAGTTATTTCTAAGCAAATTGCATATTTAATTAAGTATTTTAATAACGATCAGTCTTGTTTCAACTAATCAACAATTACGTATAAATTACAATACTTATAAGTCTTAAATTTCCATTGTATCACATTTTTCACAGGTACCCGTTTACGTATTTCAAGATCAGTCAGTAACAAATAATAGTACTTACATAATATATCTATTATAAACAACAATAATATTGAAACAGAATTTCAATTTAAAACATAAATAAAGAAAAACACTAAATCCAAAGGTGGTAAGTAACATGGCCGATTCAATAAGATAGGCATCTTATATGTATTTAGAAAAACAGATCTACCGTTATTTCGTTTGAAAACTTGAACCAAACTTAACTAAAAACAATCTTATACTATTGGTCTCTAATCTCCGTAAGTCATTATATTACAATAACCAATCCATCGTAGGTGACTACTCTCCAAGAGGAGGAGGTAGACAATAAGATGATGGATACTTGGAGGATGGAGTTTTCCTCTTGCCATCTTTTTCATGGATTTTTCTCTCGGTTTCTATCTCTTTGAGCACTTTGTTTATGTCCTGTTGTATCTGTTTCTTTTTAGGAGCCACTCTGAAAAGGAAAACAATATAATATGAGTATCTATAATGTAATCATTAATTGCAAGTCATCAAAGTATTGAATAATATCTTACAATAAAATATCAAATGTATACAATGGCAAGACCTATGAATGGTTGTGAACCTATCCAAACCTATCTCGATGCCATAAATACGGATAGGTACTTTTTATGTGCATCCCCCAATGACATTATTAATGGACAACACACTCAGTACAGTAGCTAGCAAGTAAATTCGCGCATAGCAACATTCGCACATGTATAGGTATACGTCATGCAATTTCCATTATGCGATATCATGCATTGGGAAATTATAGGAATATCACCTTTATTGTAATGGCGTTAGAACAGTGTTTCTAGTATCACTGTTTATTTGAGCGAACCCATTCGAACCGAACCATTCGGCAGACCCGACAAAAAGCATCGGGAATTTATAGCAATATCACCTTTATTGTAATGGCGTTAGAACAGATTATGCCATTCGGCAGACCCGACAAAAAAGTGAGTGTCATTTTTTTTGTCTAGATGCTTCGTCCATATCGACTGTGTTTAGGAAAAAGGGCGTAACCCACACAGAACAAATTTTACAGGAGAGGCAAAAAACGTTTTTTGAATGTTTTTGGTTTAATATTAATAAAAAAATCAGCACAAACATTGGGTGCATGATGATCAATGATTTGGTGTAATATCTTTTCGATCTAATAATAATAATTAAAGAGTTATTACAGAAAAATCATGAAAATTGAGGGTAAATGCTTTTTTCCTTAAATTAAAACTTAATTAATGCTGAATTAAAACCTGAATTTAGATAATAAATCGGCATTTGCGAGTTACTTCCTTTTTACAGAACGTGTATTTAGTTGTATACATTGTTAATATCTAATAAAAACACTTTTCGAAAAATCGAGGGTTACGCCCTTTTTCCTAAACACAGTCGATATTAATTAATGTCATTGGCATCCCCCTCCCCCTCCACCACGTAATAAGTATGCTACATAAGTACTTATAGGCATGAACATTTTCTATTCAACGAGAGATATTTGATTTATAAAGCTCACATTATGAATAGGTATATGTGGTGGGTACTCATATTTATGAGGCGTCTAATAACAAAAAATATCACCATATTATTATATGTGCAATTTCACACAACATGTGATAATTTAAAATTTTAAAATACAACAAAATCACACAAAAAATGTTTAAAAACCTTTACAGTAACTGATTGCTTAAAGCAGTGGTGCACAACCTGTTTGAAAAAAGGGCCGATTTATACATGTTTTATACATCTACTCTAATCACTCTCCACTCTGCTTTGCGTACAAATGAATTTGCACGATAGAACTTAGTAGCTATATAGGTAATTATAATTTTAATTAAAAATTTGGTGATGAAGTAGGTACTTGTTATTTGGGACCACGGTTTCTGCATCACTGGTTTAAAGTGATATATCAAAATAAACGTTGACATATCCAATTTTATTTTTCATGGATTTTCTACTCAATATAAATATGTACATTGTTCTAATTCGAAAATAAAATACAATAGAAAAAATAAACAAACATGAAATCCTACCAGTAAATTTACGCTTGATACACAACAAGATAACTTCCGACGAATATTGTATGCAGACTTTGTCAGCTGACGATAAATGTATAATCGAAAAAATAATAAACATCTATTTTACTTCCAGAATAATCCTTTTTAATAAAAATCTTAATTCGTATCTTATAAATTAACTTTTTTTATTAATTAGATATTTATATTGTACCATTTGTATTATGATCATCTGAAAAAGAAATCCAGATAACGAGATAACTATGGTTCGACTGTAGTTCAAAAGTGACATACAATACTGATTAAAACATTAAACCTACCTTTTATCGCACTCTGTGACATCCATTGCTATGTCATTGCTACATTTTTTAAACACCTGAATAGTTCTATTCAACAGTGAGCCTCTTTCTCGCATCTCTTTGAATGCCGCGTCTGACATTAATCTTTGATTTTCGATCTGTAAAAAATTAGCAGAACTAAATTAACATTACTTGCGATAAAAAGATGACAAATAATCATAATGAAGTGAATTGAATTTAAATTTGTAAACAAAATGATAATTACCTCTTGTTCTGTCTCTTCAAGCATTAATTCTTTTAGGTTTTCTCGAAACGAGCATTCGCCTGATGATTTGTCCTCATGCATTGATTTCATCTTCTCTACAAAATCGTTCCCCTCTTGTGTGACGTTGCGTACGCTCCATTTCGACAGATGTTTTTCTTGTTTATTTGTCTCCTGCAAAAGATTCAATATGTTACGTCTGTTACTTGTCCAACCAAATCACGGTCTGGTGTAACTCCCACACAACACAGTGAGCACATTTATGTATTGGTATTCTTTCATAGTATGAATATACAATGATTGTAAACCCTCATTATTCCAGTTTGCTACCTACTATTAGCTTATCAACATATCGACTAGCCTTGCAGGAGGGGCGGTGTTTTTATTATTTGTATTGCAAAATTGGGTTTAAACGGCATGACAAAATAAGGCAACATCTAAAAATACCCCCCTAATACTTTTAATATGAATAATAGAATACCAAAGTGACTACGGTGTGGTTTTGCCATACCATCGGTTCCTCTACAGTCAAGTGGTCAAGACCCTATACTAGGCTATTATTTAAAACCTAATTTCTTAATAAAAATATTTTTTAATTTCTTAAGAATTTAAATAAAACTTCATTAAATTATATTTTACAAAAAAATATAATTTACCAACGACATCTGTCTGTAGGTATGTAATATAAATCTATTGTCAACTCGGTCAACAAGACGACGCGTAGCAATTTGACTAGAACGTAATGAGCAAATACAATCAAAGGTTTCAATTAATTTGGTACATGTCACGTATTGTAAAAAACAGTATTAGTACCTGAGGCTATAGGTATAATAGCCGGACATCTTCACAGCGGTGTAATAATTTTTCCACACTGAATTCGATGCAAAATGGTCCTTCTTCCTTCCAAAAATTGTGTTCCACTGCTACCGAAAACATGAGATTGAGCATTGTGATGAAGTTTTGTCAGAAATGAATTAAGATCAATGAAAAATTTTAATTAGTAACACAATATTACCGACTGGTTCAATACGAAAGGTGTCTGAGAATACAAGACGTGACTTGACTTTATAATATTAGCATTTAAATACAACAGGGCTAAAAGAATGGTCAGTCCGTTCATGGTCAATGCTATTAAAAATCATTCCAGCGTTGTTGAGGCCAGAGAAAAAAGAATCAATACATATAAAGAAGATAATCTTTATATGAAGCAGTTTTTAGAATCTCTTAATAAATTACCATCACATTACTGCAGGAAGGATACAAACAGTATCCGTTTCTTCGTCAATCCATTTCAATCAATCCAACTATGCCATGTCATTTTGAAGAAAAAACCATGACGTATAGATAGCAAAATGAAATGCAATGATCAAAGAACTCTATATAGGATTATATCACTCAAGAAAAGATATTTGCGACGAGCGTTTCATATACAATCTTGGAAATCTTGCTGACGCCGAAAAAGAACTTGATAAGAAGAGAGCTAACAAACAAGAATGTCACGTTTTGACTATAGATATACTTAATAAAAAAACAAATCAACCTTAATGGTGTCATCAAATACATTAATCGCACAATACACATAATCATGATCTCTTCTGCATGTAAAAATTAATGCCAGGCCGCTAAATATTAATTTATAATTTACAAGTTTATCGAATTAATTTCAGAACTTTGAAATTCCCATTATACTTATGTTTTTTTAAAGAAAATAGATGCAAAAATAAAGATTTTTCTTACAAAAATAAGAGTTAGCTGCATTGCAGAATAAATATTCTAAAAATAACGGTTTTCACAAGACAGTCTGGACAGCTAAATATCCAAAATTTCATAGATTTTATGCTTTTATCTCTTTAAAAGTTACACAAAATCACACATATATATAATATCTATCATTTAAAAGGTATAAACAGTATACAGAAGCTTTGTGGATTTAAAGAAACACACTTTATATAAAAGTACTTCTATACCTATCTATTTGAGGTTTGTGTGGGCTGGCTAATTATACAAGCACACGAGTGAATAAAGTAGTGTTGAACACTGTTCCCATGATTCGTATATTTGGGAAACATTAAACATTCACTCTTCAAACCATGGAAAAACGATTCATGTAAGCTACTGGAAAATATTTACCTACTAGTCGCGGGATTTGCCTTTACAAACAATTCTGTTACTTAGTATCTCGTATTACGTAGATCCTATTTAAAAATCGACAATATTAAACGAAAATTCTTTTGGAGCTTTTGAATTCAATATATTTTAAAGATCGGGTACAAAAGAATCGGCGATATCGTAATCAATTCATAAAATCCGTAAATGTCATGTATTTGTACGCTAAACTTCACTGATATCTTACGAAGTATTTAATTTATACCTTTCCATTTCCTACTATAGGATTCATCTTGTGAGGAAATTTATTTATTACGCACGTAAATTATTAAACGATCCTTCACGACCCACGGTTTGACGTTTGTGTTTGTAGTCGATCGTATTTTATCTATGGGCAATCGCACTGGCTGTCAAGATTCGAAACAATAGACTAAAATTATAATCTATTGATGTTTAATATTAGCAAAAGAGAGGATTGTTTAAAAACAACTTATTAGGTAGCATAACAAAATTACAAATAAGACAAATTTAGTAGTCTGATTGCATTAAATTAAAATTGCCACAAAAAATAAAAAAGTGTCTAAATTATTAATCACAACAGGTAAGCATCGACGTCTCTTAGGATAAGCAGATCATGTGTAGGTACATGACTATAATTAATAATATACCTACCTAGGTACGTACCTACCTATCCACCGCCATCTTTAGATTAAGAAAGCCTGAACCTAACTTTTTTCACAAGCAACGAGTGGTCCACATTTCAGCTGTCAAAATCAGATCCGTGATTGCTTGAAATCAGTGTTGCCATATTTTGAAAGTGGAATTATAGTACAAAGCCTCCAAAATTATAGTATTTGGGGATAAAATATAGTACGCGTTGTCATCTGTTGAAAATGTATAGGTTTTTTGTTTCTCAGAAAAAAAAATTACGTAGAATTTAGTAGAATGTGTAAATATTTCACCGCCCCAATTTTTCATAGTCGGCTCGTTTTTTTTAGGAAAAACATTTCGCCACGGGCCGCAGGTTCCCGATTTTTCATGGTCAGCTCGTTTTTTTAGGGGAAGAAAATTTCGCCGCGGGCCGCAGATTTCCAAATTTTCAAAGACAACTCGATTGCGACATGGAAAATGCGAAATTATAGTACTTTTATATTAAATTATAGTACGATATTCGAAATTATAGTATTTCGGGCGTACTATACCTGTTTTATATCGTATATAGCAGTGGTCGGCAAACCACGGCTCGCGAGCCGCATGTGGCTCTTTGGGTATTGGTGGGCGGCTCTTTGCCAAAACAAAAACTTTTGCAAAATTCACAATTTTTTATTTTTTGTCATTGATTTGTACACTTATTATATTATATAATGACATTATCGCGAGCCTAATTTTTCCTCCTTGATGGTTGATGCAAAAAGGTATGATTGTTGTTGTTTTAAATCCGCCCATTGCAAAAGTCGACAAATCAAATTTTTCTCCATTTGATATTGACACTAGCACTTTTGAAATACAATTTTATTGGTGGATTTAAATAGTTATGGAGCTCAAAATTTGTAAGTCTTGCCACCAAAATTGAAGATTTGGAGAGAGAAAAATGCAATTTAACACAATTGGGGCGGTCTAAAAGACCAACATAAAGTAGATGCTACGATTTTTAATACATATTATGGAATAGCTTTCCGAACTCATATTCGAGTCTACATGATAATACGTATGTGAATAATCATTGTCAAACATTAACAATATAAATAGCATTTAGAGAAGGCAAATAACCGATGAAAATTTTTTGGAGTCGCGCCTGAAATTAAAAACTACAAGTTACGTACCAAACATACACACTCTCCAAAGAAATGCACGGAAGGTCATTGTTCACATTAGTTTTAAGGAATGCGTAAAAATTGTATGTAATTCATATTTTGTAAAAAATATATTTATAATTTCAACAATAAAATCATATAATATTAAGTATTTACGTTAGTTTTATTCAGGAAATCTTCTTCACTTAATAAATAAACAATTATAAAATGTAATTAATTCATTTAAATAAATCATATTTATAAAAAATATACGTATGGCTCTCGAAACCTTTTTTAACCGTTGTGCCACTCATATTTGGCTCTTTTGGTTCAAGAGTTTGCCGACCCCTGGTATATAGTATACGCGGACCAAAATTATAGTATAAATACTAGATATAATTATAGTACGGTTGGCAGCACTGGACTATATTATTTATAAATAACACGGATAGTTATATTTGATTTAAGAATTTTTTATAATTCAATTTGAAACGAGAAAGGGCGAATCAATATGTCAAGACGAAAACTTCTTCTTGGCTACGATTCCAGACGCTGTTGTTTACTAAATGGGAGGAGCTTGTTAGTTCATAATGGAGATGAGGTTAAAAATGCGCGTAGCATGTTAGTTCACAGTCATAACACGTAGCCAACATGTTTTCGTACAGTAGATTAGTCTACTGTTATTAGTAACTTGAAAAAAATGTCAAAACAATGTCAATTGTCTTGGTTGGTGTACGTTTCTTTACCCCGTTTTAACTTTTTTTGGTGTATAAGTTCATTTCCTACATTCATAAGCATATTTAGACTATATTTTAACGTTCTGGTTGCATGTTTGGATCTTTTTCTCATTCGTCTCAATTTCTGAATATATCAGGGTTAATGGAGACCGGGAAGGGGGTGAATAGAGACCCAATGGGGGTGAATAGAGACCTCCTTCAGGGTTAATAGAGACAACGGTGGGGAAATAGAGACGGTGATTACACTATATTTTGAAAAATTTATATTTAAATAACAATGATTGTTTATTAATCATTTTTTTTGTATTCTTTTCCAGAACCTCTCATTAAATTATACTAGATAAAATGCCACGTGTCTATAAGCCAGATCCTCGAGGAAAAAGGTACACAAAACACAATGAAAAAATTCTGCAGCAAGCGATCCAAATTTTTTTGCAAATAAATCTGTCTCCAATGGGTTAATATCGAATAAAAACCTAGTATTATGTACCTATCTATCTACTCTTTAATTTGTATCATCAAATTCATCAATTCCCTGCTCACTTCATTTGTCTCTAAACACCCCCTTCTCGTCATCATGAATAGACGGCCTGGGGAAAACGACTTGAGGAGACCAGAGTCCACCCCAGACTGTATTACCGCGAATGATGATATGATTTACCTGTATATTTGTAACATTATTCCCTATCTCTTCCGCATTCTATTCATTCACTCATATGGTGGTAGTGTAAAAAAAAATCGGTGTGTGTACTTATGTACGCGCATTAGAAGTTATACTTCTTTGGCGTAACAAAACAAAAACAAAACTTGTGATTAACTAGATTCTTTGATTAGCTCTTAATTATCTTGTTAAATTACACACTCAAGAAAAAGGACCGCTTATTGGAACGCGCCGTTGGTTTATTTCTATACACTTTAACTTATATTACTAAATTATATAATTATTTATCGTTGTTTTTATTTTTAAAGTAACAACTGCCACTATGAGTTTTAATAGTTTGTTTACATAAGGAATTGTAAATGGCCGACAATAATAAATTCGCTGCCTAGGCAATGGAACAATTCTAAACTATAATATTATACTGTATAATCGTCACGATGCAGTATCATACTGTGGCGTAAAAGTAGTGCGTTCGGCTGATAACTGAACAATCGGTGCTTCGAATCCATTCGAGTCCGTTTTTTTCATGTGAAAAAATAAATTATGTGTTACATGTCACACACCAAAAATACACTCTTGATCGGATTTCCCAAACACACCAAAAGAAGTATAACTTCAAAAATATAATTAAATATAATTATGTTCCAACTAAATGGATGGTCCAACATGTCCTACTCGTCAAATTATATTTAGACAAATGCGTAATTATGTTCAGGTTTTAAAAAGAATTTGGCATTTCGTCTCATCTTTTTTAAAAAGACAACACCTATTTTTCTGAAAGATGGTATGCCATAATATTGAAAACGTTCAGACTGGTGTGACACCTTTACTTATAGAGAACTATTTTGGGCGTTTGAAGAATTCTATTACCATATGCCATTGAGCCATGTATTAAATTACGGCGAAACAAATTTAGCAAATGATTTTCGAAGGAAGGAGATTTTAGGTAAGCAGGGCTGCAAATATCCCGAAAGGATAATAAATCATCTATATCAATCATGAAAGCTGGATTTGCAAGTGGTAGTTAGTACCTTCGTATGTAATCTTCAGGGTGATTTGAAATGAACTAGTTCAATGATTGGATGCAGGGACAGCTCTTGTATAGGAGGAAAGGGTGCACAGACCTCCCAAATTATTATGTAATGAGTATGTATTCAAATACCTACATATTGTATGAATTGAGTAAATATTGTAAAATATCTTTAATTTGTCACCTTTTCTCACCCACGGCACACCACGCGTACAACAATTTATACACTAAAACATGGACACTACATCTAGAAGTGGGGCCCCAGGCCAGGATCTTTGGCAGGTCCCTCTACCTATCGCTAAGGTTAAAGACAGTGTAATACTCTAAAATAGTGTTTTTCAAATGCTGTTAGAAGTCAAATTAATGGTATTGATTGTACGTTTAGCGATTTTTTGTATTTATTAATACATCCACTTGAATTATAGTTAATTGTCGGGTTAAGAATAATTATTTGCTGAGTATCGACATACCTACCACTTGTTTCACTAGTATAAAAGTGAAGTTGCGCAGGCAATAAAAAGTCACTTTCTTTTTATAATAGGCAGACACTAAATTCTACATTTTAAAAAATATGCATTAGAATTAAACAATACCTATTATTTTTAATACGTAGGTCCTAAACATTACAAATAAACACTATTCATTAGTGATGTTTTTTGGATAGCACATGAAATAAAAATGTAGGTAAATATGTATGTCAACATCCTTCGTATGTTTAGTTCTCGGATAATTTCAGGTTAAAAGGTTATTAATATATTATTAAGTTTATATCGTGGCCAACACATAATCAAAAAAGTTATCATATCCATCATATCAGTTGCAATACTTTCCACCAAAGAACTGATAAACATATTGAATTTAGTAACATTTATTAGAAAGTACTATTTTTTGGTCACCCCATAGCTTCACTTGGAGAGAGTTTATTGAGACAAACATTGGCGGCAACCTTTTTATATTAACTAGTAGACCCGTTATTAAGGACCACCTGTAAAAAAATCATATTTTCAATTCTCAAGGCCGATTCTGTAGAGCGTCCCCTTAATTATAAAATAAAACAAAAAGTGAATAAGGGAAAAATTGCAAAACTGGAACTTATTCTGCTTGCTCCCTTATAGTACCAATTTTTGCAAAATTTAAATAACAGATTTGTGAGTTCACCCCAACATCCTAAGATAGCTTGAACTATGGGATACGTCAAGGTCCTGACGTAGAAGTAATATCCCAGCCATCTATATTATTTGCACTTATTTTCATTCCAGGAGGTCAATTCACGACTGAAGCACAAGTGACCAGTTGCGCAAACTTTACACAACTTGCTTAAACTGTAGCATATTAAAAGTCAACCGCTGGGTGTCACTAGGCCAGGCTTTGGTAGTACACATGCTTTCACGGTAGGGGCGCTCGCAACTCTCCGTTTGACATAATAAACGTCAGATTTTGTATCGTACATAATATTGGAGAAAGCTGTTGATCAATTGTTTTACATTTACCACTTATTACCGCTAAAATTATTATTTCGTGTTTCAATTCTCATTTAAGGATGTATTTATTGTGATTTTGTAATACAGAAACACACATGTTTGTTTGCAAAATACAACGGAAATTCCGTGTTGTAATCTTGTTGTAATATTGTTATATTGGAGACGTAACTAGCGTGTTTAAAGAATAATTGGTTACGTACTTCAACAATGAATGATTTAATCATGCAACGTTAACGGTAAGTACTGATTAAATATGAAGTCATTACCAAAATGGATAAAAATGTTATTTAATTTGACAATAGTGCCGTTTGACATGTTTACTTTCTATCTTACTCTAACGCATGGACATGAGGTATAAGCATGTTGAATGCTTTCTCACTCGCACTTATATGCCGTTTACCCGTTTCACGCGAAGCTCTGTACACCCAATATCTCCTGTAAAACTAAAAATTTTACGAGCTTCAATTGAAGCGGTTCGGTGACGAGTTTTGCACTGCTTCATTCAGGAATCGCCGTCCTGGAAGGAAGGGTCCAGATTCCTATCCCCCCCCTGTGTGAATACTTAAATAAACTAAAATAAGAAACAAATTGATTTTTTTGACATGACATTTTTATTTATAAAGACATTTCTATTGAGACCTTCGTTATAGTAGTACAGTAAAACCTCGTTAATACGAATTCCACGGGACTGAAAAATGAAAAAAATTCACACGAAATATGAAATGAGGGAAAAATATAAAAATTTTGAAAACATTTTTTTTTTTTTTTGATTTTCATTAATTTTGTTTACGATCATAGATGTGCCTACAATATTTCCGTGTGTGTTAATGGGTCATAAAATGTCAGGATTATTTATATTACCTTCTTAAAAATAAGTAATTTATGATGTTATAAGAAAAATCCATCACAATCTTCAATGACTGGCTCATGAAATAGTGTACTTTATTACGATTTGTTGAATATTTTTGTATGCCAGGCTCTGAAATCATTTCAAATTACGAAATTCGAATTAAAGGTATGGTGTTACATATATGAAAATAATGTATGTTCAAGGGACTTTTTTTTGCGAAAATTTCGAATTATCCGTGTCCTTATTAACGAGGTTTTACTATAAGTAAATAAACAGACAGATGAATAATTACCAACTAGAAACAAATGAAAGATAACGCAAAACTTCCTATAACAAAACTAAATGAAAAGTATCTTAAAAAAATTAAAAGTTAAACTTATGTAGCGAATATTGGAAATAAGTGACCAACAATATTACAGCTATATAACAACATCATAGCTATAGATAAATGATACAACATATTATAAGATAAATATGAGCTAAATACTATGAAGGAACAATAGTCAAATGCTGAATGCGAATTCAGAATTATCCGTGTTCACAAAGTTTTACTATAAGTAAATAAACAGAGGAATAATTACCAACTAGAAACAAATGAAAAGATAACGCAAAACTTCCTATAACAAAACTGAATGAAAAGTATCTTATATCTTAAAAAAAATTAAAAGTTAAACTTATGTAGCGAATATTGGAAATAAGTGACCAACAATATTACAGCTATATAACAACATTATAGCTATAGATAAATGATACAACATATTATAAGGTAAATATGAGCCAAATACTATGAAGGAACAATAGTCAAATGCTGAATGCGAATTTAGAATTATCCGTGGTCACAAGGTTTTACTATAAGTAAATAAACAGAGGAATAATTACCAACTAGAAACAAATGAAAAGATAACGCAAAGCTTCCTATAACAAAACTGAATGAAAAGTATCTTATATCTTAAAAAAAATTAAAAGTTAAACTTATGTAGCGAATATTGGAAATAAGTGACCAACAATATTACAGCTATATAACAACATTATAGCTATAGATAAATGATACAACATATTATAAGGTAAATATGAGCCAAATACTATGAAGGAACAATAGTCAAATGCTGAATGCGAATTTAGAATTATCCGTGGTCACAAGGTTTTACTATAAGTAAATAAACAGAGGAATAATTACCAACTAGAAACAAATGAAAAGATAACGCAAAGCTTCCTATAACAAAACTGAATGAAAAGTATCTTATATCTTAAAAAAAATTAAAAGTTAAACTTATGTAGCGAATATTGGAAATAAGTGACCAACAATATTACAGCTATATAACAACATTATAGCTATAGATAAATGATACAACATATTATAAGGTAAATATGAGCCAAATACTATGAAGGAACAATAGTCAAATGCTGAATGCGAATTTAGAATTATCCGTGGTCACAAGGTTTTACTATAAGTAAATAAACAGAGGAATAATTACCAACTAGAAACAAATGAAAAGATAACGCAAAGCTTCCTATAACAAAACTGAATGAAAAGTATCTTATATCTTAAAAAAAATTTTAAGTTAAACTTATGTAGCGAATATTGGAAATAAGTGACCAACAATATTACAGCTATATAACAACATTATAGCTATAGATAAATGATACAACATATTATAAGGTAAATATGAGCCAAATACTATGAAGGAACAATAGTCAAATGCTGAATGCGAATTTAGAATTATCCGTGGTCACAAGGTTTTACTATAAGTAAATAAACAGAGGAATAATTACCAACTAGAAACAAATGAAAAGATAACGCAAAACTTCCTATAACAAAACTGAATGAAAAGTATCTTGTATCTTAAAAAAAATTAAAAGTTAAACTTATGTAGCGAATATTGGAAATAAGTGACCAACAATATTACAGCTATATAACAACATTATAGCTATAGATAAATGATACAACATATTATAAGGTAAATATGAGCCAAATACTATGAAGGAACAATAGTCAAATGCTGAATGCGAATTTAGAATTATCCGTGGTCACAAGGTTTTACTATAAGTAAATAAACAGAGGAATAATTACCAACTAGAAACAAATGAAAAGATAACGCAAAACTTCCTATAACAAAACTGAATGAAAAGTATCTTAAATCTTAAAAAAAATCAAAAGTTATACTTATGTAGCGAATATTGGAAATAAGTGACTAATAATAATATACAATTATTATAGCTATAGATAAACATACTATAAGATAAATATGAGCTAAATACAATGAAGGAACAATAGTCAAATGCTGAATGCTCAAACATTGACCAAAACTCTCATATCACATTTTTCGGCCTCATGTGTCATTCATCAGTGACCAACATGCGGCTGTCAATGAGATTTTGATAAGCAAGCTTCGGTTCGGAGATGTCTTTGATTAAATCTACAATGAACAAACTGTTGTCCTCGTCAAACGCGATGATCCGCACGAACAGCGGGCTCCTGCATATTTTCCTTAAGTTTCGATTCAAATCCCCAAGGTCCACCGCATCTGCTACCGAAATGCCGTTCAGCTTTGCGTAAATGACTTGCGTGGGCATTCTCAGCCAATCCGGTCTGATCTCTCTGACATTCTTGGCGGCGATTATTTCGCTGTCTCCGTAATCCACATAGTTGACTCTTATCTTCTTATCGACAGGATCGTATTGAAGTATCTTGGCCCGGTACCAGAGATTATCGAGTGAAAATTGGGCTATGCAAGGTTTCCCTTCTAAGATAGATTTCTCCACGGGCTGTCTGTCTGCCATCGACTGCATCTCGTCGTCTATTTCGTCCATGCGGAGCTTATGAGATTCCATCTGCTCTTCGCTGTAGAGTATTCTAACCGTCAACACACAATCTTTGCTGAGAACATTACAATCGAGAACATTACAATCGTAAAAGTGACAATTCGCCGGGAGCTGAATGATGGGGTAAGTAACGAATTGTTGTATGTCATCGTTATCCTTGTCATCAATAATTACTTCTTCTTTACATTTTAAAATTTCTATTTCTTCCGGAATTCTATCATACGTTGCATATCCTAGAGATACCAAAGTTTCGCCTATATCGCAATTACTTTCCACTTTAAGTTTTATAGGTACGATGCCGTCGACAGCTTCTCCCTGCACCGTTATGAAGCATTGCTGATCAACGATCAGTTCGCGCATTAAATCGAGAGCTTTTTCCGACCATAGTCCTGTAACGGGAGTCAGTCCTGTCAGCCGGCACTTTGTCGCATGCACAAAGATATGATGCATGACGATATTTTTATGCAGAGCTGAAATCGCACACCGTTCCGTGTTGCCGTAATCGACATACATCACTTCCGCGGTGTTGTAGGGTAAGACTTCATTTATTCTTCCTCTGTAGTACTTACCGTTCTCTTCCCACTTTGCGATGCACAGCTGACCACGTTGCCAAAACTTATCAACGGAAGGCTTAGAGCCTTCAAAACGATGGGTGATTGACATATTCACGAATTCCAGAGATGCACTGAGCGCTGTATCATGTAGATAGATAATGAAATCCGGCGTTACAAATGTCGGCATTCCAATGAATTCTTTGCTCGGCAACGGTTCCGAAGGAAGCCAATCATCCATCAAAGAAGGAATCAATCCTCGTTCAATTATTTTATCATTAATACATAACCAATTTTTCATATACGGAGTGACAGCATCTCCCGGAGTGACATGCTGGACCCACAACTCGACCGGAACACTTTCATTTTCTATATGACCAGTAACTGTAATATAAAACTTGTCGTATGTACTTAATATGTAAAATATGTAATTACGCCACTGGGTGTCACTACTGTCACTCAACATAATACCTCTCAGGTAACGTTTTACAGCGCCATCTTTAATTTTGGCAATTTTATCCTCCAGTGCACGCAGATTTTCAACAGGAACGACCTCAATCAACGCAGTATCTTTAGTGAACACCCTAACAGATGCCATATCTCTTAAAACTTCCTTGATGGTAGCTCGGTGCCATGTTTTAGTTGTATTTAAAAATGCAGCGCATGTGTCATCGACGTTCCACGTTGCTTCTATATTTGGTTCGGTCCCTTTTAAAAATGTCTCCAAATCTTTGGAAAGTTTATCCATGGCGGTTTGCTGTGACATAAAGCGAAAATAAATTTCGGCTGGGCCGGCCGCCGAAATAATTCTGACTTCCTGTCTCAAGATAGCATAGAGTTCTGGTTGTGCTTTCATCTCTTCTGACTGCTTTATTATTTGGTATTTAGATATCATTTTCTCAGTGTCGCCTTGCGAGCTGAAATTATAAGAATTATAATATTAATTAAAGGAAAAGAAAGGTAAATTACTATTTTCAGTTTTGACATGTCCGACGCAGAAACAAACACATTGCATACACCGTCATGTCCATTCCATCAAGTGAGTCAACTTGACAATGACATCTATGCATCTGGTCCTGATGGTTTGAAATTGAAATTAATGGAAGTTTTGTACTATTTCATATGATTTAGTACAATGATGGCGAACCTATAACATGCGAGACGATTTTCCATGGCACGCGAATGTTTTATTTTGAAGAGAGAAAGAATTACCTATAGTAATTTAAATTAATTTTTGTTTACAAAAAAGTTTTACAAAATAAAGACGATATAGCCATTTTCTTTTTATTATTTTTACCAATCGATATGCAAACGGAAATTACGAAAATCATGCATTGTATTGACGAGTAACTGCATGGTATAAAAAATAGACGACACATAAATACTAAATTACGTTTAATCTAAATATATAATGGCATAAGTTGGTCCTTAGGTTTTATGCGTTACATATAATATTATCGCACTAACCACATTAGGCGGCCACTGACAAACAGTTTTCGTAGCAGGTTGAACATGGCACAGATAATAACTGTACGTTAGTGGACACACCACAGATCAGTTTAACTACCCCATTCAAATCTGTCGAACTGTCAACAGACGTGCCCATATACGTACAGTTATTGTTTGTGGCAGAGCAAATGTCAAAAACTATGGAGGTTAGGTTCGCGGAGATATTACACAGGGGTACTGTTTAAATTAGTTTTAGGTAGGGTATACTTGAACGATATTGATACACGAATAATTTTACTTTGAATTTATTATGGTTATAATTATTGTTTTTATTAGAAACAAATTGACATTAAATACACACCTATGACGTTGGTAAAATAAATCATGATTTCACTAGTGGATTATGTATTTTATCGATTCACCGAAACAATATTATACACATTCGTGTAAATATAAAATATAATTTTACTTTTGAGTGAATTATTCCCTTTAATGGACACTATTAATTATCTATTTGGTCATATTTTTAGAAAACGGTAATATTGATTTTATAAACAATAAATTTAAACATGCCACAAAATTATATTTACATCAATCATCAGTATAATAATTAATTACTATGATATTATTAAAATATATACATACTTAAATTTCATTTAGATTTACCAGCATTGTCATTCACAATTAGGTATATTAATTTATGTTGTGAACGTCTTAAATTAATAATTTGTAATACGGAGTACTGAGTTATTAGTCTATATATTGACAATAACTTAATTAATAATGCTCTCTAAAATTTTAAAATTTATAATATATTGTATAAAATAATATGTTTACATAAATAACTATAACTTTGTTTTATCTCGTAAAAATAAATAAAATATAATATTTGCGATCTCCGCGTACATAATAATATTATTACATTTTTAATAATAAATGAATTTGTATTTTATAACAAGCAACACCAGCCGCAGTTGTATCGCGCGGTATATTCTACTTTACGTTACCAACATCTAATGTCACCCATGAACTTTCGGTGAGTTGAAATTCCAACAGTTTTACAAAAACACGGGAGTGGGGGTCGCTGGCAGTTTGAATCTGGCACACATCTGGCAGGTCGAAAACTGTCCGTCTATGGGTGCAGCAGATCATCTACTAAAGATAACTGTATGGCCGCCATTACGTATTAACTGGCATGTTCAACCTGTTACAAAAACTGTACGTCTGTGGCCGCCTATTAGACGGCGGGGGAAGCCACACCGTGAACCTGTGATTTTAATTGATTTACAATGCTGAGACCACTGTAGCGAGAGAATGCCCCATCTGAACGGAGCAATTCTGGTGTCAATTTGTGCGTAAAAAACCATACATACTAAGTAACAGTAAGTTGCTTATGCGGTAGCTAGACCACTGGTCCTTACAAAATGAATTAGTCAACAGGATACTCGCAAGTGTCGATACAATATTCTTACTCACCGAGTGAGGTAATTATTTTTGTTGCTATAGTACCAAAAAGACACACAAGAAAGCAGAAATGTGAATATTTTATTGTCTCATCATAACATTTATAGGTAATTTATAAACAAAGTACTGATTGAAATACTTACTTATCCAGAGATGAGAATTTTAGATTTTCCTGATTTTTATCTTTGGTTTCAGCAAGATTGGCTTTAGATACAGCTGGAAGAGGTGCGTCAATGGTACTGGGAAACAAATCTATAAAAAAAAATGTGTAACCAGCATAATTATTATAATATTATACTGAAAATCATAATTACGGAACATATGGAACCAACGTTCTCTCTAATTTTTCTATTGTGTGCGGATCAACAATGCAATTGAGCAGTGGCGTAACTAGGGCGGGTGTCAAACTTACACCCCCCCCCCCCCACAAACACCTCGACACTTCCAAAAAATGAGTCGAAGAATTGTGCATGTGATGGTTTCGTGAATTCGAACAAAACTAAAATCTGGCAAAGGAAACTTTCTTTTATAATATTTTTGTGAGGACAATATTTTGTGATATTCCTTAAGGGCAGATGTGATCGGTGTGGGTCAAAATTGAGCTTTTTTCTATTTTCAAAGCATGATCCTGGACATACCTTAAACGTTGTAGATAATCTATTTATATAATTTTGAAGCCTTATTATCCTTTATATTTATTTTAAACATTTGATGACTGCATAAAGTATTTTTATTACACAAAATAGTATTCTTTTAAACCTCTCGCTCTAATGTTTTAGAATAGTCATATTTCGGTACATAACTGTGCAGTGGTGTTAAGATTTTTTACGTTTATTAATTTTTAAACGCATTTATAAAACCATTAGTATAATTTATGAAGAGATAATTTTAGTAAAATATTTACGATAAAAAATTATATTGATAATCTCTGTGATCCCTAATTTTACAAGAATTAGACATTTTATTATTCAAAAAATGGGCAAGATTAACACATTTGAAGTTAATTCTAAAGATTCTCATTATAAGCTATGTCTTTGATCATTCAAGTGTGATAAACATCCTACGAATAATGATTGCTTTATAATAATTATTGACATAAGAATAAGGTAGTGATTTTTTGAAATACGCCATTTCTTTTAGCATTCCCCAGTGGTTAAGCTACAACATACGGCCGTAGTCATAAATTGACAAACTATAATTGTTAAATCTCGAGAATCGAGAATTGAGGAATGTTTTATTCTAAAAAATTTGAGTTTATTTCATTGAGAAATTCTGTTTCATTATGCTATGGGATAAATATTTTTATTTTGAATCTACTTTTCTAATTCTTTACTACTCACAGAATTGTTGTAATGTATGCAACTGGACCATCATTTTCAGTTGCCGTTACTATTATAATATATTGGCATTGGCAGTCGTTTTAACCATTCACCAAGTAGAAACATTGAATCAAACATTCATAGGAAAAGTGCCAATCGGGGAACCGAGATGACCATTATCGGCTTCCAAGGTTGATATACAAGGACCAAAACCAGTGAAACATTCAAGGTTCCTGGTATTGTCAATTTTTGTGAACAAAAGCAAAGTAAAATGGGCCAGATTAATTTATGTTCATATTACAATTACCTGCCACAAAAGATGCGATGGCTTCCTCTCAAAGTCTTCTCTCGGCAGTCATTCGAGCAGTACACAACAGGGCATTTAGCACTGCAGGATTCTTACACAGCTGACACAGCAGTTTCTCTTTGGAAAGCGGCACTGTTGACATCTGCATAAGAAAAGAATTTATTGTCAATAAACACTCGGACACCTGGCATTTTCGCGCAAAACATACACATAATCCTGCTATTTCGCGCTCATAATCGAATTTGCGCACACAATTTAATTCCTTAAAATAAAAAGGATTGGGAAGCTTATAGAAATATAATAAGATGCTTATAAAAATAATGAGACACCGCTTGCTAAGTGTAGAACAGTAGGTATAGTAAAAAAATAAAATGAAACTTGAAATGCTTAACAAAATAAAAATGTCATATACATAATGCCGGGTCCACACTGGCAACATGTCGCCGGCAACCTCGTTAAATTTTACAATAAGTATAATTATCATAAAATTAAACGAGGTTGCCGGCGACATGTTGCCAGTGTGGACCCGGCATAATGAATACATAGCATGGTTTATGTGCATTTGTCAAGTTTGTTGTGTAGTGCTACAAATGCGACCTACGCGCTGCAGGTCTGGAATGGAGGAAGGCGCAAGAGTTGGCGATGGACCGAGGGAGGTGGCGCGAATTGTGCTTGCCCTATGCCCCAATGCTGGGTCATGACAGGGTGAAAGAAGAAGAAGTCAAGTGTGTTGACAAAATATTAGTCATAAATAGCTCATTCATATAGCATCCAGGAAATCTCACAGTGTAACTTTTGTTTGAACTCACATATATTATGTACCAGGCTGAGTAAAAATCAAACTTGAGAACTACTGGCTACTTGAGAGTGATGTACTTACCACCACGGCCTGGATTGCACCATCGTACCAGAGCCCAATAGAGTTGACACATAGTTACGTCAAATGTACATGCAACCAATTTTGGCAAATGTCTGTTTAAGGAAATAAAATTAAATGCTTCAATAAACAAATAAAAATGCACATATGTTAAAAAGTATGAATCTTTATGATTTAACAATAAATTGGTAAAATATTTTTGTTTTACGGTATAAAAAATGCAAAACCCGTTTGGAGGTTGATTGTAATCACATGATTTGGCGGAGTTAGTTTGTAATCACTGTTGGATTTGGCGTCAGTCGACCGTTACATCTTAACATTTTTTTCGGCATGATACAGGGTTACCAGCAATAATTAGTTCAAATGCAAGTTTTGTGATTGTGGTTCAGTGAACTTTGGTTTCAAAAAATCTTTTCTCAGAGCAAAAGACTTTGTCACCCACGAAAACATATGGCAAATCCTCTTGGCTCAAGGTGGTTTTTTCAGGAGCAGGGATATATACAAGTCTTTGTAACAATAATAATCAGAGCCTGAATGTGGGGGCGCAATTATTCGCACATGTTTCCCATCGACAGCGCCAAGACAATGAGGGAAATTCAATTTTAGTTGGAAATCCTTAGCTATTTCTTTCTTTCCATTCCATCTCGGTTGTTGGGAACTGAAACAAATAATTTCAACATATTTTTTTTTTCTCTTTCAGAGTAATATCTTGCACGAAACAGACTACAACAGAAACCAGACTGAACAAGAAATCTTGTTCTTGCCATCTGCCTCTACTCCACGTCAACACAACCCCAGCCACGTCAGAACCCAAAAAGAGCTTTTTCTGGTGACAGGGCTGAATAAAATACGAAGTATCGGAACTACTCGAAGCGAAGACGATTATGATGTATTAGATAAATATGTCACCATTCGGGCAAAAGTCACCAACCCTCAAAAAGGCAGTTTTGAGTTGAGTATGTTACCCGAAACGTAAAATTATATTCTTTAAGATGCAAGTCACCACCATTATTTGATTTTCACTGAATGACTTTCGATAAAATCTTAGTTAGTTATAGTAGATAAAATAAAGTAATTATAAGCGGATAGAAATTATACACTATAAAAAATAATTCCTTCGTTATAAACATAGAAGCAAAAGTCACTAAACCATGTATGGTGGACTTACTGATTTGTCATTTAAAAATTTCTACTACTCGTCTGACACAGGCAACAATAACTAAACAGGAATAGTTACTTTAGCTTGTCATAATAAGATCGCTCGGCAAAAATTACCAAACCACATTTCAGCCATCTTGCCCCCTTCAAAACTTTCCAGATGTATTTAATTAGCATCAAAAAGTAAAAATAACCTAAATAACTTTTATAAGACATGAGAAAATTATGTAATGTAGATAAAACCTTAAAAACATTAAAATCTGATATTTTCTTCATCTCCAAACCTACAAATTACAATATCTCGAAATTACGTTTTTTGGGTTGGTGACTTGCCTGAACGGTGACGATATATTGCAAACAGAATGCGTAAATTATTACATAAAAACTCAAATGATTTACTTTTCCATGCACAAGTTGGCAACCTCACATTCGACTCTGTTATATCAACACCAAATAGTAATCGTAATCTTGATAGACCTGCTTCAAGTTATTGTCTATTAGAAAGTGTGGAGCCACCAACAAACAATTCAATAACGGTGATACTAGTGAAAATGATTGTACGGTTGACTATGTTAATAACTTTGATCCTGATAACATGTAATTTTTTTTTTCAACTCATGTAACAATATAAATTATCAAACAATATTATATTATGAAAATAATTGGGGTCAATGCTTACTGAAAAATTTTCTAGCTTCTTTTAAAAAAATGTGAATTACCCCTGTATCTACACGGAAATTCCTCCTGATGAGAGACACACATGGAAAATACCAATATTTCTATAATTTTATTATTGTTATCTACATAGATATTAAAACATATTGAATATTAATTATTTCATACAATAACAAATCAAATCAAGTACCGTTAATCAAATACCCAAATAGGTGTTTAAATTTGTTTTAGTTTTCTAACGTATATATTATTTTTTGAAAATTAATATTGTTTGATAAATTATTATAATTATATGCCTTAACTCGTTCGACGCGGACGACACGGCTGCTGCCGTTTTAATTTTTGTCATGTCTTTCATTACTTTCCTGTAAATTACAATAAACATTTCAAAGTAAAAATGTGTTTTATTGTTAGACATTTTAAAAAGTACCTATACCTTCTAAAGTACGCTGGCATGGATATAACACCGTCATGTAAGTACGGCAATGTTGATGAATAAAACTATTGGTGGCCAGCATGTCGCGATTTATCATCACTGTAGGATTGGTTTGTCGAATAGACCAAAAGTCAAATGTTCAGGAGACAAAAACAAATTTCATTATCCTATATTTAAATACATGGAGGTATTTAAATTGTTGGTTTTGCAGCATATGAATGCTGTATTCATTACAAAGCAATTTAAAGAAAAGGATGATTCTGGTCCATTTGAATTGAATTTTTTTTTAATTCGACCATGTCCGATCCTAATAGGATCATATAGGCATCCACAGAGTAGAGGTTTGTATTAACAGATTTTGTTATTTACGAGAAATGGATGTCAGCCACTTGCTCAACCTATTAGGTTCATACCCTGACTCACACACATATTGAAAAACAATACGTGTACTTGCCAGACCCAGGATTCGAACCTGGGACCCACGGCATGATAGTCCAACGCTTATGCCGCGCGGCCACCGTGGGCGTTACCTAGCCAAAAGAAAATTATTTACAAGTTAAAAAAACTTATTACTTACCTTTACCAACCTTATTAATATCAACCTATTAGATCCATACCCTAAAAGGTTCAGGTTCTGGTCCATTTAGATACAAAAAATCAATTTGCATTAAAAGGTCGATTTCGACAAACCAATCCTATAGCGACGTTATGTCAAATCAAAACATAATAAAAAAGGATTTAATAGCTGAATATTGATAATTAAATGATTATTTACCTTAAGCTATTCTCCTTTCAGGTCTCCATAGATAGCAGCACATGTTTCAGGTATAATTTTAGATAGTGCTTGCTTTGAAGTAACCGAGGGAAATTGTAGGTCTGCATAAGATCTTCCAGTGGCTAGATATCGTAATGTTACTTTGAATCTTTCATCTGCACTTATTGCTTTTCTCATTACAGTGTCGAACTTCTTTATCTTTGGTAACATACATTTTCAACAATTTTTCATAATAACTTTATTCATGCGTAAGTAATTCCGATAATCCTCTGGCTCTGATTCCAGTTCTTTTATAAAATTCACAAGGCTGTAAATTGCCCTCTGTTGTAACCATGGTTTCACCCAGATTAAACTTCTTTAAATAATATACACGCATACAACGCTCGAGTTCCTACATATTTTAAATATAGTATAACCTCGTTTTTTCGTGCCCGGAATTCACGTTTTCCCGGCAATTGCGTGTAATTTTTTCAGTCCCGATGTATTTCAGTACATTTAATACCCGCACTTACGTTTTTCTTTCCCGTGATTTACGTCGGAAATATTCAAAATATGCGAGTTACGCGCGCTTGACAATGATTGGGTCGTGACATTCGAACGGCGTAAGGTGTTTGGGAGGGAAAACTCCGTGTCTTTAGAATGGCGCACGGTGATTGGTCGGCGAGCGACGCTCTGTCTGATGAAGAAGAGGTTGATATCCTAACAAAAGAAGAAGCAATGAAATTCATGGAGGGTTTAAAAACCAACTTAACATGCTTTGCTGATATTCAAGATGACACTTTTAAATGTTTATATAGTCTTGAAAGATGAAATATTAGGTTTTTTTTTTCAGTTCCTTAAAAAACGTAAAGTAGGGGTTATACTGTAATACATATTATTTTATTTATTAATGAAAAGAACACAAAAGTACACAAAATTTATGTTATATTTTTCCGAAGAACAAATTTAGTATATCTGGTATTGATTTCAAAAACTATGAAATTCTTGGCAGGATTTTTTAGAATTTACTTTTATAATTAAAATTGCTTTAAGGGGGAGACGCATGCCAGCAGAGAACCTAGCGGAAATATACGAAGCTTGCAATTTGAGATTTTTTTTTGATAATTTACAATTTCAACTGTATTATTTAATAAATATGTATCCGAAAACATTAAAAAGATTTTTTATTTTTTTTTAAACTTGATAAACTTACAATTGTAAAAAAATGTAATAAAATGTGAATTCGTTGCAGGGTCAAATCTTATTATTGCATTATATTTTATGGTCATAATTATCATTAAAATTTAGTTTATTAAGTTTTAGATTTTATGTGGTGTAGATTTTTGATAAATTCATTGTTTTAATATTTTTTATTTATATTTTAAAAAACATCGATTTTTATAAAAATATAAATGTGTATAACTTGAAATCCTTTTTATTTATATCAACTCGAGCTTCAATATTATGACCATGCCTAAAATAAAATTTGATATAAATAAAAAGGATTTCAAGTTATACACAATTATATTTTTTTTAAAATCTATATATATAAAAAATTATAAACGATGAATTAGTCAAAAATCTACACCACATAAAATCTAAAACTTAATAAACTAAATTTTAACAATAAATATGGCCATAAAATATAATGTAATAATAAGATTTGACCCTGCAACGAATTCACATTTTATTACATTTTTTTACAATTGCCAGTTTATCTTTAAATTTAAAAAAAAAAATAAAAAATCTTTTTAGTGTTTTCAGATACATATTTATTAATTACTACAGTTGAAATTGTAAATTATCAAAAAAAATCTCAAATTGCAAGCTTCGTATTTTTCCGTTAGGTGCCTCTTTTCGCCTCTGATAGTATAAGCATCCCCCTTAAGGACGTCTACTTTCAACTGTGTTTTTTCACTCGTCTACAACTTATTCATAAGAGAGAAGACCCTTTCTACTGGTGCATTACTGCCGGGCAGACATATAATATATTCAATAATTATACGACAATTTTTGTGATCCAAATTATTTGCGCGAAAGTGTTTGAACAACTCCACCCAACCACTTTCGGTTGAAACTTTCCCAGTGTTCCATTCAAACACTTTTTGTGGTGTAATGTAATCTATATATAAAACATCGGGTTAGTTACACCATTTATAACTCAAGAACGACTGGACCGATTTTTATAATCTTTGATTTGTTAGATTTGTCTCCGCCCCGAATAGCAGAATAATTATTAAAACATCGGATAAAATCACGCAAAAAATAAATTATGACGAAAATTCATTTTCTCATATATTTTGTATGGAACGGCTTTTGACTGATATATTTGAATGATGAACCTCGCGCATTCCAAAATAAAAGAAAATCACAAACAATTTAAATCCGTATACAACGCCATCTCTGATACATGACAGAAACAACAAACAAGAAACAAACAAACAAAAGAAAGAATGATAGTCAAAATGTCTAACTGTCAATGGTGTAGTGTGCCCAACATTTCGTGCTTCATGTCAACAACTCGATTTGCTTGAAAATGATACTCATTGGAATATGACAATCGCTAAAGCAATTATTTCTGCATCTCTAAATCAGATACGCACATTATTTGCTATCATTAATTCGACATGCTTCCCATCGAATCCACCTGAACTGCGGAACAAGTACAAGGATGACATGTTAGAAGACATTTTACATCGAATTCGTGTCAGTTCAGGGAATCCTGATCTCGAGGTGAATGAGGAGATACATAACCAGGCTTTGCTTTTGATCGAATACATTTGTTGCCCCATGTGCGGCAGTTTGTTAGTCAAGTTAGGAATGCCAACGCCACATCGTGGAATGAACGACGCTTTCAATCGAGAATTGGAACGTGAACGTGAATACGATCGAGATGCATTGAACCAATTAGTTCGAACGAATGTACCACTGTTAAATCCCCAACAGAAAGATCTGTACGATACGTTAATGAAGGCAATTAATGATGGAAATGGTGGCTTATTTTTCCTCGACGTGCCCGGTGGAACTGGGAAGATATTCCTCATGTCATTGATTTTGGCTACTGTTCGTGCGAGATCCGGAAATGCTGTAGCAGTTGGTTCTTCTGGAATAGCGGCCACGTTGCTAGAAGGATGCCGAATGCCTCATTTAAAGTTGGAATTGCCCTTAAACCTGTAAACGACTGAAAAACCGACATGCAACATTGCGAAACACTCAGTAATGGCCAAAGTTTTGTTAGCAAGTAAAATCATCACCTGGGATAAATGCACAATGGCGCACAAACGCACATTGAAATCAATTAACCGAACTATGAAAGATCTGCGTAATGACTCAAAAAAAACTTTGGAGGCGCGGTGATTCTACTATCTGGCGATTTCCGCCAAACAGTACCGATCATTCCAAGATCGACCGCTGCCGATGAAATAAATGCTTGCCTCAAATCATCGACTCTGTGGCGCTATGTGAAGAAACTTCAGCTGACGGCAAACTTGCGAATTGTATTGCTAAACGATCCATCTGCCGAAGATTTCTCCAAGCAATTGCTGACTATCGGTAACGGCCGTGTTCCTGTCGATGAATCAAACGGATGGATTTCGTTTCCGCTGAATTTTTGCAATTTCGTCTCAACTAAGGACGAACTCATTAACAAAGTGTTACCGAACATCATTCTTCAGTGAACGAGCATTCTTGCGGCAAAGAACAAAGATGTGGAACTTCACAATTCAAAATCAAATCGTTGGTCCAATGCATTCCTTCAAATCTATCGACTGTGTAACAAACGAAGACGAAGCAACCAACTATCCAATTGAATTTTTAAACTCATTGGATCTGCCTGGCTTGCAAAATTTGCAACTGAAGGTTGGCTCAGTAGTCATCATGCTTTGAAATCTGAACCAACTAAAACTATGTAACGGAATGCGTTTGTTGGTGAGAAAACTCATGGGCAATGTGATTCACGCGACGATAATCAAAGGAATGTTAGGTGAGGAAGTTCTCATTCCGAGAATTTCGATGATCCCAACCGATATGCCATTCGAGTTTAAACAAATTCAATTTCTAATTCGTTTTGCATTTGTCATAACGATCAACAAATTACAAGGCCAATCCTTGAGTGTTTGTGGCCTGATCTATAAAATGAATGTTTCTCTCACGGTCAAATGTACGTAGCATGTTCATGTGTCGGCAAACCATCTGCTTTTTTCGTTTTCGCACCTGACAACAAAATGTAAAATGTCGTATATCACAAGGTGCTTCAATGAAGGGAATCGACCAGAGTGCAACCCATCCAGCAAATAGTTTAACAGAAAGTAGTGCAACAATGTTACACGAATCATTTCGATTCGCTTCAATAAAGCAAATGCCTTGCTGCCACGTGAATTACATTCTTTTTTTCCCTTTGGACCATGTCCGATCCTAAGAGGATCATATGGGCTTCCACAGAGTGGAGGTCTGTATTAACAGATTTTATTTTTACGAGATATGGATGCCAGCCACTTGCTCAACGTATTAGAACAATACTCTGAATCATGCACAAATTGAAAAACAATATGTGAACTTGCCAGACCCAGGATTCGAACCTGGGAACCTCGACACTATAGACCAGCGCTTAATCCTCGCGGTCATGGTGGATGTACAGTATGTACAGTTCAATATAATTAAAGTACTTTTCATTTTGATTTGATTTTTGTAATCATGTAAACTTGACTTGACTAGCTTTAAACGATCAAAAAATTTGTACTTGATGTCATATTGATTTCCTCAGTAACACACGTATATATTACTAATTTAGTTGCTAGGACTCCAGCCCAACCCCAACCAATTATGGTGTCGAAATAACTTTTCATACAAAACATAATTAACTGAAAATGAATTCAATTCTACTTAAAGATGGCTAAAAGTATTAAAAAAATGCATTGGCATCGTGTTCTGATATGTTCTAAAAGTTTCAAATGTGTAGCTAGTCGGGATCGATTAAATCGTAAAATCGTAAGATCGTAAAATCGATTGCAAGATTTGTACTAGCAAAGAACCATCGGTCAAATAAGAATACGAGCTAAGAAAAACGTTGTAAAAAGTGAATACTCATCAAATATTTCTGGATCTTGGTCACAAGTTTCTTTCTTTTCAAAAATGGAACATTTTGGCGTCCCGAAGCTGTGTTCAGGGACATCGGGACACGCCGCCTGAAAATGGGACTATTGACATCAACACAAATGCGTTGATCTTTAGTTGGTGTTGGTAGCAGTAGAATCGTAACGACATAACCGCATATTTCAGCCTGGTAGTCAATCCTTTCGCTGAATGAAGCGACGTTAACTGCCCACAACAGAACCGATACGAAATCCCCGAACTAAATCCCGCAGTTCACACTGACGAGTCTACTGACTCCTCAGAGTGAGCTGTGGATGATGACAGTCGATCTAAAACGGTCATGAATAAATTATAAGTAAGTATTATGAAAGGCATTACCTAAGAATAATTTTGTAGGTCCTGCTCGCATACATTGCGAGTCAATATGTATCCAAAATGTTTTATTATGTTACCAATTTAAATCGCAGATCAAATTTAATGCAATTATCATTGTATAGAATCATGTGAAAGCTGTACTTTTCATATAAATGATATCGTTATGCAAATTCGCTCGAATATTGTCGCGCGACTTCTTTTTCTAATGAATACTATATAACCCTTTGTGTTAGATAGAGTTAGCGTTCGGGACGATATTTTCTTCATACCTTTTGTCCAATGCATAAAGCTTAGTGAGTGTGAAAGAGAACACTACAAGATAAATTCTCCATAGTGAAATCACATACGTGCGAGCGAGACAATTCCGTAATCCCGAATTAATCAAAATCTTTGCATATTGATCTTTTGCAATGCGATTATTGATTTGTATAAACTTAGATATAAGACAAATATTGTTTATATTGTTAGAATATAATAATTAAGCCTTTTCATCAACTTTGCTAACTGAACTTAATAGTTTGAGAGGTAAGATGTTAATCCACGCAATGTATCTCTTCACTCCTCCTAGTAGTACCTGATTGGTCCGCGCATCGCGAGATAAGTTGTACGGAGTATTAGAAATACCGAAATCTTCTATTTCCGATTATTCTAGCTTTCTCAAAAGTATCCAATTTACTATCTATTAATCAATTCTACCTTATGTATATCTTTTCTGAGCAAATCATTGCGTATTTGCCAACCCCCATCTAGAGCTATGCTCTTAGCTCTTCACCTGTTATTTTAGTGTTTTCTGTGAGAAAGGGTGGAAGTAGGCGTATGGAAGTCACTCTATGCCTACAGGCCCTCAGCCTCCACCTAATCACCTACCCTTCGTATCGGAAGTTTATAACCGATGCTTTTAACCACGTATTTTCTCCTTGGTAGAGAGGGACGAGAGAGTTTTCCCTCTCTAGCAAAACTCTCTCCCGATGTCCCTCTGAGCCTCTATAAAAGAGGACTATTTCTTTGCACAAATCAGTTCCGTCCGGTTCCTGCTTCTACGACGTAATCGGCTACAAAATTCACTCCGCGCCTAAGCAGTCGTCACTCTTCGACGACGTCACTCTCGGTGACCGTGAAATAGTATTCAACGATACGATCAGCTGTTCCTCGATGAACATAAAACATATAGGTACGCGTACAATCTTTTCTAATCTTAATCAAGATATCTACCTCTCAAATTAAAATAGTATGAAGTTTTAACTTTAATAATAATTATATACCTATAAATCTATAAACTGAATACTGCAACCAAGAGACTAATTAAATAAGTTAGTTCCTAAAATATTAAACATAAACTATATATAATTTTATGACATTTTCTAAATTATTTTATATGATAAACATTTCGCTGTGACCTTGACCTCTGATGGAGGATTGTGCCATAAACAATAAATACCAATATATTAATAGCGAGTTTTATTCATAAGTGCCTACTGTGGAGCACCATCAACGAGTGCATCCACCACCTACTCCAGTCCCTCACTAGGGTGAATTCCTCTCACGACACCTGAGCTAGTCGAAGAGCAGGGTGCGCCATTTTTGGCCGCCAACTCGCATCAGACGAAGTCACCCCAAGTATTTGCGACGTCAGTACGATATATCATCAAAGACAACCCAACGCGGCGCGCCCATCACCCTCGGCGGATGCTCCTGAAAGAGGAGTGTCACTATCCCGGTGAAAACGGGACGTCTCGTCACATTAGCCATTGTGTGATCGCGGTCTTTTGTGACGAAAAACCAAACACAATCTACTGTAACTCAAAAATAAGTAACTAGGTTATGTTAGGTTTTTCATCTTAACACACCTAAACCAAAATGACGATATGTAGTAAGTACTTACTAAAGAAATTACAGACAAAATGGCGGATTTCGTGGCGTGGCGTCAGTAAGTTTATCAAAAAAAACGGCGAGAAAACCGTGTTTCGGCATGAAAGTAATGGGAAATCTCCTATATTCGGCTCTATATCGAAATTAGGGTTAAAATACGGAGTATTCAGACAAAAACACGTGGAGGTTTACTATAGTAAGATAACCTTGCACAATTTTACACGGCAACAGGGTAGGATAAATGCTATAATCTTTATCTGATAAGAGTCTCGTCAGAATCCATCACCTTACACAAAAACAATGGATATGTATGGAAATACTATGAAAAACAGAAGCCTCACCAATCAATTCAATCGTAGAAACAATAACACAAACTAGACAGGAAAGCATCGAAAGTAAAACTGCGTTCCATTGACTCGAGGCAAAACTAAAAAGCGGATGGAGGCATCAGGCATAGATAATAATACGCTGACGAGCACTCAGCAGTGTTGCCATCTTTTCAAAGTGAAATTATAGTACAGATCCTCCAAAATTATAGTATTTGGGAGGAAAATATAGTACGCGTTGTCATCTGTTGAAAATGCATAGGTTTTTTGTTTCTCAGAAAAAAATAACGGAGAATTTGAGAAACTCCGAGTCCGAGATCCCCTTTTGTTTACGTACTTCTTCTGACCAAAATTTCTTACCGAAAAATTCAAGATATTTCATTTTAAACCAGTTACGTTTAGTTTTTCGAGCAATTTTTTCCAAGTTCTCAAAATCTTCTTATATTGCGAAATTATAGTACTTTGCAACAATTTATCGAAAGGAAATATCGAAATTATAGCACTTTTTTCATATTTTGCCGATATTCAATAGTATAGTATTTTGAGCATACTATACCTGTTTTATATTGTACATAGTACGCGGGCCAAAAGTAAAGTACGGTCGTGATCGTAGCCAGTGGACAATATTGCCATATTTTCAAAGTGGAATTATGGTACCGAGCCTCCAAAATTATAGTATATCGGCAAAAAATATAGTACACGTTGAATGACATACTAATATACTTTTCTGTATTTTCGAAAAATTACTCGTAAAGTAATTGAGGTCTCTTTTTCTTAGACAAAAATTCATGCGTAAGGTGATTACTTAACGTCTCGGTTTTTTTAAACAAAAAATAAGATGTAGGGCAAAGGTACATACTAACATATATAATGACGATCTGTCTCATATTATATGCTAATGCCAGCGCTCCATTGGCGAACCAAAAGTCCGACGACAATAAATCGTCCGTCTATGCTCTGATACTGATCAACGAACGAATAAAAAAGTCAAAAGTTGCGATTATCGTAATGTCTTCCGATAATCCTATAATTTTGTATTATTTATATGTAGACTTGCATAAAATAATATAACAGTGAAAACAATATAAGTTTTACGTTTTCTTTTATGAATTTTATAAATATAAATAAAAAATTAATTGACAAATCTCTCATTTTCTAATGTGTAAATTAACAAATTAATCAATGAAAATTTTTAAAACAATTACAATTTTTTTTCCGGTCCAAATGATCACGTATTATTGACAGAATTTGCATAGTGATCGACAGACGTCTGGTAACTCGAAGAGTAAAATATCAAACGTGTTTGAAATCCAACGATCCTGGTCTGCGGATTAAAAAGTCTGCAGATCTGGGATGCTCCGCGCGAAAACAAAGTCCGAAGACTGAAGACTGTAAATCGTCTGACTTGCGTGCCAATGGAGCGCCGGCATAAGTGCGTTTTAGTGTATATGCTCACATCTATGCCATCCCGTTTACACATAAACGAATATAATATGTCAAAAAATCTATGACAGAAGCGTGGGCATAGAATCTATGATACCCGTATATGCCAATGTGCTTACACTCGATGCCGTAAAATCTATTTGTCACGTCATATGTTTTATGCATGGGTTTTATAGACTATGAGAAGGCGTTTGATTCGATAAAGAAATGTTCAATACTCGACGCACTCAGAAAACAAGGAATCCCTGGACGCTATATAAATATTTTCAATAATATATACAGTAGCGCAACAGCATCTGTAATTCTCCATAAACCATCGCGCAGATTTCCTATCAGCAAAGGAGTCCGACAAGGTGATACAATCTCACCTAAACTATTTACAGCTACCCTTGAAGACTTATTCAAGCAACTTGACTGGAATGACAAAGGGATCCCCATAAATGGAGAATACCTGAGTCATCTGCGCTTTGCCGATGACATAGTAATTTTCTCGCAAGACTCAGAAGACCTCCAAAGCAGAATGCAGGAACTCGCTGAAGTAAGCAACAAAGTAGGTTTGAAAATAAATGTAACAAAGACGAAAGTCATGTTCAACTGCTTTGCAGGCCAAAAAGAGATCCTCATCAATGGCACTCAGCTCGAACAGGTGAAAAGCTACATCTATCTGGGACAACAAGTATCTATAGATGGATGTATATTTGATGAAATTGTTCGCAGAGTAAAGCTAGGCTGGAGTGCTTTTGGCCGCCTGAATAATGTCTTCAAAAGTGACCTTCCACTGTGCCTAAAGCGCAAAGTGTTCAACCAGTGTGTGCTTCCCGTGATGACATATGCGTGTGAAACATGGACCCTAAGTAAAAGAGAGATCCAGAAACTTAGAGTAGCACAACGTGGTATGGAGAGGTGCATGCTGGGCATAACGCGAAAGGACAAAAAGAGGAATGAGTGGATAAGGAAGCAGACAAGGGTTTGCGATGTAATAGAGTTTATTAAAAGCCTTAAATGGAGATGGGCTGGACACATAGCTCGAAGAAGAGACAATCGTTGGACAAATCTAGTCATCCAGTGGTATCCAAGAAGTACAAAACGTCCACAAGGTAGACCTAGAGGCCGCTGGATCGATGAAATGATAAAGTTCTGCGGAAGTACGTGGCAACGCAATGCACAGGACCGAGAGAAGTGGAAGCAACTTGAAGAGGCCTTCATCCAGCAGTGGATAGATTCAGGCTGATGATGATGATGATTTGCCACTGATAAAAATTACCAACATAACGTTTGATAGATTTCATGGTTGGTACGTCTTCGAAAAGTATTGTATATGCCTCCTCGTAAACATCAAATGAAAATCGATTATCGACATACTATCCAACAGGATCTTCTTGGCTATGTGTTAAAACTGTGAACTATCAAGCTCCTCCCATTTTAACCGCACTCCGATTGAAGCGGTTAGCGACGAGTTGTCCACGTGTTAAAACTGTGAACTAACAAGGTCCTCCCACTTTTAACCGCACTAGCGACTTCCGGTTATTGCCTAGATCTTCTTGTTGGACTGGTACACCATCTGGCTTGCGGGGTGGTTGGGTACCTAGGTAAGATTTTAAATTATATTAACTACTAGCTGACCCGCCGAACTTCGTACCGTCTCAGAATCAATAATCTTGTGTTAGCTTATTAGATGAATTATTAGAGGTTTCTCACCACCAAACGCGTTCCGTTACATAGTTTTGGTTGGTTCAGATTTCAAAGCATGTTGACTACCGAGCCAACCTTCAGTTGTAAATTGTGCGGTGGCAAGCCAGGCAGATCCATGGAGTTTAAAAATCCAGTTGGATAGTTGCTTGCTTCGTCTTCGTTTGTTACACAGTCGATAGATTTGAAGGAATGTAGTGGACCAACGATTTGATTTTGAATTGTGAAGTTTAAGTGATCTACATCTTTGTTCTTTGCCGCAAGAATGCTCGTTCACTCAACCAATTGTGATTTTTGTGTTTAGCAATGATGTTCGGTAACACTTTATTGATGAGTTCGTCCTTAATTGAGTCGAAATTGCAAAAATTCAGCGGAAACGAAATTAATCCGTTCGATTCATCGACAGGAACACGGCCGTTACCGATAGTCAGCAATTGCTTGGAGAAATCTTCGGCAGATGAATCGTTTAGCAATGCAACTCGCATGTTTGCCGCCAACTGAAGTTTCTTCACATAGCGCCACAGAGTCGCTATCGACAGCATCAGCATCGGTCGATCTTGGAATGACTGGTAGTGTTTGGCGGAAATCGCCAGATAGTAGAATCATTGCGCCTCTAAAACTTCTTAAGTCATTGCGCAGATCTTTCTTAGTTCGATTGAGTGCTTTCAATGCGCGTTTGTGCGGCATTGTGCATTTATCCCAGGTGATGATTTTACGGTACTGTTCGGTTATCAGGAATACAGCGGAAAACACATTTTGAAAATAGCCGATAAACTGGATTATTTGTTAGGTTAACCTAACCAAACTTAACCCAACCTCACCTAACCTAAACTAACCCAAACTAACAAATAATCCAGTATATCGGGTATTTTCAAAATGTGTTTTTCGCTGTATTCCTGATAACCGAACAGTACCTTCCCTGAACTGACACGAATTCGATGTAAAATGTCTTCTGACACGTCATCCTTGTACTTGTTCCACAGTTCAGGTGGATTCGATGGGAATCATGTCGAAATAATGATAACAAATAATGTGGGTATCTGACTTGGAGATGCAGAAACAATTATTGCTTCAGCGATTTTCATATCCCAATGAGTATCGTTTTCAAGCAAATTGAACTGTTGACATGAAGCACGAAATGTTGGACAGACTACACCATTGATAGACATTTTGACTATCATTCTTTCTTTTGTTTTTTGTTTATTGTTTCTGTCATGTATCAGAGATGGCGTTGTATACGGATTTTTTTTGTGATTTTCTTACTTTTCGAATACGCGAGGTTCATCGTTCAAATTCATCGATATAAGTCAAAAGCCGTTTCATACAAAATGTATGAGAAAATGAATTTTCTTCATAATTTATTTTTTCCGTGATTTATCCGATATTTTAGGAGACAAATCCAACAAATCAAAGATTATAAAAATCGGTCCAGCCGTTCTTGAGTTATAAAATAAATGGTGTAACTAACCCGGCTTTGTTTTATATATATATAGATTTTGTTCTTGTCCACCTCGTATTATAATATGATTGTAATGCCGGCGAATGGAGTTGCTGCAGCGGCAATCGTGGCGTATTTATTGTCAGGAGATAATATAAAAAACGAAGAAGCAGACGAGTTTGGCTGCGTGAATGGACTGCGAGACTTTAAACACACGGATGCTAACTGCCATAATTAAATTTAATACGATTTTGTGAACTCTTTTATCAGTTTTATCCATTTTATTACTGTTCATATAACAATTTTATTATTACCGTGTGCCCGTTTCTACTGTCAAGATGACGTTCGAAATATAAGACAGAAACAACACTTCCCGCGCGATATATGCCCCATAAACAATAATATGTAGGTATATGACAACTCGTTTGGCATAGACGTCACAGCAAGGAACGAGTGTCACATAAAATAATCGAGGTGAATAACCGAAAAACTATGACATTGAAGGCTGTCATAGATCCTTTGACATATATATGACAGTCTATGACATCGTATTTACACTCTGTGACACAGAAGGCCAACATAAGAAACGGGGTTTTCGGCATATTATGTGTCCGATCGTCATTGAGTGTATTTTCACCATAATTAATGTCTCGTTTCAAATGTTGGGTAATTTATTGACGTCTCGTTTTTTTAGGCAATAATTCGAATGGAATGTGACTAACGGCTCGTTTTTAAGTTATACTTCTTTAGGCGTGTTTGGAAAATCGGATCAGAGTGTATTATTTTTGGCGTGTGACATGTACTAACACATAATTTATTTTTTCACAGAGAAAAATGCACTCGATTGGATTTGAAACACCAATTGTTCGGTTATCAGCTGAACGCTCTACCTTTAGGCCACGGTATGATACCTACTGCAATCGTAACGATTATACAGTATAATATTATAGTTTAGAATTGTTCCGTTGCCTAGGCAGCGAATTTATTATTGTAGGCCATTTTCAATTCCTTACGTAAACAAACTATTAAATGTCAGAGTGACATTTGGTACCTACCTTAAAAATAAAAACAACGAGAAACCATTTTATAATTTAGTAATACAAGTTAAAGTGTGTAGAAATAAACCAACGGCGCTTCAGTAAGCAGTCCGTTTTCTTACGTGTGTCATTTAACAAGATAATTAAAAGCTAGTCGAAGAATCTAGGTTATCACAAGTTTTGTTTTGTTAAGCCAAAGAAGTATAACTTCTAACGCAAGTACACACACCGATTTTTTTTAGATAAAAATTTAAGTTAGGTATTTTAGTTCTCCCGAACAGCTTTAGCGCTATTTTTTATCTATTGCCAAATATTTTCCGGATTTTCAAATTATAGTATTTTGGGCGTACTATACCTGTTTTATATCGTACGTACATATATGCAGAAGAAAATTATATTACGGTAGGCAACACTGGTTGCAAGTTGTATCTTGTCAATCTGCAAAATTATCTATTCCGAAGCCGAAAACGCGGGAACTCCGGGCAACACAATAGACCGTAGTGATGTGTGAAAGTATCGTCAATTTTACCAATACATACTTTGTGATCGACTCTTTTTCTATCAGTAGTATCAATACTTTTTTGGTAATATTTTGTATAGAATTTTAAATATTTGATGTTTCTAACTAGTGTTTTGCAAACTGTGAAATAATGCAAATTTAAATTTTAGTTAAGTAAGTACTGTGATTCAAGGTTGAGCCAGAATATTATGTATTACCTACTGATTCATAAGGTTTATAGGATTTATAAGATTTACTCTTATAATTAAAACCATGGATTCGGAGAAATTAAATATTACGTGTATATGGCTTTTCACATGGGATATTAAACATGGATATACCTAGGTTGAAGTAACAAAATGCTGGCGCAAAAAGAGTACGTTCGTTGTGTGGTTTCGAATGACGCTTTCTGACTGGCGGCTACCTACCGTCTATCTTTCGAGGCCCGCGGAGTTTTAAAAACCACGGTAGGTACTTTCATTCATTAATTCTATTTCACTTTCTGACTTTATTTCGTTTATTTAAAATTTTAAAAGTTACAACTACACACGAGTTAGATAATATAATATTTTTCTTCCCTATTCTGGCGACACCTACATCCATATAACATTGATGAAAAGTTTCGCTAAAAATACCTATAAAACTTTGCAACAATTAAAGCTTCGAAACTTATAAACTTATCCGCGTTGATCTCTTGTAAAACAAAACAGCTCTGCGTTATGCTTATGTTGTTATAAACATTGTTTACAATAAAAATATATTAACTAAAGTCTAAACCAGTGATCGCCAAACGGTCGCTCGCGAGCTACCGGTAACCCTCGGTACCATTTTCGGTATCTATTTAGTAGGTAGGTAGTTATTTTCTAATATTATTTATAAATTTGCCTATCAAATTTTATTTTTGGACTCAAAATGAAATATTTCTCGAACTAAGTTTCAATGAAATACTTAACAAGTTGCTGTAATATGAATTTCTTGGCACATTCTTCCCAACAGAAAAGTATCCAATTTTAGTTTTGCGAATTGCGCTCAAAATTAAGGCATTGTCTTGTTCTACCTACTTTTGTGAATCAACGTTTTCCACTATGAATGTGGCTAAAAGTAAATATAGAAACAGACTCACAGATGTACATCTTGATAATTTTTGCATTCGGATTGGAGTGACAAGGTAGGGTAAGCCGATAGTGAATGCACACTTAAGGACTTTGCACAATTGTAAAATTTCTAAAAAAGCATAGGTATTCTTATAGTTCTTTTAAAAAATATTGTACTCATCTATAACTTGTGTAGATTTAAACGAATTTAATAGATATAATGTGCAACCCAACTCTGTTTAATAAACAATAATATATAAATTAATACAGAAAAGCCCAGTAATTGAACACAGAATCTAAAGAATGAACCTGAAAAAACCAGTAAATGAACTAAGCATATTAAACATATTAAGCATTTATTATTTTACAATTATAACAATATGTAAGTACAATACATTGCGTATAGCTTTGTTATTACTAATTTTTATGCATTAAAGTTGCTCATTTATCTGCCGCCACATCATAAAAAACTGTTACTGTATTGTAAATATTCCTTTTTGTGAAGTAATCATAGATAAAAAAAGTTAAGGTCTACTTTTCAACCATAATACATTATTCTCTGGTCCATTCATTAGATTAGAAATGCTAGTTAATGAATTGGTACCATAGTATTAAAAAAAGTGTTCAAATACTAGCTATAAGCTTCCTAAAATATCTAAATACATAAATATCGACATTACAACTATATATTATAATCATTAAAGGGTATAATAATTAATAAATAAATTATCACACACCGTCTATTAATTGGATTAACCTCCATTAGAAAGACCACTTAATGAACACTCATATTTAACGTTACGGCACAAAAAACATATAAATAAAAGGATATCTTACCTTTATAATCTTCAGTTACTACAGCAAAATCAATAATTGGGTAATATATGCAGGGAAAAGGGTTAAAAAGTCACAATTAAAATTTCGTACCACGCACACTCCTTAGTACAGCTTGGATCAAAACTTCATGACCAAAAAAGTCGACCGAATCTCAGCCCACCTCCTTAGCAATAGCAACTGAGGTAAGAGGGGGTTCTGAAGTTGTTTTCATATGGATATAAGTATAGCCAACGTATAAAAAAAGAGACCACTGGTCTAAACCAACAAACAGTATGAGTATGATTGATATTTTTTGTATTCGTATCAACTAGTAACTTTTGGCATCATATCGTCACTTGTGATAAGTATTATATATATGGAATCGCCGTGATATAATATTACCGAGGATGTATTAGTATCTGATTGTAGGCCAACAATAAGAAATTTCTACTATTTGGAATCACTAATTTGATATAGAATGTTGGTATCAGCTGATAACAAATAACCGGAAACCCCGACTCATTTCAGCCAGTTGAGTGATATGACCTACGCAGACATAATAATTATAAGTAATATAAATAAACCCATTTCGCTAATACCGTATACTACCTACCTAGCCTAACAGTAGGTATTCGTAGTTTCTTGAGGAGCTACCGAATATCAATACATTTTTCTAAAAAACATCTCTATTTGAATGAGATGCAGTGTTGCAAACTTCTTACCTTATGCATTCCTCAATGAAAACTATTAGACACCTTACATAATAATATCATGCTGGGCCCCTGGCCATTGCGTTTTCTGACCAGATCTAGCATTATGATGTTAATTAAAAATCTTCCTACCTTGCTTACAAAATTCTTATTTGGCGTATGGCGATAAGTATAACATTTTTTTGATAATCCAGAAGGCTCTAAAAAAGGTACCTCTCTAGAACATTAGCTCGCTGGTCTTCTGTACCATAAACTATACCAATAAATACATGTTACATACCAAAGAGATTGAAGACTGGAGAGGGAACATGCCATCATTTATGTAGGTACTGAAAAATACGAATCGGAGAAAGACAGCTGGTACCTATTCTGGAACTGCTACTTCAAGTTCGTGTCGAAAACAACATGGCGGATATAATATTGTTATTCTCTCGATCTTAAAAGAAGTAAGATATTTTCGTCGACGTTTTAAGTACAAAAAAGCATGGTCTCTAGCCAGGAAAAATTCCGGCGTATCTTTTCACAGGTATTTATAATAATAATATTATATTTTTCTTTACGTTCATTGACAAATGAGTGCTGTTTTATTCTACGTTATTATTCGGTAAAAAAGTGTTTATTAATGAAAGAATACAAATGAGTAACAGCATTTCGGAACAATATGCATACTATTAATTATTTATACATTGATAGTTTTTCCTAAACGATCTTTTACAATAACAATTCACAACTTTTACATCAAACGTCAAACGGTTGTTTATTGCGAAAAATCCAGGGCCGTATGCATAATATCATTTTGAACCCAAAATATACGATGTGTTTTTCAAAGTAAAAACTGTTAGTGCTAATTAATGACATTCATTATTTACATAGATTTTATATTTCATTTCAGAGTTAAATATATTTTTAAGAATACCAAACAAAAAAAAATATTTATATGAAGTATGTAATGGAGTATATGTAGCATTTTTATAATGTTATATAAATTAAATTATTTCAGATTTCCGAAAAATGAAGTTCTTCGGAAATTGTGGATTGATGCAGTCGGGTGGGAGAGCTGGGTGCCATCTCAATATGCATTACTGTATGGGAAGCATTTCTTGTAAAATGATTTCATCAGAGGTCCGGCTGAAAGAGTCTTCAATACCATCGATATTTTATATGAATGTACTTCAGGTGCGGTTAACACTTTGTGCATTTTATACATTTTACTATAGTTTAATGAAATGATATCTCTATTACCAACTTGCCTAAAGTTCCTTATGAAAATTTTGCAAATAAAATTCATGTATTTCTTTCAGTCAATGCCGAAGTTCACAACCCGCCAACACTGGTAAAGATGGATGTTGACGTTACCTCTGATGATACATCGAAAAATAGCGCTCTACCAGCAACTTCAGTTGGTTCTCCTTGTACACCTAACGGTTTATGTTAAAGCGTAAAGTTTCTTTATTAAGGTCAAAAGTAAAAAGTCTTCGTCAAAAAAAATCGTCGACAGGCATTAAAAATCACTACTTTAGATAATATTCGAAAATTAGAAAAAAGGGAAATATAATATTAAAAAAATACAATAATGCTATGTTATTTTATATAGAACAATATGTAAAAACAAGACGATATTTCTTATTCCAATATTTAACCATTTGCTATTAACTGATTTGTGTTTAATTTTTCAAAATATTGTGTTTTTTTTGTTATTAAAAATAAATGACTTACTTCTATTTGCATTATTCTTTCTTACCCTGAATCCTAATAAAGTTTTTATTGCGGGAACTTTTTATAATGAAAATACGTCTTATCATAATTAAATTGGTTGTAAGCTGAAGTGTTGATAAAAAAAATACTCAGTGAGACGTTTTTATGTCCGAGTATGGCCCATTTGCAGCAAGTGTACCTAATTTCAGAGAGATAAAATTTTGTCCACAAAACGAGTACGCTCTGACACTTGTGTGCTACCTCTGTGGGAGGAGTCCAATCTCTTTGTTACATACAATATTTTAATGATATCCAATATTCGTACCTACCTGCATTAATTTTTAATTTACTGGTGATACTTGCAATAAATTCTTTGATATCGTGTGGACAATGTTTATAATAATGACTAATTTATTAAATGGTATCTAGTTTCCAGATTTTTTTTTCATTTTGAGAAAAGCTACCCCGCATTTTTTATCTCATTATTCTCTAGCTTTACCTTGCATCGTAAATTTGGTAACGCTTCTATTTTTGTGAATGACCTTAGTCTATGGAATAACCGTTGACAGCACTGATGACATGGCAATAATTTAATATCGTAAACGTCAAATTGACATCAATAATATTATGTTTGTAACGATAGGATTCTTTTATTATTATTGGTTAGAAATGTATATTCCCACAGCAAAGATGATATTCATAATAAATTAGTCTATGAAGGCTATATAGAGCCATGGTAAAGCTATAGCACTCCATTTGTTTTTGTGATCGAGATCTTTTGAGATCAAAAACCTACTGTAACCCAAAAATAAGTAGTTTGTGTTAAGTTTTTAGTCTCAAAACACCTTAACCACAATGACGATATAGAGTACTTTAGCTTTACCGCACGGGTAAAGTAAAGTAAGGTAGGGTAAAAAAATATTGATTTTGAACCAAATCGCACCTCTAGTATGACAAGTACACTGGCACGAAATCGATTTTGGGATTGGGTACCACTTCACAGTTGTATGCCCTCATCTGTCAGACGCCATTTCTGAATTTTTGTCATCGAATTATAGTAGATACGGGTTCCAAGAAATAATAAAATTCTATTATGCTGCTTCCCTTGATGTAGCCAGCGTTCCTGACGAAGTAGGTACAAAATAAATTCTTGGAACTGCAGAACGAAAAATTTCTGAATCAATTCTGGTGTGCTATATATCAGTCATGATGCGTCAAAATGTTACCTTTCGAGTTTAACTACTATTTTGCTTCTATGTATCTCTGCGAGAGTGGATTTTCGAAGCTTCTTCATTTGAAAATCAAAACACACAAGAATGACTAAGGTTGGCATTAATGAAAACTCAACCGCAAATCTTGAAGCTGGTTAACGAGTTACAATATTAACCATCACATTAAATATGTCTAAAGTTAAAATTATACTGTAAAATCTATTTTCATTGCGTTTCCTTTACTCTATTAAAAAGGTTTTTTACAAATTATCGGGGTCGTGGGTCACGAGTCGAAAAAGATTGGGAATGTGTTCTTTACCACAACCATTTTCTATGCGTATTAATATGCTACAAAAATGAGATACTATAGAACATCTATTGTCGGGACTAAGACCAACCGCCGACGCAACAGCTATTCGATGCCACACGTTACAACAGCTGTTGGATGAGCTTAACCATAAGACGTTTTCGATGCAGTGATATCCACATCCTCCCGTGCAACCCCACCTCGCCTTACTACTTCCACAGCGGTAGCCCCGCTTCTTCCCTCTTCATACATCGACAGTATACGTTCTATGTCCACCTACTGGCCGTTGCAACATGTTGCAGCGACTAGCGGCAATGTCGGCGCATGACGTAATTGATATGAAAGCAGTGTTGCCAACCATACTATTATAGTCATCATTATTATCAGCCGGGATCGATCTACTGCTGAATGAAAGTCTCCCCCCTAGCTCCTTCCACTCTACTCGGTTCCTAGCTCTTTGCTGCCATGTACATCCACCGAACACTATTGGTTTGTTGATTCGGTGGGGTTTAGTGCCCCTTGGGTACCATTGTATGACAACATTTGAACAAATCAAGAGGTAATTTTCAATAGGTCAACTCTAAAAAGAATTTTTTTTCTTGGAAATGCTAGATGTTAAATCCATTTAATCCAATCATGTCATCGCAAAGGCAGTCAACATCTTGACAAATAATGTCAACATCACGAAGCTGATTAGAAAGACGACATCTTTGTTATGATGCTAGTATACACAAATTATTTAGGAAAGAGAAATGAAAATAACACACTTTCACAATTATTATCAAAAAGTGGATTTGACCAAAGTTGAAAATTACGTGTCCGGAAACTTGTACGTATGCAGTTCGCCGTATCACAAATCACTGTGAAATGTTGAATCGGAAATATATGGCCGTATATTAAAGACTTTTTTGAGTCGTATAATACTGACATAAAATTCATGTCTAAACAAAACACAGGTCTTGTCGGTTTACACTTTACAGGAAGCCAGCAGCAAACAAATTTTGAAAAATACCCGATATACTTGATTATTTGTTGGGTAAGGTAAGGTTATGTTAGGTTTTCATTATTGAATTGATGAATTTTGCCAAAATCAGCTATGAACATTGAATTAATGTTCATCTTGAATCTAATAAAATTGGAGACCGTATAGTGTACGGTCATCTCTTTCCGATAGAAAGCTCACGGCGAACTGTGCTACGGTGAAATGTTTTACGTACAATTTACATGTAACCGAAAATTACCTCCTGATATGTCAATGTATTACAATAGAAAGTATTTTGATCATTCTGGTAAAATATATTTTTCATAGAGATAGAAATCAATACATATTATTTTTTTATAACACACTTAACCTAGGTAGGTATGTAAATTACAATTTTCTTCAATTAGGTAGGTACTTACCTCGATTTAGATTAATTTTATAAAAAATTAAATATGTATTTGTACAAATCTGAATCGTTAGTTCAGAGGTGTTATCGAAACTACTATCCACATGTGTACATTATTTGTATTAGAATCATTCTTCGAGCGAACCATAATATTTCAATTTAACAACAAAAATTTTTTCAACGATTATTGTCATTTTTCAATATATATATATATTGTTGCTTTTATTTAATAAAACGCAATTTTTTTTTGTAGTACTTATTCCACTTTTAATCAATAGATTCAATTCTTTATTTATTTTTTTATTTTATTTATAAAAAAAGAGTATTACGGCATTACAGCTTTTGGCCAATGCGCCATAATACATAATACATACAAATATATAAAAATATCTTAATTACAAATAACAACTAATATGACAAGAAAGTGGAAAAGACAGCATGTGTAAATATTAAAGAAATATGATAATATATACAATTATAAATTTATCCTATTTAAAACGTCTACAAACATTATATAATTAATAAAAAACAAATCAACCTTTATGGTGCCATCAAATAAGCTAATTGCACGATACACAGCATCATGAAACATAACATCTGTCCTGCGACGAGGTATCTTGAAGACCGTGGAGCTGCGAGTGATATTGGTGGGAACATGAAAATTAATATTTGCCAGTATATGCGGATTGTAAATGAACCCACGAAGAAGTAAAAAGAAATGCTTTAAAAGAACAATCACTCTTCGGGTAGACAGGGATTGCATTGATAGCATACCCAGAAGAAAACGAGTCGGGAAATTCATTTTATTGTCATTAATCTATATATTGTCTGTTGATTAAAAGTGGAATAAATACTACAAAAAAATTGCGTTTTATTAAATAAAAACAACAATACAATGCAGTTCCACCATGAATTGACAGTTAACAAAATAAAAGAAATATATATATATATATATATCGAATCCATGTCAACACCCACCATCGACACATTCGAAGGATATTTTGGCTTCATTCTATTTTCATTACCAATCTTTATTTTATGTGAAATCTTCTATAATCTACTAATCTAAATGAACTAACGAAATCAAGTGGCTTACAGTTTGTTTATAATGCATACGTAGCAGTGGCAAGGAGTGGAAGTAGGCTGCTAAGATCCGACATAGATAGTGCACATTAACTTTTGTCAGTCACACTTATTTGTTTTCATTGAACAAACAAATTTCATACAAACTGCAGATGGTGCTGGTTAGTTTTTAAAATTCTATTGAAGTGTAGTGAAATTAAAATTTGAAGTAGTAAGTCATTAAAAAATATTAATTGGTTATAATACTACATATAATTAAGAAATAACAAGAAATTGAGTAAAATTGATATTCACATTTGGTCATAATTAAGGATTGCAATACCGAATGAAAATGTCAATACCAGTTTTTCGGTATTTCTTATTGAATACCAGTATTAATACCGGTATTCGTACTTATAAGTAAATAAAGCTTTTGGAAGTGAGATGGAATAGGAAACCAGAGGGTAGGTTGACTCCAAGGAATAACTTGAAATGCGTGAATGAAATGAACCCTGGTTTTATTATCTCCTTCCAAATAAATATTAATTTAATTATTACAGATAGGTTAACAGATTATAATTTAGCGGAGTGAAATCACGAGTATGCGTTATGATGAATTGCGAGTTTCGATTGGGCGAAGTGGAACGATAAAGTGGATGCGTCAATTATATATGTAAATATATTTGATGAGTTTTGCTTTATTATTATTTCACCTGTATTGGATTCAGTCAATATGTTTGCATTTTAGCAGCGAATAGCAGCAGTAAACGAATGTGCTTTCTTAATACCGAAAATTTCAGTATTTTGGATTTATAAAACCGGTATTTTGGTATTGATAAATACTGGAATACCGGTATTGCAATCCCTAGTCATAATCTAATAAAAATATGGACATATTATTATTTTCAAATAATATGTAATGATTGAACTTACAAATAAAAGCATATTAATAAAATGTTGAAAAACATATAAAACAATTATTTAAAATTAATACGATGGGTACATCCAATTATATTTTGCTTATATTTATTGAAAAAAAAAAAACAATTTAAACCAACTAACACTTGAAACGCAATATCAAATTGGTATCAATACACGTCTGCTTTAAAAACAATGATAAACAGTTAAAATCTAATACAGATTCATTAAAATCTTTGTGACATTTCGTCGCTATAGAATTTGTTTCCCGAATAGACCAAATGTCAATTTTACAGGAGACGAAAAACAAATTTCATTGTCGTATATTTAAATATCAGTAGATGTATAAATCATTCTTTCTACACTGTATGATTGCAACATTATCTAAGAATAGATTCCAAGAATAATATACTGGTATAAATCATTAAATGCACAGAAAATGCGTTTTATTTACAAGTACTCACTGTGGATATTTGGGATTTTTTTAGCGCTCTCTCAGAATAATGGATATTCGGGACAAAATAAAGGACGTTCGGGATTTAAGACCGTAGCGTATTGCTGCACGGCCCACAAATTACTGAGTGGTCAAAAAGTACGCGCCTCAAATGTTATATTTATTTGCACGATAATTGTTAATAATTACTTCTACTATTTAAATACTTAATGATCGTAATTACCCAATTTCATATGTAATAATAACATGCGGCAATCGCTTTTTGGGTTTTTTTCGGATTAAGTAATAAAATAGTTTTTAAGTACTTAATTAACTATTTTTTTATTGAACGAATAATTCACAAGATTTAAGAATGTACCATTCTAATAATTGAACATACTTAATTTTTAAAATCACTTCTGAGAAAATATATTATAACCAATAGAAAATATCTTTTTGAAAAAAGTAAGACACCCGGCAGGAATCGACCCTGCATCTCCTGGGTTTACGCCCCAGTCCACGAATTATCCACTATGCTACGAGGTGACATACTTATGACAGCGCGGTTTGATTGGCTAAAAGTCATATTCGGGAAATAAAAACTAAGACAGAGATCTATTTCGACCGAAATTAACTTGGATATTCAGGTCCGAATAGTTGGATATTCGGAAGATCAGCACGGAGTAATTGTAACTTAACAAGGCGTATTCGGGTTTTTTAAATAAATATCTCTGTTCCTAGATAAAAATATATAGTTTTTATAAATGATTTCGGTAGAGTTCGATAAAAGAAATTGAACTGCATTAAAATGTTGATTTCGACAATAATGGATATTCGGCAAACAAATCCTATAGCGATGATTTGTTGGACTAGAATTGGAAATTTGACAGGAAGGTTCAACATAGAGTATTCACATTGAAATGAATTTAGCATCATAAAGTGAGTTTCAATTAATGGTAAGAAGGTAATACTTTTTACCAATATGACAACCAATAAAAAATTAAAAATTGCAAACACCCCTATATATTGTGTTTAGAATATTTGACAAAACAGTGATATTGAACAAGACACACCCTTCGTGCTATCAGGATTGATGTTCCAGAATCTTTTGGTGGCAGCATTAGTTTTATTGATCCATCTTCTTTTGGTTGTTGTCTTACGTCAAATGTTGGTGACCAAATTGCAGTACACCTTCCAATCCTGGGCCAGTCGTATTAGTACACCTTACCTGCATTATGGATCTTTCTAATTGCATCTTTTCTATTGTTCGTAATAGCTTTAACTTCTCTTGTCTCAATGGCTTGTCCAAGGCCTGAACAAAAACGAACCATAAGTGTGAGTAAGCATTCGGCACACTTATATCTCCGCTCTATGCGTTAGAGTAAAATAAAATTTCTATGGCTGAAATATTTCAAAATGTCGTCGGAAAAAATTGATTTGGCTGATTACATGCATTTAAAACCTGCGAGCATGTGTTGCTGAAAATTATTGTTTTTATGTTAAATATAAAATTAATGGTAATTATTTTAATAGAACATAATATTATGGTTAACTTAGTATGTTATGTTTAAATTTGGTAGTCGTACTGAGAAGCAACACAATGGTATAACCATAGATGCATTAAAAGTAGAGATAGGCAACGATTTGGCTTCCTCATAGAATTAAATGAAGCATGCCGACAACAGCCGATAACTCACGAGAAATGGCGACGTGATAAAAAAAATGCTGGGCATCACGGAGGATTTACTTTTGTCATTATAATGTACCCATATAATATAATGTTAACGTGGAAATTTTGCCGCAAATTGATTACCAACCTGTTTCACCATACTTGCCGGCTTCACCATACTTTCATATACCATGCCGCCCCTAGGGTATAACGTTTCATAGTTAAGTTGATAATAATAAAATCGTTGTTCTACTGTGCGTTATACACTAAAAACACGGCTTCAAAAATAGGCCCTCTCTACATCATTACTCCGAGGGCTTGTCTTAAAAATATCCTCATTCATAATATTGTGATCACCTAAGAAAATCTTATTGGTCTGGAGACAGAGCCACCTTTTATTGCATTGAATTTAATTTAATTTTCTCAACGATTTTGTAATTCTTTCTGTTATTTTTATTTACTTTGTTTTAGAATATTATTTATCCATATAATAATGAAACCCAGATTTTACATTTTTGAAGGCACTGACAAAAACTAACAAAAACAGTGAGAAAATATAAATGGGTATATTGAAAAATTAAAAGAAATATTTTTTGTATTCAAAAAATCATATTCGTTTGGTGCATATTTTTTCTTGTTTAAAAAAAAAGTCAAAACTTACCGTAAAAATGATGTGAACATAACACAAAGAAATGCAACAGTAATATTCGAGCCTAACAGGAGAATGACAAAAATACTGTGTGACCATACTCACTAAAATAAAAAAGTAAAAGATCGTCCGCCAACTGCGTGTATAATAAAGGAATGCAGATATCCATCACCGCTTACACGGCAGGCGTATTTACAAAAAAATTGCAGTTAACCAAAAATTTCCATGGTTGCCAAATTGAATGTGTTGACAATATTTTAATTGAATTTTCATGTATTTCAGGCGTAAAATGCTAGATATAAGAATATTAAACTGGGAATCAATTATTGTACTATGGACCTGCAGAAACTACATGCAAATAGCGGGAAAATGTGAATTCCGGGCACGCAAAATTGAGGTTCCACTGTATTCAGTAGCGCTAAGTAGGGTTAACCTCCCAAGTGTGGGGGTCAGCAAAATTAGTGTCAACTTACATTTCTAGAAAAATAGTACTTATCAACTAAAATTTTGTGTAGAAAATAATATCTGACGACTAGGAGTCACCAAAACTCAAATTTTGCCTTCATTATATTTTGAAAAAGCGACATTAGACCTGGTTAGGCTACAGGCTACGTACTCGAGTTCCAAGCTAACCAGATTCCGTCATCCTGCTTCCAGGAAAATAAGAAAACATGGTACATATGTTATAAATTAATAATCATGTTTATGGAGACTTTAAAAAGTCTTTTCTTTGGCTCTTTTCCACCCGCTGAGAATAGCTACAGGCTTTTGAATATTACTCAGAGTCCATTTCAGTTATACATTTTATTCAAAACAATTAGAAAACATCTTTATTTTGAAATAAACTGATTGTCTATTTTAGAATGACATTAGCATACTGCCGCAAAGCTGGCAGCCATGATGTAGGCATGAAGTAAATTCTAACTCAGCGAATGAGTGTCAAGTGTCCGTTTCTTTTTTCTCAAGTTCTGCATTACTACGTGGCAACACAACACATCGCGGGATGTGATGGGATGCACTGTATATAATGTTCCAAATTTTTTATAATATGGCTGTTAACAATAAAGTTGATTTTTTTTGAATCAATTAAAATTATTTAAATTTAACCAGCCAATATAACCCAAAAATATTTAAAAGCCATTAACCAATTAATTGGTGATATATTTAAATCATTATCAACCTAAACAAATCCACTGCTGGATGAAGGTCTCACCAATCTAATTCAAAGTTTTTTTTCTGACCATATCTGTTCCTAATAAGATCACATATTATTATGGACCTTGCCTTCATAGAGTGAAGGTTTGTATCGAAAGATTTTTGTTTTTAGGAGAAATGGATGTTGGTCACTTGCTCATCCTATTAGGTCCATACTCCTAAGACAAATTGAAAAACAATATGTGTATTTGCCAGACCCAGGATTCAAACCTTTTATCGATTAATCCTCGGGTTGCTTTATGTGTATGAACTGCATGCTATATAAAAAGGTTTTCTTCAACATGTGCACAAAATAATGTGTGACAAAGTTTTGATTAAATAAAAATAAAATGGTTGGTAAATTATTTAATATTTCATTTATTAATATAAATACATTCCCAAACATAATACTTATATGCTAATAATATCCAAATTAGGTGAATATAATAAAAATAAATATTGTCATATTTTGACTAATGCTATGCAATAAATAGATGATTTACATTAATAATTTATGTAATAAAAAAACCATTGTCAATTATTTTGCAAACTTCATTTTAAGACTACAAATAAAACAATTTTATATAATAAGAATACTTTTGTTTTAATCCCTGATATCGTCGGTGTTTTGTAAAAAAGGCGAATCAACCATTTTGGCGAAATCAAGATTTTAATGAAAATACAATATGTACCCCACTAGCTTTGTTAGGCCTTTTAAAATATTATATAATAATGCCTATATGACAGTATTCTTTCTAAGCTTTATTATAAACTTGTTAGATATTTATAATCATCCACAGGTAATTAACAAATAAATCTCATAAGTTAAAAATCCTCCTCCTGTAAAATAGCATTTTGGTTAATTCGCCCTTTTTACAAAACACCGACGAAATATACATACTTGCTTTAGAATCATGAAAAATCACTAAGGACATCCGCTCACGCAGAAACTAAAATTTGACGAACTGGTTGACGATGGAACTCATAAACTGGCCAGTGACTGATGCTTCGCACACCACTGAAACCTAATAATCCCATAACCTCGAACTGTCAAACCCATTGTCTTTCCTACTTAATTTTAAGTTGTTCCGTAATATCTTTATGGGAATATTCTGGCAGCCTGTGATTATACGGGCAGAAGTATTTCTCAACATCTGCCTTATCGTCGTTGAAACTAGAAAATTGTGTAACTCCGTTTTAATCGAAAATTGACTTTGAATGCCATCTAGTGGCCGTTGATAATATCTATCCATCTTGCAAATTTTGTAATTCCAGAAAAATTGTAACATTGTTAAATCATGGATGATTTAGCTCGAAAACCATATATTTGTATAGGAAACCATTATGTTTTTTGTCTCTCCTGTAAAGTAGTGTTTTTGGAGTTACACAATTTTCTAGTTTCAATGACGTTATATTTTAAATTAAAAATCGGTTCGCTCATCTTTAACTTTTGAAATTTTGTTCAGTTCAGTGCTATCAATTATGGTAGGAAAATATGATTTTTCATCGAATCTACTGATATTGGTATGACTATTTTATGGGTGACAGGAAACTGAGTGACTGGGAGACTAGCATGTTGCGTCTATTCAGTTTCGGTCGCGAACGTTTTGAAACTGAGTGATTCCAGTCTTGCTGTCAGCGAGCCGCCATTGAAATACATTAGCTAGATCCTGGAGTTTCAGTCTCGTCTTTTTTGAGTATTCACGCGAGCGGATGGCCTAAAGATGACAGCACTGAGGTTTAACATCCAATAATAAACATACGAATGTCTGAAATTAAAAAAACTCTTTACGTTACATTATTGACAAAAATAACAAAATACAGGCGAGCTGGGTTATTACGATCACGGATATAGCGAGATCTCGGATGTAACGAGGAAACATTCGTTGACATTTTAGTTTATGATTTTCTCCATACATTTATTCACTTTAATAATAAGCTCCGTATCGGATATACCGAGCTAAAATATCATCAAAAACTTTTTTAAAACTGTGTCGATTGTCGATTTCAACCATATATGTGCGTGGATACTTTTTCAATATTGTCAGCGAAAACACCAATTAGGTAGATACTTAGACACTACTTAACTAGTGTCATAAAAGTAATGCGATCCCGGCGGCATTCTGTCTGGTCAGATTTTATTGCTTAGGGTCTAAATGTTTTTAAACGATCAACACATTAACGGTTTTAAGAAAATTTTTGACAATATTTCGTTAAAACAGTGAATAAACGTATGATGAAAATCATAAACTAAAACGAATGTTTCATCATTACATCCGAGATATTGCTACATCCGTGATCGTAATAACTGAGTTCGACTGTACTAATTCATATAATATAAAATTGAATGCTGCATAATGAAATATTGCATTAATGTTTAAAAAACTGTGTAAATGAATGAAGTCCAAACACTCATCTGACTTTTGATCAAACTAATACGATATATATATATATATGTTTTAATCTTAGTGATAAATGTAAATAAAAAATATACGCACTGTTATAATAAACACAGATATCAGGCTAATATCACATCAAGCCTGACACTTGAATATAATTACATATTACATCATAATATATAAATAAATACAATGGAATCTAGATTATCCGGATTATTCAAAATACACTATTCTTTAGCATCAAGCAAAATACTCCACTGATGTACAAATTATATAAATCGGGTTAAATTGCGATGCAAACGATCCTGGACTTCAAATTTTGAATGAGGAAATATCTGCCTCAGAGGAACAAGATCAAGAAGAGAAAGAAAAGATTCCTGAGTGATGAGTCCTAGAGTCACACACATTCTGAAGCTTCTCAGTGCTTCAATTGCTTACAATGCCATGAAGAATGTAACTCAAGACAGCTTATATTATGTTTTGAAAGTATTTGTGATTTGGCAGCTTCGAAAAGGAAAGCTACTGTTAAGCAAAAATCAATAGGCAATTGAAATTCTCACAAAAAAAAAAAATTTAATTGGAGCTATAGGTATATCAATAAAAATTGTTCTTTCAAAATGAACTTTTCTTTCCCCAACAATTATGATTGATTATCCAGACTACCTTCATTCCCAATAAGTCCGGATAATCGAGGTTCTATCGTATAGTATAAAAAAATAAAAAATTCTGAAATTACAACATATTATTGTCAAAATAAATTCTATTATAATAAGGATATTACAAATGAAGAGAGAAAATATTGATTATGTAGGCGTTCAATAAATTAAAAAAACACAAAGCACAAAGAATTTTATGGGGAGAATAGTTTAGTATCGGTTTAATATAATTTCAAATTAATTGAAAAATTGTAGCATTTTTATACTTCTAATAAGATATGAATAATTTATCATTGTCAGTAAATTACAGTAATACATAACATTGATGTAGTGGAAACATTGATTACCTATTAAATTTCAAGATGTAATAATAACTATGGTCATTATAAACACGAGGGAATACTGACAGAACGCATTAACTCAATTTTTACTGTTTTTCTGTTTTAAATGCCACTGTATATAATTTTACGCTCTACGTCCTGGTAAAACGCACAAAGGCATAGGATATAATGGTGAAAAAATAGAAATATTATTAAATCATATTGTTATTTTTTTATTCTGATAGAAAGTATGATAATGACCTCATGCGTTCTGCGTATATAAAATACAGGACTTGTAACATGTCGTATATTGTGTTTGCCATAAATGTTAGTCTTTATAATGTAGAAAAAATGTTTTTAAAACATAAAGTGGGAGAACGCTTTGAAAAAAAAAATTAAGGTCCTTTTTGCGATTGTTTTAATGACTTATTGTTTTCTGTCAGTATACCCTCGAACAGAGAAGTACAGATGTTAGACAGGAATAGAGGCGAATTTATTGTGAATCTTCGTGGCAGGGTAGCTCGATATTGCCTATACGTCAGAAAAATTGTAAGAGAAGTTTTTAAAGCAGAAGTCGATCTAAATGGATAATTGAGTTTTGCAGACGATTTAGTGATGATCAGAGAAAAACAGATGCATATTTTCAGTCCTCTGTTGAATACAGTAATAAATGAGTGTAAATTGAGAACCCAACCACACCCAGTCTTAATTAGACGTATTACGAGATCCTACGTTTGATGTGAAGCATCAGCAATTTTTCATTTTAACCGAGTACACTGTCAATAATGTCAAGACAGAAACCAGGAAACATTTTCAGAAAAAAATTTACACTCAAAGGCTCGATGAAAAATGGACCTGTAGCTCGCCAGTAGACGATAATGCAGCATTCTTCACACTGACGTGCCCATCCAGGTTTACACTGTGTGTAATGCATAGTGACCGGGCTATCCGATATGTACACATTTAATCGAAATTAATAATATGTCGAGACTTGGGATAGAATACATCATTATCCGCAACCCTTGTACCCTGTGAACAATGAATAAATTGGGCCTAATAATAGAAACTCAGTCTACTACTGTTTTAAGTTAATTTACAGTTATATAATGTTTGAGACTTTCACGGTTGTTTGATATCATAGATTTTTGGGTTATACAATGCATTTTCTTCCTCCTTCTTACCTAGACGTTTCGGGCTCTTTACAAAGGCTATTCTCAAAAGATTCTCTCTCTTGAGCATGGCCTCTGCAACGAACGAGCCCGAAATGTCGAGAAAGAAGAAGGAGGAACATGCTGTGAAAACCCAAATATCTATTATGATAATTTACAGGTGTTCAATATAGGGTTAGTTTTTATTTTGTTGAAATTGATTAATATAATATATTGGTATTAATATAATATTATAGTGGCTCACAAGCACAGCGAACTAAGTCCATTCTGGTTATTTTTGGGTAAGCTAGGTTCAAACATAATATTTGAGTATTTCTAATTCTATAAGAGCCTGCCCACAAAGCGCGAGTAACAAGTTGCGCATTCTCCAGGTACACGTGACCCAATTCAGTTGTCCACAAGCGCTTGCGCTTGATTACTTTCGCGCAACAATCGCCAGACTCTGGACAATCGCAGCGTTTACAGCCATTACAAAATGAATTACGACCTCTTGGCGCTCGAATGCGAGACTTTTTATTGCTACTCTAAAATAAATTATGTCACCTAAGTTGTAAAGTGCCGAGAATAGGTATTGGAAGTAGTCGTGAAATACAAAATCTCATAGAAACCAACCAACACAATTGAGTTGTGCTTTTTTCTACACTCGCGTTTGTTTTTTATGTTGAATCAAAAATGAATTACCTCACCTAATTGTTTCAAACGCGCAAACTACGCCGTTCCTGGACGGAAGACATTTCTGATACTCCACCGTAAATCGCGATGGGACTCGCACCTTGTGGACAGGCTCTAAGAGTATGATTGCAATTCTGAATACATTTAAGTTATTATGTAAGGGAAATCATACACTCAATATTAATGACCACCTTCCACTGTCAAATAATGTCAAAATATATAGAAAATAATAATGTAATCATTATACAGATAAATGAGTGTAGTAAAATGAAGCAGTCGCCCGAAAGTTAATAGTATGGCAGTCTAGAAAAATCAGTCATTATTTTAGAATAGAAAAAAAAAACATTTCTAAAACACAAGAGATTCAAGAAACATTACAAATTAATTTGAGCGCAAATAACTCATAGTATATTATGCATAAGCAAACTTATTAATAAAAATTAACTAGGTAACGTAATAATAAACAGAAATAAGGGAAATGGAATGTTCTTCAACTAGATAATGTTCACTATTCAACCAATTGAAATTGGTCAAGTGCTTAATCACAACGGTAATAGGTAAGCACCAGGCTAATATAAAATATATCATACTAATTTTAAGCTTAAAAATTTAATAACAGTCAACCACATACAGATCTCGATATATATTATGTAAACTTGATATACATATAATCATAAATAATTGTAATTATTCAGTACAATTTAATTCTTACAATAACAACTTTGTCAATAAATAAAATTGTACATCTATATAATTAGCATAACATAATGCATGTATTAATAATATATGAATACTTAATTCTAGAAATATGAATACCTACTTAGTTGAAATTCATTTCTTACGATTAAATATGGTATTTTTATTATAGCTGGTCATTTTGTGAATTTGGTAAAAAATAAACATTTGCGAGTAAAGTTGTTAAATAATATGTTCCGTATTTTTTTTCTGGTATACATGTTAATTCATAAATTAGTGAGTCCCGATTGAGTTCAAGTAAGTCGCCGGAATTATGTTTTTAATACCACTCGTAAAAAATCATTTAGTATTATCTGTTTAATAGATTATCTTTGTATCAAAATTATTTCAGTTTTGATAAATTACTGCAGGATTTTACAGTTGGTCGACTTGATCGATTGATCAGAAAATAATAATGATTAATAAACCCGATTTCCATTCCTTCAGTCCTTTCCTTCCAAACGTTATTTTTAATGATAGCATTTAACTTATTGTCAAAATATTATGCTCATCAACTAATATTAGTATTAGACATAACAAACACTTCAATATGTTCTTCCTAAAAGACATTTTCAATTAAATTCTGTTAAAACCAGTCTTGTCAATCTAATAAAATAGTATAATCATACATTTTCCAAAAAAATGTAGCCTGAAATGCGCACGGGTCTTCAGAGCAGTTCTAATTAAAAAAATATATTCTAATTATAAAAATATAAGTCGATGACAGATCGTCGCTATATGATTGGTTTGTCGAATGTCCGTTTTTGTCGAAATCCACCTTTTAATGCAGAATGTTTTTTTGTATCTAAATGGACCATAACCATCCTTTTCTTTAAATTACTTTGTAATGGTAATGAATAGATCATTCGTATGCTGTAAAAATAACAATTTAAATATCTCCATGTATTTAAATATAGGATTATGAAATTTGTTTTTCGTCTCCTGAACATTTGGTCTATTCGACAAACCAATCCTACAGTGACGAGATGTTATTCGCATTACGCACTGAACAAAATAGTTATTAATTAAATTATATATTGCGGTGGTTCCTCAAATTAATGGGGAACATTTTTCAAAGCATGAAAATATTTTTTTAAAGTTTTTAGCCATTTAAATGACTTCTTTAATTGAAGCGCTTACTTTCAAAAGTGGCTAAAACGGTTTTTCGAGTATTATAAGTTGGATATATATTTTGATAAATATATTTGTCTACCATAGTATGATCTGAGTTTTCATTTAAAAACTCAGCTAAATACGTCAATATTGATTATTAAAAATCTAGCTTAGTTTCAAAATCGGCTAAAACGGTAGCAAAGATATTATATGTTATTAAATTTATCTCAAAATTGAATAAGAACGTTTTAGTCGCTATTGCAAGTAAGTGGTTCAATTATTAATTGTGGAAATAATCCTTTTACAAATGCAAGACATTTTTCTTGGCAGTGTTTAAAAAATTATAACAGGATTACGTTGGGTCTTTAGGCAATCTTTATCTGTAATTCTACATGAGGCACGTTCCTAAATATTATATAATAGATGCTGGCATTATTTTCCTAATAAATTGCAAGAATTTAGATACGGCCTTGTGGAAACAAGTACGTTAAATAAAATATATTGAAGCATATGTTATTTCTAATACCATGTCTATCCATAGTGAAAAAATAATAACTAGCAATAGATTATTTTAATTCTAATTGATTATTTTTTATTAACGTCTCAAAAGAGTTTAATAAATAGTTAAATATTCAATAAACATTAGAAATCCTGTATTCTCAGTAACACTTAACATTATAAAATTAGTTTTGTGTAGCATACTTATACTTAATTAATATATTATTATTGTCAAAGATTTGTACGATTCAGATCTATGAACTGGAGAGATTCAACTTTAATAGAGTTCAAATGAAAAAAATAGTGAGCCGTCTTTAACCATAGTGCCCTGAAGAAACATATCACGCACAACGGATTTACTAAGTCTATTTTATATTATTTCTGATTAAGGTTTAATAATAATTGCCAGTATAAAATAATATAAAACTAATACTGTTTTTTTGAGTGAATAAATATGATGAAAAACCACTTTTGTGTAATTAATGATTCTGTTTATAAAAGAGAATATATATACGGATATGTGAATTCACTTTATCCCTCATTAACATTTGTTTGATTGACAACTATTAGTGAGGTATCAAAAGGTCATATTATCAGTTTAAAGTTAGTTAAAAAATATTGTGTATACCAGTATTTCTCAAACTAATATTATTCGTCAATGTTATGTTTTTTTCAAATACTTTAAATTATTATATTTTTGCATGTCCAGACATGTACAATTTCAAGTAGGCTGTAATGCAGTCGAGTGGACTAAAGTTTCGCTCACACTCACCAATTTTTGCATTCACACATGAAATTATTCATATAAATTCTTTTCTTTCGACCATGTCCGATCCTAATAGGATCATATGGGCCTCCACACAGTAGAGGTTTGTATTAACAGATTTTGTTTTTTTACGAGAAATGGATGTCAGCCACTTGCTCAAGCTATTAGGTCCATACCCTGACAGACACAAATTGAAAAACAATATGTGTACTTGCCAGACCCAGGATTCGAACCTGGGATCCACCGCGTTATAGACCAACGCTTAAGCCGCGTGGCCACCGTGGTTGATAAATATCATTATAGTATCATTCATATATAAATTATACTTACGGTATAATCTAAAACACAGAAACACCAGACAAAACCTGAATTTCTCGGAACAATCAATGAAGCTATAAATAATCTTTGGCGTATGTTAATAATTTTAGCAATATTGGCATCTCTTTCTATTCGCGTTCCAGAATATTTTTTTCTCCTTTTAAATCTGTCTTCAATGGGTTAAGAGTCCATGTCTCACACGAATACATGAGAAAGAGTTTGTAGAAAATGAACGACAACATGAGATATTTTCTAGACCTCCTTTAAACTGACCATTATGAATAATGAATGACCTTTTCATTACAATTCATGTTATATATTATTAGATACTTTGTTCAGGTTCATTAATTGTGTATTCATTTACTAAAGCACATCTCTCAGATGGACTTTCACTCTTAAGTACATACATAAATAATTTAATTGTAGCATATTATATCCCACTGCAGCAGCTCAGTGATTGGTGTTAATATTTATATGAATTATTCACTTAAAGCATTAAAGACGACCATTATAGTAAAATATCAGATTATATGGTCGAAGTAACGTAGTCAATTCTATTAACCTCACAGTATACTTGTGATCTAAAATGCGCGATATAGATGAAGGAGTATATGGATATAAATATAAATCCCATTGCTGTAGCTACAGCAATAATTATAAAAATGATGGTCAAAATTTCTTTGACATCAGCGCATTTTAGATCAATGAAGTGGAAAGAATTGAAAGTGTATTCATAGGGGGGTATAAAAGCACCGTTTTCATCATGTAGCTCGGCGTTAACGCAGACGCATGATGAATTGGGAACACTGACCGGCGAGCAGTTCAACTTGGAGAAATTGACGATGTGCACTACTATCAGTATGAACGCAACGAAGCACAAAATTCCCGACAGTATCGTGGAGATGATACTCATTACCTGAAATAAGAAGAAAACGGCCATGTAGATGTGGAATATTATTATGAAAAGCATATACCTACAGTGAAATTCCGATTTTACGTTTATGAAGGGATAAGATAAATTGGGCATTTTCAAAAATATTTTTTGTTTATTAAAAATCATACGATTGGTTCAGAGTGGGGCATTCAATTAACCGGAGAAAAACTAGATCCGGTTGTCAGTTTTTCTCAAATAACTAACCGGTTTAAGCTGTCATATTTAAAAAAAAATATATATTATGTTAATAAAATATATATAATGTTTATATATTTTTGATATACCCAAATAATAACATTTGGAAACACCTCATAGACATAGCTATTAGAAAATCTTAAAAAATATATGACGCCAGAGAGGACACGAACCTGCATCCTTTGAATTCCGGCCAATGTGCTTTACCGATTTAACCACCTAACAAAAATTCAACAATTTAATAGAAATCGACTGTTTGCAGAATGCTTTTAAATTAAACAAACCTTTAGTGAATAGTAATTAAATCACAGTCCCACAATTTAATTAACAATAGATTAATAAATACGTTGCCATAGTTACATAATATATCAATATACGTATTCAAATGTTTGCAAAAGCAGCGCAGGCGCAATTGTTCGATAACAACATGTTTTCAATTCACGTAAATATAAAATACAAATGCGAAATTGTTATGCCACCTGACAACACCACTAAACCACAGAAATCAATGACAAAAATTGCATAGTAAATTAATATCAACAGCGTATTTGACAATCGTATAAAACACTAAGGCAACTTACTTCCACATAATTTACAGGAAAACATTTGGAATTTCGTATTTTCATTTTTCGTAAACAGCAAACGACAATCAATCCAAATATACCAGACGCCAGCAGCTAAAAACAATAACTAAGCATGAATAGTCAAAATACAGACATCACAAACATAGATTGGATCACACTTCACAAGAGTTTCTAAGCAAATAACTAATATTACGATTATGTTATCATATGTGTGAATTATAAATAAATTATGGCTTTCTGGAATAAATAATATATTATTTTATGGAAAGAATATTAACTGACATATTACAATATATTGTGCAAGGCCTAGTATTTATTGTAAAACAGCAATTTAACAAGATTTTCTTACCGGTATTCCGCACCAATATGGATTTTCTCGAGTTTTAAAACTTGGCGCCCATAATAACATCCACACTGTAATCGCTGTGAGGATTAGCCCTATGGATGCTTTCAAAACTTCAAAGAATATGGAGAATTTGAAGAGTTCAGTTACAGAATGAGTGTGCGCTGTAAAAGAAGAAACAGAAATAACGATATAGTTCTCCACTGATGAGTTTGTAGGTATGATTCTTATAAATTGGAGTAACCTTTGACATCATCCATATTTTTGGAAATACACAAGATACACGTCTCCATTATAAAATTAAATAGTGAGCCTTTTTAATGATGTAATATACCTAAGCATGCCTCATCAATTGGAAAAATATAGATTGAGTGTGCACCGTATGACATAGCAATCTTTTGACAAAAATCACCAGCACGGTTTAACAATCAGACCGATCTGATTAGTATCACTTTTCTAATTCCAGAAAATTGCCTTACATTTATTCAAGATTTTGGCATTTCCAATTTCTTTGTTCTTAGAATGAGATAGATTCTTACAATTTTGAGAATATCGTCAATTTTCATTACTTCATTGTAAAGCAAATTGCAGATACTATCGGTGAATAAAATTCTTAATTCAAATCGAAACATTTTTTATGTTGAATGATTGTAGACAATTTTGGTAATCTTTTACCAAGGTTACCGATAATTAAAGGCATATCCCCCACATCCTGAAGCGGGCCCCAAACATATCATTAAGGTTAAGGGCAGTATAATGTTCTACAATCTACAGTAGTGTTCCCCAAATAATATTCAGCAGACCTCCAGGGTTACGTGTAAAAGTAAGTGAATTCCATCTATGTTTAGCGATTTTTGGTATTTTTTAATAAATAGACTTGAATTGTCGGCACTCGGCATCATAATAATATTATGGCTTAATTACATTGGTAGACGCGCAGACCCAACCCGATCCAAAAACCGTCGAGGTCAACGTTTTAACACTATTTGCAATTACACGCAACGATTCAATCGCGTTGGTCCTTGATTTTGATTGGTTTAAAATAAACATAGTGTTGCTATTATTAAAAATATAAGTTGACCGAAAACTAGATATTTCTTAGATTGGTGGCTACACTGAACGCATTCCCGTACAATTTTACGTCAAAAAAACTGAGCTGTCAAACCTAGCGAGTATCTGTTAAAATTTACGCGGCCGTTTGACATTAATTTATAGAAAGTTTTGTATACTTATTGTTAATTTACATCATGAATAACTGGGCGAGCTTGAATCTCCAAACCAATCGATCTAATTGTAGCGAGTATGGCTATATTTCAACTGGCTCAGGCGTTCAGGACTCGCGGAAAACGAAAACACTGGGTCAAAAGTTGGCTAACTGAAGAACAGCGTGATCGCCATTGAATATAGCGGGTTTTTTACGTTCCACACTATATCTTTGGCGTGTATTAATTCGACGAGGACCGTGTCCTCGGTGCTACTCCATATATTTTTTTGAGTTTTCGCCATTTTGTAGTTGTTCAGTTGTTGAAATCGACCAGTAGAATGAAATGAACGACCGTTTGCATGACTCGCGAGCAGGTACGTATTCGGCTATTTTCCTACGGTTTCGGCAATCTTCGCTTGATAGTGAATGGATCGCACGACGGAATAATAGAAAATTTTCTACTTTTGCCCCAATCGCTCATGATCCTTGAAAACCATAGAGAATAGAGTTTGACAGTCGTGGCAGACGATCGGGCCAGACGCAATCTGCCAATGTAATTTGAGCTTTATGAAGCACTGATCACGACCCCCCTTTTGTGATAGCCAAATAACATGCGACCCATCGCCATATTGGATAAAAAGTAGTTTTTATTAGTAAGAAAACATAATAAAAATAATTATACCTAAAATTTCTGGTGTGTGTTTATCTCACTTAACCGCCACACCACGCCCCCAGGCATGGGCGCCGGCAGCGTTGTGCAAGTGCACCACCTTTGGCTCGAAAACTTTTTTTGATAATTATTGTATATTACAATATTATTTTATATTGAAGCAAGTTCTACACAATATAAAAAATCATTTTAAGAGTAGAAAAAACTAATTTAATTAAAACATTTTGCAAATGGTGACCCGCGCAATGGAAGAACATGGCTTTTGGGTATAAATCCCATATATTAATTTTTTAATTCCACCATGATCAGACATGTTGGCACAGCTATCTTATCCGTGTCCAACCAACATAATGTGCAGATTCAATCCAATATCCTGTACCGTCATTAATATTATCTTGGATAAAAGTTGCACAGCTAAATCCGACAGAGCAGAATAGACCATACATTCTTCATGTATTTTGAAAATGTTATTATTATCTTTTGCAGGTATCGAATTGTACCTGTTTGTAGTTGTGAAAAGTACTCTTTGATGTGGACACTTTGCTGTCGAATCCCGCCGCCTGCGAGGTGCATTCAATTATTCGCTTTATCAACCAGGACGAGTCCACCCAGTTGAAATCCACCGTATCCACATTCATTCACGGTAATGCGATGAACCACCGGAATGTCAGAAAGTGGTGTGCTGAGTTTTCGAGTGGTAGAACAAGTATTCATAGTGAGGAAGAGAGAGGAAAGAGGTCCTCAATTGGTGACGTTTTCTTAAAGAAAATCAATGATAAACTAAGATCACCGTCTGTGAGCTCTCAATTTTGATCCACACGTCAGTAAAGGCTCATACACACTAGCGGCGGCTAACCGCGAGTCACGGCTGTATTCGCGGTTATCCTCAATGCGGCTGACCGCGGGGACAGCAGTTACGTTAGCGGCTAGCCGCAGTCAGTTTCAAAATGAACGTGACTTATCTTGGAGTTCTGTTAGCTAGCTCAGGATGTTTGAGAACCCAGATAAATCAAATTATAAATAATTGTCTGAACATTTTTAGAACTAGAACACTTAAGGAGGGGCGAATCAACTGAGAATGATTATAAAATTAAACGTATCGGAGATTTAAATGTTTTATTCCCCTCCTTGTTTGTTAGTACACTCATTTAATATTAGTTTCAGAAATAAAATATTTGGGCGTTCATTTAGGAACCACTGCTTTACTATAATTCTTCTCGTTTATTAGTACCTACTAATTTGATAATTTTTTTTAAAATTAATTAAATTAAATATTCGGCACATTTCATGTTCCATAATATGCAAGGTCGTTTTTCTACATCGTGTATAAATTTTTCCGTGTCGAAATAGATATCGGAATAAGTTTTTAACAAAAGCGGTCAGCTGTCATCTAACCGCCTAGTGCATAGCGCTCCGTGGTGCGGTAGACCGCGGGCGGGCCGCGCTGTGCATGACAACCGCCGAGATGTAGTGCGTATGGTGTAGGCACTTAGCATACAAAAAACGATAGGCGGCGTGCTCAAAATGCTGACGGAAGCTCACAAGCAAAATCGTGTGAAAAGCGCTCAGGTCTTTTTGGACCGTTTTTCCAATCAAGGTGAGATTTTTTTGGACTATATCGTCACAGGCGACGAAACATGGCATCACCCCTCTTCACCTCACCCCCGAAAATTTCATCAGACAATCTCAAGCCGGAAGATCAAAAAGGCGTTATTCTAGTCGATTTTTTGCCTCAACAGACAACCCATCAATGCCGACTAGTTAAGTGAGAAAAACACACACCACAAATTTGCTCCAATAGCAAAAAAATTCACCTGCGGGCGCTATTTTTCCTGATGATTATTAATATTTGATGTGATATGATGATTAAAATAAAATTAATTCACGTGTTGAATTTTCTTTTATAACTAGCGAGTACCTGGCATGCGTTGCAATGCCACTCAAAGAAAGAAACTGTTTTAATTCTGTTTATTGAAGTGCTTTAGATACACAATATTTTTTATTTTTCTGGTGCGTACACGAATAAATCAAAAGGTTTTCCAATGCGTGAGCAGGCCACATACAGCTGTTCATGTGAGAAGCATGGATTTTCCAAATTTAGGAACGCATACGAATAGAAGATAGTTGTACTAATTCAGAAACCTTCGCGGGCGTGTGTACAACTGACCAAAGTTTCATTACAATCGGTTGAATGGTATAGGAACATATACGAATAGAAGAAGATGGTTGTACTAATTCAGAAACCTTCGCGGGCGTGTGTACAGCTGACCAAAGTTTCATTGCAATCAGATGAATGGTATAGGAACCATACGAATAGAAGAAGATGGTTGTACTCATCCTGAAACCTTCGCGGGCGTGCGCAGAACAACTGACGAACGTTTCATTGCAATCGGATGAATGGTATAGGAACGCATACGAATAAAAGAAGATAGAAGAATAATAAGAAGAAGATGGTTGTACTAATTCAGAAACCATCCATACAAGCAGGCCAGACGGGAACCGTGCTAAATTTCATGGCCGATTTTGGCAAAATTCATAAATTTAAGAATGAAAACCTAACCTAACCCAACAAATAATCCAGTGTATTGGCTATTTAAGAAATTTGTTGGCTGCTGGCTTCCTGCAAACCGACTAGAACCTAACCATCAAAAACAAGGGAATACATAGAATATAAAGCCTACTTCAAGCGGCATAGGGTTTTGTATATTTCTGGCTTGGGATGGAGCAAGATTGGATATGGAAAAATTCACCTACTCGGTAATTTTATAGTACTTAACCCGGCCGGCGCCGATGTCACACACCTTGTACAAATCGGCCAAATTCGCAATGCGCATGTGTATAAATCGATGCCACCGCGTCCATATTTATCATACGGGACTGATTTTTTCACGTAAATTTGGCCTGATTTGTCCTTCTCCTGCCACCTATGACATATTTTAAAAGCATTGGTTCTAAATATAAAATAATCACCAAAGTTTCGAACCAATTCGTACGGCCAAGTTTTGCCGGTCGACAGAAATCAGTTTGAACTGCGCGCCGCGACTGCGCAGTATACGACAGACTTTCAACCGAGCGGGCCATTGCGCGGGATTGTATTTATCGCATACAAGTTGAATATTTACCGCAATCGTTGATAAATACTTTTTTTGCTGTCTGGTGTACTTATCACATTAAAACTGGCATGATTAACTATTGAACGTATGATTTTATTTTATCGCGATTTTTAAAATACTTTTTGTACTGTCTACCGTGTCCCATTTTAGTGAATGTGAAAATTAATACTGATATCAATAACTATGGTGTGTGAGTTTAATGGTTTCTGTGATTTGGCGTTTCTTAATACTGTAGTTAAACATTTTAAAAACATTTCATAGTTTTATAGTGCGTAAATATGGAGGAAGAAAATGTGCGTACTAATGAGGAATTGGACTCAGATTATGACATGTCGGAAGAGGAATTGGAACAACATGAGACTGATCATGATGTTGACGATACGGACTCTGACGAGCCAATTGAATTTTTGCGGTCATGGAGAACTGGTCCGTATATTCCAATAGTTCACGAATTCAATGATTGTCGATCTGGCGTGACATCGAACGACTTGGACGAATCCTCTCCCGAATGTCTTTTCTTTGAACATTTTTTGAATAAAAATATAATGTCGGAAATAGTGAACCAAACGAATACATTTTTTAACCATTCGTACAGTGCGGGAGACCTCGGACCGAAATCGCGGTCACACAATTGGACAGACACGTCAGTGCCGGAGTTGTATACATTTTTTGCCGTATCAATGCTGATGACTCGAAATAAGCACACGTCGATAGAGGAACATTGGAGTACCGATCCTTACCTGCATGCAGACATTTTTGGGAAAATAATGGCTAGAAATCGATACCAACTTATTTTACAAATGCTTCATTTTTCTGATCCTAGTGTGACCGCCTCAAATGATAGACTAGCTAAAATTAGATTACTGTTAGAACACACAAGAACAATTTTTAGGGAAACGATGATACCGTATCAGAATCTTTGCATAGATGAGAGCATAATCGTGTTTAAGGGTAGATTAATTTTTAAACAATTCATTCCACATACAAGACAATGAAAATCTCGGTATTTCCGGTGCGGTAGTGACAACGCTAATGAAAGACTATATCGGGAAAGGTCACACCTTATGGTGTGATAACTGGTATTCGAGTCCGGCGCTCTTTAAATACCTTCACTCTCACAAAACGAATGCTTGCGGTACAGTGAGAAAAAATCGTAAAGATATGCCAGAGTTCAGCAAACTGAAAAAGGGAGATACCGAGGCTAAGTACAATAGTCCACTTTTGGCTCTGAAATGGCACGATAGGAGGGATGTTCACATGCTATCCACCCTCCACGATGCATCATTTGGACCAACGGGAAAAGTGAACTATAGAACTGGCGAAAACATTGAAAAACCAAAATGTGTTATAGATTATAACAAAAATATGGGTACGGTAGATAAATCCGACATGATGCTTAGCAACTTGTCGTGTATGAGAAAATCGATCAAGTGGTATAAAAAGGTCGCATTCCACATGATCGACTTATATTTATTAAATGCTTTTTATTTATATAAATTTATTAAATCTGACAAAAAAACATTGTAATAAAACAACTAGTGGACAAATATTGTGTGAGAATTTCAAATGCACCCCTGCCTAAGCCGACAGCGTCAACTAGCGATAATCCCGTACGATTATTGCCCAAAAGTGCAACGGGACATTTGCCAGAATACATTTTACCGACACAAAATACCGATAAGCCTAGAAGAAGATGTTTCGTATGCGGGAATTCTAAAAAAAATCCGAAAAAAACAAAACTCTCTCGCTATATGTGCCCAACGTGTGATGTTGCGTTATGTCTGTCACCTTGCTTTAAAATATATCACACATCTAAAGAATTTTAAAATAGGTTTATTATTGTATTTGTTTTTTTTTTTAATATGTGAGTTCGTGTTAATTTATCAATAATATTCAATAAGTGAAGTGTTTGTGTAGTTTAAATATATTAAAAGGGTCCCCTTTATATTTGTTTACGACTCAACCCGAAGACATTAATATGTGATTTATCGATATGCACTTGAAAATTAGTAACGCTCGATTCGTGGGAACGTATGCACAAGTGTCGAAATATTACACACCGCGCAGAGCTCTAACTAGTTGCTACAAAATGGCGACTTGCGGTAAGTTCTTTCAAATTTGGATAGCATTCGTTTGTTCGAGTGTTTCTGATATTATAACTGATTTATTACGGTTTTTTAGTGTGTCGAAATTATCTTAATGGCTTTGGGTTCTCGACTGGAGCTGTGACATATTTTTTATTGCTTTTTTTAGTATAGAACAAAGACGATAATGAAATTCATGCGTAGTTATGGTGCGTCATACGATTTTTGAGGCAGGTGCCGGGTTAATAACTTTATGGTCGTGGTCTTTTGAGACAAAAAACCAAAACCTACTGCAACACAAAAATGAGGAGGTTGTGTTAGGTTTTGGGTTATTTTTTAGTAGTTAGGTTTTGTATATTTTTAATTTGATTATGCTTACATAGTAAACAATTGGCGTATCATGGGCATGGCCCCAGGGGGGGGGGGGGGGCTGACAGGGCTCTAGCTTGGGGGCCCGACTTGGCAAGTCGAACAGTTAAATGGGAAAAACACCCCACAAATTTGCTCTAATAGTAAAATAGTCACCTATTCCTAAACGGTTATTAAAATTTTTAAATATGTGACTGTACGATGTAATTTGACGTGATTGATATAATTAAATGATAATTCACACGTAGAATTTCTTTTTATAATTATTTTAAGTGTGTTTCCTGACTTGGGCTTACAACATTTTTATCCATTATGGCCGCGCCATGACCCGCAAGGAGGTCGCGATCAGTGCTTCATAATATTATGCTGAGTGCCAACAACTCAATAAATCAACTGGATTTATTTAAAAATTACTAAAAATACCCTTAACCCTGGGGTTCCGTGGAAACTACTTGGGGAATGCAACTGAGGTAAATCACTGCCCTTAAACTTGGCGATAGGTAGGGAGGCCCTCCATAGATCCTAGCATGGGGAACATGATCATGGGTTTATATTTTTAAATTGACATGTCACTATGTCCGTTTTTCAAGAACTTTTTTGACAATATGGATATCTTTTACCAAAATAAAAGGGCATGCGAAATACGGATGTATTTACCTCGTCCAGTCCGATTCATAACGACCATGCGACTGTGTCGAAGGCTTCTGGTGGTCGGAGTGTGTCGTTTCGATAGCTTCTCAGCCGATATGTTTTGAGGGACAGTTGTATTTGTTAGAAATGTTATCGTTCGTTCGTCGTCCCTGTTAACCAATCGATAATCGAATTTATCTGGCAAAAGTTTAGCTGCGGCACTGCCTTCATCGCGGACGTTTTTGTGAGAAATTCTGTTTTTGGATTGCCCGTTATTAGTCGAATTGTCTTGAATGTTGTCGTACATACTTGATGGTCGATTTATCAATTCCGTATCTTCAACAATGTCACTTGTCCTGTCCATGTTTTAAAGGTTTAAAGTACTTAAAAAATCCAATGGTAAAAAAAAGTAATATGCAAAGTCTTGTTCAGCAATAAGATCTGTTGTGTAAATCGATAAATTAAAATTATGTACATTTAAGATATTATGTATAACTGTGTGTAATAGTCATACACTTACACGTGCTAAACGATTTTCTAGGATTTCGCAAAATTGGCACAAAATAATAATAGCGCAGCGTGCACAGCATCTGCCAGATAGAGATAATACAAAAATATAATACAATATGGCGGGCGTGTATGTATGTATGTATATTATATTAGTCTATGGCGAGCGGCCAATGGCCATAGACTGTAGGCATGTTGTCAAACGTCATTCAATAAAAAAAATGTAATAATTAAATACTATAAAACACATAGTTACCTAGGTTAGTATAAAATTAATTAAACAGTTAATTATAGTACTATTTACAAGTAAAAATTTACGTATTTTGAAAACATCATTTTAAAAGGTAAAAAAATATAATGGCCAAACAAAAAGATGCCGCGACCAGAGATTGAACGGTCATATTATTATCTATGGTGCTTGGGGGCCATTGTGTGTGTAAACATAAACATAAACATGACATAAACGTCACTCGTTTGGTGGGGGCATAGGGATAGAAAAAATCCATTCTGAATTTGTTTCACCGTCATCTCAGACTTCGAAGCCCACAATTGTGTATAAATTTCCAACCTCCAGCGAAAATAATGATCTCTTGGAAAGTGCGGTTAAGTGTATCTTTCCTTTCGAATTTGAAAGGCAAGTTAATACTTTTATCGTGGATTATCTTATTTAATGTTTGGAAGTAAATGTTTGGAAGTAAATTATTTATCACTAGAATTCACTACCATATCTCACAGCCATACAGGAGCACAGGTAGCACGCACGCGTTAAACAAACGACATTTGGTCCTCGCAGAATACAGCCTTGACTTCCATGCGACTTCAAGTTGGTTGAATGCAGACCCCGTCATACCCACTAGAAATACCACCAGCGAGTCTCGGCTTTTGAGCTTTGAGAATCGATGTCCCCGAATCTTAGGGGTACGACCGCGTTACAAACATCCGAGTTTGTGAGCAGACACAGCAGCCTTCGGTGATTGAGGTTATCATGAAGAGACGCTTTACTTGGCTGGGACACGTATTCCGGATGCCGCCAAAGAGTGCGACACCTCGTACTCTTGTGGCACAGCCTCAAGTGTTCCGTCGCCGTGGCCAGCCCTCCCTCACCCTGCAGCGGTGCTACAGGAACGACCTACGTGCTGCAGGTCTGACATGGCGGGAGGCGCAAGAGTTGGCGATAGACCGAGGGAAGTGGCGTGAACTTGTGCTTGCCCTATGCCCCAATATTGGGTCGTGACAGGGTGGAAGAAGAAGAGAAAAAGGATTCACTAGAAGACACTGATAGTGACCCTCAAGAATATTTTCCGCATAAGGCAATAAACAACCACTCTTAAATAATGTTTAAGAGCAATTTATCTGCAGTTGGTAGAATAAATGTGCCACGGAAGTTTGCGCTATTAAGTTTGTCTCCTTTCTTGAAGATCCATCTGCTATCCTATCCTCTTCCCAAATTTAGTGAAGCAACTCCAGTAGAGCATCGAGAAGAGCCTCACCTCCATACTTGAATAGTTCTTTCGGAAAACAGTCATTGCCTGGCGCTTTGCTATTTTTCATATAACTTAAGTAATTAGTCTTAGTAATTCTGACTTGTTAGGCTAGGTGGTGGGATAAACGGTTCAGCTGTAGCGACGTTTGACGTTTCCAGAAGTTCATCCGGTACTGAACACAGTAAATTTTGAAAATGGGACTTGCTTCTTACTCCATTTTGTTAAAGCGATTGATAAAGATTATTTTGCGTATTTTCAGATACCTCCGGATACCCCCTTCGCTTATTTGGTTTATGGGCATTTTCGCCAAAGTTTGTACATGTTTGAAATTTAGGTAATATTATTTTTTCACTCAAATTAACCATTTTTATATAGCTAGCAGATTCCTTGTTCTATTGCTGAATTGGTGATAGCAATTTGTCAGCAAAATATTGATTAATACAATATTTATATCATTTTTATTATGAAATTGGGCATAATAAGTTTCCGTTCCGTGACTACGGAACTAAGCTTATAAAACATGAATGAGACACTTTTTATCACTTAAAAGAGCTCTATTAGATTAAAAAAAACCATACACTTAAAAATAGAACTACAAATAGTCAAAAAATATTATTGAATTTTAATTCTTGGGCACATTTCGTTCCACTCCGTTACCCTATGTCTATAATGGCAGAGCATTTTTCCTTTAGTATTTGAAAAAACCAATCAATGTTCGTTCTGCTATTTTTTTAAAGACAGTAATCACTTTTACTAAATTTTATTGGAAAAATACATAAGTTTCGTTATTTAATAATCAAATGAAAAATAGTTAACGTTCAACTTTTTTGGGGACATTTTCGGAATGGAACGAAATGGTAGCGGAATGTAATTTGTAAAGCTAAAGTTACATGTTACAATAAAAACAAATTTTTGTTTTATGAAATTTATTTGAATTTTTTGATAGTCAGATATATATTCAACGTACGTCACAATAACAAAACAAATCAAACTTAATCACTAAAATAGACATATTTTATAAAAAATTTCACAATACTAGTAAAATAAGGTAGGTAATAATTTTGACACACTATACATTACCATAACTTTTATTTGGCATTTATATTATTTGTAACTCAGATAAAAAATATTTTAAAGCAAATTAACAATATATGAAAAAAATTAAATCAGCAAGGGATTCGGACGCGAGTTCCTAGCGCGGCACGGAGTATATAACTTTTACGAAAATAATTACAGTCGAACTCGGTTATTACGATCTCGGACATAGCGAGATCTCGGATCTAATAAGGAAACATTTGTTGATATTTGGTTTATGATTTTCGCCATACATTTAATTTATTCACTATTATAACGAGCAACTTATCGGATATACCGAGCTAAAATACTGTTGTGTACTAATGTGTCGATCGTTTTAAAACATTTCGACCCTAAACAATAAAATCTGATTGGACAGGATGCCGCCGGGGTCGGATTACGTTTATGACACTAGTAAAGTGTCTAAGTACCTACCTTATTGGTGTTTCGCCGACAACAATAAAAAAGTATCCACGCATATGGTTGAAAAATCCAAGGTTTGTGAAGTCCATAGGTACCTACCAGCGTTCATTACAATAAACAACTTCTTTTGTAGTTTATGAATGCCATGCTCGTTTTGGGGGATTTTTACGATGGTTTCCAAATTTTTTATTTTCGACTTTTTGTGTAATGTGACATGCTCATTTAAAAATACATATTCTCTGATATAACGAGTAACGCTTATAACAAGCAAATTCAGTCGGTCCCATCTTCTTCGTAATAACCAAGTTCGACTGTATGTTGTCTTGAAATTTCATCAACATAAAATGTTACAATACAGGTTGATTGTAATCAAGATGTACTTTTCTGACATTTCGCGAATACCTACAGTTCCAGGTATTAAATCTAATAGGGTACACATTTCTGTTAAACGTGACAAAAAATACTTTTTCATACATTTTTATAAATTTCTATGCCTAAAATGTATGGAGAAGTTTTAAAATTTTGGTGGCGTATAACAGAAAGAGTATGACAGAGCCAGTGCCTGTCTCGCAATTATTTCAGTCTGGTGTTTTTTTTTTCCCTTCTGTTGTTTTTTTATCTCTCCATACTTTTATCTGCGCTAGTTTTGCGTATTCAGACATATCACATACTTTTTTAATCTTTATTATATAGTCAGGTTGTTTTCTATATTTTTTAATGAAAATATTTTTGTTTTTCATACGAACAGACAAAATAAAACTTTTTATAATCTATGAAGAACTAAACAGACAATGTAAACCTAACTTTATGCATTCCATTTCGTTGCTTTTACATTCCACATATATGTTACCACCAATATAGTTTCGGAATGGAAGTAACGGATTCTGTTTCAGAAGTGATTGAAGCCAAAATTTAGCTTAGTTTTATTGTTAAACCTGCAATATGTTTTATTATATCTGTAGTATGAAAGATAAGCTCCATATGTATAGTATGTGAAATGGAAATATGTGATTTCTTACCTTACAAATCGTGGTAACATTAGTGGAACTTCTTAAATGACCAACCCAGAAAGTAACCTGTTCCGATAGTGATACCGACACACACCAACAATTTAAATTGTAAATGGCGATCAGTGTTATACAAAAGTGTTGCTACATTAAAAAAATACATATTTATAGTGGAAATTTTTCGCCTTTATGCTAAAATCGTGGTAACGAAATGTGGAATTCCACTTTTTCAAATATCCTGGGACACACTTTAAAAGTGATTTTTTTCAATATTGGTCCAAATTTACGGAAAAACTGTATATTTTCCAAAAATATATAATGTAAGCTGTTGAAGACACTTCGAATTTAATTTTACACACTTAAAATTAATGACGAAATCAGACTTTGTTTATTTGAATTTAGGGGTGGGACATGGTAAAAACACACTACCTTTCGATCTAAATAATCAATTAAAAATATATACAGGTCAGACAGTTGTATTTAACTGATCGAATAAAGTAAATTAATAAATTTTCATGTTAAAAATACATAACTTTCCAATATTCTATAATATAATAACTATGAAAAAATCAATCAAAGTCATGGGAGATGCCAAAAACGCAATGTACAAACTTTGGCGAAAATGCCCTTATGCCACCTTCGTCTTGTTCATTTTTCAGACAGAGCCGACATGTGTCGTCTTACCTGAACTCTTTTTTATTCTTGGGTGCCATTCCAATCGAAGCCTCCGCAGCCTGTCCTATGTACTCCTTTAACCTCTGCCACCTCTCATCAACCAGTGGTTGAAATCGATTATAGATTTCCTCCTTATCTACCTGGTACTAAACTCTTGTTTTAGAAATTTTGCAGATAACTTTTGTGAGTTTTTTTTTCTAAAAATAGCTATTGATTGAGTGTGGTTGGTATCACGATCTTAATAAAACAATACTATATGTTCGTAACAAATTTGATTGAAATGACATACAATTAACTTGACCGATAATCTTAGTAACCCTTTTTCAACTCCTTAATGATAAAACGGCGTCTTAAGCGTCGGCTTATAATGTCGTGGGCCCAGGCTCGAATCCTGGGTGTGGCAAACACACATCTGGTTTTTCAATTTGTGTTTGGAGTCAGAGTATGGAGCTAATAGGTTGAGGAAGTAGCTAACATTCATTTCTCATAAAAAGAAAATCTGTTAACCTTTCCCATACCATGGTAAAAAAATTACGCCCGTTCCCATGCTGTCCACTCAGTGTACCGATAGAAATTTGGCATTTTAAAAGCTAATTGATTGCTTCAAAAGGTAAAGTATGTTTTTAAATACTATTTAGTCATCGTTTAACATGTTATTCTGTGTATATCACATGCAATTATCTTATAATCGTGTATAATAATCGAACATTGATAAATGTACGTCATAACCAAACCACGGCATGTCTCGATCTGTTTTAAATGGAACAACCAACACACGCTGTCAGTTCACGGAGAGTGGGGGTGGCTAATTCATCCAAAGCGAACGAGGGATGTTTTTAGGCAGCATAACATGTGCATGGACTTGCGTTATCACGTTTACCACATAAAATAATAGTTATAATTTTGCAATATCGATTCCCTATATAATTTTAAAACATTGTGATCTTATTGTATCATGTTATTAGGTTTTATTAAAAATCGGATTTTAAAACACATTAAAAATATACTTACATAAGAATAATTTAACAACAAAAATACTCCGATCGTATAGTTTCCACTAAATATATTTTAATATTATGTTTATTATGTTGAAATAATACACATTAAAAAAATTAAATCACTACGCTACTTGAACCTATATGCACGTATTAAGTCTATACCTCTTAGACTATAGATATATCACACCTACTTTTAGATAATTTCATAACAAGAGGTTTTATAGTCAATAATAAAATACATACACATATATTTAATATAATATTGTATCCCCAGAAAAATCTACTTTTATACATATTATGTATATGATAGGTACCGTAATTTAATACTTATATATTTTCGTAGATACTCAACATTATAATAAGCCAATCATTAGATTTAATCAGGAGATCACGGTGGGAAAGATCCCGTACTTACGGAAAATTGTACTAATTTCCACACCACCGTGGAGGTACAGTACAATGGTGCGTTTTTTTTAATCTGTGGTTTCCCCTTTAGGCCTATTCCACAGTACTAAATTTTAACTCAATCTTCTAAGTATAACATATTATACAAACTAAAAATGACTATAGGTATCTACATATTAGTAACTAATTAAATTTTAAATGAAGACTCAAAACTTTATATAATATAAAACAACCTAAATAATAAAACTACCTACTATTATATTTCTAAGAATAATACTCATTCTCTTAAACGGAAAATATTAAGAAAAAAAAATTACATAATAATATGTACATAATACATAAAAACATGTTACGCAGGGGATTAGGATATTTTATGCTATTTACATATTTAGTCAATACCATTGTGTATGGACGATTTCCATTTAAAATGGTAAACCTACATAAAATGAATTGATTTTACAGACATGGGTGCAGAGAAATAATATAATATTATGTTTATACCTACATCAGATAGAGTATGATAACATTTTTAAAATAAAACAATATTATTTAACTGAAATTAAAAGCAACATGATTAATTAATAATCTTAAAATGTATTACTCGTACCTACCTAAAAATCACCGATTTTAGGGACACATGGAGTTAAAATTATATCATAATATATATAAATGCAACAGGTTTACTATATTTATTTATTTACATAGGTAGGTACCTACTTAATATTATTTGGTATAAAATGAAAAGATAAAAATAAATATAAGTAAGTAATTATTATTCTTTGTACGAGACCTACTGAAAGATATCATAGCGGTTCGTATACACAGAGCAGAATAATAAATATAAATGTAAAAGCCATCACCATGGGTTAAGCTTTTGAAGTAGGGTACTTTTATGGCGGACAGGCCATAAAACCCAAATATAACAAAGCATACCGACAGCCCTCAAGATTGAATGCACTTTAAATGTACGTGACAAAATTTAACCCTTAACACTCGAGTGCCGCCACACCGGCGGCATTAGAAGTTTCCCGTATTACTCGAGTGCCGCCGTAGCGGCGGCACGCCAATGAAGTAATATTTTCAGCAATTTTTATAATGCGATTTCAATCAAGTTAGAATGAATAATAATAGGTTATTACATTTATCTGAGAAAGAAGTCAGCAAAAGAATACTGCGTCCGTAATTTCTACATAGTACTTTTATCGGAATCTTCTCTTTTTTTATTCATAGGTCGCAAGGTTGCAAGCAATGTTTTTTTGTCACATAAATTTTATTTATTGAACGTTCCCAGACTAGAGTGAACTGAAGTTGTTTGTCACGCATGATTTTGAAGTGTTTATTTTTTTTATTGGTTCTCGCTTGCGCAGGGGCGTCTCGTATAGTTTACAGTTTTATATTTGAATAGACTGTTTTTGATGACAATACTTACTATTATATTATGTCGATTCAGAACCTTACAAATATAATGTGAAATACTCTAATGAGTCAAATGAAAATTATTACGGATCGATTTATTATTTTTTGAGAAATCTTTTGATAATGTGTACCACACTGGGAATAAGTTGTTATAATTTAGAAAATTTACGAGACGGCTGCTTATATTACAAGTGTATTTGAAGGCAAATCATTTGGATCATATTTACAGTCATAACTATATGTATGGACGATTTACACTTTATAGCCACTTCTCTACATACCGCTATTTCATTACGATTCTGTGATTACACATTGGAGATTGCTTTGTGAAATACCACACAATGAAGAATTATAAATAAACTAAAAATAAGTACAGTCTATTCATTATAAATCTATTTTATAGAAATAAAAAAAAAAAAAAATTTACATTTTTTTCACCAATTAAATGTTTTATATTGAAATTATGCTTTTTACGGAAAAAAGTCTCGAGTGGGTGGTATGTACCTATAAAATTTTTTTCGAGTGGAAAAGGTTTTAAGGCATATTATTATCATACAGACATAACTATTGAAAAAAACATAATATTTAACATGTGTTCAAGTATATCCCATATTTTTCCATACCCATTAGGGAAAGTCAGTTAACATTGCAGTCAGCACGTCCGAACTCAATTATATTTTCGGGCGAAAACTATTATTAGTAATTATTTATGACTACAATATAATTTATTACGGACAAACTAAATAAAATAATATTTGGAATCTTTTTTTAATTCTTCTTAGTAAAACTAATATAATATGTATGTATTATTTACCCTAATATCGTCATAAAAGGATATTTTAGAATATCGTACTAAAAGCCTTGGTGCACCATAAGTTACATAGTTTAAAACTCATTAGAACAAGGTATAAATGAGAACTCTGCCATTCTGGGCAGTGTTGACCTGTGTGTCCCTGATAACTATCTTAGAAATAGAGACCACCAGTTGTTTATTCTCCCAAGGTGCAGAACCAACCTGCCACTGGTAATGCCAGTTGGGAGAGTGATAACTATGTTCAACGAAATTGCTTCGGGTGTTGATATATTCCACCTACGTGAGAATGAGTTTAGGTGGATGTTGTTTTATAAAATCTTAAAATAGGGTCTGCTTAGCTCATCCGGTGTACTTCCTTGTACCTATCTAATTCATCTACTGATATATCTCTTTTTTTATGTAATACTGTTATATTTATATATCTTTGTTTCTAAATGTCATGTTGTGAACGTCTTAAACTTATAATTTGTAATGTCCACAATATGTTAAAAAAATAAATGAATTGAAATTGAATTACTTATGTAGCTATCTGATTTCAGTGTGGAATACTTATAAATGGATTTCATCTTTGGTTTTGCATGTAACATTTGAATGGGTAGGTACAAGATTATGAAATTTATTTATAATTGATATGATATGAATTCTTAATATTTTATTGTAATGAAAGTATGTAAATTGTTAAAACAAAATACAAAGGTATCTAAAAATACACGTAAGCCATGCACATACTATTTTTCATAATAATTAATTATAAAAAATGAAATACGCCACCACACATAATATCCCCAGTATCTAAAAATCTTTCATAATGCTACTCTAATTTGAATGTTGTTTTTTATTAGATTCAATACAGCTAAGGCAATTAAAACTTTTTTTTTCAACCCTATGTACCACACATACAGGTTTTTCACATGTTTCGCAAAATATGCGACTTCTTCTAAAGGTCGTACAATATCTACAACATCCTGACTTTGGTGCCACAGGAGGATTGGGTTCTATTACGTTTGTGGGGGCCAAATTTGTGCTACTTGAACTAATTTCTGACAAATAAAAATTAATAGCATCCTGCTGTTGCCTGTGAAATTTTATTGTACTGTTTTTTCTATTTTCTACGTTAGATCTTGCTAACTCATCAGCTAAAATTCGGTTAAATCGTTTTCGTCTACTTCTATCATTTTTCTTCCAATTTGGATATTTTAAAACCCACAAATAATAAGCATTTAAAGCCGCTATATCTATCATTTCCATAAAAAGCCTGAATGGCCATCTTCTGATGGGTCTCGCACAAGAATATCCTGCGGTCATTTTATCACCTGCTGCTCCTTTTGTTCTATTATAATGGAGTATAATTTTGGGTTTTTTTTCATTTGACGCACTAACTGAAGCATCGTGAAATTGACTAGATAACATACTGCTTTATTTTTCTTCGGAACATACGAAACTAAAGTTAACCTGCTGGTAAATCCAAAAGTACTACTAAATACCTCTCTTAATTTATTTGGCAAAAAATTAGCTGGAATTTCCCTTTTATTTTTCTCAAGGTTCCTGTCAAAGTGATGCTATTTTCCAATAAATTTTCCGTCAACGGAATCGACGTGAAAAAATTGTCAGTGGTAACTCCCCGGTTTGAACCGTAATATTTCCGTACTAAATCTGTTACTACTCGTTGTCCTTGATTTACCTCCCTTACGTTATTTATCATACCTGTGTATACCTGCATATTTAAAATATATGAAACAGCCGAATCTGCAACAGTCCATATTTTAATACCATACTTTCCAGGTTTACTTTTCATGTATACACGAAATGAACAGTTACCTCTAAAGGCAGCTAATCTTTCGTCTACGGTTAAATTAGATCCAGGTGAGTACATATTGCTACATGCATGTGAAAACTTTTCGAAAATGTTTTTTATCGGCTCTAACTTATTGCCAGATTCTGAAAATCTCTGTGCCCTCGTCGTTGCCGTATATTGCTATATATATATATAAATCTATTACGGGACATTGCGGCTGTATAAAAAGGCTGTGCGTGGAGAACTTCACTGGTCCAAAGATCGCTAAGCTGTAACTTACCAGTATTATTTCTGCCTGATGATATTAGAATGCCAATGAATGCATTCATTTTGTCTGCAGTAATTGGTAAAAATGTTTTGCCTTGGCAGTAATTGTTTGTTTGGGTGCAAATTTCTTCAATCATTTCGTCATTAATAAATAATCTAAACATTTCACAAATATTCTCAACACTTACCGCTTCATTGCGTAAACCGGAATTTTCTGATACAATATTATGAGCCCTGCGTCTACAAACCGGAGGTGGCACTGAACTCCATTCAAATCCTGATTTAGATTTGTAAATTGTTGCCGATTCACTATCACTATCATTCACTTGAACGTCTGGTTCGTGCTCACTTTCAGATGAACTACTTTCATAAACTTCTATTAAATTTTCATTATCCGAAATATTATTGTCGTTCACTTCAAACTCAATATCAGAGTCATCACAAAACTCCTCTGCAGCCACCCTGATTTCTTCCTCTGTTAAATATCTTCTCGGCATGATTAAATATTTTCAAAAATATTTGTCAATTTGATAATCAACGTGTAGATGTTGGGAGTACGCAAAAATCTAACTACCGACTGCCCGCTGTGCACCCAAATAATAGTATGTTTTTTTTTAGGTCGCTTGAAGTTTTCAAATGCACATGGCCTACAAACCGATGTAATTCTTACATACCTGGCAATAAGGGTCTGTGTTCAAAATCCGGGTACATTTTTTTTTTTATTAGGGGCTCAATAAAACTGAGCCCTTCCGGTAAGTATTGTAGAATAAACGGCATATAAAGCGAAGTTGACTTGCTAAAATGAACACTAATAACATTACATCAAGGGTTGCTTTGGCGTTTATCGTCAGATGCATTTGAAAAATTTATAATTCAAGGTTCGATATATTGTGGGAGGCTATGGCTGAATGCATCCTTCACAGAATTATGTTGAACAAAGACATAAATTTCTATCTCTGACTATCAAATGACATTTTAAAATATTGTCTCATGTTTACATTACTATTATGCGCGTTTCTCTAACGTATATCTTTCTAGATAGCCCTGTCACTGTCTTATCAAAATATTGATTAGACTTTCGAAAAATGATTAATTTTACATATAAGACATTCAATTCAACTACCTACATATTTTTCTTTTTATGCCTAAATATTTTATCTACAAATAGCTAAAAGTAGACGTTTATATACATAATAATAAGTGGGGTATCTATGATTTAAGGTCATTTCTCTACTGCGAGACCATCGTGGCAACGGGAGTGTTAATACAAACTCCACTCCGTGGAGGCCCATATTATGATCCTCTAAGGATCGAACATGGTGAAGTAGTAGTAGTAAGTAAAGATAAGATAATGTATCTGAGTGTACTGTAACTGTGAGGCGTATGAATGTAAACACTGCTTTAAGTGTGTCGAGTGGGTACTACTTAATTGATTTTTTTTTTTCATTTCAGACCGCGGTCACCATATAAGAAGCCCGTCGTATCCAGGTTCCCCATTATCTGTTGAGAGTTAATTCTAGCAGCACATCAGAATGGGTAGTCATCAATATTGATGGAATGTCGATGCAGAATTTTGATTATCACCGGACGGAAGGGTTGACTGACACATAACTTAAACTTATTATTGTTTGATATTGCCATTTTCAGTACACAAAAGAATGTGTAATTATTGTTCTTTATTTGTATTTAAAAAATGTTTTTCATTATTTTGAAAATTACCAATTATATTAGATTTATCTAGCTAAACCCTGTTTATTTATTATAGTTTTTTTCTAATGTCATTCTTACATTTTCCCAGAAAGTTTTGCGGGAGTTTTCATACTTTACATTTTATGTATTCTGGGGTGTCCGATTATAGTATGGAAGGCGGCCGGGTAGAGATAGAATCACTGACCTCCTTCATGGGTTCCCAACGAGGAATATTTTTGTTACATCTACTCTTGTTTTTCCAGTATACACTGGATATTGTCAACCCGGTTGGACGAAGTTGGTGAGTTTTGAATTCTGAATTCATTTGTCTGACTCTGATATTAGAGGGCTCGCACATCAGAACTCGATGTGACGTCATCGTAAACCAAGAAACAAACGTTATCAAATGGAGCTTCGCAGATTGGCCGATGCAACTGCAACTCTGCGACATTCGTCTAGTTGCATTGGCCAAAGCCTGCATGTCAATGTCCGGCCAATATCGACTCCGCGCATGCACACAGCTGCAGAATCGGGCGAATCGGCCATTTCTCTCCAGACTGTCGCTGCGTTTGGTAGAGCTAGAGCTAGCAGCGCTAGGCAGATGTGCGAGGTTGTGATCGTGCAACATTCGCCGGCAGTCTCGAAGGTTTTAATTTATGGCCGTCAGGCACACAAGGCGAGTTGTGATGTGCGAGCCGGCTAAAGATTACCTTTTGGAAATTATTATGGTGCACCTGACTATGTTAGAATTTATTATAGTAGGTACTGCCTGGCTAAATAAATACGATTTGTCCCGTAAATACGAATCCAACATATACTAATTATACCTTTTGTAAATATTATGTTAACGCCAAATAGAAATATAATATTTTCACACTGTATGTAGACTGTAAAGGTGCCTAATTAAATTAAATTATGTCAGATAACCGGGACTCTACTGTATTCAGACATTCCCACCTAAATAGTGTGTAGTTTCTATTGTAAAGTAATGTTTGAAAAGTAAGGGAAAGTCTGTAGGAAAGACATAATATGTCATTTGAAATAATTACAAATATTGCCATACATTTGTACATAAGATGTGAGATGTCTGTGGTTATAGCACCTTTTAAAATTACATTACCCAATAGGTTGAGCAAAAGACTAATGTCCATTTCTCGTGAAAACAAAAATCCCAGGCCCAGATCTACATAGGAGCACATGTAGAACCAATTTAAAAATAAATACATGCCACACTGCCAGTGTTACCACCTTTTTCTATGCTAATTATAGTACAAAGGTGTAAAAAATATAGTATTTCTGAAAAACTATGGTACGGGAACATTTTTCATCTTCAAAATTATAGTATTTTACATTTTTTGCAGAATTAAAGTTATAACATTGCACTATAATATTATTATAGTACGGTTGACAATACTACACTGCAGATACAGTGATTAGAGTTCGCATTCCCTCTCATCTCGTTTCCTCGAAATAAATATGACATGGTGACAGGGAATATTAAAATTCATAAACTTTGGTTTCAAAAGATTATTTATTATGTATGGATTATATGGAACATAAAATAAAAATTACCGTATCAAGGCAAATATATGACGATCATTAATTATTCAAGAATAAGACAATGTGAGCAATACTGTCCCATTGCGACACTAATGGTGATTCTGACCACTGGTAACCTAATAATGCCATTCTCTCTGTATCATTATTTTATGAGAAATACACAAGACCAAAATCCATTTGTGACTTTGATAAACTATTCAATAGGAAATATCGCCTATATATGGATTGATACGTTCTGTAAGTTTGGAATAAACAATAATTATTTAGTCAGGTAATAGATAACCTGTAAAAATTTAAGAACTCAAAACAACCAATTCTGTGAGGAAAAAAAAGTATATTAGACTAAAAATAATAAAAACATACATATTATCGTAATAATTAATACATATTAAGCTTTTAGAATCATGTTGGGATAACCTTCATCCAGCAGTGGATTGATCCAGGTTGGTGAAATAAATAAATAAATGATATCACTAATTCTGATAAATATAACAATACATAGGACCGGGAAGAGTAAATTGATCCAGACCGGTTATGATAATGATTGAAATACCACGTATATTATACCACCAATTATTGTTGAATTGCTTTTAAATATTTTTGGGTTATATTATGAGCTAGTTAACTTTAGATAAGTTTCATTAGTTCAAAAAAAAAAAAATGAAAAAAGAAAATGGACAAATGGAAATAGGGCACACAATCGTTCGCCAAAATGGAAAAAGCCGTAGGATAATAATAGTATTAGATTAAATGCCAGGAGGTATTAACATGGAGGTACCCGGAGGGCACCGAATTTATATGAAAAAATTAAATTTTATAAACATATCTTTTCTGGAAATGTATTAAGAGTATCATACAAACTTCTTTTTAGGTTAAATATTTCACAATGACTTCAGAGATGGCAATGTGCGTACAATATATTGTATATATTGTATGTATCAGTTTCAGAGATCGATTTTTAATCATTCGCTAGCATAGTATATTTTGAAAAGTCACAAAAAAAGTGTAAATCTTCTGCTATACCTACATACAAATTATCCATTTCTAATCTTTATGTGCCAAGATTATCGACATTGGGAGAATGTTTAAGCAACCAGAATATGTGACAATGCATATTATTCGCAACAGGCAAAAACATATTAAGTAGGTACATACATATTTTGAAATTAGGTTTACAGAGACACATAATAGTGTTATTTCAGATAATTTAACATTAACAGTTTTTATAAATCAAATCATCCCACAGTAACAAAAAAAGACAGCGCAATATATAAGCAGAAATAACAAAAAAATACCATAATTACATATTAATAAGTGATAAGACTTTTTTTGACAGAATTCCATGATAGCCATTACAATGATATCACTTACGCAAATACAACTTTTACCAACATGACAATATGAAATTGAATGCTTTACTATCTTTAAAGGTTTTGTACTATTTTATTACCTATGCAGACAGTTGAAACACAATAATCAATCAAATTACTGAAACGTAATGTTGCGTAAACCAAACTATAATAATTGACTTATCCACATTCATCTAAAACGATGATCGCTGATTATGAGTGAAACATTTATATAATTAATATTAAAGCAATGCGCGATGAACAAAATAAATCAACAAAGATATTACTAGGAATAAACTTTTTATCATTCCCACCTGAGCTATAATTATTCAACATCATTATCTTCATCTTGAAAAGAGAGCACCGGTTTTGCTTTTAGTGCTGTTTTACTTGTTTTCGTTCTACTGGCTCATCAGCATCAGACACAATCTTCATATGAGGTTTCAAAATAACGCGTTGATTCAGATCAGCAGGCTTCTCTATTTCTTCTGAAACAATAAAAAAAGTTTTATCAATTCACAAATTAAATTAACTTAAATAATGACTCCAACTGATGATGAGTGAGACTGAATTATTATTTTTATGGTTAAGTTTTGTATTTTTGTGTGTTCTGATGAAAAGCTTTTTACCCGGCAACAACTCGACTGAATATCAAAGCACTGTTATTACTATGTAAGATGGTGATACGATGTAAACTTTCACCCTCTACCAAATGCCTACATACTACCAGCCTAAATGCGACCCAACCATCAAACTCAGGCAAATATATCAACTAAAACGTTCATGTCAAAAATCGCAGCATAAATAATGGGATCGATATCATTCACCCTATATTTGGGTGGTTCAAAATAATTATGGATCAAGTGTCGTCAAAACTTGAACTCAAAATTGCTGGCTGTACGGCGTCCGAGGCAAGAAGAGCTTGCGCTTGGCGGGCAGCCGACGCGGTTTTTCTGGCTAAAGATGCTTGCGGCTTGGCGGGCTGCCGACGTGGTTTTTTTTGGCTGGACATGCTTGTGTGTTGGCTTTTTTTCGGTTGGAGATGCTGACTGTTCGACGTCCGAGGCGAGAAGATGTCTTCCGCGCGCATCAAAAGTCTGGGATCTGCGGCGTCATGGCGCTGTTGTTCTATCGGTCGCGAACCTGTTTTTCCGACAGATTTCTTTGTCACATGGCGGCGCTGTTTCGAGCAGCCGTTTTCGGTAGTTTGTGTCAGTCTGTTTGAATTTTGGCGGGGGCGCAGACGAAAAAGTCGGAAATTTGAGTGAGGGTGCGAAGAGTGGACGTAGGCTGTGGTGTTTTTGGGAAAGTTGATAGTTCGGTCCGCCCTTTGAGGTGGTCTCCTGTGGGAGACCTTCATCTGGTATCAGTATGCTGTATTTAATTCCCAGCTTTCCGTTGCTGTCAACTTTATTGTCGACATCATGAAACAAATTTATTTTTTCGGCGATCGTAAGAGCCTTATAATTATGTTTTTTTAACTACATCAGCCACTGTTACAAATATAAAATAATAAAGTCTGTCTTGAGTTAATAACACTAAATTAATGTCGTAAATAAACAAAATATGAGAAAACACCAGTCTGAAACACAATCGATAAACAAATGTCGTAAATGAGCAACATACAAGAAAAACACAAGTCAAAAAAACGCCAGTCCGAAACACTATCGATAAATAAATGTCGTAAATAAGCAAAATACGAGTAAACCGCCAGTCCGAAACACTATCGATAAACACAGGTACAGGTATACAATATAAAAAAATGTCTGTAGCCACATATAAAAACAACGAGACTAACTACTAATATAAATACACGGGTATTACGAATACACGGATATTACGAATACACGCGTTTATTTGTTTTCTATTGCATCGATAATTTTGTATGATAATATGTACTGCACGTGGAGCGCAGCCGTGGGTTGATAACGAATGAAACCTACTCAGCTGTGCAGTGTGCGTGCCTGTCCCTACCCGACGCCGATGCATCATCGTTATAACAGTAGATAATAATAATAACTAACCACTGACTCGCCCACAGCTGGCGGGAATATGTATGCATTTCAAAATATTTTGAGTAAACAAAAATAAACTTCGATTTATACGAATAATAATTGCTTGTGCGGACCAAAATTCATTTCGAATTACGAAATAACGAATACTTCGATTTATAACGAACTTTTTGTAAGAGAAAACAATTTTGGGTGGTAAAAATCGGGAAAATATTCATTTTAGAGCGAATTTCAATTTTACGGCGTTCGAAATACCAAGGTTTTACTGTATTTAGAATATTTTTCAGTATGATTTTATAAAGATAAAAAGTTTTTTAGTCAAGCATGCCACTGTTCAAAGAAAATATTAATTGGTCTTCATATTAGTGTTACTCAAGTGGATTGCTTTGAAAAATGATAGTTTTCATAACATGGTGAGATTTGGTGCTCATGCCCATGAATGCAATTAGGGGACCAATAAATTTCTTTATCATTCATTACCCTTAACATTTTGGAGCATTTTACAAGGTCCCACATTCACAAAACCCGCTTGAATGTTTTCAATGTGTAGGTACTGTGAAAAAATTTATAATTTACGACTTGTTATAACATAACTTATTTATAACAAATACAGTTCAAGTTGAATTTCAAGTAGCGGTGCCATTGACAATAAACACAATAGCCATACTGCTTGCACATGGGAAAAAATTGCATCTGCACACATTGATTACTGTCAAGCGTTGTAATTCTGATAACTGGAGATGATGAAATAAAAATAAAGACCTTGTTTGTGTCGGACGTAGCGCCAAAGAAGAGCTGCTGGAACCGATTGCTCCCTCGGTACAGCCACTCCTCTCGAACCACCCTCTCGTCCAACTCTTCGCTGAACTGCAACAGTGCCAATGAACTGTCCACGGCCAATACTCTTGACGACCACCATTTGCCTGGAATGGAAAACTAGCTTTTTCACACAAAGATACAGTTCACCATTCGCATGGGCAAAAATCATAATGAGATTTTGCTATGGACGTGACAAATGCAGAAGTTCTATAATTATGTTGAATACAGTGAATATATAATATGTGACATGCAGTACGCCACAATTGAGGATATAGGGGCTGATGTGAAAGCGACAGGGGTTCTAGGAAAAACTGTGTGGTGTCCATATGTGCCAACTAAGGGACGGACATAGTCAAACAAGAAGAGAAAATAGAACTAAATCCAAATTACATTAATTCGGGTTCTTCGTATTGGTGCCACAAATAAATTCATTGAATTACTAACCTTTCCATTCAACTTTAATAACATCATCAGCTTTAACTTCAACCATGACTCTGTCGCGGAAAGTGGACAAATAATTCTTGATGAAGTCCCTCGAGTCGGCGCAGACGTCCTCAAATACATGTTGCGACATTTCATACACTCGTATTGCGTCCGTGTGCTTCACATACTGTGCGTGGCCATCATCACAAAATACCAGGTATCTGTAAACAAAATCAGATTGCTACTAATCTACAGTTTTCAGTTTGATAATTGGAATAAATCAGCGGATTTATGCCAGGAGGGCAATTCACGAATGAAGCACTGCAAAACACGTCACCGAACCGCTTTAACTGAAGTACGTAAAATTTTATAGTATGTGTATAGAGCTTCGAACGATGCGTTAGAGTAAGATAGAAAGTAAACATATCATGACGGAACTCTTCTGAATTTCATGGAAATTAAATAACATTTTTATCCATTTTGGTAATGACTTCATATTTAATCAGTACTTACCGTTAACGTTGCATTATTAAACCATTCAGTATTGAAGTACGTAGCCAATTAATCTTTAAACAAGCTAGTTACGTCTCCAATATAACAATATTACAACACAGAATTTCTGTTGTATTTTGCAAACAAACATGTGTGTTTCTGTATTACAAAATCATAATAAATATTTAAATGAGAATTTAAACACAAAATAATACTTTCAGCGGTAATAGTTATGTAAAAGATAGAAAAAATAGAATAACAGCCTCTTCTATACTACGTACGAATTTCTGACGTTTAATAAACGTCAAATGGAGAGTTGCTAGCGCCTCTACCGCCAAAACGTGAATACTTCAATTGCATTCCGGTTGACTTTTAATATACTTCGTTGAAGTAGGCTTGCGCTTACGTTGCGCAACCGGTCATAGTGCTTCATTCGTGAATCGCCCTCCAGAGGGATGTATCTTCCATACAGAAATCATGCCCTCTTGCCCAAAAGAAATATGATTTTTCAACGCCTGACGGCATTATGGTCGCACTGCCATCTATAGAATCATTTCAATTTATAATTGTCTTTTTAAATATGTGGGTAAATTTGTAGGATATTAAGAATACATTAAGGGGGAGAGGCATGCCAGCAGAGGCACCTAGTGAACAAATACGAAGCTTGCAATTTGAGACATTTTGAAGTTATATCTACTTCTTTTGGCGCGTTTGGGAAATCAGATTGTATTTTTGGCGTGTGACAAAGTTGCGCGCGCTGATGCAACACATAATTTATTTTTTCACAGGAAAAAAAAAGCACTCGATTAGATTCGAGCCACCGATTGTTTGGTTATCAGCCGAACGCACTACCTTTATGCCACGGTATGGTACTGCAATGGTGAAGATTATACAGTATAATATTTAACCTGAACATATTGGCGACCGCTGGCATCTCAGCGATGACTCCAGAGTAATAGGCATCCTTTTTCTTCTGCTGTGTCTGATCCTTGAAGAGAGCTATCACTCTGGTGCCTGCAAACAGTCCGCGTAGTTAATATGAAAACCACAGATATCAAAACCTATGTTTGAGAAATTAACTATGATCATAGAAGATGAGGCGTCTGACCGAGAACAGCTAGAGCAGCGTTGGATGAAGATGATCAAAACCAAATGCCACCTATTCCAACCCTCGCACTTAGCGATGACTTTTCCAAATACATTCAGCAACATTCTAACTATGTTGCATGTGACAACAGATGCTTTTTCAACCGACAATTAAATTACATGTGTTGTGAATGCCAATAAAATTAACATGTTGCAGTCAAGTCGAATTTGTAGGTGCGAGCCGCCGTAGAGTAGGTAGTGAGTTATGGTATCTTATTAAGATTACACGTAACATCATGTATTAAAAACCATCATAATGCTGCACTTTGAGAACAGATGCTTTCAGCCAATACTGATATGACTTATTCAGGATTAGAAAGAGTATCATGCAGCCTCTGTTGGAACTGGCTCACCCACATGTTTGGCCTACATTCTCTTTAAGCCAACTAGATTCTGTCATCGAAGAAATAAATAAAAAATGACACGATTTTTGACAAATGCAACAATATTTTAATTACATTGTGAAATAGGACAGTTACCAATGGAGTATCTATATGTAGAGGGTTGCATGGTCGCCACCTGTCGGCCACTCACTTCCTTCACGAAAAAGTTTTTGCCCGGAGTCATCGGTTCAAACTTCACATGCATCATAGAGAATGGTGCCTCTGTTCCATTCGAGAGCTGTAAACCAAGCAGATCCATTGTTTTACCATTATGCAAAGATAAACAAAATATTGCAAAATATTTCACCACGGATGTTAACTGCCAAAGACCAATAATAAATCAATTGAATTGACTCACGAGAGTCCCTTTAGGCCGTATCTTCACGATGGTGGCTGGCACCCAAGCACTGTAGATGGAATGGCGGGCTGCATACACGAAATCATCAACCTTCAAAGGAGGGGTCACCTTTTCTTCAGCGCTTTCCGGTGGTAATGCAACCTGAGGATTAATCAATCACAACATAAAATCTGCAACAGATATTTGTCCATCTATCAAGATAAGTTCACAACTGGCAGTCGAACCAGACACTAGTGTTTCACAGCACGTTCCATAATAGATAACATTGGAAGAGTATTTTTTCAAATACACCGATAGTTTCAGATTTGACGGTGGCCACCAAAACAGGTGCTATTAAAAAGACGATGTGACAATAATTTCTATAATGAATCTTAGATGCAACAGATATTTAGACTTTTCTTCATTCTATGTATGGCTTATGAGTTTTCAGAATCAATATCTCAGTCGAATTCAAAGCATAGGTACATTGGTACAGGTGCAACTTTTTTTTATGAGAAATTTCCAGTCTGAATTATGATAACGTGCAGGTGGCATAAACACGGTGTTCCATTTCTCTCGCACAGTGGCCGATAGAATTTACTGCAGTACCATATGGTATCCAAAATCAACGTTTGTGAATACGATGTAACATTGCAAGATTGCATGCATGGATTAAAAAAGTTCAGAAACTTGTGAATTTTGTCACGCGACAATTGGATTGTGCGATATCTGCGCCTGCGCAGTAGAACGATAGCGGCGAACCTGCTGGAAAAAAAACAAACTGCACCGCGCAGTCATTTTGAGATTAACCAATTTTCACCACCTGTCAAATAGTACTCAACAATACGGAAATCAATATTATTTATCATATTATCAAATAACTATTTCGCTAAAGCTGCTTTGCATGTCTGAAGAAATTAGTTAGATGGCGTAAGACAAGACATTAATTTCACAAAGAGGAGTAAAATATACCTGATTCGAAGTGGCATCGGGGCAAGCATTTTCTTCCGAATTCTCACTTTCGGGCGTCGTGAACTCCTCCTCGTTCTGTATGACATTTCTCATCGGTGAACGGACGCATTCCGCCAGTTTATCTGACTGAGATGAATCATTTAATGCGTCCGAGACTCGAGTTTGTTCGGATTGGGGACACGCACTTTTGCTAACCATGTCTTCTGACAGTGGATCGTTAACTGAGGATAGGGTATCGTCCGCAGGACTTTCTTCATGGGTGGATGTTTTCTCTTCGTCGTCACTCACGATAATCGGTTCAGTGACATCATTTTGCACAGACAATTTCCGCTTCTTCGTAGAATCAGTCCCGATGACTTGAAACGGTAATCGGGCTCGTCCCATCTTCTTCGCGTTCGGAGAGGCGGTCCCACTTTCAGCTGACATATCGACAACTTTAATTATTCACTCAAAAGATTTTTCTGACGGAATGAAGGATAACCTAATAAAACAAAACAACCACAATGACATCTAAACGCGCGGGAGTTAAGTAAACCTTTTATCAATGCTGCCAGTATATACATTATAATTACAGTGGTGCCAACTAAAATTTTCAAAATTCACTAGATTTTTTGATTTTTTCTTTAAAATATCAGTAGATTGACAAAAATGTATGAAATTCAACGATTGTGTTTGGTGAAAGCGTGCATATTGACATAATCTCACAAGACGTGTCTTTTAAAAAATCATGTAAAAAGTGACTTTTATCATCACAAAAATCATAATTTCTTCAGGTCCATTTACCTGGATCACCCAATGTTAAAACTCCAACTTTTTTGGGTGCATTTGTTTGTGCATCGTTAGTGCACGCTTGTGCACGATTTTTTTTTCGTTTGTGCACCTATAATAACCGAAAAATTCCAATTTCAATTGGGTGTTCCAGCTAAACGTTGGGTCAGCCAATGTTGAAATTTCAACTTTTTTGAGTGCATTCGTTTGTGAATCGTTAGTACACGTTTTTGCATACGTTTATTTCGTTTTTGAACGCATATTAAGGGGGTTATTCGCATTTCAATTTGGGTGACCCAGCTAAATGCTGGATACTTGTGTCACTAAACTTAGATTATTTTAAAAACTTAAATTTTAAACTCTAGTGCGTTAGTAGTAAACGTTAGTGCACGATTATTTTTTGCCTTTTCACGTATATTGAGCGCACTATTTGATTTTGATGTTCGTTTGCAAAACCTGACTGCGTGGGTTTAAAAAAAAAAAATTGTGAATTCTCTTGTCGCATAACTAGTGGGCAATTCTGTATACTTTTTAATTTTTTTCTCGTATAGTGCGTGAGATATTTGATATGAAATATTTGATAAACGTTAACTAGAACCACCCAACAAACTTTTTAAACTTTTTATTAGGTCATCAATTTTTCTATTATTGGCTTACTTTTGTACACGTGCTTTTATTGTTTTGGAGATTATATCGTGAGAGATATTATTTTTTTTAAATTTAGTGACTTGATACTTAAACCAATAAATTTGCCTTAAAATTTTTTGATGAAAAAATAAATTAAGTGCATACGATAATGTCCATTTATTTAAATTTTTTAAATGTCTTTTAAAATTTTTATTTCTTAAATTAAGCTAGAAATTTGAGTTTGAGTGGCCGTCAAGTTTTAACACCAAATATTTTTTTTCCACATTTTTTAAATGCATACCTTTGAGTAATTTTATTGCATGTTTTTTCATGTATTTTTTATTGTTTTTCCATTAAAATTACGCGAAAAATTCGAAATTTTGTATTTTCACTAAGTACTCAGTCAAAATATCACGAAAAAAAACAACCGCATCAGTATGGATGGTTCTGTCAAAAGAGTCTCGTAACACTGACAACCTGACTGTAATGCTTCCTTCCTACCTCTTCTCCATACGTTTACCAATCTGAAATATTCGTGCTTCAATTTGGCGAGCACCTGTATGTATTTTTATAAATGTGTCGTCAAAATATCCATTGCGAAGCTTTTCACAATAGTCAAAACTGTGTCGAAAAACAATTCTCACCACTCCAATGTCACATAGTATAACATTTATATTGTTTATTTGAAAAATTGATGGCTTTCAGTGTATTGTTGGATCTCCTGCGTGCATAAATGTTTCGTTTGTACATTAATTTATGACGAGCAAGCTGATGTTCCGCTAGTTAAACTTTAAAAATCTCAATTTTACTACGTTCAATATCAAGACAGACGATAAACAAAATTATTAGTACTTATTATTCATTTTATCGTGACAGCGTATAAATAAAATTAATTTATTAATATTGTTTTCGGCTGGCAATATAATATAGTCTATGAATGCCTGTTGTCTTTGCCTATGTAAATACTAGCTAACGTCAAAATCATCTGTCAGCTGTCACAGCCAAAAATAATAAAAATATTTCAATTTTGTTCTGTAGTCAAAAGTGGAACTAGATATCCTACCTATTTAATACAAATTTATTTATTAGTGCCATATCCCTGTTGAAGCAACTAAAGTGGATAATTGCCCTTCCTTGAATTTTCCCAGCACCTAGGCAACTGTATGATACTAATGTCACGATAACGTCATTACCCTAGTTATGTCGATGGATGTACCATAAACTACCAGGACCTGTGCCACATGCGCTCCACGAAGATAACTAGGTAGGACACCGTCTGAACTGAGATAATATTACGATATGATAACACCGACATAAGACTTGATGTAGTTCTGCATTCAGCTGATGAACTTAAAAACTGCAAGATGTATTCTGTTTTTTTATTGTATTTAAATTCTAATAATAAAAGTATTGCGAGCCAGCCAGTGTAAAACAATATTTTATTTATACCTATGATAAGAAAATGCGTGACAGGACATGACAATACTCACCATAACATACCTACTTACATTATTTGAAAACACCTCGGAGACATTGGTGCTTGAAAAAATATGACGCCAGACAGGATTAGAACCCGTATACACTGGATTCCGGCTTATGTGCTTTACCAATTTAGTCACCTATCTAATTAGGGTGTAATAATTAACTATCCAAAATTCATCTGAAGCATTTTACACGATTCACTAATATTGGTCATTGGCCTTCGCAGCTTGGCCAAAATACAGCTTCATGTCCTGTCCGGTGCAATATTAATCCAACTGGTGTGTTTCGAAGGTGCTTTAAAATTATTTATGTTCAATAAAAAATGTCATCTTCACAAATATTGTGAAATAGTATATTGTATAAGATCTCTTTAGTTCTCTCGTTCAAACACGCGTGTCAACATGATCTTACTCCCTACTTCAATTTTAGTTTGTCAATTTATGGATACGGCCGTATGTTGTAGCTTAACCACTGAGGAATGACAAAAGAAATGGCGTATTTCAAAAAAACACTACCTTATGCTTAGGTCAATAATTATTATAAAGCAATCATTATTCGCAGAATGTTTATTACACTTAAATGGTCAAAAACATAGCTTATAATTATTATCTTTAGAATTATCTTCAAATGTGTTAATCTTGCCCATTTTTTGAATAATAAAATGCCTAATTCTTGTCAAATTTGGGATCACAGAGATTATCAATATAATTTTTTATCGTAAATATTTTACAAAAATTATCTCGTCATAAATTATACTAATGGTTTTATAAATGCGTTTAAAAATTAATAAACGTAAAAAATTTTAACACCGCTGCACATTCATGTACTGAAATATGACTATATTGTAAAACATTAGAGCGAGAGGTTTAAAAGAACACTATTTTATGTAATAAAAATACTTTTTGCAGTCATCAAATGTTTAAAATAAATATAAAGGATAATAAGGCTTCAAAATTATATAAATAGATTATCTACAACGTTTAAGGAATGTCCAGGATCATGGTTTGAAAATGCAATAAAAGTTCCATTTTGACCTACGCTGTGCATGTCCCCCCTTAATGTCTGGCTGCAATGTCAGCTATAACTGAATATCGCCTACATCCACAGCATCGAGACAAGTATGAGCAATTATTGGGAGCAGATCAATAACCTGACTTAAACTACATTCAACAAGGTAAAACAAGAAGGATGCAATAAATTACGAATAAGCCCACTCCTATAGTAAGTACACACGCTTGCTCAATGGTTTGCCATCTGGCACGATGGTTTTTTGTTCGACATCGAACAAATTGCGCTATGTGAAAAAGATTGAAGGTCCGTAATTCTTGCTCGATGTAATTTGAGTGAGGGAGTGAGGACGCACAGGACCGGCAAGGCTAGTGTGGCCTCGTTCTCACTCGTGGTCGAAGTCGTGGCGGTGCGACGGTGGCCTCACAGCGTCTTGTGTCGAGTTGCCCGACTGTGTGGACACAACGACGAGCATGCTTACAAGTCAACATGCTCGATCGAGCAAAATCGTCCAGCAAGAACGTACGTGGGTACTAGGCTCTAGAGCATGGTTCCCCAAACTATGGTTCGCGACCCACCAATGGGTCGCGAGCGAATATTGAGTGGGCCCTAGCCACTGTATACGTGAATTAAAAAAAATAGGAAGTGATAAATTTGATATTTCATTCAGCTATTTATAATTCCTAAAAATTGAAATTGATCAAACGGATCAGACATTTTTGCAGTTCACGAAAAAATTCGAGCGTTCATGAAAAGCTTATGTTGTGGAAAAGTTGTAAGAGTTGTGAGAATGGCAAGTATGATTGTTTTGAAACACTTGAAAGTTTTATTATTGAAAATCAAGTGCAGCCTAAGATGAACGTACTGTCTGAAATTTCCAGTCATTTATCACTGTTAATAAATAACTTTGATGACTATTTTGGGGAAGAGATGAAAAAGTTTGATTCATTGCGTTGGATTTGTAACCCATTTCAAGACGACTTACCAACTAGTATGTCAACAAAAGCAAGTGAAGAACTCATTGATTTATCAAAAGATATGTCACTGAAAAATAGTTTCACTCGTAAACAGTTAACGAAATTCTGGCTCTCAGTTGCTGATAATTATCCTTGCCTGTTCGATGAAGCTATGAAAGTCCTCCTCCCCTTTACTACCTCATATCTATGTGAGGTCGGATTTTCGGCTATGGTTAACATTAAAACTAAATACCGAAATAAATTTGATATATCAAACTCACTGCGATTAAAAGTAACTAAAGTTGAAGTTGATGCTAAAACTGTAATGAAGAAAAAGAAGAAACAAATACATCCTTCCCATTGAAATAATTTTGTAAAAAAACCTTGCAGGTGTATGTATTTAAGTAATAAGTTTTTTTTTATTTAAGTTGTGCTTCTTATTTCAACAGTCTTTCATTCATATTGGTAACACTTATAAAAAATATTTTTTTTAGTTCAATTAGAACAAATAAGACAGCATTAAGTAGTTCCACGACTCGCCACTAGGGAATCTGAGCATTACCAATATTTATGTCCTCTTTTCTCTACGACAGCTAAGAGGTGGGTCCCAAGATTGGAAATTTTTGTTAGATGGGTCGGAGCCCAGTCAACTTTGGGAACCACTGCTCTAGAGCGGTACAAAGATGAACACGCTATTTCGCTGTTTATCCAAAAATTATTTTTGTTTTGGACATCATGAGCTTTCGTTTCATTTTGCAGTCTATGAGATTTTCTTGTAATTTAATTTCAGCATCAATTAATTTCAATTATATAAATTAGGTATTGAAGTTGTTTCAAATGCTCAATATACACAAGATTATCATATTTACAATTTCATATTTATATCACATATTTTCAATGTCAATAATGGTTGCCAATAATGGAAATTGTAAGTGTACAGGTATTATACAAGGTATAATTTTATGAAGATCGAAAATGAAGACTTTGTGGTATTTTTGTGAGTTTAGCCTAAAATTGTGTTAACAGTTACTTACAGGAGAAAATTTGCAATCTCATAATATTGTATCAGTAAGCTAATCTCACTTTTCTTGGAGACTTGTCAGAAATCCAGGGATTTTCTTTATTAATCGAAATCCAGAAAATAGCCAATGTAACATCGGCGAAGTTCAGTTTTAGCGTCCCGTCGTTAATCAATTCAACAAATTTCTCTCCAATCTATAGGAAAAGCGCTTCTATAGAATTTTCGGCATTGGTTGCACAAGGGTTTCGTCTGCAGTCCCATTGATTGTATGAAAGTACTGATGAAATTTCTTTTGCAGCAAAGTTGAAAGTTAATTGCTTGTTTTCAATGGTGGTCTGGTAGTTCCTTTGGAACATTTGTAGAAATCCTTGTCTTCAACTCCTGCCAAAGTTCGAGTTTATTTTCGAATTCTTCTAATTTATCAGAGCACGTCAATATATTTTCACTCTGACCTTGCATTGTTTTATTAAGTTCATGCAGGTTCTCAAATATATTATCAGCCATGTACGCAAATTTGGGTATTGCACCGCGGCACACCTAGCATCGTCTCGCGGCACACCAGTGTGTGCCGCAGTGCACCGGTTACGGAGCACTGCAGTAGACAGTTGCTCTGGACCTTCGTAAGGTACCATGATTCGCTACCTACCCGTCAAGAAATGTTATAATTTTTGATGCATCTAGGCGTGATATGGTTCTAATAGCCCAACTTAATATCAAGCTATACCGTCAATAATAGAATCGAAATAAGATTCAATAGTAAAGATTATATTGTTTGTAAGAAAAACTTTTTTTATATTTCACTAGCTGAAGTACCCGGCTTCGCACAGGATCGCTACGTGGTTATATTTATCTTAAATATTTAAAAAATAATAAGAGGTAATTATTTTTTTAATATTAAAATATCTGTGTAATACAATATGGCAATATGAAAATAATTCTAATAAGAGTAAAGGTCAAACAAAAGAACACTAAATTAAAATCGAACCCAAAATATGCAAACGTTATTAATGCTATTAATATGCAGTGAAAAACCAAAATTGGATGGTACAAACAAACAACAAACTTTGTATTTTATATAATACTAATTTAGAAACCTTTGCAGGTGTGCGCACAACTTCTGACAAAAGTTTCATCGCAATCGGATGAATGGTATAGGAACGCATACGAATAGAAGAAGATGATGATTTTCTAATTCAGAACGGTATAGGAACGCATACGAATAGAAGAAGAACAAGATGGTTGTACTAATTCAGAAACCTTTGCGGGCGTGCGCACAACAACTTGTCAAAATTTCATCGCAATCAGATGAATGGTATAAGAACGCATACGAATAGAAGAAGATAGAATAGATGAAACAGAAGAAGGAATGGTTGTATCAATTCAGAAACCTTTGCGGGCGTGAGCATAATACTTAATCAAAATTTCAGTGCAATCGGATGAATGGTATAGGAACGCATACGAATAGAAGAAGAAGAAGACAGTTGTACTAATTCAGAAACCTTCGCGGGCGTGCGCACAACAACTGGTCAAAATGTCATCGCAATCGGATGAATAGTATAAGAACGCATACGAATAGAAGAAAAAGAAGAAGAAAATAGTTGTATCAATTCATAAACCTTTGCGGGCGTGAGCACAACACTTGATCAAAATTTCGTTGCAATCAGATGAATGGTATAGGAACGCATACGAATAGAAGAAGAAGATGGTTGTACTAATTCAGAAACCTTCGCGGGTGTTGGCACAATTACTGACGAAAGTCTTATTGCAATCGGATGAATGGAATAGGAACGCATACAAGTAGAAGAAGATAGAATAGAAGAAGAAGATGGTTGTACTAATTCAGAAACCTTCGCGGGTGTTGGTACAATTACTGACGAAAGTTTTATTGCAATCGGATGAATGGAATAGGAACGCATACGAATAGAAGAAGAAGATGGTTGTACTAATTCAGAAACCTTTGCGGGTGTTACCACAACAACTGACGAAGGTTTCATCGCAATCGGATGAATGGTATAGGAACCATACGAATAAAAGAAGATATAATGAAGAAAAAGAAGAAAATGGTTGTATAAATTCAGAAACTTTCGCGGGTATTGGCACAACCACTGACGAAGGTTTCATCGCAATCGGATGAATGATATAGGGACCATACGAATAAATGAAGATAGAATGATGAAGAAGAAGAAGATGGTTGTACTAATTGAGAAATCTTTACGGGTGTAACCACAATGACTGACGAAGGTTTCATCGCAATCGGATGAATGGTATAGGGACCATACGAATAAAAGAAGATAGAATGAAGAAGAAGAAGAAGATGGTTGTACTAATTTAGAAACTTTTACGGGTGTTACCACAACAACTGATGAAAGTATCATCGCAATCGGATGAATGGTATAGGAACCATACGAATAAAAGAAAATAGAATGAAGAAGAAGAAGTAGATGATGATTTTTCTAATTTAGAAACCTTCATGGGTGTGCATACAACCACTTACCAAAATTTTATCGCATTAGCTGGAATTTCCCTTTTATTTTTCTCAAGGTTCCTGTCAAAGTCAAATTTTCCGTCAACGGAATCGACGTGAAAAAATTGTCAGTGGTAACTCCCCGGTTTGAACCGTAATATTTCCGTACTAAATCTGTTACTACTCGTTGTCCTTATTTTACCTCCCTTACGTTATTTATCATACCTGTGTATACCTGCATATCTAAAATATATGAAACAGCCGAATCTGCAACAGTCCATATTTTAATACCATACTTTCCAGGTTTACTTTTCATGTATACACGAAATGAACAGTTACCTCTAAAGGCAGCTAATCTTTCGTCTACGGTTAAATTAGATCCAGGTTAGTACATATTGCTACATGCATGTGAAAACTTTTCGAAAATGTTTTTTATCGGCTCTAACTTATTGCCGGATTCTGAAAATCTCTGTGCCCTCGTCGTTTTATCGTCAAACCGTATATTGCTATATATATATATATAAATCTATTACGGGACATTGCGGCTGTATAAAAAGGCTGTGCGTGGAGAACTTCACTGGTCCAAAGATCGCTAAGCTGTAACTTACCAGTATTATTTCTGCCTGATGATATTAGAATGCCAATGAATGCATTCATTTTGTCTGCAGTAATTGGTAAAAATGTTTTGCCTTGTTCACTTACATGCAAATTTCGGCAGTAATTGTTTGTTTGGGTGCAAATTTCTTCAATCATTTCGTCATTAATAAATAATCTAAACATTTCACAAATATTCTCAACACTTACCGCTTCATTGCGTAAACCGGAATTTTCTGATACAATATTATGAGCCCTGCGTCTACAAACCGGAGGTGGCACTGAACTCCATTCAAATCCTGATTTAGATTTGTAAATTTTTGCCGATTCACTATCACTATCATTCACTTGAACGTCTGGTTCGTGCTCACTTTCAGATGAACTACTTTCATAAACTTCTATTAAATTTTCATTATCCGAAATATTATTGTCGTTCACTTCAAACTCAATATCAGAGTCATCACAAAACTCCTCTGCAGCCACCCTGATTTCTTCCTCTGTTAAATATCTTCTCGGCATGATTAAATATTTTCAAAAATATTTGTCAATTTGATAATCGACGTGTAGATGATGGGAGTACGCACAAATCTAACTACCGACTGCCCGCTGTGCACCCAAATAATAGTATGTTTTTTTTTAGGTCGCTCGAAGTTTTCAAATGCACATGGCCTACAAACCGATGTAATTCTTACATACCTGGCAATAAGGGTCTGTGTTCAAAATCCGGGTACATTTTTTTTTTATTAGGGGCTCAATAAAACTGAGCCCTTCAGGTCAGTATTGTAGAATAAACGACATATAAAGCGAAGTTGACTTGCTAAAATGAACACTAATAACATTACATCAAGGGTTGCTTTGGCGTTTATCGTCAGATGCATTTGAAAAATTTATAATTCAAGGTTCGATATATTGTGGGAGGCTATGGCTGAATGCATCCTTCACAGAATTATGTTGAACAAAGACATAAATTTCTATCTCTGACTATCAAATGACATTTTAAAATATTGTCTCATGTTTACATTACTATTATGCGCGTTTCTCTAACGTATATCTTTCTAGATAGCCCTGTCACTGTCTTATCAAAATATTGATTAGACTTTCGAAAAATGATTAATTTTACATATAAGACATTCAATTCAACTACCTACATATTTTTCTTTTTATGCCTAAATATTTTATCTACAAATAGCTAAAAGTAGACGTTTATATACATAATAATAAGTGGGGTATCTATGATTTAAGGTCATTTCTCTACTGCGAGACCATCGTGGCAACGGGAGTGTTAATACAAACTCCACTCCGTGGAGGCCCATATTATGATCCTCTAAGGATCGAACATGGTGAAGTAGTAGTAGTAAGTAATGATAAAATAATGTATTTGAGTGTACTGTAACTGTGAGGCGTATGAATGTAAACACTGCTTTAAGTGTGTCGAGTGGGTACTACTTAATTGATGATTCTTTTTCATTTCAGACCGCGGTCACCATATAAGAAGCCCGTCGTATCCAGGTTCCCCATTATCTGTTGAGAGTTAATTCTAGCAGCACATCAGAATGGGTAGTCATCAATATTGATGGAATGTAGATGCAGAATTTTGATTATCACCGGACGGAAGGGTTGACTGACACATAACTTAAACTTATTATTGTTTGATATTGCCATTTTCAGTACACAAAAGAATGTGTAATTATTGTTGTTTATTTATTATAGTTTTTTTCTAATGTCATTCTTACATTTTCCCAGAAAGTTTTGCGGGAGTTTTCATACTTTACATTTTATGTATTCTGGGGTGTCCGATTATAGTATGGAAGGCGGCCGGGTAGAGATAGAATCATTGACCTCCTTCATGGGTTCCCAACGAGGAATATTTTTGTTAGATCTACTCTTGTTTTTCCAGTATACACTGGATATTGTCAACCCGGTTGGACGAAGTTGGTGAGTTTTGAATTCTGAATTCATTTGTCTGACTCTGATATAAAGATTACCTTTTGGAAATTATTATGGTGCACCTGACTATGTTAGAATTTATTATAGTAGGTACTGCCTGGCTAAATAAATTCGATTTGTCCCGTAAATACGAATCCAAAATATACTAATTATACCTTTTGTAAATATTATGTTAACGCCAAATAGAAATATAATATTTTCACACTGTATGTAGACTGTAAAGGTGCCTAATTAAATTAAATTATGTCAGATAACCGGGACTCTACTGTATTCAGACATTCCCACCTAAATAGTGTGTAGTTTCTATTGTAAAGTAATGTTTGAAAAGTAAGGGAAAGTCTGTAGGAAAGACATAATATGTCATTTGAAATAATTACAAATATTGCCATACATTTGTACATAAGATGTGAGATGTCTGTGGTTATAGCACCTTTTAAAATTACATTACCCAATAGGTTGAGCAAACGACTAATGTCCATTTCTCGTGAAAACAAAAATCCCAGGCCCAGATCTACATAGGAGCACATGTAGAACCAATTTAAAAATATATACATGCCACACTGCCAGTGTTACCACCTTTTTCTATGCTAATTATAGTACAAAGGTGTAAAAAATATAGTATTTCTGAAAAACTATGGTACGGGAACATTTTTCATCTTCAAAATTATAGTATTTTACATTTTTTGCAGAATTAAAGTTATAACATTGCACTATAATATTATTATAGTACGGTTGACAATAAATACTACACTGCAGATACAGTGATTGGAGTTCGCATTCCCTCTCATCTTGTTTCCTCGAAATAAATATGACAGGGTGACAGGGAATATTAAAATTCATAAACTTTGGTTTCAAAAGATTATTTATTATGTATGGATTATATGGAACATAAAATAAAAATTACCGTATCAAGGCAAATATATGACGATCATTAATTATTCAAGAATAAGACAATGTGAGCAATACTGTCCCATTGCGACACTAATGGCGATTCTGACCACTGGTAACCTAATAATGCCATTCTCTCTGTATCATTATTTTATGAGAAATACACAAGACCAAAATCCATTTGTGACTTTGATAAACTATTCAAAAGGAAATATTGCCTATATATGGATTGATACGTTCTGTAGGTTTGGAATAAACAATAATTATTTAGTCAGGTAATAGATAACCTGTAAAAATTTAAGAACTCAAAACAACCAATCGTGTGAGGAAAAAAAAGTATATTAGACTAAAAATAATAAAAACATACATATTATCGTAATAATTAATACATATTAAGCTTTTAGAATCGTGTTGGGATAACCTACATCCAGCAGTGGATTGATCCAGGTTGGTGAAATAAATAAAAAAATGATATCACTAATTCTGATAAATATAACAATACATAGGACCGGGAAGAGTAAATTGATCCAGACCGGTTATGATAATGATTGAAATACCACGTATATTATACCACCAATTATTGTTGAATTGCTTTTAAATATTTTTGGGTTGTTAATTTTATAAACATATTTTTTTTGGAAATGTATTAAGAGTATCATACAAACTTCTTTTTAGGTTAAATATTTCACAATGACTTCAGAGATGGCAGTGTGCGTACAATATATTAAATAAATTAAAACAATCAACCTACTATAATGAGCATATACATGCCCATTTCCTATAGCCAGACTTGTGCACTCGGAAATGTAGAGCGCGTAAATATGTTTGTGGCACACATTCGGTTAAATGGTTCATTAATTATAGATTGTCTATTTTTCAAATATGTACGTATGTATCAGTTTCAAAGATCGATTTTTAATCATTCGCTAGCATAGTATATTTTGAAAAGTCACAAAAAAAGTGTAAATCTTCTGCTATACCTACATACAAATTATCCATTTCTAATCTTTATGTGCCAAGATTATCGACATTGGGAGAATGTTTAAGCAACCAGAATATGTGACAATGCATATTATTCGCAACAGGCAAAAACATATTAAGTAGGTACATACATATTTTGAAATTAGGTTTACAGAGACACATAATAGTGCTATTTCAGATAATTTAACATTAACAGTTTTTATTAATCAAATCATCCCACAGTAACAAAAAAAGACAGCGCAATATATAAGCAGAAATAACAAAAAAATACCATAATTACATATTAATAAGTGATAAGACTTCTTTTCTTATAATTTTTTTGACAGAATTCCATGATAGCCATTACAATGATATCACTTACGCAAATACAATTTTTACCAACATGACAATATGAAATTGAATGCTTTACTATCTTTAAAGGTTTTGTACTATTTTATTACCTATGCAGACAGTTGAAACACAATAATCAATCAAATTACTGAAACGTAATGTTGCGTAAACCAAACTATAATAATTGACTTATCCACATTCATCTAAAACGATGATCGCTGATTATGAGTGAAACATTTATATAATTAATATTAAAGCAATGCGCGATGAACAAAATAAATCAACAAAGATATTACTAGGAATAAACTTTTTATCATTCCCACCTGAGCTATAATTCAACATCATTATCTTCATCTTGAAAAGAGAGCACCGGTTTTGCTTTTAGTGCTGTTTTACTTGTTTTCGTTCTACTGGCTCATCAGCATCAGACACAATCTTCATATGAGGTTTCAAAATAACGCGTTGATTCAGATCAGCAGGCTTCTCTATTTCTTCTGAAACAATAAAAAAAGTTTTATCAATTCACAAATTAAATTAACTTAAATAATGACTCCAACTGATGATGAGTGAGAGTGAATTATTATTTTTATGGTTAAGTTTTGTATTTTTGCGTGTTCTGATGAAAAGCTTTTTACCCGGCAACAACTCGATTGAATATCAAAGCATTGTTATTACTATGTAAGATGGTGATACGATGTAAACTTTCACCCTCTACCAAATGCCTACATACTACAAGCCTAAATGCGACCCAACCATCAAACTCAGGCAAATATATCAACTAAAACGTTCATGTCAAAAATCGCAGCATAAATAATGGGATCGATATCATTCACCCTATATTTGGGTGGTTCAAAATAATTATGGATCAAGTGTCGTCAAAACTTGAACTCAAAATTGCTGGCTGTACGGCGTCCGAGGCAAGAAGAGCTTGCGCTTGGCGGGCAGCCGACGCGGTTTTTCTGGCTAAAGATGCTTGCGGCTTGGCGGGCTGCCGACGTGGTTTTTTTTGGCTGGACATGCTTGTGTGTTGGCTTTTTTTCGGTTGGAGATGCTGACTGTTCGACGTCCGAGGCGAGAAGATGTCTTCCGCGCGCATCAAAAGTCTGGGATCTGCGGCGTCATGGCGCTGTTGTTCTATCGGTCGCGAACCTGTTTTTCCGACAGATTTCTTTATCACATGGCGGCGCTGTTTCGAGCAGCCGTTTTCGGTAGTTTGTGTCAGTCTGTTTGAATTTTGGCGGGGGCGCAGACGAAAAAGTCGGAAATTTCAGTGAGGGTGCGAAGAGTGGACGTAGGCTGTGGTGTTTTTGGGAAAGTTGATAGTTCGGTCCGCCCTTTGAGGTGGTCTCCTGTGGGAGACCTTCATCTGGTATCAGTATGCTGTATTTAATTCCCAGCTTTCCGTTGCTGTCAACTTTATTGTCGACATCATGAAACAAATTTATTTTTTCGGCGATCGTAAGAGCCTTATAATTATGTTTTTTTAACTACATCAGCCACTGTTACAAATATAAAATAATAAAGTCTGTCTTGAGTTAATAACACTAAATTAATGTCGTAAATAAACAAAATATGAGAAAACACCAGTCTGAAACACTATCGATAAACAAATGTCGTAAATGAGCAACATACAAGAAAAACACAAGTCAAAAAAACGCCAGTCCGAAACACTATCGATAAATAAATGTCGTAAATAAGCAAAATACGAGTAAACCGCCAGTCCGAAACACTATCGATAAATAAATGTCGTAAATAAGCAAAATACGAGTAAACCGCCAGTCCGAAACACTATCGATAAACACAGGTACAGGTATACAATATAAAAAAATGTCTGTAGCCACATATAAAAACAACGAGACTAACTACTAATATAAATACACGGGTATTACGAATACACGCGTTTATTTGTTTTCTATTGCATCGATAATTTTGTATGATAATATGTACTGCACGTGGAGCGCAGCCGTGGGTTGATAACGAATGAAACCTACTCAGCTGTGCAGTGTGCGTGCCTGTCCCTACCCGACGCCGATGCATCATCGTTATAACAGTAGATAATAATAATAACTAACCACTGACTCGCCCACAGCTGGCGGGAATATGTATGCATTTCAAAATATTTTGAGTAAACAAAAATAAACTTCGATTTATACGAATAATAATTGCTTGTGCGGACCAAAATTCATTTCGAATTACGAAATAACGAATACTTCGATTTATAACGAACTTTTTGTAAGAGAAAACAATTTTGGGTGGTAAAAATCGGGAAAATATTCATTTTAGAGCGAATTTCAATTTTACGGCGTTCGAAATACCAAGGTTTTACTGTATTTAGAATATTTTTCAGTATGATTTTATAAAGATAAAAAGTTTTTTAGTCAAGCATGCCACTGTTCAAAGAAAATATTAATTGGTCTTCATATTAGTGTTACTCAAGTGGATTGCTTTGAAATATGATAGTTTTCATAACATGGTGAGATTTGGTGCTCATGCCCATGAATGCAATTAGGGGACCAATAAATTTCTTTATCATTACCCTTAACATTTTGGAGCATTTTACAAGGTCCCACATTCACAAAACCCGCTTGAATGTTTTCAATGTGTAGGTACTGTGAAAAAATTTATAATTTACGACTTGTTATAACATAACTTATTTATAACAAATATTTATAAATTTCAAGTAGCGGTGCCATTGACAATAAACACAATAGCCATACTGCTTGCACATGGGAAAAAATTGCATCTGCACACATTGATTACTGTCAAGCGTTGTAATTCTGATAACTGGAGATGATGAAATAAAAATAAAGACCTTGTTTGTGTCGGACGTAGCGCCAAAGAAGAGCTGCTGGAACCGATTGCTCCCTCGGTACAGCCACTCCTCTCGAACCACCCGCTCGTCCAACTCTTCGCTGAACTGCAACAGTGCCAATGAACTGTCCACGGCCAATACTCTTGACGACCACCATTTGCCTGAAATGGAAAACTAGCTTTTTCACACAAAGATACAGTTCACCATTCGCATGGGCAAAAATTATAATGAGATTTTGCTATGGACGTGACAAATGCAGAAGTTCTATAATTATGTTGAATACAGTGAATATATAATATGTGACATGCAGTACGCCACAATTGAGGATATAGGGGCTGATGTGAAAGCGACAGGGGTTCTAGGAAAAACTGTGTAGTGTCCATATGTGCCAACTAAGGGACGGACATAGTCAAACAAGAAGAGAAAATAGAACTAAATCCAAATTACATTAATTCGGGTTCTTCGTATTGGTGCCACAAATAAATTCATTGAATTACTAACCTTTCCATTCAACTTTAATAACATCATCGGCTTGCACTTCAACCATGACTCTGTCGCGGAAAGTGGACAAATAATTCTTGATGAAGTCCCTCGAGTCGGCGCAGACGTCCTCAAATACATGTTGCGACATTTCATACACTCGTATTGCGTCCGTGTGCTTCACATACTGTGCGTGGCCATCATCACAAAATACCAGGTATCTGTAAACAAAATCAGATTGCTACTAATCTACAGTTTTCAGTTTGATAATTGGAATAAATCAGCGGATTTATGCCAGGAGGGCAATTCACGAATGAAGCACTGCAAAACACGTCACCGAACCGCTTTAACTGAAGTACGTAAAATTTTATAGTATGTGTATAGAGCTTCGAACGATGCGTTAGAGTAAGATAGAAAGTAAACATATCATGACGGAACTCTTCTGAATTTCATGGAAATTAAATAACATTTTTATCCATTTTGGTAATGACTTCATATTTAATCAGTACTTACCGTTAACGTTGCATTATTAAACCATTCATTGTTGAAGTACGTAGCCAATTAATCTTTAAACAAGCTAGTTACGTCTCCAATATAACAATATTACAACACAGAATTTCTGTTGTATTTTGCAAACAAACATGTGTGTTTCTGTATTACAAAATCATAATAAATATTTAAATGAGAATTTAAACACAAAATAATACTTTCAGCGGTAATAGTTATGTAAAAGATAGAAAAAATAGAATAACAGCCTCTTCTATACTACGTACGAATTTCTGACGTTTAATAAATGTCAAATGGAGAGTTGCTAGCGCCTCTACTGCCAAAACGTGAATACTTCAATTGCATACCGGTTGACTTTTAATATACTTCGTTGCAGTAGGCTTGCGCTTACGTTGCGCAACCGGTCATAGTGCTTCATTCGTAAATCGCCCTCCAGAGGGATGTATCTTCCATACAGAAATCATGCCCTCTTGCCCAAAAGAAATATGATTTTTCAACGCCTGACGGCATTATGGTCGCACTGCCATCTATAGAATCATTTCAATTTATAATTGTCTTTTATGCCTTACACATAATTTATTTTTTCACACGAAAAAAAACGCACTCGATTAAATTCGAGCCACCGATTGTTTGGTTATCAGCCGAACGCACTACCTTTATGCCATAGTATGGTACTGCAATGGTGAAGATTATACAGTATAATATTTAACCTGAACATATTGGCGACCGCTGGCATCTCAGCGATGACTCCAGAGTAATAGGCATCCTTTTTCTTCTGCTGTGTCTGATCCTTGAAGAGAGCTATCACTCTGGTGCCTGCAAACAGTCCGCGTAGTTAATATGAAAACCACAGATATCAAAACCTATGTTTGAGAAATTAACTATGATCATAGAAGATGAGGCGTCTGACCGAGAACAGCTAGAGCAGCGTTGGATGAAGATGATCAAAACCAAATGCCACCTATTTCAACCCTCGCACTTAGCGGTGACTTTTCCAAATACATTCAGCAACATTCTAACTATGTTGCATGTGACAACAGATGCTTTTTCAACCGACAATTAAATTACATGTGTTGTGAATGCCAATAAAATTAACATGTTGCAGTCAAGTCGAATTTGTAGGTGCGAGCCGCCGTAGAGTAGGTAGTGAGTTATGGTATCTTATTAAGATTACACGTAACATCATGTATTAAAAACCATCATAATGCTGCACTTTGAGAACAGATGCTTTCAGCCAATACTGATATGACTTATTCAGGATTAGAAAGAGTATCATGCAGCCTCTGTTGGAACTGGCTCACCCACATGTTTGGCCTACATTCTCTTTAAGCCAACTAGATTCTGTCATCGAAGAAATAAATAAAAAATGACACGATTTTTGACAAATGCAACAATATTTTAATTACATTGTGAAAAAGGACAGTTACCAATGGAGTATCTATATGTAGAGGGTTGCATGGTCGCCACCTGTCGGCCACTCACTTCCTTCACGAAAAAGTTTTTGCCCGGAGTCATCGGTTCAAACTTCACATGCATCATAGAGAATGGTGCCTCTGTTCCATTCGAGAGCTGTAAACCAAGCAGATCCATTGTTTTACCATTATGCAAAGATAAACAAAATATTGCAAAATATTTCACCACGGATGTTAACTGCCAAAGACCAATAATAAATCAATTGAATTGACTCACGAGAGTCCCTTTAGGCCGTATCTTCACGATGGTGGCTGGCACCCAAGCACTGTAGATGGAATGGCGGGCTGCATACACGAAATCATCAACCTTCAAAGGAGGGGTCACCTTTTCTTCAGCGCTTTCCGGTGGTAATGCAACCTGAGGATTAATCAATCACAACATAAAATCTGCAACAGATATTTGTCCATCTATCAAGATAAGTTCACAACTGGCAGTCGAACCAGACACTAGTGTTTCACAGCACGTTCCATAATAGATAACATTGGAAGAGTATTTTTCCAAATACACCGATAGTTTCAGATTTGACGGTGGCCACCAAAACAGGTGCTATTAAAAAGACGATGTGACAATAATTTCTATAATGAATCTTAGATGCAACAGATATTTAGACTTTTCTTCATTCTATGTATGGCTTATGAGTTTTCAGAATCAATATCTCAGTCGAATTCAAAGCATAGGTACATTGGTACAGGTGCAACTTTTTTTTATGAGAAATTTCCAGTCTGAATTATGATAACGTGCAGGTGGTATAAACACGGTGTTCCATTTCTCTCGCACAGTGGCCGATAGAATTTACTGCAGTACCATATGGTATCCAAAATCAACGTTTGTGAATACGATGTAACATTGCAAGATTGCATGCATGGATTAAAAAAGTTCAGAAACTTGTGAATTTTGTCACGCGACAATTGGATTGTGCGATATCTGCGCCTGCGCAGTAGAACGATAGCGGCGAACCTGCTGGAAAAAAAACAAACTGCACCGCGCAGTCATTTTGAGATTAACCAATTTTCACCACCTGTCAAATAGTACTCAACAATACGGAAATCAATATTATTTATCATATTATCAAATAACTATTTCGCTAAAGCTGCTTTGCATGTCTGAAGAAATTAGTTAGATGGCGTAAGACAAGACATTAATTTCACAAAGAGGAGTAAAATATACCTGATTCGAAGTGGCATCGGGGCAAGCATTTTCTTCCGAATTCTCACTTTCGGGCGTCGTGAACTCCTCCTCGTTCTGTATGACATTTCTCATCGGTGAACGGACGCATTCCGCCAGTTTATCTGACTGAGATGAATCATTTAATGCGTTCGAGACTCGAGTTTGTTCGGGTTGGGGACACGCACTTTTGCTAACCATGTCTTCTGACAGTGGATCGTTAACTGAGGATAGGGTATCGTCCGCAGGACTTTCTTCATGGGTGGATGTTTTCTCTTCGTCGTCACTCACGATAATCGGTTCAGTGACATCATTTTGCACAGACAATTTCCGCTTCTTCGTAGAATCAGTCCCGATGACTTGAAACGGTAATCGGGCTCGTCCCATCTTCTTCGCGTTCGGAGAGGCGGTCCCACTTTCAGCTGACATATCGACAACTATAATTATTCACTCAAAAGATTATTCTGACGGAATGAAGGATAACCTAATAAAACAAAACAATCACAATGACATCTAAACGCGCGGGAGTTAAGTAAACCTTTTATCAATGCTGCCAGTATATACATTATCATTACAGTGGTGCCAACTAAAATTTTCAAAATTCACTAGATTTTTTGATTTTTCTTTATAATATCAGTAGATTGACAAAAATGTATGAAATTCAACGATTGTGTTTGGTGAAAGCGTGCATATTGACATAATCTCACAAGACGTGTCTTTTAAAAAATCATGTAAAAAGTGACTTTTATCATCACAAAAATCATAATTTCTTCAGGTCCATTTACCTGGATCACCCAATGTTAAAACTCCAACTTTTTTGGGTGCATTTGTTTGTGCATCGTTAGTGCACGCTTGTGCACGATTTTTTTTCGTTTGTGCACCTATAATAACCGAAAAATTCCAATTTCAATTGGGTGTTCAAGCTAAACGTTGGGTCACCCAATGTTGAAATTTCAACTTTTTTGAGTGCATTCGTTTGTGCATCGTTAGTACACGTTTGTGCATACGTTTATTTCGTTTTTGAACGCATATTAAGGGGGTTATTCGCATTTCAATTTGGGTGACCCAGCTAAATGCTGGATACTTGTGTCACTAAACTTAGATTATTTTAAAAACTTAAATTGTAAACTCTAGTGCGTTAGTGCACGATTATTTTTTGCCTTTTCACGTATATTGAGCGCACTATTTGATTTTGAAGTTCGTTTGCAAAACCTGACTGCGTGGGTTTAAAAAAAAAATTTAGTGAATTCTCTTGTCGCATAACTAGTGGGCAATTCTGTATACTTTTTAATTTTTTTCTCGTAGGTATAGTGCGTGAGATATTTGATATGAAATATTTGATAGAACCACCCAACAAACTTTTTATTAGGTCATCAATTTTTCTATTATTGGCTTACTTTTGTACACGTGCTTTTATTGTTTTGGAGATTATATCGTGAGAGATATTATTTTTTTAAAATTTAGTGACTTGATACTTAAACCAATAAATTTGCCTTAAAATTTTTTTGTTAAGTGCATACGATAATGTCCATTTATTTAAATTTTTTAAATGTCTTTTAAAATTTTTATTTCTTAAATTAAGCTAGAAATTTGAGTTTGAGTGGCCGTCAACTTTTAACACCAAATATTTTTTTTCCACATTTTTTAAATGCATACCTTTGAGTAATTTTATTGCATGTTTTTTCATGTATTTTTTATTGTTTTTCCATTAAAATTACGCGAAAAATTCGAAATTTTGTATTTTCACTAAGTACTCAGTCAAAATATCACGAATCTCACCGCATCAGTATGGATGGTTCTGTCAAAAGAGTCTCGTAACACAGACAACCTGACTGTAATGCTTCCTTCCTACCTCTTCTCCATACGTTTACCAATCTGAAATATTCGCGCTTCAATTTGGCGAGCACCTGTATGTATTTTTATAAATGTGTCGTCAAAATATCCATTGCGAAGCTTTTCACAATAGTCAAAACTGTGTCGAAAAACAATTCTCACCACTCCAATGTCACATAGTATAACATTTATATTGTTTATTTGAAAAATTGATGGCTTTCAGTGTATCGTTAGATCTCCTGCGTGCATAAATGTTTCGTTTGTACATTAATTTATGACGAGCAAGCTGATGTTCCGCTAGTTAAACTTTAAAAATCTCAATTTTACTACGTTCAATATCAAGACAGACGATAAACAAAATTATTAGTACTTATTATTCATTTTATCGTGACAGCGTATAAATAAAATTAATTTAGTTTTCGGCTGGCAATATAATATAGTCTATGAATGCCTGTTGTCTTTGCCTATGTAAATACTAGCTAACGTCAAAATCATCTGTCAGCTGTCACAGCCAAAAATAATAAAAATATTTCGATTTTGTTTTGTAGTCAAAAGTGGAACTAGATATCCTACCTATTTAATACAAATTTATTTATTAGTGCCATATCCCTGTTGAAGCAACTAAAGTGGATAATTGCCCTTCCTTGAATTTTCCCAGCACCTAGGCAACTGTATGATACTAATGTCACGATAACGTCATTACCCTAGTTATGTCGATGGATGTACCATAAACTACCAGGACCTGTGCCACATGCGCTCCACGAAGATAACTAGGTAGGACACCGTCTGAACTGAGAGAATATTACGATATGATAACACCGACATAAGACTTGATGTAGTTCTGCATTCAGCTGATGAACTTAAAAACTGCAAGATGTATTCTGTTTTTTTATTGTATTTAAATTCTAATAATAAAAGTATTGCGAGCCAGCCAGTGTAAAACAATATTTTATTTATACCTATGATAAGAAAATGCGTGACAGGACATGACAATACTCACCATAACATACCTACTTACATTATTTGAAAACACCTCGGAGACATTGGTGCTTGAAAAAATATGACGCCAGACAGGATTAGAACCCGTATACACTGGATTCCGGCTTATGTGCTTTACCAATTTAGTCACCTATCTAATTAGGGTGTAATAATTAACTATCCAAAATTCATCTGAAGCATTTTACAAGATTCACTAATATTGGTCATTGGCCTCCGCAGCTTGGCCAAAATACAGCTTCATGTCCTGTCCGGTGCAATATTAATCCAACTGGTGTGTTTCGAAGGTGCTTTAAAATTATTTATGTTCAATAAAAAATGTCATCTTCACAAATATTGTGAAATAGTATATTGTATAAGATCTCTTTATTTCTCTCGTTCAAACACGCGTGTCAACATGATCTTACTCCCTACTTCAATTTTAGTTTGACAATTTATGGATACGGCCGTATGTTGTAGCTTAACCACTGAGGAATGACAAAAGAAATGGCATATTTCAAAAAAACACTACCTTATGCTTAGGTCAATAATTATTATAAAGCAATCATTATTCGCAGAATGTTTATTACACTTAAATGGTCAAAAACATAGCTTATAATTATTATCTTTAGAATTATCTTCAAATGTGTTAATCTTGCCCATTTTTTGAATAATAAAATGCCTAATTCTTGTCAAATTTGGGATCACAGAGATTATCAATATAATTTTTTATCGTAAATATTTTACAAAAATTATCTCGTCATAAATTATACTAATGGTTTTATAAATGCGTTTAAAAATTAATAAACGTAAAAAATTTTAACACCGCTGCACATTCATGTACTGAAATATGACTATATTGTAAAAAATTAGAGCGAGAGATTTAAAAGAACACTATTTTATGTAATAAAAATACTTTTTGCAGTCATCAAATGTTTAAAATAAATATAAAGGATAATAAGGCTTCAAAATTATATAAATAGATTATCTACAACGTTTAAGGAATGTCCAGGATCATGGTTTGAAAATGCAATAAAAGTTCCATTTTGACCTACGCTGTGCATGTCCCCCCTTAATGTCTGGCTGCAATGTCAGCTATAACTGAATATCGCCTACATCCACAGCATCGAGACAAGTATGAGCAATTATTGGGAGCAGATCAATAACCTGACTTAAACTACATTCAACAAGGTAAAACAAGAAGGATGCAATAAATTACGAATAAGCCCACTCCTATAGTAAGTACACACGCTTGCTCAATGGTTTGCCATCTGGCACGATGGTTTTTTGTTCGACATCGAACAAATTGCGCTATGTGAAAAAGATTGAAGGTCCGTAATTCTTGCTCGATGTAATTTGAGTGAGGGAGTGAGGACGCACAGGACCGGCAAGGCTAGTGTGGCCTCGTTCTCACTCGTGGTCGAAGTCGTGGCGGTGCGACGGTGGCCTCACAGCGTCTTGTGTCGAGTTGCCCGACTGTGTGGACACAACGACGAGCATGCTTACAAGTCAACATGCTCGATCGAGCAAAATCGTCCAGCAAGAACGTACGTGGGTACTAGGCTCTAGAGCATGGTTCCCCAAACTATGGTTCGCGACCCACCAATGGGTCGCGAGCGAATATTGAGTGGGCCCTAGCCACTGTATACGTGAATTAAAAAAAATAGGAAGTGATAAATTTGATATTTCATTCAGCTATTTATAATTCCTAAAAATTGAAATTGATCAAACGGATCAGACATTTTTGCAGTTCACGAAAAAATTCGAGCGTTCATGAAAAGCTTATGTTGTGGAAAAGTTGTAAGAGTTGTGAGAATGGCAAGTATGATTGTTTTGAAACACTTGAAAGTTTTATTATTGAAAATCAAGTGCAGCCTAAGATGAACGTACTGTCTGAAATTTCCAGTCATTTATCACTGTTAATAAATAACTTTGATGACTATTTTGGGGAAGAGATGAAAAAGTTTGATTCATTGCGTTGGATTTGTAACCCATTTCAAGACGACTTACCAACTAGTATGTCAACAAAAGCAAGTGAAGAACTCATTGATTTATCAAAAGATATGTCACTGAAAAATAGTTTCACTCGTAAACAGTTAACGAAATTCTGGCTCTCAGTTGCTGATAATTATCCTTGCCTGTTCGATGAAGCTATGAAAGTCCTCCTCCCCTTTACTACCTCATATCTATGTGAGGTCGGATTTTCGGCTATGGTTAACATTAAAACTAAATACCGAAATAAATTTGATATATCAAACTCACTGCGATTAAAAGTAACTAAAGTTGAAGTTGATGCTAAAACTGTAATGAAGAAAAAGAAGAAACAAATACATCCTTCCCATTGAAATAATTTTGTAAAAAAACCTTGCAGGTGTATGTATTTAAGTAATAAGTTTTTTTTTATTTAAGTTGTGCTTCTTATTTCAACAGTCTTTCATTCATATTGGTAACACTTATAAAAAATATTTTTTTTAGTTCAATTAGAACAAATAAGACAGCATTAAGTAGTTCCACGACTCGCCACTAGGGAATCTGAGCATTACCAATATTTATGTCCTCTTTTCTCTACGACAGCTAAGAGGTGGGTCCCAAGATTGGAAATTTTTGTTAGATGGGTCGGAGCCCAGTCAACTTTGGGAACCACTGCTCTAGAGCGGTACAAAGATGAACACGCTATTTCGCTGTTTATCCAAAAATTATTTTTGTTTTGGACATCATGAGCTTTCGTTTCATTTTGCAGTCTATGAGATTTTCTTGTAATTTAATTTCAGCATCAATTAATTTCAATTATATAAATTAGGTATTGAAGTTGTTTCAAATGCTCAATATACACAAGATTATCATATTTACAATTTCATATTTATATCACATATTTTCAATGTCAATAATGGTTGCCAATAATGGAAATTGTAAGTGTACAGGTATTATACAAGGTATAATTTTATGAAGATCGAAAATGAAGACTTTGTGGTATTTTTGTGAGTTTAGCCTAAAATTGTGTTAACAGTTACTTACAGGAGAAAATTTGCAATCTCATAATATTGTATCAGTAAGCTAATCTCACTTTTCTTGGAGACTTGTCAGAAATCCAGGGATTTTCTTTATTAATCGAAATCCAGAAAATAGCCAATGTAACATCGGCGAAGTTCAGTTTTAGCGTCCCGTCGTTAATCAATTCAACAAATTTCTCTCCAATCTATAGGAAAAGCGCTTCTATAGAATTTTCGGCATTGGTTGCACAAGGGTTTCGTCTGCAGTCCCATTGATTGTATGAAAGTACTGATGAAATTTCTTTTGCAGCAAAGTTGAAAGTTAATTGCTTGTTTTCAATGGTGGTCTGGTAGTTCCTTTGGAACATTTGTAGAAATCCTTGTCTTCAACTCCTGCCAAAGTTCGAGTTTATTTTCGAATTCTTCTAATTTATCAGAGCACGTCAATATATTTTCACTCTGACCTTGCATTGTTTTATTAAGTTCATGCAGGTTCTCAAATATATTATCAGCCATGTACGCAAATTTGGGTATTGCACCGCGGCACACCTAGCATCGTCTCGCGGCACACCAGTGTGTGCCGCAGTGCACCGGTTACGGAGCACTGCAGTAGACAGTTGCTCTGGACCTTCGTAAGGTACCATGATTCGCTACCTACCCGTCAAGAAATGTTATAATTTTTGATGCATCTAGGCGTGATATGGTTCTAATAGCCCAACTTAATATCAAGCTATACCGTCAATAATAGAATCGAAATAAGATTCAATAGTAAAGATTATATTGTTTGTAAGAAAAACTTTTTTTATATTTCACTAGCTGAAGTACCCGGCTTCGCACAGGATCGCTACGTGGTTATATTTATCTTAAATATTTAAAAAATAATAAGAGGTAATTATTTTTTTAATATTAAAATATCTGTGTAATACAATATGGCAATATGAAAATAATTCTAATAAGAGTAAAGGTCAAACAAAAGAACACTAAATTAAAATCGAACCCAAAATATGCAAACGTTATTAATGCTATTAATATGCAGTGAAAAACCAAAATTGGATGGTACAAACAAACAACAAACTTTGTATTTTATATAATACTAATTTAGAAACCTTTGCAGGTGTGCGCACAACTTCTGACAAAAGTTTCATCGCAATCGGATGAATGGTATAGGAACGCATACGAATAGAAGAAGATGATGATTTTCTAATTCAGAACGGTATAGGAACGCATACGAATAGAAGAAGAACAAGATGGTTGTACTAATTCAGAAACCTTTGCGGGCGTGCGCACAACAACTTGTCAAAATTTCATCGCAATCAGATGAATGGTATAAGAACGCATACGAATAGAAGAAGATAGAATAGATGAAACAGAAGAAGAAATGGTTGTATCAATTCAGAAACCTTTGCGGGCGTGAGCATAATACTTAATCAAAATTTCAGTGCAATCGGATGAATGGTATAGGAACGCATACGAATAGAAGAAGAAGAAGACGGTTGTACTAATTCAGAAACCTTCGCGGGCGTGCGCACAACAACTGGTCAAAATGTCATCGCAATCGGATGAATAGTATAAGAACGCATACGAATAGAAGAAAAAGAAGAAGAAAATAGTTGTATCAATTCATAAACCTTTGCGGGCGTGAGCACAACACTTGATCAAAATTTCATTGCAATCAGATGAATGGTATAGGAACGCATACGAATAGAAGAAGAAGATGGTTGTACTAATTCAGAAACCTTCGCGGGTGTTGGCACAATTACTGACGAAAGTTTTATTGCAATCGGATGAATGGAATAGGAACGCATACAAATAGAAGAAGATAGAATAGAAGAAGAAGATGGTTGTACTAATTCAGAAACCTTCGCGGGTGTTGGTACAATTACTGACGAAAGCTTTATTGCAATCGGATGAATGGAATAGGAACGCATACGAATAGAAGAAGAAGATGGTTGTACTAATTCAGAAACCTTTGCGGGTGTTACCACAACAACTGACGAAGGTTTCATCGCAATCGGATGAATGGTATAGGAACCATACGAATAAAAGAAGATATAATGAAGAAAAAGAAGAAAATGGTTGTACAAATTCAGAAACTTTCGCGGGTATTGGCACAACCACTGACGAAAGTTTCATCGCAATCGGATGAATGATATAGGGACCATACGAATAAATGAAGATAGAATGATGAAGAAGAAGAAGATGGTTGTACTAATTGAGAAATCTTTACGGGTCTAACCACAATGACTGACGAAGGTTTCATCGCAATCGGATGAATGGTATAGGGACCATACGAATAAAAGAAGATAGAATGAAGAAGAAGAAGAAGATGGTTGTACTAATTTAGAAACTTTTACGGGTGTTACCACAACAATTGATGAAAGTATCATCGCAATCGGATGAATGGTATAGGAACCATACGAATAAAAGAAAATAGAATGAAGAAGAAGAAGTAGATGATGATTTTTCTAATTTAGAAACCTTCATGGGTGTGCATACAACCACTTACCAAAATTTCATCGCAATCGGATGAATGGTAAAGGAACGCATACGGGACAGACAGACAGACATTCATTTTTATATATTAGTATAGCCTATACTCTTCGCGCAAGTGTAAGCAATAAGTTGACAAAGTTTTATCGCAATCGGATGAACGGTATGGCAGTGCATTGAATACGAACAAACAAACAAACAAACAAATATTAATTTTTATATATTAGATTTGTACTAATGTAATTTTTCAATTTTAGGTGAAAAAAGAAGACTTGCTGTTGACAGAATAGAGACGGTAAACATCTCAGCTACCTTTTATAGAAGATGCGAAGCTAGTGATCTCATGGGTGCCAGTGATCCCGAACCAAGTCATTTACCATCATTAAATTCTCTGCGCGTTGCATAGAGTTTATATTTAAAACAGAAGACACTCCACGATGATCCAATAATAGCACTTTCCATTATGAAAAACCAATCGGCTGCTAATATCATAAGAGACATAGGGTATGATAGATTCTTTGTCCATTATTGGAGTCCACTACAAACAAAAGTTTACAATTAATCTTATCCGTCAAATTCTGAGACTACTAGAATTAGCATTGACGCTACTGGGGGCGTAGTGAAAAAAATATCTTCATTGTGGGGAAGGCAGATAAAAAATATTTATTTGTATGAAATCATAGTACGTGATCACGGTTGGATTTACAGTATCCAATTGCACATATGCTTTCTGAACAGCATGACAACAACAGCATTTCCCACTGGTTGATGGAATGGCTGAGAAATGTTTGTCAGGTGCCAAAAATTGTGATAACTGATCAGTCAATTGCATTAATGTCCGCTGTAGTGCGTGTATTTACCAGATACACATCACTGAATGTGTATTTACAAGTATGTGCTACAAGGCCTGAACAAAAACGATGCATGAGTGCGAGTGAGAAAGTATTCGGCACCCTTACAATCTCTGCGACACGCGCTAGAGTAAGATAAAAGGTCTACCTAGCTACAAGCCAGTTTCCAAAAGTATCGCCATCAAATTGGGGCGAAACGCTTCACATAGCGTCGATAACTTGCGAGCTCGTGTTGCTAAAATTGATATTTTTTGTGTTAAACATAAAGTCAGTGGTAAATATTTTTGGTTAATTAAGTGGAAAAGATGGTTCTGTGTCTTGTCTTAAAATGTGGTAGCCGTACTGATAAGCAAGAAGATGGTATTACGTTTCATAAGTAAGTTGATACATGTTCGTGATAATTTATTTGTATTTTATTATATATTTTAATATCAGTGACCTAGTGTTTCTTTAAAATAACTTAAATTATGGATATCTTTATCTAATGGTTGTATTTTGACCGCTTAAAAATACTATATAACGTAAAAAAATAGAAAATTATATTTTAATTCTGAGCGTCTAGTGCGAGCACTTTGGGCGAGCACTAGCGAAATGGTCTATGGTCTCGAACATTTGTAGACGAATGCGTTCGCTCGCTCACAAACCAAACGCAAGGCACGCGGCTTCATTTAGCAATGCAACGGGTGGCGTCTAGATGTATCTATAGTCTAAGATGTGCTACTATTATAGATGGTCAAGAAATTGATATTCCAGAATGTTGCCTTAGATAAGATTTTATTATCGTTCTATAGCACTGATTATCACGTGCTCAAATATCGAAAGCATTAAGCTATTATACCAATTCATTTTTACAGTATGTTACAGCGAAACAGATGGTACTAATATTGATAGTGGAGAATTTACATTGTGTGAAAATGCTCAAGAGTATTTGAAATCAGCAATTGCAGGCTTTAGTAGATATGCAGGTGACGCATTCAATTCACGCACACAATATTAATTGGGTGATGATGTTAACACTGCTCTTGATTTCTTGGTATATTTCAATGGAGGCTGTGGGTACATAACCACCAATCGTAGGAAGTGATGGACTTATGACTCCGTGCAAGGGAAGATACCTCACAAATGATGAAATTGTTTTATTTTATTGGCAAAATTATTTCTGATTATGTGTTGAGGATCTCAGATCGAATTTATAATTATTACAATTGAATGTTGTCAGTTTTGTATGATTACGAAAATAGGTATGAAACAAAATAAATGCTTAGGAAAATTTTTATTCCGGAAGTAAAATGGAGTTTTCATTATGTTTTCTGTCATGCGGACTCTAACCCACCTCTATCCCCACCTATTCCAGATAACCTAGGTTATACTTCTTCACTACCTAATTCATTTGTATTTTAAAGTGTGCTGATGAAAAAGACATTGGTTATGACGTAAAAGATCAGAATTATTATGTTATAAGATCACTTTTGATAAGTTGTTTGATACCACTTTAATCGGAGATGGGAGAGAAATATCTTAGAGTTATGAGTTTTAAAATTGACTTGTTTTGGTAACTAGGTACATAAGTTTATATTACTTTTTCAATACTACCTGAAGGGTATGCAGACATAAAGACCATTGTCCGCAAAAAGAGTTAATGATACCATCTAGTGGAGAACTTTGTAAGTTATTAGAGACCGTCACGCTGGCAACCTCATTAAATTTCGATTAAAATATTTTTTGGACAAACAAATTATGATAATTATCATGAAATTTAATGAGGTTGACAGTGTGGACATGGGCATTTTAGATGGCATAATTAGAAAAAAATAATAAAAATCATTGTCCAAACACTGACCTCGGAAAGAAAACATTGAAATTCAAAAGATAGATCATTATCACAAACATTTGACTAGGAAAATATTATAGTAAGTACCTACCTATATAATATGTAATTATTTTTTTTCCAAAACTATATTTAATTAGAGTGAATTGTGAATGTAATTAATGTTAAATTAACATGTAAGGTAACTTTTAATTTAAGTTTAGCAGATAATATACATATAACCAGTTTAAGTTTTTTCACTTATTCTCTAAACTGAATTAATGTGACAATGATTATTCTTTTCGCTTACCCTTCACCTATGTGCCAACAGAAAATTGATTTAATTGTATATCATAAATTTGGGACAGGACTTGAAGCTGTATTCCGGCCAAGCTGCGAAGGCCAATGACCGATATGAGTGAATTTTGGATAGTTAATTACGCCGTAATTGTCCTTTATTTTCCATTTTAACATAAAATCACATAACACTTTTACTGGCAGATATACTAATATAAAGTTTGAATATTACTACAATATGTGTTTCTGGTTAGAAGTCCAACTGAAGAGAGTCTTTTATATACTGGATAGCCACTAGGCAGGAATAATATTGATGATGCAAGGAACCAAAAATGAAACATGATTGAACATGTAAAATAATGAACTCATTGTTTCCAGCCAGAGTCAAGCTACTGATATAGTTGACTCACCAATAGTTACATAATTTGAATGGCACATAACAACAGGCTCGAATCCTATCTGGCGTCATATTTTTTCAAGCACCAATGTCTCTGAGGTGTTTTCAAATAATGTAAGTAGGTATGTTATGGTGAGTATTGTCATGTCCTGTCACGCATTCTCTTAGCATAGGTATAAATAAAATATTGTTTTTCACTGGCTGGCTTGCAATACTTTTATTAATGGAATTTAAATACAATAAAAAAACAGAATACATGTTAAAATGCATGCACAAACATGCACTAACGATGCACAAACGAATGCACTCAAAAAAGTTGGAGTTTTAACATTGGGTGACCCAACGTTTAGCTGGAACACCCAATTTGAAATTGGAATTTTTCGGTTATTATAGGTGCACAAACGAAAAAAAAATCGTGCACAAACGAGCACTAACGATGCACAAACAAATGCACCCAAAAAAAGTTGGAGTTTTAACATTGGGTGATCCAGGTAAATGGACCTAATTTCTTCTTTTCCTGACCAAAATTTCAGTAGACATGGCAACACTGTATCATTGTATTATATTTTTTGTGAACAACTATAACATCAGAATCTATTTACAACGTACCTATTGTAGATTTTGCATACAAAATTAAATACCAGTTATTTATTACAACTTTGTCAAATTTAGAATTATACCGTAAGAAGTTGTACGGCGTCAATATTCTAGTTGATTGTAGGTACCTACTTTCCAGCGTTCGAAATGGAAAATTTTACGAACCGGAGCGCTCGATAATTTTACGAAAATAACAACTATATTATACTATACTACATTAATTGTAAATGTGATTTATAAAAATGAGTGTTATTTTTTTATTATATGAAATATCTAGCTCAGACGGTCAAATTAATATTTCCACGAGACGGAGCGATAATTTTGTGGATTTTATGAACCGGAACGGCGCTCAGGTGCGTTCCGGTCCATTTCGAGCCCTGCTACTCTCTAAAAACAATAACATGATAACAAATTAAGGTGCAAATAAGTGCCACTTTTCCTATTAGAAATTAAAATTAATCTGATGGGAACCTCGCTTGGTAATAAATATAGAAAATAATAAAGATAGTTGTATAGAATTTTATGTTAGAATAGTTAGATTGTAGTTGCATTTCTCATAAACTGTTTATCATGCCAGGTAGGTACTTAACGGATGAACAAGGATTTGGATGGGTGGCTGATGAGATCAGGGCGTACCTTTCGACTTGAATTCAGATGGGGCGAATTGATACACCCCTGTTACAGGCGGGCTTCTCTCGATGTAAAATAATCATTTAGTAGCTATAAGGCGAAACGTAACCCTGACCTCTAGAAACGGCTTCATAAAACATCTAATCTGATTCCTTGCTCAACCACGTAAGTATTTTTTATTCATAAGTAAAGGCCTTCGTCCGGTGTGTGAAAATCATATACTGGGCGGATGTGTAATTAAGATAAATTTAATTTGATTTAAAAAGTATAAATGATGATGGATGAAAGAGATAGGTAATTTTAAGACTAAATATAAGTATTCAAATATAATAAATTTTGCCGCGCATTGTGCAACGGTGAAATCCTCGCGCGCCGGCGCCAGGGTCAGGCTCGTGATTCGCCGAATCATAGATCATGCGATCAGATTTGGCCAATCACGAGTCCTTTTTACTAGTCGGCGTGGGTACGGGAAATTTAAAAAGAAAAACAAGAAAGTTAGTAAGTGTCCTTTGTAAACCGTGTACGGACCTGCGAAACTAATTGTAAAAACAAAATATGTAAAAGACTAAAATAACGTTGTCCAACTAAATATTAAAATATATAACGCTAAGACCCGCACAAGAAAGACTTAGTGTTTTATTTAATTTAACAAACGCCAATATATCGTTCTTTTTTGTGAATCTGGGGTTCGATCGACACCTGAGCTAGCCGCTGGAACCCCGGACATCTCACTAACCTAACTCAACCTAACCTAAACTAACCCAAACTAACAAATAATCCAGTTTATCGGCTATTTTCAAAATGCGTTTTCCGCTGTATTCCGTATAACCAAACAGTACCGAAGTATAACTTCTAACGTGCATACATAAGTACACACACCAAGGCCTGAACAAAAACGAAGCATGAGTGTGAGTGAGAAAGTATTCGGCACCCTTATAATCTCTGCGACACGCGCTAGAGTAAGATAAAAGGTCTACCTATTTTTTAGTTAGTTTCCAAAAGTATCGCCGGCAAATCGTGCTGAATCGCTTCACGCAGCGTCGATAATCTGCGAGTTTGTGTTGCTAAATTTGCTATTTTTTGTGTTAAACATAAAGTCAGTGGTAAATATTTGTAGTTAATTAAATAGGAAAGGTGGTTCTGCGTGTTGTATTAAAATATGGTAGCCGTACTGATAAGCAAGATGATGGTATTACGTTTCATAGGTAAGTTGATACATGTTCGTGACAATTTATTTGTATATTATTATTTATTTTAATATCAGTGACCTAGTGTTTCTTGAAAATAACTTAAATTATGGATATCTTTACCTAATTGGTTGCATTTTGACCGCTTAAAAATACTATATAACGTAAAAAAATAGAAAATTATATTTTAATTCTGAGCGTCTAGTGCGAGCACTTTGGGCGAGCACTAGCGAAATGGTCTATGGTCTCGAACATTTGTAGGCGAATGCGTTCGCTCGCCCACAAACCAAACGCACGGCACGTAGCTTCATTTAGCAATGCAACGGATGGCGTCTAGATGTATCTAAAGTCTATGACACACACTTTAGTGTTATTCCTTCAATTCGCACCTGGGAAATAATAGTGGCACAACTCAAAATTCTTGTTTCTGCAGGAAAGCAGTTTATTAAAAATTGTAAGTAAAATGTTTTTTCAACAAAATTTGGGAACCAGGTATTAGATTTGGATACGAATCTGAATTTTGAAAAAATTTCATATTCTAAGGGTATTTAAGACAAATTTTGGATTTGTGCCATGATGAAACATAATCTTGTTAATAAAAGTCAATTTTTAAACATATTTTTATTAAAACCAAACAGTAACTTAAAACAAAATATAAATAACCTGTTTTACTTCTTACAAAGTTACTTACAATGCAGTTATAAATTAAAATTATCAATGAAAATTATGATTGTACCAAGTAAATCATCGGCATAATTATTTTAGAACCAATAGCTGGAGAAACATTTTAATTTTAAGAAACAATAATTTATACTATTACGCCTCAACACTAACACAGTAAAAATAATAAATAAACAAAATGATATAAGAATATCATCAATCGTATCAGCATCGGTAATAGTGGAAGTCCTCAAATTTTTAATAATTTTCTTTCAATGCTGCTTATTCTCGCCGTCTACTGTTTCGTATGATGCACAAGTAGAACATTGGTCCTTTTCGGGAGGAAAAAACCAATATTATATTCGCAATCAAAAGATTTTTCAAACGCTGTCGTAGTTCCATAAGATTTACCTTCACTTCTACATTTTTCAAGGTAAAAACGATACATAGTTATTATGTTTAGACTCTTTCAATCACTGGAGGTGTCAACTTAAGTATCGTGTAATTTATTTTAAGTGTAATTCTTTTTCTTCGGCCATATTCGAAGCCTTAGTTGGAGCATATGGACACCATGCAGCGCCTCCAAGTATCCCTGTCGCTAACCAGTTTTCTTGGATAGTTCAAGGTTGTACCAGCATCCCGTAGCTCCGCCGCTATCTAATATAGAGCGTATACTCTATAGATAGTATTTAGTGACCTTCCAGGCGCCGGAATCTGGTTGGCTTGAAGAACAGACATGTCAGGTTGAGGTTCTATTCTGGCATCTGTAGCAGGTGGCTGAGCCAGGTCCAACGCCGCCTCTTCACTCTCAGCGTGGAGAAAGGCTGCTTGGTGCATTCTATTATCTCCTTGTAACTTCTAAAGTCATACCATCACACACCTAGTATCCGTCGCATACATCTGTTCTCGAAGCTCAGTATACAATTGCTCTGAGCCTTCGTAAGGTGCCATGATTCGCTAGCATAAAGTAGCACCGTCAGAATCCAGGCGTCGAATAGATAGCAATCGTGAGTCTCAGATACTCCGCATCGAGTTGAATGTTGCTGCAGCCATTCCCATTCAGATAGCGAGCTCTCTCTGCAAAATACCATCTCCTGTGACGTGTATCTCCAGGTATTTGAATCTGTCGACGCTCTCGATGTTTTACCCGTCACTAATCAGTGAGAAATCTGGATCAGGACAGGTGCTATAACACATAACGTTGGTTTTCTTCGCGTTGATTTTCAAACCAATGCGAGACGAGTTTCATTTACAATAGAATTGTTAGGAATCAAATATTAATCTCCAAATGAGTCATCACTATCAGTCATAATTCTATTGTCATGATAAATGCGATACAACTACTGAGTTCACAGTTTCAATATACTCAATATTTTACTAGCATTATCTGGTGTGGTTGTATTATGCGAATAAAGAACTTCGTGTGACAAAACTATATCTGAAACCATTTCTTAATTTCTTTCATTGTCCTGTATAGCTGTAACTGTGTAGCTTATAATAACTGAGGAGTAAGTGGAGTCCGTAGTATTATTCTGTCCTAAATCGGTTGGAATGACCAAAGTTTTTTCACTCGTAATACCCTGAATAATATGATTCTCATCATCTCTGTCTTCTAACAAAATATTATACAACACAGATGTAATCTTGTTTGATAATTAATTACTAATAAAATATTAATATGGATGAATAATTATAAGTAAACGTTAAAATGTGGAATGAGTAAAGAAACATCATAACCTTTTTAATGATTAATGACACAATACATACATAAATACCTTGTTATCCAGTGGCATTTGTTTATTTTCCACCATTTTCATAAATCTTGCAACTCCGCTGGACATTATTATATATTACTTAATGTCTTATGCAATTAAGAACACCCAAAATATAGCTTTTAGACCTTGTAAAGTAAACAACAGCCCTGTCAAATTTTGAATTAAGACCATAGATTTCAAAAGACATTCGCAAGAATAGTGGCACAACGTTAAATTAGCGTGAAGTTGGCACAGTTGTCATCTCATTTTGAATTTTATCCGCAACCACTATTTCTGCTTGAATTCAAGTAAAATGTTATAATATGATAATGACAAAAATGCTTTTAAGGTCACCAATATAATTTTAAGAATTATGCCACTATTTGTGCGGATAGAAATGATATCAAGAAACATTTCTGCATACTTAACTCAAAAATGACAAATTTGGACTTGTGCCACTATTATTCCCCACGAGATCACGTTCTTTATCTTCAGTATCTTCAGCAGCAAAACGGAGTTACACATTTTTCTAGTTTCAACAATAAAAATATGTACCTTCGAATGACGTTTATTTATTGGAGTCGTTAGCTCAATTTATTGTTTTGAAATAATTGGTTTATGATAATGTTTATTGTTTGTCCCAAAGCCCTCTAGGCTACGACACAAAATAAAGATACAAAGTAAAAAGTTTACTTACTACCTTTGCATTTCGATTTATTTTTATGTTTGGTTAATTAAAAATTATGGCTGAGCGGATAACGCATTGGCTTATAATGTCCTAGATCCCAGGTTCGAATCCTGGGTCTCGCAAATACACATATAATTTTTTAATGTGTGTTAAAAGTCAGAGTATGGACCTAATAGGTTGAGCGAGTGACTAACACCAACTTCTCGTAAAAATAAAAAATCTGTTAACACAAACCTATATTCTGTGGATGCCCATATGATCTTATTAGGATCAGACATGGTCCAAAAAAAATGTTAAAACCCATTGAAGTCCCTGCACAAATTAATTTTACACTGTCCACAGTGATACTCATGTGGTTTTCACAGGTAATGCCTTTGCTGTATAATTGTCACTGTAGTTGGGCCGATTGTAATCCCCAATCCCATCCTTAATCATTCTCGTCAACCAGGCATGACAATCACGGGTCATCCTACAACGGTGATGTAATGACCGGCAGTTATTCACCAACGACGAGTGAGTGCACTTGATATAGTGTGACGTTCGTCTAGAAAAAAACTCAATATAACACAAATCAGAACCTTGACTCAAGTCGTGTTACCGACACAAGGGTAGCTGATCATCATTCAATACTAACATCATCATTATCATCATTGCAATTAATCCACGTGTCCAGTGAGAGTGAGACATTGACAAGACAATTTATCTACCAAGTGCGTGAGTGTATGACCCGTGACAGTGCCAGTACGCCCTCAAATCATCAGTAAGGTCAGTGTCTGGCATTCTTGTTCATCACCCCCCTCCCCTATATCCGGAATTCCCAGCATCCTTCACCAAAAATTACAGTCCACAAATGCTCAACCACACAGTTTAGCATCAGGTCTGGGCTTCTTCACTGAAGTGATTTGTAATAAAACAATAAATGATTGAGTCAAGGTAGTTTTTAATCAAATATTTGAGTATGTATAAAACTTTTAATGCGTGGTAGAATCAGAGAATTAGCAATAAAATCGAGAATGCCATGTTTATAATTATATTCAGAACCACTATTTAAAAATTAGCTCATTAGCATTATGAGTAATGCGGTACAAATGAATATTATTTGATGAATACTTACGAGCAGACAGTATTGTGATATCTTACAATTTTTATCTAATGGCATCAATTTTCAATCTAACATCAATAGATTTAGTACACAGCCATTATAGCAAAAGTTTATTATAAATATATAAATAATAATATTTCTGCAAAAAGTTGATAAGTCAATAATTTAGGTATTTAGAGTTAACAATGGATTATGTGGCCATATTATATAAATGTGAGCCAGATAAAAATTCAAGGTTATCCGGTATATAGAACATGCACAAAGAGATAAGCATTATGCCTGATTTTAGAGGGCATGCCTAATTTCAAGTTGCAATTACTCTACGACATGATTTCGAGACTTATCAACTTTTGGCAGTAACAACAATAAATCAATTTTCCCATATAATAATAAATGCAGTTTGCAACTGACATAAGTTTATTAAGGTAATGTCTTCTATTCTGGACGAGAGTTTCATCAAGTTAAACAATTACTGTTGAACCTTGAAAGTAATATATGTTTTATAATAATTAAAGTGTATAAATACATTGAATAGTTATTAATACAATATATATCATCAGCCTGATTAAATTTCCATGTCTATCACATTTTCGTAGCACCTGGAACCGACAGGATAACAGCCGAGCTGATAAAGAGTGGTGGCCCAACACTGGAAGCAAATATCCACAAGATAATTCTCAATATTTGGGAAAAAGAAATTTTACCTGAGGAATGGAAGATGGGTATAATCGTGCCTATTCTGAAAAAGGGAGACAAAACAATGTGCGATAACTACAGAGGGATCGCAATTCTAAACGCAGCTTATAAAGTTTTCTCATCTGTACTGTATAGCAGGTTAATGATCTATGGTGAGGAAATTCTGGGAGAATACCAATGCGGCTTCCGACCAAATAGATCCGCCATAGATCACATCCTGGAATTAACAGTGGTCTATGGTAAACGACTGTAATTTGACACAGATACAGACCTAAGCTCAACGATATATAGCATCGTGAACAAATAATGTAACAAACGTTACGAGATTGCCAAATGTTTCGGTTTTGTCACAACAGTTAATACGTGACCAGATCATAGAAAGTTTAGATTTGGTATACTATAGACCAGCACTCCGCAACCGGTGTGTCACGGTGCATTGCTCCAAAAAAAAAAATACAAATAATTTTGTATATTATACAATACTTACTTAATAGCCAAATTTGCGTACATGGCTGGTAATATATTTGAGCATCTGCATGAACTTAATAAAACAATGCAAGGTCAGAATGACAATATATTGACATGCTCTGATAAATTAGAAGGAATTAAGACAATGATCTCTACAAATGTACCAAAGGACCTACCAGACCACCATTGAAAACAAATAATTAATTTTGGATCCGTCTCAAAAACATTTAACTTTGCCACAAAAGAAATAAAATTTCATCATTAAATATACAATCGATACCGTTAATTTTACCTCAAACACCAATTGAAAAACGCTATTTTAGAGTATCACACTGTTTTTAAACTTAGTAATAGGTAGGGGGGCCCGCCAAAAATCCTGGCCTAGGGTGGCCCCTTCAGGATGTGGGGTCGATGTTTTGGTGTATAAATTGTTTTACGTGTGGTGTGCCATGGAATTCTGGGAATACCTTTGGTGTGCCGTGGGTGAGAAAAGGTTGCGGAGCACTGCCATAGACAATAAAACAATTAATAAAACATAAAGCTGCAATATGCACACAAACAATAATCGGTCGGATTTGCATATCACCCCAACTCGTTAACAATATACTTAAATAAACTTTATTGAAAATAAAATCAATATACAACTAGACCAGTGTTTCCCAACGTGGAAGTACGCCCCACCGGGGGGCAATTTTAATGTTTTGGGTCACTGCTATAGACAATAAGACAATTAATAAAACATAAGAGGGCTCGCACATCAGAACTCGCCGCATGCGTCTTACGATGAATTCGTTGATGTGACGTCATCGTAAACCAAGAAACAAACGTTATCAAATGGAGCTTCGCAGATAGGCCGATGCAACTCGACGCTGCGACGATCCTGCATGCAACATGTCGCATTCTGCTACAGCCTGCATGTTGTATCTAAAAAAAGTCGACTCCGCGCAAGCGCACAGCCCGCGGCCATCGGCCATTTCTGTCTCTATCTCTGTCTACACTGTCATTGCTCGCTCATCGCTGGTCACCGCGTTTGACGTTTGTTCATACAATCAACACAATAAAAATGGCAGACGAGAGACTCTCCGATGCGGCGAATGTCGATATCGCTAGGCAGATATGCGAGGTTTTATCAAGGAACAACGCCTGCCCATTCTCGGAAGCTTTGATTTATGGTGGTTAGGCACACGAGGCGAGTTGTGATGTGCGAGCCGGCTAAAGCTGCAATATGCACACGAACAATAATCGATTTGATTTGATTTGATTAAGATTTGCATATCACCCCAACTCGTTAACAATATACTTAAATAAACTTTATTGAAAATAAAATCAATATACAACTAGACCAGTGTTTCCCAAAGTGGGAAGTACGCCCCACCGGCGAGCTATTTTAATGTTTTGGGTGGCAATATGCAAATCATTAATATTTATCATTAATTATGACACTGATAGACCTAATCATAATCACAACAGATGAGGAGGGCGGGAGTCAATTTTCCAGTCAGTCAGAATCATCATCCTTCTTGTTGTAATCAACATCAAACATATCGGTATCATCGTCATCGTCTTTGGGGTCATGTTGAATTCTATAAATCATTTTGATAAATATCAGTAAAACAGGTATTTATTTTTTACTTGTATTGTCAGCATAGATGATATGTGTACATCATATAACTTAGATATTCATCAATGAACACTAATTGTTATTGAAATATAGTCTATTGTAAATTTAGATAGTGATATTACGGCATATCTGAATATGTCTCTATTGCTATTGTAGAAAATAATCTACAAATCATCTGCTGGAAAAATCATCAAGATGTGCTGCTCCGTTGTAATTATTTATGTAACATAACTAATTTAGGGACAACGTCGGCTCTACAATCTGGTATGGATCTTGGCTGCTTCACAAAGAGGTTTTGTAATATGATTTTTTTACGAGAAATGGATATTAGCCACTCGCTCAACGTATTATGTTCACGCTCTGGTTCCAAACACACTTTAATAAATAACATGCGAATTTTACCAGACTCGGGGCTCGAACCCGAGACCTTCAACTTACAGAGAGGATACATAACAAAAATTGTATACACCGGTAAACACTATTTTAAAATTATAATAAATTCTATAGAGAATTACGCTGTACTGAATATTATTTACTTTATGTGGGGTGGAACTTTATGAGATAACTGTAAAAAAACTTTTTTCTAATAATATTAGAATTTAAAAGACGAGATAGGATGAAATCTTATGAATGTCCCTTTCTTCCATAATTTGGTCTTTTGAGGATGAAACTTCTTCAAGCTTATATTATATAGCTTATGACTGATAGCTATGAACTCAAGAAAGTTGAAAATCATATATATTTGGGATCACACGTTACTCCTCGAGAAGTTAACATATTATATAAGAATTCAACTGACAGTAATTTGAGATGGAGACTCCTCTTGAAGAAAACTAAAATAAAGCTATACAAAACTCTTATCTATGGATTGGAATGCTGGGCCTTTCCAAAAAAAATGAGAGTGAACTGAATATCTTTGAAAGGAAGATATGACTATGTGTAGGTAGGGAAAAGAAAAGTACTTACTCTATTCTAATTATCTCTTGTTCTAGTTTTTGTAGCTCATGTTCTACTCTTAGAACCACCAATACCGTCTCATACATATTCTGAGCCTGCAGGTATAGTTGCTCAAGAACTAAAGCAATCTGATAAAATAAAAACATACATTCATGAGATGAGCTTTTTGATAGATATTAATATTATTATATTTTTATTGACCATGTCCGATCCTATTAAGATCGTATGGGCTTTTACGAGAAATGGATGTTAGCCACTTGCTCAACCTAATAGGTCCATATTTTTGACTCAAACACTAGTTGAAAAACAATGCGTTTTTGCCAGACCCAGGACTCGAACCTGGGACCCATGACATTATAAGCCGATGCTTAAGCCGCTCATGGGAGTACTATAATAAGTGTTAATGTGTTATTATTTCAAGCAAAACTTTTCAATTCAATGATTTTGGTGTCGTGAAATCCTAATTAGTATCTCACAAACTCAAAAACATTGAAAAACACTGCGTCTATGGCAATGATCTATCTATATTTAAAATTTCTGAAGAATGAGTCTCCCGTCACCATGGTTTCCCAAGCCATAGAACAAGAATCGACACCCTGGGTGGTTGCGAGGTGTCTTCTAGGGAGTTACCACTGATTTCTTTTTTACTGTGATGTAAAATTCAATATTAAAATTAATTGTTAATCTCTGTATATGACACTCGATTAACTTTGACTGAAAATAAAAGAATTCGGGTCAAAGTGGTTAAACAGTTTCAATTGAAAGTGTAATGAATAATATATACACAAATAAAAATAGTCAGATATAAAGTCTTCAAGCGACTAATAACAAGATACCGAATCTAATGTATGCTAATTTAAAGTGTAAATAGAATAAGAGAATGAAGGGAGAAAATGTGATGTTCAGTATCCACATGTATTTTTAAATTCTGTGATTTTTTTTTGCGGCAGGGGGTTGCATGCTATTTGACTGTTATAAAACGGGGTCGCGACTTGAGAAAGGCAGGAAGCCTGCGCTCTATCACATGCTAAGCAGCGATTTCCAAACTGGGAGGCGCGGAGTGTTGCAAAGGGAGGCGAGAAAATTGAACACAATTAATATAGCCATAGGTTGGCAGTTTGTAAATGCATAGTTTATAAAACGGCCGCTAGATAAAAAACAGTCCTATAAAAGGTTGTTTGCAAACCTGTCTGAAAATATGGAGACTAATTTTACAATGCCTCACTACAATACTATTGTGAAACGAGGTGGCTATCTCGTGGAAAAATGAAATAAAAGGGTCAAATCATAATGCTGAAATTTCACGCAAATTTGTTTAGGAACTTGTCTATTTGGTTGACATTTAAAAAAAATTGAGTGAATAAATCAATGCAAGGACCACTAATGCATTCGCTGATTTAAAAAGACTTTGGAAATGCTGAAACTCTGAAAATTGGAGCTTAGGAAATCAAAACTACAAAAAAATAAGTTCGCCATGTTTCCACTTTTAAATGATTTCTGCGCCAGATATATTGAAGCAAACAAAAATCTATTTACTGAGTTCTTGGTTAGTTTGCTAATGCACTTTTCACATTATTTTATTAATAGTAAAAAAAATCTGCTTTGTTTCAGGGCTATTAAACGTTTTAAATATGTGGTTGTGCGTTGCAATTTGACATGATACCTACATGATTGATATATTTAAATGATACCTCCCGTGTATAATTTAGGGACCACTACGTTAGAACACCACATTGCTCTTAACCTCAGCGATACATAGATGGGTCCGCCAAAGATCCTGGCCTGGGGGCCCGCTTCAGGATGTGGGGCCCATGATAGAATCCATTTGTCAATGAACGATGATGAATTTGGATTGACTACTATTGAAATTGATTGTGCAATAAACAAGCACATTCGTCACATGAAAAACAAATTAATTTAAAAATGAATATAATATAAGTATCTAGTAAAACCTTGTTAATTTTTATATATTATTTTTTTTTCATTATGTATTAGGTAAGTAGTACATTATTGACTATTTAAAAAGTTTCTTGAAATAAAAGGGGAGACATACCTCATTTTCAATTTCTACGGGGGTAGGATCATGAATAATCATGAAGCACCGATCGGTCCAGGCAAGCGGCTTAGATAATATTTGTGCAATCCAGTCCGTTTCAATTTCACCTGAAAACACATAAAACATTGATAAAACCCACTTTCGAGTATAGAAGCTGAAAAAAAGCGATTCACTTAATTCATTCTCATTAATGTAAAAGTGATTTATTTATCTTGTCACGTCTTTATCGTGTTTTTTTATCTTTTAAATAATCATATCGTCATCCCTACCAGTCTCAATCCACTGCCGGATGAAGGCATATGCTTACTGTCTCCACTCTACCCTGTTCTTAGTCTTTCATTGCCACACACTTCTACCCAACTTAATTATCTCATCGATCTAGCAGACTTATTAATCTTGGACAACCATTAGGTATTTTCATAATACTGGGGTACCACTCTATGATGACCAGCAATAAGTAATCTGTTTTTCGAACGGTGTGCCTTGCGCATCTTCAAAGTTTTTACACTTTTTATAATACTCAACATTTTTGTTTACTTCATTACCCATTATTTCTTTTACGACATTCAGTAATATTTTATTCAGATATCCGAATGGACTCCATCCCAATTTTGATCTCCAGACAATTTATTCAGAAATGCCTCCATCTATATACATCTGTGAAATAACAATGTATAATTAATAATTAAAATAACTAACCTGAATCCTCTTCCGAGTCCGAGTTTACGATGGATTGTGACATGGCAGTTTCTTCTTCAGGCCTATCATTCAATTCCTCCAAATTGTTGGCACTCTGCTCCTGTAAGCATTTTATTATATAATTTTTTTTTTTTTCCGACCATGTCCGATCCTAATAGAATCATATGGGCCTTCACAGAGTAGAGGTTTGTATTAACAGATTTTTGTTTTTTTACGAGAAATGGATGTCAGCCACTTGCTCAACCTATTAGATCCACACCCTGACTCACACACAAATTGAAAAACAATATGTGTACTTGCCAGACCCAGGATTTGAACCTGAGACCCACGGCGTGATAGTCCAACGCTTAAGCCGCGCGGCCACCGTGGGGGTTTTTATATATATATATATATATTTTAGTCCTCGAATTGATCTCCATCACGTTGTGGTGAGGAGTCTTGCGTGTTCCGAGGATTCGTAGGGCTATGCTGGCTGTAGTCTAACTATCGGAAGGGTCTCTCAAGCCAGACAGGTCTATGATGAGGAGCCAGACTAAGAAGGGTCCACTGGAGGAAGGCAGCAATTTCTTCAGTACTGACTAAGGGTGGTGATCAAGGGGATTGGAACAGCCTTAGAGCAGACACTTGAAGGCGATAATGAATACATTAGGAACGGCTTCTATATTGCGATGTGGTAGGCAACGGGAAACCACCACATTAAAATCCCACGAAAACCAAATGAAATGCAACAGCAAAATCGTAACAGTACGTCGGGCGATCCGGCTGACACCCGGCGCCATGTACGGTCCGGGCCGCGTGGTTTGAAATTGGTTACTGGGCACACGGGTGTGATTTATCAGGCAACGTGTGGGTAATCGGATACTGGTAAATCGGTCACGAAAATAGGTACATGGAACGTAAAGGGACTTGTACAACACCCCGGAAAGCTCGCAATCATCGATAAAGAGATGCAGAGATACAGCGTAAATATAATGGGTTTAAGCAAAACACATTGGAAAAGATTCGGACTCTTTGAGACCGAACTTGGCAACATGGTAAATTGTTCAGGACAAAACGAAAGTCGAAACGGAGTAGCCTTTATTGTACCACGAACTCTCCGAGATAGTCTCATTGAATACAATTCGATCAGTGACAGGATAATAACAATAAAGCTCAACGCCCAGCCATGTTTGCTGAACAGTATACAAATATATGCGCCTACAGCTGCATCAACAGACGAGGATAGCGAAGAAATTTTCAAGGAGCTAAGAAGCACAATCCAAGAAATACCGAAAAGAGAGATCACCGTTGTTCAAGACGATATGAACGCCAAAGTCGGTAATACCATGAACGACAATCATCTCAGAGAGTTTATCGGTAAATTTGGACGCAATTTGTAACGCAAGAGGGGAAGGTTTTTTACAATTCAGCATAAAGCAGGATCTTGCAATCATGACAATCATGAATACATGGTTCCAACATCACCGAGACTATATACATGGATATCACCTGGTGATCGCTATAGAAACCAGATTGATTTCATAACAATCAATAAAAGATGGCGGTCATCAGTGTATGTACAAACCTACCCAGGTGCAGACTGCAGGAGCGATCACCAACTTCTTGTTGCCAACATGAGACTAAAGTTGAAAGAGACTACTCGACCGTTTATATTTAATGATACTACGTCATCGCAATTTAGCGAGGAGGTGAATCGTAAAATGACATCACTCTAGGGAGACCCCAGCGACAATATCGAAACAACATGGAATAAGTTGAAGTAAGCCACCTTATGTGCGATGGACGAAGTCCAGAAACTCAATAACTGTAAGGAACATCCGAAACGTCGCAAGATCTGGATATCTGGGGAGGCCATACAAACAATAGCCGATCTTAGGAATAAGGGACTTAATTCAACTATAGAACATGCAAGGTACTCTGAACAAAATAGAGTTGTTCAGCGACTCTGTCGGCAGGACAAGAATCTTTTCCTCAGAAATAAATGTGAAGACATCGAAACCCATGCTGTCAGAGTAGAAACTCGCGATCTTTTCCAAAATTGAAAGAAATCACAGGAGAAGTTCTAAAATCGGCGAATCTTTTGCTTCAATCAGTAAGCACAATATGTTCAATTTTCAAAAACAAGATTATAATATTAAAGAATATGTTCAATATTCTGGAAATATTTCTTCAAGGATTGTTTTTAAATGGGTGATAGATGAAATCTTTGTCATCATGGATTGATGGTTCAAAAATGGATAAAAATTAATATTATAAGAGCAGAAAGTCATACAAAAACAAAAAAAAGAACTGTAGGTACATAATAATTATGGTAGTTTTCAGTTTTGTGTTTTAAAAAACCTTTTTATACCTTGTGTTCGTTCGGTTGCTCCATGTTAAAAAAATAAATAAATATCACTCAAACTAAATATTTTAAAAAAATCTGAAAATTACGATAAATTACGATAAATTCTGGGTAATAAATTCTATGGTACTTTTTTATATTAATATAACAGTTTTTGAAGTTTGAATGTTTGAGCTGACGAATTGTCTATAAATATCCCAACCTCTATGAACACAACTTTGAAATTGTTTTGAAGTTAATAAAAGCAGTGTTGCCAACTCAAATTTTTTAATTTCAGTAGAATGTGTAAAAAAAAATCAGTAGATTCGACGAAATATCAGTAAATTTCTGTTTTAGGAGAAATATTTCGCCGCGGGCCGCAGGTTCCCGATTTTTGAAAGACGACTCGTTTTTTTCCCGGATGGTGGGAATTTTGTGGAATGAAGAAAAAATATCAGTAGATTCAGTATATTGCCAAAAATAACAAAAAATATCAGTAGATCTACTGAAATTTCTGTAGACATGGCAACACTGGAAAAAAGACAGAAAGATTGTGCTGCCAGCCAATAAAATAAAAACAGAGCATAAAATAATAAATCATCCGATATGATTAAGTATCATGAAAAAATTTATCTATGAAAGATGGATGTTTTCGTATAATTTAATTAAATTTATTAATGTATTTATTACAGTAAACACATATTTAACATAATACTTGTATCATAGTAAGTCACACAAAGGATAGTATTGTACCAACGCTTCTTACAACCTTTTTATTTTAAAACGCTGTTTTTTATGTTAAACAGGTTTCTAACAATCTATTTTGGAAGTAAGAAAATATGAAGGTGTAAAAAATATATTTAGTAGGTACCTAGGTATCTAGTTTCATAAAAATATTAGGTACATACCTATTCTTGTTTTTATAAAACTATTAAATACTACAAAACATAGGTACCTAGGTTAGTTTAAAATTAATTAGACAGTTAATTATAGTACTATATACAAGTCAAAATAAACGTATTTTGAAAACATAATTTTAAGGGGAATATATATTCGCACAATTGAATAGACTCTTTTCACAAAGCGCAGACAACATTTAAAAAAATGTTCGTCACATCGGAAATGGATGATATTCACAAATCAACTACGACTCTCAAATGATCGATTTGCACTAAGAAAGTAGTCTTCACGTATCAATATACTATTGTAACCAATTAATCGTAAAAGAATACAAACACTTCTAAGAAAATTAGGTTTAATGATTTTAAACAATATTTTGGCAAAACATAAGTATGTATTAGGTACCTACTTTCAGATTCAAAGTATTATAAGTACCTATTTAAAAAGTGACGTTAATTAAAACTTAGGTGATTGTGCCGCAGATGCCGTCATGAGCTTTTATGATTTTTTTTTACGAAAACAGTTTATTCCACGTAGACAATTATTATAATAAATACCTTTTTCTGTCGGCGCAAAGGTTTTTCGATCCAATAATTGTTAATTTAAAATTTGAAATGCTAATAGATTTTGATGCATCATTATCACAAACTAAAATTATATTAGGTAATATTAGGTTGAGGTAGGTTAGGTTGGGTTAGGTTAGGTTAGGTTCCCCCCTGCGTCTGTCACCTTGTCGTGGTAGGGGGGCTCCCGCTGCCTCGGCAGCTTACTAAGAACAGACAACGTCTTTAACCCAAGATATAGTGTAAGGCATCGTGCTGATGGATGAGTGGCCTGTAGACGCAAAATAACAGGTTGCAAACGATCCCTCAGAGGTACCTGCCAACCCCTCTGAGTATTCTGGCTTATCCGGCTATGCGGGGCTCTGGTCGGATGGACTTCTCTTCCCTTGCCACTCGTGGGATCAACTATGGACACTTATCAAACAAAAACAAATACAACGAAGATGTGGGAGACGGTGGACTTGCTGAAGGCAAAGGTCACGTCCTTGATGGCGTACATCAAGGAAAAAACCAACGTCCACGCCCCGATAAAGGAGGGACTAGCGGTGATCACCAATGCGGTATTGATATTGGCTGACCTCCGCAAGCATGACACGGGCACCTGCCAAGACGTGGCTGAGACTGGGTTGAAGCTAAAAACCAAGGCTACCCAGACTTCATCACTCACGGAAGCTGGGTCTCCAAAAGAAGAGGAAAAGTGGCGCAAGGTCACTTCCAAGAGAACGGCCAAAGCAGAAAAGGCCAAGGAGGGGAAAAAAGAATCCATACCAAAGAGGAAATCACCAAATGGCCCAAAAGGAAAAGAAGACTCTAAAAAAAAGAACGGAAAAGAAGAAAAGTCCCAGAAAGGGAAAGAAGAAAATCCAAGAAAAGAGAAGACAAGACAACTTCCTGGACCCAGAAACGACGCAATTGAAGTCAAAGCTGAGGGCAACGCATCCTACGCGGAGACTCTCAGGCGCATCAGGAAGAACGTCGTTCTCCCGAATCTCGAGGTAGCAGGAATTCGACAAACCAGGAGTGGAGACTTGCTCCTGCAAATGAAAAGAGGCACAAGCCAAACTGAAGAGCTCGCAAACGCGATCACCAAGGCGCTGGGAGAAGGAGCTCAGGTGAGAAAGCTTACCCCCAGCGTCACTGTCGAAATTCGTGATATCGACGGAGCAACTGATACCATCGAGCTGATGGAAGCTTTGACGGCTGCGTCCCCCCAAATGGCAAAGGATGCAAAAGTCATCTCTCTTAGGCCTGCCTTTAGTGGCACCCAGTTGGCGGTCGTCAGACTACCTAGAGATGCGTCCGCAGACCTTATCAAGGGAGGGAAAATACGGATCGGCTGGGTGAACTGCCGACTAAGACCTCGGGCTCACCTCCCAAGGTGTTTCAAATGTCATGGATTTGGGCACCTTGCAGCGGATTGTACAAGCCCTGAAGACAGAAGCAAGGAGTGCAATCGCTGCGGGACGGAAGGCCACAAAGCCGCCGCCTGCACAAACAAGCCCAAATGCAGGACATGCGCCAACCTCAAAAAGAGCTGCGATCACCAGACAGGGAGCAGAAACTGCGCAGCCCTCAGAGCTGCATTGGAGGACAAGAAAAAGAAAAAATGATCCGAGTCCTCCAAATTAACCTGAATGGTTGCCAGGCTGCCCAGGACCTGATGGTGCAGATAGCTGAGGAGCGGCGAGCAGACCTCGTGATAATTTCTGAGCAGCATCGCAATGCCCCAAACCGGTGGTACTCATGCTCAGGTTCGAGGTCTGCAATCTACGTGCCGACTACTCACTTACGCATCACAGGCGTCGGTTGTGATAACGGAGGCGGCTGGACATGGGTAGAGATCGAAAAGCTTAGACTTTACAGCTGCTATTTCTCTCCCAATTCTCCCATAGACGCCTTCGCAAATGACCTCAGACGCCTCGAAGATGACGTGAAAACGTCAATCCTACCTGTAATCCTTGCCGGAGACTTCAATGCAAAAGCTCCAGAATGGGGCTCATCGACAACAGACAGAAGAGGAGTCTTGCTCTCTGAGATGGTGTCTCACTTGAATTTAAATGCGGCTAACATTGGTAGTCGTCACACCTTCGTCCGAGGCAGTAACGGTTCGGTCATTGATGCCACGTTTGCGGACGAATCAGTCGTGGGGGGAATCAGAAATTGGCAAGTCCTCGACGCATACTCCCACAGCGATCACCGCTATATCAGTTTTGATCTAGAAGCGTGCTTCACCAGACTCCAACCGAATCTCGCAAATACCGGTTGGGGGGTCCGAAAGCTCGGCCTGACGGCACTTGATGAGGCCGTTGCTGAAAGAAGGAGTGCGGTGCTAAGCAAATCACAGAGTGCTAGTGCTGAGGAAATTACCAGCGCTCTGAATGACCTTCTGCAACACAGTTGTGACGCTTCAATGCCCAGACGTAGCAGCCAAAACCAGCGACGGCCAGTCTACTGGTGGAACGAAGACATTGCTGAGCTCCGCCGCGAATGCCTTTCCTCCAGACGCCGGGCTCAACGGAGACCTAGCAACGACGACCTCCAACGGAATCACCAAGACCACAGGAAGGCGCTACGGAGAGCCATCAAAGAGAGCAAGGCAAGATGCTGGGCCGAGGTGTGCAGTTCAGTCAATGAAGATCCCTGGGGCATGCCCTACAAAATTGTAAGAAAGAGGCTCCGGACTGCAGTCGTAGATCCCTACCTCTAGGGTCCGGGCAATTTGGAGTCGGTAATAAGCACCCTTTTTCCACAGCACCAGCTCAGAGAAAGTTCCTGTGCTGCGATGGACGAGGTGATCAGCCCATTCTCCGAAGCAGAACTGCTTATAGCTGCCAAGCGCATAAAAACCGCAAAGGCACCAGGACCAGACTGCATTCCAAACGCGGTTATCAAACGAATCGCATTGACTGACCCTGAGCTGCTGCTGGCGGTTTTTAACACATGTCTGCGGGAAGGAACTTTCGCTTCGCCCTGGAAGAGGCAAAAACTAGTTCTCATACCAAAGGGCAAAGGGACGCCACCTGGCCCATCTTCGTACCGACCACTCTGCATGCTCGATGGAGCCGGAAAGCTGCTAGAAAGACTAATCCTTCAGCGACTCCAGGTGTCATTGGAGGATGAAGACAAAGGACTGTCACACAACCAGCACGGTTTCCGTCCTCGTCGATCTACCATCGATGCAATAGCGAAGGTAGTAGCGACGATCCGACTTGCCTGGCAAGGAAGTGTCAAGGCAAGTAAGCACGTCGTGTTGATTGCACTGGACGTCAAGAACGCATTCAACACGGCAAATTGGGAACAAACCCTCAACGCGCTTGTCGAAATCGGCGCACCAGTGCACATCGTCAGGCTCGTCGAGAGCTACTTCACGGAGCGAGTACTCGAGTACGAGTGCACGGGCAAGAAGTGCCAACGTAACGTTTCGGCGGGTGTTCCACAGGGCTCAGTCCTTGGGCCAGCTCTGTGGAATGTGATGTACGATGGCCTTCTTAAAATCCCCTTGCCCGAAGAAGCGACTCTGGTTGCCTTCGCCGATGACGTGGCCGTCCTCGTCACAGCTAAAACAACCCAGCTACTACGCTTTGCTGCAGAGGAGACTATAAGAAAAGTCAGAAGATGGCTTGACAGCAGAGGGCTCGAACTCGCTGTCCATAAAACAGAAGCCGTCTTTTTCACAAGGCGCAGAAAGCTGGCGCCGCCAAAACTTGAGGTCGACGGCTTCGAGGTGCCGTTCTCCAGATCATTACGGTACCTCGGAGTGCAGATCGACGACAAGCTGCGATTTGCAGAGCACGCAGAAAAGGCGGCGTCCAAGGCAACGAGAATTGCAGAAGACCTTGCCAGGCTGATGCCCAACATCGGTGGACCAAAATAAAAGAGACGGAAACTCTACTCCGAAGTGGTCCACTCCGTCCTCCTATACGGCGCCCCAATATGGGCCGATTCCACGAAAATAGAGAGCACGAGGCTCACTCTGGCAAGGGTGCAAAGAAGAAGTGCACTCAGAGTCGCTTCGGCATACCGCACGGTGTCGGAGGACGCGATCCTCGTGTTGACTGCCACCCCGCCCATAGACCTGCTTGCCAAAGAAAGGCAAGCAGTGTACAACGGTCAAAAAAAAGTCGACGCTAAGGAGCTGACCATGCAAAAATGGAAAGAAAGGTGGGATGCCTCAACAAAGGGCAGGTGGACACATCAGCTCGTCGGAAACCTAAACGCGTGGTGCGAAAGGAAACACGGCGAGCTGAACTACCACCTGACCCAAATGCTCACTGGTCATGGATGCTTCTCCAACTACCTTCACAGGATAGGGAAAGAAGTGACCCGCGAATGCCATCACTGTGGAGGCCATGACGATAACCCTGCGCACACGCTGTTTGACTGCCCAGCTTGGGAGGAAGCCAGAAACACCCTGAAAGGGATTGTCAGCGAGGAAGCAATGTCGCTGACGAACATGGTTTCCTCAATGCTGGAAAGCACAGCTGCATGGTCAGCATGGGCAGAATTCGCATCGTGCGTCCTCAAGACCAAAGAAGAAGACGAAAGATCTCGGCGAGGAGAACAGGTAGAAGTGGCCTAACAAAAGGCAAGGACATAGCTGCCTCCCTGAAGTAATGCATAAAAGCGGATTCCGGGGGGGCAGCTGAGAAGAGGAGGGGGGTTTTAGTGGGTAAGAATCCCACACTACCATCAGTCAGTCGCCGCTGACTGCTGGTGGTGTCTTAAGAAGATTTCCCCCCGCCGAAAAAAAAAAAAAAAGAAAAAAAAAAAAAAGGTTAGGTTAGGTTGATTTAGGTTAGGTTAGGTCAGGTTAGGTTAGGTTAATTAGATTAGGTTAGGTTACGTTAGATTAGGTTAGATTAGGTTAGGTTAGGTTAGGTTTAGTTCAAAAAAGATACTTATACAATCTCATGATGGCATCTGCGCCACATTTACCAAAATTTATATCGATGAACCGAAAAAGATATACCTAGGTGGTGTTATTTGGTTGTAGATTTACATCAAATAATATATGAATGATAGCAGCACGAATATATACATATTTACATTACTGCGTTAAACATTAATTATATTGACACCTAAGCATCATTTTTGCGATTGCCTTCGAATAAATTGTATTGCTGCCACAATTATTAGTTTGACATTTGTGAATTTCTACCTTTTCTTTGTGCGATATATCATTTATCTGTGAAATCAATTTTACAAATGTGTGCAGTTGTCAAAATTGAGTGAATTTATATTTACAATGAGTGATTTATGATTTTTGTTTTGTGAAACAAACTATTTTATGTGATTTCATCTATTTAAGGTAAATGTACCAGTAGTTGACCATATACCAGTAGTTGACCTTTTTTCAATAAAATGCCCAAAATAAGAAACGTAGACACGGGATTGCTCTAAATTGTAAAGTTGAGACAAGTGAAGCCATCTGTGGTCAGATTGAGGAACTAACACATCACCATATATCATAGGAGAGTCATAGCAGCTATTTGAAAACAACACATCACGCCGTAAGCATTTTATTTTTAATTTCTAAAGTAAATTGTTAAGGATATCAGTGGATGTAAGCATAATTATTATGGCAATTTAATGTTTTTGACTTAATAATATCAAGTTAATGCATTACGGGCAGTCATAATATTGAAGTATCGATATCATTTGTAAATTTTAAGTTATAGCAAGCAAGTTTGTGGGGGGGGGGGGGTCAACTACTCAAACTTTTTTTAATACTTTTCAGTAGTTGACCAGGGTGGGCAACTACTAGATAAATTAAATAAAATTATTTCACTTAGTTTTGAACAATTTTTACATTCATAAGAATGGAACGATGATTATTTATTAATTAAAAGTGTCTAGGGTGGTTCTGTCCAGTAGATGACCTATGCGTCGACTTTTTTTTTTTTGGTTTGTGTATTTTTTCTTCGGAAAACAAAAATTTCTTGAATTATAGCCCTGAATATATAGCAACTGAATGAAGCAGGCCAACAATAGCCGACAACTTACGAGAAATAGCGACGCGATAAAAAAAATGCAGGGCATCACGGAGGATATACTTTGGTCATTATAACGTACCCATATAATTAATAATGTTAACGTTAGTTTTGCCGCAAATTGTTTATCAGCCTACCTCACCATACTTTTTTATATAACCTGCCTGCTTCACCATACTTTCATATAACCTGCCGCCCCTAGGGGAGCAGGGTCTTAGCCAAAAAAGGAATAGAGACAGTGTACCAGCAGGTAAATGCCGACGATAAAGAATGCATAACCATCATAGTAACAGGGAGTGTCGGTGGGGCTGTCACACCAACGACAGTCCTCTACAAGTACAAAAGAATTCCTCAAGAAATTTCCGAAAATGTGGACTTTGTCCATGGAGCCCTTAAGCTGTAACAGTACCAGGAGAATCGTAAAGTGTGCCTTCAATGGTTACATCAGAGGAACCCAAGCGGTATTTAGAGAGTTCCTGAGTAAAAACATTGATGAGGAAAATCTTGAATCATTCCGCAAAAACAACGATCCTGATAAAGATGATAAGTCACTGTTCGCACTGTGACGAAAAGTAAAAAATGAGTTGGAAAATATCACTCCATCTGACCCGGTCAGACTCATCGATGAGGCATTGCAAGAAGAGGAATCCGATGATATGATGTGTTTGGCCGCCTGGAATACTATAATTATTATGATGTTTCATCTCCAATCGCTAGGGCACCTGTGGCTGGTCTAACGACTTGTGATGGTGATTCGTCTCTAATCACCAGTGCACCTAAGGCTGGTATAAGGATTTGTAATGATACTTCGTCTCCAATCGCCAGTGAACCCGTGGCTGGTCCATCAAATATTCGTAGTCAATTCAAGAGACATTTTTTCTTCCCCGGTGAAGGGGAAGAAAAATTCAAGAAGAAAGCAAAAAAGGGAAAAATCCCCACCCCACTTGCCAGGAGTATTTCTAAACAAAAAGAGGAAGAAAAAAGAAATGGAACGTTTGAAAAAAGAACGAGCTGCAGAGAGGTAAAGAAAGAAAGAACTAAATGAGCAAGCAAAGGAAGAAAAAAATGGGGGAATTGAAAGCAGTCAAGAAGAAAATGCGTTTTTCTTCTGAGTCTTCTAACCCAAGTGTTGACATTTCAGACTCAGCGGAGAGTGAATGGCATAAGTCTAGTGATGAAAGCTTTAAGCCTAAAACTCGATGGCTGCCCGTTATGAAAGTCATTAATGAACATTATATTATAATATTTCCCGGGGAAAATCGTCCATATTTCTTAAGTAAAAACTACTATTTCATCGATGCAAAAGTGCGGGAGACTATGGAAATGGCCAGAGCGACCCGATGTACTTAGCCATGAATGGAAGGCGGTAGTATCCCACATAAATGACCCGACACAAGTAAGCAAAACTCGTAATGTTTATTTAGTTCCGGAATTCGACTTTATTTGGAATATCTAAGGATTTTTATGTTAAGTTTTATTTTGGTAAGTACTGAGCCTATGCGTTACTATGCAGTATGTATGTACTTAGTTGCTAAAATAAATATATTTTTGTATTTTTAGTTTGAAGTAACTAATTTTGCGCCTTTTGTTACCCGAACATAGCTCATGAAAGCTGTCAAACAAAATCCTCTCCTATGTAACTTGTTACTGAACCGGCCACTGCTACCAAGTTGATTCAAGTAGCTATGGGCTAGAGTGGTCTGACAGGAAGCCCTGAGGCAACTCTGATGACAGATTTGCCATAAAGCCTTCTGATTAGACATGGTCAACTACTGAAAAATATAGTGGTCAACTATTGGAACCCCTGATTAGACATGGTCAACTACTGAAACATATAGTGGTCAACTACTGGAACTTTCAATTTTTTGGATGGTCAACTACTGGAACAAAAACATGGTCTTGAAAAATTGAACACAATTTTTTTGTAACAGACCCTTTCTTAATTTTTGTCTTGTCATATTAATTAAGACATTTGATCCATTATGAGTAGACTTGCTTTGCCAACATTCGGTATAATGCTAAACGTTAATCGTTATTTTTGTTGAATTTTTTTCTTAAATGGTCAACTACTGGTACGTATACCTTATTTGTGAAATTATTTAATATATGTGAAAACTACTTTCCAAAAGTTATTTTTTTTTGTGAATTTTGATTATTGCATTGTGCGATTAATTCCCACCCTAATTTTAATGGTTAAAAACTATAATGGCTAAACAAAAAGATGCCGCGACCAAAGAGATTAGACGGTCATATTATTATCTATGGTGCTTAGCGGCCATTGTGTAAACATAAACATGACAATATAAACGTCACTCTTTTTGAGGGATGGTGGGGGCATAGTGATAGAAAAAAATCCTTAGAATATTATTGTGAATTTGTTTCACCGTCATCTCAGACTTCGAAGCCCACAATTGTGTATAAATTTCCAACCTCCAGCGAAAATAATGATCTCTTGGAAAGTGCGGTTAAGTGTATCTTTCCTTTCGAATTTGAAAGGCAAGTTAATACTTTTATCGTGGATTATCTTATTTAATGTTTGGAAGTAAATTATTTATCACTAGAATTCACTGCCATGTCTCAGCCATACAGGAGCACAGGTAGCACGCATGCGTTAAACAAACGACATTTGGTCCTCACAGAATACAGCCTTGACCTCCATGCGACTCCAAGTTGGTTGAATGTAGCCCGCCATACCCATGCGGATACCCACTAGAAATACCACCGTCGAGTCTCGGCTTTTGAGCTTTGAGAATCGATTTCTCCGCCGAATCTTAGGGGTACATTGGTACGACCGCATTACAAACATCCGAGTTCGTGAGCACACACAGCAGCCTTCGGTGATTGAGGTTATCACGAAGAAATTCTTTACGTGGCTGGGACACGTATTCCGGATGCCGCCAAAGAGTGCGACACTTCGTACTCTTGTGGCAGAGCCTCAAGGGTTCCGTCGCCGTGGCCGGGACACCCTCACCCTGCAGCGGTGCTACAGGAACGACCTACGTGCTGCAGGTCTGACATGGCGGGAGGCGTAAGAGTTGGCGATAGACCGAGGGAAGTGGCGTGAACTTGTGCTTGCCCTATTCCCCAATATTGGGTTGTGACAGGGTGGAAGAAGAAGAGAAAAAGTATTCACTAGAAGACACTGATAGTGACCCTCAAGAATATTTTCCGCATAAGGCAATAAACAACCACTCTTAAATAATGTTTAAGAGCAATTTATCTGCAGTTGGTAGAATAAATGTGCCACGGAAGTTTGCGCTATTAAGTTTGTCTCCTTTCTTGAAGATCCATCTGTTATCCACTCCGTGGAGGCCCATATTATGATCCTCTAGGGATCGAACATTGTGAAGTAGTAGTAATAAATAATGATAAGATAATGTATTTAAGTGTACTGTAACTGTGAGGCGTATGAATGTAAACACTGCTTTAAGTGTGTCGAGTGGGTACTACTTAATTGAATTTTTTTTTCCGTTTCAGACCGCGGTCACCATATAAGAAGCCCGTCGTATCCAGGTTCCCCATTATCTATTGCTAGTTAATTCTGGCAGCACATCAGAATGGGTAGTCATCAATATTGATGGAATGTCGATGCAGAAATTTGATTATCACCGGATGGAAGGGCTGACTGACACATTACTTAAACTTATTATTGTTTGATATTGCCATTTTCGGTACACAAAAGAATGTGTAGTTATTGTTGTTTATTTGTATTTAAAAAATGTTTCTCATTATTTTGAAAATTACTAATTATATTAGATTTATCTAGCTAAATCCTGTGTATTTATTATAGTTTTTTTCTAATGTCATTCTTACATTTTCCCAGAAAGTTTTGCGGGAGTTTTGATACTTTACATTTTATGTATTCTGGGGTGTCCGATTATAGTATGGAAGGTAGAGGTAGAGATAGAATCATTGACCTCCTTCATGGGTTCCCAACGAGGAACATTTTTGTTAGATCTACTCTTGTTTTTCCAGTATACACTGGACATTATCAACCCGGTTGGACGAAGTTGGTGAGTTTTGAATTCTGAAAGTACTTCACAAATACCTACCTTCATATTCATTTGTCTGACTTTGATATAAAGATTACCTTTTGGAAATTATTGATTTTTCCCGTAAATACTCTATTTAAATAATCTATTTATATAATTTTGAAGCCTTATTATCCTTTATATTTATTTTAAATATTTCATGACTGCATAAAGAATTTTTATTACATAAAATAATATTCTTTTAAACCTCTCGCTCTAATGTTTTAGAATATAGTCATATTTCGGTACATGAATGTGCAGTGGTGTTAAGATTTTTTACATTTATTAATTTTTAAACGCATTTATAAAACCATTAGTATAATTTATGACGAGATAATTTTAGTAAAATATTTACGATAAAAAATTATATTGATAATCTCTGTGATCCCAAATTTGATAAGAATTAGGCATTTTATTATTCAAAAAATGGGCAAGATTAACACATTTGAAGATGATTCTAAAGATACTTATTATAAGTTTTGTCTTTGACCATTCAAGTGTGATAAACATCTTACGAATAATGATTGCTTTATAATAATTATTGACCTAAGAATAAGGTAGTGTTTTTTTGAAATACGCCATTTCTTTTGGCATTCCCCAGTGGTTAAGCTACAACATACGGCCGTAGCCACAAATTGACAAACTATAATTGAAGTAGGGAGTAAAATGATATTGACGCGCGTGTTTGAACGTTTAAGGAATGTCCAGGATCATGGTTTGAAAATACAATAAAAACTCAATTTTGACCTACGCTGAGCATGTCCGCCCTTATGAAGAAAGTGTAAACTGTGTTCCTCCCATAAACTTCGAAAAGAAACTTTACATGTCCAAAGAGTGTAAAGTACCTCTACATCTACATATTGGTAATTGCTTTTCTTCGTATCATTTAAAAAAAAGTGTATTAGTTGTTAGTTCATTTTACATTCATAGTTTTATAAACTATTTCAAATAATTTCAGTTTTTGTGTTTAATTTGTTTTAAATCTACTCGTACACTATATTATTATGTGACAATAATTATTTCGTGCCTAGCCAGTTATCTAAAGGATCCATAAGGTTGAGTGTAGATTCAAATATTTTTGTAGAATGTAGATGTTTGTTTTACAATTTATTGCTCATAGATTTTGTTATATGATTTTTTTACGCACGCCTCTGCACTGTTATTGGATTGTCTTGATACCTACAAAAATACCAAAATGTAATAAGCTGTGGGAATGTATATGGGTGCATTTTATTTAATTGAATTTACTCGAAAATATGCACGCCACTGCACTGCTATCGGCTAGGCCTCAGCGGACATAAAACTAATGAATTAGTAATAAGTTTTCATTCGGGAATGAATAAGCATTTATTTTTAAACACTTTTACAAAGAATTTTTATTACATAAAATAATATTCTTTTAAACCTCTCGCTCTAATGTTTTAGAATATAGTCATATTTCAGTACATAAATGTGCAGTGGTGTTAAGATTTTTTACATTTATTAATTTTTAAACGCATTTATAAAACCATTAGTATAATTTATGACGAGATAATTTTAGTAAAATATTTACGATAAAAAATTATATTGATAATCTCTGTGATCCCAAATTTGACAAGAATTAGGCATTTTATTATTCAAAAAATGGGCAGGATTAATACATTTGAAGATAATTCTAAAGATACTAATTATAAGCTATGTCTTTGACCATTCAAGTGTGATAAACATCCTACGAATAATGATTGCTTTATAATAATTATTGACCTAAGAATAAGGTAGTGTTTTTTTGAAATACACTATTTCTTTTGGCATTCCCCAGTGGTTAAGCTATAACATACGGCCGTAGCCATAAATTGACAAACTATAATTGAAGTAGGGAGTAAAATGATGTTAACGCGCGTGTTTGAACATGTACCTAACCGAAATTTTTTTTATTTTTTTTTAAACGGTATATAAATATAACGGATAATAAGGCTTCAAAATTATATTAATAGATTATCTACAACGTTTAAGGTATGTCCAGGATCATGCTTTGAAAATAGAAAAAAAGCTCCATTTTGAACCACGCTGAGCACGTCCGCCCTTAAACAAATGCATTAAAGATTTGATATACACATCCTCAAATATTTCAAAAGAATTGTTGCCTCTAAACAACGCATAACCCATCTCTGGCAGTAGTCTTTAGTATATCTTTGCAAATATTTTCAGCATGTCAGATACATGAGTAAAGTTATCCTAATACTTTGAATTTAAATGAACACTTCGCTGTTACTGTAGGTAATGTTAACACTATAAAGTCCGCGAATTTTCGCGAAGTACCTACACCAATATCCGGTATTTTTTAATGAAAATCAACAAATTTCGTTTGCGAAGTTAAAAATGATATAACTTTTGAACCTATTGATATACCTATTTCAATAAAATTTACAGAAAATACTTAAAATATATCAATGCATCAAATTGTGTCATTTATTCAACACTTGTTAACCTCTGGCTCGCGTTCCATAAAGGTAAAGTATATAATTTGTAAATTTTCGTAAATTATTTATTATATGTTATTAGATTAGTTCAATTTGTTAAATATAATGTAAAGGAAACAGCCTATTGATATAAAGCAATCTCAATATATTATTTTTTAATTAAAAAATATAATAAAATATTCAAATACAAAATGTTTTACACCGCTATAGAATACGTATCAATCCATTTTTAGTACTAGCTACTCACATCTTTGATTATCAAATAAAATAACAAAGACTTCCCACAAACTGTGAAGTGTTTAAAAATAAATGCTTATTCATTCCCGAATGAAAACTTATTACTAATTCATTAGTTTTATGTCCGCTGAGGCCTAGCCGATAGCAGTGCAGTGGCGTGCATATTTTCGAGTAAATTCAATTAAATAAAATGCACCCATATACATTCCCACAGCTTATTACATTTTGGTATTTTTGTAGGTATCAAGACAATCCAATAACAGTGCAGAGGCGTGCGTAAAAAAATCATATAACAAAATCTATGAGCAATAAATTGTAAAACAAACATCTACATTCTACAAAAATATTTGAATCTACACTCAACCTTATGGATCCTTTAGATAACTGGCTAGGCACGAAATAATTATTGTCACATAATAATATAGTGTACGAGTAGATTTAAAACAAATTAAACACAAAAACTGAAATTATTTGAAATAGTTTATAAAACTATGAATGTAAAATGAACTAACAACTAATACACTTTTTTTTAAATGATACGAAGAAAAGCAATTACCAATATGTAGATGTAGAGGTACTTTACACTCTTTGGACATGTAAAGTTTCTTTTCGAAGTTTATGGGAGGAACACAGTTTACACTTTCTTCATAAGGGCGGACATGCTCAGCGTAGGTCAAAATTGAGTTTTTATTGTATTTTCAAACCATGATCCTGGACATTCCTTAAACGTTCAAACACGCGCGTCAATATCATTTTACTCCCTACTTCAATTATAGTTTGTCAATTTGTGGCTACGGCCGTATGTTGTAGCTTAACCACTGGGGAATGCCAAAAGAAATGGCGTATTTCAAAAAAACACTACCTTATTCTTAGGTCAATAATTATTATAAAGCAATCATTATTCGTAAGATGTTTATCACACTTGAATGGTCAAAGACAAAACTTATAATAAGTATCTTTAGAATCATCTTCAAATGTGTTAATCTTGCCCATTTTTTGAATAATAAAATGCCTAATTCTTATCAAATTTGGGATCACAGAGATTATCAATATAATTTTTTATCGTAAATATTTTACTAAAATTATCTCGTCATAAATTATACTAATGGTTTTATAAATGCGTTTAAAAATTAATAAATGTAAAAAATCTTAACACCACTGCACATTCATGTACCGAAATATGACTATATTCTAAAACATTAGAGCGAGAGGTTTAAAAGAATATTATTTTATGTAATAAAAATTCTTTATGCAGTCATGAAATGTTTAAAATAAATATAAAGCATAATAAGGCTTCAAAATTATATAAATAGATTATCTACAACGTTTAAGGAATGTCCAGGATCATGGTTTGAAAATGCTATAAAAGCTCCATTTTGACCTACGCCGAACATGTCCCCCCTTAAACGTTTATTAGTCGCGGAAATCCTAATTATTTGATGTTGTTTTATACTGCCAGAGTCTTTGTAATGAAGTAGGTTCTATGGGTTGAATGTGTATCAAAAGATGTAGAAGGTGCATGCGTTTCCGCAACATCACTTGATTCAGATGTCTGTATATCCTCGATCCAAACTAATAAAATTTCATTTTTCATTATTAGTGAAATGTAAATAACGCAATATTTTAAAAACCGATTACATGGCATAGTTTTCGAAAATATGGGAGTCTATAAGTGGATTTGTTGACCAATAAGACTGTAGAGTCGCTTTTTTGACAATGCCCATTATTATCACCAACCCGAACCACTTTTTTAACTCCGACATGGTTATGTCCACTCATTTTTTAGATTTAGCTTCAGGACTTAAATTATCAGTGTCAAATGTCACTCCTGACAATCCTTGAAATGGCTTGTTGTCTCTCGGCGGATCATCATCGTTCCAATCAAGTGTCATGTCGGCCTCAGTTTCTGAATCCTCAGAATCACTCCCGAAATATGTTGTACATGGGGGTGTTTTCTAAGGAGCAAATAAGTCTGTTTCAATATCACTAAAATCTCCGATATCTTCAGTCACTGGGAATATCTGACATGCAATCCGCATAGTTTTCCTCTAAAAACGATTGGTCCTCCGTTTTAAAAGTTTTTTTGGAGATAAAACTAATAAAAAATATATATCCTAGCTAAAATATACTTAAGATTAATTATTTTTTCAATAAAATTAGTGCAATAAATATAAATAATAATAGCTATTATTTATGCAGTTACACAAGCAATAATCTCCCGAAAAAAGCGAACGAAAATGACAACGCGATACAAGTTCACATTTATAACTGTTCTCATTTTCAAGATAAAATTTCTATCATGGATGATGAAGCATGGTGGACGTATGGGTAGTAAACCATTAAAGATAAAATATCAAATAGCACGCAATTTCATGGCCAAAAATCGCGTTCATTTAAAAAAAAAAAAGAATGCAGGTTCATAAATGGTTGACTACCACTGAAAAGGGTCGACAATTAAATTTCGAAGTTGAAGTGACGACACTGACTGGAATATAATATTGAGTGTTTATTACTTTTTTTGTTTATGTCTCGTGATTCACTTGCCTAGAAATGCGCTTGTAACTAATTAAAATATGGTATAGGTACAAAAAAATACTGAATGGTGTTACGTCCGCCATCTCTGTAAAATCCCTGAAATATTTTTTTTCCTTTGTGATTTTACTTCTTGCACATGTCATTCAACCATCTGTCGATAGATCTAGCAAGCAAATATTAAATTTCATATTTTTTTCACAGTAAAGACATGCTTAAGTAACAACGCCACGCCAGTCCGTAAAAGACGCCAATGTGGTGGTCGCGGACCGCAAAGTGTTAACATACATAATTTAAACGCTTTTACGGTATTATTATATATTCTCATCCTTCATCCATTGTTGCCATGAAATTTCCTCTCCAAAGTTTTATTCTCAATAGGCACTTTCATTACACTTACGTTTGAAATCTACTTCAGAATACATTATTGTTTAAAAGTATGTTATGTTAAAATTTTCTTTACTCGCATCAAAAAGTTTATGCAAATTCTCCCGGAGCTCCTGACACTACTCGTAAAGCTCCAAGGTTCTGCGGATCTGGTTTGAATCACTGCACGATATGGGAATGAATTATTTTTAATGTTTTGCGATATAATGGTGCTCAGAATGGCCAAGTGACTACGCGTCAGGCTTATAATGTCGTGGGTCTCAGGTTCAAATCGCGGGTCTGGCAAAAATTCACGTTGTTTTTCAAAATGTGTTTGGACCCAACAGGTTGAGCAAAAGACTAATATTCATTTCTCATGAAAACAAAAATCCGTTAAGAAACGTCTCCGTGAGGCGGCCCAGATCTACATAGGAGCACATGTAGAACCAATATAAAAATATATATATTGGTGAAAACATGCCACACTGTCAGTGTTACCAACTTTTTCTATGCTAATTATAGTAGAAAGGTGTAAAAAATATAGTATTTCAGAAATTATTTTCCTACGGGAACATTTTTCATCTTTGGTAATAAATAGTACACTGCGGATACAGTGTTTGGAGTTTGCATTCCCTCTCATCTCGTTTCTCCTAAATAAATATGACAGGGCGGGGGTATATAATATTAAAATTCATAAACTTTGGTTTCAAAAGATTATTTATTTTACATGAAGGATTGAACATAAAATAAAAATTACCGTATCAAGGCAAATATATGGCGATTATTAATTCAGGAATAAGACAATGTGAGCAATACATTACACGGTTTACTAAAAATTTTAGAAGTTATTTGCTAAAATTACATACTGTTGCATTGCGACACTAATGGTGATTCTGACTGGTAACCAAATAATGCGATTCTTTATGTATCATTATTTTATGAGAAATACACATCACCAAAATCCATTTGTGACTTTGATATACTAATCAAAAGAAAATATCGCCTATATATGGATTGATACGATGTACACGGTTCTGTAGGTTTGGAATAAACAATAATTTAGTTAGGTAATAGATAACCTGTAAAAATTTAAGAACTCAAAACAACCAATCGTGTGAGGGAAAAAAAGTATATTACACTAAAAATAATAAAAACATACATATTGTCATTTCTAGAAGTAATAAATATATACATGGTTCCTATGTGGTTAAATGAAAAATATGTTATACGCAACAACCATTTCAAATCACAATATGAAATAATATTCTAGTAATGCCCGAAACTAATCAAGCTTTATAATGGATTTAACTGTAACATAATAAGTCAGCTACTTTGCAAATAACATTCATGAATTGTCAAGAATTCCATTCCTTAGATTTTTTTGTAGTTTCGAATAGATCACATGTGATGTATGGGATGTAGGTAAAAGCAAATACACTACAAATTGAATCCATGTTGCAAAGTCTAGGAATGAGGACACTCAGATGCATAGTGAGCAAAACTAAGAGATTATAATTAATATCACACAATAAAATAATTTAATGTGACCATCAAGAAAATTTAATATAATATACTAGAATGCTATTGAGAAAAGTTTTATATATTATATATATTTATATGGTATTTTAGTTACCACTTAATTAAGTATATAACAGAAACATTAAAAGTACAAAAGCATCATGGCGGCTGACTAAAAGAACAAAAATGAAATGGCACTCTCTGATTTGCAGATTCTCAGAAAGAATTTTGTGAAACCCATTTATTTGCAGAACAGATCAGTTTTTGAAAGACAATAATATATAATAATATTATGCTGACATATTTTGTTCAAGTGTATATACAGAAGAAATGAATTTATATGTCAGACTGTTCTAGTTTATAGTACCTACTTAAAATTGTACACAAGAAGGTATACTTTCTATATTTTCATAAAAATCACTGGGAAAGGTTTTCATTCTTGACGATACATATAACGATGCATGTAGTATTTAGGAACTAAGTGCAAAGTACATCCAGTAAGCAAATAGACTATGTATATTTCAAATATTTGAGTATCCCTTTAATATTTCACCATTAACATCTTATATAGGACTCATGTGGTGTTTTTGGTCTACAGGATAAACAATATTCAATACACATAAAATTATTTAATAATTAAATCTATTATAAAACTAATTACATAATACATAAAAAAATATTTGAACCCTTTCAAGTGAAGGGGGTTATAACAAAAATAAACGACAGGACAGCGATAGTTGTCATCACATTTTTCTTAAACAAAATTATTATAAAATTGTAAGTTTTGTACTTAAATATAAATGAATAATGTTTTATTTTACACAACGGGATGTACATCAGCAGGAAGGTGTACAATCTGTGATTCGTTAACAAAATTATCGATCAATAACAACATCAGTTCTGTTCATTTATAACATGAGCGAGTCATTATTATGGATGTTTTATGAACAAACTTATATAAAACATAACTATATATATGTAGGCTAAATCAAAATGAAATTTTAAAAAAAAGTAAACTAAAACTAGACTAGTTTCTTCCTGCTCAACTTTTACATCCAATTGTTATTTATCAAAACAAAATAAATACAACCAACACAACATAATCAAGCGGATACAATCACGATAAGTAATCAATACATACATTATATGTATGCACTTTTCAAAAAAAATAATTAATAACCAATGCACTGTTATGATCATAATAACTAGTTGTAAGAATAAATGTAATATTCTTTGTAGATTACTCAATTTTAAAAAGAATCGGCTCTATATACTAAGAGCCTACCGCAGATAAACGTCAAATTTTAAGCGTCTATACCAGAACCCATCCAAATGTCACTTTTTAAGCATAGACAACCATGGCAAAACCGCTATTATAAGCGTAGACAATAAATACGGTCACAGAGAACAGTGAAATATTATACATTATTATTAAAAATTATCACGATGTCTAAATGAATTATATTAGGTATTGTGGTTATATTGTATTATAAAATAGTGGTGTGAGCCATTTTATCGAGGCTGTATTGACCGGGCCATTTGTTTGTGGATGCGAAATGTTTTCGTGGGGCTAATATTAATAATAATAACTATAATTACAATAAAAATATTATGTTCGTTATTTTTAAATTCAATTACTATCATGCGGATAGGTGAGTGGTTCTAAACATTATAATATTTTTAGAATTGAAGACTGACTATGAAGAAATCATGCGAAGTTGACAGTAAAACATTAATGTAGGAGGCATCCAAGCCATTTTCATTCCTATACCTACCTTACTGACTAAATATTATTCATTTTCAACTCTTCACAATAGGTAAATACATATAAATATTTGAAATAATAACACAATAATATAATAATTTGAACAGTAGTGCAGGCTGTTTTGTCAAGGCTAATTTGTTTTGGAATCAAATGACTAGATATTTTTACAATAACATTTTAACATTGTGGGTATTTCGTTCATAAAGCGCGACCCAAACTGAGGTGCATGTCACGGTGCTTGTCGCCTACTGTCACGGGCTGCCGCAACATGAAAAAAGTGTGTAATGTCGTTGTTCTTGGTGTTTAAAATGTTATCAGTCTGATGCTCCCATCCCGTAGCACATTTTGAACCTTTAAACGAACATTGTCAGTTGAGAAAATCTGCCGTAATCACTAAAACAACAATGAGGGCACTTCATGTTGAACTGCACTGCATCAGCACTTGTATGACATTTTGAACATTTTTATCATATTCCACATGGCTGCACTTTTCGAATGTCATGTCAAAATCAAGCTTTTTTTTTTAGCGGTTGGCACATGTATTTTCTATGAGAATGCTGTCTATTATCTATGGTCTGTGGGTTGAGCTCTATTATCTATGAATATCATGCCGCATGTATTTTAACGTACGCACACATAGAAACTGTAAAATTAGCATGAATAATTAATAATAATTCAAATTACTAATACATTATAGTAGGCACTCTTCATCAGTGTCACTTTTCAGTGAATTAACGAAATGGTACTCGTTCAAAATATTCTAAACCATAGACAACATTTTCGCCGCGACATCACATGACAGTAGGCGAAATTATCAAGGTTGGAGCTCAATGCAAGGTTGCACATGGTATCAAAGTGTTTTGGACCGCTGGAAGGAACCATATTCACAGGTGCCGCAAACGGTACGGATATTTCGTTTGAATGCAAACATAAATGCCGAATCATGTTCGTACTTTCGTTTCTCACAGCGGTGACATGCCCCTCAATGTGGGTTGCACTTATTTTTCACCTCTTAAAAATACTAGGTACCAGTTATTAATGGAGCCTGTTTTATTTATTATACATTTGAATGAATACGGATTACTGACTATTGATACATTTTATAAAAAAAATCACTAATCAAAGAGTAAATAAAAAGCATTAAAGCGATTTTCACTGGTCGGAATTATTTGAAATAATAACAATATTGTTTAGTTAACAAAGCTAAATTTTATATAAATACTATTACCTATAACATTATTTTGAACATTGTTCCTTATTTTCACCGGTTAAGAGCGTTTTTACACGAGTGTCTTTGTGTCAAAGGTTACATGATATTTATTTAAATTTTATGAAATGCATTGGCAAACTCTACTATGCTATACTGATTTTTATATTTGTAAGTCTATGCTTATAATAGCGGTTTTGGTTTTGCCATGGTTGTGTATGCTCAAAAAGAGGCGTTTGGATGGGTTCTTGTATATACACCTAAAATCTGACGTTTATCCGCGGTAGGCTCTCAGTACATTGAGCCAAAAAATCTTTTCCATTTATTATTTAATAAGTCTTGAAAAGAGATTTGGGATTTTTTATAGATATTAATTAAATTGCATATATTCAATAATACAATAATAACACGATATGCCTTCGCAAAAATATTGCAGATTCATGAAATGAGAGTGTGGCGAGAATAGACCCGACATTAACAGTCAACTTTTTTTTTAATAGTAAAATGAAAATTGTGCCACAAAAGTAAAAAAAAAAACATAAAATAAAGAATTGCAATTTGATCTTTCTTCAAACCAAGATCAATATTTCAATTATTACAAATAACGTCTTAAAATATCTAAATAACATAGTTAGATGCAATAATATTAATAATTATCACAATCAATTTCAGGAGCATTTCCCTGTAAATCTATTGAATCAATGCAATAACTCTTTGTGTGACAAAATGATAATACTTTGCAGTACCTAATCTTAAACACCTTATTATTTTAACTTCTACATAAATAAATAAGTGTAAGCATATGTAATTTTAACAAATAAAAAGTATATACATTATTATTTTCAACCACATTATACATTCATTGAGTCAGTGGTTGGTTATAATATGCTATTGAAAGTTCCACTTAAGTTTACAAAACAAGTATTTTTGTAAGTCATGATGTTCTTTTGGAAGCACTAGGTTACAGAAAAATCCTAATTTATTGCAATTCGTAGTTATTATTAGTGTCGTTTTGAAATGTCATGTCGATTGCGTATTAGGCGTAACATCTTCACAAAGAAAAATATTTCATACAACAAATGACAGTAATTGGGGAAAATAATACATTTAAAATTTGTTCATCCAAATGTGTTCATTATGCGTAAAATCAGTGAGGAGAAATTTGAATTTGGTGTTTTCTTGACAAGTCTTGATCTGCTTATTAAGAGAAAGTACTCATTCAATTAATCAAAAAAAATTAGATAGTGTCAATGAAAGTATAGCATAAAATAGTATTTCAAAATAATTTTCCTGTAACCATAGTTTTCTTAAAAAACTAACTAATTTCGATTCAGTGCTTCAGTGATCATTTTAAAATTCGTACTTTGCTCATTGAGACATCATCCTCACTGTCTTTATGGGTGCGAGGGTTGGCCCCTTTTGCAGTGAATCTACTCGCTCGAGCGTCAGGACTCATCTTCCGTACTTCTAAGCAATCTGAATTAATCATATCTGTGTAAACCTTTGGTAGTAGGCGGTAGGGTATATGTTCTTCTTTAATATTATAACCCCCAGATTCAATTGAATGCCCGGTGCCTGGTCCCGATGACTCAGCTTCATTTTTATCAACAGGATTAATTTTCGCAGGCTCAATGAGCTGCTTGTCCTCAATATCAGTCTGATTATTGTTGACACGTTTATAAAAAAGAATGTACGGCGAGTTGGATGCCGCCATCCTTTGTAGAGTTTCATCAGGTGTTCGGGTAACGGCTCCATCACTATACTTATACCAACTATTACCATCTTTGCCAATGGTGAAATAATGGCCCGAATCTAGAGTCGTTCCACTATGTATGATGGTCGCGTACAAATTGTAATAAACAGTTTGACCATTTTCGTCAAGAGTGACCATGCTGTTGCTATTTACTTTGTGATTAAGTTTTGACCGAATTTGTGATTTCGGGTCATATGAAAAGTATTTAATCACAAGAATAAGATTTTTTGGGGCCCTCATTAAATTTATAGAGCGCTCAGCGTCTTGGAGACAATTGCAGGTATCACACGAGTACCGATTTTGGCCAGACAAAACTTCAACTTTAAAGTAGTAATCGATAAGCTCTTGCACAGAGCTGCAAACGACACGTCCACGTAAATGGTGGCATGTTTTGTTATCCGGAAAGCCTAAATGAATATCACGGAAAGTATCAGTTTTGACACTTTCAGTTCTGCAGACAGTGCACATAATAGATGATGTCAACACACCGCCGAAGATATTCTGCACTATAGTGTTGAAATATAGGTCAGGGGTGGTTGGCTGCCACTGTTCAATATCAACACGCTGCCGTTTCACAGATTGGTTGTCGTCACCCGCCTCCTCTAGTCGTTTATTGCGAGCTGCAATCAATTTCAAGCATAATAAATATTGTGTGAAAAATAAATAAATTATTGTCATTTCTCGAAGACATAATGAAACTTTAAATCGTTGACAAGACCGAAATTTAAAAAAATAAATTGATTTGGTTTTAAAACCGGTTCTGTGCCATACAAAAAACGCGAACTCATTCGCCTGTCTTTGAAGACAGAATGCCAGTCTCAGGCGTTTGTTTTGAATAATATAAAATTCAGAAGAATACTGGTCCAATAATGAGACATTTAGCAAATGATTGGTAAGTGTTTATGATAAACTTTCAATATATTTAAAAAAAAAAAAAGTTTATTTTTGCTAAAAAAATCGCGGCCTCTCACTTGCCGCCGCCATAAAAAAACCTCCCAGCACAGATTGATTATAGCCTTGAATCCCAGACATTCTGCACTGTACTGCACTGCACGGGATTAAAAAAATATCACTCATCAGGTCACCGCGTATATGGTTCGGATCGCTACTCAGTGCTTGTGCACCAATGCCACTTTACTGACGCATTTGTAACCATACGAGTTCGCGATAAAATCATATGTTATATTGGTTTTTAGTGATTGAAAAACTATTTGGTGCGTAAACTGTTAAATAGAATATTTGAAAGTTACATTGATCAAAGTGAATTTATAAAACATTTTTACAAAAGGAATGCTTTTGGAGATTGCATTCATTCGTCTAGCCGCTAGTATATTATCCGCGAGTTAATAGTTTCAGAAAATAATTTGAACAAGGTGTAATTTAAATATACGAGTCCGCGATTTAATATTACTCTTTGTTTATCGATGATTAACATTTTTAAATACTATTTTCTGGTTATACTACTACGGACAAAAATTGTTTATTTACCATAGTTATCAGTTATTTATAAAGAAATAAGTTAAGTGAATTGAATTAAGTGAATAAACATTTTCACACAATTAAAAATTACTGTATCGGAAAAATTAAAAATATTTTGTGATAGCTACGTATATTTTGTGATTATTTTAAAATGGATATCCCTACTAATTTGTGCGATGAAATGGGAGAATCAATTCATGATCCTGATTCAGATTATGAGTTGAGTGAAAATGACATGGGAGAGGCGGGGCAGTTGTTACGGGGGCACATTGTTACATTGTAGTTAACTTTCCAACCATAAGGTCCCTTGGCTTACGTGTCGCATATCATATGTAAATATCCTGTCCGGAGTCGCTGACGAGATGTCTACTGCATTGATTGTATGCAGTTCAAATAAAACCATTTTGAATGAATTTCGTGTCTCAAAGTATCTTTGGTTGGCTGAATTTGAAGTTTGGTTGTTACCATACTATAATATGTAAGTTGTTTCAGAGTATGCCATTAAAAATTTACATACAGTATAACCCCTATTTTACGTTTTTTAAGGGACTGAAGAAAAAAAACCTAATTGGAGGGAAAATGTAAAAGGGGGGTATTGAAAAAAAAAACATTTAAATTTTATGTTTCTAAAAAAATAACGTTTTATTAAAAAACAACATTCAATTAAAATTTTTATTGAAAAATCGTTCGAATGTCACGACCCAATCATTGTCAAGTGCGCGTAACTCGCATATTTTGAATATTTCCGACGTAAATCGCGGGAAAGAAAAACGTAAATGCGGGTATTAAATGTACTGAAATACATCGGGACTGAAAAAAATACACGCAATTGCCGGGAAAACGTGAATTCCCAATTATTGTTTTAGTTGGTAACAATGTGCCCCTACCCTGTAACAATTTGCCCCCGACTGGGGCACATTGATACAATTTTCATTTTTTGTTTTTAATGCAATTATTATTTTTGGAACGTATGTATGGATACAAATAAACGGTATTGTGTTAGCTAAATATATGTAGAATTGGTAATAGTTAATATGATGTGTCTTAAAATAAACGGATTAGAGATATTTAACTTTTTAGATTTTTGTAACAACAAGCCTCGCCTCCCCCTACTACGATGATTCAGATACTTCCAGTGCCCCATCAGAGAGTGCTACTGCCGCGGCCTCTAATTCAATTGTAAATAGTTATGTTGACGATCTGTCTTCGTGGACTGCTGGGCCGGGCCTTTCATACCGGTTATTCACGAATTTGATGATTTCTTTTCTGGAGTCAGCCCGCACACAAATTTATCAGATAGCTCTAAAGAAATAGATTTTTTTGAACATTTTTTGAATTCAAATATTATAATGGACAGAATCGCAATTGAAACAAATAACTACCTATTATACAGAAGACATTAAAAGACAAGAACCGTTGCCGAAATCACGGATGCATAAGTTTCGGAAGTATTCAAGATATATCTGTTCCAAGTGCCGTTATGTGTATACCCGTGTTTTAGACAATATCATGAAAAGCTTAATTATTGAAATTTTGAAGTGCTAAAAAAATATTATTACGTAGAACAATTGGTGTTGATTTTATGTGTTCTGTATAGTGTAGCTATCATGATTACAAAACAAACTAATAATATTTAAAAAGTGGGGTGTAAATAAAATATTTGTCGAAATTTATTAAGGTAGACTATAAGAATACAGAACTGTTTATCATCTGTCATCGACGCACTTATCCAGCGCCGATTCGTCACTGTCATGGCAGCACTAGGGAATGCTGGCATTTTTTCTATGAAGCAATCTTGTTCATGATTTATAATCAGATTTAGGCGACGATGTTTATTTTTAAAGTCGCATAAAATATTAGGTTCCGTCATAATCATTTTTGAACTTGACACCGATTTTTTACGACTCTATTTGTGTATGTTTGACTGACATTAATTATGATTTATTGATGCTTGAAAGTTATTAAGCCAGGATTCGTAATGCTTTGAAAGGGTTAAGTTTCTATTCTATGATGGTCAATGTCAGTAAATCTAATCGTGTTATTCCTTTCAAATATATATTATATTATTCCAATACCAGTGGCGAATAGTGGTGGAGGTAGGCTGTTAACTTTTGTTAATATTTGTTTTCATTTAACTAAGTCTACAATGTGTGGATAGTGTTTGTTAGTTTTTAAAATTCCATTAAACCCTGCCTAATCCAAGCCATAGAAGGTAATAGTCAAAAAATTGTCTAAAATATCTAAAATTATGCCATTACACATACATAGTTTTAGATAGAAGAATATTTGGTACTGTTTCGGTTATACGGAATACAGCGGAAAACGCATTTTGAAAATAGCCGATAAACTGGATTATTTGTTGGTTTGGGTTAGTTTAGGTTTGGTTAGGTTAACCTAACAAATAATCCAGTTTATCGGCTATTTTCAAAATGTGTTTTCTGCTGTATTCCGTATAACCGAACAGTACCTCTTTTTTATCGATTATGGTTTGGTATAGGCAAGGCTTAAGGAATTTAAAAAAACTAACTGACACCTATTGTAATATGTATTCTTAATTGAACGAAAACAAATAAGTATGACCGAAAAAGTGTGCAATATTTTTGTTCGATCACCCATAGCATACCTAAACTATTACAGTTTGGTTTAGACAGGGTTTAATTGAATTTTAAATACTAACCAGCACCATCTGCAAATTGTATTTTTAGTTCAATGAAAACAAATAAGTATGACTGATAAAGTTTAGTGTGCACTATTTATGTTGAATCTTAACAGCCTACCTCCACCCCTTGTCACCGTCAAATATAATGTATAGTTATATAATAAGATACTAATAATGATAGAAGTAAATATGTTTTCTATAAAATGTTTAAAAATTGTGATAACAATAGAAATATTGAAGTATTGTAAAAATATGACTAAGTAGGTAAATACAAACTCAAAATCTACTTAAAAAATGGAGAATCTGTCAAATTATATAGTTGTATTTACCGATTGATATTGCTTTCAAAGAAGAAGAACACCCAGCTTCTGAAGGTGTTACAATGTCAGGCTGCGATGTCTTATTTGACACTCCTTGGCATTTGTCAGGGTGCAAGGCTAAGGTGTAAGTCTCTCGCTCGTGGAGTTTGTCGAGAAGATAACTGGAAAAAATTACATAATCTTTTTTATTGTCTCAGAAACATAGGTTGATGTTCTAAAGTTAAATCTATATTATATTCCAGTTTATGTTTAGTTATTTAGATGGTAAGGCCATCCGCTCACATGAATACTCAAGAAAAGACAGCGAGACTGAAACTCCAGTATCTAGCTAATGTATTTCAATGGCGGCTCGCTGACGGCAAGACTGGAATCTCTCAGTTTCAAAACGTCCGCGACCGAAACCGAAGAGACGCGACATGCTAGTCTCCCGGTCTCTCAGTTTCCAGTCACCCATAAAATAGTGGTAATATATGGCCAATATCAGTAGATTCGATCAAAAATAATATTTTGTTAACAAAATTGGTAGAACTGATTTTTAATTTAAAATATGTGGCAGATGTTGAGAAATACTCCTGCTTGTATAATTACAGGCTGCCAGAATATTCCCGTAAAGATATTACGGAAAAAGCTTAGAATGAAGTAGGAAAGACGATGGTTTTGACAGTTTGAGGTTATGAGATTATTAGGTTTCAGTAGTGCTGTGTGTGAAGCATCAGTCACTGGCCAGTTTATTAGTTCCATCAGCAACCAATTTGTCGGATTTTAGTTTCTGTGTGAGCGGATGGCCTTAGGTTATGAGAAATGATGTCCACAACATTGGGAGACATTTTATTAGTTTGTAATATTTACATATAATTCACTTTCAAACAAAAGATATTTCATAATTAGGCCGATATTTGATTAACAAAGACCTTTGACAAATATCATCTAGGAAGAATATTTCATAAAATGTGACAGCATGACAAGATTTTTTATGAAAGATTTGTCGTAAAGAATGTTTGCAGTGTTGCCTGTATTATTAATCAGATTGAAAACAAAAGTTAAAAAAAAACTGCTTGATGTAAAATAGATTAGTGGCCTTCGAAGTGTCCTATTCTTATAATCTTCTAAAAAATCACATAAATGTGACGTTTAATCCAATATAATATTAAATTTCAGTATGGCTGTTGTGACAAGTCGTTCAAAAATGGAATATGGCAAAAAATTAACCAAGAACAATTATTGAAAATGATTTGTTTAATATATAACAAAAATAGAAATAAAAGAGTGGAAACATACAGACACAAGCTAACATAGATTTGTTTCTTATACTTGTAACTTTTATAAAATATTTTTAAGCAGTGTAATATATTATCTTTCATGTTTTATACAGAAACGCTATAAAAACATTTGATAAAATATCTTTGATAGTCTAATACCAGCCTTATAGGGAGAGTGATTTCTGGGATAGGTATCATCTTTAAAAATCCTTTGCAGGTCGATTGTTTGGACGCCGCATCAGTTGAAATACAACCTCACGGTGGAGTGAATTCTAAAGAAATTTTTGAGACTTTTTTGCGGCTATATGGATACTATTTGTGGGAGTAACTCTGTTTAAAACCAAATCGCTCATTCAGTGTACTTCCACGTATATACTTTATAGTTTTTGTACCTATTTTCTCTTTATACTATTTTTCTAATACTGCATATATTTCTGTTTTTAAACATCATGTTTAGAATGTCTTGAATTTGTAATTTGTCAATTTGAATTAAGAATATTATGAAACTTAATTGCAATGGAATATGAAAACTTTTATGAAAAAGAAAACCAATTTGATTTACATTATAATAATAATATACAGTAACACCTCGTTAGTAAAAACACTGATAATTCGAAATTCGCCGTAATTCGAAATTTTCTCGAAAAAAAAAGTCCCTTGAACATTATTTTCATATAAAACCATACCTTTAATTCGAAATGAGTCCCTGGCACATAAAAATATTCAATAAATCGTAATAAAGTACACTATTTCGGGAGCCAGTCATTGAAAATTGTGACAGACTTTTCTAAAAACATCCAAAATTACTTATTTTATGATGGTAATAAAAATAATCCTGACATTATATGACCTAATTCGGTAGGCACATCTATGATCAGAAACGAAATTAATGAAAATCAAAAATTTTAATATTTTCCCCCCATACATTTCGTAATTCGTAATTTGAATTTTTTTTTCGATTTTCGGTCCCATAGAATTCGTATTAACGCCCCACATGCTCAGCGTACGTCAAAATGGTAGATAGGTTCCATTACTTAACGGCCCACGTGGGTCAAAATGGAGTTTTATGCTATTTTCAGAGCATAACCCTGGACATTCCTTAAACGTTGTAGATAATCTATTTATATAATTTTGAAGCCTTATTATCCTTTATATTTATTTTAAACAGTTGATGACCGCATAAAGTATTTTTATTACACAAAAATAGCATAAAATCTCCATTTTGACCTACGCGGCGCACGTCCCCCCTTAACAAGGTTTTACTGTATTGGGCAATGATTACCGATTTGTGGTAATCGACCAATAAAAAAAAGATGTAAAAAATAATGAAATAAATGTACCCGAGAAACTCAGAGCTGTCGTGTTGACTGCCAATGTTGAACAAAGGGGGCTTGGCAAGTGTGTAGAACTCCATTGGGTTTATCTGTGCGTATGGCGAATATTGCAGGCGAACAAATAATCCACCCAATTTCCGAATAAATTGGTCATCTTCTTTCAAAATCACTAAATTACTGAACCTGGATATAAAAATTAATAAGAATCATAAACACAAATGGTGCTTAAAACCAATAGCAATGCAAGAACTTATTTGTAAACCAAATCATATAATTAACTATTAATAACAGCAAAGTAATGTCAATTAAAACGCTTTTACTTTATTAAATTCAAAGCACTATTTTTAATTTAATCCATTATATTTAAATGAAGTAACATTTTAAATTTTAATATATTATTTAACACATATATTCTATTGTTGTCATTAATATAAATATTGCAGAGTTCTTTAAATAAAAGAATATTATTTATCAATTTATAAGCAAAAAAGGGTATTAAAGAATTTTGACTAAATTTAGCAGACAAAAAGAGAGGAATTAGGTAAGTTAAATTGAATGGGTGATACACAACCTCCATTCCGTTATTTTAAACGTCACATTGCAGACCACAAGATATTGCCAGCTGGCATATTGCTCTTACAGTTTGCAACGCAATCTATAAACTATGGCAAGTGTGTGTGTATGACAGTTCATTTGTTGTTTATCTCATTCCTCGTTTACTGTTTGCATCCACGTTAAGCGGTCCCGCACATACAAATTTTATCCATGTAACTTAATAGACATACACAAGATTTATGTTATTGATAAATATATATTGGTAAATTGGTAGCGACTAGTCATGCTTTTCGGCTATATATTATATAGTTGCCACTGGCCTATCAAAACGCATTAAATTGGTAGCAATAGAGATAGCATATTGCTGTGAAAACACAACATGACGATGGCTGGCGAATGTAATGAATATTTTTCATACAAACATTGTGAGATATATTCTTTTAACAAAAGGTACATGAAGTATCACTATTTTTCTAATTTATCGAATATTCCCTTGCCAAAAAAAAATTAATCCTTTGCCGTACTGTGTTTTATGTTTTGTCGCAAGCAAATATAAGCCCGGTCGCACATAGAAACTTTTCTCAACTGCAACACATTGAATTTGTCAATGTTATTTTGTTGTCCTTCACAAAATACACATAACTTAATGTACTGCCTCACGTAGTATTGGTGACATTTTTGGTAGAAAAAACACATCTGCTTGTCACATGTAACAAATTTCACTCGAAATGAAGTACAGATAGAATAGCAAATGTCATATCGGCGCATGCTGCTTTTTCATTAGTTTTGCTAGTCCTAGCATGCTCTCGCATGTGCGCACAGAAGAAATTTGCAACACTGGGCCCAGTCTTGATTTATGACCATATCCCAGTTGAGATGATTTTCTATGTGCGACTGGTCTTAATATTATTCCAGATTGGTAAATGTTTTTGAACAAGATGCCCTATTCTAATAGTTGTGTGTACTGTTAACGCTAAATTTAACACCGGCACCCGCACCCATGGTATGAATAGTGAGCACAAACATTTTAGGTACACAAGCAGGTGCTATATTTCATAACGGCAAACACGCCTGCTAAAATAGAACCGCAGGGTCACTCAGCCAATATTAGATTATCAAATTTTATTTTCACTGCAAAGTACATTTACAAATTTAAATTAAATATTATCTGACCCGCCATTTGGGGTTACAATCCACCAGCAGAAAATGGTTCGTCATCGCTGTCCTAAGCTGTACTTTGAACAAATCGGAAGCTATGCTGAGCGCCATAAAATCACACAACAGCAGTGGCGAGGGGTGGAGGTAGGCTGTTAAGATTTGACGTGCACACTAAACTTTGTCAGTCACAAAAAGTTATTTGTTTTCATTGAACTAAGAATATAATTTGCAGATGGTGCTGGTTAGTTTTTAAAATTCAATTAAACCTGTCTAACGAAACCTAATGCTAAGGGCAAGTCGACACTTTTTAAAGTTTAGTATGCACTATTTATGTCAATCTTAAGAGCCTGCCTACACCCCTGGCCACTACACAACAGTAACAATATTTATTTACTATACAATACATAGATTGACACACAGTTACAAGGTTTAAAAACACGCGCAATAATTTAAAATAGTTACAAATTTTTTATCGCATTGGGGTAACTAGTGATGTGCAAAGTGGGACTCGTCAGACTTGAATGCAAATCCGCAAGTCAATGGCGGGTATCAGAAATCTACATTACATTAACAATGGCTAATATGAATGTATTATTCTGATGTTCTGGCAAGTTAAAAAATGATATTATATTTATGAACATACATACTGCCTTGTCAATATTGTTTGTGTGCAGATAATCGTAACTTTAGTTAAGTGCACCACTGATTCTAATTTAAAAACACCTCACATATTAGAAAAAGACATGGCAACTGACTTTTGTCGTTTGAATCAAGATACCAATAATAGGTAATTAGCTTAATAACTAGCCAGCGTCAGGAATCTTTCGAAATTTCAGTCTTACAACACTAGTTTTTGAAGTATTGATGCATCAGGTGTTTTCAATAAAGAATGTCAAATTCTCAAATCTTGTGAATTACTCATTATTAAACTACTATTAGCAAGTCCATGTACGTTAATACTTAGATTTGGAGATTCCTGACACTGCTAAGTCATCAGGGTATTATTGGTACCTTGATTCAAACCACAAGTCAGACGTCAATGTAAAACGCTTCAGCAGTATGACTACTAGTTAATTTCATTGTAATTGGGTAGGATACAGGTGGCTTAATTATTACTAAAGCACATTGGCTGGAATTCAATGGATGCAGGTTCAAATCTTGTCCAGCATCGTATTTTTTGTAATAAGTATATTTCTGAAGTGTTTTCAATGAAGAATATTACATTAACAAAGCTTGTGAATTATTTATTGAATAAAAAAAAAAGTTTCTGAAAATATCAGTTATAAATTTAGGGTAAAGAAACCCAGTGAACTAATTCTAAAAATGTATCAAAGCTTCAAACATTTTTGATAAATCAATCAATTTACTGTCAGTAGGTACTCACTCTTTGGTTAAATGCAGTGCCTGTAGCACGCTGTTCATGTAACATGTATTTCCGAGATTCTGCAATCCTACCTTCATCTTTTCTGATGGGTTTGGACTACTCGAATGCCAGACTGGAAAGTCTACCAAGTTGCATTTGCTTGACTTAATGTGAGAATTAAGACGAACAACCTGTAAGTTGTAAAATACACACTCATTTAAACATATTATTGAAATAGGTTAGGCAAGAAGTTGTAAAACGAAATTTAAAATTATCAAAAGAATAATGATCAGTATCCCCTTATTCAACATATTTTCTATTATTTCTTAATCATATAAATGTTTCATTTACTATATCAAAATAGCATACGGAGACATCCCATGTCACCATGGTCAATATAACCGTTGGACCTGTGTCCCTTTTCCAGATAAAATAATACATCTTTCTGAACACTTCTCGTAAGAAACTTAAAAATACGTCACAGAAACTGAATTTATTTTCCATCATTTTAAGTTGTTATCCACTATAACACATAAAAATAACTGATCTTATTTCACATTTCAGTACAAAAACATGCAGTCAGTGTGAATACCTACGTCGTGCATTACAAAATTTTAAGAATACAATACGATATAGTATATTATTTTTACAAACTATGACGCAGTATTTATATTTTGGTATCCAATATACAAAATTATTATAAACAGTAATTTATTATTATTAATGTAATATGACACCAGTAGATGTGTTCATAGCAAAAGTTGGGAAATGCCAAACTGCCAGCAAGTCCCATCTGCTGGCCTCCAATCAATAGCCATCAATGCAGCGTAAGCTGTAGTTAACAGCAGGGGGCGAAGGGCGAGTGACCGGCGTCATAAAACTGGCCTTCTGGCCAAGGGAAGGAAATCCCCGACAGAAAAACCCGAACGAGCCGACCCTCAGGGCCCTCGTGGCTCAGGCCTCGGGAGCGCTGGGCTTATCACCTTGCCTCCTTAAAAGCAACTGATTAATATAACACCTTCACAGCAGCCTTGGATGACAACCAGCTCTGTAAACCGACGATCCAGCATAGAAATGGACAATGAAACCAGTAGAGTAATCCTCTCTAACAACTCGAGCATGCACATTGGGACATGTTCGCACCCTGCGTACCCCCGGAAAGGATCTGCACGCCACTCGCATCATGCACACCTACGGTGTGGATATCCTAGGGCTGAGCGAAGTGTGCTGGAGGTTTACTCTATTGTCTACTCAGGTCAGGAGTAATATCATCGTCAAGTGGCAGTATTGATGTCAAAGAGAGCAGCTTGTTGCCTCATGAAATGGGAACCAATCTCTGAGAGACTGATACGTGCCTCCTTCAAAACGCCTGGTAGCTCCTTGACCGTCTTTTAGTGCTACGCCTTCACTGAGGATGCCGATGCGCAGACAAAGGATGCCTTCGTTAACGTTAACGGGTAAGTATTGATTAAATATGAAGTCTTTACCTAAATGGATAAAATGTTATTTAATTTCTATTCCGTCTTGACATTTTTTATCTTTTTAATTCTTCGGTAAAAATTCTATCTTACTCTAACGCATGGACTGGAGGTATAAGTATGCCGAATGCTTGCTCACTCGCACTTATGGTTAATTTTCATTTATGGCTCGATGCCATTCGAAGCTTTGAACACGCGATATTTACTTTGAAACTAAAAATTTTAAGTCCTTCAGTCAAAGCGGTTTGGCGACAGGTTTCGCAGTGCTTTTGCCAGAGCAATCAGTCAGTGACGGTGGTAGTCAATTAAAACCAATTGCTGCCTGTTCAACACCTGCATGCTGATGGTGCTGCTTTACGGTAACAAGTTATGGCTCCTTACAAAAGCTCAGTGCAACTGAATACTGAACGGATGCATGCCGCAGGTACTAGGTGTGTGGCAGTATTACTTTAAAAGTAATGATGCAGCAACATTGGATCTAGCTCACTCACCAGTAAAGATCGGTACTGACTTGAGCAAATTTGTGTGCATGAATCGTTTACGCATACGAACATTCATTCGGAATAAAAATTTTGTTCACGCACGTACACGCAAGCAAATTTGACATTGAACTGACATGACACGCACAGTGTTCGTGCGCAAAAATATGCCCAAGTCAGTACTGATCTTTATAGAGTATAGGAAAAAAATATATTGATCGATTGTTACATTGGAAGTGATTTTTTTTTTTATTTGGATAATTTTAGTATGTTATATGAAACTCGACAACCAAAACGTAGGTCCGATAACTCGAGGAATATATGTACCTAAAAAGACAGTTAGGTATATAAATTTGCTGTGATAGTAGAGAATGGTCAACTACCGATCCTTATTAGAACTCTCCATGAGTTCACGTTGGATGATTCATACTCTATCCAGTTAGTCTATTCTATAATTATCGATCGCTAAAGGGATAAATATTATCAAACTTAGCGTAGGTTTGTATCACTTATTGTAACAATTATAATAAGTTGGTTGTAATTGTTGCAATAAGTGCTATATTTTAACAGCACCTCTCTTGGCTGTGATAAAATTTAGAGCGAGATAGACAGTTTTGACTGTTTAGACGGCTAACTTATTGTAACAACTATAATACCTTAATACAAGTATGTAATAAATAGTATCACTTTAGCGGTCGAAAGTCGCCTTGTGTATAGAATAGACCCGCAGGGGTAGATATGGTGAAAATAAATTAGGTACTTACAATCTCAGTATGATGACTTTTTAGGGCAGGGTTCTGATCAAGCAAAGCTGACAGCGTTTCAACCAATTTATGAAGTTGGGCTCTGGTGTTGGGTGAGCTGTCACTTGCTAGCGTCTCCAATATTTCAGGAATTTTCGCAGAAATCTGTAAAAAAAAATTGTCAGACTATATTATTATGTATGAGAGAGGATTTTCTGTGGCCAACAAAGATTTCCTTGATAAAAAATTTGGTGTGTTTACTTATGTACGAGTGTTAGAAGTTATACTTCTTTGGCGTAACAAAACAAAATAAGCTGTTACCTGAGTCTATTAATATTACTGTGGATTAGGTTTTACTGTACGTACAAATATATTCCACGGTGAAATATTCAACAAAGAACTCGTCATTTGAAGAAATGTTATATGAACACATGTTTCACGTACACCGGTTCACGAAGAAGTGTCCTGGGGTGAACTGAATACGTACAAATTTCCGGATACGATACCCAACGCGCATGTGCGAATCAGTCAGCTGTATACAAACGCAAGTTTGATAGTAGAATTTTTCCATTGTCTAGGCCAGTGCTCCGCAACCTTTTCTCACCCATGGCACACCAAAGGTATTCCCAGAATTGCGGCACAAAGCAGCACACCACAGGTAAAACGATTTATACATCAAAATATGGACCCCACATGCTGAAGCGGGCCCCTAGCTATCGCTAAGGTTAAAGACAGTGTGATACTCTAAAGTAGGTAGTGTTTTTCAAATGGTGATTGAGGTAAAATTAATGGTATTCATTGTATGTTTAGCTATTTTTTGTATTTATTAATACAAACACTCCCCAGTCTAAAAATATTAGTATCAGCGTGGTAATATAGCTCCGCAGGCGACTTTTTTTTTTAACCATTAGAGAAAATTTGTAATTTGTGTTTATGTCACTTATCTGGTTGATCTGCCACGCCCCCCCTGAGCCAGACTAGAGCTCTGACGAAAGAAAAACCCGAAGTTCGCATCACCCGTCAAGTATGATTGCTTATCATTTTTAATTATAGCTTGAGTTGAAAAAAGTTGCTCACATAGTTATATGTCGTATAAAATGGGAGCTGAATTGCGATAGCCTTGTCTGAAATCCGAGGATATTCTTTATTAACCGAAATCCAGAAAATACCTAATGGAACATCGGCGAAATTCATTTTTAGCGTCACGTCGTTCCTCAATTCAACAAAATTCCTCACGAATATAATTATTATAGTGCTTCTATAGAATTTCCGGCTTCGGTTGCAAAAGGGTTTCGAATCCAGTCGTATTGATTGTATGAAAGTAATGATGAAATTTCTTTTGCAGCAAAGTTACAAGTTTTTGGACCGGACCCAAAATTCATTGCTTGTTTTCAATGGTAGTGAATTTATTTAATATCCCTATGGTAGTGAAGCATATCAATATATTTTCATTCTGACCTTGCCTTTTTTATTAATTTTATTCAGGTGCTCAAATATACTACCAGCCATGCACGCAAATTTGGCCATTAAGTAAGTATTGTATAATATACAAAAGTATTTGCAATTTTTTGTCACAATGCGCCGCGGCACACCGGTTGCGGAGCACTTGTCTAGGCAACGAATTTATTATAGTCGGCCATTTGCAATTTCTAACGTAAACGAAGGATTAAACATCAGAGTGATAGTAGTTGTTACTTTAAAAATAACAAAAACAATGAGAAATAAATATCATTCTAATTTGATTATGCTTTTTAATTAAAACTTTATTGATTGTATTAAATATCTTTTATCGTATTTTCTTACGTTTTTTTGTTTTGTTACGCCAAAGAAGTATAACTTCTAACGCGCGCACATAAGTACACACACCGATTTTTTTTTGACATTTTTTAATCTAAGTCACAGGTTCTCAAACTTATTTCGATCACCGCCCACGTTGAGATTTAAAAAAAATCTGGTGCCCCAATACCTCTATGAGTGCCCCCCATATTTTTTAACTTATCATTTTACATTACCATCTGTTGCGTATCTTAAAAACAGTTATTGCAAAGATTCGTAAAATAAAAAACGGGAACGAGACTAGTGCATGTGCAAGCGACTCTAGTTTTTTCGTCTATACGGGTCTCCATGCATTCAAGCCTAAAATCGCATCTCAAGAATTTCGGATAGGAATGGGATCGTCGCGATCGACCTAAAATTTTTGTATGAAAAAAAATATCGGAAATCACAGACAATTTTATTTAGTTAACTTACCCATGGACTACGTACATGAAAATATAAGCGACTCTAATTTAAGCGTCTATACGGGACTCGAAGCATTCAAGTAGTAAATCACATCTCAAGTGGTGTCGTGTCTAGATGCCGTCGGATTTTTATAGATAGAATTTATCTGCCGTCGCCCCTCTAGATTTCCTTAACGCCCCTAATTTTCGTTGAGCCTTCTACTGCCCCCCTAAAAGACTCCAGCGCCCACAAGGGGGCGTTATCACCCACTTTGAGAAAGACTGATCTAAATGATATATTTTCCTTACTTACTTACAAAACCGATGATTATATATATAAATCCTGATAACCAAGGTCCTATTTTATAAATTTATTAAATTTAATACCACTGAAAAATGTGATGAAAAAAGAAATACCTTTTGGAATGGTGCCATGGTGTTCCGCATGGATGCCAGTATGTACAGAAATATGCTGAAGACAAGTGGTCTTGAGGCCGAGATGAGTAGTGCATCGGCAAGCTGTGTGATGACCTCCAATGACACGTCAACCAAGATGTCAAATTTTCGAGATGCCTGCATCAATAAAAAAAAATGTGTATAAAAGATCATTTCTCATATAATTCTAGGTTTGTAAGATCTAGAGGAGTGTTCTGCAACTGGTGGTCCCCGGAATCCAAGAGGTCCTCGGACTTTGCCTAGGGTGTCCGCGAGTCGCCTAGCCAAATTATACTAACGTAGAGAAAATTCTTAAAATAAATTAGACATATACAAAGTCTGTCACAGTTTTCCTGCACTCATGCTGTTTTATTATTTTTTTATCACTCATACATACTAGCCATTTTGGAAGTATAAAAATCACAAACAAATTATGAGTAAACCACAAGTGCGCACAAAGAGTGATTAGTTGGACATTGTTATGATGCAATCGATTGCATCATCTGACTTCCGCTAGCAGCTTTTAGCAGCTAGCAGTTTTTTTGTTTGTTGTAAATAAGAATGGTCGAAAGTCGAGGTGGTAATAAATCAAGAACTCATCCGACCATGTCCGATCCTAATAAAATAATATGGGCCTCCACAGAGTAGAGGTTTGAATTAACAGATTTTGTTTTTACAATAAATGAATGTCACCCATTTGGCTCAACCTATTATGTCCATACTCTGACTCATATACAAATTGAAAAACAATATATGTACTTGTCAGACACAGGATTCTAACCTGGGAACCACGACGCGATAGGCCGCGCGGATCACTGATCAAGAATCAAGAACTCACTGTATTAAAAATAAAAATCGAATTAAAATGCTTTAGAACATAACCAATAATAAAATGTCAAATGTGAACTCATATTATGGATTGCAAAAAGATATTAAAATTAGATATTTAACTAAAATTCGTCACCTGAAGTCCTTTAATAAATGCTAGAACCCAATCAGTGAGGACGGGAGTATGATGCCAGGTGCATAGCCAGTGGCAGAGGGTGGCAAGCGAGTTGCGTAGCCCACTGTCTCCATCAGTGGAACTATCGGGCTCAGCCGTACTCGAGATATCATCATCAGTCGTTTGTGAGCTGTCTGGCATCGGCCAGTCTTTGTTCTCTGCACTCTTGCTCCGGATGAGCCATCCGACAGCGCTTTCGATGACTGCCGGCCTTACCACAGAAAGCACCACGCATGCAGCGGGGCATGGTTCAGAGTCTAAAACAGTTTAAACAGATATATAACGGACACCCATTATCAACAATTATTACTAAAACTATTAGTCAAGTGCTAATTACATATAAATCTTTATAAAATGAGTTTCTTTAACCGGATGCACACACTGCCATCTCGGAATAATGGTGAAATACTTCGACATGACATAATATGATAAAATGTAATCGATATTCCATTCATTTTGAAAAGAGCTTCCCCAGGCAAATATAGAGTAATATTATGGGAATTGTAGGAATCCGCATTCACTTGTATTTCGAGGTCGTGTTTGGCATATCTGATTTTATCTTACATGTTTCACAGCAGGAATATTGTGATTTTATAGTGTATTACATAAGGAAAGAAAACAGTGTCCTTTGTATTTGACAAAAATTATTTCTTTATTATGCTGTGTTGTGAGTCTGTGTTTGTTTATTTTATAAGATTTTAGAGTGTTGAGACCTAATCGCAGTGTTAGCTGTTTTTATATATTTACATAATCCTATTTTTTTTTACATATAAACTTTTTGATCCACTACTGACTCAAAATGAAAGGAGAACAGAGTACATCTGAAAATGTGCAACTAGTCAAAAATTGATGGGACAGGGTTGGCCTCACTTAATGACCTGAATGAATCTGATGATGAACAACAGGATGTCTTCAACATCCACACTTTTGATGAATGTGCACCAGTGTTTGAATGAGAAAATTACCAAAATTAACTGGTTCAATAGCTCAAGGCCAGGAACAGAAAATGTTGTAAACAGAAAAAGCAGATTTTTCCAAGATGGTTTTGACCAGCAGACGGTCATGAATTGTATTACCGATGAAACAAATGAGCAGTACAAAAGGCACGCAAAATGATTTTGTATGGCACGCAAATGTTTCATTTCGAAGAGAAAAGAAATTAAGGTCAGTCGGGGGGGGGGGGGGGGCAAGATCGGCATACAAATTGAAGAAGGTGATTTTACGGAAATAGTAATTGAGGTTTTTAATATATTTTAAATTTGTTGAATGAAACATACTACAGTATAACCTCGTTTTTACGTGCCCGGTATTCACGTTTTCCCGGCAATTGCGTGTAATTTTTTCAGTCCCGATGTATTTCAGTACATTTAATACCCGCGATTTACGTCGGAAATATTCAAAATATGCAAGTTACGCGCGCTTCTGAAGAACTGTCTGATGAAGACGAGGTTGATATTCCAACAAAAGAAGAAGCAATGAGGTTCACCGAGGGTTTAAAAACCAACTTTACAAACTTTGCTGATATCCAAGATGACACTTTTAAATGTTTATATAGTCTTGAAAGAGAATTACATAACAAAAAAATAAAAATGCAACAAACTAATATACATATATATGTACATGATTTTTTCAATAAAAATTTAAATTGAATGTTGTTTTTTAATAAAACGTTATTTTTTTAGAAACATAAAATTTTAATGTTCTTTTTTTCAATACCCCCCTTTTTACATTTTCCCTCCAATTAGGTTTTTTTTTTCCAGTCCCTTAAAAAACGTAAAATAGGGGTTATACTGTATTTAATAAAAGTAGTGTTTGTTACAAAAGTATCGTATGGCTTAAATGGCATGATTTTGACAAAAACGTAAAAACGACCCTTATTACGATCTTACCCCTTCGTCAGAAATAATTATTTTCATTATAACATGTTTGAGAACCACACGGGTTTAGACCGTCAAAATATGGTTATTGGTAGAGAAAAGTATCATACCAAAAGTATAAATACATGGAATAAAATATCATTTATGATCATATTTCACAACCATGAGGGTACTTCGGCTTATTGAATGTATGCCGATGTAACCCCATCACAAATGTTTAGGCATAGTAAACAGATCTAGTATTAAAAGATTGTTTAAAATATAATGTTTATTATTCTCATCATATACTACGTAGAAAATTAATTAGGAAAGCAAAGTACATACCGCACCGTGAGTGTAAAACCAAGGCATCTGCAAATTTTTCAATTTCGAGATTAAATGCAAAACAACTGCAAAAGTCGTGAACTTGATAATGTAAAAGTGAAGTAACTGAAAGAACATGCAATATAATGTAGATATAAACCAAATATTATGGTTTTTTTTAGAAACTCTATTTCTCCTAACAAAACGAAGACTTCAAACCTTAATATATCCAAAATATGTCTTTTGCAGATACCTTGGTTTTACACTCACGGTGCGATACATATAAAGTATTATTTTCGATAAATGAATAAGTAAATGGAATTTGTATTGAATATTGAATTGTTGAAGATTAAAATTAAACATAATTTCACTTCTCCTTAAAATTAAAGGTTGCGGAAGAGTACAAATTATGTCTTCATCGAGAACATCAGAAATGTCATCAATAACTGGAAATATAAAAACTGTTTGCTTTTTCGAGACCATATTTTTTAATAAAATCTTTCTCCAGGTAAACTTAACCACGGGTTTGTCTTCTTTGTTGAAACTCAAAATTTTACCAACAAAGTGTTTGATGGTCTTTTTGGTTTCAAACCTGACTAAAATCCAGTCTTCAATATTTTTTTTTTCTTGAGGATCATTTACAACTTGTACTGCAATTGCATCCTCAATTTCTAAAGGGTCTTTAAAATTCTCTTTATCGGTGTCTGGCAACAAGTCAGATATATTTACAGTATCAGATGATGCTGAAGTGAAGTATTCGTCATCTTCAGAGCTTGACGTTGAATATAGTTTTTTTTGCCTTTATAGGCTTAATTTTGCTTCTGATATTATTTTTTTCACTTTGTCTGATTTGTATTTTTTACGATGAGTTGATATTATATTTCTTTTTTTAATATTTTCCCTTTTCTCAATTTCAGTCTAACGTTTTACCACATCATCATGTGTGATCACTTCGGCACCATTTGCAATTCTTATTTTTTTAACCTTGGGAGCGCCAATCTGATTATTACCTCTCATGGTTCGCAATAAAATTTGTTCAAATGTTTGAGGTAAGTTTTCCACAGATGAGAGACCAATATCTGGAGTCGAAAAGTTTTGTTGAACATATTGGATGTTATAGGTAGAAATTGAAGCATGCTGACAAGAGGAATTGAATGAGACGATTTCTGATGATGGTATTGGACTGACCTCTTCTATGAAATCCATAGATCTCGAATCATCAAGCAAATTATTTTGTTCATCACCTACAGGAGGAGGAATTTCATAATTGGTTAAGTTGATTTCAGGCAGTGATGGAGTAAATATCGGGACTATTTCATGTATAGACGAAAATATATCTTGTTCATTAGTGTCGAAGTTTGGTTCAAATCGGTCAAGATTATCCTTTTCAATATCATCAATCATTTGTTCGTAGGTATCAAATGTTCAAATTCCATTTACTGGTGTATTTTCATTTTGAACGTTGAAGTTTGGTAGTGGTGGGCAATTTTGATGTATTTCCCATCGTTCTAACGCATCGGGATCATATACATTGTCCGGAATGACACGCTCATTGAATGGAGAAATTCCGGCTTTTTTAAATCCATTGAGAATAATGTTCTCATCAAGATTTTCCCATGTCCTTGATATTATACATGAAAACTGCATTTTATGTAGTCTGGTAGCGGAATTAGACCTTTGCAAATTGACAAGTCTTTTCATCCCACATACATTTTAAGGATTTAAAAACGCTTAAGTCAGCCGGTTGCAATAAATGACTAGAATGTGGTGGTAGTTTTAGTATGGTAACATCTTGTCGGCGAGCTAGGCGATCAACTCTAGACCTATATGGGTTTTATGGCCATCGTAAATTAATAGAATAGGCCGTGTATCACCAACCGATTTCAAAAAACACCGCGTAAAATAGTTTTTAAAAACTTCCTTCTCCATCCAACCATTCTTTGTGGCTGCATATGCGGTCCTGTCACCAGATATATTTGTTGTCCACTGGTCCCAAACGTTTTTACCCTTAAAAATAATTAACGGAGGTATTTTTCCACCTGCAGCATTACAGGCTACCAATACTGTTGTGTTCTGTCTTCCAGAAGAGCTTGTTGTACGAGTGCACTGGTAGCCTAGGCGGCCAACAATTTTTGTTTTAGATGGGTCTTCAGAAAAACTTGACTCGTCCAAATTCCAAATCTGTGCTGGTTTGTCTGTTAAATTAAGTCCAGCGTTGATTTTAGAAGTTTGAAATATCCTTTGATTACAAATGGATTGCAGGCCTGTTTTCTTGCAAGTTCTACTGCTTGCGGTTTCTTAATGGATAAACGGTTTCGCTTGGCAAAGGCTGTAAACCAATCACTCTTTGGAATGCCATTTTTAAATGGAGTTTTTATTTAATTTATTTGAACATAATGTCCAACTAACTCCATAACTTCCTTCCTCGATAATCTAAAACCATTTCGCTCCATTACGTGTAAATTTTCTGCCAAATTCCGTTCTAGATCAAGGGATAAAGCAGTTGATTTGCCCATCGATGAGGATTTATGCCCATGTGTTCCATTGACGTGGTCCATGAGTGTCATTCGTGGAATTTTAAATAGTTTGGATGCTTGATATCCACTCATTCTTTTTGATGACACTTCATCAACAGCATGATTCATTGCTCTTTTGTGTAAACGTGGCTCTGTTAGACTTTCTTTTGTAGGTTCGAGGCATTATCACGGCTTTTTTATCTGTAACAAACCAGACATTGTTATAAGGTTTTTAAAACTGAGTTGGTAAAAATAAATATATTTCATCTAAGTAGGTATACTCGTACGAACTAACCCCATATTAAAAAAATACGGGTATAGATCGTCATACATGTGACGAACTTATCTGCTGTTAACCAAGTTAACCCCACTAGGGTTAGTCCGTCAGCAGTAAAAAATAATTGAAGGCACATGTAAAAATAAAAAAGTACATACCAAAAATCAGTTGATTTGGGCATTGGATTATCGAGATATTTTACGATTTGACGATCTAACCCCATTTACAATATAAAAGCTGAACGACACAACTTCTCTCCTCTGCCACGTAAGCCAGACTGAAGCTAACTTCATTGCAAATGTGGAGGACGTTGGGTATGAATGTTGGTAACACGGATATGAAGTGGCACTCACCCACATCGCTGCAATAAGAAAATAAAGGCACTGGCCGAACTAGACCCGTTGACAATCTTGCCACGACTTACCTTACTTAATATTTTATATATATTTGTGTTTTTTTTTATAAAAAAAAATTACAAATAAATATCTAACCTACTTACTTACGTACTATATTAAAAAATAATAACGATATAGCCATGCGTATTTTCTTCTGTTTTTCATATTATGTTTACCAATCGATGCGCAAACGGAAACGAAGAAATTCATTCATAAATGACAAATCGCATTGTATAAAAAATAGCAGGCAAATCCTTTTCAAGAATAATCATTACGTTTAATGTAAATATACAATTGCATAGGTCAGTCCTTAGGAACGGGCAATTAAAAATAAAAATATTCAATGAACGAACTTGTGAAATTCATTATCGGCAGTCATTCAAATATAATAATGCTTGTTATTTTGCCTCAAACACAATATCTAAAAATGGAAAATCGTTCAGTGATGGAGAATGTAATATGAAAGAAGGGATTTTAACTGCTTCCACAATCTCTCAGAAATTTGAAAACAAAAAAATATTCAAAGAATTAAAGATATGCCTTCAGCTAGAAATACGATGGAAGATAGAATATCAAAAACTCAACTGTATTTTTTTATAATAGTATTCTAAAAACTATTTTTTTAGAAAACTTAAAAAAAACGTTATTTTTTCGCCATGAAAAACTGCTTGGCACGTCAGACAAAAAGGTTCGCCATCCCTGATATAGGTGGATTATATTCTGACATTGTTTCTTCCATTCTTCTAATGCAGGGGAGGGCAAACTGCGGCCCGCGGGCCGCATGTGGCCCGCCGGGTATTTTTTTGCGGCCCGCCATCATTAATTGTACTTCTGATTACGAATAACTTTTTTTATAATGTTTTAAAAAATATTGACAATAGATTAAAATTTGAAGAATTTGTTGTTTCGTAAATGTATTATCTCAGTACGTCTTCCTTGCGTCTCGTCTCACACTATGTAACCACTATTTTCTACGTTGAACATCGATTTCAATAGATATTGATAGTGTACCGACAGAGCTACAACTTGAGATTATTGATCTGCAGTTTGACACTGATTTAAGAGAATTGCATCGTCGTGAAGAAATCTCCAAATTTTGCAATGCCCTTAATTCAGGCAAATTCGACCAACTTAAAGATTATGCAAGAAAAATGTTCGTTATTTTTGGATCAATTTATATATGTGAACAAACATTTTCGATCATGAACCTCAATAAAAATTCTTTACGATCAAATACCTCCGATGCCCATTTACAAGCAGTTTTGAGAATATCAACCACAAAATTAACACCTGAATTTAAAACAGTTTCATTCTTCTCATATTTTTTTTTGAAATGTTTATTTTTCGTGATAATAAATAGTGTATATCTAAAAATGGTATTTTACTTGCGGCCCGCCGCTCATTTTGAATTCTTGAATTTGGCCCTCCATCCAAAAAGTTTGCCCTCCCCTGTTCTAATGCTATGGTTTTAAGAACATCTTCGGTTAGTGTTACTAGTTCTGCCATTTTGCAGTACTTCTCTTGATGACCAACTAAATTTAGTTAACCCTACTCTCCAGAATGCGGGGAAAAATTTATACCATCGTAATACTTGACCTTCAGATTTGACATAAATTGTGGGCGTTGATATTAGAAAGCGGAGGATCACATGTGGCGAAATTGGAGGGAGTAGTAGTTCATAACTTTGCCATTATGCCAATTTATGATGGTCCTAGAATGGTAGTAAACATACAATAGCATATTTGTATGTCATTAACCCTTTCACCGCGGAGATTTTAATTACCAAATTTAAATAACATGCTAATTATAGCGAATGGCCAATTAATGAGGGCACAACAGTGTGCCGTTCTTGCCATGTAATTGAAAAGATCTTTAAATTTTACTCTGCAAAAAGCTACGGAAAATAATTAATTACTTTGGAATATTTATAAAACATCAAAATGTACAGTAAAATTATAATAATCAATCTGGCATAAAACCACGTGTCACCATTATTTGGGAAATAAATATGCAAAAGGAAATTACCTTGTGACGATATGATATTGTAGAGCTGTTTTAAAATTGCAAAAACAACTTCGTTTCTTATGTCAGAGTTGGCACCGGCAATTAGGTGCTGCAGAAAATTTTCAACGAGTTTCACCTGTTTGTGAAATGTTCCTAGCTTTGACGGATCCTTTGGAATCTGAACGCGTGCTGAAAAGTATTGACAAATGTAAATGAATTTAACAAGTTGACAATGAATATTTGATATCATGTATAACTTGAGCACATTGGCCATTATTATCGAAGAACTAAGGAGTTGTTTCCATCGCTGAATGGAGCCTATCAGTTAATTAACTGGACAAAAAACAATTGGTTTTTATGTATTGCCATCGTCAGCACCTAACCTAGTATTTTGGTATCGGCACCAATAGGTACATGTAGTATGTAATGAATACTTTTTCTTAGATTAATAACTGACTGGAGTCAGTCACCCACGGTGGCCGCGCGGCCTTAAGCGTTAAACGATAACGCCGTGGGTACCAGGTTAGATTCCTGGGTCTGGCAAGTGCACATATTGTTTTTCAATTTGTGTCTGTCAGGGTATGGACCTAATAGGTTGAGCAAGTGGCCATCCATTTCTCGTAAAAAACAAAATCTGTTAATACAAACCTCTACTCTGTGGAGGCCCATATGATCCTATTAGGATCGGACATGGTCGAAAGAAGAAAGAAGGAGTCTACTGGAGCGAACCAAAATTTTTGGTGTTTAGATGAGATAAGAAGCATGATAGTTATCCTTTAATCAGAAAATCAACTGACAAAATAAGGCTGCCTGTATGCAATAACTGATTCAATCGAGCCGACTAAGGTAAGTGCAGACTATAGTCAGGACTGTAGTTAAATAGTCTATGTGTTCGGACCATAAAAACAAATGAAGAAGCGCATGCTGACAGCGAGAGATCTCATAGACAAAATAGTCTAGTGGCCATGTGAACTGCTCCTAGACAAGTCTCACTAACACCTGCCTGTTTTTCTTTGAAATGTATGGGAGAGCGCAGACTACAACAAAACAATCTAGCGTCCCACATCCTTACTGCCAAAATCATCTGAGCATCTGCAAGGAAACAACATGTTTTGTTTTGCTCTATTTGCTGAACCATGTTTGTGGAAGAGGAACAAACAGAAAACATAATCGATGAGGTGGAAAAGTGGCCAGTTTTTTACAATAAATTGACATTGATTTAAAAAGGAACAAAACGGAAGAAATAACTGATATAGGCGTAGATTTGTGTCTTGATAAGCAATGTAAGGCCCAATTAATTTCAACAAATTATTAAAGCTGAAATTATCTGAAAAATTTTCATGGATGATCGATCTTATAAGGTATTATAAAGTGTATAAAATTTTCCGTTTATTAGTCTTTCGCTATATATTATGTAGGATACACCCAATAATCATATTGTCTCTGTTTATGCCGCAATACCCTTAGGATGCCCAGGGCAGCAGCCTCGTAGACATCTATTTTCATGTAACCAAAAAATTTGTCATAGTCAAAAGACTGATTTCACGCAGTGTGTGTCATGTGCTAGTCAAAACTATTTTGTCTCAATTTTTTATGACAAAGACAAGTCTGACCAAAGACTGTCTCTACAAAGTCCACACTAGGCTGTAATCGGAGGGTCTAAAACTAAATTAACTCATACAACGCTGGCAACACGGCTGCTGAGTTGGCATTAGATACTATTAGCATATTTAAATGTGGTAATTAAATAGTAATTAATAATTCTCGTACTAAGAATTTTACAAAAACAATAAATGAATCAGATATTTTTATTAAAATTTTATATCAATAAAATTACATTTATTTCATTTACTTATTCGAATTAGTACGACTTCTGTATTCTGGCTAATACATATCAGCACTGTATGAATTAATGAATTATGAAATGACAGAAGCGGAGGACGGTGTAGATATATAAATGACACAGCGGAAAACATTTTTAGTACCCAAAATAGCCACGATGACATGTCAATCAGAATATATATCGAACTAGCTTACTCTTCTGGAGGAAAAAAAAATTAAATAAATAGAAAAAAACAAATAATAACGAGTTAAGATATTTACCGAGAAAGACAACAATGTTCTTCCACCAAATTATGCATTCTGAGGTGGATGCAAAATATGTTTGCAGTTCGCTCAACGATTCAATCTGTTGGGCCAGCAAGGCAAGGTCTGCCTTAGCCGAATTATCATGGTTAATCTCATGTTTCTTCACCGCCATCTTAGGCTCTGGAAAAACAGGAAAAAAGATGAGAGCGCGGTAGAAACGCTTGATTTTCATAAAAGCATATTTGAGTTTTACATAATCTCATCTTAATAATAATTACAAGATAAAAAGAACTTTTTATATACGTTTTTAAATTTTCTGTTGAATCATATAAACTTGATTTGCTAGCTTAAACGATCAAAAAAAATTGTACTTGATAGAAATAATACTGAAATGTCATTTTGATTTCCATAGTAACGCACGTATATATTAATAATTTAGTTGCTAGGACCCCAGAACCCTAGCAACCAATAATAGTGGATTGGATTACGGATTTCTTCCGAAATAACTTTTCATACAAAACAAAATTAACTGAAAATGAATTAAATTCTACTGATAGATGGCTAAAAGTATTAAAAGAATGCATTGGCATCGTGTTCTGATATATCCTAAAAGTTTCAAATGTCTAGCTAGTCGAGAAGTTAGTTAAAAATCTATTGCAAGATTTGTACCGGACAAATAAGAATACGAGCTAATAAATCGTTGTAAAAATGAGACATTGACAACCCTATTTAAATTCAATACATATATACACACATTATTTCCAACCAAATGACAAAACATATTAAAATTGATAAATGAAATTTTTATTTTCATGAACCACAGTTTATGATATCTACAAGATTTATGTAATTACACTAGCTTTGAAAATTCTTGTGGGTCCTGATTGGAAAAATAGTAAACCTTAAAATTTTACTCGATTTACTAAATTGAACTGACTTACGTCACTTGGATAAGATAAGAAATCAAAGGAACTTGTCAATAATTGTGTGTACTTAGTGTTCCCTAAAATTATTGCTTCTATAAGTGGTATAATTGGCAGCGCATTCGGTTATGAAAGGAAGGTGGTTCGGGCCCAACTATGGAAGATATTTTTCCCATGCGCCTGGAGATATACCTTTCATTGAAAAGCAGAAAAAAGGATGGTGGTTCAAGTTTATCTCGGGCTGTTATTTCGTTTTTCAAGCCGGTCGTGATGGTTTACTTATTACAAACATCTCGACCGTGGAAAGGAAAAAAGGCGTAATCCACACAAATCAAATTTTACAGGAGGCTCAAAAACGTTTTTGGTATGATTTTCGTTCAAAGTTAAAATACAAAATAGACATAACCTTAAAGTTCATATTAATTAATAATTAAGTTTTTTATATCTTTAATCTAATATTAATTATTGAGTTAATTAAAAAAACCCAACAAGAATGATGGTTAAGTCGTTTTTTCCCACGTCACTTCATTATTTATTTTTTTAATTTCTAGCTAACTTTAGATAATAATTCGGCATTTTCAGCTTACGTCCTCTGTACACAACTTGTATTTAGTTGTGTTCAACGTTATTATGCAATAAAACCTATTTTAAAAAAAATTGAGGGTTACGCCCCTTTTCCTTTATACTGTCGATCTGGATTCACTCTGCCAACGATTTTGGTCTACGGCATTTGAAAACGTTTCACTTCATAACTACCAAAATGCATTCAAAATAATCTGTTCGGCAGTAGTATTAAATGGTAAAAATAAACCTTCAATTGGGGAGAGCGTCTTGTCGATCCAGCGAATGACTCTAATAGTTTCACTTCTGTTGCACTTGACCAAGTCCTGTTGTTCATGCAGGTCTTTCACAATGTCTGGGTGGACCAAATCCTTGGCGATGTCCTTGTAAGATCCTACACCTTCCAGCAGTTTCCATCCAATGCGCAACAGATACTTCACTTGTGGCGATTTGGGGTCGGTCAGCAGGATAAACCTGAGGATCAAAACAATCACATTTTTTTTTGTTAAACATAAATTCAGAAGAAACTGAAATAATAATTGTATTCTATATTATACACAGGGTTATATGGTGTGAATTTCACAGTCCTGTTAAATATTTCGTGTGTACTTTTTGACATATAGTCAGTTGAAAGTCTACCGTTTGTTAACGCAATCAGGCGTTTCTACACATAAAAATCGCATAACGCATAAAAATACTACAATCATACAACGAAAATAGCAAATCTCCGAGTGGTACTGTGAAAATTAGTCAGAATTCAGTAGAAATCATTGCCAGACTGAAGGCTGAAAATTGCATATGGAGTGAATATGAGCCTGAGAACCCTGCATCATTGGCAAGGCGGAATAACAATTGGTGGCCAGAAAATAATCAACTTAAGATTCGCAGATAATACGGTATACTTATTAATTGGAATAAGACCAAGCTTATCGATCAGGCTAACCTTCTACCAACAGCAAGTATACTTCAAAACTTAGAAACACTGGATGAGTTTGATCGACCATTAGAGGAAAAGGCGGATGTGAAGCAGAAATAAGGTGCACACAGATTGCAAAAAATGCGATGATACATCGGAGAAATTCAATTGCCACAGTAAACAATTAAATAGTCTTCTCCATATTTTTGTAGTATCGAATCATGGACCCTGAGAGCTGGAGCGGAAAGTAATTGATGCCTTGGAAATCTAGTGGTGGCGCGCAAAGGTTCATATTTCTTGGTCAGAGTATAGGACGAACCAGTCAAACATCCAGAGACTACTGAATTACGGAACGAATCTTGACAATATGTCTGAGATGCATTCTGCAGTTTTTTGGACATATTTTTCGGTGCGGACCGGATAACCTAGATTACCCGAGACTGGTGGTTTTGGGTAGCCTTTAGGGAAGGCAAAGTAGAGCAAGAAAGTCGATGTGCTGGATCGACCAAGTGAAGGAGCTTACTGAAGGTAGTCTTCACTCTGCCTTGAGAGAAGCAGAGGATTGAAAGGGGTGGAAAGTCTTGGTCACTCAGAAGATGACGGATTTTCAAAGTGGTCACGATCCTCGGCCATGAGGGAACAACCAAGAAGAGAAATGTGCATTTGATTTCAAAAGTTGTGAGTCTTTGTGGGTGGGCATATAAAAAGAGTTAATATAAATATGAAATAAATCTAATAAAAGTGATAGCATTGATGGCACATGATTTTTCCTTTGGGACTTTCACTCGGTTCAGCTTGAGATTTTGCAATTTGGATAGTATTATTATCCAAATAATTCACAATATTAGAGAATGTAACATTCCTTTATTGAACATACATATTTTGAAAACACCACAAATATACTTATATTTAACATAAAAAATCTTTTTGAAAAAAATATTGTCCAGTGGGACTCGAACTTGCATACACTTGATTTGTGCCAATGTGCTTTACCTATAGTACCTAAAAACATTTACCAAATTTTAATAGTAGAATTAATTAAATTAATAGTAAGTGCTGTTCAACTTAACCCTCGAATCCGCTATCAGAAAGTCTCAAGTGAACAGGAGCGGCACTATATTAAGAAGACCGAGCCAACTGATTGGCTACGCAGACGACCTCAACATGATGGGCAGATCCATACAGATTGTGAAGAAAGAATTTGACCACCTCCAAAGGGCCGCACTAGAGATTGGCTTAAGAGTAAATGAAAACAAAACTAAAGTCATGGTACAAAGCCGACAAAATCATAGTAGGCTGGGCCAAAGTTCCAGTTTTGGAAACCATCAATTTGAGGTTGTCAACCGGTTCACATACCTGGGTTCCAATATTACAAAATAAAACGAGGAACTGGAAGAAATAAAGGCCCGAATAACCGCTGCAAATAAATCGTACTTCTCATTGATGCCCATATTCAAATCTAGAAATGTCCACAGAAAAACGCACAGTGGTTGCATACGGGTGCTAGTCATGGACGCTAAATATGAAAGCAGCTGAAATGGTGGACTGCTTTGAGAGAAAGATCCTGAGGCGGATATACGGACCCATGAATGATGGGGGGAGTGGAGAATTAGGTACAACACGGAACTATACCGCTTATACTAAGATTCAAAACTCTCCACCTTCATAAAACTCCAGAGGTTAAACTGGGCAGGCCATGTCCAGCGCATGCCTGAGTCACGGATACCGAAGAAGATCCTCGAAGGAAACCCAGGGTGGAAAAGGCCAGTGGGAAAGGCCAGTGGGAAAGCCACGCACACAATGGGGTGATAACATTACAAAAGATGCCAACCAGCTGCTAAAAATCAGGAACTGGAAAAGATGTGTGGAGGACCGTTCCGGCTGGAGGACGGTGGTGGAGGAGGCCAGGGCTCGACTTGAGCTGTAGTGCCATCGAGGAAGAATAGCAAGTGCAAGTACGTTATAAATAAAATATGGAGAAATCTTGACACCGGTTAGTAATTATTATCAATTGATTTAAAATAACAGTTAGATATTGGTGCATACAAGTTTGATACGGTCGACAGTTTCATATACCTTGTATCTCTTGTAACTCGACATAATGATATTACAGAAGAAATAAACAAGAGAATCATGTCTGCGAATAAATGCTACTTTGGTCTGTTAAGACATTTTAAGTCAAGCTTACTATCTCGTCGAACTAAAAGCACTCTTTACAAGACACTTGTAAAGCCAGTGCTCACCTACGCATCGGAAACCTGGACATTAACTCTGCGAAATGAACGAGCCCTGATTGAAAGAAAAATTCTCCGCCGTATACATGGATCGATCAGGGATGGCACCAATTGGAGGAGAAGATATTATGCTGAGCTCTATGTGCTGTATGAAGATTGCAGCGCAGTTCAATCAATTAAGATTGGGAGACTGCGATGGCTAGGTCATGTGCACCGTATGAATGACAATGAACCGGCAAAGAGAGTGATGTCCAGCAATCCAATAGGACGTAGAATAAGAGGGAGGCCAAAGATTCGCTGGTTGGATGGAGCTGCCAGTGACTGCCGTATTCTGGGGGTACCAAATTGGAAAGCGACCACACTGAATAGGGACAGGTGGAGGGAGCTGTTGGAGGAGGCCAGGACCCACACCGGGTTGTCGCGCCCCTGATGATGATGATTTAAAACAAAAAAGCTGGTTTCCAAAAATTAATGTAATTTGCAAACGCTTTAAAATGTAAAAACTACTAGATAATTTCATCCCAATTAGATATGACGCACCTGAGTAAATTGATAAAACACATTGGCTTGATTCCAATGGATGTGAGTTTAAGTCCCGCTGGGATAGGGATTATATAGGTATATGGGGTGTTTTCATATTATGTAGATACAGTGATAGTTTGAGAGTGAAGAACTACAAGGTTTTAAGTGTTTGTCCTAGGCGAAACAAAAGTAAGAATGAGGCAGTTTAGAATACCACAGGTAACCCCCCATGTGTCGCGGGGGATACGTTCTAGACATGGTCATGATAAGAGAAATTTCGCGATCAACGGGGGGATTCCCTTGTTCTACGTTTTTTGTGTAAAATTTGCAAATACATACTGTCAAGTAATGCATTACAGCCACGTTTTACAGCACTCACTCTCTCAGAATCTTCGTCATTCTCTTCTAACAACTCCATTTTCCACAGTTTTACGCTTAACTTTCGCACGGGAATAGGTTCGGAGACATTATTTTCTAGGGACGTATGGCAGTCCATTTCCTGCAGCTCTTCGTTAGTTAAGGGTTCGCCGTATGATTTTAACAAAGTCTGAATATCATCTACATCAAAACTTTCGATGCCTCCGGATATGGCTATAAGACTAATCTCTTCGATGATATTTTGAATATCATTTTCATAATTGAGAAGAAGAGTTAGACGATCCTTGGATGGTTTAAATCTAGAAGCAGTCTTCTCCTCTATGGAAACAAACGTACGTGTTGGCATTCGTTTCCAATAGAGTCCTGTCTCATCCACATTACAAATTAAATTTGGTGGATAATTTCCCCTTTCACAATTTCCGGTTTTAAAAAATATTAAGATTAGGATATAACGAAACCGCACTCGCCGGGGTCGTGATGAACGAGGGTTACCTGTACTTCATTGTTGGGTTTGTTTTCTCAAGCATGAATACTTAGAACCTTGTAGTATTAGGCTCGCGAGTTGTCAAACTGCTAGTAAACATTACATCATTATTATGACCCACTTTTAAAGTTTGATTCCCCGATAATTAAAATAAAATGTTGAAATTGTCAAAAATGCTGAAAGGCATAATGTAGATTGAATAATAAATGAATAAATAATAATATGATGGTCTCTTAAACAGTATTTTAATTGAATACAAGAAAGGATAATAAGACAAAATATTCTCACAACATTACTACATGTTGTTAAGTTTATTGATATTATCATTATGGATATTTCCTGACATTTAATATGATAAGGAATCTAATGATGTCCTTAACGGCCCACGTGCGCCACGTGGGTCAAAGTGGAGATTTTATGGTATTTTAAGAGCATAAGCCATAAGCCTGGACATTCCTTAAGAGTGAGTTGAACAGGAACAAGGTCATTCATACTTCAGTCGGAAAGTGACCTCAGCGTTGAACGCACGTCATTTTAATTTAGTCTAACCTCAAAAACCTCTAACCATCGGGGATTTATTTTAAGAAACGCAATAATTATTAATTACAATTCTCGGTCGAATGAATAATCATTATTATTACCGTCAAACATAAAATGTACGCGACGTAAGCTGTCGCCGGCCGAAGGAATACAGGGCTGTCAAAATAATATCAATCTAATGGTACGTTTTAAAGAGCTACAAATTTTAAGTTAAAAATAGCTTACTGTACAGATGGAACGATTACATATTTCCAAGCGTCAAACAGCATACAATATTCATCTAAAATAAGTATGAAAAGACTAGCTGATTTTGTTATGTTACTTTTGTATTCTTATTTTTTTGCTTATCAAAATATTTAACATATTATCTGATGATGTGTATTTTGAGTATATCGTAATATGTATCCTGTATCATTAAAATTGCTATTAAGTTAATATAACATAGGAAAATCTGTAAATCATTAAAATGTTAATTTCGTTATAGTTTTTAATGAAACCTGTGCAATTACATATTAGATTTAAACACTGTTGGACTGTGTGACTTTTATAATATCAGATAGCCTTACGCAAGATGGGCAAGATAAAAAATAAAACTGTAGGATGTCGGCAGAAGATTAAACAAAACTCAGAATCCTTCGCCGCTTGGCGTGCAGCACGTACGTGTACCGCTGCGGCTGCATCGGGAAATCAGCCGAACATGAAAATCAAATGGACAACCAAAGTAATATAAACTTAGATGGTAATTCTTGCTATGAAGTTAGCAACGGAAACAATTTAATAGAAACAAAATATATAAAACTTTATATAACTATATAAAATTTTTTCTTATCAGAAATTAGAAACTTAGATAATCACAGCAAGTTCGGGTGTAAATTTTCGAATATGGAGTAGCTTTCCGAAAAGAGAGAAGGATTGAGATGGTGCATTGTACTTAAATGTAAAATGTGCAATCTAACTTCTACGTTATGGACTGATCACTTATCATAAGAATAAATAATAAATAATTACGTCTTCGACAGCCCTGGCGTGGTTAAAATAAATATGCTCTTGTCGGTATCCTTTATAATGTTCTCAGTGACCGCCTGGCTACGAATAAAAAAATAATCTGTGGGTGGCTGCACGTTAATAATCATTTTTTATATAAGTTATTTCTTGCATTGGCTTTACTTGCAAACAAAATACAATAATTGTTGTACCTACCTATTGTTTCACTAGGACAAAAGAAAAGTTGCGTTACTTGTTTGTAAAAGTGTCGGACTAAATTTAAACCAATCGGATAAGTAATAAAAATTCACTCTCTTTTTATAATAAACAGATATCACTATATTCTATGTTTTTTAAAATATGCATTAGAATTAAACAATATGTACCTATTTTTTAATATGTAATAGGTCCTACACATTAAAAATAAATACTATTCATTAATATTGTTTTTTGGATAGCACATGAAATAAAAATGTATGTAGATACGTATTTCAACATCCTTCGTATGTTTAGTTCTTGGACAAATTCAGGTTAAAAAGTTATTAATATATTATTAAGTTTATATCGTGGCTACCACATAATTGAAAACGTTACCATCCATCATATTGTTTGCAATACTTCCCACCAAACAGCTAATTAACAAATTGAATTTAGCGACATTTACGTATTATTAGAAGATATTATTTTTTGGTCATCCCATACTCTCTTCACTTCGACCGTGTTTATGATTTAAATTTAATTTACAGACCATTTACTTTTGACACAAACATTGTCGGTAACCTTTGTATATTATTAGTAGACCAATAATTCCAGACCACATATTAAAAAAATCTGTAGAGCGTCCCCTTAAGCGTTGTAGATAATCTACTTATATAATTTTGAAGCCTTATTATCCGGTATATTTATTTTAAACATTTGATGACTGCATAAAGTATTTTTATTACATAAAATAAATAGTATTCATTAAAACTCTCGATCTAATGTTTTAGAATATAGTCATATTTCAGTACATCCATGTGCAGTGGTGTTAAGATTTTTCAGGTTTAATTTTTAAATGCATTTATAAAACTATTAGCAAAATTAATGTTAACATCATATATTGAAATATTTATGATAAAAAATTATGTTTTATAATCTCTGTGATCCCCAATTTGACAAGAATTAGGCATTTTACCACGTTTTTATTAGCTCGTATTCTTGTTTGTCCAGTACTAATTTTTTCTTGTGTGTCCAGTACATTTTTTTCGTGTTTGTTCAAGATTTGTATTGGACGATTGAAGATTTTTAACTAACTTCCCGACTAGCTAGATATTTGAAACATTTAGAATATAATCAGAACACGACGACAATGCATTCTTTTAATACTTTTAGCCATTTTTAATATATACGTGCGTTACGATGGAAATCAATATGAAATGTCAAAATGACATTTCAGTAAGTAAGTATTTTATATTTATTTAGTATTTCTATCAAGTACATTAAAAAGTTTTTATTAATACATAGAATTGTCAAGTTTATATGATTCAACAGAAAATTTAAAAACGTGGTATATAAAAAGTTCTTTTTATCTTGTAATTATTAATATTCAAAAAATGGGCATGATTAACACATTTGAAGATAATTATAAAGATACTGATTATAAGCTATGTCTTTGACCATTCAAATGTGATAAAACATCCTACGAATAATGATTCTTTTGTAATAATTATTGACGTAAGAATAAGGCAATATTTTTTTTGAAATACACCATTTCTATTGGGATTTCCCAGTGGTTAAGCTACAACATACAGCCGTAGCCATAAATTGACAAACGATAATGAAGTAGAGAGTAAGATCATGTTAACGCGCGTGTTTGAACATGTACCTAACCGAATAAAACGATTATCTACAACGTTTAAGGAATGTCCAGGATTATGCTCTCATAGAGAATATTGCATCTTTAGTGAAATTAAATTCAAAGGCATTGTACCTAGACTATGGATCCTTCATAATCTGTTTTTAGACTTCGTAAATGTTCCAAGAAATTTATAAAATCAACAAGGTACTCAATTCCTGTGGCAAACGCTGAAACCCAACCCATGGCTTTGATGGTGTTTTGTCCACACCTTCTAATACGCAGTGCTTTTATGACAATCATTATTAAGCCTTCAGAAGTGTTTAAAACTGCATACATCTGGCACACTATTTATGGATTGGAGGAATATCGAAAAGATCAAGAAACCCAATGCCAAAGATCATACTAATTAAAATGCCATTTTTTGCATACGATAACGTTTGTTTATTATAATTTTATTAAACGTAAAATATTTCTGATTATCTGTTATTTGTTTCATAGGTGCATGCGCTGTTTATAAATACAATATATCTAATAAAATATATATTTGTCAAATATATAATATTATGTAGTCTTTGTCGACTGGCCTGTCATTCCATTATTGGCTATAAATGTGCTTCTGTTGAAAATAAGGTTAGCAACCCCTATGATGTAGTCAGACTGCATCATCTCTAGAAGCCCAATGAATGGAATGTCACAAATTCTTAAAAGACCTTATACCTATACCATCGATCGAAATTTCATTGTGAAGTTGCTTGTTCAACAATACATTGTAGATAAATTTAACATACCTATCAGATATTACATATTGGACACGGGCAGGCACAGGGTTGAAAATCGTTAATCTATTAGATTCTAAAACTAGATTGTAACCTTTTATGTATCAATGTGAAAACTTCTAGAACAGGCATGTTCAACGCATTGATCGAGGGATAGATTTTGGTGGATCGCACCATAGGGACTGAATCAAGAAAATGTAAAAAGTATTTATAGCGCCAGTACATGTGCATGGATTTACTGGTAGCAATAGTGTGTCAATTCTCAACCTCACTCTTCTCATTCACAATTTTATTCTTCAGGCGTAAGCAAGACGCATTGTTGTCATTGTATGGTGTTATTTGATTGGTAAACGTCGAAATGCTCTGCGGTAGTTCATATTTTTTCCGGCATATTCGTCAATATCGTTCTACTGTGCGGGCGCAGATATCGCACAAGTTCCAACTGTCATGTGAAAATTCAGATGCCGCTTAACTATTTTGATCCATGCATACAATATTGCAACTTGCACAATAATACGTACGTACTATTAGCACAAAATCCATGCACATGTAAATGGGCTATAATATTCAGTTGTAATATACTTGATTTTGGAGGGGAAACAATAACCATTCGTATTTTTATTTTGTTAACCAGCTGAAGCGACTTGTTTTCTATAATTATTATTTCTTATTTTATGTAAATGTGCCGCAGAGGTGGACATGAGATTTTACAACTTTCTTTTTAGACCAAACCAAACCTACCCCAACCTAATATTACCTCATACAATCTTAGTTTGTGATAATGATGTATCAAAATGTATGAAAATTTCAACGATAATTGGATCGAAAAGCCGATGCGCCGACAGAAAAAGGTATTTATTATAATTGTCTACATGGAATAAACTGTTTTCGTAAATTTATAAAAGCTCGTGTCCACCTCTGCGGCACAATTACCAACGGCTTGCCACAGGGGTGAAAGGGATGTGAATCTCAGCACTTTAAAATGACGTGTAGTTTCCTCTTATCATCACACAGTAGGTTCTTTGAACAGTAGAATAGTTTGGCGGCTATCTATATAATATTACAGTAATATTTTGCGTAATGATCATTTTAGAAGTTTGTGTCTCGATAAAAATTTCTCAATTTGTGTGGTAGATCACTGTTAGTTTTGAAATTTGGTAGTAGATCGCAGCATAAATGTGAACATGCCTGTTCTAGAAATTGCGAAGCTTAAATACCTTTCCATACGTTAAAATAGCTTGGATAGTTTTTCCCAGTACCTACTTGTATCTGGAAGTAATAACCAAAAACCAAAAGGTAGTCTTCCACATTTCCACTAATTTTAATTATTCAATTAGTTTCCTACTTGACTTAACACCAATAATGAAAATTTATCAATTTACTTGGTCACAATGTCACTAGTCTGTAATATTAAAATTACTAACTGTTGATAAAGTAATAGGTAAGTGATATTGCGAAAAAAACGCACTATTAATAAAAAGCGAATTGTAAATTTTAATGGTTTATGTTTTGAGCCCAACAATATTTAATCAGTTTTAGGTAAATGCGAATCAGGAAAGAATCCTTGATGTAAAAATCAGTTTTCCTTAATGAGAAAACAAAGAGCAGATTCATCATTGGTTATTAAGGATACATATTAGAGAGTAGATTAAAAAACAAAAACACAAACTCACTTGGATTCAAAACAATCGACTACTAGTGGAGTGTATTATTCACTACGGAATTTTTTGACCTAAGGAAATAGGTACATCTGTTCACCACCGAACCAAATAAAAAACTTGACAAACAGTTGACCCTTCGCATAAAAAATAGAAAAACGTGATTTGGGCAGACTTGTGATAAGATTAACAAAACGAGATTTACTGTTTTGTGATTTAAGAGTATATTAAAAAAAAATAGTGGGTGAAAGATGTGTACCTGAATCCCAGCTGCAATGCCCGCTGACAGTTGGCCTCCGATATAGATTCTCGCTCTCTTTTGTCTCTTAATATAGTCACAATGTATGGTAATTCCTTTTCAATGTCGATCGAGAGAATCGACTTCAACGACTGGAACATATTTCAGCAGCCGTAAAGCAAGTGATCCGATCGGAAGCGACATTAGTACAGCCAAAAAATATTCTATCTTGATTCTTCAACAATGAATAATAATTATGAGCCAAGAGACCATAGACTAATACCAACTAATACACTGTGTACCAATACAAAGCGATGTAGTACAGGCCTACAAACTTATCTGGAGAATGAGATTGGAGAGCCACTATCGTAAACTAGCCAATCACAACTCGTAACTGGCAAAATCTGACGTTCGGATGACGTTTTTCAATATGGCGTCCTATGATAGTTCGTAGTTCCATTTTTGGCCATTCTCCAGATAAGTTTGTAGGTTGTATTTTGGAATATACAAAGCCAGGCCAGGGCATTCGCCAGCGTTGTGTTCTTGACTTTCGGCCATAGACCTACTGTTGCCATCTTTTTGTTACCGAATAATTATTATAGTTCCTACGCGGTCCAAGAAATTATAGTATTTCGGCAAAAATATAGTAGGTTGGTACCTACTGGTCGTCATCTGTTAAAAATGTATAGGTTTTTCGTTTCTCACAAATAAAAAAACGGAGTATTAAATTTGAGAAATTCTGAGCTCCTCTTTTTGAGGTTGGTAGGTAGGTACCTACCAAAGAGATTACCTACATACCTACATCTTCTGACTATAAAAACTTTCCGGAGAATTCAAAAAAATCGATTTTAAAACAGTCTTTTTCCGATATTCAATATTGGTTCCGTATTGGTCCAAGCAACTCTTTGGCAGTGAATTTTTATTTGGTTATTATTTTAGAACGATTGGTAGAGTCTATGATTGGTAGTATGTGTCTTTATCACGTATATTATCTATGGTGTATATGTTCTATAGTTTATGGTATAATCGGTCTAGTACACATCAGAATCTGAAGTCCTTGTCAGTTTTCTGTCTATTTAATTATCGCGTTTTGCTTAAAATATCAGTGCTGTTCGCACAAATATTTTTTAGTGTATATTTGAAGAATTGTCGTTTGCATGCGAGGTATCTAGTAAGTATACATTTGGAATATTGCGCGTTTTTATCTATCCCTAATTTCCAAGAAATTTCATATTTGTCATTGTTGCATCGCCAGTAGATATTTGACACTTGCATACATGTTACTCAATGCAAAAATCATTTTTAGCGTATTTGTAGCGAGTGAATAATTCTTGTGACACATCTAGCGAAAGCGATGATAGAAAATACTGCTATCAATGTTTTGATACAATAGGCACTTCTTAAATTTATATAATATCCTAGCAGAATCACCGACGGTCGGACGGCAATTCTGCTACATGAGAGTTTTAAAGGACACGTTAGATCCAATGGTGGATTAGTGCACGATCATCTATTTCTGAAACCGTGGGTTGAGGGTTTGAATCCCGTATCTGGCAAATTCAAATGTTATTTCAATGTATGTTTTATTCATAGCAAGGATCCAATGGATCGAGCAAATGACCTCTATTATGTGGAGGACTACTAGCAAAGATATTGTACTCTATGTTGTCAAATAAACCTTGAAAAACAGCCTGTTGTTCACATTTTTAATTGTAGAAATCACCATGAACATATACCACACCAGTTTATGCAATATCTACTGCTGTCTTCGAATTGAGATCTAAAACATAAGTATTACAATCTACTCTACTGTAACTCAGACACTTAAGATCACTTGTAGTTGCTTTGCGCCATAGGTTAAAATACTGGAGCAAGATTGTTTATTCAAAAGACCATCTACTGGCACCTGCCATCGTTGCGCTTGCTTCTGTCATTGTGTTTAGTTTACATGAAAAAAAAAACAATTGAAAAAAATATTTTTTATCGTCTTACATTGTATAAATTGGTAATAGCATTTTTACATTAAGAAATGTGAATTAAGGGCCTTTTTATGGGTATTTTTTTGATGATGGGGAATATCGTATCTTTACCATTCTACTTTTAATATTAATTTATCTTCCAATATATGTACCTATCATATGAGGTGATCAGAGGATTGGCCATTGGAAGACGTTCCCTATTACCTCTGGAACCTTTTCGAATGGTTAACCCCGTTTAGACATTTTTGTGGGTTACTTATGCCACTTCTGATCTGATCGCCTCATATTTCTCTGCTTATACAGATAACCCTCGTTCATTGCGACCCCAGTGAGCGTGAATTCGTTGTATAGTGATTGATCTTCCATAATATTATTTTTTGTTCCACACTTGTTTTAATTTGTGCCACATACCAGTAATTATAATGACTGCAAACATGCGCATACGATCTTTCTCGCTAGCTTGCATATACTTAAGTGACGAGTACAAATGAAACAAAAGCAATCCAATACGTCATAAACAGGCCAAGGAGGAACTAGAAAACTTTTTGCAACAAACGGAACCAAATGAATGCTATTTTTTCAGCTTAGTACCTACTAAGTTATTAATTTATGTGTCCGGAAATTTGAGAGATGTACTCAGATAAAATTCATGTCTAAATAAAACATGACTCTTGTAAGTTTACAGGAAGTCAGCGGCAAAGAAATTTTGAAAATAGCTAATCAACTGGATTATTTGTTAGGTTAGGTTTTCATTCTTGAATTCGTGAATTTTGCCAAAATCGGCTATGAAAATTGGCGCGATTCCTGCCTGGTTTCCTATAAACGGACTTGTACCTAAAATACTTGCAAATACGTAATAAAAACTCCCGATATACAAGGGAAAGACAGTAGAGGTAGGTATTTAATTAAATTAGAAATACAGAACACGTAATTTTTTCATCTCGGTACTATAATATATCTTTCCATAAGAAAGCTCACGGCAAACTGTGCTATGGTAAAATGTAATACTACAGTTTAGATATTGTAACCATTAATTTATGTATGACATTTCTTTCATTATTTTAGTTTATTAATAAAGTCTTTGCATTCTTTTAAAAACCCCTGTTCATTGCGAAATTTTGCTATTCAATCTTAAATTCAATCTTAAAAATATTTTGCAACTAAATTAGCCTAACTGACGTTAAGCTAGTTCTGCACGCAAAAGTACACCTACACGTTGGCAATATCGCCTCTTTCTATTGCAGTTAGGATTTATTTGTACTAGTTCGCTGTCAATGTCAACTGCCAACGTAATTACGCTGATGCTGTAATTACCGACAAGTATTGCAATCATTCTATGGGCCATCTAGTGGCTCCTTCCACGTCTAATTCGGTTGATGATGATGATGAGATAGTTAACACATTTTCTACCGAAATCAGTGGCATGACTGGAATTCAATCAACACCAAATCGATTGATCCCGCTGACTCCAAATAACGAAGGAGAAATCAGTGCCACAGTGGTCCACTTTACATTAGAACAACGAGGTAATTATGAGTTTTATTGTTCACTTTTTCAACAAAAATTAACACTTGCTTGACTGAAATAAGAACTGCAATTTGCTTCTATCCCGCACATTAGCTCAATGATGTATATATTTTCAGACTTTGTAATCATCGACAAGGTTTGCAATAATTCTATGGATGATCAAGAGGTTCTTTCGACATCTGATTCCTTTGATAATGATGGGAAAGTGGACCCATTTTCTACCAACAGTGGATCATACTATGAACCACCACAGCATTCACTATCATCACACAGTGATGAAAACTCATCAAATGGTATTATGGTAAATCGACTTTCAGCACCTGTCCTAGAGGTGATTAACTCAAGTCAAGCAGGAAAAAAAGACAGCGTGATGAAGCTCTGTGGCGCAGAAATGTAATAAAAAGGCAGCGAAATTCTGGAAACGAATTTATAAACTGGAAAAACAATGTAATATGTGAGCGTCAAATGAAGGAACCCTCTCCTCAAACATGAAAATTTGGTTGTTCTATAAAAACTACCCAAGAACAGAGGGTTGCAATATTTCATCAGTTTTGGAATTTAGGTGATTTAAATCATCTACGTGAACCGCTTCGTTGAATTTAATAAAAAAAGAACTACAATTGATACTTATAAGTGAAGGTAGAGAAAGAAGTCATCGTAAAATGACTGACAATCAAATTTTCTTTCAGAAAATCTTAACAAGATTAAAATATGCCAATTGTTTTTAAACTCATGAGCATACGTTATCAAATGGTTAAGACTGCTGCAAAGAATTCATACCACCTTAATTCAAGCACGGTTGCTGATAACAGCAGAGGGTCGCAGAGGATATTTGCAGTAAGCGACCACATGAAGCAAAACGTGAGGGATCACATTAACAGCTTTTCTACAGTAAGCAGCCACTATTGCCGAAAAAAGACCACGAAGCAGTACTTGGATGCAGCATTCAATATAACAAAGATGTTTGACCTATATAAAAAGGACTACGAAGAAAAAAGCTTGACAGTAGCCATTGCTTCAATGTACCTACATATAGAGGCATATTTTGTAATGAATTTAATTATTCATTCTATACTCCAAAGAAGGACCAGTGTGACTTTTTCTTGAAATATGAGCAGAGCAGTAATGAAGAAAAAGATATTATGAAAGCAGAATATGATACTCATCTAAAAAATAAAGAAATTACCCGAAAGTAAAATAAATGTCAAGGAGCAGGCAAACTTAAATAAAACGTTACTATTGCACAACAACAAGTCTTACAAATCCCAGAGCAGAAACCGCACAACTATACTATAAACATAAACGAAAGTATGCCACATACAATCTCAGTATTTATGATCTAGGATCACAACAAGGTCATTGTTTTATGTGGCATGAATCAATCGGAATGAGAGGAGTGTGTGAAATTTGGAAGCTGTGTCTTTGATTTCATCAAACAACAGGTATCGGAAGGGATAAAAGAATTCATATTTTTTTCAGATAATCGTGCTGGAAAAAATCGTATCCATTTCATGTACTGTATGTACATGTTCTGTGCGGCCAATTTCTCTTGTAAAATAACACATCTTTTTAGAAAAAGGTCACACGCAGAATGAAGTTTATTCGATTCATAGTTTTATTGAAAGGGCTGCCAAGAAAATACCAATATATACACCGAGCTAGTGGTATTCAATAGCACGATCAGCCTGTAGGAAGAGACCTTACGCCCACATTGCTTGAAATCAACAACCAAAAATTGGGATAAGGATGAACGTGGAATCAAATTTTCTTGGCAAAAGATAAAACGAATCTCAGTAATGCCAGAAAATCCACACACACTCCAAATCGAGTACAACTTTGAAGATTCGCCTGCACCAGTTAATACAGCTGAGCGTAGCCGTGGACCACTAATTCAAAAGATAACTGACTTCAAATTGATGCCAGTAAGAAGTTCGGTCATACCAATAGCCAAGCTAAAACATTGTGACCTAATGTATCTTTGCCGGGAGAAAATAATCCCTATTGACTACCATTCTTTCTATACAGGACTGATCACCTCACCACAATAGTGAATAGGGATGAATAAATTAAAAATAATGCTTATGAGTAATAGGTTTTATTGCCTTTTCATTTATATAACTTCTTTAACTTTAAATTTCATTAAGGCCATGCATTAGTTGAGGCACGGTCTAAAAAGATCGTTGCTAGGCGATGTGCGGATTGCGGGTCGCGGATAATAAAATATTATTTCTCATATAAATCCAACATATGTCCATTTTATGTTCTGTTTATTATTCTATTAGTAACAATAATAATATATTCATTGACATGTTTTCTTTTTAAAGTAAATGGGTAACGTTTTTAGTCATCTTTACACGATTTTAGAATTAATTGGCCCGTCGCCATCACGCAGCAAAGTGACGTATGTCTGACTCGACGTTCTCTCAAGGAATGCGAAGCGAGTACAAAATTTCGTCGCGCGTACAGTTGAAAATTATTTGGCGTTTCACTGATGCGTCACCTTAATAACTACAGTATATTATAAGTACCTATGTTCATTGAAGTGTTTGGTAGATTTTGTGAATAAAAAAACTATGTCATGAGATTTAATTTTTATTTTGTAGTGGCTATACAAATTTATCCTAACTTCCTAATGCGCTTAAGGTACCATTTTTTATTGCCTTATGTTCGCGTTCAAATACCTTAACTCAATTAAGATAGTTCTGATCTGAATTATTGTAGTACAACCATATCCTAATAGTTATGCAGAACAAGCTTAACTCAAATAAGATAGTGCTGATTTCAAATACTGTAGTGCAAAAGTAGCCTATCTGCATAAAATATGTGACGGAATATACTTTTTGGTATTTTTTTTTCACATAAACAAAGCATTTAACCAATGCATTATCATATATTTAAATCAATTTTTTTATATTTACAGTTTTCAAATTAATGACGAAATAAAGTTTAAAAGTGCTCTCAGTTAGGCTAGTTCTGCAATAAGGGGACGAAATGTATTCGGTAAATTAGTCAATGACGTTTGTAATTGATTTTTTGCGTTTTGTATTCGCCTTGATACATATATTTTATGACAGTTTTATATATATATCTGAATGTCATTTTATATTTTATTTTATAAAATAGCATTTTTAATTAGTATTAAACACGTTAGAATAATTGTCTTCTTTAGAAATGTGTAATAATATGTAGTATTTTAAAAAGAAAATACCACAGTTAGGATTATCCATGTTTTCATTTATCCGTGCTGCCGCTCCCCAACATTAGCCCGGATAATCGGGAGTTTACTGTATTTGATAAAACATACAGTTTTTTTAGCATGACTTCATTTTCTAATTATTTCAATCATCATTGTTAATCTCCGCCTCATATTATGGTGAGTGACGAGCGAGTTTAATACCTCTATGTGAGTGACTCATGGTGAAACATGAGTTTCAGTTTATATAATAAAAAACCACTTAATGGTAATATTTTGTTTATTGTTTATGCTAAACACACGATAATATGGAATACTTCAGTAATATACGTATTGGAGAAATATATTTGTATTTACGTATTGGAGAAATATATTTGTATTTGTATCAAGCGGGTTTTGAAATTGCATTCATCAGTTTCGGCCAATGTGCTTTACCAATTAAGCAATCTGTGCAATACTGTATGGAATTGAGATAATCCTCGGATACACAGTTGTTACTATATTTTGATGTGATTAGTATCATCTACATTGCTTAATTCGTGAAGCATATTGATCGGAATTAGTGCGAGTTTGGATAGCACTCAGTATCTCAGATATCTTTTTCTAATCTATATTTTTATAGGTGTTTTAAGTATATTTTCATATTCAGAGTGCATTGTATGCAGCAGCTAGTATTCACATTGGCTTAACCTTATTAAATCATGTTTCAAACTTGTTGCGAAAAATCTTCTGTAATTTGATAGGAGTGTAGCTAATTAACAACTTCTTTGGCCATATCCGCCCCTTAACTGGAGCATATGGACACCACGCGGCGCCTCCAAGAATCCCTGTCGCTCGCCAGTCTTCTTGCTTCGTTCCAGGTCAAACCAGCATCCTACGGGATGCTGGTTTCTCTGCTGTATACACTCTGTAGATTGTCTTTGGCGGCCTTCCAGGAGGCTTGAAGAACAAGCAAGCCAGGTTGAAGTTCTCTTCTGGCATCCACAGCACCTGGCCGAGCCAGGTCCAATGTTGCCTCTTCACTTTCAGCGTGATGAGGGGCTGCTTGGTGCGTTCTCTTTTTTGCTTGTTGCTCCTAAAGTCATACCACCCCACCGCACACCCAGTATTCGTCGCAAACATCTGTTTTCGAAGCTCAGTATACGGTTGCTCTGAGCCTTCGTAAGGTACCATGATTCGCTACCGTAAAGCAGCACCGTCAGAATGCAAGCGTCGGATAGGCGGCATTTGGTTTTGACCGAGTATAATCGTGAGTCCCAGATATTCCGCATCGAGTTGAATGTTGCTCCAGCCATTCCCATTCGGATAGCGAGTTCTTTCAGCAAAATGCCATCTCCCCAACAGAGGAGTTGTTATGCAACCTGTCGATTGTCTCTTGAATGCTCTCGATTGAGTTGTCAAATAGGACAGCGTAATCGGCGTATTCCCGGTCGCATAGCTTCACTGTGGGGGTAACAGGTATGCCTCGGTCGGGTGGTATTGACTTCAGTAGTATGAAGTCAAAAAGGATGATGAAAAGACACGGTACAAGGACACAACCCTGTCTGACATCGGTCGTGACCCCGAACCATTCCGTGACAGCGTCTTCAATTCTGACACAGCATTCGCTATTCTCGTGTAGGCATTGGCAATGATCTTGGGAGGGATCCCGTATGCTCCCAGTATCATCCAGAGGGAGGGGCGGTGCGGACTGTCGAAAGCCTTCTCATAATCCACAAAGCAGCAAGCCATCGGGCTCTGCTGGAGAGGACATCGAAGGTTGTGAATTTGGTCTGCACACGCTCGACCAGGTAGAAACCCGGCTTGGTTTTTCCTGAGGATGTGCATTATTGGGTCCTTTATTCTCACCAAGAGGATGTTTGCCAAAATCTTTCCCGGAACACTGAGTAGCGTAATGTCTCGGTAATTGTCGCAGCTTAGAGGGTCACCTTTTTTATGAAGTGTGATGATTTCACCGTTCACCCAGTCCCTTGGACAGCGCTCTTCTTCCCGCACCTTTGTCATCAGATGAAACATAGGGTGCAGGATTGCGCTCAGGCTGTACTTGAGGAATTAATGATGAATCCTGTCTCCCTTTTCGCTCTGTTTCTGTCTTTTTTGAATCCGGTCGTTTTCCGTTCTTGAGCCTTTTCACAGCCGATTTTATCTTGGTGTGCATGGGCGGTAAATCGGATATGTCGGTCGCTCGGGGAATGTCCAAAAGTAAAGCTTCCGTAGATATGTCAAAGGGATCCAAAGGGGGTGGGCGGTTCAGGCGCTCCGCAGAAATGATTCTTCCAAATCTTCTGGACGCATTCTGCGTCAGACTCTATTGCTCCACTAGGACCACGAATGGCTCCGGGAGTCGGTGGTTGCCTGCCGCAGACTTCACGGGTGATTCAGAAGTTTCCTGGTGTCATTTCTGCTTTCTGCTGCTTCGCGTCTTAAAACGCTATTGGCTGCCATCCGGTTAAAATTGATGTTAGTTATTTAATCTAAGACGCTTATGATTGCTTTAAGTTATATAACTAATCATTTTATTTATATTGGCTTTAAAATGACAGCTTGCTTGTATGCTGCTAATTGATTTTATGATTGAATTATAGAACTTATAATCACTGTTGGTTTCATTAGGCTCTAGGATTTTATATATATTAGTGGTTAATGATTTTATTCAACTTTCTTGAGGAAGTTGTAAAAAGGGCGACTGTAAAATTGTCTAGATTGGCTAGGCTTTGGCTAGATAGAAATTGGCTAGAAATTGCTTTTCTCGTAATCCAACTTGCTCATATCTGCTCGATTATGCATGGTTATGGCCTCTAGGGTTTCATGGAATTGGATTCTTTGGGGATGAAACCCTTTGAGCGGTATTACCATGTTGATTGTACCTATTGCATAACATGTACATTAAATCTTTTCCGATCCCATAATCTTGTTAAATTTCTGTATCTTTAAATATTTATTTGCTTTTCAATGTCTAATTCGAATTATAACATTGCGTTTGCGATTAACTATATATCTTGCGCTATAGTTATGTCAAATTTGCTTTTATTCAGTTGAAAGTAATCCTTATTACAGTGAAGTAATTATTTGAAAATGATTTCTCTAAAATATTCCAAAGGATATTTGAATGCAATGCTTTCATTAATTTAATAAATGACGTAAATGGGTTGTGTTGTGTTTATGTATTGTGCTTATGATATAGTGCTTATGATAGTGTTAAAATAGCTTAAATGCATTAGTTATCATTCCCATTGTATCCACTTTATGAAAATTATTGATAACTAGATAAAAACATTTATTAATAAAATTTGTATTGTTTTGTGTGAATCATTCTAACTTTTCAATGTGTTCACGCATTTTAGTGAAATTATCTACACTTTAATTTAAACAATCGGTTTTAAAGAAACTGAATCACATTTGCATTGCACGGAGAATTGTGATTTTGTATTAGGTGTAATCAATATGTTATTTATTGACATGGTCTTTTCTTTGACCTCTTGATATCTATCATTATTATTTTATGTACAAAGTAATCCTGTATGAGGAAGATGTTTATGGTTAATAAGATAAGCATTTATGCAGATTAATTTAGCTGTTAGGGTAATATCTCACTGTTTTTATGAAGGAGTATTATTTTTTGTAGTGTTCAGTAAACAAATGTTTAATCAATTGCATTTTGTCATTTATTGCATGTTACTTACATGTTTCTTACATTAACAATGTTAAATTTTCAGAAGGTATATTTAATTAACTTGATCTGTGCCGGAAGATTTTGTATTACGGCAAGTGAGAGGCTGCGAATTTTTTAGCAAATATAAACCTTATTATTTAATTTTTTGAAATATACTGAAAGTTAAAATCATAAACACTTACCAATCATATGCTAAATGTCTCATTGTTGGCCCAGTATTCTTCCGAATTTTAAATTATTCAAAACAAATGCCTGAGACTGGCATTCTGTCTTTTAAAGACAGGCGAATAAATTCGCGTTTTTTGTATGGCCGGCACTGTACGCCTACACCTGTACCGGATAACCGGTTCTCTGCCAAACCATGTTTGATTGCTTCAGGTACAATAATAATGTGATCACAGATAGCTTTTTGGATAGGAGTTATGTAGCGGTAGTTGACATCACTAAAACATTGTCTATGCAAACCAGATGGCGTTGGTTTCCTAGAGAGCGTTGGTTCTGAGGGTATCGTCAAATAGCGATGACATCATTTGCATGACGGCTGTCATGGCGGAACAATCAGTCGTATAATGTCTTTTCCCGTGTAGCGGTGACCGTTGTAAAATAAAAAAATGAGTGCAAACACTGCAAACGTAATTTGGACCATCGAACATGACGAAATATTGATTGATTTTGTAAGAAATAATGAAGCCCAGTTAAAACAAAATATATAACGTATACAAAAAAGTATATATAACTTTTAATCTGGACATATTGGATTTTGTGTCTATTATATCGTTTTGAAGTTAAGTCATCTCTTATGTGATTCAGTACGTACATAATCGAACAATACTGGTGTTAAGCGAAAGTATTGCCTGAAATTTTCCCCGTTGCAGTGCAGGCCATAACGCACTAAAATTTGAAATGCACCCTCTGTAGCACGATTTCAAAATATCTCGCTCTCCTCCAAACGACAGTTTTCATCTTCTGATAACTCCTCATCTCCAAATATAGAATGTCTAGATCGTCCTCTCTGATTATCGTTGTTTTCTTACATTCGTCATGTTACAGCCGTTACACAACGGCACCGCTTTCTTAGGAAACCCTAGCATTAGTCAAACTTTGCAATTCTAATTAAGTTTTGTACTATTCCATTTAAGTAATTTTTTGCGACCTGGGTTCCATCTTTCGGAATCCTCCGGCACTATGGGTACTCACTCACCAATGGTGTCACACACTGACACGAAATGCAATTAATTCTAGTTCACGATAGCTGAGCGGTTACATGGTAGGCTTATAATGTTGTAGTCATGGGTTAGAAATCCCGGGTCTGGAAAGTTCACATGTCGCCGTTCAATGTGTATTTGGACCCAGATAATGAACCTAATAGGTTGAGCAAGTGGCTGACATCTATTTCTTGTAAAAACAAAAATCTGTTAATACGACATATATAACTAATATAAATCATTAGCAAAAGTGCAGGTAAATAAAATTTGGAGAGAGCCTGACCTCTGCTAGTAATTAATGTAATTGGTACTTTGATTTAAGTCACAAAAGCCGGTTGCCAAAATTAATGCAATTTGTTGAGCTCGTGAAGATGGTAAATATTACTAGTTAATTTTGTCATAATTAGATAGGAGGATGCACATGGGTCAATTGGTTAAGCACATTTCAAATCATTCAAATATGTTATATTTATAACAAGTTTTATAATAGAAAGTTTTTCTGAATTATTTTGCTGAATACTTTTTATTGGAATTAAATTAGCGGGTGCCGACAAAAGAATTAATTGATAAACTGCAATACCTACAATTGTCTTATGAAACTAAATATGATATTAATAATAGATTTTATATTTTAAAGTAAAGATACCGATATCTTGTCACGTTCACAATGTTCACAGTTAAGTCTTAAACTAATCCCAAATTATTTATTTTCAACCTATTTAGAGTATCTGCCTTCATAACAATGTTTACGCTAGTGTCGACGAAAATAAACAGTCTGACATCTTGGATTTCACTTTATTGTATGCAATCTATGTCACATTTTTCTGTTCTAAAGTCGAGTCACCCTACTTTGCTGCACTGCGCATGGGCTCTTTAATGTTGGATTGCATGGGCTTTTGGGTATTTGATTTTTTGACATTATTGTTGGTTTTTTCCAGACGATGGGTTTGCTGTGTTGCAAAGAAAAGGCAGAATCCTCAGAGCCATATGCTCCGAGCAATTCCCAAATTCACTTAGCTTCTGAGGAATACACCCGTCAAATGCTGACGACTCTCGCCAATACGCCGTGGACTGACAGCATTTCACTACCAATGTCCGGAAAGGTCGATCAGCTTGTGAAGGATACACTCGGAGTCATAGGAAATCTCGTCAATAAGTGAGTAGATATAATAATTTATACTAACTAACATTTAGTGTATTGTTTATGCTTGGAATACAATGAGACAATATTAATTTAGTTTCTCTGATGAATTTAGTTTATGTAGTTTATATACTTACTTACTAGGATACTTTGTGCTTCGAGCGACTGGTGGACTGAGTCGTTAACATTTAATTTTCTGCTCAGTCGCTACTTCTACTTTTTACCGTGAGATGTCTCTATAGGTATTCGTCTAGTTTTTTTTATTTACAGTGAGCGAGGTAGAACCTGAAAGTACATATTATTTTGATTGAAATTAAAAAAATTAATCATTATGTGACAGTGGCAAAGGGTGGAGGTGGGGTGTTAAGATCCAATATAAATAATGCACACTAAACTTTCTCAATCAGACGTATTTTAATTTCATTGAACTAAAACGACAATGTGAAGATAGTATTTTGTTAGTTTTTAAAATTCAATGAAAACCTGCCTAATCCTAGCCATATTAGATAATAGTAAAAAATATTCATCTTATCTATAAAATATCTAAAATTATGCCATTAAAACAAACGTTAATTGAGATATTTTATAGATAGAAGAATATTTTATATCAATAAAATTATCGTTTGCTGAATGTATGACTGAAAAAGTCTGTACTATTTTTATTCATACCTGAACTATTATGGTTTGGTTAGGCAGGATTTAATTGAATTTAAAAAAATAACCAGCACCATTTGTAAATTGTATTCTTAGTTCAATGAAAACAAATAATTATGATTGGCAAAGTTTAATGTGCACTATTTATGTCGAATCTTAACAGCCTACCTTCACCCCTAGTCACTGTTACGTGATGCCATGCTCACTTTAGCGGCCAAACACAAACTCTGTGTCAATTTTTTAAAGTATTTAGTTGTAAATATATTTGTAAAATTACAAAAACATGTTGAATAAATTAAATTGAAGGTACTTATAAATAAATGCATGTGTTCACAAAATAATAAATTTAAAAAGTGTTTTAACATGGACATCTGAAACTCATAATTGGGTTCATTCCAAAATTGTTAAATCTTATTGACGGAGCCTTGTGTAGTTTCCCCATAAAAATCACTAAAGCAAGTTTTTGTATGGAAGATAAAAATAACATGGTGGAGAATATGGAGGGTTTGTCTGAGAAGTCCGGGAGTTCAATTTTTTTGCTTCACTTTCATGCTTTTAGACTCTACCTCTACGAGAAGGGTTTCTACAGAATCTTTTGTTTATTTTCAATTTTAACAAGACATACTACTGTTTGAAGGTATTAATATATTATGTTATATAAAAACCGCTAGCATCCACCACATAACTTGTAGAGAATAGGGCAAGCTGAAGACTGATTCAGAATCTCACAGAACCTATTCTGGAGCGATCACGATGTTCAGTCATGAGAGTTATGATGAGAAAAATATTATGAAACGTTAATTTCTAAGGCGCTTCGCACATACAAAATTGTCTCGTCTGTGACAGTCATAAATCAAACTTTTTCTTAACCTGAAATGTCATTTTATTATGATCATATTAATAGTCATTTTTGCTGTAGTGATCTGACACTGACAGGTCCTCCGCAGTCGCGCGGCGATCATGTGTATTACTGTACTAACTTGGAAGGCGCCTCACGTGCTGTAAAATAGCATGGATTCTGTGCGTGGTAGTTGGACTTTTTGAACTACACACAAGCGAAATGCATGCTGTGTAGTTCGACATCAGGCGTGTTTTACAACCATAAATGTTGCAATCATGTGGTGTGCGGGAGTACATTTTGTGAATGCCAAGAAAATCACATTGACAAATGCAATGTGTTGCAGTCGAGATGAGTTTGTATGTGAGACCTGGCTAAGATGAGAAGGATGGGGATCATGACATATACCTACATTTTTCTTATGAATTCTATAGATTAGGCTCAAGATATTTTTTTTCATTTTTAACCTTTACACAACAGTTGATGTTTTATTAATGAAGATATTACGCGAGCCGAATACTACAAGGTTCTAAGTGTTCGTCCTTGAAAAAACAAACCCAACAATGAAGTAGTATTCTAAGCTGCCTCATTGTTACTTTTGTTTCTCCAAGGACAAACACTTAAAACCTTGTAGTTCTCCACTCGCGATTACTCTACACAACATTCATTTATGATAGATTTTAAAGGCTTTGAGAATGTTTAATACAAATAAGACGATTGTTTTTATTTCATATATTTAATACCCCTTATGGATTGGATATAGGTCATGATATTGTTGTTTTCAATGAAAAGGGCTTGAGTGAATAGTTTATTAGTAATGCTTTGCAAGAGTACTTTTACGATTATAGCTTGATGGCTTCATCCATAATTTTATAATAGTCATGTGACGGGGAAGTATTATGTGTTTGTTTATTCTATTACAGTGAGCAAGAACCGCCTGCCTCGTTGATGATTTTGCACAGTATAGCGGAGAAGGATGGAGGATGGATTAACATTGTGTCTTCAATGGCAAGAGTTATTCCAATGGACGATCCCCTTGGTCCATTGGTCATCACGTTGATCCTGGATGACTGTCCGTTGCCTTCCAGAGATTGTGTTTCGAAGGTAGTGATAATTTACATAATTTATATCCAACTTTCTATAAAACGTTTGTAAAGAAAAATAGTTTTTGAATTGACATCAGTATCAGCATGTCGACCGCAACATAGGAACTGAGTCATGAACATGTAAAAAATGCAGATGTAATATAATGATTTCATTGAGAATTTAAGGGGGATGTCCCCCCGTGTTCAAACACGCGCGTCAATATCATTTTACTCCCTATTTCAATTATAGTTTGTCAATTTATGGCTACGGCCGTATGTTGTAGCTTAACTACTGGGGAATGACAAAAGAAATGGCGTATTTCAAAAAAATACTACCTTATTCTTAGGTCAATAATTATTATAAAGCAATCATTATTCATAAGATGTTTATCACAATTGAATGGTCAAAGACATAGCTTATAATAAGTATCTTTAGAATCATCTTCAAATGTGTTAATCTTGCCGATTTTTTGAATAATAAAATGCCTAATTCTTGTCAAATTTGGGATCACAGAGATTATCAATATAATTTTTTATCGTGAATTTCTACAAAAATTATCTCGTAATAAATTATACTAATGGTTTCATTAATGCGTTTAAAAATTAATAAACGTAAAAAATCTTAACACCACTGCACAGTTATTACCGAAATATGACTATATTCTAAAACATTATAGCGAGAGGTTTAAAAGAATTCTATTTTATGTAACAAAAATACTTTATGCAGTCATCAAATGTTTAAAATAACTATAAAGGATAATAAGGCTTCAAAATTATATAACTAGATTATCTACAACATTTAAGGAGTGTCCAGGATCATGGTTTGAAAATACAATAAAAACCCAATTTTGACCTACGACGAGCACGTGGGCCGTTAAAAGAGATTCCTATTTTTATTTGCTTTATCAGCTTCTGTGATCATTATCAAATTAACCATGATGCCCGCTTGATTTCATATCACTTGATTCGTATTTCATCACTCACGGCCTGCCGCAGGAGTGAGAGGAAGAAAAGATGTTAATTCCCATGCTTTAAACTGAGGTGCAGTTTCTTCATACCATCGTGAAATAGGCTATTAGCAACATCGCCCCCACATCCTGAAGCGGGCCCCCAAGCCAGGATCTTTGGCGGCCACCTACCTATCGCCGAGGTTAAAGTTTTAAAAAAATAGTTAAATAAACTATATTGTTGTTTTAATTTAATGAAACGCATTTTTTTTTTTGTAGTACTTATTCCACTTTTAATCAATAAATTAGGACCAGTTTTGTCCGCCTCAGAGGGACGAAACCGGTCCTAATTTATTGATTAAAAGTGGAATAAGTACCACAAAAAAAATTGCGTTTTATTAAATTAAAACAACAATACAATGCAGTTCCACCATGAATTGACAGTTAACAATGTAAAAGAAATTAAATAAACTATACCTAGTAGAACTGGGTGATAATCTATCTGGTTGGTGACTGGTTTGGGTTAGGGATAAATGCACTCATCTTGTTGGTCAAATGTTCCAAGTCAAGCTCGTTGGTTCAAATTGTACAATAATGTATACTTGACAAAATTATCAAGCTGAATACCACTTGCAATGATTAATGATAATAATGTTTGTTTTGTTTCAGGTTGGAGGCTTGTTTCAGCTTTCAGCGCAGCAAGCTCTTCAAAAGAATAACAGTATCACGCTTCAGAGGAACGTATGTGTGATCCTTGGCTGTATCGCGGAGAAATTGGCCGGACCCAATAGCATCGCGACGCTTACCAAGGACACCCTCGACTATCTCCTCACTTACCTTGTATGTAATCATATTATATATACAGATATACAGCATTTTATTTGATCAGGTCCTTTGAACCAAAGGCAATAAATATATTGTTATAATGCTGACATAAAGATATAATTTTCAAATACAAACAATATGTTCTTAATTTCAGAAAACTGACGGAGAACCAAAGATAACACTTTTTACAATAGTAGCCCTTGAAAAATTCTCCCAGACACGGGAAAACAAATGCACCATCGCCGAGAGACTCAGCTTGGAATCTGTTAACCCTCTCTTGGGCCTGGAAAAGCTTGCCACCAGCGACGACTATATCTGGCGACAAGTTGGATTCTCCGCCCAGTGGTGCCTAGATAATTTGTGTAAGTATTGAAATTTATTTTGAAGATGGAGTATAACTTATCATGTGTCACATGAACATACTTAAATTAGCAGTACAGACCATGACAAATTGCACAACCGTCCTCTAGAATCTGGACTGGGCTCTACTCTTCAGTCAGTCACAATCAGCCTGATCACCTTGTCCAGGGGCAGCCCAGCGGCCTACGACCTGTTGAGGTTCTTTCATAAATCTTATGGAGAGCTGTAGATCCATTGAATCTAGCAAGATATTATCTATATTAGGCGCAAATTACTTGAAGACCTTAAGTTTAAATTACTTGGTTTTCATAGAAACTGCAGTCAGATAGATCTTTACCGTTTTCATCACACTTTAAGTTCATATGTACAACTTACTTTACTCTCCACGTACCTGATTAGATTATAAGTTGTTTATCTCCCTTCAACAGGTTTTTTTTGATTTGGCAATAAGTTAATTTCAAGAAATAGACCTGTCAATTGGCCTCCAAGATCGTACGATCCATAGTGTAGTGTATCCATAGAGGTGTCCATAGTTTTGTCTATTAAAATACGAGTTCACCCCTGCCATTAACTTTCATAAAATATTATAGCACCTGTACACATGCATAGATTTACAGGCAACAATAGTGTGTATTTTAAACTATTGTGACAACAACTGTTTACACGTAAAAGTGTTGACTGTCTCTCCAATCTCATTCTTTAAGAGTAAGTGAGACGCGATGTTGTCGTGGTACTATTTGACAGGTCTTAAAAATCGGTTAACTTCAAAATGAATCTCTCCGCGGTGTAGTTTGTTTTTTTGCCGGCAGGTTCGCCACTATCGTTCTACTGTGCAGGCAAATCCCAACTGTCGCATGAAAATTCATAGGCTTCTGAAACTTTTTGATTTGTGCATGCAATCTTGCAACTTGCATGACTATACGTGTTTACACATGCATTTTATTGTTATGGCCACGATAATACGTACTGTAAACATGCACATGTAAACAGGGTATTACTAATGTCAAAATAACATTGTTCATTTGTTGCGTAGTAATTGGAAAATATGACAAACTGACACTTTTTAAGCAAACCAAAGGAGTTTTTGTTCCCATCCTATCTACGATAATCAATTCAATCTATATTATTATAGTTAAATTTATAACGAGTATGCAAAATGCAACATGATAAATATAGAGTTGAGACCATTTTAAAACAATAAATTTGTTTTATTTTATTATACAGTCTAACTTGGTTATTAGTGTTATTACGATCACGGAAATAGCGAAATCTCAGATGTAATGAGGAAACATTCATTGAAATTTTAGTTTATGATTTTCTCCATCCACTTATTCACTTTTATAACGAGCTACTTCTCGGGTATATCGAGCAAAACTGTTAATGTGTCAATCGTCCCTAAGCAATAAAATCCGACTGGGTAGTTAACTAGACTGATGCCGCCGGGATCGGATTACGTTTATGATACCTAATTGGTGTTTTCGCCGACAACATTGAAAAAGTATCCACGCATATGGTTGAAATTGCATGTAAAAAACCCAAGCTTTGTGAAGTCAGTAGGTGCCTACCAGCGCCGGCGGGTCAGCACTTCATTACAATAAACAATTTCTTTTGGAGTTTATGAATGCCATGCTTGTTTCGAGGATTTTTATGATGGTTTTCAGATTTTTTATGTTCTATGCTTGTATAGAACGTGGCGCGAAAAATGTTATATAACGAGTAATGCTTATAACGAGCAAAATCAGTCAGCCCCATCTTCCTCGTAATAACCAAGTTCGACTGTATTTCAGTAATGAATGTTTGAAATGAATCAAACAATGATACAAAAACGGCATAGTAGATGCATCTTCCAAATCCCAAAGCCTGAATAATAAAATTACATGACCGAGTTTTGTTTGTAATGTGATGATAATATTGTGCCAATCCATTTTCAGTTTTGATAGAAGGGAGAGAATTTTCATACCAGAATGCGGACTTTTCGAATATTAATGTTATACTGAATCCAAACGACATGAGTCAATATTTGAAGATAGGACCGAACGGCTTGGAAGCGCGGTGTGATTCCCACTCCTTTGAGAGCGTCCGGAGTACTTTCAAGGTGGATGAAGGCTGTTGGTATTACGAGTCATTAATCATCACGCCCGGTGTCATGCAGATTGGATTTGCCACCAAAACTAGTGACTTTCAAAACCAGGTTCGAATTATTTTCTTTTTCATTTGGTCAGCTTATGCAGTAACTATTCTAACTCACATTTGAAATATTAAAGAATTAAAAAAAAATCGGTGTGTGTACTTATGTACGCGCGTTAGAAGTTATACTTCTTTGGTGTTACAAAACAAAATAAGCCGTTACCTGAGTCTATTAATATTACAGTGGATTAGGTTGATGAAAACGTACGCGATTCATCTGTGTCATATAGCACATGATAATTGTAATTTAATTATTCTATTGGACCAAGAAGTGCTCATGATAAATTAATAAAAAATCAAATTTTAATATATTTTTTTGAATTATTTAGCAACTCAAGATTCACAAAATTTACTAGATAATTACTTTTTAATTACCACATTTCAATAGCATGCTAATTATATCGAATGGCCGGCCGCCCGTTACGCGCTAGGTGCGACTTTAGCATTCAATGACTTGAACACTTTTTATAAACTACAAATATTTAATAAACTACAAATATTGAATATATTTATTTTTACATATTATTTACATGTTATTGTGAGATTGGGTTTATCACCAGGTGGGAGTTTCTTATCCCAAGCTCTTTGTTCCTTTCGGTGACCTTTGAATGGAAATAGTATTAAAATTAAAGTAACATTTTGTGTGTTATTACCCTGTACTTTATCTATTCCAGGAAGGCTATGGTATCGGAGATGACATGTTTTCCATTGCCTATGATGGCTGCCGTCGTCTCATATGGTTTAACGCAATTTCTGAACCTCAGCCACTCCCTTGCTGGTCCCCCGGAGATATCCTTGGATGCCTTCTGGATGTAGAAAGGAAAGAAGTCATTTTTTCTGTCAACGGAGTTTCACTAGAGCCATGCTCACACATTTTTAGGACTTCCATGTGAGTGTAATTATTTATATAATATTTACTATACTTAATTCATTCTGTTTGTTATTTTATCCAAATGGCAATTGTGCATACTAGCAATTCAATATAGCAAAGCTGTTCGGTACAAATATCGAATGTATAAAAAATTTCACATATTTTTCAATTAGCGACATATTAAAATTAAATAAACTGCAAATGATGAATTACCAAATACGTTAAGAAATCTTCTCTGTATTTTTACATACTTTAGCTACAGACCATTCAGGTCCATGGCTGACTGCACAACCATGCTCCAGGTATCTCTCTCCAGCTAGTCACATTCAGCCTCTCTGCGTCCATCTCAGCGTTATCCATCGCCTCTGTTGGCTGCCCAAGAGCCGAGTGCTTATTGGGGTTCCATTATAACTTTGTGAAGGGGTCTAAATCCATCGCATCTAACAATGTGACCGGCCCATGTGAGTCATCGCCCCCTCAAGACATTAATGATATTGGATTTAAATTGTTCTCAGAGTTCACCATTCTTATGTTAAATTCTTTAATTACCTCGAGTACTTTTTGGAGAATTTTGTTTTCGAATACTGTATACCTAGAATTTTATATTTTTGACGGCATCATCGGTCTTCAGTGCGAAGAATGCGGCATTTTGTTGTGTGAGGCATCGGTTTCCAAATACCCATAAAAGTACACACCTAACATCAAAATCCAACACATTCTATGTGTAATAAAGGGTTATCCAAACTCTGGTACGAATTTGTTTTTTAAATAAAACACACGTGTTAACTTTTTGTGAATATATTTATTTCTATCGATAGTTTCGTCTTTGAAATTACATATGAAACACAATATTATTCAAATGACTTCCCCGTGCCAACTTGCAGCTCACAATCTGTTTTCACCAATTTTCGATGACCTTTTCACACATTCCAGGCTCTATCATAGCCATAACGTTACAGAGGTCGACCTAAAACTCATCAATAGTTTACAGATTGTTCGCATAGACACTTCCTTTCGCGTAATCCCACATAAAGAAATCCATCGGTGTCAAGTCGCACGGTCTTGATGGTTAATTAAAATCGCTAAGCCGGTGTTCAATGAGCTATATGTCATGTGTGAGAAGATTATTTTTGTTAAAAAATCATCATCTGTTGCCTGCCATTCTAAGAGCCAATCGGTGAATCTGTGACGCTGCCTGTCGTCCATTGACTTTAGTTCTTGCATTAGCTGGATCTTATTCAATAATTGTAGGTGAAGGTCTTTATGGAAAATTTGCCATACAGAGCCGTATGAGAGGCCAAGTTGTTGATCTTCTCGCACAGCATTTCCGACTATTTGGCCACACTTTCGCATACAGCAGCAATGTTTTCATGTGAATGGGCTGGATGAACGAACATGTACAGGTTTCAGACGATCAAAAATATTACCAGTCTGTTAAAAAATTTTCAGCTTGCAGATACAGCCTTTGGTTAGGCGAAGATTTCTACCGAATTTAACCTGAATTTTCGCAATACAACCGTCATCATCATCAGGGCCGCGACAACCCGGTGTGGGTCCTGGCCTCCTCCAACAGCTCCCTCCACCTGTCCCTATTCAGTGTGGTCGCTTTCCAATTTGGTACCCCCAGAATACGGCAGTCACTGGCAGCTCCATCCAACCAGCGAATCTTTAGCCTCCCTCTTATTCTACGTCCGATTGGATTGCTGGACATCACTCTCTTTGCCGGTTCATTGTCATTCATACGGTGCACATGATTTAGCCATCGCAGTCTCCCAATCTTCATTGATTGAACTGCGCTGCAATCTTCGTACAGCACGTAGAGTTCAGCATTATATCTTCTCCTCCAATTGGTGCCATCCCTGATCGATCCATGTATACGGCGGAGAATTTTTCTTTCAAAGATGTTCAGGGCTCGTTCATTTCGCAGAGTTAATGTCCAGGTTTCCGATGCGTAGGTGAGCACTGGCTTTACAAGTGTCTTGTAAAGAGTGCTTTTAGTTTAGTATACAACCGTCAAAGACATGCTTTTTTCGTAGTATGATTGTACGACTTTTATGTGTTGTGCGGTGGAGAAAAGATTCATTGTGTTAAATTGAGGTAACAAATGACAGGACTGAAATTCTTATCACAAGTTGGATAATCCTATATTTCACACAATATGTAATGATTGATTTCATGACTTGCAAAACCCGCCGAAAGCATACAATAAAAGAATGTTTAAAACACAATGACTATGCAGTAACTTATTAATCAATTAAAACAGGCAATGTAAATGTTTTGCAAATGTTCTGTATAATTACAGTACCCTCTCAGTAATCCGCCACCCCAAAAACCAAACAAGTGTCCAATTAGTGAAAGTGGCGGATTATAATGCATACTTACATACAAAATATGATAAAAATTAAAACAGGTATTTCGTAAAAATAGTCTTTTTGAGAAATTTGTACTAGCAATTTACGGTTTTATTTATAATCAAAATCAAGTAAGTATTTACTAAATTCTACATAGTTATAAACTAAGTTTATTAACTAAATTAAATCACTAATTAAATCACTAATTAAATCACTAATTAAATCACTAATTAAATCACTAATTAAATCACTAATTAAATCACTAATTAAATCACTAATTAAATCACTAATTAAATCACTTGACACAACCAGTTGTTCAGTGAGGCAGATATTCTTGAATGGTTTAGTATTCCTGGCTTTCACTATGATCAAAAGCTTCGAGAAGTTTCCAAAATAAACCCGTTTCATCTGCGTTGTATACTTGTACACGGCAGACTACTGAATTTGACTTTGAATATTGATACTGAGTGTATCTGTTGGTATTTGGAAATAGGCACATTGAAAGACCTAAGAAGGAGGCTATAAACGAGAGTTTTTAGCTGTCATTTTTCTATGCGGCAACAAACAATAAATTTATTTTATGAATATTCAACCACTCTTAAAACGTTATACAGGCGACTCCCTCTAATTATTGTGGTCCAAGCTTCTTTGATAGTTAATTTTTTTACCTGGTTAAATTTAATGTTCGTTTTATATCATTTCAGCTGTGGATTTTACGCCGCTGCCAGCTTCATGTCGTACCAACAGTGCTCGTTCAACTTTGGTTCAGAGAAATTCGCCTTCCCGCCAGAAGACCGACCGTTCCTGGATTTCAACAGTCAAGCCTCGTTAGCAGAAGACCAGAAGATCATCAAGCCTCGCCACATGGTGTTTGACCAGCTTAGAAAAATTCAAATTCCAGACGGCTCCTGTACATTGTGCTGTGATCAAATTTCTTCAATTGTGCTGGTGCCGTGTGGTCATATGTAAGTAAAATATTGTTCTATTTCTTTTTTTTTTTAATTTGTTGGCTGCCATACACTCAACGCAGTTAGCGTTTTATCGGACAAATAAGAAAACTATAAAAAATGTGTACGTCACGAGATGTGTACAGGAATGCGCACGAAATATGAAACATGGCGGCCGTCCACCTCCTGTCAGTTTGACACATGACAGGGGCCTAATTATAAAGGGTGTTTTTTTTAGAGGTATAGAACTTTGAAATGGAATAAAATAAAGATGACTTTTTATATTGACATGAAATTTACTTTATTCGAAAGATGCTCTTCTGGCATTATAATTTAAATATGACTTCTGGCATATGACCGCCACGGCTGGCTCGGACGTAGTCTAATCTGGAGGTCCAATTTTCGATGACTTTTTCCAACATTTGTGGCCGTATATCGGCAATAACGCGGCGAATGTTGTCCTCCAAGTGGTCAATCGTTTCGGGCTTATCGGCGTAGACTAGCGACTTCACATATCCCCACAGAAAATAGTCAAGCGGCGTTAAATCGCACGATCTTGGAGGCCAATTCACGGGTCCGAAACGTGAAACTATGCGGTTACCAAATGTTTCCTTCAATAAATCAATTGTGGCACGAGCTGTGTGACATGTTGCGCCGTCTTGTTGAAACCACAGCTCCTGCACATCATGGTTGTTCAATTGATGAACGAAAAAGTCAGTAATCATGGCTCTATAGCGGTCACCATTGACTGTAACGTTCTGGCCAGCATCGTTTTTAAAGAAGTACGGACCAATTATTCCACCAGCCCATAAAGCACACCAAACAGTCAATTTTTCTGGATGTAACGGTGTCTCAACATACACTTGAGGATTATCATCACTCCAAATACGGTAGTTTTGTTTATTGACGTATCCATTCAACCAAAAGTGAGCTTCATCGCTAAACAAAATTCGCTTATGAAAATCGGGATCAACGGCAATCTTGTTTTAAAATAAATTTTCACAATTTGGAAGCGTTGTTCAGGCGTCAGTCTATTCATGTTGAAATGCCAAACCAAACTAAACATAAATCACTTAACAGCTGACAAAATGGCCGCCAATTAAAAAAGTGCTGCCAGCTTAAAGTTCTATACCTCTAAAAAAAACACCTTTATATATATGTAGAGTCGGCAAAAATGAATTCATTACAAGTTTTTTTATTGGCTCGAATCGTCATTACTATAATATATGTAATACATATAATTATAATTGAGCGTCCACTAATTTTGTAGATTCGGTAGAGCATTTGCGAACTTTAAACAGTATTTTTGCCGTTTAAAAAACACATCGTGAAGCAGTCTGCATTGATTCAAAATATCACCTAAACTGTAATAAACAAGATGAAAATCTCAATTGCTTACATATTGCATACGCCTCATAGCCAATGGGTAGAGTGCTACCACATTACAAATAGAAGGCATGCCACAAAGAGATTTCTTAACTAGAGCACATTTTTTAGCGAGAAATGCTTGTTAACTATTCATTCGCTAACAGTAAAATGTTATGGAGGAGAGTGTCCTTTACGAAAAATTAATAAATTTATATTAATTTATTATTGATTTTAAATATAACAATTAATATTAAAGTAATTATTGGATGGCCCAGATGGTTCTACCAGTTTATGAGTACCATGGGTCTTCCTCTGACATAGGCCTTATGTGTCATAGAATGCTAAAATGAGTGGGGTCATCCCGTTGAGAAGGCTGTTTGACAACCAAATCGTCCAAGTCACGATCTTCAGTCATGAATGAGGTGCTGATGAAGAAGAAGTAATATTCCATTTACCCGAATACTACTCTGTCATTCATCCATCACGGTGCTGTGGTTGTAATTAAATTTGTAAATTACTATTTTTATTTTAATAATAAAATATTTGCATATGATGCCCACGTCTAATTAGATAACTTTCATTCTGCTTTCAGGGGATTCTGCTCCGTGTGCAGTTCTCAGCTCACCGAATGTCCACTTTGCCGCGCTGAGATTATGGACACCAAGTTGGTGGAGAAGGCAGTAGAAAAGGAATGAATAGTAAATGTGATGTTGCCAGGTCCATTGAGATTTATTTTTAGTGCTATGTTCAATCTGGTTAAGACTGTCACTATTTTATTTCCGTTTTTGGTTTTGATTTACAAAGGGTGTCCAGTCTATTTTGAATGCTCAAAGAGGCTATTTTTTTTATCTCAGTATGGTGCATTTTGTAAATTTTTTCATAAAATTAGATTGATTTGTCTAACTTAGTGTTCTAAAATATAATATGGCAATCATTAATAAAAATATCAGAATCGTTAAAATAAAATAATTAATGTACACTCCTTTTATTAATATTTTTCAAAGATTATACTTGTCACTGTCAAGTAGATTTTTAGAAAAGCGTTGTGGATATATTCCAAAAAAAATCCACTCTATGTGCCAATTATATGAAAACAAAATATTAGATTTTATAGACGTTCATTATAACAGTTCTCATTAAGTATCTCTTGACATAAGTTCATATTATATTATTTTTTCTTCCATATTTATAATAAAATATAATTGTTTTCACTTATTATTTTGAAGATGGCGTCTCTAGGTACCTTGGGCACTAAAATAGAGTGCCATGTACATTTTAAAATGATGTGATTACCTTAAATATTTTAGCTGTCTACTTATTAAGAATTATTATTGAAAATAATTATAATAGTTTTAAATATTAAATCTATTCTAAATAGACTCGGATTAAGGGGTATAAACCTCAGGCCTGTAAAATAATCCGGGCCCTCGAACTGACTCATATATAAAAAAAATAATTAAGACTATATTTTACGGTAGATCTTTAAAATTATTAGTGTGTGGTTATTTACTTTTTCTTCACTAGCACATAGCTTTTTAGGCCTAACTATCAGCAAGTGAAAGTGTTGTGCAGCTTAAAGTAGTTGTAAGAAATCAGGATGTTTGCTGAGGAATAATGTTTTGTAGGAAAATAATATTTCAACTATATGAGATGCACACATGTACACGTGTTCTTATGAATAATAATTATTGAGAAATTGAGGATTAAAGAAGCCATTGTCACACCACTAAATACTTAATATTTATTTCTGCATGAGAGAATATTCACACATGTCACTGTTTTGTATGTAAAACTGTAAACAAAAATATTCTTATCAAACACAAACTTCAAAATTGATTTACCCAACTCGGTCATCTATGCACATCGATCTCTTCCATACTATGTACCTCAATATTGATAGTTGGTTGTTTGAACTACTCATCTGAATTTTTAATTATCTTTTTTCATCATGTTAATTTTAGACTGGGATAGGCCTCGGTTTTTTCAAACATAGTTTGCGTCTTGCACTCAATAAAAACTCAATGATTCTAGTCCACTCTGTCTTCCCTGAGGTTTAAAAACGGTCGGTTTTTGCAGAGATGCTGTATCATATTTATGAACAATATGTACAGGCCGTTGGGGCTACTGAAACTTGATAGATTTGATGATATGTGGGGATTTGTATGTGCGCATTGGCCTTGTTAAGGCTATACACCAGTGTATTTTGGTTTTGCGTGACAGGCTATTTTAAAACAATTAATTTGTGTATTCAATTGTCACTGGATTCAAAGACTCTTGAGTTAATTACTGTATTATTCAAATCTTTTTTTTTTAATATGTACAATAAAAATAAGTAAAAAATGTGACTTAAGTAAAATTGTATCTACATAGTTTACATTTTTACAGAATATCATTTGTAATAATGAGATTTCAAACAACCATTTAATTAATTGTCATAATTAGGGAGCGGATTTATATGCAACAAAAAACATCATTATATGCATAATATGCACTAAAACCAAAGAAATATGCAGTTAAAAATTTACATTTTTATGGAAAAAAATGTAAATACTCACTTCACCCAATATTACTGATAAAAAATCGAATAACAAATTAATAATCTCAATCAATATAATACAATAACAGAAAAACATGAATAATCAATCACAATTTTCAAAAAAGTTTGTTTACAAGTACAAATAATTGAATAAGAAATGCAATGTAAACTATACACAACTTAAAAAAATAAAAACGACACACTCAACTATTCCTAAATACCATTTACTGTTTTTTTTGTCCGAAAAAGTTACAATATTTTTTTCAATATTGTGCTCTGGCATGAAAATTGTCAATATTTTGTTTATATGCAGAAAACAACCTCTCAACGTCCACAGAGGTGATTGCGCAAAATTTAAATAAAGGTGCCCGAGTTGACTTCACTTTTTCTGATAAATCCACAGCTCGGATATGCCATTAAAAATGCAAGTGCATCTAAACTTCATACCTACCATATATTAGTAATATTTCGATAAAATAATTAAAAATATTAAAATTATAAATACAAAAGCCCTAAAATATGCATTTATTTATTGAAATATGTACTAATATCTCAAATATGCTCTAACGCAGGGATGGCGAAACTATAGCACGCAAATGTTTTATGTTGAAGAGAAAAAAATTAGATACTTAATTATTTTTTTATACAAAAAAGTTTTACAAAGAAATATACTAACCCTGTCAAAGCATTACGAATCCCGGCTTAATACAACAGTGCGCTGTTGTGATTTCAAGTATTAATAAATCGTAATTAATGTCAGTCAAACATACACAAATAGAGTCGTAAAAAATCGGTGTCATGTTCAAAGATGATTTTGTAATATTTTATGAGACTCTAAAAATAAACATTCATCGCCTAAATCCGATAAGAAATCACGAGCAAGATTTCTTCATAGAAAAAATACCGGCTTACCCTAGTGCCGCCATGACACATGCTAATCATCGCTGGACAAATGCGCCGATGACACTTCAGTATTCAGTCTACCCAAACCACTTGAAAAATTTCGACAAATTTTTTTTTACGCCCCAATTTTAAATATTATTAGTTTGCTTTGATAATTAGTCATGATACTATACCTACACTAAACAGAACATGTAAAATCAACACCAATGTTCTACGTAATAATATTTTTTATCACTTCAAAATTTCAATAATTATTAAGCTTTACATGATTTTGTCGAAAACATGGGTATACACATAACGGCACATTGCACTTGGAACAGATGTAACTTGAATACTTCCGAAACTTATGCATTCGTTATTTCGGTGACGGATCTTGTCTTTTAATGTCTCTTGTATAATAAGTAGTTATTTGTTTCGATTACGATTCGGTCCATTATAATATTTGAATTCAAAAAATGTTCAAAAAAATCTATTTCTTTAGAGCTATCTGATAAATTTGTGTGCGGGCTGACTCCAGAGAAGCAGTCATCAAATTCGTGAACAACCGGTATGAAAGACCTAGTAAGTCCACGAAGACAGATCGTCAACATTACTATTTACATTTGATGGGGCACTGGAAGTATCTGAATCATCGTAGTACTCAGTTTCACTCAACTCATAATCTGAATCAGGATCATGAATTGCTTATCCTATTTCATCGCACAGATTAGCAGGGATATCCATTTTAAAACAATCACAAAAATCGAACACACAAAATATGCCATCACAAAATGTTTTTAATTTTTCCGATACAGAAATTTTAGATTGTGTGAAAATGTTTATTCACTTAACGTATCTTTTCTTTATAAATGACTTATAACTATGGTAAATAAACAATTTTTGTCAGTTTTACCTAAGCTGTGCATACACCCTAACAAAACATTCACTAGCATATAAATCCTGTCCCTAGTTATAATACAACACGAGCTTCGGAAGAAAGAAAATAAAATGAGTGAATAATAATGGAATATTTTCCCAATCGACAATTTGGCATGTCAACATTTTCAATTCAAGAAGACTTCAAATAAGATGACAATGCTTTTAGGTGCAAAAAAAAAACTGATCTGGAGATGATAATGGCCAAAGAAAATAAAATACCATTTTCATGGCAATGCTGTCCTTTTCGATACTAAATTAATTATAGCATGCTTCTTTTTCGAACTTATCAGCTAATAATTAAACTTATGAATATTTCTTATGCTTGCGACACTTTGGCACTTTTTTATAACAGGTCTTCATGTTATTATCATTTTCTTATGGTTTATCTTGCCTAATTTTCCATATGAATGATCTAAAACTATTCCGTAACCAATAACTAACGCAATTTAGAAAGCACTTCAAAGAGTATTGTAAAACTATTCTGTTTTAAAATAAAGATTTTGTAGCATATATAAATAATTATTGATTTATATGTTGACAGGTGTTTTGGGGTTCTAACCCATCAACAGAAACTTCTATCGATGATAATATCGTCTGAGTAAACTATTACTAGTGACAGTCATATAATCGACATGCACCTTTGTAGAAGTTTGTGTTGAGAAAGTAGGGATTGCAAACCCGGCCAGAATTTTGAATCCTGCCGTCATGGTATTGGTATTTTTAAATCCCAGAATTAGTTGAATACAAGTAAATTTGCAAATTTTTTCAATTTAGGCATTTTGAGATGAAGAAATTGGTGGCATTGCAAACCCAAATTGAAATAAAACTATCTTTTCTGCAGTGATAAATCTTGATTGTTTGTTTCTGAAATTTAAGATATTGACTATGATCTCAATTTCTTCACTTTCCTTTCAATTCATTTATTTTCTAAAATTAATGTTTAGAACGTTTTAACGTATTATTGTACAATTAATTTCATGATAGTTTAAGTGTTATTTATTTTTATACACTACATGCCTCTCAGTATAGTGTTTTCAAATTTATCAAAATGTAACATGTTTCAATTTTTTTGTAGTTTTAACAAATTGTGACACTTAGTTTGACTACTAGACAGTGCTGTTTGAAAAATCATTTAATTTGTATAAATGAAGGACTTTGAACATTTCATATTTTTTTTTTGTTCAAGAGGGTAAAGATACAAAAATAGGACAATTAGCTGTGCACATTATTCTGCATGTAATACTAATCAATCTGTGAAAAATATATTCCTCTTCAGTATGACGACACGCTCTTCTATAGATTTAAGATTTTTGTGTAATACCTTTTCATAAAAAATGTGCATCAGTAAAGTATAGAAATGTTTCATATACCTACGCATTAATAAAAATATATTTTTCGATTGTTCACTAAGTGATGTTGAAAACGTCGGTTTAACCACATTTTAAAATTCTCAGCCTTCTTATTAATAGTAATGAATAAATATTTAAAATAAAACTACATGTTCTAGATTTGTATAACAAATAGCATATTGTTATTGTAATAATTTTAACAAATACCTCAAAGATGTAATAAAAAAAAAACTAAAACATATATAAAAGTAAAATTTCATGTCTGAAAGATTTAGTCAAACCACTGTAAGTCACTGATTTTTTATCCATAACATACTATTAACAATTTTGCATTAATATTTTTCACTTGAGTAAGGATACAAATAAAAGGACTATTAATTACCTGGTAATTCAGGCATTATGGTATCTGTATCTGAAGTAAACATGTTTTCCCTTAACGCGAATCGTCATATTTTCATAAACATATTGTGTATAACTTTTAATCAAAATGGTCACAGTGAGCAAAAAATTTGTCATGAATAACTCTTTAAACGCTTTGTAAGATATAATAATTGTACAGTATTAATAAGTACAGAGAAGAGAAGTGTGGTATAAACAAAATGAGTGTGGAGAATCAGGAGTTGTTACTGCAAAAGTTATTTTGTACGGTTGGACAAATACACAGACGATGAGGTTATTCTAGTGGAAATTTAATGATATATTATTAATTAAGTATTTAAATATGCCTAGCATCATAGTGTATTGTACCTTGATCATGCTAGAGCAGGTTGAGTCATCTTCGGGACCCTATATAGAACACTTTATTTGATATCGTTGGCCTACAATGAAACTTGTGCCATTATATTTTTGTTTGCCGTATACAAACTATCTTTTATATTATATTAAGTGGTAATTAAAAAAATATTTATTCGTAAATAGCATTTATCATTAGTCATTATTTCAGTTCACTTTCAATATTATAATTAATATGTACCAACGTATTATATGATTTTAAGTCAGTTGAAAAATAAACACCTCAATATTAATTTTCAGTTTCAGTTTCTTTTTTTTTTTTGATGATAATTTATCGTCAATAAAACCATTGAATCACACAATGACATCTAGATTCACTTATTGAGATAATTTTATTATTATTAAGTTATTAGATGTAGGTATGGAAAATTATTTGCCAAAAGTCTTGTCAGATTTTTTTTTATTGAGATTTTTTTATGCCGTCATTTGTTTTATTATTAAATAGATCCAAAACTATTGAGACTGATGTATATATGTTATAAATGAACATTTGTTGTGATGACATTATACACTATAGATTTATTAAATATCAGTCTCAAATTTAGTTTGGTATTGAATTGATTGAGGTATCAATGACTTTTTAGAACAGTTACAAATTTGTGTTTTGTTTATGCATATTTGAACTGAAAAGTTATCTCGTTTTGACGTTCATCTGAACTGTTTTTTACTTTGCTTATTTTTGTCACTTAGGCTTATCATTATGCATAATATATTATAATAATGTAGAAGTATAATTCTAATCATATAATCATGTTTATCAAATGTTTTTAACTATAGCCTGATTGATTTTTGTAACATTATATTGATGACTCTATTGATTTCTTTAATGTATTACTTTTATGGATCAAAAATATTGTCTACTATAAACATAATTTAATACATATCGTCGTTGAAACTAGAAAAATATGTAACTCTGTTATAATCAAAAATTGACTTTGAATGCCATCTAGCGGCTGTTGTTAATATCTACCCGTCTTGCAAATTTATGATTTAACTCCATAACCATATATTTGTATACGAAACTATTAATGTTTTTTGTTTCTCCCGTAAAGTACCATTTTTGGATTTAGACAATATTCTAGTTTCAACGACGAATAATTATGTTAATATTTACATTTTAATAAATATGTATAGAAATTTCCATTGTTACTGTTATCATTTTTTCACTTACTACAGTGTGTTTTCAATTTGTTAGTTAAATATGTTTTTAGTTTCATTAATTTATAGTGATTTCTATTCTCGGCGGGAAAAAATACCCGTTCTGGTTGTGCATGACATTGTATTTTTTAAACTATAGGAATATAAAATGTAGAGATTGATTTCTCATACCGATCTAATATTTTTTATGTACCACCGATTTATAGAAACTATCATTATTAAATTTAAATTGTTAATCGGTGTATTAAAAATGGTTTATCACAAATAACTGATAGTCTGAGGTGCGTAAATTGTTAACGCTTGTTTTAATAAAAAAAAATGGTGTGAGAGACAATCTTTTGTTAATATAATGAATCAAAGCAATTTCTTTGTTAAAAAATATTGTCAATTATTTTTGTATACTGAATGGTTTACATGAATTTGTCAAGAATCACAAACAGTTCCTGGGAATTTTTGTTAAAAATTAGTAAACGTAATATCATTGACATTTGTGATATATACCTGTTTTGAAAATAAATAATTGATAGAAACTAAGAAGCATTTCTTCCTGGTGCTACAACCTTATGTGGGTCATGGCCTCCTCCAGCATCTCTGTCCATCAGTGGCGAAGGGTGGAGGTAGGCTGTTAAGGTCCGCCATAAATAGTGCACATTAAACTTTGCAAGTTGTATAATATGTATTTGTTTTCATTGAAGTAAGACTACAATTTACAGATGGTGTTGGATAGTTTTAAAAATTCAATTAAACCCTGAAAAACCCGAAACCCAGCCATCATAGATGGTAGTCATAAAATACTCGTCTATCTATAAAATATCTAAAATTATGCAATTAAATAATACATAACTTTGGATATTTTATAGATAGAATAATATTTTTTATCTATTATAGTTCAGTTCAGGCAGGGCTTAATGAATTTAAAAAAATGAACCACCAATATGTGCAATAAGTATTCTTAATCCAGCGAAAACAAATAAGTATTAATGAAGAAGTGTGCACAATTTTGTCGTATCGCTCAAAATATACTAAAACTATTATGGTTCGGTTTAGGCACAGTTTAATTGATTTTTAAAAACTAACTAACACCATCTGTAAATTGTAGTCTTAGTTCGATAAAAAGAAATACGTATAGCTAACAAAGTTTAACCCGATCGGCGCGTAAAGTTTCCATACAAAAGATGTACTGTCCGCGGTCGGTTTTTCGAAATGTTATTCTTCGCTGTATAATAATAAATACGGCAGTTAAAAATTGTGGCTACAACTGTTATCATGCCTAGATACATAAGGATCCAAGTGCCACACTAAAACACATAATGAAGTGTTGAATTTAGCTGTGTTTACTTTAACAAAACTACTGTATTGCTTTGTTCGGATAAACTCTGTTGCCATTTTCGATGACATACCACTCGACTTCAAAACAAGTGCGCCGATGAAGACAATTAATCACTGACTAATTTTATTTTACTCGTGTTAAAAACACTTAAAAATGCCATAAAAATTATTGAAAATAATAGCTTTTATTTGTGACTTATGAATTATTGTTAATTAGTGTCAGTTTTATTGATGACAAATCCATTAAAATTGGATGTTAGTACCCAGTTTTATTTCGTGGCATAGACTGTGTCAGCATTTTACATGTTTTATGGGCCATTATAATTTAAGCGTTAAAGGTGAGTCCACACTGGTTGAAAATATTATAATAATTTTTTTGTTATTTTTTTTTTAGTGAAATTTGGATTTTGTAGATTACTTTTCAGTTTTATTGAGCATTGTGTTATGTTAGTGATTGTCATTTTATGTTTTGTAAAAAAAATAATATTTATTTTTTAAATTGCGTAAATTTTTCCAAGTGCTATAAAAACTTTTTTTTGGGTAAGATTTTAAAAATTTACAAGCATTAAATTGTACGCGAAGACAATATGTAATATAGTTGAAAAGTCTATATTCCATGATTTATATTTTATATTATATTGTATACATACCCGTGTGTTTTTTTATCAAAAATTTATACGTTTTATATATTCCTTCATAGTAATTCGTAATTTATTGGTAAAACTTGCAATCATCTAAAATATAATAATATATATTTTTTCATTCCGTGTGGACGCATCTTTACTAAATATTTATGACATTCAATAATGAGCTCGATTTATGACTTTGAAACAATTGGGGAGACACATGAGTAATAAATGACATAATCCAGAACACAAGTTCAAGTACATTTTTAGAAATATTACGACAAATTGCTTTTCGTTTTTTGGTTGTCTTTTTCGTATTCCCGCACATGATGTAAAAATCGCGGTGAATTCAACTTTACACGGTAAATACTCGGCGCACACTCAACTCGAATGAAATATATTTTGTATACCTACTGCGCAGCCGCGAAAAATACCGCGTAGATTTGAACTGATGCAATCGTACCGGTGAATCTCAATAGATCGAGGGGGTTCGAAAGATCGATGTTTATGAAATTAAAACAACATATTTTTGACAAAGTTATTGATATGGCGGTACGAACACGAATCAGAGCATCTTTCAATACAACAATCAATACTATGCGTGAAGTATTTCCTACTTTACCGACATTTCAATTTTCGATATCAACAGTTGCGACATCCGCCCAGTATCAGAGCTTATGTAAAAAACAACATATGTCCCATCCGCGGCGATCGGGTTAATGTGCAGATCTTAACAGCCTACCTCCACCCTTCGATACTGCTGTCCATCCAGGTTTGCCCAAAGTCGTTTCCTTCCAGTTTACGATGTGATATATTTAAATCCAACTCAACACTATCCCTCCATCTTGTGCGATGTCGACCAGGTCTTTGTGTTTGTTTTCCGGCTTCCCAGATGCCTGTTTCATTGTCATGCGTGATTCGTCCATACTGTGTACATGGCTCAACCATCTAAGGTTGCCTGATTTGATAGAGTACGATGTGTAGGTTCCTGTATTTTCCATCCCGGCTGTGTTATTGATGAGTATGAAAATTCCACACAGCAAGCTCCGCTCAAATGAGTCCAAAACTCTTTACATGTTTTTGGTCATGCACCAGGTCTGAGTCCTATATTGCAACTGATCTTATTAGTATTTTGTACAAGATGCATTTTAAGTGTCGGTACAATACCGTAGAATGTAGCACCTTCATTACTCTGAAGCGATATTTGTTGCCTAGTACAAGAAATATTCTTGTCTTCACTCAGGTATACGAATTTGTTAATCCTCTAAAAAGCATTGTGTTTCACTTTATACACAAGGAAAAGTTAAATGATTTTCAAATTTTTTAGTTTCCATTTTTTTTTACTAAAAATTTCCATTCAAATGTACGTGAGTAAAAACTAAACCATAAATATTGCAAAATAAAGTTATAGAATTATTATATATTATGATTTACTTTTGTAACTAATGCTTTGGAATAGTTTTTGGTTATTGACGATTCACATGTAAATTATAAATAAAATCAAATACACTTGATCTGTATATCGAAAAGTCCAAAATTAAAATAGTTTTCAATAAAGTTATACATTAGTGGATATCAGTGGCGAAGACTCGGTACTAAACGGTTATTTAACATTTACCACGATATGTAAAAAATACTTTATAAAAACAATTATTAAATAAATAAAATGCAATTGTTACAAACAGTGTGAATTGATTTGCTATTCCATCCGTAAGTAATGAAATTACATTGTGACATCTTAATAAGTATACAATTATCGGTCTGTAATCGTATTCAATATTTATGTAAAGATAGTTGCCGCCGCACTTTATTCAGATGCAGAAATAATATTTAAAATAAACTGAACATATTTCAACAAGTTTATTTTAAATACATTACCATTTTAATGTAGGTTTATTATAATACATTCATACCTACTGTCTACTTATATATTAACATTTTTTTCGTTGGTTATGATAATTTACTTTTTGTCCAACAGGCAGTCTTCACAATTGGCGGTAATTTATTTTGTAATTTAAGGTCAATTCCTAAGTAATCGTCTATATTGAATTGCATTTTGCATCTGTGTCATGTCGAATTAATTAAATATTGCAAGACGTAGAGCGAATGTATTGTAGTATAGTTGGATTTTGTCAATCTAATATTTTTTAAATTAATGGTCATGGTAAATAATGAAGTTTATAACAAGACAAGTGGGTGGATGAATAGATTAGACATGCACTAACAAAAAAAAACGGTGTGTGTACTTATGTACGTGCGTTAGAAGTTATACTTCTTTGGAGTAACAAAACGAAAACAAAACTTGTGATAACCTAGATTCTTCTACTAGCTCTTAATTATCTTGTTAAATTACACGCTCATGAAAAAGGGCCGCTTATTGGAGTGCTGTTGGTTTATTTCTATACACTTTAACTCATATTACTAAAGTATATAATGGTTTCTTGTTGTTTTTATTTTTAAAGTACCAAATGTCAATCTGAAGTTTAATCGTTTGTTTACGTATGAAATTGCAAATGGCCGACGATAATAAATTCGCTGCATAGGCAACGGAACAATTCTAAACTATAATATTATACTGTAAAATCATCACGATTGCAGTATCATACTGTGGCCTAAAGGTAGTGTGTTCGGCTGATAACCGAACAATCAGTAGTTCGAATCCAATCGAGTGTGTTGATTATTGTGTGAAAAAATAAATTATGTGTTACATGTCACACGCCAAAAATACACTGATCTGATTTGATTTTCCAAACGCGCCTAAAGAAGTATAACTTCAATGATTGGTTATCAAGCAACTGTCTTTCTTTGAGTACATATTATAAAGTTCATTAATGTTTACATAATATTATTATAAGCTCTCTGGTTATTTTTTTTAAATCTTTTATTATTGAGATAAATCCTCCGACTGTCATTTTATATGCAATGCGTCGGATTGAAAACCATATCATAATATGTTTTTTAGTTTAATTCTTTTTTTTCATTGGTTATATGTTTTCTTAACTCATTGACCGCTGACGGCACAGCTGTTGTGGCCTCTTTAGGGGCCAATAGATATAATTAGCATGTTATTTAAATTTGGTAATTAAATGGTCCGCGGCGAAACGGTTCAATCGTCTTGTGTTACAGACTTCAGACTACAACAGTTGATGCGTCTATTATCTGATATCGCCGGTCAGTGTCACTTTTTTTCAGGAGAGACGAAAGTTTGTTTAATTTCTTATTCACGACTTTTTATGTTTTTTTTTTAGCTTTACAGATTCATATACTGTAAATAATACTATTGAAAAAATAAAATTCAAATAAACATTCCCAGTTTCGTCAGAAAATTTGGTTTAAACAAAGTACTTTTCAAACTTAAATGAGTTGACATAACTATTTTACAATATAATTTATGTAATGCAATACCGTCATATAGCAGTAAATTGTTTTAGTCAATTCTCACTCATGGTATATTGACTTATGGTATATTTAAATAAAATAAAATTATCCATAATGAATAATTGTTTTCCTAACAATAAAATAAATATTAAAATTTAACCACTCTTTTCCATTGAGCTGTATTAAGTAATTGTTTCCTTGTTTTATCCGGACTAACTTAATGTAATATTTTGTTCCATTTTAATGCCAATTAAGTTTAAAAAACATGAAATACGCAGGCACTAAAGTCAGGCATGAGTAGTTCCATACGAAACACTGAACGATGTTCAGTCAGCTGATTCAAATGCGGCAATCTGATTGGCTCTCAATGACTTGGCCAAAATAATAGTAAAACCATAATTTAAAGTTGATTTTAATATTATTTAGAGTAAAGAATTTCATATTGCAACATAACATTAAAATTCCCTACCGAAATCGATCAAAAAGTGAACATCGGCAAAAACATGACTTGGCCATGTTTGATAATAGACGCTTCAATTAAAATTAAGACCATATTGTTATTAATAGTCAGTCTCATAGTTTAAGATAATTTGTAACACTGTTAACAAACTTTTTTATTCATTCCATTTTCTATAATAATAAGCTTTCAACAATGAGTTTTATTTTTGCTATAGGATTACTGATTGTTTAGTTGCGATTTGTCTAGTTTTTGCTCACATGTCAATATCACAAAGAACCGCTTATAGATAGATTTGTATGGAACATTTTTTATGATTCTAAAAAGAATTGCATGATAGATTGTACTAATATATATATTTTTATCGAGAGTAGAATCCGTTTACGATTAATAATTGAGGGGATGAAAACACAAAGACAAAATTGACATTTAAAAAACATATTTTGACACAGTGATTTTTCCTTGTAATATTATCTTTTGTATAGGAACATAACGCCATATTTAAAATTAGTTTATCAAATCGGTACTTTTTACTTTGAAGTCGATATATTTTAGAATGGCAATCAATCGGTGGCCTCATACCCTCAATTGCACTATATTTTTAAATCAAAATGATAATAGTAAGTGGTATAGTAAAACAATGTTTAAGTCAGTGAGAATATCTTTGTAAAATTTAAAAATTATCCATATTCTGTAAAATGTATTCACATGTCAAATATAACCATTTTGATTTTTAGGTCATGAATGAAATAATGCGTAGTGTGGATATACATTATACATATTATAAGCCATTATAATAAGTCTTTAAAAGTAAACTTTCCCATTGCTATTTTTCTTTCTTTCAAAAAATGTATATTATCAATCTTACAAATCCATTGTAAAATTTCTATCTATGTTTTATTTGAAGATTTATATTTTAGTATTTAAGCTTAACTGTTTTGAAATGGTGTGTTTCTCCCAAGTCGAGGAGCATACTCATTATTTTTATACTAATTAAAATGTTACAGAAGTAAAATATTTCTTTTATTTTTCAGTAAACCCAAGTGCTAATTTTTGAACACAGTAATATGTATATTGTTTTCCAGGATTTTACATTATTAATAGAGCATTGCGGATGTTTTGCGATCTGTGGAACTACAAAATTCCCCCGATCTTTAAGGTAAATATTTATGTCCTCAATCTCCGCTTCCATCCATTTCATACAGTACTTTATATCGCAGCCATGACAATATGTATGTTGAAGAATAAATGTGTAAGTATAAGACAACACAAACATGGACCCTACAAACCAACCCATACCGCACCAGACTCGGTCTTAATCAAGCGTATCATGAGGCCCTATGTTTGGTGTGAAGCATCAGCAGTTTTTTACACCTGGGAATGTCTCAGGAGCAGATACCCAAAACTAAGATCGCCACGCTCTCAAGTGAGCTTTGACTGAGTTGAAAGACGTAATATAATAAAAAGTGCCACAGGAGAAAAAGGCATTGAGTCTTTATAGAAACAAATGAATTTAATGATATATAAGATACAAAAAACAATACGGGTAACCAAACTGTGTGAGGAAATCTTCACATCCGCAATAAGACACTGCGAATTTTATGTAATATAATTGGCCTTTGTGGCGACCAGGTCGGACGGCCCGGCCCGATGGACCCAACAGCTGTTGGACCGACTTTCCTCTCGGACATTCCCAGAGGATGTGGTATGCATTCCGTAGTTCTCCGCCACATTGCCATGTTGGCCAGGTAAGAATAAGACAAGAAATTGGTATATTATGGTTTTGAAATAACGTTCTTGTTGATTCTATATTTTTCCAGGTTATAAACCCATCCTTAGGATCTTAGAACCAATGATAATTAAATCTCTGATCGAGTGTTGTGTCAACGGAGAGGAAATGTTCTCGGAAACTGATTTGTCGCTTAAATGGAAGAGAAAATAGAGTGGGCTCCAATTAGACCGATTATGAAAGTTACTTGAATTGGTAGTTTATTTAAATTACCAAAACTACCAATTAAAACATTAAATAAAACTCTTGCGTTCCTCATATCCTTCCTTTACTATGTCACCAAAAATCAATGCCATATGACGACTTCAGGTGACACTAGTAATCGATTTGTAAGTGTACTCCATTTTTCTCAAAACTACAGTTTAACAGTTACGCACCCTTCTATAAAGTTCCTCAAATAATAACACATTATTTTTTCAAAAAGATTTATTTTTATTTTAATAAATAAATACATACATGCAAATAAATTGTCATCCTGCTTTTGATTTTATATAAAAATTTCCCTACATGGTTATTCAATATCTTTGTCATTAATAATTGACATAATTTTTTGAGAAATTTGTATACTAAATAGATATTTCATTCTTGACAACACATGTGGGATGAAAAAGTGTTGGATTGATAAAGATTAAAATAATAATAATAAATTGTTTATACGGAACACAGATACCATAAATGATGGAATGTTATGTAAGTACCTATAATATTAAATTTTATTTTACGGAATAGTGACAGTATTTTTTGGTCATAATAATATAGTGTAACGCAATTTACATTATATGACACATGATTTAATTAAATTAGCGGGCAAATAAGAGGCCGAAACTGACATTTTCAAAAGTTGTTAAATAAAGTAAATTTGACTTTAAATTTTATATTTATTTTCTTTAAGTACAGCAGACTTTAAATTTAATTTAATCAAGACGTGTACCTAATGAATCATTTTTAGAGCTTTGTCATTACAGTTTTTCCAACACAGTTGAGGTTATATTATAATAGAATGTTTTTAACAACGAACGATTATTAGTCATTCACCACAACAATTCAATCCTTATTTTACATTGAAAAAACAATACGAATTGTGAGATGATGACATCATGTATCAGTTGATAATGAATTTATTTGTCGAGTATCCGAGAAAACAGTCCTGCTGTAAAATGACTTAAGACTATTGTTTCTGTTTCAAGCAAAAATAATTTACTTAACAGTAAGGGAAACATTTATTATTTATATAAAAAGTGATGTCTGGCGACTGAATAATGGACTCTGTAAGTAGAGGGGGTTTTATTTGAGATTTTTCATCTCTGACAACATTGAATAGAAGATTATATATTACTTAATGATTAATTACAACATTTATTTATATTCTTTAGACATTGATATATTGAGTAGTGAATTTAGAATTTATTAGTGACATTTTTATGGGTGGGATTTTTAAAAATAGTTGATTCTTTTAGGTCTTCATGACATAGTAATTAATATAACTATACTTTAATGTTAAATAAATGAGCACACTGGTCAAGTATCTTTTAATAGGTAATAATTAATAAAAGCTCTATTAGGTATAATATTATTTTACCTATCAATAGTATTTTGCTTCTAAACAATATAAAATAAAAAATAATGTAATCAAAATGGATTTTATTGGTAGGAAGAAAATATACTAACTATGATAATATTATAATTCCAATGTATCAATCTGTTGCGTAATACATGTGGTCTTCTGGAAAATAATATTTAGTAAACAAATGGAAATACAAACATATTTAATTTCAATTCACAATATAATATACTTGATATTAAAATTAAATATGATGAACAACATTTTTTATTTATTATAATAATATTGGCAGTACATATTGCAATAGAGTACCATTTTTTTTTCTCTTCTGCAGAATGGAAGTATTTTATTATAAAATAAAATGACTGCCAAGTTACCTAACATATTGCAGAACAAATGAATTATTATTACATAAAACAATACAATAATTTCTATAAATTCCCACAATTTATGATTATTTTAGAAAGATATAATAAAACAGCATAGCAAAGAACCTCATTCTCATTTTCGTATGATCTATGAGTAAACCACTACACTTGAATCCTAATAATCAAATAGATAAGACCCATTGTGTCCATGTGTTTAGTGTTGCGCGGTTAATTGTAATAACTACTTTTGAATTATTCTAAAATATTTTATTTCTTTCGCATTTATCTCTCGTATACCCTTTGGGAAGTTCCTGCCTAGCTCGGAAGGTGCATGTAATTAATAATTAAGCATGTTGTAAATATTAAAAAAAAAAAAACAGTGGAATGTTTAACATTTCACCGCCACATCATCATTTTGCATCTTACTCTAAAGTCTCGAAGACAAGTCTTACTAGATAAGAATAATTGTATTAAATTATTAATCCTAACACTCTTAATACATTTTCACAACAATGGAACTTGGTTCCGTGATGATCTTCCAGACCATCAGAAGCGTTAAAATTATTGTGCTCCACATAAAAAATATCAGTTTTACCATGTTCATGATTGAGGGCATTAGTTACCAAGTCAGACACCTCCACTTTTTTGTAATTTTGTTACGTACCCAGTTTCTGACTAATTATCTGTGACGAAAAAAATGAGTTTTTGAATTGACTTTAGTTATCAGAAATATGTATAGATCACATGCATTTCTATAGCTTATTTGATGCGTCGGCTATCTGGAATATATAATAAATAAATAATATGATCAATAGCGACGTAATGTGGTTTTCTAATGCAATCACTCGTATGGTGGCAGGGTGTCGGTGAATCCCACTTGCTAAAAACGATTCAAACGGAAAAGTACAAAACTTAAACAAAATATCTTCTGTGGAAGTATTGATTTCTTTATTTAAGTCAATATTATAATTGGCGGTTTTTGTGAATATTTTAGAAGAAAACTTTTTGGAGATAGGTAAACTGACTTTGCAACTAGTTACCTTAATCTTTCAGTGGTTCGGAAAATATATGTGAACTTGTTTCAACTGAATACAACGTTTCGCTGAATGAAATATACGATTTAAACTGGTTAGGTTAGTACCTATACAAAGTCTTGCAATCTGTATGTATCTGCAATCAAAATACCCTGAAATAAAACCACATTTCATTCATTTTATTACCTCATCAATTGAAGAAATAGATTAATGTAAAATTGTATTGTGATATTCCATTATTTTAGTGGGGGTACTAATGAAAAAGTAAACCAAATGAATGATAATATAGTATAATAATATAGTAGTACTTATAATGGAAGTTTTGTATAATAATTAGGTATAAATAAGTTATGGTTGTTTTGTTTTCTGAAAAATTTGAGCACTTAAAAAATATATGTATAGTTTCAGTTTCAATAATATTATTGAAGGTGTAAATAAATGTAATTTTTTTGATAGCTTATAAAACGTTTTTAGGATGAAGTTATTCATCATTTTGACAATTCCTTATGTTTATTATTTATGTATATTGAACTTTTCATTTAATCCGTGTTGTAGATATGTATTAATTGAACTGGAAATTATAATGGTTTTGAAACCAAGTTATTATCGTTAATTCTACTTTAATTGAATTATTTACGCTGACAGCTATTTCGGGCTATAAAAACCCATCTTCGGAACAGTCGAATATAACTTGAAGTTAAAACTTTGGATTTTTTGTAATCGTATCGGTAGATAAGTGAATGTTTTGTTCACTATAAGATGTATTAGTTAACATAAAAGTATTTGCTTTCGCGATAGAGTAAGGAAACTTTGAAAAACTAACGATTAAAATTATTTACTGAGTTTTCTGTATTAATATAGTTCAGACTACGTCATATTTATTTAAAACTTGAATAACACAGTATTAATTCGATAACTATCTTAACAGCTTATTTTATCCTATAGCCAGGCTATATTTAGCGTAATAATATACTTAAGATTTGAGGAACATCACAATAATAAATATCTATGGTATCTGTCAATTTACGATAAGTGAAAAAAATTCTTAATTTCAAACATAACATCTATTCAATTCTAAACTATCCTAAACGCCAAATCATAAAATGTGGAAAAAGGAAAGCGAAATTTAGAAATTATGAACCTTACCAATTTCAAATTTATGAAAAATTCAATACATTGGCAAATAATCTCACTTAGGATACTAAGATAATAAGAAGTGGCATGAAAATAATTGTTTCTTAAATTCAATATAATCCTATGCATTTAGGTTTATACAGAAATGTTGGAAATTTCATAGAGAATCGATTAATGTAAAAAACGTATTTCGAAAAATTGGCGTTTAGGATAGTTTAGAATTGAATAGACGATTAACTGTTGGCGTGATAGTTGAAATTAAAACATTTACTTTTACAGCTAATTTTCCCAGTTTACTGGGAGAATTTAAAAGTGAATGTAAAAAATATCGGTACCTATTCCAATTAACATAAACTGACAAAAAAACCACAGATATTTTATACATATAAAACAAAGTATTTAAAATTATTTTTTCCTCACAATTTAACCTTAAAATACATTAATTACTTTGTGCAATGAACATTACATTAACAGTATAATAACAGTATTACAAAATTCATTCAGAAGACATTTCTCACAGGTGCAGATTTTATTTGATTTTTATACTGTTATTACTATGAATAACAACTTTAAAATGGCAAAATAATGATTGACATAGTGAGCACTCTGCTGAATGAATACCATAATACTATACATAATGGAAAAGTGCTTAAATAATTGTTAGGTATAGCCACAAGCCAACGTTGGCTCACTATACATACCTATTCGCTGTTTTATTCAAAAGAAGGTAATAATTATTTAATGAAATTATGAAGATGATATTATTAAACCTGAATTATATTCTTTTTAAAGGCAAATTATACATTATTTTTTAAAGCAGCATTCCCACAATCATAATTTAACAGGCAGTTGGCCACATTTTTACATGACACTTCAATATTACAATGTTATATAGATTTGCCTAAATGTTAGTCTTCAACATTTCCACATTGACAAAATGGCAGAAATTTCTTCCATGACTTTCCATGTTAGGGCAAGTAAAGTTAATACAATAGTAGTAATTTAAAAATAGAACAATTTATAAAAACCGATTTTTTACTTTTCTTTTCGTCACATAGATGTTTAATAAAATATTATATTATTATTTCAGTGTAGATATAGTTTTTATATAAAAAAATGATACTAATCATACAGTTTGATCATCTATATTATAATATATATTATTTAATCAAGTATACCTATCACATGTAGCTATACTGCATTCTATAACATCAGTATATAATAATATGTATGTCATAATATCATGCACTTGAAAATATATGAATTTATTTTCTCTTTGGCTTTAAGCTTTAATGTACATAATTTTATTTTAATCAGTTATCGTAGAAATGCAGTGAATAAATTTTATATGGTAGCTATTGTACATTAAATTTATAAGAAAAAGTAATTTCTTAAACAAACCAGGATGGTTGTAATCTAGCAATGATTATGACTAAAATTAACATAAAACATTTTGTTGGTGGGTGCATACATTGTAGGCTGCGAAATAAATCATACAATTTATTTACTATTTGGTTCCAAGTAGCTAACATTTGGCCTGCTATAATTAAATGATGGCATTAATTAGATATGGCAACAAAAAAGTTCAAAAACTACACAAAATTTATAAAACAAAGTACCTACTTGCTCAAACATTTTTCTTTCAAACTTAAAATTTTCTTGCTTCAATTTAAAATTATAAATACGATCCAAAAAAATTAAAACAATTCACGGACCTAACTAAAAGACAGATTTTTAATGTAGAGCGTAAGAACACAAATTCAGCGAAAATGAGTTACTTACGACATTCAATTGTTTAAGATTTAAATTTAAGTGTTTCAAATTGTCGTCAGATACTTTTTATATATATTGCGTTAGTGAAATATAAATGTATATGGATGAAATCAATTTAATAATTATTTAATTCTGCCAATTTTAAATTATTTCTTAGGGCATTTTGCATTATGTTCTTTGATATCGACGCTGGAATTTTCAAACGATGTAAAGCTCAAATTACATTGGCAGATTGTGTCTGGCCCGATCGTCTGCCACGACTGTCAAAATCTATTCTCCATGGTTTTCAAGGATCGGGAGCGATCGTGAGTAAAGTGGGAAAAACTCTATTTTCCGTCGTCCTGATCGTTTTGACGTAAATTTGCACGGGATAATGTTCAGTGTTGCCACCAATCTAACGAAGAAATAGTTTTCGGTCAACCGATATTTTAATTAATAGCAACACTATGTTTACTTTAAACCAATCAAAAACAAGGACCAGATATCCGAACACCGCCCACTAGGTTTGACACCTCAGTTTTGATGTAAATTTGCGTGGGAATATTGTTCAGTGTTTCCACCAATCTAACGAAGAAATAGTTTTCGGTCAACCTATATTTTTAATAATAGCAACACTATGTTTATTTTAAACCAATCAAAAACAAGGAGCAACGCGATTGAATCGTTGTGTGTAATTGCAAATAGTGTAAAAACGTTGGCCACAACGGTCGGCGTGGATCATTGGGTCTACGCGTCTGCCAATGTAATTAAGCCTTAAGAGACCAAAATGTTTATAAAGATTCTTATGATGTACAATGGACCAAATCTTTTAAAAAATCAATTGCTCGTTTCCTAAATGAACATTTTATTAACTATCAATTTCTTTTTAATCTCAGTACTAGCAAAATATGATCAGATCCCCTTTTCCCTGATTGGTTATTTTGAATAAATAGCGCATCATTTACTAAAATCTTTATTTTAAGTGATCTACTTTGGACTAAGTTTTATAATCATGCATATTAGTTCCGATCCCATTTCATGAATTTTAGGAGAAGAATAGTTTTGTTTTAATATGTTTATTTATAAAGCAAACGTTTTCTTCTTATTACACTTTGTTAGTTGACAACAAAATATTTTTCGAGATTCTGAGAAAGTTTTCAATTCCAGTTCCAATATTGGAATAAAGAAATTAAATATGATCAAAGGAGTGCGAAACCCCCCATTGATGAGTCAAAGATAATTTGCAAAATTTTACCCTTTACATCGAAGTAAACTTCAAACGTCGATATATCAATACTCTCCTATTTACATAAAAGTTTTCACAATTTCCACCATACTTGTATACGTTCCTACGACGAGCCCAATGATTCCGAACAGAATTAACAGCGTGTCTTTGATGAGGAGCCACTTACACGGGCCAAGATTGTCAGGCCAGTTGACGCAGAGTTCGATAATGGCTGGAAAAGCAATGCCCAGGGCGGAAAGACACAGCGCTCCAAACAGAGATATGAACAGGCCCAGACGAGGAATCGCGATTGCCAGAACAACTGAAATTAATACAATGGTTTAAAAAAAAATGTTGGCCATGACTAATGTGATAGTCAACATAATAGGTACAAGAAAAAAAGGTCATATCCACTATAATTTTAAACTCTTCAATCACCCCATAAATTAAATATTCATGTACGGTGTTTTCAACCGTAATTTCGGTGTTGATGATCAACATGAAAGAAAGGGTGGATGCATTCCTGAATAGTATCTGTCATAGCATACTAATGGGATATCTGAAACTAGATCAAACATGCGTAGGGCAGTCAAAAAAGCTTCAAAGCTTTTTGATTGTTAACTCTATACTTTTGACAGAGACTTTTCTTTTGGTGGGAGACCAGTACAAAAACATCCAACCCCTACAATGTACTCAGTAATACAAACTACTTTTTTAATGCGCAGTGAAATAAATATTATTTACCTACAGTAAAAACGAAACAATAATGCGGTTGGTCGATAGTGTGCGTGCGTATGGGGAGCTGTGATAAATGCCTGGCAGCCGATGACCGCGTATTCGTACGCATACGTACATATACAATCGACGAACCGCATCATTGTTTCGTTTTTACTGTACTTTGAAATGGGGTGAGATGAGACAAATGCTATTTTTTGTAATTACTTTATTTAATTATTACGTTTTTAACCTCAAATTCTGTTAAATGGTCATCTTTCATCTATTTTATGAAAATATTGCATTTTTTGTAATATAAAAAAGTTTTGATAGTATCTTTCATTACGATACCATTATCATTACTTTTTCTTTGGATATGACAGCCCTAGACATGCAACGTTCATGTACGTACAACTGACTTGTAAACGTGAGTCAGAGACTGCCCATAAGTCAGTCGTACACCATCTTATATGCGGATGCCTCATAATTGACTCATGATGTCATGGCTAAACATCAACAACATCCTTTCAAATAGCATTCATTATGAACGATCTTATGTCTTATAAACGAGTCAGACAAATGTGACAGTGGCGTTACAATCTTATAGCAACTAAATGTACATCAGGGCCCAACAGCACGGGGCCCTAGATATCAGTCCGATAGTGGTTAATTAAATTCCTATTTTATAACACTATGACTATGTCCTTTATAAAAAAAATATATACACGGTTTTTTTAACTATTAATATTTAAAACTTTTGTGAATATTGGAAATGTCATTTTTGCAATTTGGCAATTTGCAAAACGCACATGCACACGCTTAGTTTTTAAAAGTTAATTGAATCCTGCTCAAACCAAACCATAATAGTTTAGGTATGCTATGGGCGATTCGATAAAAAAGTGCGCACCTTTTCAGTCATTCTTAGGTATCTATTTTCGTTGAATTAAGAATTCATATTATTACCGTTGTGTTGGCTAATTTTTTAATAAACCAAACCATAATCGATAAAAAATATGCTTCTGTCTATAAAATATCTAAAATGATGTAAGTATGGTTTAATGGCATAATTTTGGATATTTTATAGGTAATCGAATATTTTTTGACTATTTTCTACTATGGCTTGGATTAAACAGGGTTTAATTGAATATTGAAAACTAACAAACACTATCTATACATTGTAGTCTTACGCGGTGTTTACATTTGCGTATATAAGTAGATTGAATAAGTGACAGGTGAGTGTCGACACACGCAAAATAAGTGGCTGGTACAAATATAATTACTGTTTACACTTAGTGAATATGGTGTCATACATAAATATGACAATATAAGTGTCAAATGTAAACGTACCATTAGTTCATTGAAAACAAATACGTTTGACTGACACAGTTTAGTGTGCACTATTTATGTTGGATCTTAACATTCTTCCTCCACCCTTCGCTACTGGTTTATGATCTGGGATGGAGAAGTGAACGAGTCATGAAATCTAAATTACGCGAAAACTTACGTTCATATCAAGTGACTCATTTCGCAAGACTACCTGAATGCTATTTGTGTGGTAATGATGTACATTTTGGCTGGAGTAGCAGCACCGGGATGTCCTCGGAGCAGTAACTGCTGATGTATAGTTAAATATAAATGTTTTGAAAGAAGCTATATTATATTACATATTATGTTATGGAATTTTGAAAAAAATAAATATTTGTCAACTCACAAGTAGCGAGAACAACCAAAAGACGTAGCAGATACTCCCAGGCCAGCACGTGATTAGAGTTACCGATTCTCTTCAACAGGTATGTATTCCAGATGATGTCAACTGGGACGAAGCATTGGAGAGCGTACGTTATGAAAATGGCTACAGCAAAAATAGCCTTCACGCACTGGGCCATTCTGAAAAAGAGAGATACTTTTGATAATGGATTAACGGGAACATATTTTAGAGCTTACCTTAATAAATATTTTAATAAAAATAAATCATATTTATTAGAGTTTAATACCGAAAACTTGATAACAAACGCTTATTTAACATTTACATTGACTTATCGTCGCTATAGGATTGGTTTGTCGAATATCCGTTTTTGTCGAAATCGACCTTTTAATGCAGAATGATTTTTTTGTATCTAAATGGACCAGAATCATCCTTTTCTTTAAATTGCTTTGTAATGAAAACAGCATTCATATGCTGTAAAAACAACAATTTAAATACATCCATGTATTTAAATATAGGATAATGTAATTGGTTTTTCATCTCCAAAACATTTTACATTTGGTCTATTCGACAAACCAATCCTACAGCGAAGTTATATTAAAATGTAATGATAGAAATGATAGAAAAATAGTATTTATGTAAAATTTAGTGAAATCTTGATTATCGCAGCCTTTCCTCCACCCATAAAAAATCTTAAGCAATGTCGCCGATAACATCACAAATAAATAGCTAACAGTGTCATAAGAATCAAATACTTATTCTAGTTTGGGTGCGTTTATCGAGAAGCCTTTTATCTAGTTTGATTTAGTTTATATATCATATATAAACTAAACCAAGGCATCCGCAAATTTTTCAATTTCGAGAATAAATGCAAAACAACTGCAAAAGTCGTGAACTTGATAATGTAAAAGTGAAGTAACTGAAAAAACATGCAATATAATGTAGATATAAACCAAATATTATGGTTTTTTTTTAGAAACTCTATTTCTCCTAACAAAACGAAGACTTCAAACCCTAATATATCCAAAATATGTCTTTTGCAGTTACCTTGGTTTCAAACTCACGGTGCGATATATACAGGGTTATCCAACTTGTGATACGAGTCAAATATTTCGCGCGTATTTTTTGACTTATCGTCAATAATAATTGAAAGTCTACACAATAGGTTGTTTCTCCACCGCACAATGCATAAAAATCATATAACCATACAATGAAAATGGCAAGTTTTTGACGATCATATTTCAAAAATTATGGTCAGAATTCCGTAGAAATTATCGTCTAACTGAAAGGTGTATTCGCAAGCTGATTAAAAAAATTAAAGAGACTGGTAGTGTTTTGGACCGTCTGACACATGTACATGTTCATACAATCTATTCACCAGAAAGTGTCGCCAACCTTTGCCACTTCTGTACACACAGTACCTTCGCGCTTATGCTTCACATCATTATTACAGAACATAGAGCAGCGTAACAACATTATAAGTTTGTCGCTTGTATTATGGTTATATGGTTAATAATAACGCTTGACCTAGTTAAGTTAAGTTAAGTTAAGTTAAGCCCGTGGGCACAGTTGGTTGGATTCCGTTGTTGTGGCCAGCTGTCCGTCTACAGTGCAGATATAATAGAAGAGTGGCCATCTCTGCAGTGTCATGTACGAGGTGCGGGCCACGGTGTAACCTTGTGGTTGATCTAAATAGTATGCGCAAGAAGCTTTTGGAGGTGGTAGGTTCTTAAGTTATATTATTATACTTATGGTCAGTGGCGGCTCGTGGATAAGATATCTGGAGGTGCTGCGGTTAATTAAAATAAAAAAATGTTTATTTGGATTATATTTTACTATTAACATCAAAATTAAATATATATTATTAATTAAAATAAAGAACTTTGCATAAATTGCTTACAGAATGAAATTTTAACAATGTTAATAAATCACTAAAGCTATATTTCTATCCTAGCTGTCGTGCGCGTGCTCGCGTGCGAATGCAGAAACGGCGAAATACTATCAGACCGGCAGTACCGATCAACCTTCCAGCTGCGAGCCCCGCTCCCCGCGCCCCACCTTCGAGCATATTCCATTGAGAATGGTAGTGCATAAAATCATAAAGATGGTCACTTTCCGATATTAGTACCGCGGTGTATGATAATAATTATTGGATGTATCGGTGCGAGGGTGAGCTTAAATAATATTGATATTTTCATATAACATACATAAATTTATGTACATTACAATAATACATTTTTCTCAATTTGTTTGGGGGTGCTGCTGTTCTGCAGTGCATATGGACGAGCCGCCACTGCTTATAGTGCATGGTTTATAATTATTTTATTCCCCAGATACCAGTCCCACAAAATTAAAACTTTGTGAGTAAGTGATTTCATTTATATTTATAGACATGACAATAATATTAAAATAACGTGGGAATTAATCGCATATTGCAATAATCAATATTCACAAAAAAAAAATAACTTGAACATTTGGAAAGTAGTTTTCACACATATTAAATGATTTCACAAATATATAAATGAAATCACATACAAGTTTGTTTCACAAAACAAAAATCATACAACACTCATTGTAAATATAAGTTAACTAAATATTCACAACTACACACATTGGTAAAATTGTTTTCACCGATAAATAATATATCGCACAAAGAAAAGGTAAAAATTCACAAATGTCAAAGTTATAATTATTATAGCGGCAATACCATTTATTAGAAAGCAATCGCAAAAAAGATGCTTCGGTGTCAATATAAGTAATGTTTAACGCAGTACATAATATAAATAATTGTCATCTTGAAACATTTTTATAGGTAGGCCGTCAACTGATCGGTAGTGATGTCCAAAAATATTACATTACAATCGCTTATAACTTTTGAAGAAGTAAACACAGCAAAACAATAAAATATATCACTGCGTAGACCAGTGGTTTCCAAACTTTATGTTACTACGCCTCCCTTTTAAAAAATCTAATCTTGGCGCCTCTCCACCCTTTATTTCATTAAATAATAGACACCTTTTTGAATTCCCAAAAATGTACTACTCAATACAACAATGAAAAAAACTCAATTTTAAAAATAAACAAGCTTTTACTACTTTTATTATATTCATTGTTTAATTAATTTATTTTTCATGCGATGGATGTGCTTGTTTATTAGCACAAAGTGCTCTTTTTCTACCAAACGGGGCCGATATTTGGATTTCATTGCAACTAATGCAGAAAATCCCGTTTCGCATAAATATGATGTTACGAATGGTAGCAGTACTTTATTTACAACTTGCATTGCTTTTCTTGACAAATCGCGGCGATCCCATCCCTATCCGAAATTCTTGAGATGCGATTTTAGGCTTGAATGCATCTAGAACCGTATAGACGAAAAAACTAGTGTCGCATGCACTAGTCTCGTTCCCGCTTTTTATTTCATGAATCTGGCATCTCCGAAAGTTGACCAAAATGGCATTTTGATCTGTCAAGCTCGATGTCGTGAATTACGTGAAATATGTGTATAGGCGGCAAGCAGTGCGCTATTTTAGATTAATATTTAATTGTTTTTCCAGCTAACAAGAGGTTGTAAAACATTTTACTTGCGTCTAAAAACTATGTTGGAAGCAAAAAAGAAGAGACGACAGTACAGTGCGGACTATATTAAATACGGATTTATATAGAAATATGATATGGGTCACACCCAATGACATTATTAATGGACAACTCACTTAGTACAGTAGCTAGCAAGTAAATTCGCTCATAGCGACATTCGCACATGTATAGGTAGACGTCAAGCAATTTCCATTATGCGATATCATGCACCGGGAATTTATAGCAATATCACTTTTATTGTAATGGCGTTAGAACAGTGTTTCTAGTGTCAATATTCATTTGAGCGAACCCGTTCGAACCAAACCATTCGGCAGACCCGACAAAGAGCATCGGGAATTTATAGCAATATCACCTTTATTGTAATGGTGTTAGAACAGATTATGCCATTCGGCAGACCCGACAAAAAAGTGAGTGTCATTTTTTTGTCTAGATGCTTCGTTCATATTAATGTCATTGGTCACACTCTATCTATCTTATCCATATAATAATGCATGTTTAAAAATTATGTTTGCAATAACTGTTTTTAAGATACGCAACAGAAGTAAAAAGGTAAGTTAAACAATATGGGGGGCACTAGATTTTTATTAAATCTCAAAGTGGGCGGTGGTTGAAATAAGTTTGAGAGCCTGTGCTTTAAAGTTTCATCTTACTCAATCCTTGAGGATGAATTGGCGCCCAGGTTTCCTTCTAAACAATTATTCTTTCTAGCTTTATTCTATCTAAACATATAACAGTGTAAATCAATTCAGAAACGCTTTTCTATTCATTTTATACTTCACGTTGTTGTCCATAGCGGGCAGAATAGTGTATTGAAACAAAGAATCCACGCTGTGTTAGTTTCTTGCTCTCCTAAAGTTAGCCGATTCCATGTATATCTGTCCCATTTCCCTATTTTCCGTTCCTAGAGATTCCCTAACTATTGGACTTCTCTAATATTACATCAGATGTCATTCTATTCCTGCCATTATGGTGGTAGCGAGTTGACAAGCTACTGACCTGAAGGCAAGCTACGACACGAGATATAACCTACTTGTTCCGAATGCCGCATAATATGGAATCCTATTTATTTTACAAATAAAACTACATTCACATCCCAACCCCATCATAAGTAAACATAACTTCCATTCACCTAAATATAACAGTATTATATAGGTATAATAAAAACATGATTTTACATTTCTTCATTTGGCAGGTTGAGGGTGATGGATCCTTGCGCGGCAGATCCATATTTGATGTATCCAAGAGCACCCATAACCACATACAGGACAACGATCACCGACATGCCGATATTCAGGACACCACAGTAGCCACCGAATGATCCAGGAGTCTTCATATTGTTCTCCAAAGCGATGATCTGGAAAAATAAGAAATGGAAGACTAGAACCGACAGACATTAAACATCGATTCAATAGGTTCTTAACACAGAGAAAAGGGCATATAAATATAGTTTTAGGAGGAAATACTTATAATATGTTTGAAGAAAAGACCCAACCGGAGTGAAATACTGAGCGAACGCCTGAAAAAAGTCAGACGCCGGCTGAGCTTTTCTATCCAAACATATTTCTCGCCATTTTTGCATTGATTCTGTCATAAACTAGGTGGTTTTCTATACATCTCTATGAAGAAGAGCATAACGAAGATTCTGTATCGCAGTAAAAAGTCTCAATTGATGCATTTACAGAATGTGATAGGGTGTGTAATTCCGGGATTTCATTCAATTTATTGATTCTTAAATCCTAAGATTGAAAATGCTAAAATCCCGAGATTTAGAAAGAAACAAAGGTAGTAAAAAGTATCCATTTTTGTCATAATTATGATTTTTTAGTATCGTCAGAGTTGTTTTTGGTAAGAATACCGAAAAAACACTTTTATGGAGTAAATTGTATTATTGTTTCATATTGATAATCTCTGTATCTTGGAAATTAATAAAAAAGTATGAATAATTTTATATGGAATTGCAATTCCTATTCTTGTCAAAGATATCGAATAATATCTATATTTCTATTCTTTCTATAAAAATAAACCTTAATAAAAATGAATGTTTGGTTGTGTGTCCCGTATGCGTTCCCATACCATTTATCCGATTGCGATGAAACTTTCGTCAGTTGTTGTTTTTTGTCAGTTGTCGCGAAGGTTTCAATAAACAGAATAATTTAAACACAAACACTTTATTTCTTTAAGTGGCATTGCAACGCATGCCTGGTACTCGCTAGTATATTATAGAAGTCAAAATGTTTGTTTAATTTTCTCTTTTCTACTTGGTCTCAACTGACATCTACATACAGAAAGTTTGTTGTTTAAATTATATTTCCTGCCAATTCTAATTCAAAATTTTCACAACAAATGAAGTTTGCATATTATTATGAATTAGATTTAAATTTTTTTGTTTGACTTGGCGTCAGAATTATTTTTATTTAGACATGTTGTATGCCTAGATACATATATTGTTATATTGAAAAATGAAACTATTATTGTTTTGTTAAGTAAGATAAAAAATGTATATCGATCAACGAAGTGACCTCGTGCAAAGCTGGTTACTTCAGCCAGTTTTTAAATAAAAGGTAAATTGAGTGGATGTTATTTAATGGCATAAACGATAAAATAACTTACCACACCCACTGCTTCCAGTGCAAAGAGTGTAGTCCCGAAGAAGAGGGGGAAGTTGTGAACTTCTCCAACCATATCCCGCTCCTTGATATCGGGGATATCTTTGAGCACATACACCAAGATGAGACCGATGCCCACAAAGGTGATGAGGTTGGCCATAGATGAGAATGGAGCCAAGAGTTTCAGGTTTCTGATGCAGTTAATGGCAATCAGTGGCAGAAGCAGGATGCACATGTGCAGCTTCAGGTCCAGAGGGGCTAGGTAAGCATCACATATCTGAAAACAAAATGAAATTCTGTTAGTATTTCGAGAAATTTCATTGACGATTCATTTACACAGTTAATAAAAATGACTAGTAATTAGAAATAATTTTCATATAAATGATTAGATAGAATAAGTTATAACCTACAAATAATAACACCTTCATATTACATAATACAGAAAATATACTGAATTAATAGATGAATACCATTATATACATATTGTAATGTATTTGTGATGTCAATATTAGCAAGTATGTCTTCTTTTTGGATTCACAAATAATAGTGTATGTATATCATGTAGGTAATAAAATATTAGTCACACAATACGTGATTTTATCAGTTACATAGATAAATTATTATTAAACTTTTTAACTTTTTTCATTATAAAAACTTTTCAACTATGATTATTATTCTAGTACAATTAATATTTAATTGATAAAACATATTAGGTATACCACCAATCGCCAGCAAATTGCAACACAATTTTCATCATTTGAAACACTTCGAACGCACAGTTTCATTTGAACACACTACCATCACAAACCGAACAGAGTATCAATGCTATATACTTGGAAGTGTGTTCAAATGATTCTTCAATCTTGTGTATTCATTTTATAATAAATAAATAGTTTCATTTAAAAAGTATGATAATTATTAAAACAAGTAAAAGACACCGCACGCTACTGTTGAGTGTAAAATTAAAAAAAATATTGAATATAGATTGTAAGCAACTTCAGCAGGTAGAGGTAAAGCTATATAATATGCTAAACAAGAATCACTACAGCTGCAAATCTTATGGTGATACTGTAAAATGATTTACCAAGTTGTGGAGAAATACTTAATTATTTTCATAGAAGAATTGATTTAAAAATGCGATATTATAATATTTATTTTATTTGTATTTTATTTTATGTAATGCCCTTGTGAATGTGTATACAGGCGGCCCTTGGCTTTTGTACGTTCTACTTTCGTACAATTCGCTGTTTCGTACATTTCTTAAAATATAGATTTCTTGTTGATAATGCAGAAACTGTGCGCTTCCATGCAGTCTCTCCTCTCTCCACAAAGAAAAAAAGGTGGTATTCAAACTATCTCTTGACAAGTTTATAAAAAAACACATGCTTTCTATAATATGCCTCGTTAAATAATACTGATTGATATATAAATATTTATATTAAGTACTATAGGTACACTTTTTGAGGTTTTTTTTACATTACTCTTCTTTTGTACATTTAACATTCAGAAACCAATTACGTATACAATGTATTGACAAGAAAATGTAAAATGTGATCTTTTGTAATGTGTAAGGATTCCCATAATCGCTGGCGCTAAAGTTCACTCTGACAATGCAACAGTGATATACATAACATTATGTAGTGGTCATAGTAGCAGTACATAGTTATTATAATATACAATATACCTAGTGCCATTAGTATAAAATGTTACAATGTATAATAATATTATGTTAAATCCATGTGTGTTAGCAAGTGAGAATAGTAGCAGTCGAACTCAGTTATTACGATCTCGGACATTCGGATGAGGAAACATTCGTTGACATTTTGGTTTATGATTTTCTCCATATTCTCCATATTATATTATTCACTGTGATAGCGAGCAACTTATCCGATATACTGTGAATGTGTCGATCGCTTAAAAACATTTCGACCCTAAACAATAAAATCCGATCGGACAGGATGCCGCTGAGGACGGATTACATTTATGACACCAGTTAAGTATCTAAGTACCTACCTAATTGTTGTTTTTGCCGACAATAATGAAAAAATACCCACGCATATGGTTGAAAAATTCAAGGTTTGTGAAGTCCGTAGGTGCTTACCAGCGTTCATCACAATAAATAACTTCTTTTGTAGTATATGAATGCCATGCTTGTTTCGGGGATTTTTACAATGGTTTTAAGATTTTTTAATTTCGACTTTTTTTGTTAGGTGAACCTTCATTTAAAACTACTTATTCTCTGATATAAGGAGTAGCGCTTATAACGAGCAAATTCAGTGGGTCCCATCTTCCTCGTAATAATCAAGTTCGACTGTAATATTGTTATCAAGATAATTATATCCCACCTGCTTAATGTTCGTTGCGACAAAAACTATGTAAACGCAACAGATTCCCAGTTGATAAAGAATCATAAACGTGTTGATGATGGCGGGTGCAGCAGGAGCGAGCTTCCGTAAGATACTTGGGCCGCCCTGTAATGCGTATTTCATCGAATCAGGATACGAAAGGACAGGCACCAGTCGTCTCTTACACAGGACATATTGAGATCGCACCTGAAATCAAATGCATTAAAATTACTTTGCTATATTGACTACATTGTATTGGATTGATCCTGTATCCGGATGGTTTGCAGACTTTTTCATACGGCGCATTTAGGGTCAAATGACAGTTACTGCAAGTCTGACAATGATTAGTGTGCAGTATTTATGCCGGATCTTAACAGCCTACCTCCACCCCTCGCCAGTGTATACAAACATATTGTAATGGCGGTTAATCGCAGACATTTTTTTTACAAGGGTACCAGAAACCACCATTATTTGAGAGCAGGCTTCGTGGAAATGCTCTAATCCTCAGTAGATGCTGTAAGTATAATATGTTATTTTAAAGATGTATGCTGTATTTTCTTAAGACAGCCAAAAATAATTAAGTAGGTACTGACATCTCCGTCCAAAGCGGGAACGAGGAGTGCATTCTCTTCCTCGCTCAGTATGGTCATGTTTCATCATCATCTGTCATTTGGGACCTGGTAGTGAACAAAATAACACCGGAATGGTCGAAAACGGCGATTTTTTTTTATGGGGGATACTATTTAGTGCTACATTTTTATACAATTTGTTATAATTTTTGCGGAGGTCGAAATGCATGTGTTTACAATTTAGATGTCTGAGCATCTCCTTCGCGGGAAAATCGTTCGCTGTCAGTGGGTACAAAATGCGGCGTTGCGTTTTTTGACATTCAGACAAGCAACGTTGCCACGTATTTTTAATTTTTTTTTGAAATCAACCATTTTACTATCGTCGGTTTGAAAATGGTTCAGGCCTCTTTATACTCCCCCCCCAGAGGAGACATCCCCAAATGGGGACCATAAGGGGGTGTAACAGTACCTAACGAATTTTCAGAAAATTTCTACTCGTAAGGCCCGTTTCAGACGTGACACCGGTGTCGCGCTCGATATAATATAGAAGGCCTTTGTATTCGAATAAACGGGTATTTGTATTATGCTTATGAACACCCCAGAGCTAATGAGTCAACGCATAATTTCGCGTTATAAATTAGAACATACAACTGGCTGAGGTAATAAAAACAAGTGTATCGGCGGCTTGAGAATGTAGCGGCCAAGCGCGACACCGGCATGGCCCCCATAAGGGAACATTAAGGCATAAGCCTGGGGGCCCGGGCTCAGGAGGGACCCGGCGAAGCGAGTCGACCAGATAAGTGAGATAAACACACATTACAAATAATTTGCTTTAATAGTAAGCCTTCAATAATGTTTTTATTTTAAATTATATGGTTGTACGATACAATTTTGAATTGTGCATCAATCCTCGACAACTCCATAATTCAAATGAATGTATTAGAATATACAAAAAACACTAAATATACACATTAATTTTATCGCGTACACCATTTGGAAAACGCTAATGTAGAACGTCACACTGCCTTTATCCTTAGCGATAGGTAGTGGGGCCCGCTTCAGGATGTGGGGGCCATGGACACCGGAACTGACACTGAAACGGGCCTAAGTCTGTTAAAGAGCGGGACTTTTTCTAGGGTCGTCACTGCTTATAATTTATTTGAAATATGGGAGTTTTACCAATACAATATAGGTATAGGTACATGTTCGTTTCTGGAAGATATAGTGAAAGAAAAAATCGAGTGCCTTACCAAGATATGGAGACAGTATGTGCAAAGTATACCGATGATGATCGTGCTGATGGTACCGCTGATTAGACCCGCATTGTGGAAGGCTTGAGGCATCGCCAAGATTCCCGTACCTAAGCTGCCCTTCAGCAGATGAATGAGCGTCTCAGTATTACTAGAAATAACATTATTAAGTATTGTTACAACATATAAATAAAATCACTATACAGAATCAGCATATTATATGTGTATTACCCTTTAAGGTAGCGGCCTCCATGGAGTAGAGGTTATCTTACCAGTTACGATGTTTTATGTGTAATGTTGTTAGCTATATTTGGCTTTTGCTCTGTAGGTACTAGGGATTGCAATACCGAATGAAAATATTAATACCGGTATTTCCTATTGAATACCGATATTCGTGAAAAATATCCGAGGAAAAAAACAGTAGGTATGTACAAATAAATCGTCTCTGTTCTGGCTGAACACACTAACTGGAGAATACTAGTTTTGAGTAATTTGACTTTGAAGTTTTTAAAATGGTCTATCATATGGGTTTATTAAGTAATCGTAAAATGGATGACTTTAAAATAAAGACTGTTTATTTATTAAGGGCCCGCTGAAGAGCCCGCCGTTCAAATATAATTTAGTATAAAAAGGACCTCGGCGTCGTAACTACGTCAATTTAAATCGATCTTTTCGCAAAAATCACTAATCATCGGAGATTTTATTTCAAGAAATATTATTATTATTACTGATAATTTCTGCCGCGCGGAGAATTATTATTATTTTATGAACACCTGCTAGATGAAGCCGATCAGAAAACAGGGCTGTCAAAATAATATTAAGCATTCATATTTTTTAAATGTTAATTTCATCATGGTTTTTAATCAAACCTGTGCAAGTACGTACTGATAACTTGGGTGGATTTTGTAGCAAACATACTATTGATATATATACGGGTATATTATTATTATAACCCAATTCAAATTGAACATAGGTTGATACTCAAATACTATTATAGTATGTTTATGATTTCGAGAAAATAATACGATGGTATAATTAATCCATATCAATTATTTGAAAACATTACATTCGCACTTTGCACAAAATTACAAACACAATCGAAGTTTGCCGCACACGTACAGACCACGTGATATTTGTTTACGCAAAATCGTCGCTTTTCAAAATGGCGAATTTGATTACCAGATTTTACTGCGATGAATCAGTATGTTCCTTTTTGTCTTTTTTTATTCGTAGGTTTGTTTACTATGTACACCGAGAAATTTCCATTTATAAACTCGGAAACGATTTTTACAGAAGAGTTTTGGAATATAATGCAACCAAAACTGGAAAAAATTCTATCATGGGTGTTGACTTCCTGAATTAGCTAACCCCAGGTCCATGCCACTACGTGAACCACACTGGATATTAAGCCATTTCCACACTGGCAACAAGTTGCTGGCAACCTCATTAAATTTTACGATACTTACCATAATTGCTTAAGAAATTTTACAATAATTATCGTAAAATCTAACGAGGTTGCCAGCAAATTAACTTGTTGCCAGTGTGGACCCGGCATTAGATGCACAAAACTTAAATAATATATATTATAAATAAAAATTTAAAATTATAAATATATATTATGATTTATGTCTTCGACAGCCCTGATGAAATGAATGTGAAATATGAGTCGGATCAGTCACAGAGCAAATTTATTAACACAAACAACTTTGACACGACCTTTTTATATTAACTAGTAGACCAGATATTATGGACCACATGTTAAAAAATCATATTTTCAATTCTCAAGGCCAATTCTGTAGAACGTCCTCTTAAGAAGGTTTCCAGACGGTAAAGTTTGAAATAAGGAACATTTTGGAATAACTAACTCAATACTTATGCCATTTGTTCGAATTAGTGTCTTTTGCCAGAACAGTGACGAAATTTAGATAGTAGTTGAACTATTGTCACTTTTTTTCGAACGATCCTTAAATCAATTTATAATATTATGAAGTATTCTTCGATAATATGTATGTGACCCACTGATATTTCCATGTTTTATTAGTTTATTGCACTTTTTACACTTAGCAATATGTTTACTTTTATCCCGTGAGAAGTAAAAACAATTTTTCTCACTTTTTTGCTCAACTAAATTATATTTCTCCATACACCTGACAACTTCATAAATCTGCGAGCAACTGGCGAGACATTCGGATAAATTTTAAATGACGGAAGTAACTATCTATAATGAAAATTTATTTCGCAAATCTGCACGTGTCATTGCTTTTGACCAATGACATCGAAAGGAAATGGAAGTAAACTAGACAGTGCGCATGCCAACAAAAAAATACAGCCCTGTTAAATCATAATTAATTTATAGATTCTGTTTCAGCTTTCAGTACTGAATATCGTCGTTGATTCTGCAATACCTGATGTGTGCACATTTTGTCAGTTTTGAGTTATTTCACCGTCATCTTTAGATTAATAAAGCCTGAGCATAACTTTTTGCACAAGCAACGAGTGGTCCACTTTTCAGCTGTCAAAATCAGATCCCAGATTGCTTGACATATTGGATTCAACCTTTCTCGTTTCAAATTGAATTATAAAAAAATCTCAAATCAAATATATTAACTATCAGTATTATTTATAAATACCTAATATACATTCCTGTTATTCATCAGCTGTCAAAGTCAGACTAGTCCTTCACACAAAAACCGGTGATAATATCGATTTCCAAAAATTATGTAGCATTGATTTATGCATTACATTTGTAGAAGGTGTGTTAATGCTAGTGTATTATTTATCATGTAACTTATCTATTCAAATCAAACAATTCGCTGTGTGAACACCACAGACGCGTCAGTATGAGCACTCTATAGAACAATGACAGTTCATACATATACAACAACGGGAGGGGCGGAAAAAGTAGAACAGTCGTTGTGAATGTATCGGCTTTCTACTTGAGTCGGCAATGGTTATTTACATCGTTGGATAGGTTATTTTTTTCTCCATCAATATATAATGCTATGTGATTAGAATTACGAAAATATTCTAAATAAATAAAAACAAAAGCTGTCATCTATCAGTGTTGAATTCAGTGATGGTAATATCTGCTATGTGATATAAATGCACATAGCAGTAATTAACTTAAGGCTATTTATTCTTCAGCTGAGGCATGGTCTAAAAAGATCGTGGCTAGGCGATGCGCGGATTGTGCAAATGATGCGTGCCGAACGAAATATAATTTGTCATAAAAATCCAACATGCGTCCATTTAATATTATGTTTATTATTATATTACTAATAACAATAGTATATTAATTGACATGTTTTCTTTTTTAAGTAAATACGTAAAGTTTTTAGTCATCTTTACACGACTTAATAATATTTTCATCCGACGCCATGACAAAACAAATCTACGTGCAGACACCTCGACTATCGGTCTCCGATTGGCGACTAGTGAAAAATTTCATCGCACCTACTGTTGAAAATTATTTGCCGTTTCATTGAAGTACGCTCTTAAGATCACCTTTATGACATCAATCACATGGCAGATATTACTAAATGAAATTAACAGTTATGTGAAATACAAACAAACATTGATATGACTCGTCACACATTTTAATGAGTCAAGTTAATACTTGTCAGTCACATGACAATAATTATCCATTTAAAGAAAGTTGCATGGTAAGAAATATATTATTTCTTCTACTTACTATAATTATATAATTGTATTCAAGAATTAAAGTGTTTAACATTTAGTGGGTAAGGTTGAGATAATTTTTATTATTTACTCTGTTAGAGCGGAATGCAGAAAAATTTGTCATAACTAAAATTTCCTTAGCAGAAAACACTATGCAGAAACACTGTCCTTAGTTAAGATCATTTTTATTGAAAATAATACCATATTTAAAAATTCTCGTTAGGTAAATTAGGTAAATTATTTTATAATCGTTAAACGATGATAAAAATATGACAACTGCATTTTATAAATGCAATAACTATAAATACATATTAATATTTAATTATAATACTCTTATGTTTCCGTTATAAGTCATTATACGTGATTCCACAGGCACCACAAGATTTTTTTTAACATGCTAACACTAGCATCAAGTGTCATTCTTCATCTGGTATTTTGTATTTCTGCGGGCTGGCGTATAAAAATAAAATAATATTCTGCAAGTACATGCCAAACGAATTAACACTATCAATATCCATATTGAGATACATTGTCAAATGAATTTGAGTGTATGGACTGTGTTATAGACATGTGAATTTATTTTGACAGCAGCTGTCAGTGGTAAATGGTAATACAGAAGGGGGCGTGTTCATAACAAAAGTAGTCTATGGTTAAGGATTCCTTAACTCTATACTCAGGATTGTCTATAGTTAAGTCATGCTTTTCGGCGACTTATCCTTAGGAACGAAATCTTAGATTGTGCATTCCGCTCTTAGGTGTAAAGTTATTGTAACATCAACATAGTAATAGTAACATAGTAGTTAATTTCAATTTATTTAAAAAGATTTGAGCCGCTACAATCTACATTAAGGAAGTACTTATATTAATAACCACCACCTCAATAGCCAATATTTAAATATTACTTACATATCTTTACAATAATTAAAAGTGAAATGTTTTATCTTTACGGTTTTTTTGACATGTAATTTTTATAACATTGTTTTTTACAGATGTCGTTTCGAGGAAAAAAAATCTTGAATTAGCACTACACAAAAAGTATCACGAATCTGATGCTCCGGATTTTTAGATAATTTTACAGCTTCTGGCTCTGATAAGAAGCTCCTTCAGATTTTTAATGGAGCTCCTCCATCGGATAATAGCGATGTTGGAGATCTTATTTTAACTCCCGTAGATGTTCATAGAAATTTAAATGAATTCACAAATTCAAATGCAGATACCTTCGAATTTCTAGACTATATCACATTGCTACCCCCTGACGACGGACTTACTCATATTTTAAATGGAACATTTCGTTCAGGTGAACAACATGATATTATACACACAAATAATGATCCTTCTACGGTCGTCAATAAAAAATATATTGGAATCCAAGAACGACATGTTGGAACGACATCTGTGTCTTCAGATATTATAGAACAAGCTTAGTTGTTGGAACTTTCGGTTGAAACTCTTCTAAAAAAACACTCTTATAGGGTTACCAAAAATGCTTCAAAAGAGAGTGCAAGTTATGAAAAAACTGGTATTTACAATGGATCTCCAAAGTGTACTTTTGTGCCCCAAAACAGATGCTTCTGCCATGTATTACAAGCAAAAACTCCAAGTTCATAACTTCACCATATATAAATTAAATAATAAAGAAGTAACATTGTACGTATGGCATGAAGTAAATAGGGGTGTATCCAGGGAACTCAGAAATAATGGGAACTGAAATACATAACGGGTAAGGCGATAGCAGGTAACCGACTCGAGTAAGGAAGATCCGGGCTAAACTTGCACACGTGTCAATAATACGTTTTACGTCGAATACTAAAAACTGCTCTCGGTTTATGCATTTACGCTCATTTAATGTTGGTGTATTACACACACCATTGCACGTGCATAATGCTGTGCAGAAATATCTGTTCTGTGGGTGTATCAAGTAACGAGTTTATGTCATGCATTATGGATTACTTCTGTAATTTTTAAACGCATTTATAAAACCATTAGTATAAATTATAACGAGATAATTTTTGTAAAATATTCACAATAAAAAAATATATTGATAATCTCTGTGATCCCAAATTTGATAAGAATTAGGCATTTTATTATTCAAAAAATCGGCAAGATTAACACATTTGAAGATAATTCTAAAGATACTTATTATAAGCTATGTCTTTGACCATTCAAGTGTGATAAACATCTTATGAATAATGGTTGCTTTATAATAATTATTGACCTAAGAATAAGGTAGTGTTTTTTTGAAATACGCCATTTCTTTTGTCATTCCCCAGTAGTTAAGCTACAACATACGGCCGTAGCCATAAATTGACAAACTATAATTGAAGTTGGGAGTAAAATGATATTGACGCGCGTGTTTGAACATGTACCGTTTAAAAAAAATAAAAAAAATTCGGTTAGGTAATGGTTTTATAAATGCGTTTAAAAATTAATAAATGTAAAAAATCTTAACGCCACTGCACAGTTATGTACCGAAATATGACTATATTCTAAAACATTAGAGCGAGAGGTTTAAAAGAATACTATTTTATGTAACAAAAATACTTTATGCAGTCATCAAATGTTTAAAATAACTATAAAGGATAGTAAGGCTTTAAAATTATATAAATAGATGATCTACAACGTTTAAGGAGTGTCCAGGATCATGGTTTGAAAATACAATAAAAACTCAATTTTGACCTACGACGAGCACGTGGGCCGTTAATACCGAAAATATCGGTATTTTGGATTTTTGAAACCGGTATTTCGGTATCAATCCGGTTGTGAAATACTGGTATTGCCATCCCTAGCAATGATAATAAATGATGGTAAGTGGACTTACGTTGTTGGGTTGGCGAGCTCACGGTGTATGTGCGGGTCGTAATCGCCGCTTGAAGCGGAGCTCGACGGTGATGCTTCAATGTCTCCCCTCTCCCTAAAAATAGATTTGTTTAAATTTAAAATAATATACGTAGCACTGGTGCAGTAGAGATAGCCAGGATGACTCCAGACCATTGGGCTTCTCGGTTCTTAACCAGCCACGGTGGTTTTTCCTCCAAGCTCTGTCAGCTTGAGTCGCTTATGTGGCGAATTGAATGATGCCGATCACATCTTCTATGAGTGTCTGTCTCCATATTAAGTTAGTATTACGTATTAGGTCCCGGAGCGGATCTGGAGCGGAGCAACTAAAAAAAGAGTCCGCTCCAACGCTCTGGTCATTACGACTTGGTAGCTACAAGGAAAAATTTCTCAGCCTTAAAATAGTTTGCAACATTTAACGGCGAGCGAGAAGGTCTTTCTTTTCTCATCGAGAATTGACCGTAATACATTATATCGAAGTAGGGATCACGCACATTTTAGTGCACGCCAACCGAGATCTTGGGAAATTGCTCCTGAGACACTCTTAGCAGGGAATGGGAGAACTGGACGACAGGACAATTGGACGCCTCACTGTCGTAGACAAGTAAACAGAACGTAGACGATGAATTTCAATCAGTTTCTATCTACTGCTTAATAGTTTTAATTCATTATACTCTTAAAATATTTTTTTTATTGCGGATTGAGAATTACCATGCCTAAGGCTTTATATAAAAATAAAAAAACTCTTTTTTCGTTGGAACTTAACATATGCACGATTAAATCATTATTCTCACCAACTATTAAATCATAATATAATAATTTAAATAATAATTTTAAATAGTTTAGTACTTAATTAAGTACCTACCTCACGTCTATTTATTTTCGAATTGCGTGGCGTCCAGTTTTCCTGGCGCCAAATCGTCCAAGACCCCTCTTAGCACAACTTTAAAAGGCGCCTATAATATAGGTACGCCTGCATAATGGATGTGGAAACGTGGCGAGTGGTGGAGAGAAAATCAAGTAGTACATACCGGTATAAAAATATGAGTGTTTGTGAGCTTAAATACTTAGGTACTGTGACCATGTCCGCTCATCAGCTGGACCATATAGACACCACATGGCGCAAGAATCCCTATCGCTAGCCAGTCTCTTGCGTTAGAGAATACTAGTATCTTGTATATCCGCCGTATACACGCATGCGGCTTTCCGATATGCCGGAAGCAGGTTGCAATTTTAGTGAAGCCTAGCTAATATCACTTCTTGACTCAAAATGTAATGATAGGCTGTATGGTCCAATCTATTATCTTTTTGTTTCTCCTAAAGTTATACCAAGTATCCGTCGCAAGCATAATTCTCTCGAAGTACAGTTTACGGCTACTCAAAGGTTCAAATATATTGTGATGCACATCGCGGACAGTCACGTGGTGTCACAGTAAGCTGCCGCTACGGGAAAAATTGTGTAATGTCGTTTTCTTGGTGTTTAAAATATAGCAAACATAGCAAAATCTTCCGAAATCACCAGAACAACAATGAGGTCACCTCACGCGTACCGCACTACATCGACACCCGCATGACTCAATGAATGATTTTTATCATTTTTTATATGCCTACACATTTTCAACTCATGTCAAAATCGCGTGTTTTTTGTTTTTAGCTGTTGGCACTATGTATTTTCTATAAGAATGTTGTTTATTATCTATGGTCTGCAGGTTGGTCTGTCCAAAATATTATCTATGGATGCAAAATTTCAAGTAATTATTCATATTTATACACACACGTAGAAACAGTTTAAAACATTAATGAACAATGAATAATAATTCAAAATACTAATACTTACATTAGAGTTGGCACTTTTCATCATTGTATTTATAGATATAGTGATCATTCAATATATTCTGCATAATGACGAAATAATACACTAAATTTGTCGCCGTGACAACATGATAGTACGCGACGTGCATCATAATGTTTTTGAACCCTTTGTCTTCGTAAGGTGGTATGAGTCGCTACTGTAAAGCAACACAGGTAGCTGCAGTATTTGGTTTTAATAGCGTACAGTCTAGGATCTCAGACATTTCGTCTCGAGTTGAATATTGGTCCAGCCATTCCCATCTGTCGCCATCGGCTAGCATTCAGAAATGGCGATCACTCGGGGAGTATCCAGATCCTATCTCAGGTTTGGTAATCAATCCGGCGATAAGTACTCGGTTCGGTCTTGGTCTGTTTTCTCGTCTCTCGGAGCTTTCAGCCTGGCTGGATTTCTAAGTGTCGTCAGACATCCACTTTGGCTGCTCACTTCATTAAAGTTGACGACACAGTAGCACTCTTTATGAGGAACTGATCCATATCGATGGGATCTTATTCATTGGTAATCTATTACTCTGAGATGAAGTATTGGCGACTTCATGACGAAGGGTTTGTATAAATATGCGCGCCCGGGAATGCTCCATGATTCCTATGTAGGTCAAATATTGTAATTACTCACCGCCATCTTTAGATTAATAAAGCCTGACCATAACTTTTTGCACAAGCAACGAGTGGTCCGCTTTTCAGCTGTCAAATCAGATCGCAGATTGCTTGACATATTGATTCGCCCTATCTCGTTTCAAATTGAATTACAAAAAATTCTCAAATCAAATATAATATTAACTATCAGTGTTATTTATAAATAATATACATTCCTGTTATTCATCAGCTGTCAAAGTCAGACTAGTCCTTCACACAAAAACTGGTGGTAATATCGATATCCAAAAAATAAATACCATTGATCTATGCATTGCATTTGTAGAAGGTGTATTAATGCTAGTGTATTATTTATCATGTAACTTATCTATCCAAATCACACCATCCCCTGTGTGAATACGACAGACGCGTCAGTATGAGCACTCTATAGAACAATGACAGGTCATCCATAGACGGGAGGGGCGGAAAAAGTAAGACCAGTCGTTGTGAATGTATCGGCTTTCTACTTGAGTCGGCAATGAATTACTTCAACTAGTCTGTTCAACAGACTATATCATAACCAAATTCTTTTAAAGTCGGGCCTTGGCGTGAAAAAGCGAAAACCATGCGCACTGCTAATTATTGCTTCTATGGTTTACAAAATTAAAACAAAGAGATTGAATATTTTCTTAGTAAATTAAATTCAGAGTATGTACCTACAAGTAGTAACCAGCGCGATGATCTGAATTTGCAATTTTACGACGCAGCCTGACTATTAGGGTTGCCAACTTTCTTTTAGAAAATTCCGGGAGATTTTTCCGAAATTCGATATCGTGCGTCCCGGGTAAGTACCAACCGGATTATAGAGGGCCTTATAGCGCCTGTACACGTGCATGGAATTACTATCGGCAATCGTGTTTATTTTAAACTGTCATGACAATAACTATTTACACGTAAAAGTGCTGACTGTCTCTCCAATCTCATTCTTCAAGAGTACGCGAGATGCGAGGTTGTCATTTTATTCTACTATCTGACAGGTCGTATTGAAAATCGGTTACGCTCAAAATGAGTAGTTCGTATTTTTACAGGCATGTTCGCCCCGCGCCTATCGCTCTACTGCGCAGGCGCAGATCGAAAATAATCTTACTTGCGCGTAATAAATCATCACAATTCGGAAGCTTCCAAACTTGTTTGATTCATGCACGCAATCTTGCCAACTGCAGGATAATACATATTTCCCCATACATTTTCTTACTGTGTACAGTGAATCCATGCACGTGTAAACGGGGTATTACTCGAGATACATCGTCTCCAGCTCTCTCAGCACTGACGGAATCTGTAACCAGGGGCAGATTTACCGATGCGTCCAGGAATAAGGCCCCCGAAATAAAATGTAATGTAAAAATAGCTTAATTACTGTCATCAATGTTTTGAAAAAAAATGACAATGATGTTCTTACAATATTATGTAATTGTAAATACATTTATGCACTCAAAATAGTAATTTACTAATGGTATTCTCGCAAAACAGTTATTGCCGAATGATGTAAGTATTTTTAAACTGTCTTTGATAAATTTTATTGATAGTCTCAATTACGATTAAAAACACAAACGTGCAACAAAACATAAAACATACTTATTTTCAATGTAATAAAAAAATGTAGTGAAAATAATCAATACAGTTGGCGACAGGGCCCTTTGTAGAGAGCGTTGACTTGTGATATATTAATTGTGGATTTTAGATGTGAAAAGAATCAATAATTAAAAAAATACTGAATGAATTCATGTAAAAATGGGAGCAATAAACATTAACGAATACTCAGAAAATATTTCGCGCATCCATTCAGCAAATTTACATTTACGAAATTAATAATAATTATTATGAAATGCCAACTTTACGCCATTTTAGGTAACTAGTAGGTTGTTAGTATGTGGTGTTTTTTATATGGGAGGCCTAATATTTGGTGCAACGAGTAGGGCCCTGAATGGCTAAATCCATTCGTATACGCTGCATAATATGCATAATTACAAGATAAAAAGAACTTTTTATATACCACGTTTTTAAATTTTCTGTTGAATCATATAAACTTTACAAATGACAAATAAGGCAATTGTCAACAAATCATTTTTTTTGCTGTTTTGCAACAAACAAATAAATATAGAATACTGAAATATCATTTTGATTTCCATAGTAACGCACGTATATATTAATAATTTAGTTGCTAGGACCACCTCCTTAGCAACCATTAATAGTGGTTTGGATTACGGATTTCCTCCGAAATAACTTTTCATACAAAACAGAATTAACTGAAAATGAATTCAATTCTACTTAAATATGGCTAAAAGTGAATGCATTGGCATCGTGTTCTGGTATATTCTAACAGTTTCAAATGTCTAGCTTGTCGGGAAGTTGGTTAAAAATCGATTGCAAGATTTGTACTGGATAAACAACCACCAGACAAACAAGAATACGAGCTAAGAAAAACGTGGTAAAAAATAAACATAATTCTTCGATGATACCACACTAACTGGTTGGTCTTGTATTCCAACTAAACCAGAGTATATCAATATCTCCAGTTAATTGGAATTTAAATATATGTATCACTAGTATCACAATAATAATGATTATCACTACGATTACGCTTTCGGATCATAGATTTTCTGAAGGATGCTGTTAATATATCAATGGTTGGTAATACAAAAATAAACACTTAACAATAAAAAATATATGCGTTCGATTTAAAGCATGGGTGGCCAACCTGAGGCCCGCGGGCCGCATGCGGCCCGCTGGGTGTCAACTTATGGCCCGTGGAGCAGTGAGAAAATAAAAATAATATCAAATGCTGCCGCTAGATATATCAATTTCTCAAATTGAGATTCGATATTGGCTCAAGATTTTAAAAAGCACCGTTTGCTTTTTGCTGCATTTCTAACGCCATTCTCCGTAGACAAGAATTTATTACTGGGAAATTTACGAATGGAATATTGTGAATTAATTAATATGTTTCGATGAACAGTTAAAGGAGAAATTCCATAAGGTTGGTTAGGAAGAGTTTTACAAAACTCATTTGGACAAGGAGAAATATCCTGCATTTTACAAACATGCTCTAAAGATGACTGTGAGAATACGAATAAATACTGAGGTGCATTTGCAAAACTGTTTGCGTGTAGGAATAACCTCACTCGATATCGATATTGAGGCACTTAGTTCTGCCACACAAAATCAAACTTCTCACTAAAATTTATTATTTTTATATTATTTTGATTATTTTTTTTATTTAAAAAAAAAGTCCAATCTAATAAATATATTTGATTCTCATTTTTGTTTTATTTTATTAATATATTTTTCATTTTTGTTTTGTATAATAAAAAAATCGGTTGTGCGGCCCGGTAGGAAATCTCTTTTTGAGAATCCGGCCCGGCTGCTGAAAAGGTTGGCCACCCATGATTTAAAGCAAATTAGTTAAAACGTATGCATTCTTAAGTTCTGTAGTCCAGGTACCCAAAAACTTAAAAAAACTATAACATATGACATTCACAAAACATGCCAGGAAGGGCTCGGCCCCAACACATAGGTACTCCTCCTCAATCGAAGTAGTCGAAACCAACATACGCGTGAACCATCCGAGGACGGTCTCAATCAGTGACGTCCCTAGACAAAATGCCGCCCCTGGGCAGCACCATATTATGCCGCCGCATTTTTTATACAATATTTTTTATCATCCGTGCTCGTGTCGTTTCTAGTCACCAATTACGTCGAAGGGCAACGGAAGTAAGCTAGACATCGCGAACCCGACAAAAAATTAAAGTCTTATTAAACCAATTATGCTAATTACCTACTTACATTTTGTTTCCAACCAGTGAGCTGAATTTTTGAAAGGATAGATATTTTGGTACAGTTCGGTTATGAGGAATACAGCGGAAAACGCATTTTGAAAATATCCTAAATACTGGATTTTTTGTTCGTTTGGATTAGTTTAGGTTAGGTTGGGTTAGGTTAGGTTAGGTTAGGTTAGGTTAGGTTAGGTTAGGTTAGGTTAGGTTAGGTTTGGTTAGGTTAACCTAACAAACAATCCAGTATATCGGCTATTTTCAAAATGCGTTTGCCGCTGTATTCCTCATAACCGAACTGTACCGATATTTTCGTTATTAAGTAGGTACTCAGTTTAGGTAGTTACTTCTATATAAGTACTTATACCAAATGATTCTACTCGATTTGCCGCCCTTCGAGTAACAGCCGCCCCCAAGCGATGCTCAATCTGCCTACCCCCACGGGACGTCACTGGTCTCAATGATCAAGCGAATGAGAAGAAATGACCTACCAAAATGCATAAAACACAAATCTTTTGGACACACAAACTAGGATTCGCTGACATACTGACCGACAGATCGCTGTTACAATAATCAGGTAAATTAAATCGAAGGTGTCAGCCGACTCTGACACTGTCACGCAAACACGGAGAACGGCGATATGGATGTACTATTATTTTATAAGAACATTTAGAAAATTTTGATTTTAGTGATATTTTATTTATTAATATAATATGTACAATCTCTCGATTTACAACGTTTTTCGCGTCACGGGATACCATACAAAATATAAAATTTACGCTTCAGTGAAAATATTTACGTAGCAACCAATCAGTATTTTCACCTAATACATAAATGTATAAATGAAAAATTAAACTGCAAATCTTTGTAATAGCGATGATAATATGTCGTCTCTGTTCTGGCAGAACACACTAACTGGAGAATACTAGTTTTGAGTAATTTGACTTTGAAGTTGTTAAAATGTTTGAAATGGTCTATCATCTGAGTTAATTAAGTAATCGTAAAAAGGATGACTTTAAAATAAAGACTGTTTATTTATTAAGAAGGTGTCCAGACGGTAAAGTTTGAAATAAGGAACATTTTGGTATAACTAACTCAATATGTCGTTTTTTCGAATTAGTGTCTTCTGCCAGAACAGTGACGATATTATCACAATATCGTGGGTTACGTGCCAAAAGTAGGTATGTCTCGAAATCGTCTTATGGAGTAATTGCAATTTGAAGTTTGACATGCCCTCTAAAATCAGGTATAATGCTAGTTTCTTTATGCTTTATTTGCATGTTCTATAATATATCGAATGACCTTGATTTTTTTAAGCAGACACATAATCCGTTGTTAACTTTAAATACATAAAATATCGACTTTTGGCAGCAACCTATATGTATGTATGGAAGAAAAATAATCGAGATCATCCGATATTTAGAATATGTACATAAAGCACACATAATTTGCATTATGCCTGATTTTAGGCGACATGCTAATCTTTCAAATTGCAATTATTTTATAATATGATTTCGAGACTTGCCAACTTTTGGCAGTAACACCATGAATTGTATAGATAATGGATATAGGCAAATAAAAAACTTTTCGATACGTAGAAAAAAAAGAGTCAACAACCAACTGTGGGTATTAATGAAATTAGTTAGAATTAAGATATTGAGCTGTAATTAAAAATAATTAGTAAGTTAAATTATCGGTGATTAATAACAATTATTTTACTTGTTTAAGAAGATACAACTTTTTTGTATCTTGGTCGATGATTGAAAGAGTAACTTTCAAACATAATTCTTTACCGAGAAAATTTAAATGCGATTTTATTTTAATATTTTAACGAGAACTTTTCAAATTGTGGGTAAATAGTTAAGTAGTACTTTATATATATATATTTAATAGAATTAAATAGAATTGATAAATACGTGAGATAACAAAAAACGCGAAAGTTATAATGCTCTTGACAAATGTTTCAATGTCTTACTGGACAAATCAGTAACTACAGATTAAATTATTCAAAAAGCAAAGGGACTACTGAATAAATTTATTGAAGAGTTTTTAGTATTTTCGAGAATATATGACGATAAAAATCTATAGTACTCGTAGTCATGATTCGCACTCAAATTGATGCGTGACGGCGTGTAATATGTTTCCGAATATAAAATTAATATAGCATCCAGAATTATTTATCTCTACATTAGGAACAAGCGCGAACGTAGAAGCAGATCCCCAATGATAAATTTATAAAATAATGTTATGGGATAAACGATAAAATAACTTGCAAATTTGCACATTTTTTTTTTCTTTTTTGAATTATTAATAACCATGTCCTTGCTTTTTCGTACAAGGTGGTTGTTAGTAATTTTGAACAATCACAAACACCCAGGCTTTGAGAAAAACACATAAATGTTTTTGTCATGACTGGGAATCGAACCCAGAACGCTCGGGCGGAAGGCCAGCGCTTTACCCACTGCACCACGAAAGCCGCCAAATTTGCACATTAGATAATGCCGTGTAAAAAGTTCGTAGGTCCTAAAAGGTTTGTAGAGCCTAGGCACGGTGTCTAACTAATACGATGGTCCTAGTTTGAGGATTTCGAGAGGCGTCAAAATAATATTATAACCAGGGCAGGTCCTAACATGTGCTAGGCCCGATTGTAGCACACGCGCGAGGCCTCTACGTATACTATTAATTGTTTGGACCAGAACCAGACTTCTCCATTCAGTTCTAAGATAATTAGTGTTAAAGTTATAGATTCATTGAAAAAAAAAACTCAATATTGTTTCAGCGAAATACCTGACAATTTATCAAATGAATTCCTTGAAGGCTTGTATTCACTGTTATCTGTTGAAAAATCTTTTTCTTCCAGCATTTCACGATTGTCAGACTTGTCCGCCATTTTTATGTGGAATATACAAATATAATTATTTTATATGATTGTAAGAAATGACTGTATGTTGTGTTGTAATAATAAGACAATTTTGAGTGATATATATTTTTTTCCGACCATGTCCGATCCTAATATGATCATATGGGCCTCCACAGAGAGGAGGTTTCTATTAACAGATTTTATTTTTTACGAGAAATGGATGTCAGCCACTTACTCAACCTATTAGGTCCATACCCTGACTCACACAAATTGAAAAACAATATGTGTATTTGCCAGACCCAGGATTCGAACCTGGAACCCACGGCGTGATAGTCCAACGCTTAAGCCGCGCGGCCACCGTGGGCGTATAGTGATAGTTTAGTTTAGATATTGTTTGAACCTGACAAAAAATGAATATTTAATAGCGATGAGATGTCTTTCTCAGTTTTTTCGTATTTGTGGGTTGGACAAGTCTGGGTTTAATCCACACAATTAACCTATTAAAAACGCATGAAGATTAAATAATTAACAGATACAATTGCAAGAAAGAAAAATAATGGCCGTTTTTATTCGTCTAACATTATTGTTTTGTACTAAATCTCCCATGATACGAATCAGCTAATTTTGAAAGTGTTCTTAAATACTGGTTCTGGATAGCGTTATTAGAATTAGATTAGTCCGAGCATTAAATCACTCCACTCCACACGGGCTTCGCGTTTAAATAGAATTCTTTATTGAATTTAAAAAACATCTTGAATCTATAGTTTCGATCTTTTTTATTGCGATTTTTGAAGTTACTTAGGAGCGAGTGATAGCGCCAAATCGGTCCAATTGCTCGAAGACCACTACGGAGAGGAGACGCCCGCATCTACAAAGACCCGTTTCAGACGGGACACCGGTGTCGCGCTCGATATAATATAGGAGGCCTTTGTCGCCCTATAGCTAATGAGTCAACGCGTGTCCGGTACACTTTTCCGTCGGTCGCTACATTCTCAAGCCGCCGACAGTGCTCAGTGTTTTTATTACCGCAGACAGTTTTATGTTCTAATTTATAACGCGAAATTATGCGTTGACTCATTAGCTCTGGAGCTTTCATAAACATAATAGAAATGTCCCTTAATTCGAATACAAAGGCCTCATATGTTATATCGAGTGCGACACCGGTGTCCCGTCTGAAACGGGCCAAAGTACCTTCGGATTAAAGGCCGTCTTTTAGGTTTACGATATTCGAAGCCAATTTATAGATGAAAGACACATCAGAATTTATACCGTATAGATTAATAGCATGCAACAGCTCAAGAGCCAAGTTTATAACTCGGGTCAAATGTATTCTTACGAGATGAGAGGCATCCGAAGGACCACTGCAAAGTGAATTTCACATTAACGACAGTCGCACGGCCGAGTTATATAAACATCAAGGAACTGCGGAGGCTTCCATCATACCAGACAATCATTGTCACCGACCCGTAAGACGCAAGCCAAAGCCACAGCAAGACACAGAATCCAGCCACCACCAGAATTCAGCCCGATGCCTAGTGGCTCTGGAGGCCGAAACGGAAGCCGCCGCCTACCTGGATTGTCCTGCTTGAGGACTACTCCTGATGTAGATGCTCAGTCTGGGCGCCGCTTCTATAGACTGTGCAGCCGCGAAGTCTTCGGTCAGGCTTCTCGCAGCCTCTGCATGTCGTGCGGCCCGCCGCTCCCGACGCCGAAGCTGACGTTGGAGCCTACCCGGATCACCGCCACGCGGAGACCTTCTGTGACGCCTTGTCGCCGATTGAACATTAGCTTCAGTAGTTAATTCACCAGTACAACACTTAACCCATTTAAAACATCCAGTGTACCGTACCTACCGTGCAACTGCGAACACTTAACTGCAAGTCGTATATCATCATATAACTTCAGATCAAATCAGTGTGACAGATCCGCGAATACGCGTGTGCCGAAACGCACTCGTTCTGCATAACTGAACTACGGCGAATTGTTTTTGTCCAATCATTTATTTAATAAATTAATTTTGTAAGTAGAGATTTGGCCTCGAAAAAATGAATGTTTCTCTTTTGGCAAACCTTATGTTTTTAATGTATACCTGATCACCGAAAATCATTTCATTGAGTTGTAGCAGAATAATAGTCTTCTGTCAACGACTTAAAAGTATTAAGACAACGTATACATAAATTTAGCAATTGAATACATATTATGTGCCAAAAAAGTTTCATTATTTTACTTTTTGGCCTCGTATGAACAATTTCTAATATGTGTCACCCGACCTTTTACTTCTGACATACCTACAGAAATTGTTGAATTTTTTGAAGGAATAAAATTTTGATTTCGTCAAACCATTTCGATTTCAAGGTTTCAATCAGACGTTAACGACTTATAGTGACGGTGTACGAATAAGAGACCTAGACGGCCAAATAGTTTCTATGAATAATCAGAAGAGAAGGACGGGCATGTGTCAAATCTAATCTGGAAAGCTGTCGAACTGACATATTGTATTTTTAGACACAAATATATTTAAAATTACACATAACATCAACAAAGCACATTTATTTTAATCCAGAAGAGCATTTATACAGCGTGGACGACCTTAAAAGATTGTGGGGTTAACAGAAGAAATGAGTTCGTGGGATATAAAATAACATTATATTTTTCCAACTTTCAATCTGTACACACTGTGCCAACAGCGTTTATGCTTAAAACTTTTTTCCCGACCATGTCCGATTATAATAAGATCATATTATGTGCCTCCACTGAGTGGAGGTTTGTATTAACAGATTTTGTTTTTACGAGAAATGGATGTCAGCCACTTGCTCAACCTACTAAGTCCATACACAAATTGAAAAAAAATATGTGTACTTGTCAGACCCAGGATTTGAGCCTGGAACTCACGGCGCTGTAGGCTGACGCTTAAGTCGCGCGCCAATAAATATATTTTTGAAAAGTTAACTTGTTTTAACTATAATATTATGCATCCAACAAAGGTCATTATTTTTGTGTAATCCTATGAAATAACACTTTGGAAATACCGTAGAAAGCTAAGACCAAACAATCCCAGTTTGATAGAAACCCTACGGTCTGAAAAATAATTTGAAAAAATATAGAGTCAAAAGAAAACGCTGTGTGCACTTTTATGGTAGGCCCCATTCTATCAATTTTTTGAAACTTTCAAATCGCTTTTAGAAATTATCTCAGTGCACCTGTATAACTAATTTTCCATTTTTGAATTAAAGGATATTAGATTCTTATGCGCCGGCTATACGTCAGCGACTTGCCTGCGCGGTATAGACTTTACAGCGCTTTTAGGTTTGTGCGAGCTTCCGTTTCCCGTCCATACACACGGGTAGGGATTCCAATCCCGGGATCCCGGGTTCTCGAGCTATTTTCGATACCTATGAATCCCGGGATTGATAAACATAATCCCGGGATTTCGGGATTGATTTTTTTATCAATTTTTATGGAAAATAAAATAAAAGCGAAAATAAAACAAAAAAATACTTTTAATAAAAAATAACTACATTAGAAATAAACTGAGTTTGAATGAAGTTTGATTTATACCCATGTATAGGTTGCCGATTCATTTTATTTTTTCACATGAATTATTAAAAATGAGAAAGATTGGAAATTCTACTAGGAGTTCTACCATGATATCATACGTTTTACGGCAGTTTCATGTTTGGCTGACTAATTAGATTTATGAAGCGGAAAGGCCATAAGTACGCCATGATTATTTGCTTTATTATTTTAAATCTCGCTAATCCATTCATTATGTCTTTACTATCAGAAACAGCAATCTCATATTAAATTCACATTATTATTTATATTAAAATATTATTTACTCCATTAAACTTGTGTATTTCCAAGATTGAACGTATACAATATTAACAATAAATGTATAGTATAAATTATACTAGATTTATTTTTGACTGATTTTATCAATGTTATTTGTAAATATAAAAATTTTATATTAACAATGAAAAAAATGCCAATCCCGGGACTAGTCCCGGGATCTCGGGATTGTCAAATTGTAATCCCGAAATCCCGGGATCAGAATTTTGGCTCGGGATTGGATTCCCTACACACGGGCTTCCGGATACAAACCGGTTTGCGCAGGTAAGCTTGTCGTAAGGCATGAGCGTCAAGCCGGCGCTTTAAGGATTCTCGAGAAATAAAAACATACTTGTCTCAATATTTCACGAAAAATCTCTATCAAAAGCTTTAAATCTGCAATTGATAACAAAGGGGAAAGACCATTGACGTGAATTAAAAATGTATTTAGGCGATACCGTTTGCCAAACTCGATTAAGGTCATTTGCTTTAGGGCCATTCTACACGAGTACGTGAAGCGCCACGGATTAGCAACTACAGACTGCACAATCAAACAAAACCAATAGTTTATAATAATTAACCTGTTTACACGAACGAGGAAGGGTTCGGAAAACGGGCGACGACCGGAACGTGTCGGGAGGCGTTAGCGATCGGCTACCCTATTGCACCGATTACAATATCATGCCATTTCGTCATGTGTTATCACTTATCAGTCACAGTGCTTGTGTTTTGCTCGCTCAGATTAGCCGTTTCTATATAGTCACGTGTAGTAAATTTTGAGGCGTTCGGTAGCCGGTAAACCGTGGCGTTTCACCCGCTCGTGTAGAACGGCTCTTTCAATAAGGGTAGAAATGTTAAAAATAACAGATCTTAAATAAATAATAAATTAAGAATTGCGAACAAAAAAAGAGCATTGTCAATTATTTTAAAATTTCGTTTGAATAACATGTTTGGAGTTTCCAATATATTATATACTATATATAGTATATACCTATTAGCCAAAGGAACACTTAGTAAACCTAGTAAAAGTATTTACATGTTAGTTATCTACATACTTGTTACTAAAACAATAGCACGACTTTTACACTACTAAAAAAATAACAATAGAATATCTATAACAAGAATATTATTGTTTTACGTATAGATTGTTTATATTAATATATATATTATATCGACTGTATTTTAGGAAAAAGGGCGTAACCTTCGATTTTTCGAAAAACTTTGCTTTTATTAGATATTAACAACGTATCTAAATACACGTTCTGTAAAAAGGAAGTAAGCCGCAAATGCCGAATTATTATCTAAATTCAGGTTTTAATTGAGCTTTAATTAAATTAACTAAAATAAAAACTTAAAATAACCCTTAATTTGAATGATTTTTCTGTAATAATTTTCTTTAATTATTATTAGATCAAATAGATATTACACCAAATCATCAATCATCTTGCACCCAATGTCTGTGCCTTTTTTTAAGTAATATTGTACCAAAATCATTCAAAAAACGTTTTTTGCCTCTCATGTAAAATTTGTTCTGTGAGGGTTACGCATTTATTCCTAAACAACGTCGATATATATACAGAGGCGGCTCTACCTTAAGGGTTAGTAGGGACCATCCCCATATCGTTATCATGTCAACAATACACGTCCGATATTTTTATCATTGTCATAATATACCTACTTTATTACGCTGACCGGATCACGCAGTCTTATCCCGTCGCCACAGTACAAATAATCTAGTTCTACAAAGGATGTGAATGGATTAGCGTTAGTGTACTCATACTGGGGAGCGAATCAAATAACCCCTATATGAAACTGATAATGATAAGTCTAAAATAATCATTATAATTAATTAAGTACGCTTTTCAGGTGTGATTAAGTAACGACTGAGATAATCATATTATTTATTCTAAAAAATTACTCATTTTCTCATTTATAAAATCATATTATTATAAGTAGCTTGGTACATATTGTATAATATATGAAAGTATGTAGGTATGTAGATTTAATAATTAATGGCTAAACCCCACCACCTAGAAAGTCGTCGAGCCGCCACTGTATATATATATATATATATATATTATATCTATATTTGCGATAAATATATTTTAATATTTACGGTATATGAATTATGAAAACGTAAGTTTAATAAATTTCAAGACTACAGCTAATTTTTGAGTATAATTTTATGTTTTTATGGTATTAATATTGATAAATAATTATGTTTACTTACTTGGGTTTCTCAGCGGCGCCAAAAGTTTGCAGAGTGATACCTTCTCCATTTTTCACGGACATCTTCTGCAAAGATTCAGCTGCCGTTTACGCAGAACACGAGTTGTTAAATGTCTGAAACAATACAATAACAATATATTATAATATATATGTATATAAATACCACAGAACAGATAATAAATAGAATACAGATAGGCTATATTCAATACGCCGCATGTTGAAGCAAGCTTTTGAATGTGTAAGTGTCCTACGAAAATGAAGCACGCATTATGCACGTGCAATAGTGTGTGTGATACATGGGCCCCACATAGTGGGGGCGGACAGGGCTCTGGCCTGGGGGCCCGGGCTCAGGAGGGGCCTGGTGAAGCGAATCGACCAGATAAGTGAGATAAACACACATCACAAATTTGCTTTAATAGTAAAAAAAGGTCGCCTGGGGTGCTATTTTCTTTCAATAATATTATTTAAAGTTATGTGGTTGTACGATACAATTTTTAATTGTGTATCAACACTCGACATCTCCATAATTCGTATGGATGTATTAAAATATATAATAAAACACTATACAGATTATTTTTACCGCGTACATACTGCCTTTATTCTTAGCGATAGGTAGGGGGGCCCGCCAAAGATCCTAGCCTGGGGGCCCGTTTTACGATGTGGGATCCATGGTGTAATACACCAACATTAAATGAGCGTAAATGCATAAACCGAGAACAGTTTTCAGTATTCGACGTAAAACGTATTCTTGACACGTGCGTAAGTTTAACACGGATTCTTCCTTACTCGAGTCGGTTACCTGCTATCGCCTTACCCGTTATGTATTTCAGTTCCCATTATTTCTGAGTTCCCTGATAAATACTAATAATTTTGTACGCAACAGGAAAGCTAGCTGATTCAACATTCGTCAAGCACTTTAGAGAGCGGCTATATTGTTGATCTAACTCAGCGCTGTCCAACTGGTGGACCGCCATTTTTTTTTGCGGCCCGCGAGCTGTACAGCAAATTTTTCATCAAGCATTGGGGAGCAAAACTTTGTCAGAATTAATATTTGATAATAATTAATATGTCCGGTGAAAGAAAATATAAAATTGTGTTAGTAATTAATAATACTAGTAATTAAACATACTTTTTCAAAACAAAGAAATACTGCTTAATTTTAAATTAGACACCCTGATTGAAGATTTTAATATAAGATTTTCTTAATTTAATGACCTTAAGCTGAGTATTAATTTATTCAGTGATCCATTCAATATCGATATTAGCTCTGTTGATCATAAATATCAATTGGAATTATGCGACCTTCAGGCTGACCTATTTATTGCATCTCAAATCATTTTTATGTTCGGAAGTATATTTATTAATTTCCTCATTTGCCTTCTATGTCATGAAATACATAAAATCAAAATATAGAAACAGCTTGAAGGACTCCATGCTTGAAAATATAATTAGACTTGCCACAACAAATGTTGATATTGACATAGAAAGAAATTGTTGCTCAACAACTAAGGTCACAATGCTCCCATTAAATACCATATAAGTACGTATAAGTATAATATACTTTGTTTTGTAAACGTAATTAATTTATGATGAATAACATTTTTTCCAAAAAAAAATTTTAACTTATTAATATTATTGTTTTTATTATTTCTAGTAAAGTTATGAGTTATTTTTTTTTTTTTTTTTTATAAAAAAATAAGTTTTGAATTGATATTAACTAACTTTTCATTTACCTATCCTCTTTGGCCCCGAAATGTTTGCTAAAAAAAATGGCCCGCGGCCTAAAAGAAGTTGGACAGCGCTGATCATGATATATCGTAAGTTACTGCCAAAAGTTGGTAAGTCTCGAAATCAGGTTATCGAGTAATTGCAATTTGAAGTTTGACATGCTCTCTAAAATCACGCTTAATGCTAATTTCCTTGCATTTTATGTGCATGTTCTTTATATCGTATGACCTAGATTTTTTTTCTAGCATACAAATTTATATAATATACATACATAGTCCGTTCTCGCTAAATACCTAAATTATCGACTTACAAACGTTTGGCAGCAGCCCCACGTCATGAGGCTACTGCCAAATGTTGCTAAGTCTCAAAATCATTTTATGTAGTAATTGCAATTTGAAAGTTTGACATCCCTATAAAATCAGGCATAATGTTAATTTCTTTGTGCTTTATGTACATGTTTTATATCGGATGTCCCTGATTTTTTTTCTAGCATATATATTTAGATATATACAGACACATACACACTTTGTTGTTAACTCTAAATACCTAAACTATCGAATTACCAACTTTTAGCAGTGGGGTTTCACGGATTTGAAAAAATACTAGTCGGCAGAAAAAATGTTAAGAGTTTTTTGTAATTAAAAAAAAACCTACATAAGAACTAGCATTTTCAAAAAAGCTATTCTTATTAATATTCCTTCCATGAGAAGAAAGATTAAAATGAGTTTATTAATTATTTGTTTTACAACTAATAAATTAATAAGTCTAAAATTAATCCTAAATTCGTGTATAGCGTGAATATATTGGTAAGTCTAAAAATATCAATTAATTCTCAGGGCAGCTATTTGTACGTTTGGCTTTCTCTGATAAATCAGATTATTATGTTTTTGAATGTTTTGTAAATTATCAACAAACTAAAATTTAAAAACCAACAAACCACAGAAAACCAACTTTACTCGGAAATTTTGTAATCGCTTAAATAGCGTACGTTACATTTATTTTATTATTTAAAAGAAATAAGGCTCTAAAGGCCAGCATATTGATTTTGAGGCGAATTTATTATAAATATTTTACAATAAGTTTTAAGCTATTTACGGTTTCGAAACCGTCAGGCAGAAGTGGGGACTGATAGAGTCTATAGGTACATTGCGAGTGGGGTGAGATTCAGAACATGAAGTACATCGTGGAGTCATGCTGCATGTCTGTTTTACCTAGAGGAGTTTCAGCCGTACATCAGTCCAAACCCGAGGAAATTGCGTGGATTGAAGCCTAACAATATGTTTTGTGACTGGTTCTGGGATTTTATTTTTCTTTTTGATCCTAAGGTTTTTTACTGTCGCCTAATAATAAACGAACTTTTAACTGTTCAAAAACTTGGCGCCTTGCGGAGGGGGGGGGGGGGGGGGGGAACTTCGCTCCCCTGGGCCTCTCAGATGACGGTTACTTAAACCCTGACGGCTAAAATTATTAAACATGGAACATACTTTGCCTACTGATTCTCTGAATGCTGGTTGTCCGAATTCGAAAGAAAATTTATTTGTCAAAGTACTTAACCGAATCAAACAATTTTGTTTTTCGACCATGTCCGATCCTAATAGGATTATATGGGCCTCCACAGTGTAGAGGTTTGTATTAACAGATTTTTTTTTACGAGAAATGGATGTCCGCCACTTGCTCAACCTATTAAGTCCATACCCTGACAGACACAAATTGAAAAACAATATGTGAACTTGCCAGACACAGGATTCGAACCTGAGACCGGACCGGAGATCATGAGTAAAACATGTTCCATATTAAATAAAAAAAAAATTGGTGTGTGTACTTATGTACGTGCGTTAGAAGTTATACTTCTTTGGCGTAACAAAACAAAAAAAAACTTGAGATAACTAGCTACGACGACTAGCTCTTAATTATCTTGTTAAATTACACACTCAAGAAAAAGGACCACTTATTAGGGCGCCGTTGGTTTATTTCTATACGCTTTAACTTATATTACTAAATTATATAATTATTTATCGTTGTTTTTAATTTTAAAGTAACAACTGCCACTATGACGTTTAATAGATTGTTTACGTAAGGAATTTAAAATGGCCGACAATAATAAATTCGCTGCCTAGGCAACGGAACAATTCTTAACTATAATATTATACTGTATAATCGTCACGATTGCATTATCATACTGTGGCATAAAGGCAGTGCGTTCGGCTGATAACCGAACAATCGGTGGTTCGAATCCAATCGAGTGCGTTTATTTTTGTGTGAAAAAATAAATTAAGTGTTACATGTCACACGCCAAAAATACTCTTTGATTTGATTTTCCAAACGCGCCTAAAGAAGTATAAAGAAGTACGGATATAAGTAAATCCGGATAATCGAGGTTCTACTATACAATGATATTATGACACATGAATAAAATAAAACCTGACTTATTTATTTAACTGTGGGATGTCAATAGACTTATTTTCTATAATGTGAATGTGGGCCACCACCTGTGGGTCTATTCTATACTTATCGAACACTAAAGTGATAAATAGTATCAAACTTAGGGTAGGTTTGTATCAAAATATTAGCACTTATTGTAACAATTACACGAAGTTGGTTTTTATTGTTGCAATAAGTGCGATATTTCAACAGCAGCAAGATAGGTGCTGTTAAAATATAGCACTTATTGCAACAATAAAAACCAACTTCGTGTAATTGTTACAATAAGTGCTAATATTTTGATACAAACCTACCCTCAGTATGATAATATTTATTACTTTATCACTTTAGCGGTCGATAAGTATAGAATAGACCCACTGATTGACCTGATGCCTCTACGCTGTATGGCGTAGACGCGTAGACCTCTACGCCATACAAAAGCCACCAAATGCCATCACCATCAGCTGAGGTCGATCTACAGCTCGATGAATACCTCCCTTAGCTATACTATTTTAGGTCCCAAATTATACACTGTCACGTACCGATTTCATCGATTCTGCGGGTTGTAGAACAGTTGTTTAGTACGTCATGGATACTATTGTATACAGAGCGTTGGAGCGGAACTCGGAGCAGGAGCACTGGAGCTATGGGATTTTACCTGGAGCACCGGAAATTTATAGCGCTCCACTGCTCCGGATGTTTTTTTATTATTAAATTTTCGTCCTAAAAACCAATGAAAATAGTATAATTTGACATTTATTTTTGCAACACTGGAATTATTTGAAATATGGAAACACTGCCGTGATCACTGAGTGATAAATAACCTAACTTTTTTGACAGGAGAGGCAAAAAATGAGAGACGATTTGCTGTCAGCTTTTGTTTAATAGAATTAATAATGAAAATGACAATTATTTTAACCTACTTATTAGAACTTTTTACCCGGAGCGTAGCCGGAGCAAGTATTAGGTCCCGGAGTGGAGCTGGAGCGGAGTAATTCAAAAAAGGGTCCGTTCCAAAACTCTGATTGTATACATAGCTGCACGCGTCCTGCAGTTCCATTTAATCAACTTAACGTAATTCACAAGTAACTGGATATACTATATACATAATATAGATCATGTTGATACATATTCTTATAAAGACAACATCAGAAATATAAAGGTATGTACATAATACCTAAAGCGTAGAGCAGCAATACCGTCGAGCTCAAGCTCATTACTGGATAAAATGCATGTTTATTTAATCTAGTGTATGGGTGGCCAACCTGCGGCCCACTGGGTGTCAACTTGTGGCCCGTGGAGCAATGAGAAAATAAAAATAATATCAAATGCTGCCACTAGATGTGCTAATTTTGCAAATTGAGATTCAATACTGGCTCAAGATTTCAAAAAGCACCGTGTGCTTTTTGCTGCATTTGCAACGCCATTCTCCGTAGACGTGAATTTATTACCGGGAAATTTACAAATGGAACACTGTGAAATATGTTGCGATGAATAGTTAAAGGAGAAATTCCATCAGGTTGGTTTGGAAGAGTTTTACAAAACATATTTGGACAAGGAGACATATCCTACATTTTACAAACAAGCTCTAATGATGACTTCGCTATTTGGAAACACTTACACGTGTGAACAGCTTTTTAGTCGGATGAAGCATATCAAATCCCGAGTGAGAACACGAATCACTGATGTGTATTTGGAAAACTGTTTGGGTGAAGGAACAACCTCACTCGATATCGATATTGATGCACTTAGTTTTGCCACACAAAAACTAACTTCTCACTAAAATTGATTATTTTAATATTATTTTGTTTATTTTTTATTATTTAAAAAAGTCTAATCTAATAAATATGTTTGATTCTGATTCTGATTCTGTTTTATTTTATTAATATATATAATATATATTTCTTTTTTGTTTTGTATTATAAAAAAATCGGTTTTGCGGCCCGGTAGGAAATCTCATTTATAGAATCTGGCCCGGCTGCTGAAAAGGTTGGCCACCCATGATCTAGAGCAAGAGTCCGATATGACACCAAAATTATTGACAAATAAAAGTTAATAATCGACGTACTAAGGAATAAATAAGTACAAGTGGTGGGTATATAATTAAAAATAGCAAGGGGTAGTTTTTAGACACCACATATTTATGCGTGAAACCGAATTTAAATAATATGTAATCAAGTATGTTGTATTCACTCAATATTATTTGCGTTTTAGCAGCACATAACTTATAATTCATTTTCAAAAACGTAAACGAGTGTGCTTTCTTAATACCGAAAATTCCGGTATTTTGGGTTTTTAAAACCGGTATTTCGGTATTGATAAATACTGGAATACCGGTATTGCAATCCCTACCTTTATTACTGCTCTGGAGGTCTTTTGAGTTACTCGCAAATACAATAATGTCATCCGCAGGTGACAGGTATTCGCTATTAATATCGATTCGACTGCTATCCTAACCAAGTCGACTGAATTTTTCTACTTGCAGATTTTCCGCCAGTCACGATTGCACGTTAAAGAAACGTAAGAAATCCTGCTTAAACCAAAAACATAATAGTTTTGGTATACTTTGGGCGATACGACGAAATTGTGCAGAGTTTTTCATTCATACTTATTTGTTTTCGTTGGATTAAGGGCGGACGTGCTCAGCGTGGGTCAAAATGGAGCTTTTTTTCTATTTTTAAAGGATGATCCTCGACATTCCTTAATACTTTGGACGCGGAAGACGCACACGGCGCGTAATGACCAGGCGGCCGATCGATGTAATTAACGTGCATTCTAAAGGGGGCAATTAAAATCTCATTATCTCTTCAGCAGCGAAAGCGTTAAACGTTGTAGATAATCTATTTATATAATTTCGAAGCCTTATTATCCTTTATATTTATTTTAAACATTTGATGACTGCATAATACAATATAATAATACAATATAATAATAATACAGCATAATACAAATAGTATTCTTTTAAACCTCTCGCTCTAATGTTTTAGAATATAGTCATATTTCAGTACATAAATGTGCAGTGGTGTAATGTCAATGTCGATGCATTGTCAATGTTGATGTATGTCCATGAAGAATAAAAAGGTGTATTAATTACTGCAGTGAAATATATCCTTTTATAATAGTCTCAAGTAAAAATCCATTACGTATTGTTCAATGAGATTTAAGGTGACTATTATAATACAAAGAAAATCAATGTCATAACCCATCATAACAATGGGCCAATGATGGCCATTATAGAAGAGTTCATTCCAATTATTATATTTTTATTACATATTTATCATATAATTATAATTGTGTAATTATTTATAAATTCCAGCTGAGTATTCTGATAAGTGATAATAATAAATAATGGTGACACGACGCACGCTCAATAATAAAGTGACCTAACTCAAAATTTGAGTTTTTGGGTTATAATGATAAACCGAGTTAATAAAACACCATCTAGGTATTGGGCTAAAATGTAAAAACATAGATTCTTTCAACGAAAGAGTGAAATACCAATACATGGGTATCTTTCACACTTACCGTTTTCATCAACTGCCTGCGTAATAAAGTGACTCACTCTAGGGACGGCAGGTTATATGAAAGTATGGTGAAGCAGGCTAGTATGGTGACGCGGGCTGGTAATCAAGTTGCCGCAAAATTTCCACCTTAACATAATATTGGTACGTTATAATGACCAAAGTAAATCCTCCGTGATGCACTGATTTTTTTTTTATCGCGACGCTATTTCTCGTAAGTTGTCGGTATTGTTGGCCTGCTTCATTCAGTTGTATGAGAAAGCCGATTCCTTGCCCCTCTTTTTATTTAATACCTCTATGGACTCACTACAGTTTATGGCGTTTTTCTAAAAAAAATAAGGTAAATTTTAACATGAATATTTCATGATAAAGTGACTTATTCGTACTTATGTCCCTTTTTTACAAAAAAATGTTTAAATGTGTTATGACTAATTAAGACATAATACAAAATATGAGATATACATTTAGGTTTTTTTTATGTAGGTCGTTTTACAATTTACAACGTTCAAAACAATTTGGAATATTTTGTAATGAATTGACTTAAAATAATATATTATATTTGTTTAAATCCCTACAAATAATTAATAAATTGATTAAATTACTTCAGTATATATATCTCAATTTGACAAATTATCATTATAAGTCCTATACATCCTAAAATCAATATTTAATTGATGTGTACATAAATCTGTTTTTTTGGCTTTCGTGAAAAATCGCATTTTTTGGATTAGGTCACTTTATTATTAAGCGTGCGATGATATAATAGGTTACTTTATCAGAGGGTGGAAAGTGTAATGGGCACAGAACAGATAATAAATAGAATACCGATAGGCTATATTCAATACACCGCATCTTGATGCAGGGTTTTGAATGTGTGAGTGTCCTACGAAAATGAAGCATGCATTATGCACGTGCAATAGTGTGTGTAATAAATACCCCAACATTAAATGAGCGTAAATGCATAAACCGAGAGCAGTTTTCAGTATTCGACGTAAAACGTATTCTTGACACGTGTGTAAGTTTAACCCGGTTCTTCCTTACTCGAGTCGGTTACCTGCTATCGCCTTACCCGTTATGTATTTCAGTTCCCATTATGTCTGAGTTCCCTGGTAATGGGTTTATAATTAGAAATGGTACATACTCAAATTACTAACCTACATAATAATATATGTCAGTGGCGAATATTGGAGGTCAGCTATGGAGATCTGACATCAATAGTGCACACTGGTAAATTGTATTTTTTTTTCAAAAATACTGCACAATTACATAACATAGCTGTTTTAGATTATACATTGGGTATATGTATCCCGCCCTTCTAATAATAATTAGATACCGCGGCAGAATGAATTAATGAGGCAGAATAAATCGCAATTTGCTGCGTTGGAAATCGTATTTTGACCAAATATTTCTTTATGAAACAGCTTTTTCGTCATTATTAGTTAGAATAAATACCTACAGGTATCGCCTTTCAACACGGACTTTGGAGGGAACTGTACATATTAGCATTTTTAACGTACCGGACATAGAATTGTTATGTAAAAACATGCAAATGCACCTCTATCTTTTACCACGTTTTTATTAGCTCGTATTGTTGTATGTCCAGTACAATTTTTTCTTGTTTCAATACAAATGTTGCAATCAATTTTTAACTTACTTCCCGACTAGCTAGACATTTGAAACTTTTAGAATATATCAGAACACGGTGCCAATGCATTATTTTAATACTTTTAGCCGTCTTTAAGTAGAATTGAATTCATTTTTAGTTAATTCTGTTTTGTATGGAAAGTTATTTTGGAAAAAAATCGTAAAAAGTAAAACACTATTATTGGTTGCTAAGGGGGTTCCTAGCAACTAAATTATTAATATGTACGTGCGTTACTATGGAAATCAATATGAAATGTCAAAATGTCATTTCAATATTCTCACTTCAATATTACGACGACGCCGCATTTCGTGTCTTAAGAATCCCCATGATTGGTATGAGTGCAGCTCCACTAAATTGTTCCGGGTAGCAGACGACAAATCTAAGATCGCCTAGGCTAGGGGATGGCACAACAAGAAGAAGAAGCTTTTATTTAATTTCTTCGTGGTTTTAGATTATTTTTTATGGAGTGATACTTGACTCCCACTGGAATACTTTCCTGTTATCTTCAATCAACAGGTGGGTTGTTCAATTTTCTGTTCCATACACTGAGAACATCAACTACCAATATAACATTAAGAGTACAAAGAGGCATACAAGACTTTGAGGAGCTCCTCAGAGCATCGATTCTATTATTATCTTCGTAACATCTCATGTTTATAGAGTCAAAGGTTAATAATTATATGCGGAAAGACACAGTGTCGGTAAAAATAAAAATTAAATTGACATTTTCGCAACTGCTGGAAGTTATATTGATGTTTTTTTCTCTGGAAAATGATTGTTAGCCATCCACGCATTTTCCATTGGTCCCTTGTTTTGTATTAAGCATATTATTGCATTAAAGCGAATTCTTTATATACCAGATGCACATAGCGAAAAAATGCGAAGCTTGGAATTTGGAACATATAAATTAGTATCTGAAAACATTAAAAAGTAAAACATTTTTTATTTTAAGTCGAAGATAAACTGTGAATTGGTTAAAAGATCCTATCTTATTATTATTAAAATTTCTAACTAATTCATAGTTTTAATATTTTTATATTAATTTAAAAAAAAGCATCGACTTTTATAAAAATATAAATGTATTTATAACTTGAAATCCTTTTTAATTATATCAAATCTTATTTAGGTATGGTCCCAATATTGAATCTAAATTTGATATAAATAAAAAGGATTTCAAGTAATACACATCTATATTTTTATAAAAATTGAGTTCTCCAGAGTGGAGGTTTGTATTAATAGATTTTCGTTTTGTTTTTCTCGAAAAATGGATATTAGCCACTTGCTCAGCTTATTAGGTCCATATTCTGACTCCAAACACAAATTTAAAAACAATAATATGTGTATTTGCCAGACCCAGGATTCGAACCTGGGACCCATGACATTATAAGCCGACCCGTAAGCTGCTCGGCCATCGTGGGACCATCATACAATACAGGTATTGTGATAAATACCGAACTTAAAATTTATTCAAAATTGCAAAGTATGTGCAAAGTATTGCAAAGTATTGCAAAGTATTGCAAGTATTGCAAAGTATCTAATGTAAAATATGCTTAATACATATATTTTACTATATTATCAATAGAATAATTTCAAAAGGTGGTAAAACCACTGCCATCTTTGAATACGCGAAATAAAATTGGCAACAAGTGCCAAATTTGTATGAAAATGAAACAGGCTCATAGTCTTTATACCTACAGAGGAATTCGGGTGGCACTCAGTTCGTGTTTTAGAGATCAGTGCAAATGACATAATACTTTTCTCCAAATCGCTATACTTAAAGTTATTTGCTATAATTGAGCAATAATCATATTAGAAATAACTAAAAGATAAAAAGAACTTTTTATATACTTACAACATTTTTAAATTTTCTGTTGAATCATATAAACTTGACTTGATTAGCTTAAACGATCAAAAAAATTGTACTTGATAAAAATAATACTGAAATGTCATATTGATTTCTATAGTAACCCACGTATATATTAATAATTTTGTTAGCAACCAATAATGGTATCGAAATAACTTTTCATACAAAACAGAATTAACTGAAAATAAATTCAATTCTACTTAAAGATGGCTAAAAGTAATAAAAAAATGCATTGGCACCGTTTTCTGATATATTCTAAAAGTTTCAAATGTCTAGCTAGTCGGGAAGTTAGTTAAAAATCGATTGCAAGATTTGTACCGGACAAAAAACCACTGGATTAAGAATACGAGCTAAGAAAAACGTTGTAAAAAAAATAAATAAAATAATTAAGGACATTAGAATTCACTGAAAAAGAATCAATTTTTGAATTTTCAAGATTTGCGACATTTTTTATGAATATTTATTTTTTGGAATTTTTGGAATATTCGACACATAGTTCCTATTTAATTACGTGCTTTTCTTAATTTTGAACGACGAAGCTACACAAATCCCTTTAATGGTATGAATTTGTTTTGCATGCTGATGTAATGTTAATTTATACGATAGGAAAACGCAATAACATAATATTATAAACATACACAATATTATATTTCCTACAAAGCCAACAGATTGTTCCCTACTTCCATATGTATACCAATTTATTATTTTTTTGCCTTTACACTTTACAATGTATGTGAGCTTAATGATTAAATAATATGGTTCAGTAGAACATTATGTTATGTTACTTACATACTATTATGTATAATTGATAGGTGTGATTGGATAATTAATACACGTGTAATGGTAATAATTAAATCAATTTGTAAATAATTAATTTTTGGTTAATTTTCCACTTTGGAATTTAACAACGAAAGTAAGATTTTTTAAATGCTACTTTCTATATGGCGTCTAAGTAGAAGCAGTAAGTATAAAAAATGAAGATAATTATTGACTATTTCTATTATTTAAAATTACTATAAAAAATAATAATCCATTTTAGTTAGACTGGTTCCCAGGTTCGAACCCTGGGTCTAGCAAGTGCACACATTGTTTTTCAATTTGTGTATGAGTCCGAGTATGGACCTTATAGGTTGAGCAAGTGGCTGACATCCATGTCTCGTAAAAAGAAAATCTGTTAATACAAACCTCCATTCTAAGAGGCCCATATATGATCTTATTGGGATCGGATATGGTCGATATATTAATAATTTAGTTGCTAGGACCACCTCCTTAGCAATCAATAATAGTAGATTGGATTACGGAATTCTTCCGAAATAACTTTTCATTCAAAACTTAAAACAAAAATTAACTGAAAATGGATTCAATTCTACTTAAAAACGGCTAAAAATATTAAAAAACTGTATTGGCACCGTGTTCTGATATATTCTAAAAGTTTCAAATGTCTAGCTAGTCGGGAAGTAAGTTAAAAATTGATTGCAAGATTTGTACTGGATAAACAACCACCGGGCAAACAAGAATACGAGCTAAGAAAAACGCGGTAAAAATGGCCTGAATGCATAATGATGCAAATATGCATCATATATATTTTATTTAAATTTACAGTACACAATATTATCTTTTTCCATGCAAATATATATGAAAACAAAAAATACATACCTGTATTATCGTATTTTATTTTTTCCGAGCTTTTAAAATCGTTTTTTATGGAATAAGTTGTTATTGAAATAAGTAATGAGAAACGTGTTAATTTGGTTAGATTTCACAAATTTTAATCATTTTATGCTTTTTTCATATTTTTCACGGGATTATTCATTCCAAAAATAGCTAGCCTAGAGATATACTCCAGTGGCGAAGGCTTCATAGTCGGCGATTATTTAAAGCCTATCTTCTAAGAAAAATGGATCTTCAAGTAAATAATTTAATTTAAAAAATAAATAAACACACTGAAAAATCCAAGATAATTGAGGGTCATCTATCGTCAGAATTTAGAAGTAAGTACATAGTTTTATTTTATTTAGTAAGGTTTATAACCATAACTATCGCGAGTAGCGCCGTCTGGATTCAACTATATTATGAAATATTCGATGGGAATTTAAGATAACGTGGCTTGTATGCATTTCAGTCACGTGACGCTAGTCACAGTCTTGCTTTTTATTCCGAAATCATAGGTTGTTTAGTTAGCGCCTACATACACAAGAGCACATTTATTCAAAATAATTATTAATAAGAAGATAATTTAAAAAATAATTTCTATGGGATTCAATCACATTTAAATATTGATTGATGTTAAAAAATATTAAACAATTTATCTCGCTATTTTTATTTATCAGTTATTTATACCTAAGTCTGTGCTTTAAATATAGAAGTATTTTAAAATGTCTAGTTTTACGGGTTAAATTATGAATTGTTATGGAACATATTATGCACAACAACGGATATTTTCAAATATGATTGGTTATATATTTTGAGCGTATGTTACGTTTATAATTGTTAAGGAAAATACATATTTCAAAATAATTGCTTATTTATAAACTAATTATATCAAACTAATTGAGCTTTAGAAATTTCATCGATTTAGTGTACCTATTCATTAGTAGTAATATTGGGTTATCTTCTTATTTCCCGTAAATATATCTGACAAGCGTGTTACTCCACAGCCTACCTCTTTCCAAAATTCACCCTTCGCCACTAGGTATACACCTAGTAAAATTGGTAGTAAAAAGGTTAATCTGAAAAGTTGAAGTTCTCAATCGAATGGGAGAGGATCGAAAAGTTATGCGTAGTATCAAAACCAGAAAACTACAGTACCTTCGCCACATTATGAGAGGACAAAGGTATAGTATTCCCCAACGTGTCAACCTAGGGGCGGCAGGTTATATGAAAGTATGGTGAAGCAGGCAAGTATGGTGAAAAAGTATGGTGAGGCAGGCTGGTAATCAATTTGCGGTAAAATTTCCACGTTAACATTATATTATATGGGTACGTTATAATGACCAAAGTAAATCCTCTGTGGTGCCCTGCATTTTCTTTTATCGCGTCGTTATTTCTCAAAAGATGTCGGCTATTGTTGGCCTGCTTCATTCAGTTGTATGAAAAAGCCGATTTCTTACCCCTCTTTTTATTTAATACCTCTATAGTGTCAACCAAGGAAAAATCGATGGAAGGCGTGGTTTTGTGGTTTAAGAACCTTAGTGATTCCTACGAGTGCAGCTCCACTGAACTATCACGAATAGCAAATAACAAAGTTAAGATCGTCCTGGTAGTGCCCGACCTCCCATAGGGGATGGTACAATAAGAATAAGAAGAAAAAGGTTAATAAGAATTACAGTAAAATTAAGTAAACTTTACCTCAGTAATTTCATGACCTGGCCCCGAGAGGAGATTTCCGGAAATTAATATGCATCAGAATTGAATATATTTCGTGGAAATGGGGTGAAAATCTGTTGCGGTAAGAAATATTATGCAATATTTCAGTTCTTGTAAAAATGTTTACCTCTGAAGGTCCTTTCTCGAGAGACTTTTCATATTATTGGGATTATTATTATATTAATACTCATATCAGTACAGATGAATATTTTCGCATTACCACACAAATAAATGACACATAGATATCTTTATTATTACCACGTTTTTATTAGCTCATACTCTTGTTTGTCCAGTACAATTTTTTTCTTGTTTGTCCAAGATTTATAATGGACGATTGAAGATTTTTAGCCAACTTTCCGACTAGCTAGACATTTGAAACTTTTAGAATATATCAGAACACGACGACAATGCATTCTTTTAGCCATTTTAAGCAGAATTGAATTCATTTTCAGTTAATTCTGTTTTGTATGGAAAGTTATTATTGTTGGTTGCTAAGAGGGTCCTAGCAACTAAATTATTAATATATACGTGCGTTACTACGGAAATCAATATGAAATGTCAAAATGATATTTCTGTATTCTATATTTATTCAGTATTTCTATCAAGTACAAAAAAAGTATTTATTAATACATAGAATTGTAAAGTTTATATGATTCAACAGAAAATTTAAAAACGTGGTATATAAAAAGTTATTTTTATCTTGTAATTATTTTTATGTAAAGTAAAAAAAATCAATGTCATCTGTTCTTGTTAATATAATATAATTATTCTAGTCTTCCTTTTCACTGAAAACAATGTAAGAAGAACTGGACGGTCTGATATTGGCGGGCGGTTGACAATGGTGTGTATCATAATATTATATTATATTAATTTTCTCGCAATAAATCAGTGCAGTGATCACAAAATGATGTGAAATTTCATCATTTAATTACTTAATTATTTAAAAAAGAAGCTTAATAAAATTTTAGTCAGTTTTTCAGTGCGCTTAGTATGTAAAATAAGAGAAATGTAATTTTCGTATAGCCTTCTCACAAATATTTAAAAAATAAAACTAAAAATAAAATGCCACGTTTGTTTGAGTTGTATTAATATTTTTAAAATGTGATCACATGGTATTAAACATATTTTTAAGTTTTTAATTATTGCTTTCAGTTTGGCCCCTCCCTGTATAAGTATATTTTATGATGAAAATTTACTATTTTTGAATTATAAACAAGCATAATATAACGTGATATTGACATAATTATTAATTTAAATTTATTGTTTTTCACTAAAATCTATTTTTTAAAGCTTTGATATTAATTTGTCGTTGTGATTAGGGGTGGTAATATCAAAAAGTTTGAGAAGCATTGATATTGGACAGCTCGTTGAGAATAACGGTCAGTGAAGTGGAAAAATGAAAAAAAAAAAAAGTTTGCGAAGTGAGGTCAGTTTGCAAACTGCATCTACGTTACGAGGCTATATTGTATTACTCGTAAATCAATTGGGTCACAAGATGACAATTTAAATGACGGGTCGCCTTTTATATAATACAAACCGCATAACATTATTTTTAATAAAAGATAGATGCACCTTGAAGTAGCATCTAAAGCAATGATACTCAACCTATTTTTTGTTCGTAACGCGGGCCGCATCACTACTGGTGTGACGAAAAAATCATGAAACCCCCCTTTTTTACAAATCGTTTTTGAGATTTTAAAAATTATGCGTGTTTTTTAAATTAATCGTGTGCAATAGCAACACTCTTATACCAGATCTGATGTGGACCATAATGACAATCCTCTTCGGGTGTCACTATCTGTGCGTCAAAGTCGAAACGAATCTCAAGATATACGAAATTCCTGATAATAAATGTGTTTCGGGCCGCACATAAAAGCTCAAAGAGCCGCATGCGGCCCGCGGGCCGCAGGTTGAGTATCGCTGATCTAAAGGTTCAAATACATTATGATCACGTTAAGTGCTGTCACAGTAAGCTGCCGCTACGGGAAAAAAGTATATAATGTCGTTTTTCTTGTTATTTAAAATGTTATCAGGCATGCTCTCATCATATTTCAACCATTAAGTGAACATTGTCGCTTAGAAAATATGCCGGAATCACCAGAACAACAATGAGATCATCTCACGCGTACCGCGCTACATCGACACCCGCATGAGTCAATGAACATTTTTTTTTCATTTTCTACTTGCCTTCTCACGTGTTTTTTGTTTTTAGTGGTTGGCACTATGTATTTTCTATAAGAATATTGTATATTATCTATGGTCTACAAGTTGGGTTCTATCCAAGAATGTCGATCGGGCCTTCTGGCTTGGTCGCCACAAAGGCCAATTTTCTTGCATTTAAAAATTTGCGGTGTCTTACTGCGGGCGTGAAGATCTCTTCACATATTTTTTGCTATCCGTTTTTTTGTTATATTTATTAAATTCCTTTCTTTTTTGTTAATTTCCTTGTGTCTTTTCTATTAATTAGAGAAGATTTTACTCTAATTTTAATTAGAGTAAAATCGGTAAACTCAGTCAAAGCTCACTTGAGCATCATCATATTTTATAGATAAACGAGTATTTTTTTGACTATTATCTATTATGGCTGGGTTTCGCAGGGTTTAATTGAAGTTAAAAAATTAACCAACACCATCTGTAAATTATTGTGGTATTATTTCAATGAAAATAAATACGAATTACTGACAAAGTCAACTAAGTAAACTAAGTAACTACCGAGTTATCACTTTTTATGGCCAGATGCTTGCGAAGAGTACTGGGTGTGCTTTACTGTTTTTTTTACGTTGAATTTTATGAGCTGTTATGACGATGAGCTTAAAGAATTGTTGCTTGTTATTATGGTATGATTTTAACAGATACGTGGAGATAAAAGAGATGGCCATGCACATCTAATGCGAACATGTGTGTAAAATTATACTGGCAAGGATTCTTGTAGGTGCCGCGTGGTGTCCATGCATGTATTTAAGGACATGGACTAAGAAAAATAATTGAGTATAATATGCTAATACTTATATATAAGCACACATGATGTATTAGTACCTATGTAATTAGAATTTAAAAAAAAACGAAATGTGGACGTTTGGTATAACGTGGAATGAATATGATTAGAATCATTCGATTTGTAACCTATTTATTCATGAATTTAATAATAAAAATAAAATTGCTAAAAAGTCGAAGACCGAGAGGAGTGCATATCGATAGCGGAGGATTTCATCAAGCTGCGGATAAATCATGATCTATAATGATAATGATACCATATTCTTGGGTGATTATATGTTCGCTTCTACTCATGGCCCCCACAAGGGGGGGGGGCTGACAAGGCTCCTGCCTGGGGGCCCGGGCTCATGAAGGGCCCGCCGTGACAAGTTGATCAGATAAGTGAGATAAACACAGATCACAAATTTGCTCTAATAGTAAAAAAAGTCGCCTGCGGTTCTATTTGACTTCGATATTAATAATAATTAAAAATTTTGGTTGTACGATGCAATTTTTAACTGTGTGCTGATAACTCAACAATTCCATAATTGAAATGGATGTAGGTAGGTACATATTAAAAATACAAAAAAATTCGCTAAAAATACATCTAATTTTACCGCGTACCTACACCATTTGGAAAACGCTATTGCAGTGCGTCACACTGTCATTGCCCTTAGCGATAGGTAGGGGTCTAGCCTGCCTAAACATCCTAGCCTGAGGGCCCGCTTCAGGATGTGGATGCCATGCTTCTACTACTACAAAACTGTTTCACGACACTGCTGTGCTTAGGCTTTATGATCTGATGTAGTGTTAAAAACAATATATATATATATATATAATTAAAATTATGTTCCAAAATTAAAGATAAATTACTACATCTCAAATACAAAATGTGATCCGCTTGTATTGACAACTAAGCCATCAAAAAAAAACTACGATCTATTACTATTAAGTATAATGGACTGCTGCTACGTAAACACCAGTTTAATTCATAATTTTAAATAACTATTTCTTTTATTCAACGAATAATTCACAAGAATTAAGAATGTACCATTCTAATTATTGAATATACATAATTCTAAAAACACCCATGAGAAAATATAGCCAATAGAAAAAATCTTTTTCGAAAAAAGTAAGACACCCGGCAGGAATCGAACCTGCGTCTTTTGAGTATCGCCCCCTATGTGCATTATCACAAATTTTAACTATTGGCCTTTTTAATACCCGCTAATAAGCGCTCTCCACGCCAAGCGCTACTTTTTTCGAAAAAGATTTTTTCTATTGGCTATATTTTCTCATGAGTGTTTTCAGAATTATGTATGTTCAATTTATAATATATATGCGATTAGCTTATAATAGCATTCAAATACATACACCAAAACAATACAAAAATCGCAATAATACAACATCAAAATACTGTAAATTTAATATAACATGCATAATATGTACATATTAATTTTTATGGATACCAATCTAAACACACTAAATATTATGTATGTTGAAGAAATTATAAAGTTTATTGTTGTATTAGATAACGTCATTGTGCATTTAAAAATATTTCTATTTATTTTATGAGCGGTAGTAAATACGCTTGCAGTATTGCTTGAAAGGTCATAATAAGCCTGCGTATTTTCTATGAGTGACTCTGATGAGATCATCTGCTTCACCGGTTGGAACCAAAGACGTTGCAGGTAACCTTAATCTACGACGTTAAGGCGTGCATATATGAAAGTGCAAGGCAATATAACGTCAAGTGGGACGCAGAGAGGCTGAATGTGATCGATTAGAGATAGAGTGAGGTCGGGATAGATACATCTGGAAGACGGTCGGCCATGGACCTGAATGGTATGTAAGAAGTAAGTAAGCTGAAAAGTTCTTCAAATGTTAATTAAGTAATTAATTCAATGAAGGTTACACTAGCAGTTCCAGAAAACTGGCTAAGGGTTGGCACATTATACACCAAAATATTAGATTATTATTAGTTATCAATACCATATTATAAAACAGTGATATAAAATCATTTAAGAGATGATAGATCTTTAAAACTGTGATAAAATAGTAGGTACATCAACACAATATGGATTATGATCAGACCGCAACAATAAGTAAGTATATTAAATTAGTTTTTAATTAACTATTTTTTATTCAACGAATAATTCACAAGATTTAAGAACGTAACATTCTAATTATTGAATATACATAATTTTGAAAACACTTCTGTGAAAATATATTATAACCAATGGAAAAAGTCTTTTTTTCAAAGTAAGAGACGTATCGCTCCCACGCGCATTGACTACAATGCTACAGGAGTCATACCTAATTGCGACAATTGTATCTAATTGCAGGTTCAATTCCTGCGGGGGTGTCTTACTTTTTTCAAAAAGATTCTTTCTAATATCTATTCTATTTATATATATTTTTCAAAATTATGTATGTTCAATATTGGTTTTTGTTAATTTAATTTAAAACCCAACAAATTGCAACATGTTTCTTGTAAGAATTTTATTTACGAGAAAATAAAATGAAAATATGACTTTGACATTATCCTACTTAAGTGTGGATAAGTCGTTTATTTTTGTAATCTTGATAATCGTATTGTAGATCCACCAGTATAGTTGTCTGCTGAGAGAGGGCGCCATAATATGCTATCATTTGAAATATTCAATATTTCATTCGAACACAGCCAAAATATCGACTATTTTTTTATCTTTATAAATGGGGTACTAATACTTATTTCAAATAGTTTAATAATAATCAAGACTAAACTACATATTCAACTGAACATCGGTTGAATATTTGCTATTGAATTGGACAAAACCGGTGCCAATTATTGTCAAACTATGTGGAATAAGTAATATTAATTTATTTATATTAATAGCTACCGTCTTATAAAACACATGTTGAGTTTTATATAATAATTTATATTATCGTTTTGTAAATCAAATACCTAAATGCTAAATTAATTAATGAAAAATGAATGGATATAATCAAATAAATATCAATTATATCATATGTCACCGTTTATGGCACAGATAATTAATATTATCTCAATTTATTAATGATAGCTATATGGGCACTGATTTATAGTATGAGACAATAAGTTTTTGGTATGAAAAAATTAATCTTCCTTAGAAAATTTAAGCTTGAGAAAGTAGTGAATTAGTAATTATTATATAAAATACAGCTACCCCTGAAGACTTATTCAGGCAACTTGAGTGGAATGACAAAGGGATCCCCATATAATACCTGAGTCATCTGCGCTTTGCCGATGACATAGTAATTTTCTCGCAAGACTCAGAAGACCTTCAAACCAGAATGTAGGAACTCGCTGAAGTAAGCAACAAAGTAGGCTTGAAAATAAATGTAACAAAGACGAAAGTCATGTTCAACTGCTTTGCGGGCCAAAAAGAGATCCTCGTCAATGGCACTCAGCTCGAACAGGTGAAAAGTTACATCTATCTGGGACAACAAGTGTCTATAGATGGAAGTATATTTGATCAAATTGTTCGCAAAGTAAAGCTAGGCTGGAGTGCTTTTGGCCGCCTGAATAATGTTTTCAAAAGTGACCTTCCACTTTACCTAAAGCGCAAAGTGTTCAACCAGTATGTGCTTCCCGTGATCATATATGCGTGTGAAACATGGACATTAAGTAAGAGAGAGAGATCCAGAAACTTAAAGCAGCCCCACGTGGTATGGAGAGGTGCATGCTGGGAATAACGCGAAAGGACAAGAAGAGGAATGAGGGGATAAGGAAGCAGACAAGGGTTTGCGATGTAATAGAGTTTATTAAAAGCCTTAAATAGAGATGGGCTGGACACATATCTCAAAGAAGAGACAATTGTTGGACAAATATAGTCATTCAGTGGTATCCAAGAGGTACAAAACGTCCGCAAGGTAGACCCAGAGGCCGCGGGATCGATGAAATGATAAAGTTCTGCGGAAGTACGTGGCAACGCAATGCACAAGACCGAGAGAAGTGGAAGCAGCTTGAAGAGGCCTTCATCCAGCAGTGGATAGATTCAGGCTGATGATGATGATATAAAATACCATCGAAATATAAAATAATATTTCATCGATAATTATCTCTTGTAAATAATATTAATCCGCCTATGGAAAGCTATTTTACTCGTCAGATTCATTTTTTTTCTTAATTTTTTTCCTCCTACATTCTCAGTTTAAATGTCATTATATAAAGCGTTTTAAATCCTAATGGTTATAGCCTTTTTAAACACATTCAATGAACTATAATTACAGTTGTTATTCTCTAGCATACGAGGTTGCAAATAAATTTTATGTTTTTAAGAATGCGTCGGAGAAGCACGGAGGCTACTATTAAAAGTCAGAGTTGGAAATCAACCTACATGATTATACGAGTACATCATCGTTTTCCACCTGTAGCTTTTAGACGCCATCCGACGCCGCTATTGTGATATTACGCAAACTATTACCACGTTGCAAAATATACCTTATCAAAAATAGATATATGGATTAGGAATTGCAATACCGATATTTCAAAACCGGTATTCCAGTATTTATCAATACCGAAATACCGGTTTAAAAAATCCAAAATACTGAAATTTTTGGTGTTAAGAAACCATTCACAATATTATACTCATTTATAAAATTGTCTCGATAAATTAAAATACTGATATTATCTTGAAATAAAAAACACTATTGATGATTTTGCAAGTGTTGCATTGAATAACCTTTTCCTGCAGCCGTGCTTATTTTTTACACTTACTGATCTAGCATTTTTGAGGACTTTAGTTGAAATTGTCAATATATTCAAATTATTTGTTAAAATAATTCAATTTATATTAAATTAAATTAAATTAAAAATAAAAATGATGTTTTTAAATAGATTGTACTAGCTATATTTACCGATAAGTACTTATGTTTTAAAGAATACCGGTATTCAATAAGAAATATCGAAAAACCGGTATTGATATTTTAATTCGATATTACAATCCCTAATAGGGATGAAGTAGAAAGGAACGCAATATTGATTTTTTCTTGCACACATTTGCAACGCTGCAGCAGCAGAGAAGGGCTCGAATTGTGTTAAATAACAAAATTTCTGACAGCAAATTGTATTTCATTATCTGCCTCTTCTGTCAAAAAAAAATCTATGTGATTATTGTGATTGAAGAATTATTTTTATACATTTTAATTTGCCTATATTACTAAATTATATACTTATTTATCGTTGTTTTTATTTTTAAAGTATCAACTGTCACTCTGATGTTTAATCGTTCGTTTACGTAAGGAATTGCAAATGGTTAACAATAATAAACAATTAACAAACAAACGGAACAATTCTACCATCAAACTTGCGTTAGTATACAGCTGACTGATTCGCAGCTAACTTCATACTGTCGCGCACTTTCGTAACGGTGTGCGCGCGCCACTCTCAATTTTACTCTCTACCAAACGCCCCAAAGGAAGTATAACTTCAATAAGTAGTTTCGATATAAGGTTTATTATTATTTGTACTTTTCATTATTAATTCTATTTAAAAAAATATATGACAGCAAATTGTATTTCATTATCTGCCTCTTCTGTCAAAATAATGAGGTTATTTATCATTCGGCAGTGTTGCTATATTTCAAATAATTCCAGTGTTGCGAAGTGTCAAATATAATATTTTCATTGGATTTTAGGACGAAAATTTAATAATATAAAAAAACGTCCGGAGCAGTGGAGTACTACAAATTTTCGGTGCTCTAGCGCTGCTCCTGCTCCAGGTAAAACCCCATTACTCCACTGCTCCGTGCTCCTGTTCTGTGCTCCCCTTCAACGCTGTGATTTAATTAACTATCTTATAATAAATTGTAAAATGGTAAAAAAAAACAATGAATTTTTTTTAAGCTGATGATTTTCTTTGGTAATTGAATCAGTATTTAATAATGATTATACATGTAGTGATTTAAGCTTTTTGAACTCCGTGTGTGTGCATTTTATAAATCGGTTTTATTATATTTCAATCCAGAAACAAAATACACCTACCCTTATTAATTACTATCCGTTGACCATATCCGGTTTGTTTTGAAATCAGAGAAGTGACTTTAACGCAAGAATTAATGAATAATTAATGCTTGCGTTAATGCAAGCGCAACATAGTTAAAACAATGTCATTTAATTTATCATGATCCACCGTGGAGTTACATGTTATTTCAAAATATCAAAGTTACTTTGTTATGAAAGTATAGACATGCTAAAATATTCGGATTAATTTCATATGTTGCAAACTTTTAACTTTTGCTCATGGAAAATTTAATTTTACTCTCGGACAATGTAGTAAAATTAACCCAGATGAAAATTTTATCATATTGTATCTCCAGGATTTTAAAGTTACGAGTATTTTTTCGTTTATTTTATAAAAGTCGGTATATTATTTAGGAATGAATAAAAACAAAAAATCTACTGATGTAACTAATATTATTGCATATAAACTAGAATAATGAAAAATTCTAAATGATACAATTTTAATTGGTGAAACAATATGGTTAATAATATTAATACTATCGACCGAGGATACTTGATGGAGTTTGAATTTAAATTCTAATGCGTGCGGATAGTGCCTGAAAATGCCGAAAGGCTAAACCGGTATCACAAAAAAACTACTCAAATGGAATAGCACAAAACTTAAATCCATTAGAATGTTGTTAATGTACATTTACTGTTTTATAATTTCATAGTGGTTATTATTTTTTATTTAATATCAAATTAAGTAGACAGTATTTTGAATAAGCTTGTGAATCTTAAGACGCTTGCATTTTTTTTAAATTTGTGATATTATAATTTTTATTAAATAATTCATCTCAATTGTACCGTCGTCGTGGTACACATGGTTGCCTAGTTGGTAAGCATAGATGCTGTATGTAACCATGGGTAGAGTTGGGTTTCGGGAATTTCCCGACGGGAATTCTCGAGAAACTTTCAAGATTTTCCATCCCGAATCTCGAGAATTGAAATTTTTAACATTTCGGGAAATGTCGGATCTCGAGAATCTTTTCTCGGGATTCGGGATTTCTTCATTATCAAATATAAATAAAAAAAAACCGATTTTCTATATGGAAAAAGTGGACAGAAAACACAAAACGTTCAAAGACTGGTGGGGCATTTAACACAATGAAGCCAACGTCGACTCAAAATGAGCAAAATTTTTGCAACATCAGGGAATTTTGTGTCTCAAAAGCGTACGCGATTGTCAGACGCAGCGATTGACAGTATGTTTTGAATTATTTTTGTTTTCCTACCTCTATTTTGTTTATCTTCTTACATAAATAATAAAAAAATCATATTTTTTCGAATTTGTCTGTTTTTACACTGAAAAAACGATTTTTACAGGTTTTTTTTCAATTTCCCGATATCTGGAGAATTCTTGAGAATTCTTTTCTGGAAATCCCGAATCTCGAGAATTAAAAATTTCATCATTTCGGGAAATTCCGAATCTCGAGATTGAGATTTTTTCGGGAAACACCCAACTCCAGCCGTGGGTCATGGATTCTAAGCCTGGGACTGGGTAAATAAGGTGTAATTATATTTTACTGGGATGGGCATATGCGAATGGCTGATAGCCATTATTCGTAAGATGTTTATAAATATAACCTCCACACCGTGGAGACCCTTATGCTCCACTCAAAAACGAACATGAATTAAAATAATGCCATTAATTGTCATTTTGAATATTTATCCTGATTTTGGTTACTTATATTATGAATATAATTAGTATTATGAAAGCTTTCAGTGGGTAACATTTAGAATGTAACGTAAATTACAACATTTTGCTTTAAAAAAAATAGGTGTGTGTATTTATGTACGCGCGTTAGAAGTTATACTTCTTTGCCGTAACAAAACAAAAATAAAACTTGACTTGCTGTAGTGTGGTGATTTAGAATCAGGTTCACAAAATAAATAAAAGTGTTTCTTTGGTTCATCGAACTATCCAAATTATGTGTTTTTCTTATTGGTAGGAAGTTGAAATGGAGTGCTGCTGGTTTAAAATTATCTTGTTGCTTCATTCCGTATTTATTAATATTTTTTACTATTGCTATTTTAATTATCTTGATAAATTACATACTCAGGAAAAGTGGCGCTTATTGGAGCGCCGCTGGTTTAACTCATATCACTTCAATATAATCATAATAATAATTATTTACCAACTCAACATTCACAAAATTTATTTATTTATTGATATTTAATTTTACTCATAAATAAAACTTACAAAAATATAGCCTCATATCTTGATAAACAACCTTTACAATGAAAAATATACACTCCAATATAAATAAAGTTTTATGAATAACTTTAGGAAAGTCAACAGAAACAAATTTGAATCCACCTAACACAACGATAAATATTTTAAAGTATTACGCAACCCGAATGTAATATAAATTATAAAAAATATGTGTTACATCATGGCCGGTCACACTGCAAAAAACACACTCTGATCTGTTTTCCCAAACGCGCCAAAAGAAGTATAACTTCAAAAAAGTTTTTTTTAAGTCAGTCTGACTCTCAGTTTGTCATACGATTTATTATAGTAATTAATACAGTCACTCTATACCATGTAGAAAAGCTCTTAGAGTGGGTCTGACCCACACTTGGTTTATACGAAGGAAACTTTCTCAGGTTTTCAGGTTACTTAATAATTTTTATATTTACTTACTCTTTTTCTAATACTGCTTCTATTTCTTTAATAGTATTCCTATATTATTTATATCATATTTAAATAAATAGTTTTAAATTTGAATTAAATTATGGAAAATAATTACAAGATAAAAAGAACTTTTTATATACAACGTTTTTAAATTCTGTTGAACCATATAAACTTGACTTGACTAGCTTAAACTATCAAAAAATTTGTACTCGACATGTCATATTGATTTCTATAGTAACGCACGTATATATTAATAATTTTGTTAGCAACCAATAATGGTATTGAAATAACTTTTCATACAAAACAGAATTAACTGAAAATGAATTGAATTCTACTTAAAGATGGCTAAAAGTATTAAAAAATGCATTGGCATCGTATTCTGGTATATTCTAAAATTTTCAAATGTCTAGCTAGTCGGGAAGTTAGTTAAAAATCGATTGCAAGATTTGTACCGGACAAAGCACCACCGGACAAATAAGAATACGAGCTAAGAAAAACGATGTAAAATAGGTAACGGAGAGAGAACCGAGTCTACGAAAGTATATTAATAATAAAATTTTAGAAATATATTTTTTAGATTATCTATAATTTTACTACTACATATCCTGATAAAGGTGTAATTAAACCAAATTGCTGCCGGAAAAAAAATTGTAGTAACTAATATACTTAGTAATTTATTTTGCTTTTACTTGACAATATAACTATTGGGAATAAATTCTCTCGGAAAACCGATAACTTCATCTACATGTCAACTTTCCATCGTTACCGCCTATGACATGGAAACAAGTGTGTTACTTTGTAATTTTAAGTTTAAATTTCTGTCTCAGACAACTAAAATCTACATAACATACAAAACACTACAAAGCTCAGTTATCACACAATATGAATCCGAATGCAATAATAAGACTACGAATGTAAGATAAGTAAAAAGTCAGACAATTATATACTGATCTGTTAACATTGTAACACAGAAAATTTAGGGATATTGTAATATTATTATTTATGTTTTATACTCGTGGTTAAATGCAATATTTACTACTAATATTATTTACTGTTTCAATAGAAAATAGTTAACCTATAAATAATATACAATACTAACAAAATTTAAAGACAAAATTATTTATTGAAGATATGTATAATAATAAAACTTAAAAAAATCTTCGTTAAAAAAATAAATTAAGTAGATATATAAATTTACGTAGATTATCAACTCTTGCATGCATATCTAAATATTGATGTACTTAACGGCCCACATGCTCAGCACAGGTCAAAATGGAGCTTTTATGAAATTTTCAGAGCATAACCCTGGTCATTTTTTAAAAGTCGTAGATAATCTATTTATATAATTTTGAAGCCTTATTATCCTTTATATTTATTTTATACATTTGATGACTGCATAAAGTATTTTATTACATAAAATAGTATTATTTTAAACCTCTCGCTCTAATGTTTTAGAATATAGTCATATTTAGGGATCTCGAGCTATTTTCGATACCTATGAATCCCGGGATTGATAAACCTAATCCCGGGATTTCGGGATTGATTTTTTTATCAATTTTTATGGAAAATAAAATAAAAGCGAAAATATAACAGAAAAAATACTTTTAATAAAAAATAACTACATTAGAAATAAATTGAGTTTGAATGAAGTTTGATTTATACCCATGTGTAGGTTGCCGATTCATTTTATTTTTTTCATATAAATTATTAATAATGAGAAAGATTGGAACAAAACAATGCTTCGCACTTTTAACAAAGTAATTCCACCATGATATCATACGTTTTACGGCAGTTTCATATTTGGCTGACTAATTAGATTTATGAAGCGGAAAGGCCATAAGTACGCCATGATTATTTGCTTTACTATTTTAAATCTCGCTAATCCATCCATTATGTCTTTACTATCAGAAACAGCAATCTCATAATAAATTCACATTATTATTTATATTACAATATTATTTACTCCATTAAACTTATGTACGTCCAAAATTGAACGTATACAATATTAACAATAAATGTCTTAAATAGTATAAATTATACTAGATTTATTTTTGACCGATTTTATCAATGTTATTTGTAAATATAAAAATTTTATATTAACAATGGAAAAAAATGTCAATCCCGAGACCAGTCCCGGGATACCGGGATTGTCAAATTGTAATCCCGAAATCCCGGGATCAGAATTTTGGCTCAAGATTGGATTCCCTAGTCATATTTCAGTACATCCATGTGAAGTGGAGTTAAGATTTTTTAGATGTATTAATTTTTAAACGCATTTACAAAACCATTTGTAAAATTAGTGTTAACATTATTATAGTTGAATATTTACGATAAAAAAATATATTTTATAATCTTTGTGATCCCAAATTTGACAAGAATTAGGCATTTTATTTTTTAAAAAATGGGCACGATTAACACATTTGAAGATAATTCTAAAGATACTAATTATAAGCTGTGTCTTTGTCCATTCAATCCTACGAATAATTTTCCTACGAATAATAATCCTACGAATGATTTCGGCCTTCGGATTTCGTCAGGCACCCCAAATATTAATCGTAGGATGTTTATCACATTAAAATGGTCAAAAAAGTAGCTTATAATCAGTATCTTTAGAATTATCTTCAAATGTGTTAATAGTGCCCATTTTCGAATAATAAAAGTCTAATTCTTGTCAAATTTTGGATCAAAAATATTATAAAATATATTTTTTTATCGTAAATATTCAACTATTATAATGTTAACATTAATTTTACAAATGGTTTTGTAAATGCGTTTAAAATTAATACATCTAAAAAATCTTAACTCCACTTCACATGGACGTACTGAAATATGACTATATTCTAAAACGTTAGAGCGAGAGGTTTAAAAGAATACTATTTTATGTAATAAAAATACTTTATGCAGTCATCAAATGTTTAAAATAAATATAAAGGATAATAAGGCTTCAAAATTATATAAATAGATTATCTACAACGCTTAAGGAATGTCCAGTGTTATGCTCTGAAAATACCATAAAAGCTTCATTTTGACCTACGCTGAGTGTGTGGGTCGTTAAGAGCATACTTCAGTGAAACGACAAATAATTTTCAACAATAGGTGCGGCGAAATTTCGGAGTCGCTCGCAATCGGAGAGCGAAAGTAGAGCTGTGAACATGTCAATTTGTTTTGTGATGGCGTCGGGGGAATTAATTCTTAAATCGTGCCAAGATGACTAAAAAACGTTACCCACTTACGTGAAAAAGAAAATATGTCAATTAATATATTATTATTATTATTACTAATAGAGCAATACACATAACATTAAATGGACGTATGTTGAATTTTTATGACAAATTATGTTTTTTTCTGCACGCGTCGTTTGCACAATCTTCGCGTCGCGTATTCACGATCGCTTTAGACCGTGCCCTAGTTGAAGTATAGCCTTAAACATTAAAATATATTAATTATATTTGATTCCTTCCCAACCATATTAACTGCTAATATTTTTTGTGCCCAATTACTGTAGATACATTATATTGTAATAGTTACTATAAATTGAATTTTAATATAATATGTTACTATAATATTTAACACCCACGGTGGCTACGCGGCTTAAGCGTTGGACTATCATGCCGTGGGTCTCAGGTTCGAATCCTGGGTCTGGCAAGTACACATATTGTTTTTAAATTTGTGTGTGAGTCAGGGTATGGACCTAATAGGTTGAGCAAGTGGCTGACATTCATTTCTCGTAAAAAACAAAATCTGTTAATACAAACCTCTACTCTGTGGAGGCCCATATGATCCTATTAGGATCAGACATGGTCGAAAAAAAATGTTACTATAAATGCAATACTTTTGAAGATACCACTTATATTGTGTAAATTATTATGTAAAAGTTAAAAGCGTATGTCAATTAAACAAAATAAAGTATTATGTACATATTCCACATAGTTAATCAGTTATTAGTTAAGTACTTATGAGTTGATATTTTCCCTCGAAAATTACCGTTCCTGATCGTTAGTAAAATATATTTTTTAATTATTTTTATTTCACTTTGCTCTTGCAAATGCCCAGAGTTTATTAAACTCTAGAAAATTATTCTGTAAAGACGGTTTTTATTGCAAAGCATTCGGGTCAAAGTTACCCCAATATCTTCCATAACTATGTATTTCTTTCCATCCCACTTTAAACATTTTGCTAAGCAAGTTTTTTTTTAAATCGTAGCAGCACTTCTGCGTAAAGCACTTTAATCTAATATTTTTAAACTTGATAAGTTATTACCATGTTTTTATTAACTCGTATTCTTGTTTGTCCAGTACAAATTTTTTCTAGTTTGTCCAATACAAATCTTGTTTTAACTAACTTTCCGATTAAATGGACATTTGCAGCTTTTAGAATATACCAGAACACGATGACAATGCATTCTTTCGATACTTTTAACCATCTTTAAGGGGGACATGCTCAGCGTAGGTCAAAATGGAAATTTTATTGCATTTTTAAACCACGATCCTGGACATTCCTTAAACGTTGTAGATAATCTATTTATATAATTTTGAAGCCTTTTTATCCTTTATATTTATTTTAAACATTTGATAACTGCAAAAAGTTTTTTTATTACATAAAATAGTGTTCTTTTAAACATCTCGCTCCAATGTTTTAGAATATAGTCATATTTCAGTACATGAATGTGCAGCGGTGTTAAGATTTTTTACATTTATTAATTTTTAAACTCATTTATAAAACCATAATTATAATTTATGACGAGATTATTTTTGTAAAATATTTACGATAAAAAATTATATTGATAATCTCTGTGATCCCAAATTTGACAAGAATTAGGCATTTTATTATTCAAAAAATGGGCAAGATTAACATATTTGAAGATTATTCTAAAGATACTTATTATAAGCTATGTTTTTGACTATTCAAGTGTAACAAACATTCTGCGAATAATGATTGCTTTATAATAATTATTGATCTAAGTATAAGGTAGTGTTTTTTTTGAAATACGCCATTTATTTTGTCATTATTTTGGCGTATTTCAAAAAAACACTACCTTATACTTAAATCAATAATTATTATAAAGCAATCATTATTCGTAAAATGTTTATTACACTTGAATGGTCAAAAACATAGCTTATAATTAGTATCTTTAGAATAATCTTCAAATCTGTTAATCTTGCCCATTTTTTGAATAATAAAATGCCTAATTCTTGTCAAATTTGGGATCAAAGAGATTATCAATATAATTTTTTTTTGTAAATATTTTACAAAAATAATCTCGTCATAAATTATACTTATGGTTTTATAAATGCGTTTAAAAATTAATAAACGTTAAAAATTGTAACACCACTGCACATGGATGTACTGAAATATGACTATATTCTAAAACATTAGAGCGAGGTGTTTAAAAGAACACTATTTTATGAAATAAAAAAACTTTTTGCAGTTATTAAATGTTTAAAATAAATATAAAGGATAAAAAGGCTTCAAAATTATATAAATAGATTATCTACAACGTTTAAGGAATGTCCAGGAAAATGGTTTGAAAATGCAATAAAAGCTCTATTTTGACCTACGCTGAGCATTAAGCAGAATTGAATTCATTTTCAGTTAATTCTGTTTTGTATGGAAAGTTATTTCGGAAAAAATTCGTAAAAAGTGAAACACTATTATTGGTTGCTTGGTCCGAGCAACTAAATTATTAATATATACGCGCGTTACGATGAAAATCAATATGAAATGTCAAAATAACATTTCATTATTATATATTTATTCAATATTTATATCAAGTACAAAACAAAAGTATTTATTAATATATAGAATTATCAAGTTTATATGATTCAACAGACAATTGAAAACGTTGTACTTATATAAAAAGTTCTTTTTATCTTGTAATTATTTTTCATATATCTTGTAACGTGTCATAATATTAACAAATAAATGCTTATTAGTTTGTGAACGTGTAAATTATTATTAAAATAATAATTTTAGAAGAGACCAATTTTTTTTTCTATCCTAGCTATAAATTAGAAAAATATTAATTTACGGATAAACTTTGTTTTATTATAATATAAATCAATCTACCTTGATTATTTGCTGTGCTGGCGCAAGAAGTCTTTGCGGAGACGAGATGCTGATGTCCTGCCCCGCTTCCGGATCTCCAAAAGTTCAGTCAGATAAAGTAGGCACTGGGTAACTTTGTCGAGAGCGATCGCAGTGAAGATGTGTTTATCGTAAGGCCGTTGGAAACGAACTGATTTCTCTACCGGGACGGTGATAATAATGTCGTCTCTACTCTCCCTAAGTTAGTGGTGGCCAACCCGCATCATGATTTCAGGATGCCCATTTAGAAAGGTTTTATAATTATATAATTGATAGTGACAAGTATAATATCACATTGTTTAACGTTAATAACTATATTATATTATCCTCAAATAATATCTTACATCTTTATGTCAAAATATTGATTCCAAGTAAAATAATATAAGATACATAGTATTTATTCGCTTTCTTATTGCGCAATCTCCTAGCAGAGGTAGGTAACCATCTGGGTGATATTAGGTTTGTCATCTGCAACCCGGAAACAGTTCAGTGGAGCTGCACTCGTACCAATCACGGAGGTACTAAAACCACAAAGGGCGGCGTCGTCTTCTGCTACGCTTACCGTTGATATTTCCTTGGATAACAAATTGAGGAGTTCTGTAGTTTTGTCCTCTCATAATGTGGACGAGGTACTGTAATTTTCTGGTTTTGTTATTTCGGTCCTTTCCCATTCGACTGAGAACTTCAACATTTGTCACCCGGTCAGTCCAAGGAATTTTGAGGATGCGTCTATACAGCCACAATTCGAAAGCTTCAACTCTCCGTGACATCTCTTGGTTTAGCATCCATACTTCTATACTATATAAAATAATTGAGATAATATAACAATGATGTACTGGTGAGATCAATATGATCAAGATATTAATATTATTATAAGAATGTACTGAGAGACTTGATTCGAGTAGAACAACGGATGTACCATGTCGAGTAAAGAACTCTTGATAATAGCAGCACGTCTCGCGACGGACTCGATAGGTCGAGTGAGGATTTATAGATTGACCTTCTTATTGGCTTGTTGAGGCATGGTCTAAAAAGATCGTGGCTGGGCGATGCGCGGATTGTGCAAATGACACGTGCTCAACGAAATATAATTTGTCATAAAAATCCAACATACATCCATTTAATGTTATGTTTATTGTTATATTGCTAATAATAATAGTATATTAATTGACATGTTTTCTTTTATAAGTGCTTACGTAAAGTTTTTTAGTCATCTTTACACGATTTAAGAATATTTTTATCCGACGCTATGACAAAACAAATCGACGTGCAGACACCTCTACTGTCGGTCTCCGATTGGCGAATAGTGAGAAATTTCATCGCACCTACTGTTGAAAATTATTTGCCATTTCACTGAAGTACGCTCTTAATACTATACATATATTACAGTACACATATTGTCGTACACCAACACTACTGATCTAGTCATGATTGAGGAAACGATGACAATTATTATTGTTCTAATATTTTGTTTACACAAAAAAAACCTACACATGTGTGTCACTAATTTAATGCCGAGTAGTATGATTGCTACACAGTTTTGAAATAGTTTTATAATATATTAAAAACAATTTAATTAAATCTGCATAAAAATCGTCTTATATACAGTGTATTGTTTAGATTTTTTAATTAAATATTTGATCTCCAAATTGAGGTTAAAAAGTAGTTGAATTTAATTTTTACACACATGCTGGAAAATGTTCGCCAACGCTGCCCTAGGTGATCCAATGGGTGTCTCGTAATACAGGAGGGCTGACCAATAGAACATTTCGCAGTACAGACGGTTCACAAAATAACAGACTAGATATTTTACCGTAGTTTAATTTCACCAGCTAGAAATTTTGTAGTTGCGAGGTAAAAGTTCGTTTAGCAGTTTGATTTTCAGCTGACATAATTGCACTCGAATTTTGAAATAGCAATTATACACACGTCAGAGCGATTTAACGTAACGTAGTCTAATTCTAATTAAATGGTTAACATTGTTAATTAAAAGTTTTAATAGTACCTACACGATATCAAGTTAGATATATCAGTCGACAGTAATAATATGGCATATTTATACTTACTATACAAAGATATTGATGAAATCTTCTTGTGTAAAAATGGAACCTGAACGTATAATAATATCGTACTAGGACACATTCGAATCACTAGGGGTAATTACAACGTTTTTATTAGCTCGTATTCTTGTTTGTCCGATGGTTGTTTGTCTAGTACAAATATTACAATCGATTTTTAACTAACTTCCCGACTAGATGGACTTTTGAAACTTTTAGAATATATCAGAACACGATGCCAATACATTCTTTTAATATTTTTAGCCATCTTTAAGTAGAATTGACTTCATTTTCAGTTAATTCTGTTTTGTATGAAAAGTTATTTCAGAAAAATCCGTAAAAGTAAAACACTATTATTGGTTGCTAAGGGGGTGGTCCTAGCAACTAAATTATTAATATATACGTGCGTTACTATGGAAATCAAAATGAAATGTCAAAATGACATTTCAGTACCTATTCTATATTTGTTTGTTTGTTTTTTATTTACTTCATATCAAGTACAAGTTTGAGCATATCGAGCATAATAATTCGACAGAAAATTTAAAAACATTGTATATACAAAGTTCTTTTTATCTTGTAATTATTTTCATACAAACTTCGAACACGGTTCAGGAATCGCTTTTGTTTTTTCATACACTTATGTCAAGCTAAAATTATTGTTTTCAGAAAATTTTTGTAAGGGGACGAAGATTTAACATTATTTGATATTACCCCAAATATATGTTATTTGGTATAAGTATTCTATTGACACCCACAGAGGCCGCGCGGCTTAAGCGTTGGACTATCACGCTGTGGGTCTCAGGTTCGAACCCTGGGTCTGGCAAGTACACATATTGTTTTTCAATTTGTGTGTGAGTCAGGGTATGGACCTAATAGGTTGAGCAAGTGGCTGACATCCATTTCTCGTAAAAAACAAAATCTGTTAATACAAACCTCTACTCTGTGGAGGCCCATATGATCCTATTAGGAGGGTCTAGGACGATTTGGCACCGGACAACTGGACGCCACGGAATTCGAAAGTAAATAGACGTTAGGTAATTATAGCTACTTATTTATATTAAATATTATTATTTAAATTTAAATGATTATATTATGATGTAATAGTTGGTGAGAATGTAAATATGCAGACGTAAACAATGATTTAATCGTGCATATGTTTAAGTTCTAACGAAAAAAGAGTTTTTTATTTTATATAAAGCCTTAGGCATGGTAATTCTCAATCCGCGATAAAGAATACATTATGTTTAGAGTAAAATGAATTCAAACTACTAATTAGTAGATAGACATTGATTAAAATACCTCGTCTACGTTATGTATACGTGTCTTCGACAGTGCGGCGTCCAATTGTCCGGAGGCCAGTCGTCCCATTCCCTATTAGAATCGGATATGGTCGAAAAAAAATATATTGTACAGGATATTTATTGATAATATTTTTATAAAAGAGGATTTTTCATCGAGTAAAATATATTATTTGAATAGTTTGAGAAAATCGAAACAGAAGCTGTATACAATTGAAGTAAACAAAGGATCTCTGGTCTGATTGAGTTATCTACAACTGACTTTGCATTGTAATGTAAATGTAAATAAAAAAATAAAACAACCTTTCCCTTCTACAATAAAAAAATGTAAATATCAAAGATGTTGAATTTTATTCCAACCTTCTTCGCTTTCTCTTTAAAAAAATCATTGACGCAATTTTCAGTTTGAAGTATTTCTTTTTATATTTTTGTATTAAAAAAATATAACAGTACTAATAACACTTCTCATTTTAGAATATCTATGAAGGGCAATAACCATGCTTAATGAAATCGCTTCGGATATTGATATATTCCTCTTACGTGAGGGTGAATTTAGGTGGACGTTGTTTTATAAGTTTTTATGATAGGGTCAATCGATAGTTCACTCTGTGTGCTTCCATCGACTATTATCTTTATTGCTTTATTTTATATCTTTTCTTATTTTGTTTCTTATTTTATTACTTATTGTATTATTAAGTCGCATTTCTCTGTATTTTTATTTTAAAAATTGTTAACACTTATTTTATGTCATGTCGTGAACGCTTTGAATTTTTAATTTGTTATTATATGCAAAATAAATAAATTTCATTTGATAAAACAAAGTAATCAATCCAAAAGGTTCTTTTGACAAAAAGCACACTCACGACTCACGAGTCTAGTGGTTGTTCAAGTCCTGTCGGAAGTCGTATTTAAAAAAAATCCTTTCTACTAATTATCAAATATTCAAAGTAATTAATTATGTATATTCAATATATTATAATATAGAATGTAACATTCTCAAATCTTGTGCCTTATTTGTTGAGTAAAAGAAATGGTTTATTAGTTTTATATATTTAGGGTACATCTCTATAGTAGTTATAAAGGTTTCTTCAATATCTATAATATAATATAAATAAACTTTTTTACATTTAAATACCTATTAATAATATGACATAACGTTTTACCTATAATAAATTAGATTTAATATGTATTAATATTAAAAAGTTGCAATATAGGCTGCATTTACTGCATTTAATTACATGTTACTACAAACTACTTAATCTCGTTGTGATATATTATAATAATATATTATATCAGTACCGAGTAACAGAACAGTGACAAAATAGAACATGACAAAACACAACATGACAAAACAGAACAGTGACAAAACAGAACAACGATAAATATTACTATGCTCTTTCAGAAAAAATATAAATTTAGTATTGAAATTGTCCTTTCTCTATTATGTTGATAGATTTTTAATAGCAGAAATTTTCAATACGCCATAATAAATCAAATTATATACAGTGTTGCCTTACTGTATATAATATACCTATAGTGTTGCCGGCAAGCTTAGGACATCTCATCTTAATCAATATAATATGTTCAAATTGATTGAGTGACTAGGTACAACGAAATAATGACCTAACCTAACCTAACCTAACCTGCATAGATTCCACAAAAATTAATGTTTCATTTTCCCCTGGCTGTTCTGTTTTGTCATGTTCTGTTTTGTCCGGTTGAGATATGTTTTATTTGTATATTTTTATATGGGCTATTTTGATATATTTTATTGATTAATTAATATTATCTGAAAATATACGCATAATAACAATTGAAGATTTTTATGTTAAATAATAACCGGGGTATAGTTTTTGAAAGCTCTGAAGAACCGGGGCAGCACAAAGAATCCCAAAATATCTCCTGTGCTCAGTGTTTACGTATGAGCCATTCGGCAAACAGTACCTATCAGAGAAAGGTGGATGTCTTTAAAATATAATCCCTGAGAAAAAACAATGGGACGGTTAAAAAAACGGCAGTTGAGTAGGTACATTATTTATAAAATGGTTTCTATATTTAATTCTTGTATATTATATAGAACACTTGACCTGCTCGGTGTTCTTAAAGTAGAACTGCGAATAAAAAAAATATTGATGCCTTGTCATTTGACAAATTGTCTGTGATTCATTATCGATGTCGGTCATATTATATTATGAATGTGTAAAATCTGATCATAAGTGTGGTCATGTAGCTCGTACTACGAGTCAGTATATTTATTATATCATATCAATATCACATTGCGTGCGACGTTAATTGGGTATTTAAATTTTCCATAGGATTACATAGGAATACATATTATGCTTATGCATCGAATAATGATATATATATACATTAGAAGACCAATAACATGACATACAGGCTCTGGTTCCGCGACTATATACATCATGTACAACTAGGGATTGCAACACCGGTATTTCATAACTAGTATAACAGTATTTTTCGATACCGAAATATCTTTTTTAAAAATCAGACAATACCGATATATTCGGTATTGAAAGTCCAAACAAAATTTATTAATTAACATAAAAAGCTTAACAGGAGTGTATTTTTTTGTAGGGTTACAGGATGTCTGGCTTACGCGCTATAACATATTAATTCAATGTATTGGTAGATACTTCTATTTTTTTTCAATTATTTTACGAATACCGGTATCAATTGGAAATACCGAAATAACGGTATTTATTCATTCATTTTATCATTCGATATTTCAATCCCTATGCACAACACAGATAGGCATAGATCCCCCTAAACCAGTGTATCCTAACCTTATTTGTGCCATGCCCCACTTCTACGCTTCAAAAATCTTCTCTTGTTTCCTAACAAGAGAATAATGAATATATTCTTGACCTTTTTTCAAATTTCTCTTTAATATTCCTGCCATTTTTCAGTAAAAATATTGAGTAAAAAAAATATTTCGAAAATGCGTTTTTCAACAACAAAAATATGTATCAAATATTAACGATTCGTACATTGGCCCCCAAAACATTCAAATTGCTCCCCGGTGAGGCGTACGCCACACGTTGGGAAACACTACTCTAAACCAAAGCGTTCCACATCACATCCGGTCATAAGTGGGCGTATCACGAAATCTACGTTTTAATTTGAAGCATCATCGGCTTTTTTTAAAATCTGGGAATGTTTCTGAAGCTGTTACCTGGTATCGGTATGAGGCAGGGAAAATTTAAATATATACAGGATTTATATAAAAAAGTTTAAATTTAAAAACTTTTTTGTGCAAAGAAACAAATGCAAGACTTTTTATCTCATTGCATCGCCATCGACATTGCAAGATGACTATCAGAATACTTTAGCATTAGTAATCCCCGTATAGCTTCAGTTTCATTATATAAAAGCTCCATTTGCATAGAACAGTGATTCCGAATCGGTGTTCCGGGAGAATTCGCAAATGAGTACGAATTTTTTATGTAATGCAGCAAAAATGTAACGAATATTCAACCACGAGGGTTTTTGAAAGTTTAACTTGTTTAGATATCGCGTCATAGTAATTATCGAAGTAAAGATTAAATTATTTTGATATGTTAAATTCCGACTGAAACCATCGAAACCTCTTCGAGCCAAATACTATAATGATAGTACGGTTGGCAATTAATACTGGCGGAAGTGTGAAATTTGGTAGTCAATTAAATATTGTAGGTAAATATTATTTTATCGGTAAAAATAAGGTATAAAATACTAGCATGTTGATTTTAAACAAATCTGGTGTAATATAGTATTTTTATTAGATAAGCTATTCGCAGTGACGAAAAACGTTATATTTAACACCATGAGCCATATAAATATTTTACAAGCTAAATGCATGTTATAAAAATGGTAGATATATGGGGAGAAAATCTGAGCGAGAGATTTACATGGTAGGACGAATCTTGTAGCAAAAAGGTATTGATGAACAGTCGCTGAATACTAACTACACTCTATCACGGCACTACGAATTAGTAAACAGACATTACACTATCGCTTTATTGGTATATTTAAAAAAAATGTAATGTGTGTTTTATTTTACTGTTTAATTATTTTGGATATGTGGGCGTGGTCAATGGTGTGGTAGATGAAAGACGATCTTGGTTATTCGTGATGATGGAGAAGTGAGAGTTTATTTATGGTTACATAAATACAAGGGTACAATCAGTAACCAAATCTAAGAAATGTGTTGTATGGATACATTACTAAATCTAATTTAAATGTCATCTTTCCTTCAATAGACAATCTGCGAGTCCACGGTTTCAAATACATTTAAAAATAAACCTGAAAACTTCCAAAACTCACGAATGACTGGTAAAAATATTTGGATAAATTTTAAATTAGGTAAGTATGTACTACCAATAATTTGCAAATCTGCACATGTAATTGCTGGTCATCAAGAAGTAACGCCCAAGTACAACGAAAGTAAGCTAGACATCGCGAACCCGACAAAAACATACAGTTTTGTTAAATCTTGTATGTTAATTAATATATTTTCTTTCGAACCAGTGAGTTGATTTTTTTAATATAACGATCTTTCCATTATTGCTAAGTTTAGGTAGGTAGCTATTTCTAAATATACCTAATTATTCTCTTCGATTTTCCGCCATTCGAGTAACTGGCGCCTCCAAGCGACGCTCAATCTACCTACTCCCACGGGACGTCACTGGGTACAATATAACAAAGGTAGGTGTTATTTTCTGAGGCAATAAGTTCTCTAGCAAGATACAAGTTTATCAAGTGAATATTATGCCGGGTCCACACTGGTAACATCTCGCGCGACAACCTCGTTAAATTTTACGATAAGTATGATAATTATCGTAAAATTTCTTAAGCAATTATCATGATTATAGTAAAATTTAACGAGGTTATCGCGCGACATGTTGCCAGTGTGGACCCGGCACTATGGAGGGACTGATTTGTTTCCTTCCGACAGAATTTCATTGAACCTCTCACGATTGAAAATGCTTACCGCAGTATCTCAGCCATTTGGTGAGAAAATATAATACACGCTTAATGAATATCACCGAGGTAAACAAAGTGCTTACCAAGTAGTAATTCGATTGTGTATACAAATGTATACAAAGAAATTACACATACTAAACAATAATTATTAAAACTAATTGATTCATTAACATTTATTTGAAAGCGATTCATTTGTCATGGATTCTACTGACACTGCTTGGTTCTCACAGAACTATTGATAGCCATAGATAATATGAAAATACCTTAATATTATCGTGTATTCCAATATAATATTTCATACTTAGAGTCTGTCTTCTATAAGCTGGCGTGTGGTTCCCCCCCCCCCCCCCCCTCCCGCTTAAGCATCCAGTTTAACGCGATGGCACAATGCTTTCCATGTGACGTCTGCTTATAGAATACAGACTCTATAAATGTATTAGTTACTGTTACACCCCCGAATAGTCCCCATTTAGGAATGTCTCTGTGTATCTGGAGAGGCCCGAGTCGGTATCAAATCCAACAAATAGTAAGGCTTGATTGCGAAAATATTTAAATAATGTTAAATATCTGACCGGCAACATTGTCTGAATGCCGTTAAAAAAATACGAACGGCAACGTCGCATTTGTACCGCTCGTAAGCGGTCATTTGTTTTAGCGGGAGAAGATTTTTGACAGCAACGCAGTAAGCAGTGTTAACCTCGCTATCCGACAAAACCATAAATTGAAAAGAATTTGTATAAAAATGTAACCTTTAGAATAGATTAACGTAAATATACCTTGCCGTTTCCAACACAATTCCGGTGTGTTATTTGTTCACCTCCAAGTCCCGAATCCAGACGAAAATCCATACAACGATGCAAAGTGACAGCATGTTTTCACTTTCGAAAATGGAAGGAAATGACATTTCCTACTATATTGACTTACATAATGTGTAAACTTAATCGTTATGTATCAATCAGTATAAAATAATGAAGGGTTCCGACAAACAAAATGATTGAGAGTCACTTAAAAAAAGGTGTTTCTTGAAAATCTCTGTGTAACTGAATAGAGACAACAACACTATGCTTTTTGACTCCATAGGACATCTGATTTAATGCTGTGGGAGCATAATAGTTTGTGGAGTTTAGAATAGTGTAGATGCAACTTACACGCACTATATTCATGTATAGTGACAAAAATACACTACACACTTAAAGTGTAGCAAAATTGCTTGCAGTGAACACCGTGAGTAATGATCACATGCTGATTTTTTGCGATCGACAATTCCAGAATATGACCTTATCAGCTTGATCATTTAATACAAAAAAATGTGTAAATAAAATAAAGTTTTCAAAAAAAATTAACTACTTTAATTGAGTACTTAACTAAGAAATTAGAAAATTAAAACTATCGACTCGGGGTCTTAATGAAAAAGGAATTTCAATTCCAAATGATTTAAATTATGTACTTACCTTTGTTTCATAATAGGGCATTAAAGTTTTTTTTTTTGTTTTTTTTTTCGACCATGTCCGATCCTGATAGGATCATATGGGCCTCCACAGAGTGGAGGTTTGTATTGACAGATTTTGTTTTTTTACGAGAAATGGATGTCAGCCACTTGCTCAACCTATTAGGTCCATACCCTGACACACACAAATTGAAAAACAATATGTGTACTTGCCAGACCCAGGATTCGAACCTGGGACCTTCGGCTTTATAGTCCAACGCTTATGCCGCGCGGCCACCGTGGGCGCAAAGTTTTTTTAAAGTTACAACACATAATATTTTAATATTAATACTATCGACCAAAGGTACTTTATGGAATTTGAATTTAAATTCTAATGGATTTAAGTTTTGGCACTATTCCATTTAGGTCGTTTTTTTGCGACCTGGGTTTCGCCTTTTGGCATCTTCAGGCGCCGTGTACACTCACCAAAGGTAAACACACACTGACAACGAACACTCTTTAACTCTAGCTTATATAATAAATCAATACAATAAAGTAGGTAAAAACTCCATTACCTACCTATCAACACAAAGCTACTCGTTAGTAATTCAATTCATAATACAGAGTGATTCAGAAGTAGTTCGTCAGCTTGATATAGCATGACCGTCGGATACTTCTGAACACCTGTCAAGCCGTGATACCGGCTCTCATAATTCATAAAACCAATCATCATCATTCATCAACCTCATTATAACTGTGTACCGCCAAGTGCCGCGCACCGAGTAATCCGATCAAACAATAGGTACCGCGCGAGTGACAGTGCAACCAGACCACGGAGCCATCATCGGCATCATATAAGGTCAGTGTCTGGCATCCGGTTAAATCACCCCCACCCCTAGATCCGTAATCCACATCAACCTTCAAAATTATACAGTCCACTGCAAAAAGCGCCACCAGATTATTTAAAATTAATCAGTAAAATAGTTTGAATAGCAGTTTTGTTTAAAACGTAATTCTGTTACGCCCGAAGCGTAAATTATTAAATCAATATGTGTTGTCAGTGTTTACGTAGGTATGCATGTGAAATAAGGAAACAACCGGATTTATATTGTATCTCTAAAGAAATCCTTTGTTATCACGGCCCGGATATTTTATATCGAGGTATCGAGGACGTTCAGAAATAGATTATTATTTTCCAAGTACGGAAGGATCTATGTAATACATATAGGTGACAACTTAACAACAAAATATTTATTCCGATATATTATTTGTCCTTAGTGGGACAACTATAAATAAACAGAGTGAAAATATCCATATATATATATATGTGATTAGGAACTAATCTCTTATGGAGCATATTCGAACACTTGGTTTGTCTCTTCAAAAGTGACCTCTCATTATCCTTATGGTCTAAAAACTCTAAATCAGTGGTCCCAAATCTTTTTTTTGCCGCGGACCGGTCAACGTTTGGTAATGTTACAGCGGCCCACTAAGGGGGGACTTATAGAGGGGGTTTATATTGTTTTGATTTAATAATTTTAATTTAATTGTATTTAAACATGTCTTCAAAATAAAATACTTACAGTTACACCAAAAAATGAATATAAAGTGATTTAACATTTCAAGTCGCACAAACCCGGGAGAAATACAGCACAGTAAATAAAATGGAAGTAATTTAATGTTCCTTGGGCGGCCCGGTACCATTTGATCCATGGACCGAGGGTTGGGGACCACTGCTCTAAAGTATTTAATCATAACGTATATAGGTACATTTGAAACAAAATTAATGATCCATAATATTCATATCAAAGGCCAAGTAAAAAAAAGTCAAAGAAAACACTTGTTTATCGTTTATGGGTATACATTGCGAAATATGTTTGTATTTGCCAAACGATGTTTAATGTATAAAACTCTTTTTTGAAGTTAAACTTCTTTTGGGCGTTTGGTAGAGAGTGAAATTGAGAGCTGCGCGCGCACACCGTTACGAAAGTGCGCGACAGTATGAAGTTAGCTGCGAATCAGTCAGCTGTATACAAACGCAAGTTTTATAGTATGATTGTTCTGTTGCCTAGGCAACGAATTTATTATTGTCGACCATTTGCAATTCCTTACGTAAACACACGATTAAACGTCAGAGTGACGGTTGTTGTTACTTTAAAAATAAAAACAACGAGAAATAATTATATAATTTAGTAATATAGGTTAAAGTGTATAGAAATAAACCAACGGCGCTCCAATAAGCGGCCCTTTTTATTGAGTGTATAATTAAATAAGATGATTAAGAGCTAGTCGAAGAATCTAAGTTGTCACAAGTTTTGTTTTTCTTTTGTTACGCCACAGAAGTATAACTTCTAACGCGCGTACTTAAGTACACACACCGTTTTTTTTTATTATTATTCAAGATTTGAAAATGTGATATTATTTATTGAAATGTCTATATAAAACATATTGGGATTTATTAGCCGGAGAAACTGTAATTATTCTACTGCCTAACCTTTTACCTGATGTCATTTTGAGGTGTAATATTTAATCTGAAATATATAAATTCGAAGGATTCGGATTACAATTATTATTACTGGAGAGTTAGTCTCCAGCGGCTAGTAGCCAGTGAGCAAGTTACTTCGTTTTGTCATTGCAAACACGTCATCAACAGATATCTAATCGTGTTTTATTTTTCATCCACTTCCAGTAGACATTCCGTATATTGAAAATAGTCATTACATTGAGATTTAACTGAACCCGTGCAGTCAATATTAATTATTATTAGAGACCGGATTATATGCAACATAAAAAGCTTTAAATATTCATAAAAATATGTATGCAAAAAGCTTAAAATATGCATGAAAAGTGTCAAAATATGCAACATTAAATAAAAAAAAAATATAGTAATTTTTAGTTTTTTTATTTCAAAATCAGCATACAATTAGTACATAGTCGTAAGTAATTAATTAAAATTTAACATTTTGTTACTCTTGTAAACGTTAACAATACAAGGTACTGTTCCAAATGTTCGGTGGTAAGATTGTGTCTTCGATCACTCAAATTTTTTTTTAAGTGGATAAGGATGGTTCCACATTAGGTAGTAGATAGGTAACTGGGCAGTATTTAAATTTGGGTGCTATGTTAGCACTTATTGTTTCTGGTAAAAGTCCACTGTCAATTTGACACAAAGGTTCAAAGCCTTGATTATAATTCAAAATGTTTTCAAACTTTCCTCCAAGTTTACGCGGGAATACCTCTGGCAATGCGGAGTTCATTTGGCGGATTTTATTCATTAACTGAATAGATTCAGTCAACGCCAAACCTTAGCTTTTTAATACTCGCAGGTATGTGTGAAAAATTAGTACTAATCACAGCTACGTTTTTTTTTTTATATAAGTAAGTACTAGAATCGTTAAATGCTTACTTGGACTGACAAACTGCCATAGCCTCTACAGCTGCACTATCGAAGTAATTTACTCGCCATGGCCTCGAAATTTAAAATGTAGCGAAAATATGGATTATCACCAGATTTTAGGTAAAATATGCAATAACTGGTGAGAATGGGCTAAACATGCAAATCCATATAATCCGATCTCTAATTATTATTTATGGATAAAACAATTTAATTTAAGATTCTAATTGGCTGCATTTGGACTCAAGTAATGACCTGCGTAGACGTAGGCAAACTGCAGTGTCTGGCAGCTGAAAATAGTCTAAGAAAGACATTTTTTTTTCTTTATATAAAGATTATAAAAATAAAGTGGAAATTAATAGTGGTAGATCGCAAAATATTACTTTTTTTTTCAAAGTAGCTAAAGTTTTAAATTTATTATTAAAATATTATTGATCAAAAATTATATAAGTACTCATGTAAATCTATAAGTAGGTATTATATATTGTTTATTTTTGAAAGAAGCATGCTGAATTTGATGCGGCATCATGATCTAAAGTTTTCTTCGGACGCCTATCAGTTTGTATCGGTAGCGAAGGGTGGAGGTAGGCTGTTAAGATTTGCCATAAATAGTGCACATTAAACTTTGTTAGTCATACGTCTTTGTTTTTATTGAGTTAAGACTATAATTTAGAGATTGTACTCGTTAGTTTTTAAAAAATCAATTAAACCCTGCATAAACCAAAAAATAATCGTTTTGGTATATTTTGGGCAATACGACAAAATTGTGCACACCTTTTCATTCAAACCTATCTGATTTCGTTGTATTTAGAATACATATTACACATATTGTTGGTTCATTTTTTTAAATTCATTAAGCCCTGCTCAACCAAACCATAAAAGATAATATAAAAAGAAAATAATACTCTATCTATAAAATATTCAAAGATAATTATGTATGATTTAAGTGCATAATTATAGATACTTTATGGATAGACGAGTATATCTATTATAGCATGGTTTTCGCAGAGTTAAATTGTATTTTAAAAACTAACAAACACCATCTGTAAATTGTAGTCTTATTTCAATGAAAACAAATACGTTTGACTGACAAAGTTTACCTTATGTGTACTATTTATGGCGGATCTTAACAGCTCACCTCCACCCTTCGCCACTGGCTTGTATCATGCCGTTTTCCATCCGAATATTCGGAATGCTGTCTTCAGAGAGTGATAGTATACTTACTGAGAATTAATATTTTAAAATGCGGGCCTCTCCTACCTCAAACCTCACGAAACTTTGAGCGTTATCACTTCTGATTGGAATTAATGCCGTCGTGAGCGATCGCCAATTTGTCGCCCATTAAAATATTACATGGTGCCGCGTAGCTAGTGGCAGGGGTGCCAAACATACAAGCCATCGTTAACCTACTTCGTTTATCAAACTTCAAGGACAATCTGTATTCTATAGGAAAATTTCAAGAACTGAGATAACTTAATTATATATTTTACTACACGATAACTTGATGCATCTAGTTTCTACAACGATATAATGCGAGTGTTATATGCATGGCCCCCACAAATGCGGGGGGCTGACAGGGCTCTAGCCTCGGGGCCCGGGCTCAGGAAGGGCCCGGCGTGGCGAATCGACCAGATTAGTGATTTAAACACACATCACAAATTCTCTCGAATAGTAAATAAAAGTCGTATCTTAAACATTATTATTATTTAAAATTATGTGGTTGTAACAATGCTTAATTGTGTATCGATACTCGACAACTCCATAATTCAAATAGATGAATTCAAATATACAAAAAACACAAAATATACACATTAATTTTACCGCGTACACCATTTGGAGCTACTTTAGTGATAGGTAGGGGGTCCGTCAAAGATCAAAAGGCCCGCTTCAGGGTGTGGGGGCCATGGCTATATGTTTCAACATTCAGCGCATCTATTCTATACCTATACACAAGACTGCTATCATATAACAATTACAATACGTTTGTTAGTTGTAATTATTACAATACGTGCTATGTTTTAACAGCACCTCTCTTAGGTGTGCTAAATTTTAGAGCGAGATACACAGTTTTGACTGTTTAGACGGCTAACTTATCGTAACAATTATAATACTTCGATACAAACATTTGAAAAACTACCCTCGGTATTTGCCGATAGCAGCCTTGTGTATAGAATAGATGAGCCGGACTCTTACTGACTAAGGCTGTAGTTTTCAAACTCTTTGATTTTTCGGTGCCCTTAATAGTATATGTGTATAACTAGAAATAATACAAAATACAATTATGGGTTATCTACGAGTTTAATCGATTTTTATTTACTAGCAAACATGCTAGCAACGTGTAGACTTGGCCTGTCAATCATTTTTTTCCCTTTAAAATAATTGCATGCGAAAGCTTTATTAAGCTTTTTTTGGACTGTTGGAATTGAGAGTATTTGGAGAGCTTTTATTATTTTAAATTTTTGTGAAAGATGTAGATAGGTGATTATTCATTCGGAAATGATATCAAATCTGATTACACTTCCGATCGTAATGTCTATGAGAAGGGCGAAGAGCAGTTAAAAATGTGTTCTCGCCTGAAAAAACTATACAGGAATCTATCATTATCATTATTATTTATTATCTATTTTAAATAAATTCGTATGAAAGTGATAGAACACAGATAGAATTAATGTTTTTTTTCTTCCCAACGTCTATGGTCCAAAGCCAGTCATTGCGACTTTTGTGTTTACTACACATTGAACATGCTGCGTCTCCCATGGGCTTTGATCCGATTGAAACAGAAAACTACGGCGCATACTGCAAATACCAGGGAACTCAGAAATAATGGGAACGGAAATATCTGACGGGTAAGGCGATAGCAGGTAACCGACTCGAGTAAGGAAGAATCCGGGTTAAACTTACACACGTATCAAAAATGCGCTGTACATCGAATACTGAAAACTAATGTCGGCTTATGCATTTACGCTCATTTAATGTTGGTGTATTACACACTATTGCACGTGCTTAATGCGTGCTTCATTTTCGTAGGACACTCACACATTCAAAAACCCTGCATCAATATGGATTATGGATTTGATTATGAAGAAATATATAGTTGTTATATTTCTTCATTTTGTGATTCTAACCCGGAAATACCGTTTGTTAAATCCTTTATCCACATTTTCAAAACAGTAACAAAATAGTTTTTAACATGCCAGCCCTGTCTGTATATTATATCACGACGATTGTTTTTAATTACACAATCTGCTTTTGTCACTCAAAAAATAAAAAAAAAATTAAAATTTCTTGGTGTCAAACCATTTTACTCCAAGTATATAACTAAATTGACTTAAATCAATTCATGGACGGTTGGTTGGCCTTGAAAATTAAAATATTGTCGCCCGTAGTGGAGAGTGAATGAATTGAACCAGCATGTTGAGTTTTTATTTCGTTGTTGAGGTGCAGAGGATTTAACGAGTGGGTAATATGAGGTAGAAACAGTTTTTACATTACGATAGATTTATTTGTGAGTGAAAAAAATTCAAACATTTAAGTGCTTTGTATGAAAATTTATAACTGTTTTATTCCTAACATGTATAGAATATGTATAGAAAATATTGTTATTAGTTTCATAGAAAATTGAAATGATTTGAAAATTTTAAAAATCTTAGAAAATTCGGTACTGTTCGGTTATGAGGAATACAGCGGAAAACACATTTTGAAAATACCCGATATACTGGATTATTTGTTAGTTTGGGTTAGTTTAGGTTAGGTTAGGTTTGGTTAGGTTAACCTAACAAATAATACAGTTTTTCGGCTATTTTAAAAATGTGTTTTCCGCTGTATTATTGATAACCGAAAATTCTATTAAAAAAAATGTTGGACCGAGCGCGACTCGAACTAATATGCTTCACTTTAAACTTAAAGGATAGAGTACTCACTCGGAAAATGAAAGAATTAAGTGTGAGTCCCAAAATTATTTACCCAGTGAATAATTAAGTAAGTAAGTGATTTACTTGTGAGTCCCACAGTATTTTTAATGAAAGTTTATCGTTTGTTCAATTCCTGGATCCGCCACTGTTTGCTGTGTGCATAGTTCATTCGTATGCAACGAACGGTCACGAGCTGCAGTCAAATAAGTCTCAGTTCCATGGCTTAATTTGCGGCGTGATGACAAGGGGGAGGGGGATAGTAGAGCCATACACGATACAATTCTTGTATTGCTCTTCAAGCATAGAACATAATATACTTATTGAAAATTACACAAATTTTAGTATGAACATCGCATTAACAGGATGTTAGTACACTCGCATGATTCGAAGATCTCAGCGATAAAAGCAATCTCATGGCCTACAATTTTTGAAGTTATACTTCTTTTGGCGCGTTTAGGAAATCAGATCAGAGTGTATTTTTGGCGTGTGACATGTAACACATTTTTTTTTCACACTACAAAAAACGCACTCGATTGGATTCGAACCACCGATTGTTCGGTTATCAGCCGAACGTACTACTTTTACGCCACAGTATGATACTGCAATCGTGACGATTATACAGTATAATATTATAGCTTAGAATTGTTCCGTTGCCTAGGCAGCGAATTTATTATTGTCGGTCGTTTGCAATTCCTTACGTAAACAAACGATTAAACGTCAGATTGACATTATTGGTAGGAACTTTAAAAATAAAGACAACGAGAAACCATTATATAATTTAGTAATATAAGTTAAAATGTATAGAAATAAACCAACGGCGTTCCAATAAGCGGTCCTTTTTCTTTAGTGTGTAATTTAACAAGATAATTAAGAGCTAGTCAAAGAATCTAGTTAATCACAAGTTTTGTTTTTGTTTTGTTACGCCTAAGAAGTATAACTTCTAACGCGCGTACATAAGTACACAGACCGACTTTTTGTTTTAGCATTCCTGTATATAAACACTCCGTCTCAGTATTTACTATATCTATGACACTCATATTGAACAATTTACTTGCGATCTTATGCGTTAACGGTTTATAAAAATGCGCAAAAAATATCATAAAGATGGAAATTATCTTAAGTAGCATCGATTTTACAACGTTTTTATTAGCTCGTATTCTTGTTTGTCCAGAACAAATCTTGCAATCGATTTTTAACTAACTTTCCGACTAGCTACATATTTGAAACTCTTAGAATATATCAGAACACGATGTCAATGCATTTTTTTTAATACTTTCAGCCATCTTTAAGCAGAATTGAATTCATTTTCAGTTAATTCTGTTTTGTATGGAAAGTTATTTCAGAAAAATCCGTAAAAAGTAAGATTATTAGTGGTTGCTAAGGGGGTGGTCCTAACAACCAAATTATTAATGTATACGTGCGTTACTATGGAAATCAAAATGAAATGTCAAAATGACATTTCAGTATTATAAATGTTTGTTTGTTTATTTACTTCATATCAAGTACAAGTTTGAGCATATTGAGCATAATAATTCAACAGAAAATTTAAAATCGTTGTATATAAAAGGTTCTTTTTATCTTGTAATTATTTTGTGTAACTATTATAATCTGTTTCAGAACAAGCAAATTCGAAGAAATGGGAACATTATATTATGTTTATCTCTGTTTTGTAGGTATATTTGAAGAATTCGTTGACACATTGGAACCTGACGTTTCAAATCAGATAATATCTGAAATCATAATACATATCAGTGGTGAAGGGTGGGTTAGACTCTTAAGATCCGGCATAAATGGTGCACACTAAACTTGGTAAGTTCTCATTCTTTTAATTGAACTAAGAATACACACTGTAGATTGTGCTGGTTAGTTACACCCACGATGGCCGCGTGGCTTAAGCGCCGGTATATAGTGTCGAGGGTCCCAGGTTTCAATTCTGGGTCTGGCAAGTACACATATTGTTTTTCAATTTGTGTATGAGTCAGAGTATGGACCTAATAGGTTGAGCAAGTGGCTGACATCCATTTCTCGTAAAAATAAAATCTGTTAATACAAACCTCCACTCTGTGGATGCCCATATGATCCTATTAGGATCGGACATGGTCGAAAGAAAGAAAAAAAGTTTTAAAGAATCAAGTAAACCCTGATTAAGCCAAACCATAGTAGTTTTGGTATATAAGATAAGCGATACGACAAAAATAATGACATAAACAAACACTTTTTCAATCATACTTATATTTTCGTTTAAGTAACTCTACTAACAGATGGCGTTAGTTAATTTTTTTTTAATTCATTAAACCCTGCCTAAACCAAACCACAGCCGAAAAATATATTCTTCAATCTATAACATATCTATAAATATATAATTTGAGATGTTTTATATATTTTTGAGTTAGTTAACGCAGGGTTTAATTGAATTTTAAAAACTAACCATCATTATCTCCCAATTATAGTCTTAGTTTAATAAAAACAAATATGTATCACTGATAAAGTTTAGTGTGCACTATTTATGTAGGATTTTAAGAGCTTACCCTCACCCTTCGTCACTGAATATATTATACTAAATTAGTATTTACTCAACTCCAGACATTAGTCATACTGGTGAGATGACAATTGAGCGTAGTTATGCAGAAAGCAGTCAGTCCACAATTTCGGAAAATATGAGTTAGCGTCTCTAACATGGTGTAAGGGGCTCAGATACACAGCACTACAGTTGCAGCGCATCGACACAGGTCCTTGCCTTTGGAATCAAGTAAGACCTGCGTCGATGCGCTGCAACAGCAGTGCTGTGTGTCTGAGCCCTAACGTGTTTTTATGTTTACGCATCACGTTCATAATGTCGGGTTCGAATCCCAAATTTATATGTTGTTTTTCAATGTGTTTTCAGACCCAGAGTATAGACCTAATAGATTGAGCAAGTGGATAATATTCATTTCTCGTAAAAAAAAAGCAAAACCCTGTTAATACAAGTAATAGAACCCATATTCTTACTATGTCACACACGCTGTCTTCATACAAAAATGTTTTCTAAATCCATACAGAAAAATTCACTGGTCGCAGGACAATTCACCTTAAATTTATAGAAAACAGTCACACAGCAATAAAATAACATAAAAATTCCAAGATTTTTACATACATAGATATTTAAGGTAAATTATGGACATAGTAAAACGTGGATATTTAGTGCCTCTAGGGCAGTGCTTATACAACTTTTTCATACCAAGGCCGCCCTCCCTAAAAATTTTAACCTTTAGTAACCTGTGCTCCTGTATGGCTGTGAGACATGGCATCTTACTAAGCTTCAAGAGTCTCGGCTTTTGAACTTTGAGAATCGATGTCTCCGCCGAATCTTAGGGGTACATTGGTACGACCGCGTTACAAACACCTGAGTTCGTGAGCAGACACAACAGCCTTCGGTGATTGAAGTTATCACGAAGAGAAGATTTACGTGGCTGGGACATGTATTCCGGATGCCGCCAAAGAGTGCGGCACTTCGTACCCTTGTGGCACAGCCTCAAGGGTTCCGTCGCCGTGGCCGGCCCTCCCTCACCCTGCAGCGATGCTACAAAAGTGACCTACGTGCTGCAGGTCTGACATGGCGGGAAGCGCAGGAGTTGGCGATGGACCGAGGGAAGTGGCGCCAACTTGTGCTTGCCCTATGCCCCAACGTTGGGACGTGACAGGGTGAAAGAAGAAGAAGAACCAACAGTATTTTATTTGCCATTAATTATTATTATAGGTGCATTTTTTTTAATAATTAGAGATATCTAATGTTTCAGGCTTTCACGGTTGTTTTTTTATCATAGTAGATTTTTGGATTTCCACTGTGTGTCCTTCTTCCTTCTTTACTCGACGATTCGGGCTCGTTGCAGAGGCCATTATCAAGAGATGATATGTTTTATGATGAAAATGTAGTGTAGGTATGTGAATGTAAACATTGCTCTAAGAATGTCAAAAGGTATTGAAAGATATTGGGTCGGAATAAAAGATATTTCGCACGATTGGTAAAGAAGGCCATTGAAATCCATAGAAACCCTGAAAATATTAATAGGGATGATGGATTACGGTTAAAAACGTCATGGCTTCCGGTACTATCAGTAAAATTCAATATTCGAGCCGGTATCTCTGGTCGTAACGATTGACAGATTACTCTGAGCAACGTTTGCTCTTAGCTAAACGGATTTCTTTTGTCATTTTTAGAGCACTTTCACATACCTATACTACATTTTCATCATATAACAAATCATATCTTGATAATGGCCTCTGCAACGAGCCTGAAACGTCGAGTAAAGAAGGACACACGGTAGAAACCCAAAAATCTACTACGAATTAGAGATATCATTTACTTGCGTGTAAAGAAAAAGTTAAGAAAAAATTACAGCTATAGCATAGAAAAACAAATTAATGAGAGGGGTGTCATTACATATTTTTACATAATAAATCTATATCCGATACAGTGTTTGAAATGCTAATTCGTAGGGTTGGCTCTAAAGTCTCCGTTGAAAGACATGACCTGTGTTTATTTTTTATTACCAGTATTGATGAAAATGCTGTTTCGCATAGGTATGTTGTCGCAATTATGTCAATATAATTTTTGTATAAGTAATATTTTGTTTAACTACTAAAAATCTAAATAATTTATAAATATTAGTAGATTATTTTTCCATATCGGATAAAGTGTTGTGATCGTGTGAAAATTCAACATCGAGATTGTGATTTTGAGAAGTACTGCTCTAGGGTACCACTGTATGACGGTATTTGTCCAGGAGTGTTCCACTACCCGAGCGACGTGTCCAGCCCATTGCCTTTTCAGCTGCTTAGCGACCGTTATCACATCGCGTACTCTTGTCTGCTTCCTTATCCATTGATTACTTTAGTGGTTTTTCCGTGTTATGCCCAACATGCACCTTTCCATGCCACGTTGCGCTAGTCGTAATTTTTGGATTTATCTTACATATTTTAAGAGTCCATGTTGCGTATTTATGGTAAATAGGCCATTAAAAATCCAATGTACTGTATATAGTATTTTTTTTAAACGTGTTTTATCTATGTAGTTTAAAATCATCACACCATCATCAACAGCAGTGCCTATTTCTCTGTTTATGTTATGTTGCTGCTTTATCAGTACAGAGAGACGAAGATATTGTTGATAGATTTAAGAAATATATTCGAATCGAACAGCATGATGAAAAATACCTAATAAAATTTAATTTTTGATAATATGAATTGAAAACTCAAAGTCAGAGACATATTATATGACAATGCTAACACTATTAGCATATGCTCGGGTGTAGAAATTAGATTAAAATAAATCAACAGTCTTGCAGAATATGTTCCAAATGAAGCCCAGTCTTAACTTGGTTAAATTAACTGCAGTGGAGTAAATTGCGCATGCATTTTTTCTTTACAATCTAAATAAAATAGCAGTGTTTCAAATAACTGAAAAAAAGCCAATCTCCAGCACCTATTTAAAATGCATGCATATCCTTTAAGATGGTTACATGTTAATTGTATGTACAACATTTCACCGTGGCACAGTTCGCCGTGAGCTTTCGTATCGGGAAGAGATTATACGGTTCAATCGATGTGTGATTAACACAAAAACCTATCTACAAAAAATCGATTTTTCAGGAAAGGCAAAACAAACTATGTTTCAAGAGGTTTTTTTTAACAAAACTAAAAATGATAAAAAGGTTAAATGTTCAACTTCTTAAAGAATAATAATTTCTCTTCAAAATCAATTGAAAAATAAATGTAATTTTGATGATCTATATTAAAAAAATACCGTTTTAAAAAACCGACCCACTTACGTTTTTGTGTTACCAATAAATTTTCAATTTATCTTTGTAGTTTGTTATTTACCTAAAACAAAAACTTATCTACAAATTGGCAAGTTTTAATGGGTGGAATAATAAGTTTTTTTCAAGATTAGACTTTTTAGAAAAACTACTATAGATAATAAAGTTTTTTTATGCATCGGAATGATTTTTTTCCCTTTCAATATAGTGAAAAGTTTTTAGAGATTCATCATACCTACTTGATGTTCATTATTTATAAAAAATAGAATATTATCCCATGTTTTTGAGTTACCGAATATTGTCTTTTTATTTTTATGTAGTATTTCTTGAATACAAACTATGTAAAATGACTTCAAAATGAAAAAGAAACAGTTTGACATTTGAAAAACAAGGCGATACGTTTGTGTGTTTCCAAACTGACAGAGAAAAAAATACATAAACACAAAAATGTATGAGCTGATACGTTTTTGTGTTAATTTTTTTCGATTAAATTCTGAGGTACTTTTTAGATTATTTCCTTACTCATAGTGTATACGGAGATACGTCTTTGTGTTACAGATAGAACCGATTATAGAGAACAATTCTGCATACTCAACTAAAAAACGCATTTTTTGTGTTAATCACAAGAATTGGAAAAAAATCATTATTGAAAACCTAACCTAACGTAACTTAACAAATAATCCAGTACATCGGCTATTTTCAAAATTTGTTTGCTGCTGGCTTCCTGTAAAGAGTAAACCTTCAAGAACCATGTTTTATTTAGATATTAATTTTATGTCAGTGCTATACGATCCAAAGAGGCTGAACAGTCTTTAATATACGGCCGTATATTTCCAATACAACATTTCACGATGAAGTGTGATACGGCGAACTGCATATGTACAAGTTTCCACGCTTTAAGACAGCGTTGATGTGCATAATTTAAAAATATTTACTGTAACCTAGCATTGGTTTTTGTACTACTGTAAAGTCAGTCTAGTTATAATCCAAGCTCTTAGAATGTATCTGAATTTCTTTAGCCTTGCATAACAAACGTTATAACATGTGAATACTTTTATGGGAAGATTACGTATAAGGTACGAGAAGTCGAGATATCCTCACATTATCCACAATAGTAACTCCAGTTTGCACTTGACAGATGCATACGAAAAATATGGATGGAGAGAGTGCACAAGAGTGCAATAAGGATCAATCAATCAATGGATCCTTAGTGTAATTGTGAGAGAAGACTCAAGTTGTTAAGTCGGCAATATCAACATCAGCAGGGCTATTTTAAATAATTAACACGGTAATACGTTTCCTTTATTTGTATTGCTCCAAAATAACACGGACATCCGTAGCAATTCTATAAACAAAGCGATAAAAAATGTTAATAAAAAATGCACAAAATTATTAACACGCCTTACACGATTATAAATGCATTCCATTAAAATCTCCAATTCGATGAAAAAAAATCAAATGGAGATTCTAATGGGATGAATTTGAAATCAAGTAAGACGTGTTAACTGTGCTACTCAACTACATTTGACAGCTCGTGGTTAACGCGGTCATGAGCGGCCGTGTTAAAAAATATCACGCCTGACAGTTAACTTTCCGGGATAATTAACTGTATGAATACGACATATCATTATATTTATCACCTTTTTAATGATTTTGGAGTGTTAAGTGTTATCTTAGAATAGCCCTGCTGATTTTCTTTAACTTCATAATATACATACATAAGTAAGTAAGTAATGTATGTCTGCCAACCTAGTTTTACAAAAATACGGTTTAGATTTCTTTTTTACGACCATGTCCGATCCTAATAGGACCATATAGATCTCCACAGAGTAGAGGTTTGTATTAACAGATTTTGTTTTTTTACGAGAAATGGATGTCAGCCACTTGCTCAACCTATTAGTTCCATACCCTGACTCACACACAAATTGAAAAACAATATGTGTACTTGCCAGACCCAGGATTCGAACCTGAGACCCAGGGCGTGGCCTAGCCTTAAACCTTTAGATTTCTAGAATACAATAATTTATTACTGTGCAGATTTAATAAAGAATAATAATTGTGTCGCTAGTAAGTCGCTAGCTAAGTCCATAATAGGATGAATAAGAGAAAAACAGCTTTTTGTTTTCTCAAATACACAGTCACAAGAGTGAAAGTTTATATTATTTCGAGTATAGAATATTTAAAATTAATAAATTCCACATTTTGATAATGCAGAAATTTTAGAAAGCAAGTAGTTCTTCAGTAATTCACAAAAAAGTAAAAAATACCTAAAGGTGGACTGATTTTGAAATGTAGCGACACAATTATACTATAGCCTTTTTGAACATACATAGTTTGGTAATATCCCAAAAACATATTCAGAATTCCGGCTAATGTACTTTACAAATTTGAAGAGATCCGGATGCCGGCTAGGAATCATCAGTACCTATTTTACTAGTACCTTGATTCAAACCACAAAAGCCGGTAGCCAATATTAACAAAATTTAAGAAACTTCAGTTACATGACTATTAGCTAATTTCATATTAGCCGAAATACGATGGAAGCGAGTAATAATCCCGACCGGCACCATATAAAGAATGTTACATTTATAAATCTTGCGAATTATTCGTTGAATAAAAGAATAGTTTATTAAAATTTAAATGTATTTAAGTCTAAGATTGTCTAAATCATTTTAAAGTAATTAACTATGTATTCAATTTAAAACACAAAAACCGATAGCCAAAAATAAAGCAATTTGATAAGTGTTTCATGTAAAAACTACTAGTTAATTGTGTCGTTATTTATTAGATAGTATGCCTGTAGCTTAACAGGTTTAAATCCCATCGGGCGTTGTATTATACAACGTTTTTATTAGCTCATATTCTTATTTGTTCGGTGGTTGATTATCTAGTACAAATCTTGCAATCGATTTTTAACTAACTTCCCGACTAGCTAGACATTTTAAACTTTTTGAATATATCAGAACACGATGCCAATGCATTCTTTTAATACTTTTAGCCATCTTTAAGTAGAATTGAATTCATTTTCAGTTAATTCTGTTTTGTATGAAAAGTTATTTCGGAAGAAATCCGTAATATAATCCACTATTATTGGTTGCTAAGTGGGTGGTACTAGCAACTAAATTATAAATATATACGTGCGTTACTATGGAAATCAAAATGACATTTCAGTATTCTATATTTGTTTGTTTGTTTTTATATACTTCATATCAAGTACAAATTTAAGCATATTGAGCATAATAATTCAAGAGAAAATTCAAAAACGTTGTATTTAAAAAGTTCTTTTTATCTTGTAATTATTTATAGTAGGTATATATATGAGGTGTTTTCAAATTATATAATATGTTTATGTTTCAATATTTGTGCATATTATACATAAGATTTCTGAAAACGGATTTGTACCATGTTAAATATTGTATGTTTGTAAAAGTGAGAACACAGAATATAAGAGTGGAGTATCTAGTTTTAATAAACCCAAGCTGCAAAATTAGACTGATTTCATTAGTGTAATCGACTCAATGTAAATAATGGTTACAGACACGCAAATGTCAAGGGATTTTCTCTCATCGGCAGTTACAAGTACCACTTAGGTACTCCTAATCCTTAAATTGCCCTTCTGATTTATTGATTATCAAACTAATTTATAACTACTATCGTATTGGAATAATTAAAAACAATAGTGTAATATTATATTGGCCATGATGGCCGCGTAGCTTAAGCATCGGACTATACCGTCGTAGGTCCCAGGTTTCTTATCCTGGGTCTGGCAAGTATACATATTGTTTTTTAATTTCGGTACGAGTCAGAGTATGGACCTAATAGGTTGAGCAAGTGGCTGACATTCATTTCTCGCAAAAACAAAACCTGTTAATAAAAACCTCCACTCTGTGGAGGCCCATTTTATTATCTATTTATAAATATATTACTGAAGAAGAATCTCGAGGAAAATACAAAAAAAATGGCAGTGTATTGAGACACTATTGTTTGATTATCTCTATATATATATAAATCTCGTGTCACGATGTTTGTGGTCGCACTCCTCCGAAATGGCTCGACCGATTTTTATGATTTTTTATGTATATTTGTTAGGTATGAGAATAGGTCAACAAGTATATTTCATACCGCTAGATGATTAGGGTATCTCTATCCAGAAATTTTATTTTTTATTTTTTTGACAATTTTTTTTTGTATTTTTTTTTATTATTTGGCATCAAAAAATACATATCACCCTCCTACCTCTACCCTCCCATTTTTTAATCGCGATTTTATTATTTTTGTATGAACAAATTTAACCGTCGTTCGTATTTCAAACAGAACGAAATTATTTGTTGTTGAATGACAGATGGCGCTACGTCTGAGAAGAATTCAAGAGAAGCATCGTGTCATTTTGACATTTCATTCGGCATATCACAACGCAGTGCGTGCAACATTTTGTACGATTTATTTTAATTTATCTATTTTTGTTTGCGTGTATTACAGTGCACAATGCCAGCAAGAGGCAACGGGGCCATTTGGGCCGTCGAACGAATAAAGCAACAAACATGCGAAATAGTAGAGCAGAAAGAACAGACGGACAAATCCAACAAGATAACAAAAACGTGCGTGTGAGCATGTCGCAATTGCGTGCATCTCAATCACAAGAGGCACGAGCTGAACGAAATCAACAACGACAATTGGAACAGAGCCAAGCGTGCCGGTTCGTAGTTAACAAACGCAGAGAAAATGACTGACAACGCCAACAAGTACATCGCGCATTTACATCCGCTTCGTTCCTTCGTCTCGCATTCGAGTACGAGCCAGATATTGAATATTCCGCTCATCCAAAAGTGCTTATTGGTGCTATGGACAAAGAATGTCCCCATTGTCATGCGCTCAAATTCAAACATGAGTCAGCCGGGATGTGTTGCGCATCAGGAAAAGTGCAACTACCAGAAATTGAGACACCACCAGAACCATTGAACGGCTTGCTCATCGGCATGGTTCCAGATTCAAACTTGTTCCTGATGTCCATTCGCACATTCAATTTATGCTTCCAAATGACTTCGTTCAGAGCAACAGAAATAGTTCACAATACTGCGGCAAATGGTCAACAATTCTATTCTACGTTCAAAATCAAAGGCCAAGTATACCACAAAGTAGTCTCATTGCTGCCAATGCCAAACCAACCCCATAATTTTTTACAAATCTACTTCATGGGCGGTGAGGACAACAATCGTGTGGATGCACGTTGCAGCTACAATAACCTCAATTTGCCTAATGCCAGGCGCATCGTCGGCGAACTGGACGCCATATTGAATGAGCACAATGAATTATTGAAATTCTTCAAAGCACACATGCACGAATTGCAAAGTGACAATCACGCTATTGTTATCAATCCTGATAAAACACCAGCTGGAGAGCACGTGCGTCGATTCAATGCGCCTATTGTTGACGACATTGCTGGAATCATGGTTGGCGACCGCACATCGACGTGAGAAATCGTGATTCCAAGAAGAAACAATAATCTGGAGTTCATTTCTGACGCACACCATTCATACGACGCTCTCCAATATCCGCTAATTTTCTGGAAGGGACAAAACGGATATTGCATAAACATTAAAAAACGAGATCTTGTCACAGGTAATTCATTAATTATGAACATCATTACTCATTTTGAATTGAGAAAATGAATGGTTGGTGTTTTTTTGTTTTTATCGGCGGTCATTGTCTACAGCGCTCCATTCCTCTTTCTGTCATAGATCCCATCCCCACACACTTACGATAAATTCGGTATTTTTTATTTAACAACCAAAATATTCACTAGAAATAATTTATATGGCAGAACAACGTTTGCCGGGTCAGCTAGTAATATATAAAACAAATTAAGATTATTTGGAAATATATAATATCGTCACCTAAATACTACAACTAGATAGCTATTGAATATGATTCTACATTTCCTTCTCTACAAAATGATAAATCTATCTAAGTCAGAAGTTAATGGGAACTGTATTAATTTTGTGTTTGTAAATATTAGATAGCTAACCATAAATCCATTAAATAAATAAAAATAGTATATCTACAATATTTTTTCATGTAACTGAACATTATTTAATTGTTCCCAATCAGACAAGCACAATTTTCATTTTTTATTTTACATAAAAATTATAGCCTAGATTTATATTGTTAATTAAGTTTAAATTTCATTTTCCCAACAATGACCAAATCAGAGTTATCTAGTTGTAGTATTGAGGCGACGATATAAATATTCATAAAAGATTTTTTCTAATGGTTATATTTCTCAGAAGTGTCAATAAAAAGAATGTTACATTCTTAAATCATCTGAATTTCGTTGATTTTTTTTTTTAAATTATATTGTTTTTCTACTGATTGTCCTTATTTATTGCTCATGCTTTAGCGCCCACGATAGCTGAGCGGCTTACGCGTCGGCTTAAAAGTTTAAAAAACTTTTTATTTATTTATTCAACGAGTAATTTACAAGTTTGTGAATGTAACATTGGCCGGAATCCGATGGATACAGGTTCGAGTCCTATCCGGCGTTATATATATATTTTTAAACTTATATTAAATATCTTGCTATCTGTGTTTCCAAATTAATATGTACATTATCAAATATTGTGTATATTTTTTGTTGATCCTATATGATCTTATTGGGATCGGACATGCATGAAAAGAGCTCATATTTTGTCTTTTCGAGGGAAAGTCTTGATTCACGTTATTGATTATATTTATAAGTACATATTATACGAATTAAAAATACTGAAATATGACGCTAAAATCACTTTCATGTTAAAATTAATCAATTTTCATTAATATAAATGATATTTTAAAAATCGTATATTGAGTATTATAATTTAACGTACGGGCGGATTCACAAGATTATTAAGAAATAATTACAAGATAAAAATAACCTTTTATGTACAACGTTTTTAAATTTTCTCTTGAATTATTATGCTCAATGTGCTCAAACTTGTAATTCAAGTAAATAAAAAACAAACAAACAAACAAATATAGAATACTGAAATGTCATTTTGATTTCCATAGTAACGCACGTATATATTAATAATTTAGCTGCTAAGACCACTTCCTTAGCAACCAATGATAGTCTTTTACTTTTTACGGATTTTTCTGAAATAACTTTTCATACAAAACAGAATTAATTAAAAATGAATTCAATTCTGCTTAAAGATGGCTAAAAGTATTAAAAGAATGCATTGGCATCGTGTTCTGATATATTCTAAAAGTTTCAAATGTCTAGCTAGTCGGGAAGTTAGTTAAAAATCGATTACAAGATTTGTACTGGACAAACGACCACCGGTCAAACAAGAATACGAGATAATAAAAACGTTGTAAAATCGATGCTACTTAAGATAATTTCCATCTTTATGATATTTTTTGCTCATTTTTATAAACCTTTGACTAGTTCTTAATTATCTTGTTAAATTACACACTCAAGAAAAAGGACCGCTTATTAGAACGCCGTTGGTTTATTTTTATACACTTTAACTTATATTACTAAATTGTATAATGGTTTCTCGTTGTCTTTATTTTTAAAGTACCAATAATGTTTGTTTACGTAAGAAATTGCAAATGGTCAACAATAATATATTCGCTGCCTAGGCAACGGAACAACTCTAAACTATAATATTGTACTGTATAATCGTCACGATTGCAGTATCATACTGTGGCGTAAAGGTAGTACGTTCGGTTGATAACCGAACAATCGGTGGTTCGAATCCAATCGAGTGCGTTTTTTAAGTAAGTATTGAAAGTAAGTAATAATCATGGTATTAAAATCAACAAAATAACAACACGTTTCGTCACAAATAGCGTTTGATAATTAAATTTATTTGGATTGGAGTATTTTCTTTAGAATTTTGAATAGTTCGTGTTTACAGCCAATTACGTACACGTGTTTACAACAGTTACTGTGGAGTTTTCTTTATATGAATTAAGCAGACAATCAAATGATAAACAAATCATGGAAGTTAAATAAAGAATAACATAAGCGTGGGATCAAGCATACGTGGTGAGCAATTTTCTAAGAATCTTGATTAAAAATAGAATCATCCAAGGACTTGATAATCAGGGGCGGCTCTGCCTTAAGGGTTCTTAGGGACCATCCCCACATTATTATCATGTCAAAAATACAGGTCCGATATTTTTTATCATTGTCATAATATACCTACTTAATTACATGATTACTTTATCTTATCCATTTAAACCAGTCGCAATTTTATAGATATATTTACTACAAATAAATAAAGCAATGATTGTAAATTATGCAATAGGTATTAAAATAATCAATTAAATTGAAAATGCCCTATTTAAAAAAAGGACACCTATGTAGGTACAAATTAAGTAACCTATGTCATCTATTTGTGCTGACTGGGTTCACTCAGTCCCATCCCGTCGCCGCGGCACAAATCTCGTTCTACAAAGGATGTGAATGCATAGCGTTAGTATACGCATACTGGGGAACGAATCAAATGACCCCTAGGTGAGTGAAAACGCTCGCTGTATGTCGTTGTTAAAAACTGATAATGGTAAGTCTATACTAATTATTATTAATGAAATTAATATTTTTAAGGACGCTTTTTAGATGTGATTTAGTAACGACTCAGATAATCATATTATTTATTTTCAAAAATTACTCATTTCCTCATTATTAAAATCATATTATTATAAGTAACTCGGTACATAATGTATAATATGAGAAAGTAGGTAGGTATGTATATTTAATAATGAATGGCTAAGCCCCACAACCTAGAAAGTCGTCGAGCCGCCACTGTTGATAATAATTATAAAGATTGACAAAGCCAACGCCTGAAATGGATTTTTTTACGAATCCGGAGCGTTTGATAATTTTCCATACTTATATAAATCTAATTTTATGTATATTTTATAAAAATAAATGTATTCTAATCTCGCGGATTTTATTAACCGGAGCAGCGTTCCTGTATATTTTGATCCCTGGACTAAGCAAATATATTTTTTTATTATTTAAATGTCGTATATAAAAATCTCCCGATATATTACGCGGTTGTATACCGTGGCCCAAGGAAAATTAGCTGGGCTTTAAAATATTACTACTTCTCGTGCCCGTGAGAGATGCTCCTAGAGTCTTCCTAGAAATGGCTTGGCTACTGCGATGCAATTGGCTTTAAACATATCATCAAAATTGAGCTGAGAGTGTCCCAGATGCAACCATTAAATTCTTGATTGGCGTGCACTCCACTGCGCGTAATTTATATTCAGACTTAATCAATTGTTATCAAGCCTTGATGAAAAGAGACGTGAGACATTTTCCAGCGTAGAAACCAAGTGGGAGTAGGTCCTTCCCAGTGAAGTCCCTAAACAAAATGCCGCCCCTAGGCAGCGCCAAAATACCGCGCCATTTTTTATACAGTATTTTTCATCACCCTTTCATGACTAAAATATTTAAGAAAAGTGTTGTGTAGATACATTACCAACAAAATATATAGTACTAAATCTAATTTCATTTATTAATTTAATTAAATTTTTTAAATATTAATTCAGATACATTTAAAAATACACCTGGCAACTTTCAAAACTCGCGAGTGAACGGCAAAAATATTTGGATACATTTTAAATTAGGCATGTGTGTATATACCTATAGGTAGTTCAAAAATCTACACGTGTCATTGCTGGTCATCGAGGACGTCACCTCCAAAGACAACGGAAGTAAACTAGACATCGCGAACCAGACAAAAAAATACAGTCCTGTTAAACCTTGTGTGTTAATTAATACATTTTGTTTAAAACTAGTGAGGTGATTTTTTTAATGAAAATATATTTCCGTTATTACTAAGTTTAGGTAGTTATTTCCATATTGTATACCTAATGATTTTTCTTAATTTGAGACGGTCAATCTGTTTACCCCCACGGGACGTCACTGGTCTTTCCTAATAAGCTTATGCATATAGTATAGAGTAGCTGTATTATATTATAATGCGTTGGGAATTGGCTGCTAATCCGTGGCAAACCAATATATATATTATTTATACAATTTGTTGGTTAGAATGTGAATAGTAATTTGTATTAAATGTGATTCAGGAGAAAAAAATGTTTAAAGACATTCCTTCCGGCGGATAATATGTGAAAAGTATGATTAATAAATAATAATAAATTCATTAGTTATAAAAGAAACGATAAAATCGTGTAAGCAATAGATTGATGTATATCGATGGCGAATGATGGAGCTGGGCTGTGGAGATCCGATAAAATGCTCGTTACCTCTGCCTAAATCAAACCATAATAATATTTTTCTATCTATAAAATATATAAAAATCATGTATGGTTTAATGGCATAATTTTAGATATTATATCGATAGACCGTGATAGATGAATATTTTTTGCTGTTTTTTATCTATTATAGATTCACGCAGGGTTTAATTAGATTTTAAAAACTAACCAACACTGTCTGCAATTATTGGTAGTCTTAGATCCATGGCACCACATCTTGAAGCGGGCCCCCAGGCCAGGACCTTTGGCGCCCCCCATACCTATCGCTAACGTTAATGGCAGCATGTCGTTCTACAGTGGTGTTTTTCAAATGGTGTTCGAGGTCAAATAGCATTCAGTATATTTTTAGCATTTTTTTAACACATCGAATTATGCAGTTATCGAGTATACACACAACAATGCATCGCACAGCGATATATTTTAAAATGGTAACAACTTTGAAGCGAAGCGACTTTTTTACTATTAGCCGGCTCGCACATCACAACTCGCCTTGTGTGCCTGACGGCCATAAATCAAAATTTCCAAGACCGCCGGCGAATGTTGCATGCTACAACCTCGCACATCTGTCTAGCGGCAAACGGCAAACGCGAAAAAGGAGAAGTCTCTCGTCTGCCATTTTTATTGTGTTGATTGTATGAACAAACGTCAAACGCGGTGACCATCGATGAGCGAGCAATGACAGTGTAGAAAGAGACAGAGACAGAAATGGCCGATTGTGCGGCTGTGCGCATGCGCGAAGTCGACATTTTTCGACATCGACATGCAGGCTCTAGCAAACGCAATTCGTCGCATACAGGAGCGTCGCAGTTGCATCGGCCAATCTGCGACGCTCCATTTGATAACGTTTGTTTCTTGGTTTACGATGACGTCACATCGACGAATTCGTCGTAAGATGCATGCGGCGAGTTCTGATGTGCGAGCCCTCTTAGAGCGAATGTATGATGTGTGTTTATCTCATTTATCCGGTCAATCCGCCATGCCGGGCCCCCTTCTGAGCCCTGTCAGCCCCACCCTTGAAGGGGCCATGCTTAATGGACTCAAATACGTATGACTGAAAAAGTTTAGTGTGCACTATTTATGTCAGATCTCAACTGCCTACCACTGGTGCATGTAATAAACAAATGAATTCCAGATTATTCTGATAGTTAAGCTAAAACACGGGACAAGGTTAAGGACAAAAATGCAATAACATATCGCAAGCAGTCACAATAGGCCATCTTGAACTTGTGACAAAGCTTATTCATGAATGCACCTACATCTAATCATAATCAAAAATGATTCAAGGAAAACGCCTTTTAGACAAACAATACAACAGATGATTTGAATGTTAATCTATTTGTAGATAGATACCTACTTCCCATTCAAAATAGTTACAGTTTCATTCCAATATACATTGATTTAGTAAGTATTTATATTATTTAATAATTTATTCATTCATGAAGAACTAAGTTTTTTAACATATCCGATTCTAATATGGCCATATGGGCCTCCACAGAGTGGAGGTTTATATTAAAATATTTTGTTTTTACGAGAAATAGATGTTCGCTACTTGCTCAACCTATTAGTTCCATGCTCTGTCTCATACACAAATTGAAAAACTATATGTGTACTTGCCAGACCCAGGATTCGAACCTGAAACCCACGACGTTATAGAGCCGTTTCAGACTGGACACCGGTGTCGCGCTCGTATATAATAAGGATGACTTTGTATTCGAATAAAGGGACCTTTGTATTATGTTTATGAACGCCCCGTAGCTAATGAGTGAACGCACGTATCCGGTACATTTTTCCGTCGGCCGCTACATTCTCAAGCCGCCGATACATTTGTTTTTATTACCGCATCCAGTTTTATGTTCTAATTTATAACGCAAAATTATGCGTTGACTCATTAGCTCTGGGGCATTCCTAAACATAATACAAAGGCCTCCTATATTATATACGAGCGCGACACCGGTGTCCTGTCTGAAACGGCTCATAGGTTCACGTTTAGGCCGCGCGGCTACAGTGGGTGTTGAAATCTATAACTGAGGGGAAAAATCATAACTCTAAGTTTTGATTTCGTTTTCCATTACATTATTTGGGAATTAAAATTGGTAGGCAATTTGTAAAACGGTAAAATAAAATACACAATAACATTTAATTAGTTTCAAAGTTATTTATAATATATATATATATATATATATTAATAAAATAATTCAATTTGGTTGCATTAATTCTTACATTTAAAATAGTTTTAATAAAATGCATCGTTATATAATATTACTTCAGCGTTGCCAACTTTTTGCCAGCTCTAACATTTTTGAATAGACATCTAAATTCCAAAAGTCGTATCTGATGTACGAGTATATCGTTAAATCTAGCATTCGACATAGCAAACAGTTAAACTTCTCATCACAAAGTTATAATTAGTGGCAAAGGGTGGAGGATGCTGTGGAGATCCGACATAAATAGTGCACACCGAACTTTGTCAGTCAAACATATTTGTTTTCATTTAACGAAAACTACAATGTGTAGATAGAAAGTGTTTGTTAATTTTTTAAATTCAATTAAACCCTGCCTAATCCAAGTCACAGTAAATAATAATCAAAATAATCGTTTATCGACTATGGCTTGGTTTAGGTAGAAATTAATGAATTTTAAAAAACTTACCATCACCATCTTATTCTTAATTCAACGAAAACAAATAAGTATGACTAAAAAAGTGTGCACTTTTTTTGTTGGATTGCCAATAGCATACCAGAACTATTATGGTTTGGTTATGCAGGGTTTAATATTATTTTCAAAACTAACCAGCACCATCTTCAATTTGTATTCTTACTTCAACGATAACAAATAAGTATGAATGACAAAGTTTACTAAGTGTATTATTGAATCTTAACAGCCTACCTCCATCCCTCGCCACCGGCTAGAATATTATACTAGATTTGCGCTTGAAAACCAACATATTGATTTTTTGTACCTTAAAATAAATGCTACATACAAAACGAAAACTAAACGTCTTAGCTGTTATTTTATTACTTGTAAAATATGAAATTCTTCATTGTAAAAACAATATTAATAATTATAGTATATTGGTTTTAAATACTAGGTAGTTTCTAGATACTTTGAGTTTTGATAAAATCTGCCATCAAGCTTATTTTCTTATCGTATCTGACATATTTTTGTGAATGACAATTGGCAACACTGATTGCTAGTATTGCGTAAGTTTTATTATGATTGGCGTTTGATACAAACTTGTGGGTGTACCAATTGAGTTGTATTATATTAAACAATATGATAATTCATCCTGACTGGTGAAGTGCAATTGTATTTTTAGAAATAATAGAAGCAAAACGTTTGGTTATATGATTTGTCCTATACGACATTTAAAAATATGAAAGTGAAACTGAAAATAAAACTCGGTGTGTGTACTTATGTATGCGCGTCAGAAGTTATACTTCTTTGGCGTAACAAAACAAATAATTATTGTATTAGGCCAAAACTCATCTTTGCCATACAGTGGATATAATCGATGTAGCGTAATCGACGTAACTTCCAAAGTAGGTACATTCTGCAATAAAATTATTTATTCGCATACATAATATTATTGCTGACTGTCCCTATATCGATAAAATTCCCCTGAGATCGAAATGAATATAATCATAATAACACGCCAATCAAATTTGATTTTTTATTAATTCATCATGGGTAATTACTTACTTACAAAAAATACTACCTTAGTTTAATAATTATTATAAAACAATCATTATTCGTCGGATGTTTATCACACTTCAATGGTCAAAGACAAAGCTTATAATCAGTATCTTTAGAATTATCTTCAAATGTGTTAATTTTGCCGATTTTATGAATAATAAAATGCATAATTCTTGTCAAACTTGGGATCACACAGATTATCAATATATTTTTTATCATAAATATTTTACTGTAATAATGTCAACATAATTTTTACTAATGGTTTTATAAATGCGTTTAAAAATTAATAAATGTTAAAAATTTTAGCACCACTGCACATGGATGTACTGAAATATGACTATATTCTAAAACATTAGATCGAGAGGTTTAAAAGAATACTATTTTATGTAATAAAAATACTTTATGCAGTCATCAAATGTTTAAAATAAATATAAAGGATAATAAGGCTTCAAAATTATATAAATAGATTATCTACAACGTTTAAGGAATGTCCAGGATCATGCTTTGAAAATATCATAAAAGCTCCATTTTGACATACGCGGCGCAACGTTCCCCCTTACAAAGCAAAAGTAAAAAATAGCCTATTTCATGGTTTAACTGAAACGTGATATTGGCTTTCGTGATGAAACATAATAATTATTATTGTCTTCAATAAACCGCTAATAAATAATTTGACATGGGATATATGACAAATATTATCCTAAGCTGTAAAAATATGTATTTTTGTGTATGAAGTGTCCGAATACATATAACATACCATTGTTTGAATTATTTAGCAACTCAACATTCACAAAATTTATTTATTTATTAATATATAATTTTACTCATAAATAAATATAGCCTCAAATCTTTATACACAATCCTTAAAATGAAAAATAAATATACACTACAATATAAATAAAGTTTTATGAATTTAAATTAACAGTGTAGAATGTTATAATAGTTATAAGAATGAATAATCATAATAATAAAATGCATTGGCATCGTGTTCTGATATATTTTAAAAGTTTCAAATGTCTAGCTAGCCGGGAAGTTAGTTAAAAATCGATTGCAAGATTTGTACCGGACAAACAATCACCGGAAAAATAAGAATACGATCTAAGAAAAACGTTGTAATAACATTTTTCGTGCAGAATACAGTTGTTTGAATTTGTTCGAATTAAGAGTGTTTAAGAAAAATTGCAGATTTAGAAGGTGTAATTATTGAATATTTATGCATATTCAAATTTTATTTTTAAAAAGGTGTTAAAGTGTAGAAAAAAAGTAAACTTTTTTCAGAAATACTATTAAAGCTCGCGGGCTCTACAGAAATAATTGGCGGGCCGTGGTTTGTCGGCCTGTATTGTGTTAACTGTGTAAAATTCCTATTTTGCTAAAACAGATCTATACGGAACGAAAAAGATACTCATATGAATTAGAGTTCATTTTCTATCAAGTATCGCCACTGTATATTTTAATAATTCCGTCAACTCAATACTACAACTAGATAACTCTGATTTGGTCATTGTTGGGAAAATGAAATTTAAACTTGACTTGATTAACATAATTCTAGACTATAATTATTTTTTTTAAATAAAAATGGGAAATTGTGCTTATCAAATCGGGAACAATTAATTAATATTGTTCAATTGTATAAAAAAATATTATAGATATAATATTTTATTTATTTAATGCATTTAAGATTTTAAAGTTATCTAATATTTTACACAAAATTAATACAGCTCCCATTAACTTCTGACTCACCTGGTTTTATCTTTTTGTGGAGAAGGAAAATATGTAGAACCATATTCAATAGCTATATCAAAAACAGTAAAAATCAAGTTATCTAGTTGTAGTATTGAGGTGACAATGCTTATTTATACTAATACCTCACCGCACGTGCAAAGCTAATACGGTCATAAACATTACCCCAAACGAATAACAAGGTGAATATAATGTTTATATAATAATATCATGTAAGTATATAACATAATGAATATAATACATATTTTCCGTACTTGGGTAATTAGATACACGGCTAGATTAACAAACTTAATATTAATGCCACCGTCCTACTGTGATATTGACGAAAATAATAATAAATAAACGACATATTTCGTTTTACCACAAAATAATAGTTACCTACTTATGTATTACTTTGATAATTTATAAATAACAGTCGATTACATCCAGTGGTGTACTGTTAAATAAAATAGTCCATGTCAGTCATACTTAACTGTTTGCAGATGGTGCTGGCTAGTTTTGAAAATTCCATTAAACCGTGCCTAAACCAAACCATTATAGTTTAGATATGCTATGGCCAATCTGACAGAAATAGTGCAAACTTTTCAGTCAGACTTACTGTATTTGTTGAATGAAGACATTTCATAGATGGCGTTGGTTAGTTTTTAAAAAAACAAAGGCCCCCGACCTAAACCTAACCATAATCGATAAAAAATATTTTATATCTATAAAATATCTAAATTATGCCATTAAAACATACACAATTTTAGATATTTTATAGATAAACGATTTTTTTAGTATTATCTACTATAGCATAGGTTAGGCAGGGTTTAATTGAATTTAAAAAAAAAAACTAACAAACACTGTCTACATAATATTGTAGTGATCATTAAATGAAAACAAATACGTATGACTGACAACGTTCAGTGTGCGCTATTTAAGTCTTTCCTATCTATCTCCATAGCCCACCTCCACCATTCGCCATTGTAATCCACTTTCAAAAGTGAGTCAGTAAGAATTTTCTGTAACGCAGTTACAACTATTTCTTTGGTAATGTTAGTGAAAAATATAAATATGACGTAACCGATAAAATTATTGTATCAAATTGTTCTTCAAATACGAGGCTTCAAATTCAATACGTTCACAGCATGTCATAAAAAAAATAAATAAATATAAGCAGTATTAGAAATAATTACAAGATAAAAAGAAGTTTTTATTTACAACGTTTTGAAATTCTGTTGAACCATATAAACTTGACTTGACTAACGATCAAACTTGCTTAAACGATTAAAAAAATTTGTATTTGACATGTAATATTGATTTCCACAGTAACGCGCGTATATATTAATAATTTAGTTGCTAGGACCCCAGACCCCTAGCAACCGATAATGGTGTCGAAATACCTAACTTTTCATACAAAACAGAATTAACTGAAAATGAATTGAATTCAAACTGCTAAAAGTATTAAAAAATGTATTTGCATCGTGTTCTGATATATTCTAAAAGTTTCAAATGTCTAGCTAGTCGGAAAGTTAGTTAAAAATCGATTGCAAGATTTGTACCACCGGACAAAAAACCACCGGACAATCGTCTCTGTTCTGGCAGAACACACTAACTGGAGAATACTAGTTTTGAGTAATTTGACTTCGAAGTTGTTAAAATGTTTGAAACAATGGTCTATCATGTGAGTTTATTAAGTAATCGTAAAAAGGGTGACTTTAAAATAAAGACTGTTTATTTATTAAGAAGGTTTCCAGACTGTAAAGTTTGAAATAATGAACATTTTGGTACTAACTCAATATGTCATTTTTTCGAATTAGTGTTTTCTGCCAGAACAGTGACGAATAAGAATACGAGCTAAGAAAAACGTTGTAAAATGGAAGTATATTAGATAAGTATACATTAGATAAGTATACATTATTAGATAAGTATACATTAGATAAGTATACATTATTTTAAGATTCTATAAAACAACAGTTATTATGCCAAAACCTCGAATACATCAATATCCAAAGCAATATTTTAAAATGCAGTTATTGCCAGCCCAATTGGCATTATTAATAATAATTCTCCTGTAACGTTGCAAATTGACACTTATACCCATTTCACAAACAAATCAGATAGATAATAAATTACATATGTAGGTCATGTATAATCTAAGAGATCGAATTTACAATAAAAATAGTTCGTATTAATTTCAACGGATGGAATCAATAATTATTAAGACACAGATAGTCTATCTATGAAATAAACATATGCATTTTTAATGAGGTCTGCTTAAGCTGGTGATTATCATCATAACTTGACGTATACTTTACATACGTTAGTATACATATCATACAATGTAAAGATCTATATATATAATATTATATAATTCTAATGAAAATTCGTTTACATAATTCGAAAATATCTCAGAAATATAATATTACAAATTACCTTGAAAAAAATATGGTTTTGGGTAAGACTCATGTGATTCTGGCCACTTTGATTTAAAAATTTAGCCATCTGCAACCTATATAATTACGACGAAATTAACTAATAGTCATGATATTGAATGATTTGTCAAATTTAGTTAATAATGGCAATCGGATCTCCTGATTCGGTCATTCTAAATTTTACTTGTTAATTACTTTTGTTTTTTATTCAAAATAATCCACAAGATTTAAGAATTTAATATTCTTTATTGAATATACCTACATAATTCGATATCAAATGAATGTGGGTTCGAGTCCCGTTTAGCACCATATATATTTTTTAATACTTATGTATTTTTCGTTACGTTTAATTTATTTAATTACATATATTCAATAAACGATGTTACATTCTTCGAGTCCCACCCAGCAACATATCAGTTTTCATTTTTTCCTCCTTAATATATTGTGTATTTTTGAAGTGTTTGAAAATTATGTACGTTCAATAAAGAATGTTTGAATTCCTACATCTTACAAATTATTCGTTGAATAAAAAATGCTTTAGATAGGGGTTTCCAACTTCTTTTAGGCCGCGGGCCATTTTTTTCTTTAGAAAACATTTCGGGGCCAGAGAGGATAGGTAAATGAGTTAAAGTCAAAGTAATTTTTTCATAAAAAAAAATCCAAAATAACACATGACTAGAAATAATAAAAACAATAATATTAAGTTATTTATTGATTTTTTTGTAAATTTTTTTATTCATCATAAATTAGTTACGTTTACAAAACAAAGATTATACTTATACGTACTTATAAGTTATTTAATGGGAGTATTGTGGCCTTAGTTGTTGAGCAACAATTTCTTTTATGTCAACATCAACATTTTTTGTGGCAAATCTAATTATATTTTCAAGCGTGGAGTCCTTCAAGCTGTTTCTATATTTTGATTTTATATATTTCAGCTCGCAGAAATTTATGTACTTCCGAACATAGAAATGATTTGAAGTCCAAAATCTCTCATTATTTTGGGTATTTTTCTAAATCCAAAAGTTTGAATACTTCTATTCCAGTTTCTCCACTAGATGCAATAATTGGGTCAGTGTAAAGGTCACATAATTCCAATTGATATTTAGGATCAACAGAGCTAATATCGATGTTGAATGGATCACGGTCATCAAATTGAGATAATCTTGTATTAAAATCTTCAATCAGGGTATCTAATTTAGGTAAAAAAAAAATCGAAATTCACTTATATATTACATTCCTTCATTTCTTCACAGAACTCTTTGCTAGATTCAAAATGAAATCAATTATTTAACTTCAACAATTTTAGTTTGTTTCTAAATTTATTTATTTTTAATGCAATATTTTAATTCTCATCAAAAAATTTATATTTTTTCAAGCTGGAAAAATTAAGCAGTATATGTATATCTTTGTTTTTGTTTTGAAATAGTATTGGGCAATTTCAACTGGATAATATTTATAAAACAGATATTTACCAAAACAAATTCTTAAGGCGATACAAATAATCTAGCAATAAATTGCATTATCTATCCAATAATACTTTGCCAATAACAATTAATTTAAAATTAGTGAAATTGTATATTAATAATTTATTCATACTATATCATTAAGGACACTAAACAAAGTATTCTAAAACGATTAACATAAAACAAAATATGAAGCAATAAGCACTTACAATAATATTTCAATATATCACCAAACACATATTTATGATTATTCGATAATTAAGGGGGGACATGCTCAGCGTACATCAAAATGGAGCTTTTATGCTATTTTCAAAGCATGATCCTGGACATTACTTAAACGTTGTAGATAATCTATTTACATAATTTTAAAGCCTTATTATCCTTTATATTTATTTTAAATATTTCGTGACTGCGTAAAGTATTTTTATTACATAAAATAGTATTCTTTTAAACCTCTCGCTCTGATGTTTTAGAATATGGTCATATTTCAGTACGTCCATGTGGAACGTGGAAGTGGTGTTAAGATTTTTTATATTTATTAATTTTTAATAGCATTTATAAAACCATTAGTAAAATTTATGTTGACATTATTATAGTGAAATATTTACAATAAAAAATTATATTGATAAACTCTGTGATCCCAAGTTTGACAGGAATTATGCATTTTATTATTCATAAAATCGGCAAGATTAACACATTTGAAGATAATTCTAAAGACACTGATTATAAGCTATGTCTTTGACCATTCAAATGTGATAAACATTCTACGAATAATGTTTGCTTTATAATAATTATTGACCTAAGAATAAGGTAGTGTTTTTTTGAAATACGTCATTTCTATTGGCATTTCCCAGTGGCTAAGCTACAACATACGGCCGTAACCATAAATTGACAAACGATAAATGAAGTAGGGAGTAAGATCATGGTAACGCGCGTGTTTGAACATTTTAACAGTAGTACTAGTACAAATAATAGTAGTTGTAGTAAAAATAATTTTAACAGTAGGTGCGACGAAATTTTGCACTCGTCGCCAAACGGAGACCGACACTCGAAATGTGAGCACGTCAATTTGTTTTGTTATGGCGTCGGAGGAATAAATTCTTAAATCGTGTAAAGATGACTAAAAAACTTTACGTATGTACTTTAAAAAGAACACATGTCAATGAATATACTATTATTATTACTAATATAACAATAAACGGACGCGTGTTGAATTTTTATGACAAATAATATTTCGTTCGGCACGCGTTATTTGCATAATCCGCGCATCGCCTAGTCACGATCTTTTTCATGCCTCAACCCTTAAGTAGATAGGTAATCTTCCACCATTTGCCTAAATAACTTGTAATTTTTCAATTCCTGGGCAACCACCTACCTATACAGAATTCAATCGAGCGATGTTAGTGTTATCATGGACCAAGAAAAATAACAGAAATGTGTTATCGTGTTAACTAGCTGGAAAAGCCGTATTATGAAATAATTACAAGATGAAAAGAACTTTTTATATACCTATCACGTTTCTATTGAATCATAATATAAACTTGACAATTCTATGTATTAATAAATACTTTTTTTGTAATACTAAAATATCGTATTGATTTCCATAGTAACGCACGTATATATTAAGGCTATACTTCAGCTGGGGCACGGTCTAAGTCGATCGTGACTACGCGACGCAACTATTGTGCAAATGACGCGTACAGAACACAACATACTTTGTCATACAAAGTCAACACGCGTCCATTTAATGTTATGTTTATTGTTATATTACTAATAATAATAATAATAATTTCATTGACATATTTATTAATAATAGTGACCAGTAAATATATCTTTTAACGATTTTTTTCCGAAACATATAAAACAGAATTAACTGAAAATGAATTCAATTCTGCTTAAAGATGGCCAAAAGTATTAAAAGAATTCATTGTCGCCGTGTTCTGATATATTCTAAAAGTTTCAAATGTCTAGCTAGTCGGGAAGTTTGTTAAAAATCTTCAATCGTCTAATACAAATCATGGACAAACAAGAAAAAATCTGTACCAGACAAACAAGAATAAGAGCTAATAAAAACGAGGTAAAATGTGTCCAAAGCCTGTAGTCTTTCTGTTCTCCGCGATTTAAATTTCATCCTGTATTACGAACACTTACAAACCAAAAAGTGATTGCACGAAGTCCGGCTTTACTCAACAATAATAATTATGATATTGTATCATAAGGTCCGTAGCATTTCGCGTAGGTCGTAGAATTACGCCGCTAGGGATTGCAATACTGAATGAAAATATCAATACCGGTTTTTCGGTATTTCTTATTAATACCAGTATTCGTTAAAACGCAAGTATATACTTATCAGTAAATAAAGCTATTATAATCTCTTTAAAAACATTATGTTATGGAAAAAACCATTATCTACATTTATTATGGTGACATTTAAAAATATGTATTAATCACAATATTGTAGAATTTTTACCAATATTTTGAAAATATTGATAATTTCAACTAAAGCCCTCAAAAAAATATGCGCGGCTACAGGAAAAGCGTTTTCAATTCAACATTTATAATAATAATAGAACATTTGTCACGAATGTTTTTTATTTCGAAATATTATAATTACTTATGTTATTTTATCGAATTGTTGTTTTTATTTAATAAAACGCAATTTTTTGTAGTATTTATTCCACTTTTAATCAAAAGATTAGGACCGGTTTCGTCCGTCTTAGAGGGACATTGAGGCGGACGAAACCAGTCCTAATCTCTTGATTAAAATTGGAATAAGTACTACAAAAAAATGTGTTTTAATAAATAAAAACAACAATACAATGCAGTTCCACCATGAATTGCCAGTTAACAAAATAAAAGAAATTATTTTATCGAGACAATTTTATAAATGGGTATATTTTTTAACGAATTGTATTTTATTGCTATTTCACCTATATTGTATTCAGTCAATATTTTGCATTTTATCAGCACATAACTTTATACTAAATTGCATAAGGAATACAGTACAAACTAATGAAGAAATAACATTAAATTCATCGTCAAAAACGTAAACGAGTGTGGTTTCTTTATACCGAAAATTTCGGTATTTTGGATTTTTAAAACCGGTATTTCGGTATTAATAAATACTGGAATACCGGTTTTGAAATACCGGTATTGCAATCCCTATACGTCGCGTAGTAACAAAGAACGAGATTAGACACTGAAAGGGAAATAATAATTTTGCCCAAACTCGTACCCGACTTAAGCTTGACTTACTCGAACGGTTTATGTATTATTTTAAAAATGTAAATAATAAAGTTTTAACTTGAAAATTCCAAAAATCCCGTGATTAAAATATATATCTTAATCCCAAGTTTTCAGTATTATGTCAAAGAAGAGTATTTTTTTTACTAAATCTTAAATAAAAGAATGATGTTGGTAAAAATATTTATATTTATAATAAAAAAAAAATGCTTTACATTTCACTTTCTGCTTAATCCCCGGTTTTTAAGATGAGCTGTTTTTAATTGAAGTGTTTAGCAACCTTATTAACCGCCTATCAAAATTTTTATAGTAAGCTAACAAATTCTGAAAAATAAATGAATTGCTTCAAATAAAAAATGCGCACAGGCAATACTATTTTACCACGTTTTTCTTAGCTCGTATTCTTGTTTGTCCAGTGGTTATTTATCCAGTACAAATCTTGCAATCGATTTTTAACTAACTTCCCGACTAAGTAGCTCTAGACATTTGAAACTTTTAGAATACATCAGAACACGGCGACAATGCATTATTTTAATACTTTTAGCCACCCTGCCATCTTTAAGCAGAATTGAATTCATTTTCAGTTAATTCTGGTTTGTATGGAAAGTTATTTCATTCAAAAGTAAAACACTATTATTGGTTGCTAAGGGGGTCCTAGCAACTAAATTATTAATATATACGTGCGTTACTATGGAAATCAATCAAATCTCGGTATTTCTATCAAGTAAATAAAAAAGTATTTATTAATACATAGCATTGTCAAGTTTATATGATTCAACAGAATATTTAAAAACGTGATAGGTATATAAAAGTTCTTTTTACCTTGTAATTACATTTAATTTATCTCTCGTAAGTAAAATATGTATATTATTTACATGTACAACTCGGAAGAAAATTAGTGCGATCCTTGTGCATGATTAAAATCAAGCACGTTTTTATGTGATGTACTAATTTGGCAAATTTTAATCTTTTATCACCACGGTTTGTGATATCAAAACGATTTCTTTTTCATCTTAATAATATTATGATGATGAAAATGGCAACCGCAATAATTTACTTGCTAAGTTTGTCATAATTGGTTATTTTGTTTCTGTCTCGACACAAAGCCACTCCATTGTAATTTTTTTACAATGTTTTTATTAGCTCGTATTCTTGTTTGTCCAGTACAAATCTTGCAATTGATTTTTAACTAACTTCCCGACTAGCTAGATATTTGAAACTTTTAGAATAATATATCAGAACACGATGTCAATGCATTTTTAAACACTTTTAGCCATCTTTCAGCAGAATTGAATTCATTTTCAGTTAATTCTGTTTTGTATGGAAAGTTATTTCAGAAAAATCCGTAAAAAGTAAAAGACTATTATTGGTTGCTATGGGGGTAGTCCTAGCAACTAAATTATTAATATATACGTGCGTTACTATGTAAATCATAGCGTTACTATGTAAGACATTTCAGTAAGTATTCTATATTTGTTTGTTTGTATGTTTTTTATTTACTTCATATTATTATCAAGTAGAAATTTGAGCATATTGAGCATAATAATTCAACAGAAAATTTAAAAACGTTGTTTATAAAAAGTTCTTTTTATCTTGTTATTATTTATGTTGAATAGTGTTTTAGAAGATTCATCATTTTGCAATTCTTATATTTCTTCTTGATACTGTACGACCCAGTTATATCTAATAGCATCGGTTGAGGTGTCCAAGGTGGGAAAGTAATGTCTTTTAAATCTGTCATTTACGTCACTAGCCATTTTACCCAATGTACTTAAAATAATTAGGAAAAGTACAAATATAACAGTGCTGCCACCTTTTTCTCGGAAAGTAAGGGTTGCAATATCAAAAAATTTTTCACAAAAAAAATATGTAATAAATAATATTGATTTGCGCGTTCCCCCCCCCCCCCCAAACAATCAAATTACTCCCCATATTATAAACGTAACCGAAATCCGTAGTTTATTTCTTATTGGCCCAAACATAACAGTAAACTCTGCAGTGTTCACTTTGACCTTACGAAAATTTAATAACTACCTTCAAAATGATTACGTTTGTACTGAGATGAGACATTCAGTCGATTCGATGAGTCGCGCCTGAGACATCCCTTCCGGGTTGTCATCCTTGAGTAATAATTGTGATAAATATGAAAAACAATATGGTTTATTGTTCCTAGCAAGTAGTCAGTAGATAATAGTCGAAAATATTATACTAGCACTAAATATAGCTTAGGCCAGTACGGTCTGCGTTTTGGCTACTGCTAAACGCCTATGTGTTTTCTCAATGAGTGACCATAGTTTGTCATGAGTTGATTATTTTACGACTCGTTTGGTAAGCTAAGTGTGATCTTGCGTGTAAGGCTAAAACGTTATTAAATAGTTTTTAATTTCATTAAAATACGCAAGTATATACATCATTTGAAAGTACTTAAGATATATACTAGAAAAAGCATTTTTTTTTAAAATTATATGACGTTCGACGGGACTTGAACCTGTTACCATTGGATTCGCGCCAATGTGCTTTATCTATTAAGTTACTGGCGTCGTACTTAATTACGACAAAGTTAACTCGTAGCTTTTACATGAAATGCTGATCACATTTTTCACACATTATAAAAAAAAGTTTTTATTAATACATAGAATAAATGTCAAGTTTATATGATTCAACAGAAAATTTAAAAACGTGGTAACTAAATAAAAAGTTCTTTTTATCTTGTAATTATTATTTGATATATTTTGATAACCGAAGACGGCGTAAGCAATCGTTGGTAGTAGTGTATTATGACTCTGATAGAGGTCGTGAAAAACGTACATCTCGTTTGATTTATTTGAACTTGTTGCAAGAATAGCGATGTCGATCGGGATTCCAGCGTTGCCAACTTAGCGTTTTTTGCCAGCATCTATCTAGCTTGCAAAAATTACATCTGGCGTATGGTGTTAAATTTAGCGTGTTTCACACCCCAAACTCTTACAATAAAGCTAATATTCCAATAAAGCTGATTTTCTTAAAAATTAGCATGTTGATTTGTTTTATTTTATAAATAGAATACATATGATGACTAAACTACTTGTCAGATCCAGGATTCGAACCTGAGATCCACGACGTTATAAATCGATGCTTAAGCCGCTCAGTCATTGTGGGCTTCAATTTGTGGTTGGAATCAGAGTATGGACCTAATAGGTTGAGGGAGAGGCTAACATCCATTTCTCGTAAAGATAAATCTTTTAATACAAACCTACACTCTATGGAGGCCAATAATATGATCTTATTAGTATCAGATATGGTCAAAAAAACTACTAAAACTACGCAGGTATTAATTTTGTGATTTATTTTATTAGTAATTGTAAAAGAAGAAATTTCTCTACCAAAATACAATAAATATCTGAATAATATGATTTGAAGACTGTGGCTGAGCCGGAGATCGATCTTCGCTTAACTGATAAAACAGGTGAGTGCCGTTCAACTAAGTACCTACCTGAGACGACGATTAAGTATATAAATCCAAAGAGGTAATGTCGCTGTTTTAAGTACTCTTGAAATATTCAGGGGACTGAAGAAGGTATTTTATATAATTTGGGATACCTAGTAAGTATAAAAGTAATTTTATAATAAATAGTTTAATTTTACACCTTTTCACACTTACTTTGTTTTAATATTATACTTTAACTATTTTTCAATTCTCTATGTAATTCTCAACTATTTATTTTCAATTCTAATGTAAATAAATAAATCTGTATTGCTTAAAAAATGTAAATAATTATGACACATTTTTTGTAAGGTTAGTTTTTAGACACTTGAATTGTGACAAAATGTTTTCTGCCATCTAGCCTATTTTCTCATTTTATCCATAATGTTTTTATGAATGACAGTTGGCAATACTGATCGGGACATTATTCAGACTACAATAAAACACATTGTCTTATTTGCACGTACATTATTGTTGACTCTCGATTTACCGGGGTGGATATGCAATTAATATATTCTATGCATAATCGATTGCATTGTTAATCCAATACACTAATGGCCAAAATTAAAAACATAGGGCTAGTGTTATAATATTGTAAAACAAGTTAACTGCAAATGTTCAATATTTACAATGTGGTTACATGTAAGTTGTACGTATGCAGTTCATAGTGGGACACTTATTCGTGCGCCGCAGTATGTGAAACGTGAGTCCGTATAACATTTTATCAAATGACGAGTTCTTCGTTGAATATTTAATCGTGGAATACATTTATACGTATCTTACAAAACGCGGCGATAGTTTGCAAATAGTACTGTTCCAATTAGATTAACCCTTACCTAACCTAGTAAAGACATCTCATAAAATTCACCACATGTTGTAGCATACGTACAAAATATACTCCACGGTGAAATGTTCAACGAAGAACTCATCATTTGATTAAATGTTACACGAACTCATGTTTCACGTACTGCGGCGCACGAATAAATGTCTTGCGGTGAACTGTTTACGTACAAATTTCCGGATACGTTACAATGTAGATACAATCTCGCTGATAAGAAATGTGACTACGGTAAAAATATGACAATTAATATCAGTGATTTATATACTAATAAGGCTAAGGGCTGCTAATCATTTCAGAAAAGAAGACTCTGCTACTGTTTCCAGGAACTTCAACTCGAATTTTAGAATATTACCGGATTTTTTCTTAATATACAGGTAAAAACAAAACGAAGCACCTGATAATTTTGGAAAGAAATCTAAATAAATGAAAACGTGATTTTTAGGGAGTAAAACCGCTTGAACGGACAACAAATTCAGGAAGTAATCAACCATAATTACAAGATAAAAAGAACTTTTTATAAACCACGTTTTTAAATTTTCTGTTGAATCATATAAACTAGACTATTCTATGTATTAATAATTTATGACACATAAGACAATTGTCAACAAATCATTTTTTTGCTATTTTGCAACAAACAAACATAGAATACTGATATGTCATTTTGATTTCCATAGTAACGCACGTATATATTAATAATTTAGTTGCTAGGACCACATCCTTAGCAACCAATAATAGTGGATTGGATTACGGATTTCTTCCAAAATAACTTTTCATACAAAACAGAATTAACTGAAAATGAATTCAATTCTATTTAAAGATGGCTAAAAGTATTAAAAAAATGCATTGACATCGTGTTCTGATATATTCTAAACGTTCCAAATGTTTAGCTAGTCGGGAAAATAGTTAAAAATCGATTGCAAGATTTGTACTGGATAAACAACCACCGGACAAACTAGAATACGAGCTAATAAAAACGTTGTAAAAAATTCACACAGAAAGGCCGGTGGAATAGAAAAATGGTAATAAAAGCTGGAAAAATCTCTCTGGGTGAAAAATGATATCTCTGAAAAAAATCTAAAATATGATAATACTAGCTGACCCGGCAAACGTTGTTCTGCCATATAAATTATTTCTAGTGAATATTTTGGTTGTTAAATAAGAAATAACGAATGTATCGTAAGTGTGTGGGGATGGGATATATGACAGAAAGAGGAATAGAGCGCTGTAGGCGATGACCGCCGATAAAAACAAAAAAACATCAACCATTCATTTTCTCAATTCAAAATGAGTAATGATGTTCATAATGAATGAATTACCTGTGACAAGATCTCGTTGCTTAATGTTTATGCAATATCCGTCTTGTCCCTTCCAGAAAATTAGCGGATATTGGAGAGCGTCGTATGAACGGTGTGTGTCAGCGATGAACTCCAGATTATTTTTTCTTCTTCGAATCACGATTTTTTCGCGTCGATGTGCGGTCGCCAACCATGATTCCAGCAATGTCGTCAACAATAGGCGCATTGAATCGACGCACGTGCTCTCCAGCTGGTGTTTTATCAGAATTGATGACAATAGCGGGATTGTCACTTTGCAATTCGTGCATGTGTGCTTTGATGAATTTCAATAATTCATTGTGCTCATTCAACAGGGCGTCCAGTTCGCCGACGATGCGCCTGGCATTAGGCAAATTGAGGCTACTGTAGCCGCAACGTGCATCCACATGATTGATGTCCTCACCGCCCATAAAGTAGATTTGTAAAAATTTATGTGGTTCGTTTGGCATTGGCAGCAATGAGCCTACTTTGTGGTATACTTGGCCTTTGATTTTGAACGTATAATGGAATTGTTGACCATTTGCCGCAGTATTGTGAACCATTTCTGTTGCTCCGAACGAAGTCATTTGGAAGCATGAATTGAATGTGCGAATGGACTTCAGGAACAGGTTTGAATCTGGAACCGTGCCGATGAGCAAGCCGTTCAATGGTTTTGGTGGTATCTCAATTTCTGGTAGTTGCACTTTTCCTGATGCTTAACACATCCCGGCTGACTCATGTTTGAATTTGAGCGCATGACAATGGGGACATTCTTTGTCCATAGCACCAATCAGCACTTTTGGATGAGCGGAATATTCAATATCTGGCTTGTACTCGAATGCAAGACGAAGGAACGAAGCGGATGTAAATGTTCGATGTCGGTCATTTGCCCTGCGTGTGTTAACTATGAACCGGTGCGTTTGGCTCCGTTCCAATTGTCGTTGTTGATTTCGTTCAGCTCGTGCCTTTTGTGATTGGGATGCACGCAATTGCGACATGCTTACACGCACGTTTTTGTTATTTTGTTGGATTTGTTCGTCTGTTCTTTCTACTCTACTATTTTGCATGTTTGTTGCTTTATTAGTTCGACGGCCCAAATGGCCCCCCTTGCGTCTTGCTGGCATTGTACACTGTAATACACGCACATAAAAATAGATAAATTAAAATAAATCATACAAAATTTTGCACGCATTGCATTGTGATATGCCGAATGAAATGTCAAAATGACGCGACGCTTCTCTTGAATTCTTCTCGGACGTAGCGCCATCTGTCATTCAACAACATAAATAATTTCGTTCTGTTTGAAATACAAACGATGGTTAAATTTGTTCATACAAAAATAATAAAATCGCGATTAAAAAATGGGAGGGTGGAGATAGGAAAGTGAAAATTTGGGGTAATAAGTATTTTTTATGCCAAATAATAAAAAAAATACAAAAAAAAAATTGTCAAAAAAATAAAAGAAATTTTTTCTGGATAGAGATACCCTAATCACCTAGCGCAGTGGTCGGCAAACTCATTAGTCAAGAGAGCCAAATATCAACAGTACAACGATTGCGATTTCTTTGAAGAGCCAATTTTTTTAAACTTAAACTATAGATGTAGGTACACTGATTATTAGCTTAATAAACTTTAATTAAAGTTTTAAGTCTTAATTAAACTATAGGTAGGTACACTGAAAAAAAATTGATGTATTATTTATTAATGATCTAATTTATTGATAAAAATATAAGTCATAAATTCTCTTTAAATTAACAATTGCCTTCCATCTCCTTGAAAAGTTTGGGTAAGTCAGGATTGTATGTTGTTGTTTTTAATTTTAGACACGATTCCAGGTTTTAATCAATAAGACGACCTTGCTCTTGATAAGGTTCATGCTTGCAAAAGATTGTTCGCACGAATATGTAGAACCGGAAAGGGAAAGAACAGCAAACGCTAGTTTTTTCAATAGGACATATTATGAGTCAAGAATACTATTCCAGGTGTTAAAAATCATCACGTCTTCCTTCTCCAGGTCTTTCAAAGAAGACTAGGTACTTGTGCTATAAACCATATTCATATTTGTTTTTCTCCAATATGTCTATATCAGCACAGAGACGTTGAAATGTAGAGCTCCATAATTCTTCATTTTTTAAATTCAGCAGTTGCATTTCAAAATTTCAAAGTTGCCAATGTCAACATCAAAGGGAGAAAACTTAATTCTGTTACCGTAGCATTAAGAGGTTTTTTTAACAAAGGCTAACGTCGCTTTGCTGTTTCTGAATTCCTGAAACCTGTTGAGGAAAGCTTTCTTCATATTTAAAATCGTTGTTTTGAAATAGCAAATGTCAAAATCAGAATTATTTTTGTAGCGATGTTTTAGCAGGCTTTGAATGAATCGAAGATTCTCTTTCTAAATCTTAAGCAAAAAAGGATATTTTGTTTTCTAATGAAATAACTTCTTCTGATATCGAAAAAATGTGTTTCCTTCCCCCTGCAGCTTACGATTAAGCTAATTTAGATGAGACGTAACGTCTCCCATGAAATGTAATTTTTGGATCAACTGATTGTCCGTTACCATATTTCTGGATAGTGAACAAACACCCTTCTCAAGGAGAAATGCTTTAATTTCTGTTAAAAAGGAAGCGAAACGTTTTAAAACATTTTTCTCTTGATAACCAAAGTACCTTGTTATGCAGCAGAAGATCTGCGTACTAAACTAACTAAAAAAAAAGGCGATCATTAAGAGCTAACTTTGCAAATTTATTTCGGAAATGTCTGCGTACAAAGCGCTTTTAGACGAATGATGCAATATGCTTATTTTTTTCTATCAAAATAGTAACAAACCCTTTTCCTACACCGGTCATACTTTTCGCCCTATCTGTTGAAATTGACACAATTTTATCGAGTGGAATATGACATTTTTCCATGCACTCAATTACAGCATTTGCAATATCCTCTCCACGTGTTTGACCTTTGAGGCAATAGTCCTAAAAGTTCTTCTTTATTACCTGTAGATGAAATAAATCGTGCAAATTTGTCCTGTATCAACTACTATTAATAAAGTTGAAACCAATTTAAGATCTTCGATATGCTGATTGGTTATAATCGATGACATTTTGACTGATTTATCTTTCACTGTTTTAGTCCATACGTGGTCATTTGTGGTAGAGCCACACTCAAGGGGCCAAAGAGCCACGTGTGGCTCGCGAGCCGTGGTTTGCCGACCACTGACCTAGCGGTATGAAATATACTTGTTGACCTATTCTCATACCTAACAAATATACATAAAAAAAATCATAAAAATCAGTCGAGCCATTTTGGAGGAGTTCGACCACAAACATCGTGACACGAGATTTTATATATATATAGAGATTGTCATTCAATACAAAAAAATATTTTATACTTCCGGATATTGTCTTGTTGGAAAAGTTTGCAATCCTAGTTGGTTATTATAAAACAGTCTGATCTGTAGCGAATTAAAAATGTTATTGACTTTATATTTTCAATAGATTGATACATAAGTACTATTATAAAAGTATTAAGAAAACCAAATATATATTTTTGTAATAAATAACTCTGTTACCAGTCAATTTGGTATATTATTTATGTGATATTATATAACCTTTTAATTGTATTGTGTTAACTATCGATTCATGGTGGAAATGCATTGTATTATTAATTTAAATAAAAACGAACATTTTTTTTATTAAATAACTGAACCGGTTCAGTGGAATCAGTGCGATAAAATTTGCGTTTTTATTACAAACATTATTACTATTTACTTATTGATTTTCAGCAAAAACCTTATATGATACACCAGAACTAAAACAACTAATATATAAACGTGGAAAATGTCAGCGTGTGTGATGTAATGTTACTTGTTTAATTTCCTAAGAACGAAACAGTGTTGTATATAAGAAAACAAATATTATTTTTTGGTTATTACACAATGGAATTATTAGTGTAATCAGCAGTAACACTGAAGTTCGGATAAGTAAAAAATAAGCCCAAAAGTAAAGTTTTTGTTTGTCTCGTCAATAAAAGTGGGTTGCCATGCAACACAGTCGTGTAAAACATTTAATTTATTAGGCACGTGGAGTATATTTTATGTTTTTATATAACGGTAAAAATAGTTTATTTTTGATTGAAGGTGATATTTCCCATTAAAAATCAAAGCAACCAATATAAATATAATATTTCAATAATAGTTACCGATTTTTAAAGCCGAAAATATGTAGCCTAATAATACGTACCCCTAAATGTAAATACACATGTCTTTGAATGTCGAAAGAATTATGTAGAGGCTAAGAGCCGTTTTAGACCGGACACTGGTGTCGCGCTCGCATATAATATAGGATGCATTTGTATTCGAATAAAGGGGCCTTTGTATTATCTTTATGAACGCCCCAGAGCTAATGAGTCAACGCATAATTTCGCGTTATAAATTATAACATAAAACTGGCTGCGGTAATAAAAACAAGTTGAGAATGTAGCGGCCGACGGAAAAGTGTACCGGACACGCGTTGACTCATTAGCTCTGGGGCATTCATAAACATAATACAAAGGCCCCTTTATTCGAATACAAAGACCTCCTTATTATATACGAGCACGACACGGGTGTCCCGTCTGAAACGGCTCTAACTTGTTATTATTTTTTTTAATTGACCATACTCCGGATCTATATATTGACCATCTTTCGAGGAGGTGTTAATACTTTCATATTTCAGAGTGGTGAAAATCTGTTTTGAGCATTGTTAAATTAGGTAACACCTACACGTTCACGATGCCCGATTTTAATATAGTGGGTGCAAATCCCGGGTCTAGCGAAAATTCACATGTTATTTTTCAATGTGTGTTTGGAACCAGAGTATGGACCTAATAGTTTGAGCAAATGGGTAATATTCATTTATCGTGTAGAAAAATCTGTTAATAGAACCTTCACACTGTGGAGAGAGGCCAATATATTTTATGATCCCTTTTCGATCGAACATGATATTGTAATTCTAATAATAAGTATGTTTCTGATAGTCCTGTGAATTATTCAACGAATAAAATTATGTTTAGTAATTAATAATATTATTTTTCTTTTATTCGAGACTGAATAATATATTATGTTTTCACGGTGTAGTAGGTATTCTTTATTCGACATAATTTAGAAATACTTGAATACTTAGCTTAATTAAAGCACTCGTCAATCAAGGGATGGGTGTTTTTTCGAATTCTACTCAGTCTAAAACTTTTTCTAGGATTTCTATATACGTTGGTAAGTTTCTTAATCTTTTTACAACGTTTTTCTTAGCTTGTATTCTTATTTGACTGATGGCTGTTTATCCGGTACAAATCTCGCAATCGATTTTTAACTAACTTCCCGACTAGCTAGAGACATTTGAAACTTTTAGAATAATATATCAGAACACGATGCCAATGCATTTTTAAACACTTTTAGCCATCTTTAAGTAGAATTGATTTAATTTTCAGTTAATTCTGTTTTGTATGAAAAGTTATTTCGGAAGAAATCCGTAAAAAGTAAAACTATTATTTGGTGCTAAGTGGGTCCTAGCAACTAAATTATTAATATTAATATATACGTGCGTTACTATGGAAATCAATATTACATTTCAGTATTATTTCTATCAAGTACACATTTTTTTTGTTCGTTTAAGCTAGTCAAGTCAAGTTTACAAATGATTCAACAGAAAATTTTAAAACGTTGTATATAAAAAGTTCTTTTTATCGTGTAATTATTAGAATTATGATTAAATGGTGAACAATTTATTATGTTTGAATAACCTATCTGTTTATTTCATTTACATTTAAATGCATAATGAAATGTAATTAACTATTTCTTTTATTCAACGAATAATTCACAAGATTTAAGAAGGTATCATTCTGATAATTGAACATATATAATTTTGAAAAACACTTTCTGAGAGAAACCAATAGAAAAAAAATCTTTTTTTTTTGAAAAAAGTAAGCCAGCCCGACGCTTACTTTTCTATTGGTTATAATATACTCTCTCAGAAAGTGTTTTTCAAAATTATATAATATGTGCATAATGAAATGTTGCATGCATAAAGGATTTCCATATACATTGTTGAATGACCAAAACCACATAACAGTTTTAAAGGTATTTTGAAGGTATATTGCAGGTTTATTCGAAATATTTCAATAATGCTGATAATTTCTAGACAAACAATGCGATCGACCAGAACATTATTCAATCTACTGAGAACCGCACAGGTAAAATGTTAATAACTATGTAGACCACATAGACGATCGTACACAGAAAGCAGTGGCGAAGAGTGGAGATAGGCTGTGGAAATCCAATATAAATAGTACACAATAAACTTTGTCAGTTATACTTATTTAACTAAGAATATAAATTGAAGATGGACTCTATGACGATCGGTCATATATATGCCGAAAAACCCGTTTCTTATGTTGGCGTCCTGTGTCATATAGTGTAAATACGATGTCATAGACTGTCACATATATGTCAAACGATCTATGACAGCCTTCAATGTTATATGCCAGCGCTCCATTGGCGAGCTAAAAGTCCAACGACAATATATCGTCCGATTTGTCTATGCTCTACTACTGATCAACGAACGAATAAAAAAGACGAGCTGTCAAAAGTTGCGATTATCGTAATGTCTTCCGTTAATCCTATAATTTTGTGTTATTTATATGTAGATTTGCATAAAATAATATAGCAGTGAAAACAACACAAGTTTTACGTTTTATTTTATGAATTTCGTAAACACAAATAAAAAAATAATTTATATATCTCTCATTTTCTAATTATTAAATTAATAAATTTAATAATTCTAATTTTTTTATTTTTAAATTTAATATTTATCAAAAATAAAAATGTTTAAAACAATAGCAGATTTTTTTCGGTCCGAATGATTGCGTATTAATGTCAAATCGAATTTACGTAGTAATCGATGGACGAAGCCTGGCAACTCGGAGAGTAAAATATCAAACATGTTTGAAATCCAACGAGCCTGGTCTGTTGATTAAACTGATTAAAAAGTCCGCAGATCTGGGGTGCTCCACGCGAAAAAAAAGTCCGAAGACTGTAAATCGTCTGACTTGCGTGCCAATTGAGCGCGGGCAATAGTCTTTCGGCTAGGTGTAAACACCTCGATAACTTTGTGTGACACTCGTTCCTTGTCTGTGACGTCTATGCCAAACGTTATGTCATATATTATTATTGTTTATGGGTCATAGATCGCGCGGGAAGTGTTTTTTCTGTCTTTTATTTCGAACGTCATCTTGACAGTAGACACAGGTACGCGGTAATAATTGTTATATAGACAGTAATGAAATGGATAAAACTGATGAGTTCGCAAAATTGTGGTGGAGTCGACGGATGAAGCTGTTATTAATTTAATTAGAATCTTGGAAACTAGTCCACTATTGTGAGATTGTGAACAATCTGACTATGAAAACAGAGTTAAAATAAATGCTGCTTGGGTCGAAATAGTTCAGGATTTGGAACGTAATGTTATTGCCAATCGCTCACCGGCCGTTATTTTTCACATTCTTCTTCTTTCTTCTTCTTTCACCCTGTCACGTCCCAACATTGGGGCATAGGGCAAGCACAAGTTGGCGCCACTTCCCTCGGTCCATCGCCAACTCCTGTGCCTCCCGCCATGTCAGACCTGCAGCACGTAGGTCACTTTTGTAGCATCGCTGCAGGGTGAGGGAGGGCCGGCCACGGCGACGGAACCCTTGAGGCTGTGCCACAAGGGTACGAAGTGCCGCACTCTTTGGCGGCATCCGGAATACATGTCCCAGCCACGTAATTCGTCTCTTTGTGATAACTTCAATCACCGAAGGCTGTTGTGTCTGCTCACGAACTCGGGTGTTTGTAACGCGGTCGTACCAATGTACCCCTAAGATTCTGCGGAGACATCGATTCTCAAAGCTCAAAAGCCGAGACTCTTGAAGCTTAGTAAGATGCCATGTCTCACTGCCATACAGGAGCACAGGTAGCACGCACGCGTTAAACAAACGATATTTGGTCCTCACAGAATACAGCCTTGACCTCCATGTGACTCCAAGTTGGTTGAACGCAGAGCCCGCCACACCCATGCGGATTCCAAGCTCACTAGAAATACCACCATCATCGGCAACCGTGGCACCCAAGTATTTAAATCTGGACACCAGCTCGACGGGCAGACCAGAAACCCGCAGAGGAGTGTCAGCGTCGATGCAAGCAGCACTGCACATGGATTTGGTCTTAGCGGCATTCAGATGAAGACCCACACGCATCGAGTTCGCGGCTAGCCTGTTCACGGTCACCTCCAACCTTTCGATCGTCGAGTCAAACACGACTGCGTCGTCTGCATACTCCAAGTCGCACAGTCTTTCTTCGCATGGATCGCTTGTGTCATCATGATGAAGGCGTATCCCACTGTCGGGGCAAACCGTCTTACGCATTATGAAATCCATCATGATGATAAAAAGAAAAGGCGCAAGTACACATCCTTGCTTGACTCCTGGCGTGATTTCAAAAAGGTCAGAGGATGTTCCGGCTGCTCTCACGCGACACTCTGTATTGGTGTAGAGAGCACTTATTACGGCGGCATTTTTCACATACATATATTATTTTACAAGAGGCTCAGGGGCTCAACCTTTAATAATCACCGAAATCATCACACGACAAGCATATATACATGATAACTTCTTGTTTTCTTATTAAATTATGGTAGCATCCACGGGTTTCCTACATTCGCCGGCATAATAATACGATGTTGACAATAAAAAAATAGTTAATAAGTATACTTAGGTAGTTTCAAATCTCACTACCTACAACCTTGCAAGCCAACCGATATGCAACTGATGTATTTCGATCATATTTTGATTTTCATTTGACAGATTGACGTTCGCGAATACTCATAGCCTAATATATTTTTCGAAGACCTACCAACATAATGTCTGCCAAACGTCATGTTGGTAGTATTTATCAGTGGCAAATATTATGTGACACAATAGAAATTTACGGCATCGTGTGTAAACGGATTGGCACATACGGGTGTCATAGAATCTAGTATGCCCACGCCTCTGTCATAGATTTTTTGACATATATTCGCTTATGTGTAAACGGAATGGCATATATATGAACATAGACACTCAAACGCTCTTGACATATGTGCCCGATCGTCATAGAGTGTATTTGGTCCTTTAATTTTTAAAATCAATTAAACCATGTCTAAAGCAAACCATAATAGATGTTAAATAAAAGATATTCTTCTTAATAAAATATCTAAAATTATGCCATTAACCATACATAATTTTAGATAGAAAAAGATTTTTATCGATTATGGTTTGGCATAGACAGGACTTAATGAATTGAAAAAAACTAACTGACAACATCTGTAATATTAATTGTATTCTTAATTCAATGAAAACATTTAAGTATGACTGAAAAAAATGTCCACTATTTTTGTTGGATCGCCCTTAGAATACCTAAACTATGATGATTTGGTTTAGGCAGATTTAAATTTCATTTTAAAAACTAACCAGCACCATCTGACAATTATATTCTTGATACAATGAAAACAAATAAGTACTATGATAAAGTTTACGTTCAAAGTTTGCGTACACTCTTTAAGCCAACCTCCATCCCTCGCCACTGATATATATATATATATAGAATAGTGAAGATGTAAATTAGGAATGGTAGGTAACTACATAATACATACATAATAATTAATAGTATCATTTAAAATTTTAATTGGATTGAATTTAGTCGATCTAATTATTATTGTAAAATAATAAATCATGCATAATTTTAGATATTTTATAGAAGAGAATATTTTTTATCTATTATGATTTGCTTTAAACGAGGTTTACTTATTTTTTTTAAAACCATCCGCAATTGTATTCTTCGTTCAATGAAAACAAATAAGTATGACTGACATAATTTAGTGTGCACTGTTTGTGTCGAATCTCCATAGCCTACATCTACCCTTCGCTACTGCCAGAGTTGTAACTGATATGAAAGTATAGCATGCGGGATAATCTCCGATTCACACGATACACTGAGTGATATACATAATTCGGAAACACAATAATGTTACATTCTTAAATCTGTGGTATTGGATGATTACTGAATGATTCGTGTTTCTTGGACAGAGCACAGGGCAAACCAGACAATCATCCAGAGGTAAGGATTGCAATACCGAATGAAAATGTCAATACCGGTTTTTCGGTATTTCTAATTGAATACCGGTATTTCTTAAACATTAAAAATACAGAAGTAGGTGCTTATCAATAAATATAGCTATTAAAATCTTTTTAAAATATTATTTTATAGCAAAAACCTACATACATATATTTATTATGTTAACATTTAAAAATATGTAGTGATCATAATATTGTAGAACTAGTGATTTTTTTTACAATTTGAATATATTGATAAGTTTAACTAAAGCTCTCAAAAGTTCATCAAGTACAAATAAGTCCGGCTGCAGGAAAAGCTTCTGAAATTCAACGTTTGTACAGTCATCAATAATTATAGAATAATTGTACATTTTTGTCACGGATGTTTTCGGATGTTTGAAATATATTTGATGAATTTTGTTTTATTAGTTTTTCACCTCTGTTAGATTCACTCAATATATTTGCATTTTAGCAGCACATAACTTATAATTCATTTTCAAAAACGTAAACGAGTGTGCGAAAATTCCGGTATTTCGGTATTGATAAATACTGGAATACCGGTTTTGAAATACCGGTATTGCAATCCCTACATGAAAGGCTATTAGCAATATGACATTGTCTGAGACACATTCTGCAGTTTTTAGACACATTGTTGGGCAGCCTCCAAGGAAGGCGGAATAGAGGACACTGGAGCGAACGAGTGAATGAGCTTATTGGGGGAAGCCTTCACTCTTCCCTGACAGAGGCAAAGGATCATAAGAGAAGTCTTGGTCACTCAGACGAAAGTGGGATGGAACGACCAAGGGTAGGCACACATATTTGTTCTTTCCTAAAGTACTATGGAGATAACCAAGCTGACTCCTGACCACTACACCAGTCAACTTTTGACAGGCCATGGTGGGTTCGCTACAAGTTCTTTGAGTTTGGACTTGTTACCCGACCGACATGACAATTGTCCATGCGGCGGAGAAAAACAGGATGTAAACCAAATCCTCAGGGAATGTCTGGAAATGTGCTCTGAAAGGGAAGAGATGCTCAAGTCGGTCCAACCAGCTGTTGGACCCATTGGGCCGTCCGACTTGGTCACCATATAGTCCAGTTTTATTGCTTTAAAAAAAATATGGTGTCTTACAGGCGTGATCACATACATTTTGCTGTCCGTATTGATTAGCTTCGTTTTTTGTTATATTATATATTATTGAATTCATTTTATTTTTGTTAATTCTCCGTGCCTTTCTCTACCACGGCATTTTATATTAGAATAACATCATTAGAATGAGTCTAAGCTCACTTGAGAGCATGGAGACTTCAGTCTTGGGTATCTGCTCCTGAGACATTACCAGTGCGGAAAACTGCTGATACTTCACACCAAAACGTAGGGCCTCGTGAACGCTCGATTGAGACCAAGTGTAGTGCGAGGTGGGTTGGTTTGGATGGGTCTGTGTTTGCGTTGGTCTCTTAGAAGATGACTGCATTTTGGAATCGTCATGATCTTCAGCCATGGCGTAACGTTCGATGAGATAAATTATATATATATATATATTTATAACTTACTTTTTTTTATTCAACGAATAAGACACAAGATTTGAGAATGTAACATTCTATATACTTAATATACATAATTTGAAAATAGTCATATAGCCAGTATGTTTTTCCAATTTTTTTAAAATTTTTATTATCATTTACGCAATTCGATAAGCATTTCATGTAACAACTACTAGTTCAAATCGTCGTAATTATCTAAGGCGCCCGTAGTTTAATGGTAAAACATACTGGCGCGAATCCAGCAGATACTGGTTCAAGTTCCGGGCGTCGTATTTTTTTTCTACATAAACGATTTTTTTTAGTGTGTATATGCATGAGATGTTTTCAAATTATGTATGTGTAAGTACGTTAGGACTAAAATTTTGCGACATCCTGACGCTGGCTATGAAAACATATTACCGGTACTTCCCGAGAGATATCAACTTCTGTATCGTTTCATTCAAGGGTGGGTTTCCGGCAAGCATGGGTCTGATAGAAAAAGAATGCACTGATTTGAACTGAGCACTTCATATTTATTTAAAGCAGCGTCAGACACGGAAAAGGTGACGTAACGGATACGACACAAAATGAAAGAGAGTCTCATGCAGTTATCTAAACTTTGCGTTCCTGTTACCTGCATGTGACTGGATCTGCATCCTATTGGTCTATGCTATCTGGAGGTTTTAATTGTAAGCGGTCTAAACTGGGAGCACATTTAGGTTAAATAATTAAAAAACATATTAACATGTATATGTTTTACCGCTCGCCGTGACATTGGAATAAAAATAAAATTCTGTGCACAAAATTCAAATGTAGCGCAGAATGTTACCAGCCGAGCGGCTGAAGGTTCTCGTCCGATCACCGAAGTTAAGCTACATTGGGCGCGGATAATACCTACTTGGATAGGTTACCGCTATTGTAATATGCAAAATAACATTTTGACATTTTATTATTAATATGTTAATGATATAATTCATCAAGACCTGCTTAGACTAAACAATAATTGACGATAAAAATATTCTTTTAAAATTGTTTGTTTATAGCATGATTTTAGTTATTTTTTTCACATGAAAACATAATGCGCTCGGGTGGATTCAAACCACCGACCTTTCGGCTAGTAGCCGAACGCTATGCATTTGCACCAACGGTTGCCGCGGCAATAGCGACAATTTTACGGTATGAATATTAACTGCGAACGTTCGAATTTTTCGAGAGCCGCCCGACTATAGGAGAAACAATCGGTTTCATACATATACATGTTTCAATGTATTTCCGTGTAGCGGAGGTACTCAGCATCATCTTATGTGTTATAATCAGGGAACTCAGAAATAATGGGAACTGAAATACACAACGGGTAAGGCGATAGCCGGTAACCGACTCGAGTAAGGAAGAATCCGGGTTAAACTTACATACGTGTTAAGAATACGTTTTACGTCGAATACTAAAAACTGCTCTCGGTTTATGCATTTACGCTCATTTAATGTTGCTGTATAATACACACTATTGCACGTGCATAATGCGTGCTTCATTTTTGTAGGACACTCACACATTCAAAAGCCTGCGTCACCATGCGGTGTATTGAATATTGCCCATCGGTATTCTATTTATTATCTGTTATGTGGTTATAATAGGTTCGTTTCTTTCAACCTGAACGAAACAAATCAAATTAAACCATAGACAATATACATACAAATTGTATGAGTAGAAAGTTGACCGGAAATGGTTTGAGATTTGACGTTTGGTTCAGTGTATCATTGCAAATCAAACCGTTCTCGGACCATCAGAAATGGTTTGACATGAAACGTCAAACCGATTCGGACGATCCATAGACTAATGGCAATCTGTCAAAGTGTTGATAAGCATTATTCGGCATTTATATATCGTGAGGTGTACATATTAATATGTTAGACATTTACACCATAGAAGTTTACTTGAATTATGTATATTATAGATTAATAATCAATACCTAATATTATTCATAAGTAACCATACGCGAACAAGAAGTCGCTTTTGGTCTTATTATCTCAAAATCTAATAAGTAATAATATGTTCGATTGTCGTCTAAGTCACAAAATTATACTGTCGACATGAACAAGTGGTCAATTATAAAAAGCTCTTAACAAAAGTAATTTTTAAAAACTTGTCATACCTATAAATCTTATAAATTAACTAAATGGCTACCTATTCACGAAGCATACTTTATATTTTGTACATTTAAAATGAATGCATACGAATTTGTATTATTGTAGACAACGATAGGAGGTTAGAATTTCATAACAACTTGACGTTTCAATAAATATGTTTCTGTTTTAGAGACTAATATGTTATGAATTAATTTTAAGTACTGGCAACACTAATAATTAGTCGTCAGAAAAGCGTTGCCGTGGACATTTACCAAACGGTCCCAAACCAACCGGTTTCATTTTGTTTGTTTGATTCAGGTTAAATGATACAGACTTAATAATAAACCACGATAAAGTAATAACGCAGGGTATTTTCTCTGTTATATTTTTTACGTATTGATAACGATTGCAAAATGTATTTCTTGCTATTGGCAGAAATACAGCCCTTATTAGGCTTGTGATATCAATATCACAGTAGGGGTTGGTCAGTAATTTTGTGCACAATTTTCCGATATCATGTTGATTCACTATGCAACCTTACGGGGGGGGGGGGGGGTAAACTCGGCAATGGCATTGCAATAATCAGTCTGCTATTCATGTGGAAATACGCCGCACGATTTCCTCTCATTTTACGTTCAGAGAATTGATAATCGGTATAATAGCCACGGTGGCCGCGCGGCATAAGCGTTGGACTACAAAGCCGTGGGTCCCAGGTTCGAATCCTGGGTCTGGCAAGTACAAAAATTGTTTTTCAATTTGTGTGTGTCAGGGTATGGACCTAATAGGTTGAGCAAGTGGCTGACATCCATTTCTCGTAAAAAACAAAATCTGTCAATACAAACCTCCACTCTGTGGAGGCCCATATGATCCTATCAGGATCGGACATGGTCGGAAAAAAAAAAAAATAGCATTGGCCCGTTTATACTTTGTAGTTATATTGAGCAGTGGCGTACGGTGTATAGATAGATGATTTGGATGTGGCGCATGCCCTATTTACTATTCCAAGACGTTCATAATAATATGGTATTAAAATTATTACATTCTTTATTGTATTATTTTTCTGTAGTATTTTATTTAACACTCAAAATTTAATTTAGATAAGTATATGAAACTCCATAAGAGAATTTACAATTAGACACCGTAAACTGGGGTCAAATAGTGCCACATTTTCGTGTTTATTTTAAATATATTGAGTAACTGTGTGTGTTATGGTAAAAACAATGACTGAATCAGAATCTCAGTCTTTTGGCTTTGATTTTATTGTTTTATTTTAAGTTTAAATGAATATTTAAAAAATAAAACGTTGACGGCTAAAATTATTTAACATGGAACATGCTTTGGATACTGATTCTCTGAATGCTGGTTGTCTAAATTTGAAAGAAAATAAAGTAAATTGCGGGGCGTGGGTTTATACGTCATTCCCGAAGCGCCTTTCGCGGCCGACTAGAGTCCGTCGCGGCCGCGCTACTTTTGTGACTTTATTTTTCGTTACGCCTGTGCGATTTTTCGTAACGAATGGGAGGTCAAGGCAAAAGAATGTATCCATGATAAAATAAATTTAATGACATATTAGCTACCTAGTCAGTTCTCTGGTTCTGTAGAAACTAATGGTCATTTGTTTTGAAAATTCGTCATGTACCTACCTAGTATTCAGTAGAAACGATGTATTTAAGAATACGAATATCTACTGTGACAACAATGTTATGGGTATCTCAAAATACACAATATGTAATTTAATCGCTATTTGAAGGCAACAGTGAGATGAAGTGTGCAAATCGATTACTGAAAGCAACACCTACATAATGTAGTCCTTATGAGGTTTCCTAGAAGCTTTTAGAAAAAAGTTCTTCGTCACCTTTATTTTAAAGTTTATTATTATTTTCCTTTTGACACCTTCTCAAACGAGTATTTTCCTACTAACTTTCTTCAAGGCATGCTCGCCTTTCATTCTCTTGAAGCTCGTATGTCACTTCTGCTCTTAAAGCATTTTTCCCTGCTCTGACGTGGTATCGTTTTCAATCACGATATTCTAGAAAATTTAATTTTTTATGCACCCGTCAATTACATGCGTGGTCATGTATTTTGGGTGAAAGCTGTTTTCTCATGTCAGGCTCACCAGGCACCAATAGCGGGGGCTGTGCGGCTGGTCAATGCACTCCCTAGAGATGTAGATATTTTTGGCGATCCATTATATTATATTCTGTTTTTTAAATTCTATTTCATTGTTTATTTTTGTATTTTTTGAATTAATGTTGTTTTTTTATTTTATTTCTTTTGTATAAAACTATTTTTGCTTTCTTTTTTTTCGATACCTTGTTTTATCTCTAACTGATTACTTGTAATTTTTATTCTAAATGTCATGTTGTGAACGTCCTGAATTCATAATTTGTTTTGTACTCAACGTGTCTTTTTCAAATAAATAAATAAATAATGAATCACTGTTCCAATCAAAGTTCAATGTTCCAATACCCAATTTAAAAGAGAAATACAACAAAAATGTCTTAAGCTACTAAGGCAACAGTGGGATAACTGAAATGACTCATTGTTAATAATGTAAGACATCAAAATCTTACCATTACCATCTTATTATAAACAGCAAAAAAAGAAAATTAAATATACAGTTAACGATTTGATTTGTATGAAACAAATAATATTTAGGTTAATTATTTAGAAAGTACAATTTTTGACTTATTCCACTGTTGCTTTCAGGTAGCGATGTAGGCGTATGCTTTTGAAGAGCATGCCTGATCTGAAAAGAATGCAGTTGGCTTATAATGTTATGAGTTCCGGGCTCAAATCCCGGGTCTGGAAAATTCACATGTTGTTTTTCAATATGCGTTGGACCTATAGTATGGACTTAATAGGTTGAGTAAACGGATAACATCAATTTATCGTAAAATCTGTTAATAGAACCTTTACTTTGTCGAGGCCAATATGACTCCCTTAGGATGTAATATTAATGTATTTTTGTGGGTTTATTATTTTAAGATTTTTGGATTTACTTTATGAATTGATTCAAAGTAAAATTTGGGCATAAAACATGATAATATATACTCGAACACCATCTTCTTGGCTACCTGTTAAAACTGTCAACTAACAAGCTCCTCCCATTTAGTCGACAACAGCGCCTTCCGGCTTTTGTCTAAATCTTCTCGTTAGAGAGTAGGTATAATATTTTTACCTGACTCATTTTCGGTTAAATTGTATTTAATGCTTTCTGGCTCTGAGGTACGAGTATCTGCATAAATTATTAAATGTGTAAAAATTACCAGATTCTTGCATTTATTACGAAGTTATGTAATTGTTTTATTACCTAATTGTAGTATAATATGCATGCAATACTAACAGATACAGACTGATGAAAAATAAACTGATTCGATTTGAATTCTTTCAAATCAATGATAAAGGTAGGCAATGGTTGGATTTAGGATTATGTCCATCTATGTGCAGCTCACTTCACCAGTCCACCGCTGCTGATGAATTTGATTGTTGTATGTGCGTTATACGACAACGTTTGGATGTAGATATTCGCCACTTTACTCGCGTCTTACCTCACCACTACAGCGCATCTATTCTATACACAATACTGCTTTCGGCCGCTACGGCAGCTATCTAGGGTAGAAAATTATCGAAGTATTAGAACTTATTGTAACAATTACAATAAGTTAGCCGTCTAAATAGTCAAAACTGTACAAATTTAGCAAACCCAAGAGAGGTACTGTTAAAACATAGCACTTATTTTAACAATTATTAGTATTTATTTAGTGCTAATACTTTGATACAAACTTACCCTATATAGCTGCCGTAGCGGTCGAAAGCAGTCTTGTGTGTAGAATAGATGCGCAGAGTTGCTATCTGAGCACTCTATGTATTGCGTTATTTTTGAAACGTTTTATCTTCTAACTTGTAATAAAACTCAACAAAATTGGTACAGAGTGAAGCATTCAGATTGATATCTTATTAAGTAGAAAGTTTCTTTTTTTGGAAGTAGGTTGTATGGGAACACCAAAAGAAGATGAAACCGAAAGTTGAAACAATGAAAAATTGGAAAAAGTCATGCGAATATCAAGAAGCACATTTTCGCGGGTGCCGGACGAAATCCCGAAGGCCGAAATCCCGAATGCTGAAATCCCGAATGGCCGAAATCCCGAATGGCCGAAATCCCGAAAGCCTAAATCCCGAAAGCCGAAATCCCGAATACCGAAATCCCGAACGCTGAAATCCCGAATGGCCGAAATCCCGAATGGCCGGAATCCCGAAGGCCGAAATCCCGAAAAATAAAAAAATACAAACACCAATAATTGCGCAATTTTGTAAGGGGGGGGGGGGGGGGGGACAATTCAATTTCTACAAAATTGTATCTCCTGAAAAAAATTGCGCAATATGCAAAACCCATTTTCCGCAAAAAATGGGCTTTTGTTTCTCTTGTAAAAATTGCGCAATTATTGGTGTTTGTATATTTTTATTTTTCGGGATTTCGGCCTTCGGGATTCCGACCATTCGGGATTTGGGCCATTAGGGATTTCAGCGTTTGGGATTTCGGTATTCGGGATTTCGGCTTTCGGGATTTCGGCCATTCGTGATTTTAGCATTCAGGATTTCGGCCTTCGGGATTCCGGCCTTCGGGATTTGGACCCAAACCCCATTTTCGCATTATTCGAGACAAATAAATTAGGAGGTTCTCTTTTAATACACCAACATATAAAATACTATTTTTTTCTTTGACTAGGTACCATTTCAACAACACTAAGCCCTCTTTCAGACGGGATTCCGCATTTACACATAACTGAATGGGAGCGTTCAGACGGAAGACACCCGTATCGCACTTTTTTTAAGCCACCTGTGTGGCGGAGATTCCGCATTTACACATAACTAAATGGGAGCGTTCAGACGGAAGATACTCGTGTTTACGAGAATCGCACACTTTTCCTTTGCCCGCCACAATGTCAAGCCGCTCGAACTCATTATTATTTGCGAGCGCGGTTTTTATTACCTTTTTTTATGCATCGCCTCGGCCGAAACTCCGGCGATCGTAATAATAATAATAATTAATACAAAGACCGCTTTGATGCGGCGACACGTGTGCTATTATTATTATTGAAATAGAATTTATCATTGACACATAATTCATATTAATAGGCATGTTTTTTAGCTAAATAGAAATTTCTTCAAAATAAAATGCATAAATGAAAACAGTGTTTCATACTGATCCAGATTCTGAAAAAAAAAATAATATTATTCTGTTTTCAATAAAAAAGACAATTTACAGATGGTGGTGTTGGTGTGAAAATTTCTTACGATCGATTTGATGAAATTCATTATTGACAATAGTTTATAATCAAATAGATCAGTTTGGTCGAGCATCTTCAAAATACCTACTTAAGTAGGTATGTAAAGAAATAAATACTAACAAGTTTTTCTCTCAATGTATTTGCCATACTTTGTCGTGTAATTATTTTTATTGCTGAAGCCAGGTCTAATTACCTATTGTCTTTTCATTGAACTCCTCGGCGCTATTTATTTTGTAAATTTTAATTTATCATTGACGCATAATTAATATTAATAGGCATCTAAAATATCTAAAATTATGTGATTAAATTATAGGTAGGTACATAACTTTGGTTATTTTATTGATATGATAATATTTTTTATTATTTGATTAGGCAGAGCATAATGAGCAGAATAAATTTTAAATTATTGTTTATTGTTATTAAATCGTATTTAATATTATTCTGTTTTCATTAAAAAAAACTACAATTTGCAGATGGTGTACTAAGTTTTTTTAAATTCGATGAAACCTGCGAAAACCATAGCTAATAGTAAAAAATACTCTAAAATTATGCGATTAAATTATAGGTACACAACTTTGGATATTTTATAGATAGGAAATATATTTTTTTATTATTTGGTTAGGATGGGAATAATGAAGTTTGTATTTATCGAGCATTCATAACAGAACTACAATGTACAATACAAAATTTGTCATTGATAGGGAACCTTTTTTTTAACATACGGTAGGTGAATTTTAAACACAGCAAATTTTTCTATGATAAAATTAGGCAATCTCATAATGTATATAAATAAGTACAAATATCACCAACAAGTTAGTATTAATTTAAGTAAACAATCGAAACCGACGTTCTCTATAATTTTTTTATTCAATAATATGTACCTATATTTTTTACTGTCATTCAATTGAAAATTTACGCTAGGATAAAAGCGCTTGTATATCAAAATTATGAAATAAAATGTGGAAAAAGTAAAAAAAATAAAAACCTTTTATTTTCTAAAAGTGTTTTTTGAATGAAATATGTAGGAAGGTACCTGCCGTTGCATGTCATGAATCATTTGTCTTTCCACGTTATATATATTTAAATCAAATAATAATACCTCAGTAGCGAAGGGTGGAGGTAGGCTGTTAAGATCCACTATATATAGTGCACACTAAACTTTATCAGGTATTAGTATTTTTTTCATTGAAATAACACCACAATTTACAGAAGCTGTTGTTTCGTTTTTTTAATTCAATTAAACCCTGCGAAACCAAGCCATAATAGATAATAGTAAAAAAATACCTATCTATAAAATATCTAAAATTATGCAATTAAACCATACATAACTTTGAATATTTTAAAGATAGAATAATTTTTTTTTAATCTTTTATAGTTTGGTTTAGACAAGGCTTAATGAATTAAAAAAAACAACCAACAAAATGTGTAATGATATTTATTCTTAATCCAACGAAAACAAATAAGTATGAATGAAAAGGTATGCACAATTTTGTCGTAACGCCCAAAATATACTAAAATTAGTATGGTTTGGTTTAGGCAGGGTTTAATTGATTTTAAAAATCTAACCAATAATATCTGTAAATTGTTCAATAAAAACAAATACGTATGACTAAAAAAGTTTAATGTGCACTAATTATGGCGGATCTTAACAGCCTACCTTCACCCTTCGCTCCTGTAATACCTAAATACATGATTGAATAGAACGGGCGTGTGTTCTTTTAGAAATAAACGTTAGTCTGCATTTTATCTATTTAAGGTCTTATAACTAATTTAATCACGGTAAGTGGTATAGTGTGGCATTTCGGATAAGTAGATATAAAATATTCTAAATCTAAATAAATTAACGTTTAGTATATTTTAGTTAGTTATAGTATTACTTTAGGTATATATTAGTTGGTATTTGTATGTATCTATATTAGTTATAGGTACCTGCGAAAACGCTATTAGATATCATATAATTATTAAACAACGTATTCTATACGCATTGTATAAAATAAATGGTTTGTTATTACTGCATCGACCAAAGAACATTTTTATTGCGGCTAGATTCACCGTCATAATAATAATACGTAATAATAATAATAGTATTGTATTCGTCGACCAACATGTGATTATTATTATATTATTATTAATTAGACGATCGAAATGAAACCGCACCATTTAAATTAAACCGCCTAACGCAAAATTGGTTTTACCTTTCATTTTTTTTGTACTGTGTTTTCGAAATATATTTAGAAATTGAACGATCTTTTGATTTAAAGATATGAAATTTTCGGTACATGTAGGAGAAGGGTGTACAAAATGGCATAGTGTTTAGTTTAATGAAAAAAAGAATATCAAAACGTATAATTTATTATAAAAACGGAGCATGAATAAAGTAAAACTACCTTAAAAAAAAGAAGTAAAAACGTGTAGTTAAAAATCATTTCACCCCTCCGGTTGTACAAAATAGCAAACGACATAAATATTTGCCAAAAATAGAAACAAAAATATATTATCAAATAAAAATTTCATATTTTGACATTCAATTTCCACTGGAAAAGTAGTCATAAATCTTCCAAGATGTTTATGTCCGTTTTTATTGTTTTATTTCTATTTAAAAAATGCCTTCTTTAAGTTTTTCCATTCATTTTCACAGCTAAAACTGCCTGATTTATTTTCATTGTATCCCATGTCTCTTACAGAGTTTTACGTAGGTAATTTCGGAACATAATCTTTCAGAAACAATAAAATCATAAATCACATAATATGCCGTTTTAGCCTATCATAATGTATGCCATTTTATCCCAATCAAATGAATTTGGCAAATTCGTTAAAAAAAATGCAGTTTACACTTCAGTAATTATGATAAATTTACATCGTACATGAACACTAATAACGGCTACTTAAGCTGGTTTATATTAAATCTATATATATATATATAGATTTAATAATATAAAATACATGTAATATTACCTTTTGTCGACAAGCTGCAAAAATATTCGTTTGGTTCACAAATCTTTCCACTGTATCTTCTTGTACGGCTGTTTTGAGTAAACTCAATATGGCTGAATATTTAAAAGAAGGGTCATGCATTGTTCCTGAGCTAGTTGCATCATGTTAGACTGCACCATTTCGCCAGTAGAGCAAAAGTTTATTTTCCCCCACTGTGCCATTTTGAACACATTTCCCCTACTATGAATGATATACTATTAATCCTTACAGCGCTGACAGCACAGCTGTTGTATCCTCATTTGGTGGCCATTATACATAATTAGCATGCTATTTAAACGTGGTATTTAAATAGTAATTAAATGTTCCGCGGTGAAGCGATTAAACGTAATAATTAACTCAAATCATATAATTTTGCACTTGTGGCGGCTTAGTTGTGATGGTGCGATATGAATTTAGTGGCTGCCATAGCCACTGCAGTGTAGAGTGGCTGGATTCTTCGGTGGCTCGACACCGGAATCCCGTCTGTGAGAGCTCTAAGTTTCTTCACTTTCAAGTACACAAGGCTTCCATCCGTTACAGTTCAAACAATTTAATGATGCAACTGCTCGTGAAATAGTTTGGGGAAATAAAATTTTTAAAAAAGTCAGTGAAAGTAGTAATCGGTAGAAGTTATACTTCTTTGGCGTAACAAAACAAAATAATCGCATACCGCGTTAGTCAAAATTCACATCAACCAAACAGTTAGAAAATAGTTTTCACATAAACTAAATAATACAAAACAAAGGTAACGTACCTAACAGTTAAAAATGTAAGTAAGATTAGTTTTGACAGCTAATCACATAGAAAAGAGAGTGAAATTCACAATGCGAAACAATATTTTTCACCAAGCAAATTAATCCATACTCCTTCGTCTATGGTCACTATGATCACATCATTGCGCGAGACGTCATGTTTCAGACCTGTCAAATAAAGAATGATATTGGATAGAATAATTCTATCTAGTATCATACTTTATTTGACAGGTCTGAAACTGGTCAATTATTGACGTTTTAATAGCCCCATATCAATAAAAACTAGAATAAAGGAGAACCGCTTATTGGAGTGCCGCTGGTTTATTTCTATACACGTTAACTTATACCACTAAATAAATTATTATATAATTATTTCTCGTTGTTTTTTTATTTTATTTTGGCCAACAATAATAAATTCGTTTCGTAGGCAACGGAATTATTCTACTATCAAACTTGCGTTTCTGTACAGCTGATTAATTTGCAGCTAAAATCACTGTCAATTATTTTCGTAGCGGCTCTCAATTTAACTCTATAACTAACACACCAAAATAAGTAGAACTTTGCTTTGAAAAAATTGTCGAACTTGTATAAAATAATTGGCATACCTACTAAAAGTTTACTAACATTGGTAATCGAGCTTCTAGCGGATGAAAGTTTTCCCGATGCAAACTTTTTAACGACGTGTAGCGTACTGCAATTGACATCAAGAGTATCGAATATTTACGTAGATATAAGTATCTATGCCGAGTGCCTACAATGCAATGTTTGCCGTCAGCAGTGACGTCCCAAGACAAAGTGCCGCCCCTAGGCAACGCAAAAATGCCGCCCCATTTTTTGAAGATGTTGTCATGACGTTAGTGATTCAGTGACTTCTAACTTGTCATTTTTGCGATATAATAATAATTATTTGCCATGTTTTAAGGAATACAGGGCGATCCGTGTCGCTTTTCTTCTTCACAAAACTTGGCAACATTTGTAATCATGTTTTTAGCCGGATACCGCAAAGGTTTATATATTATTAAATCGATAATCGATATACTGACGGCCAGGTGATACGCTCAGTAAGAGGGGGGTGCATCTTCGAACGTCGACGTCGAAGAGAAACGGAAGTAAACTAGAAATCGCGAACCCGACAAAAAATTACAGTCCTGTTAAACCTTTATATTAATTAATACATTTTGTTTCCAATCAGTGAGCCGATTTTTTTAATCGAAAGTTTAGGTAGTCATTTCTATATATACAAATGATTCTCCTCGATTTGCCGCCCTTCGAGTAACTGCCACCCCCAAGCGATGCTCAATCTGCCTACCCCCACGGAACGTCACTGGCTATCAGGGACCTAAATTACAGTCTGGAGAGGACGTAACTACTTCTCGGTTCTTAACCGGGCACAGCTCTGTCAGCTTGGCCTAATATAATCTCCGATTTGCTTATGTGGCGAATTGCAGGATGCCGATCACATCCTCCGGGAGTCTCCCCATATGTCGTGTTGAAAGGGAAGAGCTTCTCAAGTCGGTCCGACCTTCAATGGACCGGTCGCTCATTGCGACTTGCTATCTGCGAGGAAAAATTTCTCAGCCTTTAAGAAGTTTGCGCATTTTACGGCGAGCGGAAGGTCTTTTCTCATCGAGAATTATTGACCGTAATACTTTATATCGAAGTAGGAATCAGCACGCCAGCCAAGGTCTTTGAAAGTTACTCCTGGGACACTTTCGGCACAACTTTTAAGAGCGCCTAACGGTCGTTACGCCATTGTATACGCTTGCATAACGGATGTGGAGACGTGGCGGGTGGTGGAGGGAAAAGCAAGTTACGGCCTGCCGCATGAGTGAGAGAAAGATATGGCATGAGTTCCTGCGCTTTACATTATTTTCCCCTTATCGCCTCGAAGTAAGCATTTTATACAGTAGGATAATAGTTCGACCATGAGTGCAATGAGTGACTAAGTGAAGATCTAAACTTATCGTTTTCAAGCAGAGCGTTGGAGCAGGATCACGGATCAGTGGAGCAATGGGGTATTCCCGGAGCAGAAGCGGAGCCGGAGCACCGAATATTTGTGGTGCTCCACTGCTCCGGATGTTTTTTTTATTATAAAAATTTCGTCCTAAAATCCAATGCAAATATTAATTCGATTCAATAGGGGAACAACTCATAAAACCTTCATATAAAACCATAAACCCAAGATAATGGCGTTTTAATTTTTTGCAGTAATTCTCATTTTAATTTTAAAACCTTGATTTCGATGAAAGTGTATGTTTTTTTATATTTACTTTAGTGGAATTCATCAATGGACAATGAAATTGTACATTTTAATAAAGAATTAACCAATAAATTTGATTATATAACGGAATTACTGATTAATCTCGGAAAGGGTTATTCGATTTTATGACACATTTAAGAAATTTTTGATTATTTTTTTTGTTGAATTATAAAGAGAGGATTATTCTACATCGAATGGCATTCTTAACTCAAAACCTTTAAATTTTGAGTTGTTCCCCTATTGAACTGTGGTATCGTTATATTTACACTTTGCAATACTGGAATTATTTGAAATACAGTTACACTGCCGAGTGATAAATAACCTCACTTTTTTGTCAGAAAACTTTAATGATAGACGATTTGCTGACGATCTTGTTTAATAGAATTAATAAGGAAAAGGACGAAAAATAAACCTTATTTCAAAACGATTTATTTAAAAAAAATAACATTTGAATACATATTAAGAATTTTTACCCGGAGCGGAGCAGACCCTGGAGCGGAGCTGGAGCGAAGCATCTCAAAAAAGGATCTGCTCCAACACTCTGTTTTCAAGGCGAATGGGAAATTTCTTTGTAATGGTGGGACTAGTAAATTACAGTTACAAGTTCTATCTAGTACCTGTATCAAGCAAGTCCAACACATCGATTGCAGGATGGATTTTGGTCGTGTAGACCAGTGCTCCGCAACCTTTTCCCAACCACGGCACACCAAAGGTCTTCCCAGAATTCCGCGGCACACCACACGTAAAACAATTTATACACCAAAACATGGACCCCACATCCTGAGATCTTTGGCGAGACCCCCTACCTATCGCTAAGGTTAAAGACAGCGTGATACTCTAAAATAGCGTTTTTCAAATAGTGTTCGAGGTAAAATTAATGGTATTGATTTTATGTTTACCGATTTTTCGTATGATTATATTATATTAATATAATTATAGTTAGTTGTCGGGTAAGGAATAATTATTTGTCGAGTATTTGACACAATAATAATAATTGTATCCTACAATCAGATATTTTAAAATATTAATACTAAGGTAGTAAAATAGCACCGCAGGCGACTTTTTTTGACTCTACAATGGGAACTGAACTGCGATAGCCTTGTCTGAAATCCGAGGATATTTTTTATTAAACGAAATCCAGAAAACAGCCAATGGAACATCGGCGAAGTTCAGTTTTAGCGTCCCGTCATTTATCAATTCAACAAATTCTTCTCGAATTTATAGGAAAAGCGCTTCTATAGAATTTTCGGCATTGGTTGCAAAAGGGTTTTGTCTCCAGTTGCAATTGATTGTATGAATGTACTGATGAAATTTATTTGGCAGCAAAGTTAAATGTTTTTGAGACGGATCCAAAATTTTTTGCTTGTTTTCAATGGTGGTCTGGTAGTTCCCATGGACCATTTGTAGAGATCCTTGTCTTAACTTCTTCTGCCGAAGTTCGAGCTTATTTTTGAATTCTTTTAATTTATCAGAGAACGTCAAGATATTTTCATTCTGACCTTGCATTGTTTTATTAAGTTCATGCAGGTGCTCAAATATATTACTAGCCATGTACGCAAATTTAGCTATTGCATCGCGCCACACCTAGCATCGTCTCGCGGCACACCAGTGTGCCACGGCACACCGGTTGCGGAGCACTGGTGTAGACCATAGTAATTGATTTGTGAAAAAAATGTACAATTTTTTTTTACAAACAGGGATTGCAATACCGTTTTTCAAAATCGGTATTAAATTATCTATCGATACCGAAATACCGATTAAAATCCAAAATATCGGTATTTTTGGTACTAAGAAAGAATACACATTTATGTTTTTTGGAAATGAATTTTTCATTACTTACTGCCATATTATCGTATATTAAATTTATTGATGTATAAGATTAATGCTGCCAAAACGCAAATAATAATATATTGGACTGAAACCAAAAAAAATCAAAATCCTTCAAATATACTTATTGACGCGATGAATTAATAACATATTTATAAATAGAAAACATTCGTGGTAAATATTTACAAATATTCTATAAGTTAAGTATTATATTAGGATTGGAAATAGTCGGAAAAAAAAGTCTTTGTAGGAAATATAAATATATTATATGTCGTTATAATTCCGTATCTTTTTTCATCTTATAATTTAATATTTCATGATCTCATGAAAAATATATTAATACCGAAAACGAGTACAATTATTCTAATCGTGAGAATAAAGTGATATTCGGTACATCATTCAAGGTTGTATCACTTTTTCAAGATATTTTTATATCAGCCCATATTACAAGCTTATTTTAGAACGCGTCCAGAAGAAATTTCATCGATGTCTTTATTTTAAGACTAAGCGCAATCAAGGAAAGTAGATACCTATTATTAGTCCCTCCACTAACCAATTTCATCGCAGTTAGGTAACACGCACTTGGCTAAATTTGTAAAACACATTAGCTGATTTTTTCCCAATAGGTTGCTAAGGTATTTCTAAATTATCTATGTTCAATAAATTCTACGTCTTGATACGTCATAGCATTCTTGAATATGGGTCTATTACCTGGAGTACTTATGCAGTTTTCTACAAACTTATTTTAGAGCGCGTCCAGAAGAATTTTCTTTGATATCTTTATTTAAGACATATAAATATTTTCCTTTCAATAATTCGTCAAATGATTATTTTCCGACTGCCTTTCTACAAGAGATGCTTACTTTTCACTCTCTTGAATCTCGTAGACCACTTCTGCTCTTGAGACATTTTTGCCTGTTATCGCGAGGGATGGTTTCCAATCCTGGTGTCTTAAAGAACTTGAATTTACATTCGCCTGTCAATTATATACGTGGTCGCAGCAAACCTATCAAGCACCATTGACGAAGGGTGCAAGACTAGTAAATGCGCTCCCCAAAGCCATAGACATTTTCAGTGATGTGCTACATAATGTATTTTGTTTTCGAAATTTTATTTTTCTGTATAAAATTGTATGTTTTTTTTTTTAATATATTCCCTTCTCTCTTGTGAGGGTTATATTTATTATAAAGTAAATCTCAGGTTATGAACGACTTGAATTTAGATTTGTTATGTCCACAATGTTTTGTTTTCTTAAATAAATAAATAAAAACATGCCAATCAATTTTTTTTGAGATAGCTAATAATAAAGATGGTAATTTTTAAGATTATAAAAGCCGCTCCTCTCGATCATGGCGACATATAAAACTATCTATTAAATCTATAATATACTTAGATTAAGCTTGCATTATACCTATAATACGAATTCTTCATAATTATAGATCGACACGCAGCACTTTGGCTCTTAAATTATTGCGTATCCGGAAATTTGTACGTAAACAGTTCACCGCAGGACACTTATTCGTGCGCCGCAGTACAGGAAACATGAGTTCGTGTAACATTTTAATCAAATAATGACGAGTTCTTCGTTGAACATTTCACCGTGGAGTATATTTGTACGCATGCTACAACATGTGGCGAATTTTATGAGATGCCTTTACTAGGCTAGGTTAGGGTTAATCTAATTAAAACAGTACTATTTGCAAACTATCGCCGCATTTTGTAAGATACGTACAAATGTATTCCACGGTGAAATGTTCAACGAAGAACAAGTCATTTGATCAAATGTTATACGAGCTCGTTTCCCGTACTGCGGCGCACGAATAAGTGTCCCACGATGAACTGCATACGTACAACTTACATGTAACCAAATTATTGCTATTCATATCATTCGTCATCGCTCATGAGTTATAAGTTGGGCAGCCAGTCCACACATCAGTTGTGATATACAATCTCGTCTCATGTCATCACAATTGAAGTCTAGGAAGCTCATTCAAGGCGCAGGCGCTTAGGTATGCGATGAAATTATTTATTCTGGTTCGCGCCGGATTTCTTCCAGACCATGTCACCAAATTGACAATCCTACTGTGTGTGCGAAGAAAAACGCCCGAGATTATAATATTATCAGCTCAGTCGAATATTATTATCATTTTATTCGTTGGCGAGTTCGGATACGTCGATGCCCTAGGGACTGATTGCTTTTAAGCTCCCCCCCACGATAAAAAATTAAATAAAAACCATGAAAGTGATAACACAATAATTATGATGTTAGATATTGTTTTTTTTAAATGTTTTATTTTTATGTTATAGGCGTCTTTGATGTTAGTTTATTGTTTATATTGATTTTTTTAATTTTATACCCACTCAATTTGTGAGAAATATCCACATTTTAACATAATTTTAGAATGTAATAAAATATTTCTTTTATTGGACGAATAATTCACAAGACATTTGAGAATGTAACATTCTATATATTGACCATAGACAATTAAAAAATATCTAAATAATATGTACCCACAAGAAAAAGAAGTGTAGTATTTTTAAGAAAAAAAATACTACACCCGACGGTAGTTTAATCTGTAACCGTTGGATTCGCGCCAGTGAGCTTTTCCAATTAAGCTACCCCCATCTGGAGAATGGCCTCTGCAACGAGCCCGAAACGTCGAGGAAAGGAGGAAAAAGTTCACTTGATGACAACCAAAAAATCAATTACTGCAACAAACAACCGTGGTAGTCTCAAACATTATATGAGTTTATATGACTTTAAGGAAATCAAAAATTAGATTTTTTAAAGATGTTAATAACTACTTATGCATTTATCTGAAATAATAAAATATCTTCTTTTGAAATAGATAACTTAATTCTTTCGAATATGACTTTAACTAAGTTGATATTTAGACTAGCTTACAAAGCTCAATGTTGTCTATTTCCATGTCAAAAGAAGACATTTATGTACATTATATGTCATCCCACGCATTACTTTATATCATAGAATCGTTAATATATACTATCTGGTTAGATGTCAATTATCTATAAACAATCAACACATAATTTATTTAGTAAGAAAAACACCTATTGTTAGCCATTTTATTTATGGCAGGTGTGTCCAACAGGTCGATCGCGACCGTATTACTAATTTTAAAATATCTAATATATGTATTATCTGTCATCTGGATATCTAAAAGACTGGCAGCTTAAATATAAATTGAACATTTTGAATTTTTAATTGTGACAAAAAAATAAGATAATAATTGACATCGTAATCGATTTTTTGGGATTTCACCACGTGTTGTTCCTCCTACTTTCCTTGAAGTTTTCCAGAGGCCATTTTCAAGATTGATTATCTTCATTCATTCTTTTAAGAATGGCCTCTGCAACGAGCCTGAAACGTCGTGGAAAAAGGGAAAAAGACACGCGGTGGCAATCCAAAAATTTAGGCGGCTCTCGTGGTGCAGTGCGTTTGGCGTTGGCCTTCCACCCGAGAGTTCTGGGTTCGATTCCGGTGAAGGCACAATATTTATGTGTTTTTCTCAAAGCCTGGCTGTTTGTGATTGTACAAAATTACTAACAACCACCATTAATAATTCTAAAACAAAAAAAAACCCAAAAATCTATTACGATAACACACTACCGTTAAAGTCTCAAAGATTTAATAAGCTACGGTTTCATGTAAGTTGTACGTATGCAGTTCATCGTGGGACACTTATTCGTGCGCCGCAGTACGTGAAGTATGAGTTCGTATAACATTTTATTTTATTTTCGACACTATGATCATTAAAGGTGGTTACGTTGTAGTTGTACTTTAAAAATAAAAACTGTTCTCTGTCACAAATTTGATTATTGAATCTATCCTTAATCATAATAAACAGTCATAAAATGCCCACAATACCGACATATTAAAAACATATCGCTTGAAACTTTACATACTATAGATATTTAAATGTCAAAAACATAAACTGATATGATGCGATATTTATTCAATTAAATATCAGTTTCTTAGTCATTTTGACAGTAATCAGATAACACATAAATACAATATTTGGTCATTTTTATTATTACATTTTGTTCTGTAGCTCGCTACGATATTTTTATGCTAGAAGTTGATCTCAACCAACATATTGGCTACCCCTGAATTATGTTATATAGTATATCAATATATTGATAGAAATTTGCTTTTAAGTACAACAATACATATTATATTAGGGAAGAGAATACTTGGTTAATAGTTCAGCTTTCTGCATAGACCGCTAGCCTCAAAATTACGCTAAGTATGACCCTCTAAATAGTTTGGTGAAACTTTACTAGTTGAGGTATTGTTTATGTTTTTAATATCAGTCATGTAGAATGTAGATAATTATACATAAACCATCGATATGCAAAGTCTAAGAATAATCATTAAATTTAAAATCATTTAATATATGGTGGATCCATGGCCCCCACAAAGGGGGGGCTGACAGGGCTCTAGCCTGGGGGTCCGGGCTCAGGAAGGGCCCGGCGTGGCGAGCCAATCAGATAATTAAACACACATCACAAATTCTCTCTAATAGTAAAAAAAGTCGCCTGCACCGCTATTTTTCTTCAATTATTTAAAATGTGGTTGTACGAGTACGGTACAATTTTTACATCATACTGTGTAGCGTGCGTCATACTGCTTTTATCTTTAGCGATAGGTAGGGGGCCCTCCAAAAATCCTAGCCTGGGGACCCGCTTCAGGATATGGGGGCCATGGGTGGATCTGATTGCTAAAAATATTTCATAATTCACCTATAAAGACTGTTTATTAAGCTTATAGTAGATTTTAGTGTTTCCGAATGTCCACAAAAATATGTGATTTTTTGGAAGAATAATATTGAATGTAATACAGTATTCAGACTGAATTTATACACAATTAATTTGTGACAGATTGACAGAAAAGTGTTGGATAGGAAACATGATTTTGAAAATAATATATATCTCCGAAAATAATAAATTACTTAAAGGATATACTCGATTTAAAGGGAGTGCACACATCGAAATCGAAACTTAAAAATCAAGTGACATTTAAATAAGAAATTAGTGTGTTATTCAAGAGATTTGTGGATACTCATTATACTGATGATTGTTAAATTTGTAGATATTGCCAATATAAACCACGATTTTTTTTTATAAATAATCTGAAGGTCTTTAATTGTTTTCGTGTACGTATACGTCAGTGGCGAAGGGTGACTTTTGGAAAGAGGTAGGCTGTGGAGATCTGATAAAAAGAACACACTTATCAGGTATACCTACTTACGAGAAATAAGAAGATAATACGATATGAATATGAATACCTATGAATAGGTACACACTAATGACAACGACACACTAATTTAATGAAACTTCAAAAACTCACTGACGACATAAACTTAAGCGATCAATTTAAATTACGTATGTTTTCAAAACATTTATACACATCAAAAATCATTAGATAAAAGTTCTTTTTATTTTTAAAAACAGTTTTCGATTAAACAAATTAGATTTTTTTTTTTTAATTATTATTTATTTAGTTTTAGGCTCTGCAATCGAAGCTTATTTTAGTTCATACAATTCGAGAGACTGGGCGGGGCTACGTGTCGTAAAGTCCACATGAAAAAAATTGAAAATTATTTGAAACATAATCCGACCTTTATTTACGTCAAGACAGATGGCGCGCTGTGGTATATTTTTTAAAACATTTGCAGATTGTTTTTTGATTATCTGTGTAATACATTCCTACACATACGGCATCTCTCGTTGGCAAAATAAATTATTTTATAGAATATAATATAATCATGTGATTATATGAATAAGTCAATATGCAATTTAAAAATATTTTTCGTAAGAAGGTAGACTTTAAATAATCGCCTAGTATGGAGTCTTCGCCACTGGTATACGTAAATTATACATTATAACTATACTTAAAAAAGAAAAATTAATTCAATTTAAACACTTCTAGTTAATTTCGTCGTGATTATAATATAATACGCACGTGGCTCAGTCGAGTCGTCGAGTAACAAACCCCACTCTGGGGACTTTTTACTCTCAAACACCTTTTCTACCTACAAAAATTACAAAAGATTTTCACTTCATACATATTACGTCAATATAAATTATTTTACTTTTTCATCAAATTTACTAACAAATAACCTATATCGCAAGGAAATGTCATGGAATTAATAAAAAGAGGGGTTTTCAAAATGTCTGGACCAATTTTGCAACTATAGACCTACAAACTTATCTAAAGAATGGGGTGGGGGAGCCACTGTCGAAAACTACCCAATCAAGACTCATAACTGGACAAAATCTGACATTCGAATGAAATTTACAAAATGGCATCCTATGGTAGTTCGTAGTTCTATTTTTGGCCATTCTACAAATAAGTTTGTAAGTCTGTAGTTGACTTAGTTGGCAAAACACATTTGAATTCTATGTCCTATCGGTCGTCGTATTTGTTTCAAAAAGATTTTTGAAGTTATACTTCTTTTAGCGCGTTTGAGAAAACAGATCAGAGTGTATTTTTGGCGTGTGACGAAGTTGCGCGCGCCGATGTAACACATAATTTATTATTATGATTATATTCATTTCGGTCGCAAGGGTACATGCATATGCGCAAAATGTCATTTAGTTAGTGTTGTAAACACGACCAATATTGTGTCATTATAAAAATATATATTTATAAACAAATTTCTGGAGACTAACAGTCTACACTGTTAATTCATATTCATAAAACTTTATTTATATTGGAGTCTATATTTATTTTTCATTGTAAAGGTTGTGTATCAAGATTTGAGGCTATATTTATGTATATCTAAGTATTATTTATGAGTAAACTTATATATCAAAAAATAGATAATAAATTTTGTGAATGTTGAGTTGGTAAATAATTCAAATAATGGTACCTATGTTGTAAATTTACAATATTTAGACACTTCATACACAAAAATACATATTTTTACAGTTCAGGATAATATTTGTCGTAGGTATATCCTATGCAAATTTATTTATTAGCGGTTTATTAAAATTGAAGACAATAATAATTATTATGTTTCATCACAAAAGCCAATATCACGTTTCAGTTAAACCATTAAATATGCTATGTTTTCCTTTTGATTTGTAATAAATTATTATTGTTAACGAAAATAGTTGTACAGTCATCTGTTTAAGCAAAGATGGTCGAAATAGCGGTTTGCAAATTTTTTTTTGTTTTGTTATTTTTTTGTTACGCCAAATAAGTATAACTTCTAACGCGCATACATAAGTACACACACCGAATTTTTCTAGTAGGTATTATACATCTTAAATTTATGTAAGTATGGTCACGATGGGCAAGCGCCTTATAATTTCGTGAGTCCCAGGTTCAAATCATGGGTCTGGCACATAAACATATTGTTTTACGAACCTTCTATCTAATTACGACAATTTAAACTAGTAGGCCATAAATGAAATGCTTAACAGATTGCGCTATTATTGACTATTGGTTTTTTGTGTATTAAATCAAGGAATATTAATTACCTTAATTACTAACCGACGCGTCGCGACGCCTGGCTCTCGCCAAATATTTTTAGTTATAACGTCTACTTGAACTTGCTAACAACTTTTAATGAACCAATTCTTTTATTCAACGAATAATTCACAAGATTTTGAGAATGTAACATTCCATATTTTATTAAACATACATAGCTTGAAAACGTCATTAGTTCTATTACAATGTTCATTTGTTCACGCATATGTGTATATTGGTCTGGATGAGACATAATTTATTCAATATTAATAAATTGCAGTGTACCGCTAAGCTTTAGTTAATAGAACCATAGCGATATTGTGTCAATACGTCTTTTACTACGTTTTTTTTAGCTCGTATTCTTGTTTGTCCGGTGGTTGTTTATCCAGTACAAATCTTGCAATCGATTTTCAACTAACTTACCAACTAGCTAGACATTTAAAGCTTTTAAAATATATCAGAACACGATGCCAATGCATTCTTTTAAGTAGAATTGAATTAATTTTCAGTTAACTCTTTTTTGAACATGTTCTGAGAGAATTTAATATTATAACCAATAGAAAAAATCTTTTTTGGAAAAAGTAAGCCACCCCGGCCGGGAATCGAACCCTGCATCTCCCGGGTTTACGCCCCGTCCGTCGCATTTACCAATATGCTACGCAGTGACATACTATTGGCCTTTTAAATACCCACTCATCAGCGTTCTTCGAAATCAAGTTACTTTGGCAATCGGTTTTTGTTTTTATTAATCAAAATTACTTCAATTAACCGACGTCGAGGATTTCTCCAATATTTTTTATGATGTAACTTACTTGAACTTGCTAATAATTTATATTTAACTATTTCTTTTATTCGACGAATAATTCACAAGATTTAAGAATGTACCATCCTGATTATTGAATATATCAATAATCAGAATGGTACATTCTTAAATCTGGTGAATTATTAGTTGAATAAAAGAAATAGTTAATAATAACTCTGTATTATAACGGTATTGTATGCAAAGTTATTTCGGAAGAAATCCGTAATCTAATCCATTACTATTGGTTGCTAAGGGGGTGGTCCTAGCCACTAAATTTTAATATATACGTGCGTTACTATGGAAATCAAAATGACATTTCAGTATTCTATATTTGTTTGTTTGTTGCAAAATAGCAAAAAAATGATTTGTTAACAATTGCCTTATTTGTCCTAAATTATTAATACATAGAATTGTCAAGTTTATATGATTCAACAGAAAATTTAAAAACGTGTTTCTTTTTTTATCTTATTATTTATAAAATCTTCTCGACCTTCTGAATCCTTGGACCATCCATTATTTATTATAAGTAAGTATTTTATTGTTATCGTCTACCATAGGCCCGGCCCGTCAACTGTCACAACACTCATTCGGAATCCTCCCCCGTTATTTTTCCCAAAATGCATAGTTTTATTAATACATTAGTTAGTAATAGCCCGGGACTTTGTCCACGCGAAATACATATCGACCGTGTTTAGGAAAAAGGGGCGTAACCCTCACAGAACAAATTCTACAGAAGGGGAAATTTCATATTTAAAAAAAGGTACAGATATTGGGTGCATGATGATTGATGATTTGGTGAAATATATTTTCGATCTTATAATAATTAAAGAAGTTATTACAGAAAATTCATTAAAATTGAGGGTAAACGCTTTAATTAATCTCAATTAAAACCTGAATTTAGATAATAATTCGGCATCTGCGGCTTACTTCCTTTTTATAAAACGTGATTTTAGTTGTATACATTGTTAATACCTAATAAAGCACTTTTCGAAAAATAGAGGTTTACGCCCTTTTTCCGAAACACAGTCGATATGAAAAAAAAGCCTGATTCGATTTGATTTGTTTTTCAAATAATTGATGGACATCGCGTGAATATAGACGAAAGCATATAGAATACAGGGATCTTATTGCAAGAGTATGTAAAGCGTTGGCACCCAGTCGGAAAAGATTTCTTAAAACCTCAGTTCGATAGTATTATACCGGTTGGATCGGAGGATAAAATAATTGAACTAAAGAGCTAATAATAAGTAATTTTTATTTTATACGATTTTTGCAAAATGGACTCAATATTTCTAACTACACCACTGCGCGAGCACCTCACCTCAGCTTTTCACTGCTGCCATCTAACCAATTTACCTACTCGTGATTCAATTATATTATTAGCTCCGTTTAGAACATTTAGAGGTAGGTGGTATCTGGATAATGTTAGGCTAAATTTGGGCTGTAGTGTGAGAATATATTTGATTTTCGCTGGATTGTTGAAATGCGCATATTGGTTTGTCAATGGACATCTTATAAGAGTATCAGAATCAGTGGTCCAGATTCGAACCAAGCACCTATAAAAGTAATTCAAATTCCAGAATTTCTACACATTATATTAAACCTACTTAACTACAAAGTGATTTACTATTTTTAGTATTTTTTCCTTTATTCAACGAATAATTCACAATATTTGACAATGTAACATTATGTACTTATATTGAAAATATATAATTTAAAATCATCCCATGCATATACCACCTTCTAGAAAAAAATACGACACCCGACGGGCTCGAACCTGTAACCGCTGGATTCGCGCCAGGGTAAATAAATAAAATTGTTGTTTAAGGGGGGACATGCTCGTCGAAGGTCAAAATTGAGTTTTTATTGTATTTTCAAACCATGATCCTGGACACTCCTTAAACGTTGTAGATATTCTGTTTATATAATTTTGAAGCCTTATTATCCTTAATAATTATTTTAAACATTTGATGACTGCATAAAGTATTTTTGTTACAAAAAATAGTATTCTTTTAAACCTCTCGCTCTAATGTTTTAGAATATAGTCATATTTCCGTACATAACTGTGCAGTGGTGTTAAGATTTTTTACATTTATTAATTTTTAAACGCATTTATAAAACCATTAAAATAATTTATTACGAGATAATTTTTGTAAAATATTTACGATAAAAAATTATATTGATAATCTCTGTGATCCCAAATTTGACAAGAATTAGGCATTTTATTATTCAAAAAATCGGCAAGATTAACAAATTTGAAGATGATTCTAAAGATATTTATTATAAGCTATGTTTTTGACCATTCAAGTGTGATAAACATCTTATGAATGATTCGTTTATAATAATTATTGACCTAAGAATAAGGTAGTGTTTTTTTTGAAATACGCCATTTTTTTGTCATTCCCCAGTGGTTAAGCTACAACATACGGCCGTAGCCATAAATTGACAAACTATAATTAAAGTAGGGAGTAAAATTATGTTAACGCGCGTGTTTGAACATGTACCTAACCGAATTTAACCATAATAGTTTTGGTATGCTTTGAGCGATCTGACAAAATTGTGCACACTTTTTGATTCATACTTATTTGTTTTCGTTGAATTAAGAATACATATTACACATGTTGTAGGTCAGTTTTTTTTAAATTCATCAGCCCTGCTTAAACCACCCATATTATGTATAATTAATTATGTATGATTTAATACCATCACTCATCATTAGAGATATTTTACAGATATACGAGTATTTTTTACTAATCTCTTATGGCTTGGTTTTCGCGAGGTTTAATTGAATTTTAAAAACTAACCAACACAATCAGTTAATTGTAGTCTTAGTTCAATGAAAACAAATACGTATAACTGACAAAGTTTTGTATGCACTATTTATATCGAATCTTAACAGCCTACCTTCACCCTTCACCACTGCACTGTATTAATTAAAATATAACACAATGTGTCGTAGATACTTATTCCACGTTGCTTATAATAACAATAACCAGGGCTTCTTTTAGAAAATAGAACTTATTAGAATTTTATTTAATTATTTATGTTCAATAAATCATTTTATTAATTGAGTTAGCATTTACTTGGTAGAATTCTATTTTACAAGAAATGAAAATATAGTTAATATTAAATTCTAAAGGTTTTTTCGATAGCTATTTCGGTTGTAACACCATTATAAAGTCTTGATAATGGTGTTACAACCGAAATAGCTATCGACGAAACCTTTTAAAAACCTGTAGAATTTAATATTAATTATATTTTCATTTCTTGTAAAATGGAATTCTACCAAGTAAATGCTAACTCAATAATAACATATGTTATGAAATATTATTTTGTCAATCTGTTTATATGAGAAGATTTTCTTCAACGCGTTTGGTATATGATAATATATTAAATATATCTAACAGTTTCTTTTAAGTACCTACCTATAATTTTATTTTCTATCAAAAAAATTATAAGAGTATGTGTACCTGTAGGAAATCGCATATTAAAAGAAATTACGTATACATAAATTTAGATTTTTTTTAGTATGTGATCATTTCAGCCACCCTGTATACATCGTAGACAAGTAAGATTAAGCGTCTGCTACTAATTAGTAGGTGGAGCGAACACTTGTGAGCATGCCTTACTGATATATGTATATTCATATGTACACAGTATCATACACTGTATATATGTAGGTATAGTATATTATTGTGATACTAGGTAACTTGATTTATGGTGGTTCTGAGAATATTACCTTGTGTGTATGAAACATTATATCCTTATCTGCATATAGTCCAACGGCATAGGAAAATAATGCAATTTTGTATAAAATAATAAACTTAGCATTGTGAATACTGAATAGGATTTACCACAAGGGTAATTTTTAACATATTGAGTCACTTCAAAATTTACCCAGGAGTCCATAAATTCAAAAATTGTGAAGAAAATTTAAATTTTCTATAAATACTGTCTGATTTGATTGATTTTCAGTTAAACTTGGTATTTAGGTACTCCGTGGTTTAGTGCACAATTCGTTGGATTTCCAGAGCAATGTATAATTAAATTACCAATTATGTAGTAAGATGGCAAAACACGATATGTCTGTTTTTCTAAATTGTTCAGGAGAGAAATTTTAAACTTCGGAAAATATTCTGACAATGAACAAATCACATATTGACACAGCTTATTTCTCCAAACTTATAAGACTTAGATATAGGTACTATATTTCTACATATATCTTGTAGATATATCAACTCTAGATAATGTCAACTGACTTTCTCTTAGGTATGCTTACATACTGTACTTTAAATGCTAGAAAAAATCAATATTTGGCCACGTATTTTTTTTCGACTTATACGTGGTGTCTGCCAGTATTGGTGGTATTGACTTGTGAGTCCCTAATAAGTATCTTAGAAATTTGGAGCATCAGTTGTATGTTATTCCAAGGTGCAGAACTAACCTGCCATTGGTGATGCCAATTGGGAGGGCAATAATTCTGTTCACCAAATCGCTCCGGATATTGATATATTCCATCTACGTGAGGATGATTATAGGTGGGGGTTGTTTTATAAATTCCTAAAATACGTTCCAGTTAGCTCATTTGGTGTGCTTCCATGCTTGATAATTTATAATTTATATAGGTAAGAGCTACTATTATGGGCGAGCTTCAATTATTTGCCACTTGCAGATAAAATCTAGTTTTTTTATGATATTAAATCAACATTGCCAGCGGTTAACTTATTAAGAAATCTTGTCAATTGTTTCTCCGTTGGTAAAACAGATAACTGATATTTTTACCATTATAAAACAACCCTAAAACCGCATTTTTATCTGACAGTTCGAGCGAAACCGTGAAATAAGTGGGATTTGTTGTAAATTGTACAAGGATATGACTTCTGTTAAAAGGTATGTTAAACATTTAATATCATACAAAATGCTAATCCAACTAAAAAGTATCTATGTATTTGATTTATGTATACATCATTAGATATATATTTTGGAAAAAAATAGTTGGGTAGGTACATTATGATGGTGGCCAATAACTGATTCCAAAATACCTCGATTTTCCTTTATCGGCCGGCCTGGCTAATAATAGAATATGTGACTAATTTGTAAAGTATTACATTTATTTTTATTAGTTGAATAGTGTTTTAACAGTATTATTAATCATCTTTGTCTCCGACATTCGTAGATAAGTGTTGGCCACCTGGTCCATAATTGTAGTTTTGATGGCCGATAACAGAAACTTTTTTCTTGATTTTTCCAGAATAAAAATGCATCAAAATAAACAAATGAAATATAGTCAAGAACGGAAGCATAAAAGAAGCTATAGAGTATATTATGAAATACCATAGTGAAGAGTCTTTGCATTCAGTAACAAGAAGATTTGAAATACCAAGAAGCACGCTAAAATTCAAAACTAAAAGTCCTTCCGCAAAAATCCTCTACTGAAAAGTTTTGTATGCTATTCCGACTGTGGGAAAACTTCTATGATTCTCATTTATCCTCTATGCTACGTCAAGGTGTTTGTTAACTTCTATCAGGTAGGTATAAGATTTCTTTTGAATTTTTGAAATCAATTTCCAACAAGCTCTACGTATTTAATTAAATATGCCTCTCTCACTGTAACTCAATGTGTTCTTTTAAGTAATGTGTTACGTATGTCTACTAAAATGACGATAAAGTTGCATTAAGTACTTGATTGAACACTTAATAATGATGTGTGATCATAATATTAAATAAACTGTTTTTTTAATTTTTGTTTAAATAATGTTATTACAGCAATTTTGGGGTGGCCAATAACTGCATCTTCTGGTGGCCAATAATTGAAAAAAGTGGCCAATAATTGTAGATTTCTGCCTTTTTGTTGATGATTTTTTTTATGATGTAAAATATATTTTTTTTAATGTTATGATAAGTGATTATTATAAACAAATAAACAATTTAACAAATTATATTTTTTTTATTTCACCTTCCGAATGATATGTGTCCACAAAAAAGTAACAAAGTTGAAAAAATCCTTAACTGGCCAATAATTGTTGCTCTTACCCTATTATTTTTATAATTTTTGTACCTTTTACTTTACTTAGACTTACTACTATTTTACTAATATTTCTTTGTTTTTAATTGTCATATTGTGAACGTCTTAAATTTATAATTTGTAGTGTTCACCGTATGTAAAAAAAAAAAAAAAAAAAATTGAATTTGAATTAGATCTCACTGAGTCGGGTCTGAAGACATAACTCATTTTGTTAAAAAAACGGAGATATTATCACGTTTCTCCATCTTACTACAGAATTATTGACTCATAACTTAAACAGAACAGTAAAGTTCATATCGTCACTGTTCTGGCAGAAGACACTAATTCGAAAAAATTACATATTGAGTTAGTGATACCAAAATGTTCCTTATTTCAAACTTTACCGTCTTAATAAATAAACAGTCTTTATTTTAAAGTCATCCTTTTAACGATTACTTAATAAACTCACATGATAGACCATTTCAAACATTTTAACAACTTCAAAGTCAAATTACTCAAAACTAGTATTCTCCAGTTAGTGTGTTCTGCCAGAACAGAGACGATATTATGAGAAAAATGTCTAAATTATACACTTTGGGATCTACAGTTACCCATCTCCTAACAACTAATACTTTGAGTTATTACTTACTTTTTGACATTTCTATGATAACTGAATATTACCATGTTGAAGTGAACTTGTTTAAACCGAGTTATATTCACTGTGCTGAGCTTAAAATTAAATTTACCAACTTATCCAATTGTAGTGAACATTGAGGTTACTGCTAAGTAAAATATATTATTTATACCTATATTATGTATATATATTTATTATATTATATTTAGCTACTTGTATAAGTATATCTTACTATCTCGACATGAACAACTTTATATTCGGGAGGATATTATTTGACTAGGATTGCTACAGTTTCAGCGAATATAAATTGTTATAATACTGTTTTTGCATAATTAAAATCATTGTAATATGTGGATAATTTTATATTTTTTATCTAATAATCCAAAAATAAATAAGAACATAATAATAATAAAATATTTTTTGTTTGTTAAAAATATTTTCATGTTACTTACTACACCAGAACCTCGATATAACGCCTTGTCCACACTGGCAACAAATTGCTGGCAACCTCATTAAATTTCACGATAATTATCAAAATTTGTTTGACTAAAAATATTTTAAACGAAATTTAATGAGGTTGCCAGTGTGGACACGGCATAACATACAAAAATATCCGTTCAAATTTTAAAATATTGATAAAAACATCCCGTTAAAGCTATACCTGTTTAAATCCAAAAGCCACCGCTTGTAAAGAATGTTCTACATATGATAGTCTAATAAAATTTATTAACTATTCGTCACCTAACGAAATTTAACTATATTACACGCATTTTCGTACTAATTTTAGAGATTTTTATATATAAAAATATCGGTGTGTGTACTTATGTACCCGCGTTAGAAGTTATACTTCTTTGGCGTAACAAAACAAAAACAAAACTTGTGATAACCTAGATTCTTCGACTAGGTCTAAATTATCTTGTTAAATTACACGCTCAAGAAGAAGAACCGCTTATTGGAACACCGTTGGTTTATTTCTATACACTTTAACTTATATTACTAAATTATATAATTATTTATCGTTATTTTTATATTTAAAGTAACAACTGCCACTATGACTTTTAATAGTTTGTTAACATAAGGAATTGCAAATGAACGACAATAATAAATTCGCTGCCTAGGCAACGGAACAATTCTAAACTATAATATTATACTGTATTATCGTTACGATTGCATTATCATACTCTGGTGTAAAGCACGCGCATCGTTATCGAACATTATAGGCACTACACAGCGGGTGTATCTGGGTATATCTTCCAAAGACAAATAGACATGATTTCGTTTGCATTTTTATATACTTAACTACTAACGGACTTTTGACTTTAACGGACATCCCTTCACCCGCATTAGTTCGTTATATCGGGATTCTACTTTATTCACATTTCAGATTTTTGTGATTATCAATCGGAAAAATAGTGAAGAAATATAATTTTGAAAATTTTTTATATATATATATATATATTAGAAAAAAAACTAAAACAAAAGTTGGTCTCGAACTCACTTCATTCACTTTCGTCTAAGTGCTCTCGATTTTAAACTATCTAACCTTCGAAATGATTTCTATACTGATGAATCCAACATTCTTAAACCTCATATTATTTAAGCCTAGAACTTATTGAATAATGAAATAATCAAAATTAGTTGTCGATTGTACAACATGGCCATCACAGTGTGGGTCTGGCATATATTATATGTTTGTTTTATGATCGTAGTACAAACGAATCTGCAACTGTCTGCAGTTAATTTAATCATAAGCCTCACTATTCTTATATAAACATATATATCAGTGGCGTATGATCTATAGATGCTGTAGAAGCAGAGCATCTTGGTAAATAATAGATAAAGTACTTAAAAATAACATTAAGTATTTATTATGCAATTACATAGTAGAATGTCGCAGAGCTATCAAACCGCAATAGTACACACTATACACCAACATTAAGTTTGCTATAAAACCAGATGTAGTCAATAATAACAAACAGTGAGTATATTATGTGTATTTTTCTCAACAGTATCTCTACATTTTTTTTCCTAAATTTCTTTTATTTTGTTAACTGTCAATTCATGGTGGAACTGCATTGTATTGTTTGATTTATTAAAACGCATTTTATTTTGTAGTACTTCTGCATTTAACCCAATGCTTACAGGCCGCACAAAATTGTGTTTTTGCTAATTACTTTTCAAATGCAAATTAACACGTTAATTACAATATTAATGAAAAGGGCCCGTAAGCATTGTGAGTCTTTATAAGATTGGATAAACACGAAATTCTAGAGATTAATATGTATAAATTGTTGCCCAATTCTAATTTGTTAAATGATAAATTATATTTTGTGTCTTCTCCGTTATTATAGCCTATTTAATGTTTGGGATTGTTATATTGTTGTAACATAACTTTATATATTGACCATTATTTATTATTTTAATTGTTATTTAATTTTGACTCATATTTCGGTTGTATCTGTATTTAATCTTACTTCAATTGATAATATTGTTTATTTTTTATTGTAAATTTTGACTAATCATAAATATTTGTTGGTATTAATGTTAATTGTAAGTGTTGATCGTGTCATATTTTGTGTTTTGTTAATATTTTACAATAATTTGTTTAATGCCCCTGATATAGTGTGAAATATTAATGTCCGACTTCATTAATTTTAAATTAATTTGTTATTGGGAAGGTATTATTGGGCAGATAATTTATGTACTTACCTATTCTTATATTATTTCTGTCGCTTTTGATTTTGTTTGATAAATACTGTTTTTAAAAATGTATTCAGTTGAAAATGTCCCTCTGAGGCGGACGAAACCGGTCCAAATTTAATTATTAAATTGGAATAAGTACTACAAAAAAATGCGTTTTTTTTAATCAAACAACAGTATCCCTACAAATAAAAGTTGCAGCACGCCACTAACAATATCGGGTCGAGAGTTAAGTATATGGATGGTGTATTACTAAAATGTTCACTTTACGTATGAGTCAAGTTTCAATATAAAGCGTATCTACCGGTTATGAAAAAGAAATATCTTACATGGTTTCAAAATCATTCGAAAACGTCCGAGTGCTACGTACATTATACGTATCATTTGTGTTCAGTATTCTTGAATATGCCAGCATTATTTGGAGTCCTAATAGGTCCATCTACACAATTAAGTTGGATCGAGTCCACAATAGATTTCTTAGATTTCTCTACTTAAGAACATACGGGTCCTTTCCTTATGATAATGACAATAAAATGAATGTCCCGACTCGTTTTCTTCTGGGTATGCTATCAATGCAATCCCTGTCTACCCGTAGAGTGATTGTTCTTTTAAAACATTTCTTTTTACTTCTTCGTGGGTTCATTTACAATCCGTATATACTGGCAAATATTAATTTTCATGTTCCCACTAATATCACTCGTAGCTCCACGGTCTTCAAGATACCTCGTCGCAGGACAGATGTTATGTTTCATGATGCTGTGTATCGTGCAATTAGCTTATTTGATGGCACCATAAAGGTTGATTTGTTTTTTATTAAATATATAATGTTTGTGGACGTATTAAATAGGCTAAATTTATAATTGTATAAATTATCATATTATTCATTAATATTTACACATGCTGTCTTTTTATTGTTATTTGTAATTAAGATATTTTTATACATTTGTATTTATTATGTATTATGGCGCATTGGACAATAGCTGTAATGCCGTAATACTCTTTTTATAAATAAATAAATATTTAATAGTTTTCTTTTTTTAAACCTGAAACGAGCATGGGTTTTCTGCGCAGTTCCAATAAAAAGATATTTTTTAAGTCGATGACAGATGAACTAAAAAATACCATAGAGTTATTGCCATTCGCATTAAGTACCGGAAAAAACAGTTATCTGTGAATTAAATTATACGCAATTATTATCTATAATATATTGAGCGGTTCCTTTAAATAATAGGGAACATTTTGCAAAACACGAAAAATAAATGTTTTATTATGTTTACCATATCGCATTAGAAGTATGAGCAATAATTAGCACCACCATCCAAATTTACAGTTTCGTGTCACGGCCTGACTATAGTGGGCCTTCGTGGAGCGGTTTTCAGTCAATGATATTGTATATCTATACTGCACATAATATATAAATGTAAAATACGTCATAAATTTTGTTATGATATGGATATTTTGATGAGATTAAAATACATATTTTAACACTTGGGCGGCACTCACCCTTGTCACAGCCTTGACGACTTTAATGGTACTAATTCTTAATTATAACAATTAGTTTTTTATAAAATCACCGTTGGTGTGTTGCCGAATTTAAATTTTATATAAGACACAAAAACTGTACTATGTTTGCATACGGAATATACAGGTCTAATGTGATTATTGTTACGGTTGGCATTGGTACGACCGCGTCACAAACACCTGAATTCGTGAGCAGACACAGCAGCCTTCGGTGATTGAGGTTATCACGAAGAGACGCTTTACGTGGCTGGGATGCGTATTCCGGATGCCGTCAAAGAATGCGACACTTCTTACCCTTGTAACACAGCCTACAAAATACCATGGAATATTGACTGCGTACATTTTTTTTAATATTATAATATGTTATATGTTGATATTTTTTAAAGGTTAACACAGTCAATGCTCAAAACACGACTAGCGTGTGGCCATTAGATGCATTCACTGCTAGCTAATTACCACATTTAATTATCATGCTAATTGCTACACGCCAGGCGTGTCTTAAGGTGACGCATCAGTGAAACGCCAAATAATGTTCAACTGTACGCGCGACGAAAATTTGTACTTGCTTTGCATTCATTGAGAGAACGTGGAGTCGGACGCACGTCACTTTGCTGCGTGATGGCGACGGGCCAATTAATTCTAAAATCGTGTAAAGATGACTAAAAACTTTACCCATTTACTTTAAAAAGCAAACATGTCAATGAATATATTATTATTGATACTAATAGAATAATAAACAGAACATAAAATGGACGTATGTTGGATTTATATGAGAAATAATATTTCGTTTGACAGGCGTCATTTTCACCCGCGACCCGCAATCCGCACATCGCCTAGCAACGATCTTTTTAGACCGTGCCTCAACTAATGCATGGCCTTAAGCACTGACCGAGTAGTGGTAATTAACTGGCCAGCAGTGAATGACTTATTAATGTTTAATACTCAATCGACAATATTCTCAATCCCATGTACCTACCTACTAATATATTGAAGAAGGTATTCGGTAAATTGGAATCTGTGTTTAGTCAAATGAGAAATTACAGTCATTTTGGGTAACATTGGAATTCAATGTAACATTGGACAACATCTAAGCAACTGCATTTAATTTTTTTTATCTGGTGGCCGCCATTAGGAGACATTAATACAATTGATAAAAAAGCACACCCAATCTACTTTCTTTCTATGGATTTTATAACAAACCACACTAACCTGTCAAACTATTTTAAAACAACCGTTATTGTAGCAAGAGCAGTATTCTGTATTCGAAAGGTCATTTTCAAAGCATCATCACTCTTGTTATAGGTACCTTCGCCTAAACCAGACAGTAAGTATGAGGTAATAGATACAAAGTTGTGATATTTTGATGTTTTCTTTTAGATTAGAATTTTAAAATAAAAAATACATTCCAATGTTACCCCGTATTCAGCTAAAAATCAGGAAATTTGGTCATCGAAAATACTAAAGTCCAAAGTTACCCAATTATTCATTTAACATTGGACCATTTCAGTTTCACAGCATTATAGTTATGTTATCTATATTTCGGAAGATTTTAATATCAAAATTAATTTAACGAACTTACAAGAATATAATCTAAATAAATGTAGCTGACTATTTCCAAAAACCAATCAAACCCGAATTGACTGTATTGTTTTTGATATTCCCAAGTAAATTAAAATTTCCTGTAAGAAAAGCGTCGTTGCATTTCCTATTGAAAGTTTTTGAAATATAATTATTGAGCCCGATTGACAAAACGTGTAGATTGAAATTGTATCGTAATACAAGTCAAAGCAGCAGTAGATGATATGGTACGTATTCGATATATTAGATATGTGCAGATATTACAGACGCGTGTACAGAATGGGGCAAATTGTAATTACATTACCTACATAGTTATTTAATTTATTTATTCAGATTTTTTATTCCATAAACGTTATTGCTCATACTGCGCGTGCACTAGTTTTTAAACATAAAAAAAAATATCCCTGACCCTCATTTTCAATGGAAACATTGAGTTTTCATTATGAACATCAGCATATTCTTAACATCAGTACTAGATCTAGCAAAATGCTTGGTTTTGTTATGAGGGTTTCAAAATCATTCGAAAACGTCCGAGTGCTACGTACATTATACGTATCATTTGTGTTGAGTATTCTTGAATATGCCAGCATTATTTGGAGTCCTAATAGGTTCATGCACACAATTAAGCTGGATCGAGTCCACAATAGATTTCTTAGATTTCTCTACTTAAGAACATACGGGTTCTTTTCTTATGATAATGACAATAAAATGAATGTCCCGACTCGTTTTCTTCTGAGTATGCTATCAATGCAATCCCTGTCTACCCAAAGAGTGATTGTTCTTTTAAAGCATTTCTTTTTACTTCTTCGTGGGTTCATTTACAATCCGCATATACTGGCAAATATTAATTTTCATGTTCCCACCAATATCACTCGCAGCTCCACGGTCTTCAAGATACCTCGTCGCAGGACAGATGTTATGTTTCATGATGCTGTGTATCGTGCAATTAGCTTACATGATGGCACCATAAAGGTTGATTTGTTTTTTATTAATTATATAATGTTTGTAGACGTTTTAAATAGGATAAATTTATAATTGTATATATTATCATATTTCTTTAATATTTACACATGCTGTCTTTTCCACTTTCTTGTCATATTAGTTGTTATTTGTAATTAAGATATTTTTATATATTTGTATGTATTATGTATTATGGCGCATTGGCCAAAAGCTGTAATGCCGTAATACTCTTTTTTATAAATAAATAAATAAAACATGTGTTCTGTTGAGTTGAGTGAATCGACTTAAAAGTCAAATATACTATTGTAAACTATACATAGATACTTAACAGTTTTAAATATTCTATAAATAACTAATACTTCTTTACATTAATTAATTTTTTTTGTGTTCGAAGGAGGACAAGTTAGTTAAAACATTCATACTATAATTATTATTGTATACGATTGCCATGACAATAACTTCACACACCATATCTACGGGATTATACCCCATTGGCAATAAAATAAAACACAATATGTAGTGGTTGCTTATTCCACAATGTTTAATAGTAATCAGAACCGGTTTCACATGATTCAGTAGGACATCATCAACTTATACATTTACAGGTACCTATTTATACCAAAAATTTAAAGACAAAATGATTTACAAGAAATGAAAATATAATTAATATTAAATTCTACAGGTTTTTAAAAGGTTTCGTCGATAGCTATTTCGGTTGTAACGCCATTATCAAGACTTTATAATGATGTTACAACCGAAATAGCTATCGAAAAAACATTTAGAATTTATTATTAATTATATTATCATTTCTTGTAAAATAGAATTCTACCAAGTAAATGCTTACTCAATTAATAAAATGATTTATTGAACATAAATAATTAAATAAAATTGTATTAAGTTCTCTTTTCTAAAAGAAACCCTGGTTATTATTATTATAAGCAACGTATCTACGACACATTGTGTTATATTTTAATTAATACATTGCAGTGGTGAAGGGTGAAGGTAGGCTGTTAAGATTCGATATAAATAGTGCATACAAAACTTTGTCAGTTATACGTATTTGTTTTCATTGAACTAAGACTACAATTAACAGATTGTGTTGGTTAGTTTTTAAAATTCAATTAAACCTCGCGAAAACCAAGCCATAAGAGATTAGTAAAAAATACTCGTATATCTGTAAAATATCTCTAATGATGAGTGATGGTATTAAATCATACATAATTAATTATACATAATATGGGTGGTTTAAGCAGGGCTGATGAATTTAAAAAAAACTGACCTACAACATGTGTAATATGTATTCCTAATTCAACGAAAACAAATAAGTATGAATCAAAAAGTGTGCACAATTTTGTCAGATCGCTCAAAGCATACCAAAACTATTATGGTTTGGTTTAGGCAGGGCTGAATTGATTTTTTTAAATTAACCAACTCCATCTGTAAATTGTAGTCTTAGTTCAATAAAAATAAATACGTATGACTGACAAAGTTTAATATATGTGTCGCTAGATTTCAGCCAAGTCCACCTTTAGCTATTTTTGACTTTTTTGTGAATTGCTGAAGAAAGTAGTTCTTGAAAGAACTACTACTTTCTAACATTTCTGCATTATCAAAATGTGGAACATATTAATTTTAAATATTCTGTACTTGACATAATATAAACTTTCACCCTTGTGACTGTGTACTTGAGAAAACAAAAAGCTGTTTTTCTCTTATTCATCTATTATGGACTTGGCTGATTTTGAAATCTAGCGACACATAATATGCACTATTTATGTTGGATCTTAACAGACTACCTCCGGCCTTCGCCACTGATACAATGTCTTTCCGCCAAGAATTGTCAGTTAAGACTAATATATAAAAAAAAATGCAAACATCTTTGCATATTATAATTCAGATAATGTGCAAACTGCTAGTAATTATAATATGTCAATTGAGTTGCCTAGAGCAACGATGGCAAATAGTTTTCGACGGCACGCCAAAAAAATAATTCCTTTTATTTTTTAATATTCAAAACGTTTATACCTAGCGGGAAAATATAAAATCGTGTTTATGTATTTGTACTGAAATTATTTATTTTCAATCTAATTCTATTTGGACTGAAATTTTTTAAGCATGTGAAAATGTATTGAAGAATTAGAATGTCATCGGGTTTCTAAAATTGATGAATCGGAATGCCAAATTGAAAACATGGAAAAGCATGCCTGATATTTTTATGTCTGTTAAAAAACTATCAATCTCGTTGTTGACCGTATTTTTTTACTCCACGTACTCATATGAAAGTATTTTTTCTATATTGAATTTCTATATTCAAAGACTAGAAATATGTTGACAAAGGAAGATTTAGCAGCATGTATTAATTCACAATCAACGACATATCAGCCTGATATAAAAAGCGAATAACATGAAACAGAAAACCTTAAACAAAAATAAGTGTGTTATTAAATGTTTTTATATATTTCCTTGTTTTCTTTCATTTTATGCGTAGGTATCGTTTTTTTATATGTTCAATAAACAATATAGTTACCATGGTACCCAATTGTTTTTTTTATATTCAGTAAATATGATTTAGATTATATCCTAAACACCTAAAAAGAAGTGACACGTGCCACGAATTAAAAACAAAATCGGCTTATTTTGGCACGCCGATCAAATCCTATTTTCCAGTGGCGGCTCGACGACAGTCTCGGTGGTGGTGGAGTTTAGCCATCAATTATTAAATATGTATACCTACCTACTTTCTCATATTATACATTACCATACAGTACCAAGCTACTTATAATAATATGATTTTATTAAGAGCATACTTCAGTGAAACGGCAAATAATTTTCAACTGTAGGTGCGACGAAATTTTGGACTCGCTGGCAATAGGAGAGCGAAAGTCGAGCTGTGAACATGTCAATTTGTTTTGTGATGGCGACGGGGTATTAATTCTTAAATCTTGTAAAGATGACTGAGAACGTTACCCATTTACTTGAAAAAGAAAATATGTCAATGAATATATTATTATTGTTACAAATATAACAATAAACAGAACATTAAATGGACGCATGTTGGATTTTTATGACAAATTATATTTCGTTCAGCACGCGTTATTATAGAGTTATAGCCTTAATGAGGAAATGAGTAATTTTTCAGAATAAATAATATAATTATCTGAGTCACATGCAGAAAGCGTGTTTAAAAATATTAAGTTAATTAATAATTATTATTATTTTAGACAATATCAGTTTTGAACAACGACTAGCAGCGAGCGTTTTTACTCATCTAAGGGTCATTTTATTTGCTGCCCAGTACGCGTATACTAATGCTAACGCATTCGAATCCTTTGTAGAACGAGGTTTATACCGCGGGGACGGGATAGGACTGAGTGACCCCGGTCAGTGCCATAGCTTTCTTAATTTGTATATAAGTGTCACCGTGAAATAGAGCCTATTTAATTTAATTTATTATTTTAATACCGCATAATCATCATTATGTTATTGCATAATTTACAATATTTGCTTTATTTAGGTATTTGTACAATAGTAATAATAAATATCTCTATAAAATATCCACGGGTTTAGATGGATAAAATAAATTAAATAAGTAGTTCATGTAATCATGTAATTAAGTATGTATATTATAACAATGATAAAAATTTCGGACGTATATTTTTGCGATGATAACGATGTGGGGATGGACCCCACGAACCCTTAAGGTAGAGCCACTCCTGCTATTTCCTATCCCTGGATTAGAGTCATAACTCACATATTCCAAAAGTCGAGTTTTGATATAATCACAAATAACTACCTGAGCACTGTTTTAGAAGAATTATTAGAAAACAGTATAGAACTCCCTTGAATATTAATGAGTACCTAAGTCGATTTACACTATTTAAAAAAAATATGTATACCTACTACTCCTAAGGCTAGACACATAGCACACTATGAAAGATAGAGCTACCTACTTGATTAGATAGAAAGTCCTTGGTGACAGAACTCACATTATTCATTGAAAAATGTGAGTTATGTCAACGATTTTCACATGATTTAAAGTGACTTTCGATACCCAACTATTATTCTTTATATAGAAAACAAATTTGTTTTGACCGGAAAAACAATGAGCTGGAATTAGAAAGAAGAATACAAAATTCTTGTAATAAATAATATTTAAAGGCGATATGACAGCAAAGATAAAAACTAGAGTGATGAACTCATGTCTCCTACCATGCTTAACATATGCCTGTCAGACCTGGAGATACTCTAGCATAGTAAAGAACAAAATCACCAGCTGCCAACGCGGTATGGAACGTAGTATGCTAAATATCAACAAAAGACAAAAAATAAGACACAAAAATAAGAAATATTTCAAAAGCCACAGACGCTCTAATCCACGCTCAAAGACTTGTAGCGAAATAAAAAGGCTTTTTTATTTTATTTATTTATTTTATAGATTAATACCTATAGAATTTGGTATATTTAACTCAAAAATGACAAAATTACAAAATGTGAGTTATGACTCTAGGCGACTCAATTATACACTCTTTCAATCCTCGGCATTTCAATTACTATATCTGAATAATAAACAGAAAAAAATGTGCAAATATTAAAAAAAAATATCTATTACTGTCTTGCTTTTAAGTCAATCTGTACAATTATGAGCAATAAGACATTCGCTGATTTTATTGTCACATAATCTAATCAAAACGAATGGCATTTTCCACGAGTTATAACCGTATCGACGCACATCGCGCAAAGAGCTCAGGGCCGTTCGCTTATTCGCACTTGTATAATTTTGTATTCCAATAGTTTCCTACTAATAATACGGCGAATGACGAATATTATAAATACGCCTTAGCAGTTACCAATGCCCAACTCTAATTATTAAATAGGTCTATAACAGGGTTGGCGAACCTTTTTGCGTACGCGTGCCAAAATTTCCCAAATAATATTTTTCGACTGTCTGACGTACCAGGCAGTTTTTTAGCAGCGTTAAAAAAGTTTTTTTTTTAAAGCTTTCTAAAAAATAGTTTTTAAGAATTCTATTAAAAATGTTTTAAAATTACAATTGAGTTCTTGATAATATTCTATCTTTTATCGTATTTGTAGCCAAAGGCATATCTTTTGTTCTTTGATTTGTCGTGGTAGCATTTAAACCACTCTTATTTCATATTATATTCTCCATCACTGAACGGTTTTCCATTTTTAGAGATTTGATATGTTTGAGGAAAAATAACAAGAAGGTTATTATATTATTTGAATGACTGCCGATAATTAATTTCATAAGGTGTGTTGATTGAATATTTTTATTTTTAATTCCCCGATCCTAAGGACCGACCTATGAAATTTATTTTTACCACAGAACAGATAATAAACAGAATACCGATAGGCCATATTCAATACGCCGCATGGTGAAGCAGGATTTTGAATGTGTGAGTGTCCTACGAAAATGAAGCACGCATTATGCACGTGCAATGGTGTGTGTAATACACCAACATTAAATGAGCGTAAATGCATAAACCGAGAGCAGTTTTCAGTATTCGACGTAAAACGTATTATTGACACGTGTGGAGGTTTAAACCGGATTATTCCTTACTCGAGTCGGTTACCTGCTATCGCCTTACCCGTTATGTATTTCAGTTCCCATTATTTCTGAGTTCCCTGATTTTTACATTAAGCGTAATGATTATTCTTGAAAAATATTTGCCTGCAATTTTTTAAACAATGCGATTTGTCATATTTATGCATGAATTTCGTAGTTTCCGTTTCCGCATCGATTAGTAAACATAATATAAAAAACCGAAGAAAATAAGCATGGCTATGTCGTCATTATTTTAAAATATTATATAAGTAAGAGGGTACTATATATTTATTTGTAAACCTTTAAAGAAAACATTTTTTTAAATATATATATAATAGTAATTTCTTTCTCTTCAAAATGAAACATTTGCGTGCCATAGGTTCGCCATCCCTGGTCTATAATGATAAATTACATTACTTTGGAACATACGCAAGTCAATCTTTGGGGAAAACACGAATTTATTTTCAAGGGCATCCAACTAATACAATTATTATTAGGTACCAGCTTCAATAAGGGCTAGGTTAGGTTAGAAGAAAATCGATCCAATTATACTATGCATTATTTGTATATTGTATTATTTAATTATTAGTTTAAGTACCTATAATGTCGACCACTTTTCTACTAATATAATATCCATTCGGTTTTCACCAGTCAGGTCGTCGCACTAAATTGTGAGTTCCGACGATAGTGCTAGTTATTGCTTAACTTAGAATGCAATCCAATTACCTGTTTACAATTTGAACAATTTACCATATTGCATTCGAAACAATAACTATCACTACGATCGAAATTTACAGAATTTTCACAGTGGGTATCCATCATTTTTTCAGGAATTTTAATTTGACAAACCATGAATTAACAGTAAATAGACCCATTAACTCTTGTAAAGATATTATAATAATATTTAAAGTTACCTTGTCTCCTATATTATGGCATGTTTTATGCGACTTTCATGGTGAAGTGCGTAAGACGCTAGCTTTTCATACTGGAGCTCCGGGTTTGATTCCCGGTGAGTACACAATATATTTATGTGATTTTCTCAAAGCCTGGGTGTTTGGTATTGTTTCATTTATATTACTGATCACGTTACTGTTTCACTGCACTACGGTCATTGGGCCTATGTGCCTGTTGTAGTGTTAAGAATGTATAATATGTAAGTATATGATATTTTTTGAAGTTATACTTCTTTTGGCGCATTTGGGAAATCAGACCAGAGTGTATTTTTGGCGTGCGTTTAATATTTTGTGTGTATATTTGGCGTGTGTATAATTTATTTTTTCACCCGAAAAAAAAACGCATTCGATTGGATTCGAACCACCGATTGTTCGGTTATCAGCCGAACGCACTACCTTTACGACATAGTATGATACTGTAATCGTGACGATTATACAGTATAATATTATAGTATATTCCGTTGCCTAGGAAACGAATTTATTATTGTTGGCCAAAATAAAATAAAAACAACGAGAAATAATTAAATAATTTATTTAGTGATATAAGTTAAAGTGTCTAGAACTAAACCAGCGGCACTCCAATAAGCGGCCCTCCTTTATTCTAGTTTTTATTGATATGGTGCTATTAAAACGTCAATTCTATCTTATATCATCCTTTATTATTTGACAGATCTGAAACATGACGTCTCGCGCAATGATGTGATCATAGCCGACCATAGTGACCATAGAATAAGGAGTATGGATTATTTCGCGTTGTGAATAATTTTACCTACTCCTTTTAATATGTGATTAGTTGTCAAAACTACGCTTAATATTTTTAAGTGTGATAGGTTCGTTACTTTTGTTTGGTATTACGTATTATTTAGTTTATTTGAAAACTATTTTCTAGCTGTTTGAATATGTATGGTTGATGTGAATTTTGACTTCTCTTCTAACGCGCGTACATAAAAGTACACACATCGATTTCTTTTAATATAAAAATTTAAGAATGGTGATATCCCATGACAGTTAAAAGGTGCCAGAAAGAAAAGATTTTAAAGTCTCACTTAAAGTGATTAAGACTGAATTTAGAAAGAAAGAAAGTCGACATATTTTTCAGAATTAACTCTTAAAGATACCTAGAATTGTTAATTTTCTTTTTGACCTTTACACGGCACGTGGGTCGATTCTTTAAATAGAAGTATTACTACTCCCATGGTTACCTATCGTAATAAGGCTATCGCGAAGAAAGGTCAGATTACGGAACATAGCTTTTAATAATAAATAATGAAAACATCTATCTAATTACTTACCTACTACATTTCCATCTGAATATGATTAGGGATTGCAATACCGGTATTTAAAACCCGGTATTTACTTATTTATCGATATCGAAATACCGGTTTCAAAAATCCAAAATGCCGGTATTTTCGGTGTTAAAAAAACATACACGTTTATGTTTTTCGAAAATGAATTTAATGTTATTTTACATTACTTACTACTATTTATTGTATATTAAATTAACCATATAAGTTTTATGTTGTTGGAATGCAAATAAATTGACTTGAGCCACAAAAAGTTAAATAAAATTAAAACAAAATTCTTCAAACATACCTACTTATGGAATTATCCCGATAAGTTAACATGTTTCGAAAGAGAAATTATTCATGGCAAACATTTCACAAAAATAGCAGTACTAAAATATTATGATCAATACAATATATTGATAAAGTCAACATAATAAGTAAATTAGTTACTTTAGGTTGCCTTAAAATAATGTTTTAAAATTGATTTAAATAGTTATATTTATTGATAGGTACTTCTTTTTTTTCTATAATATGTTTTGACGAATACCGGTATTAATACCGGTATTCAATAAGAAATACCGAAATACCGGTAATGATATATTCATTCGGTATTGCAATCCCTAAATATGATTGTGATCGAAATATTAGTTGTGATCGATAAATCAGTTATCAAGTGCTTCCATGAGACGATAATTATTATTAGGCATTCGATTATGACAGGAACAAGCGATTATCTTCTGCCAGTCACCGACGACGTCTCCAAGACTGCTGATCCAAGACTCTGCAGACTTTGAAGAATCTAGAGTTAGCATTGCTGATGTTTCCTTAAGTCTTTGTTCAAGAGATGTCTGGCCATCAGTAGCGAAGGGTGGATGTAGGCCTTTAAGATCAGCCATAAAATAGTGCACATTACACTTTGTTATGCGTACGTATTTGTTTTTATTGAAATAAGACTACAATTAATTATTTACAGATGGTATTGGTGAGTATTTAAAAATAAATTAAACCCTGCCTAAACCAAACCATTATAGTTTTGGCATATTTTGGGCGATACAATAAAATTGTGCACACTTTTTTATGCATACTTTTGAATTAAGAATACATATTGTTGGTACATTTTTTTAATTCATTAAGCCCTGCCTAAACCGAACTATATATAATAGATAAAAAATATTATTCTATCTATAAAATATTCAAGGTTATATATGATTTAATTGCATAATTTTAGATATTTTATAGGGAGACGAGTATTTTTTTTTACTATTATCTGTTATGGCTTGGTTTTCGCAGTTTTTAATTGAATTTAAAAAACTAACCAATACCATCTGTAAATAATTGTATTCTTATTTTAATGAAAACAAATACGCATGACTGACAAAGTTTAGTGTGCACCATTTATGGCGGACCTTAACAGCCTACCTCCACCCTTCGCCACTGCTGGCCATACTAGTCTTTCATAACAATATACATTTTTTGTAGGCTCAGTTAACTCCTACGTGGCAAGATATTGTAGTTTACTATTGTTAAGAGTCAAGTCTGTCAAAATAACCGGTAAAATGGTACAATTAATAACTATATCCGAGAGCCAGTGTACCTACTATAATATGTCCAAAATAAATTTAAAAATCTATTGACTTTTTTTATTAATTGAATTTTAGATTTCTGTTTCTCATATACCTACTCAAAAATTGAATTGGCTCTGAAAAATAACAATACTTAGGTAGGTACATATTATTATATAAAATTGAACATACATAATTTTGAAAAAATATATTATAACCAATAAAAAAAATCTTTTTGAAAAAAGTAAGACAAGCGGCAGGAATCGAACCTGCATCTCTTGGGTTTACGCCCCGTGCGCATTGTCCACTATGCTACTTACTAGGTGAAATAGGTACTAATTACGACAAATTTTAACTATTGGCCTTTATAATACCTGCTCATCAGCGCTCTTCGAAATCAAGCTACTGTCGGCAATCGGTTTTTGTTTATTAAATCAAAGTAATCAAACCTACTACTTTAATTACTAACCGACGTCACGGATCTCTCCAATATTTTATGTTGTAACTTACTCGAACTTGCTAATAATTGTTAACTAACTATTTCTTTTATTCAACGAATAATTCACAATCTCACAAATCTTGTGAATTATTCGTTGAATAAAAGAAATAGTTAATTATAATATATAAATTGTATAACTTTTGTAACTTAAATATACAAAATTGAACTTCCCTGCAAAATCTTACATATTATGAAACACTGGGTCTGAAGTACAGATTAATAATTATTGTGATTGACCACCATATTTCATAAAAAATTGATAATATCTTTTGAATGAATAATATTAATTTTGAATTAGTCTTACGTATAGTAAATAATTTATTAATTGAGTTGGAATCTATAATATTATTTTTTAACTTTTAATTACGTAAACATAGAGTGGAAAAAATGGTTAATAAAATAACTATATTATTAAATAAATATTGGTATTAAAATTACTTTGTTTTTCGTTTGCAACCAATAATTGTCCACGGCGGTCAATTTTCCGTGAATCAGTACCAATCAAGGTCTGAACAAAAACGATGCATTAGTGCGAGTGAGAGAGTATTCGGCACCCTTATAATCTCTGCGTCACGCGCTAGAGTAAGATAAAAGGTTTACAGATGTGTGAGATCGTTTGCTATGGTGTCGCCGCCAAATCTTAGTTTGTTGCATAGCTAAGTGTCGATAACCTGCGAGCACGTGTTGCTAAAATTTATATTTTTTGTGTTAAATATAAAGTTAATGGTAAATATTTTTAGTTAATTAGGCAGAAAAGATGTTTGTGTGTACTGTATTAATATGGTAGCCGTACTGACAAGCAATAAGATATGATATGTAAGTTGATATTCGTGATAATTTATTTGTATATTATTATATATTTTAATATCAAGTAACCTAGTGTTTCTTTAAAATACCTTAAATTATGGATATCTTTACGTAATGGTAAAAAATAGAAAATTATAAATTAATTCTGAGCGTCTAGTGCGAGCACTTTGGACGAGCACTAGCGAAATTGTCTATGGTCTCAAACATTTGTATACGAATTCGTTCGCTCGCCCACAAACCAAACGCACGGCACGCAGCTTCATTTAGCAATGCAATGCGTGGCGTCTGGATGTAAGGTCTAAGGTCCCAATGCTTCATCTGGAGCGGATAATGTGAAAAAATGTTGCAATTCTAATGACTTTGGTTTTCCTCTATTAGGAAAAAAATATATCTGTATAATAATTAGGCTTACCTTAATAATTATTATGAAACTCTATCTAAACCGGGACAGAAACGGGAGATAGGGCAATGAAACAAATTTAACCACCAATAATTATTGTTTATAATAAATTAAAGTATGTACAAAAAAAGAATGCAAAAGGTCTGCTGCAGCATAAATTAGAATTATTTTATTTATTTACTGTGAAACCCTCGAAAATGTCCCTCTGAGGCGGACGAAACTGGTCCAGATATTAAATAAAAGTGGAATAAGTAGGATACAAAATTGCGTTGTATTAAATTAAATTAATAATAATTTACTATTAGCACAATCATTCATACGCAGAAGAACAGCCGGGAAAAAATGCCAAACCGGCCGGGACGCCGGGGCCAATGTGTCAAACCGGGACGTATGGTAAGCATGCGCCCCACATCGTGAAGCGGGCCCCCAGGCTAGGATCTTTGGCGGGCCCCCCTACCTATCGCTAAGGATAAAGGCAGTGTGACGCGGTAAAATTAATGTGTATGTTTAGTGTTTTATTGTATATTTTAATACATCCATTTGAATTATGGAGACGTCGAGTATTGATACACAATTCAAAATTGTATCGTACAACCACATAACTTTAAATATTAATATTACTGAAGGAAAATAGCAGGTGACTTTTTTACTATTAAAGAATATTTTTGATGTGTGTTTATCTCACTTATCTAGTCGTCTAGCCTTGCTGGGTCCCTCCTGAGCCCGGGCCCCCAGGCTAGAGCCCTGTCAGCCCCCCCTTGTGGGGGCCATGATGGAAAGTCTATGCATCATAAGAAAACAGTATAAAGCGTCAATTACATTGAGCTACTTTACGAGCTGTTTGTTGGCGAATTTAAAAGCGGGCGATTCAGCTACTGCGATTGTGATGATGACATACAAAACTTTGACAGAACGTAGTTCGTTTTTTACCGGGAGATTGCTACTACGCACCACTGCGCAGACGCAATAAGCCCACACGCCAGCGTGTATCGTGTAAAGTTGGCCGGCTTTCAACTTTTCTCTGTATATTGTTTACAATCTGCTTGTTAGCTTGTTCAATGATTACACAAGGCGACTTTACAGGCAGATTGTAAATTTGCCAACAAGCAGCTCGTAAAGTAGCTCAATGTAATTTACGCTTTACAGTATATTACCTAAGTATAAGTATCTACATGGCTTAGCTTAGATATAATTTTCTAAAGAAAATGAATATGTCTTATCGAATATTCATTTTCGATTAAATACCTTTGTACTGATACATATTACTGGTTATATCGTAAATATAGCAACCTAAGAGAATCGTTTTCATTTCCATTAGGACACATACAACTCGCGTGATGGCTGTCAAAATCACATGTAGTGCGAACAACCTTCCCCAACACGATATTTATATACATAGTACCCACTTCCTCCATACTGAAGATTTTATATCGCATCCTTCGTATTTCACTTAGAACACATCTTAACGTTAAAAGAATTGACTAAGTATATATTTGACTATAATATCATACAAAATAAATGTCTACATAATAATGATGAAGAAGTATAATATAGTATAAATATACGAATGGATGCTTACATATATGTTTGAAAACTAAGACTAGTATGGAATTAGTGAATCTCTAAAAATATGATTTTCCAATGAATTATTGTAGCATTCCATGATATATGTTGTCTACTCTATTTCTAAATATCTATTTAATACTTACCTGAATATAATATATAGAACAGTTACTTACGTAATACGAAAACCTGTGAAAACAACAAGCGGTTATGTAAACATCAAATCATGACTGAAAATGAAACTAGTACACCATATAGACTTTTGTAGTATATTGAAAATCTATTAATAAATTTTAAATTCATGCCAATTTATGAGAATGATAATTTAAATTGAGTGTAGGATGATTTACGATATGGTAACTAAGCGTGATGAGTATTAAAGTTCGCTATGACCTAGTACCTACTACCGCGATTCCAATAGGCCTACTAGCACGTGGAGAAATCATAAATATTCCGTTATATAATCTAATATAATACTCATTCTATATCATAAGCGAACTTACTACACAAGCTTATAATTGGCTGACAATAACTCACCAATTCACCAATAATTGGCCATGTACAGAATCCATTTACAATGCCACTCACTACAAAATAAGTTACAGCTCAATTCGAGCAATGTCATCGTATTTTAAGTATCATCCAAGTAATACATAATCACAAGTATTATTCTGATAATTATTTAAAATAAACGCCTTATTTAAGTCAAGTGTAAGTATAGTTTAACATCAGTCACTAATTCGCACAATTACGCATACATTCAAGGTAACTAAACCTTTATTTTATAAACAATAATATTAAACATATTTTTTTTCAAATAAACTATGTTATGTTGGTTATGGCTATGCAGATGATTCTTATACTTTTCATAGGTGCATTATCCTGCCGAAATAGGTAAAAGGAGTGTGTCAGAAATGTAGGTTAAGCGTTGTTATGTGAAATGTATTAGAAAATGAAAATATGCGGTCGACGTGTTTGTAGAAAACTCCGCGTGGCGGCGCTCCAGTTTTCCGAATACCGGCGTGAGACGCGGGAAAATCTATATGTCAAAATATCGGGGGTTATCAGACATGCGCGCCATTTCAACATTTCCACGTTACCACTGACATCTATGCGACGGTTTAAATATGTTGTTGTCAAAGAAATGGGTTCAAATCTTAATCTACAAGAAAATTTGTTTCAAGATATTCCGTCAGTGATTATACTAAATCTCGCATCAGTCTCTGGATGTATATAATATTATAATAAACATTTTTATCGTTTTATTTAGAGACGGATTTATACTGAGCTAAGAAAAATATTATTTCTTTTCTTATTTCTTATTATTTTTCTTGAGAAATGAAAAAAAATATTATTTTTAACTATGTATTGATATTACGCTAATGGTGTTGGGTAGATATATTTTATTTCGTGATAATGTGGTAAATAACCTGTCGTATTAGAAATTGAAGACATGAGAATGAAAACTATACAAAGACCAAATAGTGAATTTTACAGGAGAGCCTATAAACTGATTTAAAAAAAATATATGTGTGATCCTATCATTCAAAAAGTGAATGTAACGTGATAGTTACAATGGTTTTGAACATGTTATAATAAAAATAATTAAATATTTACAGATACATATTTTTTATCAATTAAATTGGGATTGGTCTTTATCCTGTTTTCAATATAAATTTTATTTTATTTTTAAATACCAAGTAAATGAATATGAATTTCGTTTTTTGGCTTATTTATTTACATAAATGTTTTTTTATCATTTATAAGTAAAAATGTTACAAAATATGAGTATCAAAAATATTTTTCATTCATTTTTGGGATCAACATCTTCAACATTTTTGCCAGTTGTTTTTTAGTCTTCCTAGGACGACGAGGAGTACTAATTTCTTCTTCCTCACTTTCTAAGATGTACTCAGATTCACCATCTTCCATAGTCTTGAACATTTATTCGCTTTAACTTTCTTTATTCACTTTCTTTATTAAGAAAACACTTCTGAATTGATAGCTTACAAAAATATCACTGACTTTAGAATTAGAATGAACACGAGAAATAAGTGGTTTATATAATATCTTTCTCATTCTAAATAAAGTTAGCTTTTAGCTTAATTTGATACTACTGTTGCCATCGTGTGGCAAAGGTAAGAGTTCGTTATATCTCGTTCTCCAACTCATCGTTAGAGGTTTTTTTAAAATATGAAATAACCGAAAACCCGTTTTAGACTTTTTGGTTTATATCCTGCTCTCATTCTCGGGTCTTCAATTATTTGCAGGTATATTGTAGATATTAATTTGAAATTTTGGAAATGTACTTACAATTGAACACACGTTTTCTACAAGTTCAGAAATTTGTGCAATTTTTAACATTTCAACGTCGTCCAAAATTAAGTCGTAAAACTATATAAACTTCTGCTCTAAACCAATTTCTACATCATCCGCATAATGCGTTACGAGAGCTTTAAATTTCCGTGTATATTTAACATAGATATGTCATTAAAATTTTGCAAAAAAACCCCAAATAAATAAATTGTGAATATTGTTGTATTATGCTGACTCATAGGTAAATTAATAATTATTATTTATTACTTACGTGACACATTTGTATCTCAAATGTGTCACGTATGAACATATCTGTTCCTGTTAATCTTCCTAATACTAGCCAGTGGAGAAGGAGAAGGTAGGCTGTTAATATGCGACATAAAAAGTGCACACTAAACTTTGTCGGTCAAACGTATTTGTTTTCATTGAACTAATACTACAATACAAAAATATTGGTTAGTTTTAAAAAAATCAATAAACCCTACCTAAACCAAACCATAATATTTTTGGTATGCTATCGGCGATCCGCCAAAAATAGTGCACACTACAAAAATAGTGTTCAGTCATACTTACAATATGTTTTCGTTGAATTAAGAATACATATTATTACAGATTGAGTCGGTTAGTATTTTAAAAGTCATTAATCCCTGCCTAAATCAAACCATAATCGATAAAAAATATTTTATAGATAAACAAATATTTTTTTGATTATTATCTATTAGGGATTGAATTAGGCAGGGTTTAACTGAATTTTAAAAACACTATCTACACGTCATTGTTGTGATGTTTCGATGAAAAAAAAGTTTAAATGACAAAGTTTTCTATGCACTATTCATGTCGTATCTTAACAGCCCACCTTCACCCTTCGTCACTGATACTAGCATGCTTTTTCATGTATTTTCATCCTTTATATTCATGACTGTCTACCTTACCAGGCATTTTGCGTCGGATTCTACATCGTCGAAGTAATCTCTAAAGTTTTTGATGATAGCCAATTATAAATTCGATGTACAGTAAGGAAATCAATATTACATAATTTGATATAAAGTTGAACAGATTCAGTAGTTGCATTTAATCTTTATAAAATTATGTACCAAATCACTACTAATCAGTGTAACCTATTGTCGTTGAGAAATACATGTCAGATGGTATACGAAAACAAGCTGTGAAAATAATATTGTAAGTAAATTTACTTATTCTACCAAGAACGAAGTCAATACCTTTCCTTTAGCATATCGAAAAAAGTGCAAAAATCGAAACAATGTCTATACGTGTAAAAACCACCGATTTTAATAGAAATATATTTTGAAATTGATAAATGAATATATAGTGTCAACGGCGTTCAAGGGCCCTATGTTAGAACTTGCGAGTGCAAGCCGCCCGGTCGACATGACGTCATATGACATCATTGTGACGTACTACCGGAGTGATAATAGTACCCGAGAAAATAACGCTGGTCAGACAGCGGCGTTATTCATTGTCACCATACACATATACGTGTTTCATCATAATAATATCTACGGTGAGCACTGTGCGCTGGGTGACATGCCTCGAGCGTGTATTGGCTGACGTCACAATTACGTCATGTCGTCGGCTGACACCCGAGTCGATAGTTAGGAAATCGCGGTGCGTCTCGTTTCATATCATTCCGATAATCGTTAAACTGATGTCACAAACCTAAGCACACATTAAATTATATACCACTTCACTATAAGGCCATGGATGCTCCTATTGTTTCAAGTGTTAAATTATGTTGTTTTATTTCTCACTCTACTAAAGTAGGTATCTGATAGTCAGAAATTTGATGCGCATGAAAATAAATAAGAGTGCCGTTCCGGTTTGTGACATCGATAAAATTATCGCTCCGTCTCGTAGAAAACATTTATTTTGACCGTTTGAGGATAGACCATAATTATAATAAAATATCTAACACACTTATTTTTATAAAACACAGATAAATTTTGATAACTATGTAAATATCTTCAAAAACTTGTCGAGCGCTCCGGTTCGTAAACTTTTCCATTTCGATCGCTGGCACACTTAAAGCTGTTGGAGGCATCAAAAATGCTAGTAAAAATGCCCAAGCCAAATGCGTTTTGTGCTAGCTAGATGCCTATCGAAAAATGCTAGATCTGGCAAGAAAAAATGCTAAATTACCAACGCTGTACTATTAAACTTGTATCAGATTACCGCCATCTTTAGATTAATAAAGCCTGAGCTTAACTTTTTGCACAAGCAACGGGTGGTCCACTTTTCAGCTGTCAAAATCAGATACCAGATTGCTTGACAATATATTGATTCGCCCTTTCTCGTTTCAAATTGAATTATAAAAACAATCTAACTATCAGTATTATTTATGAATAATATACATTCCTCTTATTCATCAGCTGTCAAAGTCAGACTAGTCCTTCACACAAAAACCGATGGTAATATCGATTTCCAAAAAATATGTAGCATTGATCTATGCATTACATTTGCAGAAGGTGTGTTAATGTTAGTAAATTATTTATCATGTAACTCATCTATCCAAATCAAACCATTCCCTGTGTGAACACGACAGGCGCGTCAGTATGAGCACTCTATATAGAACAATGAAAGGTCATCCATAGACAACAACGAGAGAGGCGGAAAAGGTAAGACCAGTCGTTGTGAATGTATCGGCTTTCTACTTGAGTCGGCAATGATCGGATTCATTTATTTTTGAAGTAGTACATTGGTCTCTTAGTATTTGTGTAGTATTATTTGTGCACAATCGGACGAAAGATTACAATACTCATTATATTTTCTTTATAAAGTAACCGTAATGATTTTTGTCAGATCAGGTGTATCGTTTATTTTTTAACAATGATTTGACAGGTGAAACACAATATAAAATGTTTTCTTTTAGTTCCCTCTATAGATATTTTATAGGTCACCTATCTAGCTGCAATTTATTGATGCAGGTGTTAAGTTAGTAAATGTATGTATACAGGTAGATCGATGTTGAAAACGAGCTAAAATGTCACGCATGCGTATTAAGAGAATTTTAAAACCATCCGTTTCTCTGCATTATAAAAAAAACTTAATTTGTAGACAATCATCACCTTTATAAAATCAATTTTATAATAGATTTTTGGATTGTCACCGTATATGCTTAGTCCATGGCCCCCACAAAGAGGGGCCTGGGCTCAGGAACGGCCCGGCGTGGCGAATCGACCAGATAAGTGATTTAAACACACATCACAAATTCTCTCGAATAGTAAAAAAAAAGCGCTATTTATCTTCAATATTATTATTATTTAAAATGATGTGGTTGTAAGATACAATTTTTAATTGTGTATCGATAACTCGACAACTCCATAATTCAAATAGACGAATTCAAAGGGCCCGTCAAAGATCCTAGCCTGGGGGCCCGCTTCAGGATGTGGGGGCCATGATGCTTACTCCTTGTTTTCTCGACGTTTCGGGATCATTGCAGAATCCATTACGATATCAAACATTGTGTGATTCAGTTTTCATTTATTTAGTACATTGGATGCAGCATTCTTTCTTTTCAAGCTATATTTTATTTCTTAGTACAATAATTATTATCATTATTCTTTGACAGAATCAGGTTCTGACATTGACACCGACGCATGGCCCCCACATCCTGAAGCGGGCCCCCAGGTAATGATGTTTGGCGAGCCCCCTACCTATCGCTAAGGGCAAACGCGCTGCAATTGCGTTTTCCAAATTGAGTATGCGGTGTAAATACAAAAAACCGCTAAAAATACACCGAATACCCTTAATTACAACGTTTTTCTTAGCTTGTATTCTTATTTGTCCGGTGGTTCTTTGTCCGGTACAAATCTTGCAATCGATTTTTAACTAAATTCCCGACTGGCTAGATATATGAAACATTTATAATATATCAGAACATGATGTCAATGCATTTTTTTAATACTTTTAGCCATCTTTAAGTAGAATTGAATTCATTTTCAGTTAATTATGTTTTTTATGAAAAGTTATTTCGGAAGAAATCCGTTAAAAGCAAAACACTATTATTGGTTTCTAGGGGTCTGGGGTCCTAGCAACTAAACTATTAATATATACGTGCGTTACTATGAAAATCAATATGACATGTCAAAATGACATTTCAGTATTGTTTTTATCGAGTACAATTTTTTTTGATCGTTTAGCTAGTCAAGTCAAGTTTATATGATTCAACAGAAAATTTAAAAACGTTGTATATAAAATGTTCTTCTTGTAATTATTTTACCTGAAACACGTTTCACTGTATCGTCACGCTTCCTTTAACCGTAATGATAGGTAGGTGGGCCCGTCAAAGATGCTGGGAAAATTGTGACCTATAAGGCCGACAAAGTTATAATGTAAAAATATAAGTAAGAATTAAAGTAACTATTAATTAAATGAAAACCTAACCTAACCTAACAAACAATCCAGTATATCGTCTATTTTCAAAATGTTGAAACCTCACAATGTTGTGTTATTACCTACCCATATGAAGAAGAGAAAGTCCAAATTATTATTTGACACGACAATGTAAATTCGACTGAGATTTGAGCCCAGTACATCGGCTACATGTTAATTGTACGTAAAACCTTTCACCGTGGCACATTTCGCCGTGAACTTTCTTATTGGAAAGAGATGATCAATTTTATTCGATTCAATATGAACATTAATTCAATTTTGATGGCTGATTTTGGAAAAAAATCATGAATTCAAGAATGAAAACCTAACCTAACAAATAATCCAGTATATTGGCTATTTTCTAAACTTGTTTGCTGCTGGCTTCCTGTAAAGTGTAAGTAACCGTGTTTTATTTAGACATAAATTGTACGTCAGTACTATACGGTCCAAAGAGGTTGGACGGTCTTTAATATACGGCCTTATATTTCAGATACAACATTTCACGGTGAATTGTGATGCGGTGAACTGCATACGTACAAGTTTCCGGACACGGCGAAAATATCGAGGGTATACTGACAGAACGCATTATTTCAGTTTTTGCTGTTTTTCTGTTTTAAATGCCAAAATGTATACAATTTTACGCTCTACGTCCTGGCAAAACGCACAAAGGCATAGGATATAATGGTGAGAAAATAGAAATATTATTAAATCATATTGTTATTTTTTTATTCTGATAGAAAGCATGATAATGACCTAATGCGTTCTGCGTATACAAAATACAGGACTTGTAACATGTTGTATATTGTGTTTGCCATAAAGGTTAGTCTTTATAATGTAGAAAAAATGTTTTTAAATTATAAAAAAATCTACGTGGGAGAACGCTTTGAAAAAAAAATTAAAGTCCTTTTTGCGATTATCTCAGAACTTGTTTTAATGAGTTAATGCTTTCTGTCAGTATACCCTTGATATTATCATGCTGTAACGCCCATGGTGGCCGCGCGGCTTAAGCATTGAACTATAACGCCGTGGGTCCCAGGTTCGAATCCTGGGTCTGGCAAGTACACATATTGTTTTTCAATTTGTGTGTGTCAGGGTATGAACCTAATAGGTTGAGCAAGTGGCTGACATCCATTTCCCGTAAAAAAACAAAAATTGTCAATACAAACCTCCACTCAGTGGAGGCCCATAATATGATCCTGTTAGGATCGGACATAGTCGAAAGAAAGAATTGTGTAGACAGAAAATAAAACATCGATATAATTTTTTACGTCTTCAATAGACCAATGTCAGTCGAAACCAACGAATAAAAAAAGAAAGGAAGGAACATATTGTTTCATCGCAGTATAAAAACGGGCAACCAAATTCGCCATTTTGGAAAGCGACGATTTTCCGTAAAAGAATATCACGTGATCTGTAACACGTGTGCTTATTAACTTCGTATGTGTTTGTAGTTTTGTCTATTTTATGAGTATAAATCTTGCAATCGATTTTTAACTTACTTCCCGACTAGTAAGACATTCGTAACTTTTAGAATATATCAGAACACGATGCCAATGCATTGTTTTAATACTTTTAGCCATCTTTAAGCAGAATTGAATTCATTTTCAGTTAATTCTGTTTTGTATGGAAAGTTAATTCAGAAAAATCCGTAAAAAGTAAAGACTATTATTGGTTGCTAATGGGGTGGTCCTAGCAACTAAATTATTAATATATACGTGCGTTAATATGGAAATCAAAATGACATTTCAGTATTCTATATTTGTTTGTTTGTTTGTTTTTTTTTGTTTATTTCATATCAAGTACAAATTTGAGCATATTGAGCATAATTCAACAGAAAATTTATAAACGTTGTGTATAAAAAGTTCTTTTTCTCTTGTAATTATGTACATATAAGCTGATTCCTTCTTTTTTATTCGTAGGTCGGGACCGAAGAATATTAAAAATATGTTTTAGCACTATGGTAATTTTATAAATAGGATATGCAAAAAATGTGTATATTGGAAGGTATTTATTTAGTAACAAAAAATATATTACATGAATAAAATAAAAACGCAGAAACGAGTTTCTAAAAAAAACGTCTGTTTAATTTGTGAACACTCAAAATATGATAAACATTTATTTTCATTTATAATAAATACACGTACAACTTTACTTTACTTAACAAAACTTATTATCTAATTAAAATACTATCGTACATACGCACAATATTTTAGATACAATGTCATCTAAAATATACACTTACACACATGCGGTTTATTGTTATATACTTATAAAATATATTGATTTGATTTTCTTGTGGATTACAAAGTAGACATAATAATATATTATATCTATCACAGTTACATTAAATTGATATCCTCCAGTTAATTATAATATAATATACAATTATTATAACCTATTCGATTGGGACTTGAAAAAATATTTGTGGTATATATATGGTAATACAAAAATAGGTACCGACCACACTTCAAAAGAGGATGTCATTAACTTATTAACAAATAATATTTTTGTTAGAGATTTATTCATTGATGTAATTTAACAGTAAGTCAAGATTATTATTTTAATAAAAATAACATAATATTCTGATCGTACGATCGTACACAACTAAAATATGTGGGACAGTTCAATTTAGAAAATTAAAATAAAATTCAAATAGGTGATAACTCTAAATAATATAATCACTCACTTCTCCGGCGATCTATTAGGCTGAAGCCACATAGGCAGGTGCCTTGATTGGTGGCTACGTGCTAGGTGACATATCCTAGCGAACGGACACACACTATACTATCGCAATGGCCACATTACACGCTTCGCGCCTCGCTACGTGATTATGAGTCACCAAGTCAGTCTCCCGGCGAACAAACACCAGCTGGCACTCGACCTCTTGGCCGCCCTCGACGGAGATGGGCGAACAACATTCAAAGGGATGCGGAAAGGCTGGGGATAGTCAACTGGGAAGAGAGATCGTCGGCCTCGGCCATGGACCTGAACGGCGTCTAGCGCCAGTTTAATAATTTAATAGTGATTATGCCATTATCTATGGATTTTTCAAGATGGCGAATGTTTCTTCACTATGATAAACGTCAAACACCGTATATTTTGAGGTTATGAATAATGACGCATGGGATGAATTAACATTATGCACCCAGCAAGTTCGAATTTGAGATTTTCGAAATTTTAAACTTAAAATCTCTGTGGGAAGTAGCTTTCTGGTTAGTTTTGAGAATGGCATATCATTGTTGACTTGAGCGCTTACAAATCTCAAATGAATTTGTAGCTGAGCAGTAGCGTGCAATGTGGCAGTAGTGTTTTTAGTAGACAAGCATAGCACCTAGCTCAGCACCAGCGAAGCATCTGCCTATGTGGCCGAAGCCGTTAAGTATTGGAGTAGAGCAAGATAATTAGTGTCTTTATAGTTCACGGTATCAGTCATATCGGACACCCCTCTGTGAGATAGTTATTACACATAAGCATTGGCATGGAAAGGTGCATGTTAGACACAGAACACAGAGACTACAAAAGAAACCGATGAATAAAGCGGTAGAAAGATAAATAAGAGTACGCGATATGATAGAGGTCGCCAAGCTGATGAAATGATAACTGGTTAAACAAATGCAGTCATGCATTGTTATCCTAAGGCGTCGTGCACATAGAATCGGGTTTGCGGGGCGCTCGCGCATATTCAATGTGAATCATCGAAAATACAACGTAATCAAATACGAGAGCGCACACTGGATTTGCCGACGCATTGTGCCCGCCTACTCCATGATTAATCGTTTTTTGGCTTCTCAGCGATACAAATTAACGAAAATACAACGTAGTCCATTCATTGGACACGGCAAGCAAAATCACGCTTCGGAAGCGTCGTCGATAGACGGGCGAAAAGGCATTATTTAATAACAGTGAACTCTTTGTTTAGTTATTGCGTGTCCAATATTTTGCTGGTAGAATGATGTCATCGTGAATATTAATTACAAGCCCCGAAAAATTTTATAATATTTTTATTGCTTTGTTATGAGAGACGCTGATAATAATAATTATTTTGTGCTTCTTGAGCCCCTTATTACATAGGTGAAGGGTAATGCGCGTGTGGGAGGGGCTTACTTCGCAGAGAGCGCCGCTTTGGTGGGCTTTATGCCTAAGGGCAATAAACGTCCATACAAAAACACGCCGTGCCGGCAAACTCATCAAATTCGTTTGATGGATGGAATTAGCAGCAACAGTGGATCAGCCCCGGGTTATGATGGTAATGATTGGTACTGGACACATTGTTCAAATTGTTTAAAAACTATGCTATTATTGAACTATAATTTGACACCAAATTTTTTTTTGTGTTTGTGCAAGACATTTTTTTTTTCTTTACTCCAATATTGAATAGGTTACGTAAATTTTTATTTTAATTATATTTCTGCAGTTTTTGGTCAATTAATTATTTACCATAATCGATAATAAATTTACGCAGGATATCTCTCCAGAAGTTATAAAAAAGCAACTCCCGGAAACACAAAATTAATGAGAACTGACTTAAGGTACCCTACTAGGTGTGGTATAACAGGGTACGTATCTCCAATGTGAAAAATATGAGATGCACTAAACACGTGGTAAAGAATGTGATATTTTCAATAGTTGCGTAGGTATGTCTTATAGTATGCATTACAATTTGTCACGTAAAATTAACATGCATTGTGTATTTTAGTCTAATAGTCTCAACTTAAGCGTGTCCTGCTTCAAAACTGCTACGACACCCGGTAGAGTAAGCTAGTGTCCATTAATTTTTTGCTCCCTAAGTAACACCATTTATCTTGACTAGTATCACGATGAAATTTAATTTCAGTCTAGAATGAAAATAGGTGTCCATTGCTTTATATTTCCCCGTTCGTGCATATAATATGTACAAAGTTACTTATACAAGTTTTGTTTTTCACATTTTGTATCCGACATATCCCGATTTATTTATGACAAACTGAAAATTTTATTAGAGGATTTAATTAAAAAACTGAAAAAAGAAACTTTACAGGTAAATTGACTACAATTAACCACCAAATGCTATTATTCATGGCCCCCACATCCTGAAGCGGGCCCACACGCCATGATCTTTAGCGGGTCTCCCTACCTACCACTAAGGTTAATGGCACTCTGACGCTCTACACAGGCGTTTTCTAAATGGTGTTAAAGGTCAATAAAAGTTCAGTGTATTTTTAGCGATTTTTAACACATGGAGACGAATTATAGAGAACACACAAGAACCAAAAATTGCATAGTACAATCATATACCTATTTTAAAATGGTAATAACCCTGAAGTAAAATAGCGCCGCAGACGACTTTTTTACAATTAGAGCAAATTTAAGATGTGTGTTTATCTCAATTATGAGGTCGATCCGCCACGCCGGGCCCCCTCTGAGCCCGGGCCCCTAGGCCAGAGCCCTGTCAGCCCCTCCCTTGTGGGGGCCATGCTCTTATTATTTACATAGTTTAGATTGACCATTTTTAAAAAAGCTCAGAAAAAACTCAAAATTCTTAACTTGTTACTTTATTTATCATAATTTAATTAATGACCACAAATACGACTTCATGACAGTTTCACAGAAAAGATCCCCAGACTAGGATCTTTGGCGGCCCCCCTAACTATCGCTAAGGTTAAAGACAGTGCGACGATCTACAGTTGCATATTCCAAATGCTTTAGGTTAAAATGAAGGGTATTTTTAGCGATTTTTTTGTATTTTTAATACACTCACTTTTATGTTATTATGCACAATAACATGGACTTGTCGAATATCAATATAATCAAAAATTGCTTCGCACAACCACGTATCATTAAATATTAGTATGCTTGAAGTGTTACAGAATTACATTATATTTTGCTTGAGTTATCACAGCGCTCTAAATATGGCGCCCGCGCAGTCCCCCTCCACCTTCTGTGAACTTTGTACCTTAAGTTAATAAGAAGTATGTCCGTCAAGCTTACATATATAATCGATTGCCTTGCGCAGTTCAATCGAATTAAAATATAAATATTATGTGAATTCAAAAATAAAATGTCAATTAAAATCTGTACGTGATTTTACTTTAATAAATTAGAGTCCACATTCGCATTGTTTTTGCGATCCATATGCACCATAAAATTAAAGGGAATAAATACCACAGAACAAAATAAAAGTAACCAGTTAGTTTTTGTTAGGGAACACAAAATAAAGTGGGGATGTGGCTGTAAGAAGGTACAATAATTCTACTAATAAATATGGGATAAACTTAAACAGGACTGGATCATAATGTCGTGTATTATTTGTGTCACTTAAATGAAACACACATTAAATATTGATAATATTTGAGGAAATCCCGGAGCAGCGTTGCCAACTTTGCGATTTTCTTGCCAGATCTAGCATTGGTCGATAGACATCTAGCTTGCAAAAATGCATCTAGCTTATGCCGTTTTTATTAGCGTTTTTTGTTGCCTTCAACAGCTTTAAATATACTGAAAATAAGCTGGATATTTAGTTTATGTACTTTGACATTTAATGAAGGTAGGTCGGTACTATTTTTTTTTCGACCATGTCCGATCCTGATAGGATCATATGGGCCTTGGAGGTTTGTATTGACAGATTTTTGTTTTTTACGAGAAATGGATGTCAGCCACTTGCTCAACCTATTAGGACCATACCCTGACACATAAATTGAAAAACAATATGTGTACTTGCCAGACCCAGGATTCGAACCTGGGACCCACGGCTTTATAGTCAAACGCTTATGCCGCGCGGCCACCGTGTCCAGGTCGGTACTATAACCAATGTACAATAAAAAATGAAAAAGTGGGAGCATTCTTGGAGTTATAGTAATACAATGGTACCTATCATATATTGACAACCCCACGATGGCCGAATGACTTAAACGTCGGTCTGTAGTGTCGTGGGTCCCAGGTTCAAATCCTGGATCTGACAAAGTATGGACCTAATAGGTTGAGCAAGTGGCTGACATCCATTTCTCGTACAAACAAAATCTGTCTCCACTCTGTGGAGGCCCATAATGATCTTATTAGGTTATTAGGATCGGACATGGTCGGAAAAATCATATATTATAATTATGTAATGTATGCTTAGGTATGTGGCATCGTATTAACGATTATCGGGGACTCCACTCTGTAGATTAGAATAATAAATTATTTTTTATCAATTTTTAAATGAGTTTCTGCGAAAATGTGCTGTGATTTTTACCAGTGTACCGAATTTTTCCGATAGGAAAAAAAATGTATTGAAATTTTATTTTCACAAAATTTAGCGTTTTTCCTGCCAAATAGCTTCTTTTCGTATCCTGTCTGGCATGTTTTTGTCAACGACAGTCGGCAACACTGTTCCGGAAGCTTTGCATTTCATGGATTTTATGGGCAGACCAGTGACTGTCATTAAGTCACTCTCTTCATTTTTTCATCTTTAATATTTTCTTAATTTTTGGTCTATGGCAACTGGTTTTTGTACTCCACGGGGAAGGAGTCTTTGCGATAATTATACTTCACAATAATGTATGTCACTTTTTATAACGTTTTTATTACCTCGTATTCTTGTTTGTCCGGTGGTTGTTTGTCCAGTAAAAATCTTTCAATCGATTTTTAACTAACTTCCCGACTAGCTAGACATTTGAAACTTTTAGAATATATCATTAATCAATGCATTATTTTAATACTTTTAGCCATCTTTAAGCAGAATTGAATTCATTTTCAGTTAATTCTATTTTGTATGGAAAGTTATTTCAGAAAAATCCGTAAAAAGTAAAAGTCTATTATTGGTTGCTAAAGGGGTGGTTCTAGATTATTAATATATACGTGCATTACTATGGAAATCAAAATGAAATGTCAAAATGACATTTCAGTATTCTATATTTGTTTGTTTGTTTTTTATTTACTTTATATAAAGTACAAGTTTGGGCATATTGAGCATAATAATTCAACATAAAATTAAAAACTTTGTATATAAAAAGTTCTTTTTATCTTGTAATTATTTATGTTCAATTCGATTTTTTAAAGATTATTATTCAAATATTGACAAGGCGAGAAAACTGCCAAGCTGTCCCTGTCAATGCAAAAATGCTGTGATTTCGCTCGCTTGGAATATAAGCAAACCAATTGCTTTTTTAAATTACCTAATATAAATTTACCATACCAGAATAAATATATAACTTGGTAAATGATATCATTTTATGTGTATTAAGTTAAATACAATCGCAGAAGCTGTAAGTTGTAGCTAATATACTTAAAAATCTTTTCAGTAGTTACTTCACATTTTCCTTCACACTTTCAAGGCACCACAAAATATCCTGGAGTTTTTAATTCGTCAATAGGTTACTTGTCCTGGGTAGGAATTGTTTATAATTCGATGTTGGTAACCCAAATAGGCGGAAAGGACAGGATGTTTTTTTTTTTTTTTAATTAATTACTTATGAGATTTTTTTTTAAATTTTGTTATAAATGTAAATGATCCCATATACCTACCTTTTTAGGTTTTCAACATCGAATTATTCTTCTCCTATTTTACTCTGTAATGTGTGGAAAAGAAAAACGTCATAATATGCGAAACTAAAATATTGGACAGTTTGCAGCAACATTTTATTATTTTAATCGCGCAAAAACAAATATTGTGGAGTATAAAATTTTGAATATACTTACATAATATAATATAGCTATTGATGATGTCATTTTTTGTTGTTGAGTGTAATAAATAAGCAAATAGGTAATATTATAATGTCCTTCAATATATTGTACCCCTGCAGTCAAAAGTGTCGCAAGTTACGAACGACTTAAGCATCGGCCTATAATGGCGTGGGTCCCAGTTTCAAATCTTGGGTCTGGCAAAGACACATGTTTTTAATTTTGTGTTTGGAGTCAGAGTATAGACCTAATAGGTTGAACAAGTGGCCAACATCCGTTTCTCGTAAAAAAAATCAGTTAATGTAAACCTCCACTCTGTAGAGGCCTATATGATCCTATTAGGATTGGACATGGTCAAAAGAAAGATACAATTTTTCTCATCATTTTTGCAATTGAAATATGGCACATATACTTAATAAAATAATTGTTAAACTCATTCAAATATCTTTAAATGATTATAAAAATAATTATGGTCACAACAAGCTTCAACAGTTAAAAGTCGTATGTCGAACTATATACTAGACAGCTTATTGATTACTCCTTCATTTATGTCTAATTAAGACTCGACATTTGAAAATGAATTGACAATAATGACATAATATGCTATGTAATATAAATAAATTAAAAAGTATATATTTTGCCTATTATTTTTTTTTAATTGTGACAGTTTCATTGTGAGAAGAGGGAGGGTTGCGATGATCTCAGTTAGTTTAAAGGTAAATCATAGAGTATTTAAAAAAAATGGTAAATGTAATAATCAAATAAGTAAGGTGTAAAAAATCAAAAATAGTTAGAACGTACATAACATGATATAATCTTGCAATGACTTTACTTACCTTTCAACCAACGATATAGCGTGCGCTAATGTTTGTATATATTATGAAGAAATATATTTATATATTATATAGGTAGATAGTTATATCATGATTTTGCCAGTAACGGACATCGGTTTACCAATATATTGCGGTGGTCATATACCTCTGATACGATATTTAAAAAAACCTTTATACACGTGGTTATATTTTTATCACAGTTTTTTTAACGTGTGATAATTGCAACGATACTATTTTGGTTCAATAAGTAATTAATACTTTTTTAATTTAAACTAAAATATATAATACACATACTTGAAGGTGATTCTTGAGTTTAGTGAAAACACTTGTATATTCTACTTTAAACTTTATTCTCATAATGAATCAAACATACATTTAGTACACATATATACGTATATAACATTTATATTGAAGATGAAATACACTTAGTAACCTACTATTATAATTAAAAGTATAATATAAATCGGAAAATAAAAATTTGACTAGTCTAAATACGGGTAAATAATTTATTTGAACATTTATTAATTTCTGATGTGATCAACTTGAGATATTCAGATCATAAATGCCACCTAAAAAGGAGATTTTTAAATCTCTAGGCATAAACAGATACACATATTTCAGTGATTGAAATTAAAACCAAATTTTGAATGTACTATGGTAATTATTAAACTTTCTTTGCAATTAAAAAAATACAAGCAAATAGTATTATTAAAAAAAATTATGGTTGCAAATCAATAAATAAATGGCTAATTTAGGTAAATAACGCATATATTCTAACTACGTATTCTATTTAAACATACAGCAACTAACATCTAAAGAATGTTTTTTATCGACATAAATACTACGCCAGATGGCACAATTATTATAATGATTAAATACTAATTATATTTAAAAACAACAACAACAAATTTCCTAGTGCTCTACGAAAGCTATTAATTTCTGTTTCAAACATCAACTACATTCGTTTAGTTAAATTTTTGTCAAGCGTAAAGCGATATTTTGAATGTTAAAAATAATCACATAACTAGGTACTCATATTATCGACCAACTCAGGTCAGTCCTTAAAGGGCGTATCAGGTAATTTGTACAAATAATATAAATTGGCGGTAAAAATCAAACCAAATTATAATAGAGAGACAAGCGTTAATAACAAACAAGTTACTGTGAACGCTCTCCACAGTCATATTCGTTCAATTTTTGTTAAACTATATTTATCTTCAGAAAGATAGAAACCTTGTAAGTGATAAGAAATTAAGAACAAAAATTAAGCATATTTTCTGCAAGTCCGGCAATATTATTATACTTGTCGACAATGAATTATTCACGTCATTATTAAGGAGGTTTTAACATGAGCCAATGAGCTACATATTACAATTTAATGCTACCACCAGATGCAGAAATGTTTTATATTTCGACGAACGAGAAATATGATTTATCTACTAAAATTTATAATGCAGTCGGAAGTAACCCTTTAAGTAGATAGCGAAATATATCGATTGCGATTTGATTACCAATATTGATCAAAAAACGTCACCAATAGAAGACAAATTTAATCCATAACAATTAGATGATTCTAGATTGAAAAAGAATGATTAAAAATTCATATACTTTTCTCTCTATTGTCAATCGGTTTGATTACGCCAATTTGCAATGTAGGCTCGAAAAAGTGGTTTACGAACATATATGAGTTACCTAGAGCCGCCAAGAAGGGCTAGAGATGTTAACTGCTCAAAAATGTAAATGTTATTAATCGAAATTTTCATAATTAATAATGCAATAATTAATATGAATGATATATAATATGTCATTTTTCTGAAAATGTATTACATAATCTGCAGTGCTACGTATGGCATTTGTTAATAAATTATCCCAAATACAGACCTACAGTGCGCCTAGTTTCAAAACCTACCAAAATGACATTCGTATAAATAAGGACAGAAAAACTGCCTCAGCATAACTAGCACAATCATATCAGCAATCAAAAGTTGATCTTCTTCTGTAAATATTTTACATAATATTATATATTCATATTTTGTTATACAAAAATATACGATCGCATTTGCTGTATTTTTCAAATTTTTCAATTTCCTGCATAATTTCCATTAAATTCTATATCACAATTCAGCAGGCTTTATAACTAAGCATAGATACCCTTTGAATAAACAAAAAAATGTCCATAAATATGTCATTTCAGTGAATACTTAAGTATATTGTGTATGTTAGTAGGAAAATATTTATTTTAGACTTTTGTTTCATTTATTTAATATGTCAACGAAAAAAAAACGCGCAATTTCATTGGCAAGTAAATGGTATCTGCATAAGGTAACATTATTATATTTTTATTTTGACGTAATTCTTACAAATTATATTATTATTGCATAATTATTACTTTTAAATTATAAAGTTTTCAATATAACTAAAAACAATTTACGTGTGTCAAATGATTTACAGTGGAAAACATATTGCGAAATGTCTTTATTTTTAAGTATAGATATAGTTACATTATGATCATTAGCTAATGTACATAGATATAGTTTGCTTTTAGCTGTGCGACACATTTATCTAACAATCACAACAATATGTAGTATGACTACGTTTTATATATTTAATCTTATAATTAATCTAACATTGAGAATACTTTTAAAATCTCAAACATTTGTGACTCTCCAGAAAGGTGTTGAAACCAACATGTCTGTGCTTCGGTACGAGAGTACGAATGTATGCAGACCTCGTATGCGAAAATCACTCCATAATATGAATACATGTAATTGAATAAATGGGATAACCCTGGTTTAGAGATGGTAACGTTAATTGATTACATACATATATTATAACGCTATACGCTGTTAATATTATTAGAAAAAAATAGATACCTAACTATCATGCAATATTTTATTTTTAGAATATACCTACACAATTATAACAGCCGGATAGACAACTCAATTTTGACCACAAATATTACTCTACGTTTACCCACAAGTACAACATCGATGAATTAGCAATAAGTAGGTAATCATCAAGAAAATTTATAGTGGACAAGTCTTTATAATTTGAAACTTTTGCAAAACAGGTCAATACATTTTACGTAAGTATATGATATTGATAAAAGCGCCTTAATTTAAATTATATAATTTTAACAAAATTAAGAAATTAGCTGATATATTTAATACACTATTAATGATATGTTTTGGTACTCATGTGTTGGTTTTAATTAAATATAACACCTCAATTTAACACTAAGTAATTAAATGTTTTTTTTTATATTTAATAGTTCCAGTATAAATATATTGTCAGCAAGTAGGTATTGTTTGTAATTAAATACCTACTCCATTTTTCAATGTTATTTAAATACGTATGTACTTTAATGGAGTAGGTAGGTAGGTACGAATAACATAAATATACAAAATAAATGATTGAAACAATAATACTTTTGAATTAATACTTCAACGAAGCCTCTTAATATGTAGTGCAGAAAAGCTGAGATCTATTTGAAGAAGTTAAATAAATTAGGGGTGTAAAGGGCATACATATTTTGAAAACAACTCTGTCACAAAGACCCTAAAACAAAAAAACCTAGTTGTACCTTTAATTTAGATATAATTTATAAAAATACACGTCAAGTAAAACAGCTTTTCTTGCCACATACAGGCTATAGAATCACAATAATATTTTGACTCGACAAAATAATTCGGCATGTATTTATATAGTATTGATAATAAACGGTATGTAAATCAGTAATCAGTAAATTAAAAAAAAAGTAATCTGAAACAACGTAAAATGAAACAGTTAAATTTAGAAATAAATTTGTAAGATATAAGTCACCCATCTATCAGCCAAACAAATATGAGTATACGCAGGTAGTTTATATATAAGTATATATATCTTTGAATATATAGGTACAAATATTGGCTGCCAGAAAAAAATCTCAACATACTTAGTCTGTCTTTATAGTTATTTATGTCAATGTATGAATGTGTTTAACATATTATAATTTTCCATGGTAATAAATATTTTTTTAAATAACTTACTTTATTTTCTCTTGAAATAAGTTTTTATTCTAAAAAAATTGTAAAGAAAATGATTACATTGTTAGAAATGAATGTGCAAATTTACGTTATTAAACAGTGATTAGCTTTCAAGTAGTTGGTAAGTAATAGATTTTTGAATTGTTTTAAATGATACATCGTGTTTAATATTTACTTCTGATTACAAATGTTATTACTGATGACGCATACCCATATAGCAGGTATATAAACTAATTGCAAAGTATATATTATATTAAAGAGAAAGACCTTCATAGCTGCCTTTCAATACATGGCATTGAACTTGCAATAATATGCTAATATTATGCATAGTTAAATAAATAACAATCTACCTATATATACCAATACCAGTTTTGTATTGAGACATTTCCAACTAACAATTAAAATTTAAAAAAAAAAAACAATTGTATCTTCATTTATTTAACTAAATGGTAGATCCCTATAAGTCAACATTTATTACAAGTAGCCTTTCACAAAGAAATAACAATAAAGAAATTTAATAATTCACTTCTATTGTATATATCGCTGCTAGATGACAACTATACATAACGTGAAATTAGTCTGGGATTGGTTAATAAATTTGTTTGTATTAAGTTATTATTGGTAGATATGTATGTACATTTCTGAATGTATGATTTGAGCAAAACTTATATGTATAAATTTGACTTGTACGCCTACATTATAAAGATCAACACAACAATAATTAATTGTTAATTGAAATTGAAATTACATGAAGTTGGCTATATGATAAAAAATAAACATTTCACGGTTTTTTAGGATCAAATTCACCTAATTAAAACTTAACATCTAATACATAAAACAACAAGGAGATTTCGCACATAAAATCAGCAAACAGAAGAGATTGGTCGCATTTATTAAATAATTGTTGTCAATGATATAGATGAAAACATATTGTGATAAACAATTCTATCGAAATATTGCTACTAACTAATTATCTTAAAACATATTATGCAAAAAAACACGCATTTATTCTTTTAAAAAAATACACCACTATTCGCCAGGCGCAATAATTGATAATAGAAATTAAAAATAAATCATCATATGACGAAAAATATAATACTATTAAAATAGCTTTACAGATATTACATGATTCCTATGTATTTTCAATATCTTTTATCAAATATAATTGACATAAATTCAAGTGATAATTCCAGTCAGTATTTTTTTTAAATAAAATGAATCGTACCTACCATAAAAACGAATTCAGAAGTGTTAATTATACTTTGTGAGGTTTTAAAACTATACCTACTAAAAATAGCTGCATTTTTAGATTCATACCGCAAATATGTTTTGAACTGTGTATATCTATAGGTACATAGTATAAGCATGCATAATAAATCTTTGATAGAATATTGAAACAACAATTATTACTTTGAACATTTAAGACTTTTTTCGTCACTATTACAAACAGTTATAACACTAAAGCTTCTTTACTGACTGAAAATAATTCCATATTTATTTGTCAATGGCGTTGAAAGCGCGCGGACGATTGACATTTAAAAAAATGCAGTTTTGAGGAGTACACAATACCCCTACATCTACCTAAATATTAACATACATGAACTAACATCAACTTATCATTAAAAAATATCATCTCTATTTGGAGAGTCAGTGAAATAATAGTCTTCGAGCTCCAGCATCGTCGTCAGTCTTGGCCATATGGCGCTTATGATGAAAACTCGTGAACGATTGCAGACAAGCTCGTGTAGGTGCCTACAACCAGTCCCACGCAGCCAAAAATGACCAGGAATCCGTTCTTCAGAGTCATTTTAATACGGTCAGCCCTGTTCAGCTCATACCAGTAGATTGACGATTGAATGAGAGCTGGGAAGGCCAACCCCAAAGCGGACAGGCAGAGAGCTCCAAATAAGGAAATGAAGAGGTCCAGTGCAGGAACAGCTACGGCCAACAGAACTGAAAACGATAATAGGAATAGTAAATAATTTATTTATTTATTTATTTGAAAAAGACACGTTGAGTACATAACAAATTATTAATTCAGGACGTTCACAGCATGAAATTTAGAATAAAAATTACAGGTAATCAATTCGGAAAATCAGAAAAAACAAGTGGAGGAAAAAAAGAAAGCAAAAATAGTTTTATACAAAAGAAATAAAATGAAAAAGAACAACAATGATTTAAAAAGTACAAATTAATCAATAAAATAGAATTTAAAAAACAGAATATATAATGGATCGCCAAAAATATCTACATCTCTAGGGAGTGCATGGAACAACCGCACTGCCCTCGCTATTGGTGCCTGGTGAGCCTGACATGAGGAAACAGCTGCTGCGACCACACATGTAATTGATGGGTGCGTAAAAATTTAAATTTTCTAGAATATCGGGATTGAAAATGATACCACGTGAGAGCAGGGAAAAATGCTTCAAGAGAATGAAAGGCGAGAATGCCTTGAAGAAAGTTAGTCGGAAAAGACTCGTTTGAGAAGGTGTCAAAAGGAAAATAATTATAAACTTTTAAATAGAGATGACGAATGTTGATAAATAATCCACTCTTTCATGATATTTATATACGTATGATATGGTACACCTATCCGAAAAAAAAATCAGCTGTATTTAAAATCTATTAAAGACTATAAAACGAGAAAAATATAAGGACAACTTTGATTATTCGGAATTTGATTAAAACATCGTATCTGATTGTCATACAATTCGTTATTTGTCCCTTGATTCTCAGAGAGCACAAAAAAGGGAAGTGGGTTATTTTATGGGTGAGGCTGTAAGAAGGTTTATTTCTCGATTGCGGAAAACATGGGATAAATTTATTTAAATACATGTTAAGGAATATTTTATTTTCAACAGTAGTTAGTTACGCGTGTTTCTTAAAAGGTATCGAATGAAGTTTATCACGTAAATGAAACACTCTAGTAACGGGTGTTTTTTAGAGGTATAGAACTTTAAGCTGGCAGCACTTTTTTAATTGGCGGCCATTTTGTCAGCTGTTAAGTGATTTATGTTTAGTTTGGTTTGGCATTTCAACATGAATAGACTGACGCCTGAACAACGCTTCCTAATTGTGAAAATTTATTTTAAAACAAGATTGCCGTTGATCCCGATTTTCATAAGCAAATTTTGTTTAGCGATGAAACTCACTTTTGGTTGAATGGATACGTCAATAAACAAAACTGCCGTATTTGGAGTGATGATAATCTTCAGGTGTATGTTGAGACACCGTTACATCCAGAAAAATTGACTGTTTGGTGTGCTTTATGGGCTGGTGGAATAATTGGTCCGTACTTCTTTAAAAACGATGCTGGCCAGAACGTTACAGTCAATGGTGACCGCTATAGAGCCACGATTACTGACTTTTTCGTTCATCAATTGAACAACCATGATGTGCAGGAGCTGTGGTTTCAACAAGACGGCGCAACATGTCACACAGCTTGTGCCACAATTGATTTATTGAAGGAAACGTTTGGTAACCGCATAGTTTCACGTTTCGGACCCGTGAATTGGCCTCCAAGATCGTGCGATTTAACGCCGCTTGACTATTTTCTGTAGGGATATGTAAAGTCGCTAGTCTACGCCGATAAGTCCAAAACGATTGACCACTTGGAGGACAACATTCGCCGCGTTATTGCCGATATACGGCCACAAATGTTGGGAAAAGTCATCGAAAATTGGACTTCCAGATTAGACTACGTCCGAGCCAGCCGTGGCGGTCATATGCCAGAAATCATATTTAAATTATAATGCCAGAAGAGCATCTTTCGAATAAAGTAAATTTCATGTCAATATATAAAGTCATCTTTGTTTTATTCCATTTCAAAGTTCTATACCTCTAAAAAAAAACACCCTTTACAACAAAAATAGCGTAACCTAACGAAATAACTTACATGTTACAATAACGATGCACGTGCGGACCACATACTCCCAGAGCAGACGTTTCTTGGAGATATTGGGGCCGACATAATTGTTCCAGGTGATGTCAATTGCTACGTAGCAAGCCAAAGCGTGGGTGATGTAGATGGCTATGGCCAGGGTGATTTGGACGACTTGGGCCAATCTGAAATTAGTAAAAAAAAATACATTTTTGATAGAGTATGGAATGCACGGATACACAGGTGAAACAGAAACGATTAGACCTGTGATAAGCAACATGTATCTTCGAAAGGCCCAAATTTCATAGTAAAAACATTGTGGAATCCCCACTTATATAATTAAGCTTAATCCAGACAAAAAAAACATCATTAAATTAACAATGTTTTCCGTATATGGTGAAAAATGGACACTTTAATAAGAACATTTTAAATAATTACAGTCGAACTTGGTTTTTACTAGGAAGATGGGACCAACTGAATTTGCTCGTTTCACAAAGTTTGAATTTTTTACATGCAATTTCAACCATATGCGTGGATACTTTTTCAATGTTGTCGGCGAAAAACGATGGACACATTAACAGTTTTGCTCGGTATACCTGATAAGTAGATCGTTATAAATCGTGTAATTAACTAAAATGTTAACGAATGTTTCCTCATTACATCCGAGGTCTTGCTATTTCCGTGATCGTAATAACCAAGTTCGACTGTATACTGAAAGTACTATACTGTATTAAATATTAAATTGTTTTCCAAGGAAAGATCATTAGTAAACGACGCAGAATAGGACGCCGCGTTTGGTATGAGTGCAGCTCTACCGAACTGCGCTGAGTGGCGGAGACGGTAAAGCAAAGATTGTTCTGATGGTGGCCGATTTCCGTTAGGGGACGGCACGATAACATGACGTTATTGGAATTTATATTCGGAAACAATTTTGATACAACTTTCGAACAGTTAGTATACAATGTTTATTTGTTTACTGAACCGATGTATTTTCATTTGGATTAGGCTATATTTTTTGTGTTATTATCTATACCGACTATTTTATAAAACAATTAATTTTTATTCAGTCAGTACAATAAAAAATCCTAGATAGGTTGCAAGTTGCAAGTCATTCAAACAAATATTCCGAATAGGGTAATATAATAAGCCAGATGATTTTCACAAAATATAAAATGGCTAGAAAATATGTAATAATTACAAGATAAAAAGAACTTTTTATATACAACTTTTTAAAATTTTCTGTTGAATTATTATGATCAATATGCTCAAACTTGTACTTGATATGAAGTAAATAAAAAACAAACAAATAATATAGAATACTGAAATGTCATTATGACAATTCATTTTGATTTCCATAGTAACGCACGTATATATTAATAATTTAGTTGCTAGGACCACCCCCTTAGCAACCAATAATAGTCTTTAACTTTTTACGGATTTTTCTGAAATAACTTTCCATACAAAACAGAATTAACTGAAAATGAATTCAATTCTGCTTAAAGATGGCTAAAAGTATTAAAATAATGCATTGATTAATGATATATTCTAAAAGTTTCAAATGTCTAGCTAGTCGGGAAGTTAGTTAAAAATCGATTGCAAGATTTGTACCGGACAAATAAGAATAGAAGCTAATAAAAACGTTGTAAAAATATAACATCCTAAAAAGGATTGATTGTTTCACAACCAATAAATACAGTTAAAAACTAGGTATTGAATGTACCATATTTTGCTGATCACTAAAATAATGTGTTCAAAATTTATTTTATTGGTAATAAATACAGTACAAAAGACAATCATGTTAATTTTGAAGTAAATCTGTTATGATATTCTGCCTTTACATGAATAATGAAAATTGAAAAATGCAAAATTTAACGCCATAATATGACAAATACAAAGCTAGGTACTTATTAAAAAATGAAATGAAAAATGTTCGCAACGCTGGTTAGTACGTTGTGTAAAACGGTTCATAACCAAGAGTTGTGTGCAAAATGAAAAGGGAGATAAGTCTAAAATACTGAAAAAAGTAGTTAAATGCCAAATTAATCATATTGTACATATTATTATGCATAAAAAATGGGTTGAAATCGACACTGCTAAACCAGTAAATTTAACATGGCAACACAAAATTTGAAAAATTTAACAATTTGAATTATTACAGAATGTTACAGAGACCCAAGTAACTTGAACTTCAAATGAGCCCAATTACTTACATATGTATGACTTTCATGAGTAAACTTACACTTCGGTCTTGCTGGGGAGGTTGAGAGTGATGCTTCCGGCAGACTTATTTCCGTACTGCAGATATCCAAAGAGACCCATCAGCACGTAGAGGATGATAATGACGGACATGCCCCTGTTCAGAACTCCAGTGGTGCCTCCGAATGCCTGGGGTTGACGCATCTCGTTCTCCAGGGGAAGCATCTGATTGCAAATCACACGATTGATTAATACGTACTGTTGAAATATCATTGTACCTAATAATTAATTAAACTAGTAAAGGAATATTGTATGATTTACTTTATATTATAACTAATCTAGCATGATAAAGGTCATGTCCGGAAATTTGTACGTATGCAGTTGGCCGGGAAATATTGTATCAGAAATATATGGCCGTATATTAAAGACCGTCCAACATCTTTGGGTCGTATAGTACTGACATACAATTCATGTCTAAATAAAACACAGTTCTTGTCGGTTTACTCTTTACAGGAAGCCAGCAGCAAACAAATTTAAAAAATAGCCAATATACTGGATTATTTGTTAGGTTAGTTTTCATTCTTGAATTCATGATTTTTTTCCAAAATCAGCCATGAAAATTGAATTAATGTTCATATTGAATCTAATAAAATTGGAGACCGTATCATCTCTTACCGATAAGAAAGCTCACGGCGAACTGTGCCACGGTGAAATATTTTACGTAGCCGATAAAGGTACTGGGCTCAAATCTCAGTCGACTTTACATTGACGTGTCAAATAATAATTTGGACTTTTTCTTCTCCATATATATAGGTATAACACAACATTGTGAGGTTCATATTTTCATCAGAGAGGTAATGGAAAATATACATTCAATTAATAATAGATACTAGTAACTATTTATTATACACGTATGTAATTATTATGATTGTAGATAAAGCTCTTTTGTGCTATCCTATCATAATTAATTATCAACAGTGATTGGTTTCCATGAAGTAGACGAGGCGGTCGCTTCTACAAAAATCTTCAAAATATGGGTAATTTTACAATGTTCAGTGAAAAACAAAATTATCGTATACAAAAAATCCCGACCACATGAGCATTGCTGTGTTTTTAACAATCAATATAGTTGTATCGGATTGGTAAGATTTTTGTAAGGGGGCCTCCAAACTTGTCAGTCCGCCGCGTATCTAAATTTACTATGGATTTAATCACATTCACCTGCATCGACCTCTTAACCAACTTAAAATTTTACTTGATAAATATATATTTTTTTAAATTAAGGCCATACCTCAGTTGAGGCATGGTCTAAAAAGATCGTGGCTAGGCGATGCGCGGATTGCGGTTCGCGGGTGCAAATGACGCATGCCGACCGAAATATAATTTGTCATATAAATCCAACATGCGTCCATTGAATGTTCTGTTTATTGTTCTATTAGTAACAATAATAATATATTCATTGACATGTTTTCTTTTCAAAGTATATGGGTAACGTTTTTAGTCATCTTAACACGATTTAAGAATTAATACCCGCGTCGCTATCACGAAACAAAATGACGCATAGACACCTCGACGTTCGCTCTCAGACTGCCAGCGAGTCCAAAATTTTGTCGCGCCTATAGTTCAAAATTATTTGCCGTTTCACTGAAGTATCGGTGTGTATAATCTGTGTATTTATTTTAATCTACGCGTAACTTATTTAAAAAGAAAAAAATATTTCATATCGAAATATAAAGTGTCGTTGATATCGGTATTCAACCTAAATATATAGTACTGACACGAATAGGTATATCGATTAAAAGGGTATATGTAAGTACTTCTCGTATCTTAAGGCTATACCTCAGCTGAAGCATGGTTTAAAAAGATCGTGACTAGGCGATGTGCGGATTGTGCAAATGACGCGAGCCAAACGAAATATAATTTGTCATAAAAATTCAACATGCGTCCTTTTATTGTAATTTTTATTATTATATTCGTAATAATAACAGTATATTCATTGACATGTTTTCTTTTTCAAGTACATGCGGAACGTTTTTTAGTCATCTTTACACGATTTAAGAATATATTCCTCCGACGCCATCACAAAACAAATTGACGTGCTCACAGGTCGACTATCGCTCTCCGACTGGCAACGCGGCCGAAATTTCTTTCCACATACTGTTGAAAATTATTTGCCGTTTCACTTATGTACGCTCTTAACCAGCTTGAAAATTACATATTTAAGTTGCCCACAGTTATAATTTTATTATTATATTTTTTATCATTTTTTAATTAAGCAAGTGATTTTAAATGCATCGTACACATAGTTGAGTATCTAAAATCACTTTAAACAATGTTGAAAAAATCATTTCCGTAGATCACTATTCGGTGAATTCTGTATAAGCACTAATGCCTTTGTAACTATTCAGAAATCCGTATTTATCACACTCTGGATCTCAATATAGATTTTGCATCATTGCATCTCACATTAACTGCTGACTAGATAATTACCATATTTAAATAGCATTCTAATTATATCGAATGGCCACCTTAATCGTTACGCGCTGGGCGGGCGATTGGCGGTTCATTATTTTTTTGTAATAACGAAAAATAGTGCAATAGTGGTTTTGTGCGATTTTCTCAAATCTTGATTTTTTTATAATGTAAGTTATGATTCCGGACTGTTTACTCATTTAACCAGTACATAATATTTGCTACTGGCTGGAAATCGATGAGGTAGTATAGTGGTTATTTTAATACTGTAGAATATTTCGAACAAGCACGGTTATGTAAAATTTACCATATTATAATTGCACATAACATACGACTTGATCGATTACTAATAAGGATGCTTCTCATATACAGCATATATGGGCCGCACACCACTGATCTTGACATCCTAATTAGGGATTACAATACCGAATGAAAATGTCAATACCGGTTGTTCGGTATTTCTTATTGAATATCGGTATTAATGCCGGTATTTCTTAAACATAAAAAAACAGAAGTAAGTGCTTATCAATAAATATAGCTATTAAAATTAAAAAAAAATGCTCTATAGCAAGAACCTTTTAAAAGACATTAAAAAATATGTATTGATTACTAGTGATTTTTTACAAATAATTTGAATACATTGATAATTTTCACATAGTGCAAATAAGTCCCGGCTGCAGGAAAAGCTTGTTAAATTCAATGCTTGTACAGTACAGTCATCAATAATTATGATAGAATAATAATTGAACATTAATTTTGTCATGGATGTTTTCTATTTCAAAATATTATTATGATAATTATTCATCGCGACAATTACTTATGTAAATTTATTTGATGAAATTTGTTTTTTTATTTTTTCATCCTGTTGGATTCACTCGATATATTTGCATTTTAGCAACTTATAATTTCATTTTCAAAAACAGAAACGAGTGTGCTTTCTTAATACCGAAAATTCCGGTATTTTGGATTTTTAAAACCGGTATTTTGGTATTGATAAATACTGGAATACCGGTTTTGAAATACCGGTATTGCAATCCCTAATCATAATATTATCAACATTATTTAGAAATAAATATTAAATTGGTTGTGTATCTTACCACACCGATGGCTTCCAGCGCAAACAACACTGTTCCGAAGAAGAGAGGGAATTCGGTGATGTTGCCGAAAGCCACCTTTCCCTCGAACGATGGCGTCTCTCTGAAGACGTAGTATAGAATGATCCCAAAGCTGACAATAGTTATTGCATTTGCAGCCGTGGAGAAAGGCGCCAGGAACTTGAGGTTTCGCACCCAGTTGATCAATATCAGAGGCAGGAGGATGATGATCATGTATATCTTCACATTCATGACGTAGCCGGTGTACTCATCAGCGACGGATTTAATGTTTTCGGACACGAACACCACGTACACGCAGCACGTACCAATTTGGTAGATCAACAGGAAGGTGTTCACCACATGTCTGAAATTATTACGTTTGGTAAATAAAATTATTACATGTAAAGTAAATATAGTAGTATAATATCGACTCTGTTCTGGCAGAACACACTAACTGGAGAATACCAGTTTTGAGTAATTTGACTTTGAAGTTGTTAAAATGTTTGAAATGGTCTATCATGTGAGTCTATTAAGTAATCGTAAAAAGGATGGCTTTAAAATAAAGACTGTTTATTTATTAACAAGGTTTCCAGACGGTAAAGTTTGAAATAAGGAACATTTGAGTATAACTAACTCAATATTTCATTTTTTCGAATTAGTGTCTTCTGCCAGAACAGTGATGATATTATAGTTAGGGGTGCATTTTATGTAGAGTAGGTAATAATCAGGGAACTCAGAAATAATGGGAACTGAAATACATAACGGGTAAGGCGATAGCAGGTAACCGACTAGAGTAAGGAAGAATCCGGGCTAATCTTATACACGTGTCAAGAATATGTTTTACGTCAAATACTGAAAACTGCTCATTTAATGTTGGTGTATTACACACACTATTGCACGTGCATAATGCGTGATTCATTTTCGTAGGACACTCACACATTCAAAAAACCCTGCATCAAGATGCGGCGTATTGAATATAGCCTATTGGTATGCTATTTATTATCTGTTCTGTGGTAATAATATATTACCATTAATCAATTAGAAGTGTTTTATTGTAAAGTCCCGATTATTCAATATTCCGGATTGATAGACCTCAATCAAACTGTAAAAGGTATATAAATGTAATTCTCGGTTACTTGACCTTCCTCAATTCTAGACCGAATACTGAATAGTCGAGACTTTGTTGTAGTTGCATAAATAAATTATTGTTGGTGTGTTAAAACCCCTTATGTGACAAAAATAAAAATTGACTAGGTATTGAGAAACAAAAAAACTGCTTTATACGTAAAAAAAATTAAGTTAGATTTTAACAAGACTAGTGAGGAGCTCAAGACTATCGTTAATATTGTGACTAGGGATCCCGAACTATTTTCGATACCTATGAATCCCGGGATTGATAAACATAATCCCGAAACTTTCGGGATTGAGTTTTTTTATCAATTTTTATGGAAAATAAAATAAAAACGAAAATATAACAGAAAAAATACTTTTAATAACATACGAATACATTTGAAATAAACTGAGTTTGAATGAAGTTTGATTTATTACCCATGTGTTGCCAATTCATTTTATTTTTTCACATACATTAATAAAAATGAGAAAAATTGGAAAAAACAGTGCTTCGCACTTTTAACAAAGTGATTCCATCATGTTTTTTAATGCATTTGTCATTTTTTTTTAAATTTTAATTGAACTTGTATTTGTTATATTTTCATAAATAAATAAAACTGTTTTACTTCCACATTATTATTTATACATATTACAATATTATTTACTCCATTAAACCTATGTATTTCCAAAGATTGAACGTACACACTATTAACAATAAATTTCTTAAATAGTATAAACTATACTACAATTATTTTTGACCGATTTTATCAACGTTATTTGTATATATAGAAATTTTATATTAACTATTGAAAAAATGCCAATCCCGGGACCAATCCCGCGATCCCGGGATCGTCAAATCGTAATCGCGAAATCCCGGGATCAAGATTTTGGCTCGGGATTGGATTCACTAATTGTGACGACTACGTACATTACGAGCTTATTAAAATAAGAGAAGTTACATGAAATTTTTGGTGTGTTTTATTAAACTATGCTGTCTAAAATAAACGAAGAGAAAATATACTGACTAGATTGTTACACCAGTATTGATGTTGATTTTAAAAGTTCAACCAAGATATTATTTTGGATTTTATATCATAGAGAGCATAATATTATGGAAAATAAACTAAACGTCGTGTTTTTAAAGTGATTAACTTAAATTTTGATAATAATTAGCTGGATGCCTATCATTTTCTTACTGTGGTAATTTTATTATGAGCCAAAATGAGAAGACAGTAAAGAGAATAAATAGTTTAATTCTAATGGATTCAAGCTCTGTACTTTTCCATTTAAGTCGCTTTTTGCGACCCGGGTTTCGCCTTTCGGCATCTTCAGGCGCCGTGTACACTCACCAAAGGTAAACACATACTGACAACGAACTCGCTTTACTCTAGCTTATATAATAAATCAATACAATAAAGTAGGTAAAAACTCCATTACCTACCTATCAAGTCAAATGTTACAAAAAATACAATAAACAACTTATGAATAGTTGAAGTCTCAGTAAAAAACCTAAACCCGGGTCGCAGTACAGAGCTTGAATCTATTAGAATTTAAATTCAAATTCCATCAAGTACATTCAGTCGATAGTATTAATATTATAAATAGTTTAATGTTGAATTAAATTTTATTGCAAATTTCTTTTATTTTGTTAACTGTCAATTCATGGTGGAACTGCATTGTATTGTTGTTTTTATTTAATAAAACGCATTTTTTTTGTAGTACTTAATATTCCACTTTTAATCAATAGATTAGGACCGGTTTCGTCCGCCTCAGAGGGACATTTTCAACTGAATACATTTTTTTAAAACAATATTTATCAAACAAAATCCAAAGCGATAGAAATAATATAATATTTATGCACCTACTGTTATATTATTTCTATCGCTTTGGATTTTGTATGATAAATATTGTTTTAAAAAAATGTATTCAGTTGAAAATTTCCCTCTGAGGCGGACGAAACCGGTCCTAATCTATTGATTAAAAGTGGAATAAGCACTACAAAAAAAAATTGCGTTTTATTAAATAAAAACAAATATTTTATTGCAAGGTTTCGAATCATAAAAATTTAAAATAATTAGAAGGTCGGAACAATTTTATTATGAGATATAACTGATAAATGTTTCAGCGGTTAATTCACAGATGTCGCTGTGGATTCAAAAAAAGCACGGTAATATTAATCCAATACTATTACATCACTATACGTTTTCCATTTTCATAATAATAATAATAGTAAAATATGCAGTACATGTTTCACAATGAAAAAGAAAAACATGTAGCTATGATAATTATTAGTAACTAATTGTAAATACCTGCCTACATAGTTTATATAATATCTAGTAACTTAGAACAGTTTTAAAAGAATGTTTGATTATGAATATTTTATAAGAATTTAAATTAATTTAGTTTGCATATAAGACCTTTTAAAAAGTTGTCTTTTCTTTATAATAGGAAAAGTTTCAATGTAAAGTAAATTTTCACCTTGACTGGTTTGCCGCGCGGATAGCAGTAGTTAGTCAATCGATTAATAATATGTATGTATCTACTAAATATGAATTTTAAAACTGTTTAATTATAACCCCACATGTATAGAGAAAATAATATATCAAATATGTTACACCAATAGAGCGTAGGTAGCATTTTAGCGATAATGAGCTACCTATTAAAGGTTAAATTGTTTAGAAGAGTTAATTGATATTCATGATAATTTAAAGTTATACATGATGTATGTTATTTTTTTTATATTTGACTATGTCCGATTCTAATAAGATTATTATGAGCCTCCACAGAGTGAAGGTTTGTATTAACAGATTTTTTTTTACGAGAATTATGTATAGAATGTTCAATATAAAATGTTACATATTCAAGTCTTGTGCCTCATTCTTTAAATAAAAGAAATAGTTTATTAAATTAATAAATCTAAGTACCTTATAAAAATAACTAAATAATGGAGTGATCCGCGACGTCGGTTATGCATTAAGGAATAAATGGATACCTACCTTAATTTAATATACTAAAACCGATAGCCAACATTATAACGCAATTCGATAAGCATTTCATGAAATAACTACTAGTTTAAATCGTCGTAATTTAGTAAGATGCCCGTAGCTTAATTGGAAAAGCGTACTGGCGCGAATCTTGCAGATACAGGTTCAAGTTCCGTCGGGTGTCGTATTTTTTCTAGCGGGTATATGCATAAAATGTTTTCAAATTATGTTTTTTATCTTCTTCTTATTGTGCCATCCGCTAGCGGACGTCGGCCACCATCAAGGCAATCCTATCTTTGTCGTCTGCTACCCGGAACAGTTCAGTGGAGCTGCACTCGTACCAATCACGGAGGTTCTTAAGCCACGAAATGCGGCGCCGTCCTTTGCTACGCTTACCATTGATCTTTCCTTGAATGACAAGTTGGAGAATGCTGTATTTTTGTCCTCTCATAATGTGGCCGAGGTACTGTAGTTTCCTGGTTTTGATACTACGTAGAACTTCTCGGTCCTTCCACATTTAATTGAGAACTTCAACATTTGTCACCCGGTCAGTCCAATAAATTTTGAGGATGCGTCTATACAGCCACATCTTGATAGCTTCAAGTCTCCTTGACAGGTTTAGCGTACATACGTTACCATACATATGTTTTTTTTTATAATTAATACTGTAAACTAAGGTGGTTTCCAAACTTTATGTTACTATGCCTCCTTTTTAAAAAAAAAAATGTAATCTTGGCGCCTCCCCCGACTTTATTTCATTAAATAATACAGGCACCTTTTTAAATAGTCAAAAATGTACTAATACAAAAAATGTAAAGAAAAAAACATAATTATAAAAATAAATAAGGTTTTTCCATATTATATTCATTTTTAAATTAATCTGTTTTTCACACGATGGATGTGCTTGTTTATTAGCACAAATTGCTCTTTTTCTAGTGAACGGGATCGATATTTGGATTTCATTGCAGCTAATGCAGAAAATCCCGTTTCGCATTAATCGCACTCTCCCAACTAAACCGCCACTAGTCCAAATTTACGTTTTTTGATTAAATTACTACGTTTCATTGTCTATCGTTCATAGTATATGTACCAAAAATTTCATATCTCTAAGTCATCAAATTCAAGTCAAAACTTCATTCAATATCTAAAAAAAACACAGTACAAAAATGCGAAAGGTAAAAACTGCAATGCTGATTTTCTCTGTTTGACGTTTTTTGGATTGTGGCAGTTTAGTCGCGAGGGTGCGAAATATGATGATACGAATGGTAGCACTACTTTACTTCAATGAATTATCGTATAATAATTTTATCATTTTTTCCTTTTCAATAGTAGTGAATCCAAATTCATCATAATTCATAGACAAAAGGATTCTATATCCACGCGAACATTGTAAAAGCAAAATCTTATTAATAAATAATGTGAAAAGTGCATTAGCAAACTATCCAAGTGCTCAGTAAATAGATTTTTGTTTGCTTCTATATATCTGGCGCAGAAATCATTAATTAAAAGTGGAAACATGACGAACTTATTTTTTTGTAATTTTGATTTCCAGAGCTCCATTTTTTTATGAATGCCTCCACTAAATCAGTGAACGCATTAGTGGTCCTTGCATTGATTTACTGACTCATTTTTTTTAATTTCTACCAAATAGACAAGTTTAACAACAAAGTTATCGTTCCTAAATAAATTTGCCTCAAATTTCAATATTATGATTTGACCCTTTAATATCATTTTTTCAAGAGACTTCACAATAGTATAGAAGTGAGGTAAGTATAATCAAATTAGTCTCCATATCTACAGACAGGTTTGAATACAACCTTTTATAGAACTGTTTTTTTTATCTAGTTTATAACTAGCGACCGTTTTATAAACAATGCACTTGCAAACTGCAAACCTGTGGCTACATTTATGTTAAACTTTTCGCGCCTCCCTTTGCAACACTCCGCGCCTCCCAGTTTGGAAATCGCTGAACTAAGCCGTACTTGATGGAATTTGAATTAAAATCTGTTTCGAAGTAATGAATTTCAAATGAATATTAATTATTGATTAGGTATATAATATTTTAATACAATAAAAGAACGTAAAAATTTAACGGTTTTATATTTTTTTATTTACAGTTAGACTATGTGTATTCGTTGTCGGTGTGTATTTGCTATTGGTGAGTGCGCATAGTGCCTGAAGATGCCGAAAGGCAAAACACGCAAAAAAGCACTCAAATGGAATACTTAGTACAAAACTTAGATTAATTAGAATTCATTGGTTCGAAGCAGATTTGAGAGTGGGTCGATTGCCTTAGCGCCGTAAGTTTTTAACTAAGTATAGAAAAATTAACATATTCTGAAAAAATAGTACGTACTTATGTCATCGTATCTTCTTCATAGCCAAATTCAAATATTCCAGATTTGAAACCGTTTTTTTCATAGGTCGAAAATTTAACTAATAATTATTTTCTTCGATTGTTCTCATGACACAATTTCTTCATATTTCATAAGTATTGTAGTTCGAAGAAAATATAATACGGAAATGCAAGTTCATAGTATGTTTGAAAACACTATGGCAGGGATGGCGAACCTATGGCACGGGAGATGATTTTGCATGGCACGCGAATGTTTCATTTTGAAGAGAGAAGAAATTACTATTTTACATATATTTAAAAAGTGTTTTTATTATAATGTAGGTATAATATTAAAAAAAATGACGAGTTAGCCATGCGTATTTTCTTCGGTTTTTCATATTATGTTTACCCATATATGCGCAAACGGAAACGATGAAATTCATACATAAATGACAAATCGCACTGTATAAAAAATAGCAGGAAAATCTTTTTCAAGAATAATCATTATGTTTAATGTGAATATTATACAATTTCATAGATCAGTTCTTAGTATCGAGCAATTAAAAATTATAATATTTAATCAACAAACCTAATTAAATTAATTATCGGTAGTCATTAAAATATAATAATTAGTGCTTGTTGTTTTGCCTCAAACATAATCTTTAAAACTGGAAAACCGTTCAGTGATGGAGAATATAATATGAAAGAAGAGTGGTTTAAATAAATGCTTCCACGATCTCTTTAAGAAATTAGAAAACAAGGAAAAAATATCCAAAGAATAAAAGATATGACTTCGGTTAGAAAAGAACTCAATTGTAACTTTTTTAATAGAATTCATAAAAACCATATTTTTAAAAAACTTTTTTTCGCCATAAAAAACTGCTTGGCACGCCAGACAGTCGAAAAATATTATTTGGGAAATTTTGGCACGCGTACGTAAAAAGGTTCGCTAACCGTGCACAAAGGCATGCACGAAATGCGCAAGTGAGCTTAATTTTTGGAAAAGCATACTGGTTACAGTTTTAATAAGTCCCGCCAGATGTCGTATTTTTTTTCCCAAAATATTTTTTCTAGTGCATAAGATGTTTTAAAATTATGTTTGTTATTTTAGTTATCTATGTTAGCTTAGGATAGACTTTTGACTTGCGGGATGGTGAAGATGACACTATACGATAACCCAATAAATAAATAATTTTCACGATAACGTCTCTTACTATTAATAATTGATCTAGCAACCTCGATTTCATATACTATATGATATTATCTTATTTATTAGTAATTATATCGCAATATTAAGTCATAATTCAGTGCGTCGTTATCCACTACGACAGTGTTTCCCAAAGTGTGGTACGAGTATCCCCTGGGGTACGGGAAGAGTTTGGTGGGGGTACGCGCTGCACCGGGCTTTGGCTGCGTCTGGTGCAATAAACATTAATACGACATCAATACAACATCTATGCTAGAAGGTTTATCGCATGCGGAAGAAGAGCAATGGTTGGAATTGGCTTCAGACGGTTTCTTCAAAAATAAATATAAGGAGTGTACTTTAACATCATTCTGGTTGCAAACGCAACATGTGTATTCAGTTTTAAGAGAGAAAGTCCTGATATACATCTTGCCTTTTCCAACTTCATATCTATGTGAAGTTGTTTTTTCAGCATTTATTTTGTAGACATTAAGTCAAAAAAAGGAACAGACTTTTGGATGTGGAACCGCATCTCAAATTAAAATTAACAACCAGGTAACCAAATTATGATGATCTGTCTCAGCATAAATAATTTCATACTTCTCTTTGATTATAATGAATGTTATTTTTACAACGTTTTTATTAGCTCGTATTCTTGTTTGTCCAATGGTTGTTTGTCCAATACAAATCTTGCAATCGATTTTTAACTAACTTCCCGACTAGCTAGACATTTGAAACTTTTAGAATATATCCTAACACGGTGCCAATGCATTCTTTTAATCTTTAAGCAGAATTTAATTCATTTTCAATTAATTCTCTTTTGTATGGAAAGTTATTTCATAAAAATCCGTAAAAAGTAAAAGACTATATTGGTCTATGATGGTCCTAGCAACTAAATTATTAATATATACGAGCGTTAGTATGGAAATCAAAATGAAATGTCAAAATGACATTTCAGTATTCTATATTAAGTTGTTTGTTTGTTTGTATGTTTTTTATTTACTTCATATCAAGTACAAGTTTGAGCATAATAATTCAACAGAAAATTTAAAAACGTTGCATATATTAAAGTTCTTTTTATCTTGCAATTATTATAATATAACTATTATTAATTTTATTTATATTTTATTATGAATGAATTTTATTTTTCGTTTATTATTATTTTGTTTACACTAAAAAAGGAAAAATAAATACATTTCGATAGTTATTAAAGTGTATGCATTTTTTTTGAAGAGGTGTACTCAATGTTACGAAAATTATATAAGGGGTACACAGATGTCGAAAGTTTGGGAAACACTGCACTACGATAAAGTTGCAAAACAATGGGCGATAAAAATGAATTCTGGACAATAATTATCATGATTGTTAAGTTCGGATTATTAGCATCTGATAAGTAGACATTAAATTACCAGACTTAATTAATTATTCAACCACAGCCACTTCTAGCTACACATAATAACATAATGCCGGATATTTTATCACACAGTAAAGACATCATTTTAGAACTGTTTACAGCAACATGTAATTTTATTTAATTCTCCACCGTCATTATTCCAGTCCGTCAGTTTCAAAACTAGCATAACAATATTATATATCTTATATATAACACAGCCGTGCTCACGTATGGCTGCGAGACGTGGACCCTCAACACGAGAGATGTCCAAAGGCTAAGAGTCGCACAGCGAGGCATGGAGAGGTGTATGTTGGGCATCGCGCGAAAGGGCCGTAAGAGAAACGAATGGGTTAGGTAGCAGACAGGAGTAGGCGATCTAATAAACGTTGCCAAACAGCTGAAATGGAGATGGGCGGGGCACATTGCTCGCCGAAAGGACGGCCGCTGGACAAATGCCGTCATCCAGTGGTACCCAAGGGGCACGAACGGCCACAGGGTCGCCCTAAAGGCCGCTGGACTGACGAACTGGTAAAGTTCGGCGGAAATACGTGGCAGCGAACGACACATGACCAAGAGAGTTGGAAGAAGCTTGGGGATGCCTTCATCCAGCAGTGGATTGACCCCGGCTGATGATGATGATATAACAAAGGTGCCAAAGCAAATAAACTTATTTTCCGGTTATAATTTCGCTATCACCATGTGGATGCTTTAAAAACTTAATCAAAGTGACTAAGACCCGTTTCAGACGGGACACCGGTGTCGCGCTCGATATAATATAAGAGGCCTTTGTATTCGAATAAAGGTGCCTTTGTAATATGTTTATGAACGCCCCAGACCTAATGAGTTAACGCGTGTCCGGTACACTTTTCCGTCGGCCGCGACATTCTCAAGCCGCCGATACACTTGTTTTTATTACCGCAGCTAGTTTTATGTTCTAATTTATAACGCGAAATTATGCGTTGACTCATTAGCTCAGGGGCGTTCATAATAAATATAGTAACATAATACAAAGGCCTCCTATATTATATCGAGCGCGACACCGGTGTCCCGTCTGAAGCGGGCCTTAATTAATAAATTAAGCAACACTATCAGATTTCATGATAATTAATAACTCACTGACGATATTCGACACTTGGACACAGTAAACACAATAATATTATCTAGTAAATAACACACTAATCTGCATAACATAATCAGCGTCGCCAACTTTACTGTCATTCCACCATTGCCAAATATGCCAGATAGGGTAATAAAATAAGACAGATGTCAGAATAAAATGCTAATTTTTTTTCAAAATTGAAAAAGTGTCCACAAACTATCATTTCAAAAAAATGTGTCACAATTTTTAAACATCGCTTTTACAGTAACAAAGATCGAAAAAGAATTAAGTATCTACTTTACAAATAATAGGGTAGTCATAAAATTTAAATTAATACAGGTAAGAAATAATTAGTCGTCATTTTGTATGTAAGATTTAGTGTATTAATTATATTATTATAATTATAGTATAATATACGTATATTTGTCGTCATTTATTTGTCTGCAACGCAGTGCAAGACACACACATACGCGAACACATTACCTATATCTGTCTGCGCATTGAACACACTGAGCACACCGGCAAGAATGTTGATAGGTGACGCTGTCACCTAGTAAGATATAAACTACGTTAGACCAGCATGCTAATTTTTGAGCAAATTTGTTGTAATATTCTAGATTTATTATGAGAAATTTTAAGCTGTTTGCGGTGTCGAAAAACCCTATGATTAACGAACGCTATACGCCAGATGGAAATTTTGCATGCTAGATGCTTATTCAAAAATGCTAGATCTGGTAAGAAAAATGCTAAGTTGGCAACACTGAACACAATATTGACACATAATGGCAATACTAGTGGGTTTACAGTCCGTGTATTTTTTGCACTTTTTTCCAGACGTTTTGAACTCATTGGAGAGGCTATTCTCAAGAGTTAATGACTGTTCTGTTATTTTTTTTCGACCATGTCCGATCCTAATAGGATCATATAGGCCTCCACAGAGTAGAGGTTTGCATTAACAGATTTAGTTTTTTTACGAGAAATGGATGTCAGCCGCTTGCCACCTGGACTCACACACAAATTGAAAAACATTATGTGTACTTGCCAGACCCAGGATTCGAACCTGGGACCCACGGCGTGATAGTCCAACGCGCCGTCATCGTAGGATTATATTAATACCCAAGACCGAAATTACACTTGAATGACCTTTGGCTTAATACGTATCGGGTCCCCTAAATATCCAACTTATTAAAACGTAATTTTATAAACATATTATTTTTTGTTTCATATTACCTACTCCTGCTTGAGAAAAAACACTTCTCATCAAGCTTGTTTATTTTATTACAACGTTTGTATTAGCTCGTATTCTTATTTCTCCGGTGGTTGTTTGTCCGGTACGAATCTTGCAATCGATTTTTAACTAACTTCCCGACTAGCTAGACATTTGAAACTTTTAGAATATATCAGAACACGATGGTAATACATTCTTTTAATTAAACAGAATAATTGAACTCATTTTCAGTTAATTCTGTTTTGTATGGAAAGTTATTTCAGAAAAATCCGTAAAAAGTAAAAGACTATTATTGGTTGCTAAGACGGTGGTCCTAGCAACTCAATTATTAATATATACGTGCGTTACTATGGAAATCAAAATGAAATGTCAAAATGACATTTCAGTATTCTATATTTGTTTGTTTGTTTGTTTTTTATTTACTTCATATCAAGTACAAGTTTGAGCATATTGAGCATGATAATTCAACAGAAAATTTTAAAACATTGTATATAAAAAGTTCTTTTTATCTTGTAATTATTTACATTTAAGACTATAGTCATGATGTTAGAGCAGGTAAATTTAACAAACTTGGCTAACGGTGTTACGTAAATAATTTTTATTTCGTGACAATATGGAAACTGACGTTTCACCTTAGCAATTAGTTTTCGGTATAAGTAGGTACCTAAGTACCTACATACTACAAAACTAAACAAGGTTTGGATATTTACTTTTAATTGAATTGAATTGAATACACGTCTTTTAAAAGTTAGCAAATTTGTGCAATGGTTGACTTTCCAACGTCATTGTAAATTAATTCATAAAATAATTACAAGATAAAATAAACTCTTTATATACAACGTTTTTAAATTTTCTGTTGAACCATAATATAAACTTGACTTGACTAGCTTAAACGATCAAAAAAATTGTACTTGACATGTCATATTGATTTCCATAGCAACGCCCGTATATTTAATAATGGTGTCGAAATATTTTTTCATACAAAACAGAATTAACTGAAAATGAATTCAATTCTACTTGTATTTTAAATGTATTTTTAAAAAATGCATTGGCATCGTGTTCTGATATATTATAAAAGTTTAAAATGTCTAGCTAGTCGGAAAGTAAGTTAAAATCGATTGCATGATTTGTACCGGACAAAAAACCACCGGACAAAAAACCACCGGACAAATAAGAATACGAGCTAAGAAAAACGTTGTAATTATACAAACTCGTGTTATATCCTCCGGATAATGGGCTACGAGAGCTTTGCATGTTCCCCATAATATATCTAACACGGACAAATCATCATAATTTGCAAAAAACCCCAAATAAATTGTGAATATTGTTATATACTCACACATACAATCAATAATCGTTATTTATTACCAATTTACTAAACATGTTTATATCTCAAATGTATCACGTACGAAAAAATCTGTTCCGGTCCATCTATATAATATAATACGAAATATAATAACATACTATATAATACTAGCGTGCTCTTTCCTTTGTTTTTATCCTATATATCAGGGCTTGTGAACCTTATTACGTAAGCGTGCCAAAATTTCCCAAATATTATTTTTTGACTGTCGGGTGGTTTTTAAGAATGCTTTTAAAAAAGTTTCCTTTTTTAAAAGAGTTATTGAGATTATATTTTTATCGTGTTTCTAGCGAAAGGCATAATATGTTTATTCTTTGAATATTTTTTCCTTGTTTTAAAAATATCAAAGAGATTGTGAAAGCATTTTAACCCGCTTCTTTTATATTATATATATATTATATATATATTATCACAGAACTATTTTCCATTTTTAGTGATCATGTTTATAAATAAAAAGAAGCTGCTTATATTTGAATGACAGCTGGTGAATTTCATCAGGTTTGTTGTGTCGCTGCGCAGCTTCCCCCATTGCCTGATGAGGTCAGTGCGATAATATTATGTGACGCATAAAGCCTAAGGACCAACTGATGCAACTATAATATTTTTACATTAAACGTAATACTTATTTTTGAAGAATATTTTGATGCCATTATTTATACAACGCGATCTTCTATGCACGGATTTCGTTGTTTTAGTTTGCGCATCGATTGGTAAATATTATTGGTAAAAGTAATATTAAAAACCGAAAAAAATAAGCATGGCTATGTCAAGTCAAATTGTATAATATTGTATAATATAGATAACTTTTGACAAACTTTTTTGTATTTTTTCTCTCTTCAAAATAAAACATTCGCATGCCATTAGTGGCATACGTGCCATAGGTTCGTCATCACTGCTATATATTATTCATGAACCATACCAGTTATTTTGCGTCGGATTCTACGTCGTCGAAGCAATCAAAGTTTCTGATGAATTCCGACAACGAATTATAAAGTCGTTTCCCAGTATGTAAGCAAATCAATATTATATTATCTAGACCAGGTGTGTCCAACCCAAATCGTTTGGTGGGCCAAAAAAAATATTACTGACCTTAGGTGGGTCACACATATAAAATATTAAAATAAAGAACTTATTCAAAATATTTTATTACATTATAATTAATGTGAGACTAGTTTTTGTATATTGTTTGATATCTTTTTCATATCGAACTGTAATTTAGCTGACGCGCATCGCAGTTGATTGGTCGTGTTTCCATCGAGTAACTTCCTGCGAAACTTCGTTTTTACTACATTGATTTTCAGAAAGAACTATTCGCAGCGATATTTAGTCCGAAATGCTGCTGTAATGTACATTGCCAGTCGTTTAATTTTGGAAATTTATCTTCGAGGATATGTTTTTGATAAAACTCAAGCTTTTCCCCTTCGAATATGCACTTTAACTCTTTACTTGATTTCAGTTCTATTGGCTATTAGAGGTGCTGATTCCACCTCCACGTTAAATGGAGTTAAGAATATTTTGAACATTTCCTCATACCTTTGCATAAACGCGAATCGGGTATAGAATTCTTTAATCAATTTTGTGGCTTCATTCACCATGTCCGATCCTAATAGGATCATATGGGCCTCCACAGGGTAGAGGTTTGTATTAACAGATTTTGTTTTTTACGAGAAATGGATGTCAGCCACTTGTTCAACCTATTAGGTCCATACCCTGACTCACAACAAAATTAATAACAATATATTGTGTCTTTGCCAGACCCAAGATTTGACACTGGGGCCCACGCCATTATAGGCCGACTCTTAAGCGACATTTTTGACTGCAGGGTTACAATATATTGAAGGTACCTACTTGACTTCATTAGAATATTAAAAAAATTCTTTACGGTAACTATGAAGTACGGAGTGTGTGAAGCCGGCATAAGTATAAAAACAGGTATTAGCATGCAGCACAAGAAAGTTCTAATTTCACAAAATATAATATAAATGTGGTAAATTTACGAGATTTTTTTTATTGTATGAATACCAAAATGCAAAATATAGAAAGCTGAAAACTTCAATTGGACCTTGGGCCGGAAACACTCTTCATTTAGGCCGCATGCGGCCCATGGGTCGCGGGTTGGGCATGCCTGATCTAGATACTGAACAGATTCACAAGTTGCATTAAATCTTTCTAAAATAATAAAATTGTGTTCCAAATCACTACTAGTAAGCTTGTATCGGATTAATTTATTTTTCAAGTTGATCTCATATTTGGTTAGTCGGATTTGTGCAAAATATGACGAAAATTTTCTGAAATGGAGCTTGATCGACAAATTTAATATTATTTATATTAATGCATTCTTGTAATATTTATACGAATATTATGTTCTGAAACAAACAGTTTGGATAGCGTAGTTATTAGAATTTTTCATATCAACCAGAAACTTATAAGTAGCTTCAATGATAACAGCACTCCCCGTATGATGCTCTAGGACAATTTGGCGCCGGGACAACTGGACGCCACGCAATAGTTAATAGGGAAAAAAATATTTAATATTATTATTTATATTTAAATTATTATATTATGATTTAATAGTTGATGAGAATTTAAATATGCATACGTAAATAATGATTTAATCGTGCATATGTTTAAGTTATAACGAAAAAAGAGTATTTTTATCTCTATATAAAGCTTTAGGCATGGTAATTCTCAATCCGCAACAGGGCTCGAAATGGACCGGAACGCACCGGAGCGCCGTTCCGGTTCATAAAATCCACAAAATTATCGCTCCGTCTCGTGGAAATATTAATTTGACCGTCTGAGCTAGATATTTCATATAATAAAAAAATAACACACTTATTTTTATAAATCACATTTACAATTAATGTAGTATAGTATAATATAGTCGATATTTTCGTAAAATTATCGAGCGCTCCGGTTCGTAAAATTTTCTATTTCGAGCACTGATCCGCAATAAAAACCATTATGTTAAGAGTAACATGAATTAAAACTACTAAATAGTAGATAGAAACTGATTAAAATTCCTCGACTACGTTCTGTTTACGTGTCTACGACAGTGCGGCGTTCAATTGTCCTGGCGACCAGTTGTCCCATTCCCGAAATATGCGAGTTAAAATCTTACTCGGTCTACATTTTATTTGGATTTTTTTTATAATGATGTATTTATTAAGAAAATGTATATTTATTTTATATATGAAGTATCGAAGTATCTATAAATTTTAATTTCACTGATTCCATGAAGACAACAGAATCACTGATTTAAATACAGTTCTAAAAATACTAATCACGGAAAATGTTAATTCTAATATATCAATTAGTACCTAAATACTTAATTTAATTTACTATTTTGAATATGTACGAGGGCTTTGGAAACAAAAACGGAGTCCTCCATTTTCGCAATATATTGGTGAGTCATTAACTTATAGCAACATCTTTCTTATAGGTATAAATTCTGAAAAAAGGTATTATAAGATGTTATATATATTATTATGTATTAGTATGTACCTATACAAAAAAACATTTCAAAATACTTTTTTCAGAAGTCACACCTTAAGAAAGATATACTTAAGACATTTTTATTGATTCGCCAACATATTTTGAAAATGGAGACTGCCATTTTTGTTTTTAGAGCACTCATATAAAGGGCATGGGACAACTGGGCACCAGGACAATTAGGCGCCGCACTGTCGAATAAAATAAATATACGTTCGTTACGATTTGATACAGAAAGTAGACGAGGAATTTTAGTCAGATTCTAATTATTATTTTATTTAAGGTTGCGAATTATCATGCCTGAGGTTTTATATAAAAATAAAAGAACTCTCTACTCGTTGGAACTTAAACATAATATGCACAATTACATCATTATTTACGTGTGCATATTTAAATTCTCACCAATTATTAAATAATACCTAATGTAATAATTTAAATTAAAATATTAAATATATATTTTAAATGGACCTATAAGAATTATTCACGAACGTATACTTATTTTCGAATTTTATTCGATTGCGTGGCGCCCAGTTGTCCCGGTGCCGAATCGTCCTAGACCCCATATAATATGTATAACTAAGAAAAGTACTAATACTTTATACATAATATTATTATGGCGCGACTATTATTGAAGCTAGGACAATACAGATGTATCATTTTTTGTGTCACTAATATTCATGGGTCCCATATACCGAAACGGGCCTCCAGGCCAGGATCTTTGGTGGCCACCTAACTATCGCTAAAGTTAAGAGGTACCTATCGGTAATTTAAACTACCCCCTCTTCTTATTATGTCTCTTCTTGGTCGTACACTCATGGCTGAGGATCGTGACCACATCTGAATTTTGTCATCGTTTGAGCGACCAATACTTTCCATCCTTCTCGATCTTCCGCTTCTCTCAGGGCAGAATGGATGGTGCACCCAGTTAGCTCTTTCACTTGGTCAATCCAGCGCGCAGACGCTCTTCCTCTGATTCGGCTTCCCTGGAGGCAATCGAAAACTACCAGTCTCTCCAGGTTGTCCAGTCCGCGCCTGACAATATGTCCAAAAAACTCCAGAATTTGTCTCAGACATATTGTCAAGAGCCGTTCCTTTATCTGCAGTCTCTGGATTATTGACTGGTTCGTCATGTACTCCGTCCAAGAAATACGAAGCGTTCGCCGCCAACACCACATCTCAAAGGCATCAATTGCCTTCCATTCCCTTTACCGATGTATATATAGTCTAAGCCTTTACCCAAGGCCTGAACAAAAACGATGCATAAGTGCGAGTGAGAAAGTATTCGGCACCCTTATAATCTCTGCGACACGCGCTAGAGTAAGATAAAAGGTTACAGATGTGGTAGATGGTTTGCTACGGTGTCGCCGCAAAATGTTATCTTATTGCTTAACTAAGCGTCGATAACAGTGTTGCTAAAATTGCTATTTTTTGTGTTAAACATAAAGTCAGTGGTAAATATTTTTAGTTAATTAAGTAGAAATGATGGTTCTGTGTGCTGTATTAAAATGTAGTAGCCATACTGATAAGCAAGACGATGGTATTACGTTTCATAGGTAAGGTGATACATGTTCGTGATAATTTATTTGTATATTATTATGTATTTTAATATCAAGTGACCTAGTGTTTCTTTAAAATAACTTAAATTATGGATATTATTACATAATGGTTGCATTTTGACCGCTTAAAAATACTATATAACGTAAAAAAAAATAGAAAATTATATTTTAATTCTGAGCGTCTAGTGCGAGCACTTTGGGCGAGCACTAGCGAAATGGTCTATGGTCTCAAATATTTGTATACGAATGCGTTCGCTCGCCCACAAACTAAACGCACGGCACGCAGCTTCATTTAGCAATGCAATGGGTGGCGTCTAGATGTATGTATAGTCTAAGCCTTTACCCCTTTTCCCTTTGTTATGTACGTATGACAAATTTTTCAATAATTTAAAAAATATCAAACTTTATTATGAAATCGTTCAATTCAAATGTCACCAGCGATAGCCACGATATTATAACTAATAATATTATGTTAAATAATAGCCATATTTTCAATTTGAGTCCTTGACTAAGCTCATTTGTCTCATGTCAATAAAAATCTTAGTTTTATGATCCGTGAGTTTACCCATGTGATTCAGCTACTTACAAATAAATGTATTATCTGCTTGTTGACGGTAATTATTAAGTATACTGAGTATTGACACAAGCCAGCAGATAAATTTTGTCAACATGTTTTCAAGATTACAAAATAATATTAGCGCCTTCAAAACATAATCAAGTGTTTTCATTTGATTCCAGGTTATGGGGAGGGGTGGCGAACACCTGTACACAAAAGCCTAGACACATTTCCGCCATACATTTTCTAAGTATTATTATTATTAAATTATTGTTTTGAAGGAAGATATTATGCTTCACCGAATGAAACCAATTAGAAACAGGTAATAAAGATTAATTAAATGCTAACTGAATTACGAATTATGAACTGGAAAAAACACAATGGAAAGATTCACGAGACGTGTTACTGGAGTGAGGAAGATGGTACAATCTTGTGTTCCAGTGTTCCAAGGCAAAGTGAATGGGTAAATTAGATTTGTTAAAATAGGAAATAGAGTTTTGGTGGGAAAATTATTAAATGTAACACAATTCAATACAATACAACCTGTAGAGGCCGATGTTATGATATTCTTAGGATCGGACATGGTTAAAAAAATATTAGGGATTACTAAGAATTTGTAATACCGGGCTGATTTTTTAATCACGAAATTAGAGAATGACAAGTGAAATTTTGCCCAAAACAATTAATTATTTGTCTCGATGTTTGGTATTAGAGATTACAATACCGGTATTTCAAAACCGGTATTCCAGTATTTATTAATACCGAAATACCGGTTTTAAAAATCCAAATATAAATATAATATAATTCTATGTATTTATTAATTGTAATTATGTTATTAATTAAGACAGAATTGTCAAGTTTATATGATTCAATAGAAAATTTAAAAACGTGGTATATAAAAACTTCTTTTTAACTTGTAATTATTTTATCTAATTTAGAGGTTTGTATTGACATAATTCTTTCTCAAAATCAATTGCATCATTCTCACTAAAAAAAATATTACCTTATATTATGACATATAATTTTATGATAATAAAACAATATTATATTATTATGAATTATTGTAAACTAGATATCGCGAACCCGACAAAACCAGTGAGTTCAAATTTTTAATGTAAAGATTTACTACATACTAAGTTTAGGTAGCTATTTCTGTATATTCCAAATGATTTTCCTCGATTTGCCGCCCTTCGAATAATTTCCCCCCCCAAGCGACGCTCTGTCTGCCTACTCCCACGGGACGGCACTGATCATACAATAATTCACTTGTCAATTCAATTAATATACTGTCATTTTATCCTGCCATGCCCAGTGCTTCATGCTAAATATAAAACAATATAAATGCCCACATGTGATTCCGTAAATGAGACCCGTATTATATCACATCTCACACACAATCGCAACCCTCTGACTATAAAATAATAATGTAGTAGTTGACCAAACAAACAACAACTACCCCCCCCCCCACCCTTCTTATAACTGATCTTAGCTCCATAAATAGAAGATTTTCCCAAAAAAACATCTTTTCACCATTTTGGCTTAGCAACGTCGATATAATCAGCCAAACGCACAGTAAAAAAATATGATTAAATTTGTATAAGTATCATGATGTTATTTATGTGCATTGTATGCAGGTGTATTATGTATACTGCATATACAATGAAGTAGACAATATAATACATCAATAATTGGGCAGTGTATCTTATGTACCATATAAGCTGTATTTTGGTTTGTATATATAGGTTAATCAATTAGGTGGCTTGTTGTTGCACACAACACACAATAAGCTGCATTCGGAGTCGGCTGAATAGACGTTCGCCGTAACAAGAATAATAGTAGCCTACCATTGACGCATTGAATGTATAATAGATATACACGTCTTGCATCCTTACTTCAATAGAAATTTGCTTATTGGCAGTGAGTGATAGATTGAGGACCTTGATGTAACCACGAAAGCTTGTTCTGAGATATACAGTGTTAAAAACTTAGAAACATTTTCTTGCTAGTATACAATATCTCCACACATTTTTTGTGCTTTTGATATAATATTTTGCCATTATTCAGCCATTCGAGTAATGGAAAAAAAAGTTGGCTGGTAAAAAATTAATAGCCTTGAAAATAATGACCCTTTGTCTTACTTAAGACTCTTAAGTTGTCTTTCCTTTTTAATAAAAAGAGGAAATAATGGTAAACTACATATAGGAAATGGTAATAAATTAAACTACAAACTGTTTTAAACTGTTAAGTGTCACCTAGTGATTTTGCAAGATGGCGGATGTTTTTTCAGTATGACGAACGTCAAACACTGTATATTTTGAGGTTATGAATAATGAGGCATAGGATGAATTAACATTATGCACCCAACAAGTTCGAATTTGAGACTTTAAAATTTTGAAATTTTAAACTTAAATTCTCTGTGAGAAGTAGCTTTCTGGAGTTTTGAAAGTGACATATCGTTGTTGACTTGAGCGAATGAATTTGTACCTAACCGCATAGCGTGCAATGTGGCAGTAGTGTTTTTGGTAGATAAGCATAGCACCTAGCTCAGCACTATCGAAGTACCTACCTATGTGGCCGTAGCCTAACGGTTCCGTCATGGCGGAAGTCGCGAAAGTTGGCGATGGACCGAGAGAAGTGGTGCGAACTGACAGGGTGAGGTAAGTAGGTACGTAAGTAATTATTACAGTTACGTATTTTCAATATCTATATATTTATTATATTATTATATCTATATTGAAATAAAAATCACATTAAAAATACAGGATTGGTAAGTTAATTTACCGCGCGGCTTACGCATCGGCTTATAGCGTCATGGGTCTCAGGTCCGAATCCTAAATCTGACAAGTACACAATATATTATTTTTCGATTTGTGTATGAGTCAGAGTATGAACCTAATAGGATGAGCAAGTGGCTGACATCCATTTCTCGTAAAAACAAAATCTGTTAAAATGCAAACCTCCACTCTGTAGAGGCTCATATGAACATATTAGGTCGAAAGAAAAAAAGAAACGTTCAATAATCAAAACAGTATAATGCATCAGTCACATAGCGATTTCACAGTATAACAAGGTTTCATCGTAGGGGCGGCAGGTTATATGAAAGTATGGTTAAGCCGGCTAGTATGGCGAAAAAGTATGGTGGGGCGGGCTGGTAATCAATTTGTGGCAAAATTTGAATGTTAACATTATATTATATGGGTACATTATAATGACCAAAGTAAATCCTCTGTGATGCCCTGATTTTTTTTTATCGCGTCGCTATTTTTCGTAAGTTATTGGCTATTGTTGGCCTGCTTCATTCAGCTGTATGAGAAAGCCGATTCCTTGCCCCTCTTTTAATTTAATACCTCTATGGTTTCATCTTACAGTGGCTAGCGGGTATCTTATAGCGACTGAAATTTAAATGGTCAACCACTATAGCTATAGATATACCATCATATTATATCGCCAGGTGTGCGATTTTTTTTTGAATTATTAAGGGACTGTTCAGCGTAGGTCAAAATGGAGCTTTTATTATTTTTTCAAAGCATGATTCTGGACATTCCTTAAACGTTGTAGATAATCTATTTATATAATTTTGAAGCCTTAAAATCTTTTTTTTAACGGTACATGTTCAAACACGCGCGTTAACATGTTCTTACTCCCTACTTCAGTTTTAGTTTGTCAATTTATGGCTACGGCCGTATGTTGTAGCTTAACCACTGGGGAATGCCAAAAGAAATTGCGTATTTCAAACAACACTACCTTATTCTTAAGTCAATAATTATTATAAAGCAATCATTATTCGTACGATATGTATCACACTTGAATGTTAATCTTGCCCATTTTTTGAATAATAAAATGCCTAATTCTTGTCAAATTTGGGATCACAGAGATTATCAATATAATTTTTTATCGTAAATATTTCACTATAATAATGTCGATATAAATTAAACTGATGGTTTTATAAATGCGTTTAAAAATTAATAAATGTAAAAAATCTTAACACCACTGCACATTTATGTACTGAAATATGACTATATTCTAAAACATTAGAGCGAGAGGTTTAAAAGAATACTATTTTATATAATAAAAATACTTTATGCAGTCATCAAATGTTTAAAATTAATATAAAGGATAATAAGGCTTCAAAATTATATAAATAGTATATCTACAACGTTTAAGGAATGTCCAGGATCATGCTTTGAAAATAGAATAAAAGCTCCATTTTGACCCACGCTGAGCACGTCCGCCCTTAATAACCATGTCCTTGCTTTTTTGTACAAAGATGTTGTTAGTAATTTTAAACAATCACAAACACCTAGGCTTTGGGAAATCACGTAAATATTGTGTCCTCACCGGAAATCGAACCCAGAACTCTCGGGTGGAAGGCCAGCGCCTTACGCACTGCACCACGAGAGCCGCCTAGGTGTGCGAATTTACAACTATGCTCGCCACAGTATAAAAAATTATATTATATGTTAATTATTAAATTTGGTATGTGGCGCCTTCACTCAGCGGATAACTTATACTAGTGGATCTATAGTTTTCGCGACTCAGCCAATGTACGTGAATTGTCGTAATATATACGGCATGCCTAGTGAATGAGAGGGTTTGCAACGGGTTTGTGATTTTCCACTAGGCAGACTCATCGAGCTGTTAGTTACAAACTGAATTATTATTGTCGCCTCTAATATTGGTAGACGCAATGAATAGTTATATTTTCTTATTTTTTTCGCTAAAATATTAGTGTATATCATTGGCTGTTTTCTATGAAGTAGAACTAAAATCTCAAAGAGAATACAATCAAAAATTTATAAAAATCCTGGCTACGTGGCCAGTCTTATTACTACGTTATTAGCTCGTATTCTTGTTTGTCCAGTACAATTTTTTTCTTGTTTGTCCAAGATTTGTATTGGACGATTGAAGATTGTTAACTAACTTCCCGCCTAGCTAGACATTTGAAACTTTTAGAATATATCAGAACACGAAGACGATGCATTATTTTAATACTTTTAGCCATCTTTAAGCAGAATTGAATTCATTTTCAGTTAATTCTGTTTTGTATGGAAAGTTATTTCGGAAAAAAATCGTAAAAAGTAAAACACTATTATTGGTTGCTAAGGGAGTCCCAGCAACTAAATTATTAATATATACGTGCAATTATTACGGAAATCAATATGAAATGCTTTTCTATATATTTTAATATTTTTTTCTATAATATAAGATGAAATGTCAAAATGACATATCAGTATTCTATATTTATTCAGTATTTCTATCAAGTACAAAAAAAAAATATTAATGCATAGGATTGTCAAGTATATATGATTCAACAGAAAATTTAAAAACGTGGTATATAAAAAGTTCTTTTACATATAATATAATAATAAATAAAATTTAATACCCAATGATCGACCACATTCGCTGCTGACTAGATAATGATTTTTTAATTACCACCTTTAAGATGCACGTTAATTACATCGATCGGCCGCCTGGTCATTACGCTCCACGTGCGTCTTCAGCGTCCAAAGTATTAAGTTTAACGCAAAGAAATTTTTCCTAAGAGATAACTTGTATGTACCTAGTACCTATTTTCTTATGTACATTTCATACTATAGTACTTTATTATTATTTTGTGTGCTCTGTTTTTTATTTATTTCGCCTATGATAGCCGAGCGTGTAATTTTTTTTTTTTAAGTCGTGCACTCATCGCTGAGGATCGTGACTACATTTAAATTTCGCCATCCTTTGAGCGACCAAGACTTTCCATCCTTCTCGATCTTCCGCTTCTCTCAGGGCAGAATGGATGGTGCCCCCAGTCAGCTCTTTCACTTGGTCGCTCTGTTATTAGATAACATCCATTTCTCGTAAAAAATCTGTTAATACAACCTCCACTCTGTGGAGACTCATGCGTAGTAGGACAATTGATGAAAAAAGTATGTATAAATGTGTCTATATAAATAATCTTCTTCTTATTGTGCCATCCCCTAGCGGAGATCCCCTAGCCACCATAGAGGCGATCTTGGATTTGTCGTCTGCTACCCGGAACAGTTTAGTGGAGCTGCACTCGTACCAATCACGGAGGTTCTTAAGCCACAAAATGCGGCGCCGTCTTATGTTACGCTTACAAATGATCTTTCCTTGAATGACATGTTGGGGAACGCTGTAATTTTGTCCTCTCATAATGTGGTCGAGCAGTGGCGTCAATAGATAAAATGTCACCCCATTTTTATACAGCATTTTTATTAAATAATTCTCCTAGATTTGCCGCCCTTCGAGTAACTGCCGCCCCAAGCGATGCTCAATCTGCCTACCCCCACGGGACGTCACTGTGGCCGAGGTACTGTCGTTTCCTGGTTTTGATACTACGTAGAACTTCTCGGTCCTTTCCCATTCGATAGAGAACATTTGTCACCCGGTCAGTCCGAGGAATTTTGAGGATGCGTCTATGCAGATACATTTCGAAAGCTTCAAGTCTCCGTGACTTCTCTTGGTTTAGCGTCCATACTTCCATACCATTGAAAAGAATAGAGAGAACATAACAACGTACCATACGCAGTCTCAGACCTAGGTTAAGGTATATAAATAATAAACAACTTAAATAGGATGTTCCAAAGAACATTTGTGTATTTCAAATGTGAGTTAGAATAGTTCTCGTAGTTTAAAAGAAAATATTGGTGTGTCTACTTACGTACGCGCGTTAAAAGTTATACTTCTTTGGTGTAACAAAACAAAAACAAAACTTGTGATAACCTAGATTCTTCGACTATCTCTTAATTATCTTGTTAAATTACACACTCAAGAAAAAGGACCGCTTATTGGAACACCGTTGGTTTATTTCTATACACTTTATCTTATATTACTTAATAATATTATGGTTTCTCGTTGTTTTTATTTTTAAAGTACCTACTCTGACGTTTAATAGTTTGTTTACGTAAGGAATTGCAAATGACCAACTAAAACTAAAAAACAACTAAAAAATTCTAAACTATAATATTATACTGTATAATCGTCACGATTGTAGTATCATACTGTGGCTTAAATGTAGTGCGTTCGGCTGATAGCCGAACAATCGGTGGTTCGAATCCAATCGAAACCGTTTTTTTTTTCGTGTGAAAAAATTAATTATGTGTTACATGTCACTCGTCAAAAACACACTCTGATCTGAATTCTTAAACGCGCCTAAAGAAGTATAACTTCAAAAGTTAAATAATAGCTTAATATTCAGTGCTGGTCAACATTATTAATTTTGTAAATGATAGTTTAACTCACCCAGCGTATGGAGCGCATGCCTTGCACCATGGCGGTCCGTCTTCCAGGGCAGCGATAGCGACCTGAGGATAGGTCATGCTGGGAACTCTTCGCCGCTTGCACATTTCGTACTCGGCCTTTATGAGTATGTGGATACAGTAGCAGCAGAGAAGACCGATGACGAATGTGCCTACCACGCCGACTACGTACCCCGAGTGGGAGAACGCGTTCGGCATAGCGAGGATACCAGTTCCGAGGCTGCCCTTCAGCAAATGGATGAGCGTTTCATTGTTTCTGTGAAGAAAAATAAACATTTGTAACTACAATAGTAGGGATTGCAACACCGGTATTTCAAAACCGGTATTCCAGTATTTATCAATACCGAAATAAAGGTTATCAAAACCCAAAATACCAGAATTTTCGGTATTAAGAAAGCACACTCGATTACGTTTTTGAAAATGAATTGTAAGCTATATGCTGCTAAAATGCAAATATATTGAGTGAATCCAACAGAGGTGAAATAATATTATAACAAATTTCATCAAATATATTTATATAAATAATAATTGTCGCGATCAATTATCATAATATTATTTCGAAATAGAAAACATCGGTGACAATCTTCAATAACTCTTTATTTATTTATGACTGTACAAGCGTTGAATTTAAGAAGCTTTTTCTGCAGCCGGGGTATTTTAGATATTTTATAGATAGACAAATATTTTTTGACTATTGTCTATTATGGTTTAAATAAAATGTAAATTGTAGGTTTAGTTAAATGAAAACCAACACGTATACCTGACAAAGTGTATTGTGCACTATTTATGTCGGATCTTAACAGCCTACCTCCACCCTTCGCCACCGGCGAATATAAATGACTGTGCATATTTTTGGTAGATAAACTTTTGTGGGGATGAACTTTTGTAAGAATTTATTATGCCCGAACACATCTGTATAACTTTGAGGCATTTGAAAAAAATTGCTGCGTTATATGGAGGACGAAATAATTCTGATCCCTTCTTAGATTCATCACAAGTCAAGATTATTTTCTAAATCTATTTCTTTAAGCACTAAGGCGAATCGTTGCTACATCAGTCCGTGCAGTATCGTTTCGGGACAAGGAAGTGTGGAACTAAAATCTTTTCATTCTGACAAGTTTATAGCGCTATGGAAGGCGGCTGTGCACAAATATAAAATATGCGGCTGCATATATATACGGCGGGTGGATATGTAGTACCTACCTCAAATCATGTACTCATTAAAGCTTTGAAACTGAATAGTTATGTCTACATTTGATCACTTCACCTTACACTTAACTTTTATTTCTGTTTTTAACACTGAGTAGTTTTGCGCATGTTTTAGGTTGAGTGTGTATTACGCACCTCGTCAACTGTCTACAGTTGTACGTTTAACAATTTAATTTTTTTCACGGAAAGCAGTATTTAGTAAATTTAAGTAAAATCTGTATTACAATTTACAATACAACATTTAATACAAATAATATAGTATTTTGAAAAAACTATAGTTCACAATATTTTTCGTTTTGAATCCTTCAAAATTATATTATTTTGGCTTATTTCACGAAAAGTTATAGTATAATTTATTGTCCGGTTAAGAACTGAGAAGTCCAATGGTCTGGAGTCAATCTGGTTACCTCCATGCGCCACTTTATATAAGCTCTGTCAGCTTGGCCTAATAGAATCTCCGACTTGCTTATGTGGCGAATTGCAGGATGCCGATCACATCCTCTGGGAGTGTCCCCATATGTCGGTTGAAAGGGAAGAGCTTCTCAAGTCGGTCCGACCCTCAGTTGGACCGATCGGCCATTACGACTTGGTATATAAGAGGAAAAATTTCCCAGCTTTTAAAAAGTTTGCGGCATTATACGGCGAGCGAGAAGGTCTTTTCTCACCGAGAATTGACCGTAATACATTATATGGAAGTAGGTATCACGCACACTCTAGTGCACGCCAACCAAAGTCATGGGAAGTTGCTCCTGGGACACTTTCTGCACAAATTTGAACAGCGCCTATCGTTCGTTACGCCACGGTATACGCCCGCATAACGGGTGTGGAGACGTGGTGGGTGGTGGAGGGAAAAGCAAGTATAATTTATTGATATACATTTTTTATGGAGTCATTAGATTAACAACACTGACGTGATGTTGAAAAAAAGTCCATCAGTAATGGATCTACGTGCGCTAGCACTTTATAGGCCATCCATGGACTGAAACCGAATGCGGTTTCGAACCGTGTGCCATAGTAAGCTTATCTTTTCTGTTCATGGAAATATATTTTCACGAAACATATTATAAGCATCTGATCGTATTCGTTTAAACCACACACTTACACTTACAAATTTAGTGAAAAATCTACTGAAATCTCAGTAGACATGGCAACACTGGTCCAAAGTATTAATGGACGACACACTCAATACAGTAGCTAGCAAGTAAATTCACATGTATAGGTAGACGTCACGCAATTTCCATTATGCGATATCACGCATCGGGCATGCATTATAGCAATATGACCTTTATTGTAATGGCGTTAGAGCAGTGTTTCTAATGTCAATGTTCATTTGAGCGAACCCGTTCGAACCGAACCATTTGGCAGACCCAATAAAAAGCATCAGGAATTTATAGCAATATCACCTTTAGTGTAATGGCGTTAGAACAGATTATGCCATTCGGCAGACCCGACAATAAAGTGAGTGTGATTTTCTTTTCCAGATGATTCGTCCATATTAATGTCATTGCATAACATGTAATATTTTCTGAATAAGTACATAATTGTTAGTAAAAAATGTTTTATTCACAACAACCCATAATCACTGCCGCATCGTAGGTAATGTGGTATCCCAATTTCTTGAAAATAATATAGATTTTCTTTTTTTATTAAAGAGGTCCGCAAGTCATCGAACAATTTTTAAAGGGACCGCCACGCAGGAAATTTTAAAAAGTTTGAGAACCGCTGAATAGACGAAGACAATGTATGGAACAATGGTCATTTGACGTACTATAATTTATTCTTCTTTCCAGGTTTTATTTTATATATTAGTTTTGTGTGAATTTAGAATCAATGTCGAATTAAAATATAATATATTTAGTGCTATTCGTACATACTGCGAATCATAACTAACCTAACAAAGACCTAAGTTTAAGGATACAAACATAATTAGAGAGTGTAATTATTCATATGAACAACATAAACATAGACCCACCAAACAAAACCCCAATAAATTTAGATGAGAAACATCAGTAGTTTGCTATGTGAATGTCTTAGGAGCAGTTAAGAGCATACTTCAGTGAAACGGCAAATAATTTTCAACTATAGGTGCAACGAAATTTCGGACTCGCTGCCAATCGGAGAGCGAAAGTCGAGCTGTGAACACGTCAATTTGTTTTGTGATAGCGTCGGGGGAATTAATTTTTAAATCGTGTAAAGATGACTCAAAAACGTTACCCATTTACTTGAAAAAGAAAACATGTCAATCAATATACTATTAGTATTACTAATAGAACAATAAAGATAACATTAAATGGACGCATGTTGAATTTTTATGACAAATTATGTTTTGTTCTGCACGCGTCATTTGCACAATCTTCGCGTCGCGTAGTCACGATCGTTTTAGACCGTGCCCCAGCTGAAGTATAGCCTTAACTAAGACTAGGATCTTCATGCATTCAAGTGTGCTTTGACTGAGTTTAAATTCATATAAACAGTTGGAATTAATTATTTTTTTATCGCAATTGCTTTATTAAAACTAGGGATTGCAATACCGCTATCCCAGTATTTTTCGATTTCGAAATACCAGTATTAAAAATTAGACAATTGCGATATATTATTCAGTATTGAAAGTGGAAACAAATATATCAATTAACATAAAAGGTTTATCACCATTAGTAATCTCAGCACTAGTGGCGAACATTTAATGATAATAATAATAATAATTAAACATTTAATAATTAATAATTAATTGTATGTGCCTAATTTGTCGATGTTTATCTACCAAAGAGTAACTTATACAATAATGGAGGAATATATTAATACAATTTAGTTTTACTTCTTATGAGAGAAATAGAAACAAATTGATAAGTTTAAAAGTGCCATAAACTAATAAAACAGGTAGAATTACCAGTTGGTCACATTCATATTATCGAAGAATACTTCATAATATTAATTGGAAGGTCATTCGAAGAAGAAAGTGCCAATAGTTCAACTACTAGGTATTTATAAACATCAGCACATCTGCCATATCTTACATTTACCTATTTTTTACCATGTTTTACTAAGCTCGTATTCTTGTTTGTCCGGTGGTTGTTTATCCAGTACAAATCTTGCAATCGATTTTTAACTAACTTCCCGACTAGCTAGACATTTGAAACTTTTAGAATATATCAGAACACGATGCCAATGCATTCTTTTAATACTTTTAGACATCTTTAAGTAGAATTGAATTCATTTTCAGTTAATTCTGTTTTGTATGAAAAGTTATTTCGGAAGAAATTCGTAGTCCAATCCACAATTATTTTGGTGGACCTAGCAACTAAATTATTAATATATACGTGCGTTACTGTGAAAATCAAAACGACATTTCCGTATTCTATATTTGTTTTTTTGTTGCAAAATAGCAAAAAAAAGATTTGTTGACAATTGCCTTATTTGTTTTAAATTATTAATACATAGAATTGTCAAGTTTATATGATTCAACAGAAAATTTAAAAACGTGGTAGGTATATAAAAAATTCTTTTTATCTTGTAAGTATTAAAGGTTTACATAATATAGATATTTTTGCAATAAAATATTAATGTTTTAAAGAGATTTTTGTTATTTATATGTTTATTGGTAGATGCTGTTTTTTCCACGTATTTCACGAATACGGGTGTTGGTATTTTCATTCGGTATTGCAATTTCTAATTAAAACCAGCCAATGCACGGGCCTCCAGGTCCCTAAACCCACGACTGACTGTGTATAGTAACAAATTCGATAATAAATGTTGAAAGTACTTACGACGTTGGATGTTCGACGTTCCTGTTGGAGTACGGTTCATACTCCTCCGTACGCTTCGAGGCGCCGTTTTCTTGAAGCTCCAAATCAAAGGCCGTACTGGTCAATCCATCAGATTTCTCGACTATAGGCGCAAAGCTAGAATAACAAAAAAATAAAACAATAGTTATTAATAACATGAGTGCAAAATTTAACTCTCGGTTAGAAATTTAGCGACGCTGACCATGTAAATAAAGTTTTATATATAAAAAAAAAACTTTATTTACATGGTAGAAGTTTTTCTTACAAAATTTAGGTTAAAACTACCTTTTGCCACGTCTAAATTATAATACAAAATGCATTTGATACAATTTTACTTATTAAATTATGGAATCATATTTAGAAGTACCTATTTAAAGAACTACTTGACAGATAAATTAGGTAACAATTGAGCATAAACGATTTGAATAGGTAATAATCTAAATCCACCATGATATGACAAAAATACAAACGAAACATGCAGTGACGTCCCTAGACAAAATGCCGCCCCTAGGCATCGCACAAAATGCCACCCCATTTTTATACAGTATTTTTATCATTCTTTCATGACTAAAATATCTAATAAATCTGTTGTATGGATACAATACTAATAAAATATATAGGTACAACTAATACATACACAATTAAATTTAGATATAAAAAGCGAATAAATATACCCAAATGACCAGAGTCTGAAGTTCTATGTGGTTCGTATTTTACACACATTAGGTTTGTACAATTAAATTTAGCAATCTTCCTTCTTCCACGGCGCTACATCCCGGGGTGGGATTTGGCCTCCTCCACAACCGCTCTCCACTCACTCTGGTCTCTCGCCATACTTCTCCAGTTACCGGGTCTTCCTATATGAAGCCAGTCCACTTCTACGGCGTCAGCCCATCTCCTTCTTGGACGGCCTCTGGATCTCTTCCGTTGGGGTAGCCACTTCGTCATGATCCTTGGCGCTCTAACTTCAGGCATTCTCTCCACATGTCCCGCCCATCGTAGTCTTTGGGACTTACAGTATCTTATGATTGTTTGCTGTTCAATCAGCTCTTCCAACTCGTGGTTCATTTTTATTCTGTAGTTCCCATTTTCCAACGTGGGTCCAAAGATTTTGCGGAGTATTTTGCGCTCGAAGACAGCTAATTTGTTTTCCTCGTTTTGAGTTAAGCACCAAGTCTCACAGCCATAAGTGACCACTGGCCTTATAATTGTTTTATAAATTAGAAGTTTATTTCTTCGGCCTAGAATTTTCGACCCCACCAGTCGCTTGCAGGCATGCCACCATTTATTCCCGGAGATAAGGCGGATTTTTATCTCCTCTGCTGTCTTATTTTGGGTATTTAGGCTGGATCCGAGATACGTGAACTTGTCCACCCCTTCATATGCATGCTGTCCTATGTCTATATTCTGCAGCGGTACCTGATCGCGAATAAATTTAAATTTAGCAATACACAGATTAATTATCTCCACACCATTTTTACTAAGTATGCTATTATACTATTATTGTAGGCATGTAAATAATTTTAGCTACCACTGTTAATACCAAATGATTCTCCTCGATTTGCCACCCTTCGAGTAACTGCCTCCTCCAAGCGACGGTCAATCTGCCTACCCCCACGGGACGTCACTGGAAACACATGCCGTATAAATACCTGAGTTGACAAGTCGTGTTTTTTGTATAGTTAATTATTGATCACTAATCGGATTTGTATTATAATTCCAATAAGTATGTACATAACTTTTGCTTATCTGAAATACTAACTGTGGTGGTATAGTATGTACTGTCAATTCTCGTTGGTAATACATATTGATAGGTATGGGTTTACGTAGTGTGTTGATTTACACTTTTCCACTTATTAAAAACACTGATTCAAGGACATTAAATATATTCCGCTTGACAAGTAACAATTAATTATTAATAAGATTCGTAAACGCGCGCTTTGGCGCAAAAAGATGGCAAATCATATTTACAGGCGACGTTCAAGGCTCAAGGGTAAGTTACCGACTGACCGTACCTAGAACTCTCGATCCTTCGTCCGCCCAGAAACAGATAACGGTACTTCATTTTTGTTTGTTTCGCTGTGCATCCTGGTCTAGCCTTGAATCATTTACAGTTACAATAATAATATTATCATTACCCATATTCCCAACTCTGTCGATTGGAGGATTTTTGATGGGGGATTTAGGCAGTATGATATTTGGTATCAATATCTAGTAGTAATTAAAATACTATTGACAACATTTTATTCTAATTACTAAAATAAGAGTTTTCCAGTTTTTAATAAAGATAGATTTTAACGAATCGGGTTTCACTGAAGTACCTATTTATTTATTATTACATAGTGATTGTAAATAAAATTATACTAACGCTATTGAAATTGTCAGTAAAAAAAATTGACTTCAATTTCTATCAAGTATCATCTGTTGCTAGTATTAATTTTGACAATAAATATTTTAGTAACTTTGTATATTATATTCATATTCATATAATATGATTGAAATATAGAAAATATAGATTCTTACAAATCGTTAATACGTTTCTTCAGACAATTTTAAAAACAGGTTTAGTCTCTATAATGTTGGCAAAAATATATAAACGAAGGCGTTACTCAAATAGTGGTTTATATGGAACAACGAAAATTTTACATGAAAGAGTAAGCGCAATTAAATAAATAATATTTTCAGTACATACATAATGAGTGAATGTATTATTTTTAATTATTGATATAAATTAAAAATCTTAGAATAGATTACTAAAATTCTTGTTATTTATTTAGCCAAGGCGTGTTTTCTTCTCTCCTATAATTTTTTTTCTTTCAAATATACACCTTTCCGAGGGACGTCTTCAAATATATATATTTAAAAAAAAACTGCAGTCGATAAAAGTATGAAAATTGGAATTAATTATTTTTAATTAAGGGGGGTACTTATGCCAATAGAGAACCTAGCGGAAAAATACGAAGCTTGCAATTTGAGTTTTTTTGATAATTTACAATTTCAACTGTATTAATTAATAAATATGTATCTGAAAACATTAAAAAGATTTTTTTAAGTCAAAGATAAACTTACAATTATTATTATTATTGTAAAAAAATGTGAATTTGTTGCAGTTTCGAATCTTATTATTACATTATATTTTATGGTCATATTCATTATTAAAATTTAGTTTATTAAGTTTTCAATTTTTTAACGTTTAGATTTTTGACTAATTCATCGTTTTCTTCTTCTTGGTCGTACACTCATGGCTGAGGATCGTGACCACATTTGAATTTCGCCATCCTCTGAGCGACCAAGACTTTCCATCCTTCTCGATCTTCCGCTTCTCTCAGGACAGAATGGATGGTGCCCCCCCCCCCCCACTCAGCTCTTTCACTTGGTCGCTCCAGCGCGCAGACTGTGCGATGCACTGCCACGTACTTCCGCAGAACTTTATCATTTCATCGATCCAGCTGCCTCTAGGTCTACCTTGCGGATGTTTTTTACCTCTTGGATACCACTGGATGACTAAATTTGTCCAACGATTGTCTCTTCTTCGAGCTATGTGTCCAGCCCATCTCCATTTGAGGATTATAATGAACTCTATTACATCGCAAACCCTTGTTGGCTTCCTTATCCACTCATTCCTCTTTATGTCCTTTCGCGTTATGCCCAGCATGCACCTCCCCATACCACGTTATGCTACTCTAAGTTTCTGGATCTCTCTTTTACTTAGTGTCCGTGTTTTACACGCATATGTGATTACGGGAAGCACACACTGGTTGAACACTTTGCGCTTTAGGCACAGTGGAAGGTCGCTTTTGAACACATTATTCAGGCGGCCAAAAGAACTCCAGTCTAGCTTTACTCTGCGAATAATTTCATCAAATATACATCCATCTATAGACAGATGTGGCTTTTCACCTGTTCGAGCTGAGTGCCATTCATTGATGATGATCTCTTTTTGGCACGCAAAGTAGTTCATATATTTAATATATTATATTCTCTATAATAGGCTAATAGGCCCAATGAGAGTAGTGGAGTGAAACAGTAGTGTATTTAATAATAATATCTCAAACACCCAGGCTTTGAAAAAAATTACATAAACATTTATTATTATTGCGACCTCACCGGTATCGAACCCGGAGCTCTCGGATGAAAGGCCAGCACCTTGCGCACTACACCATGAGAGCAAGATTACTCATGACATATGTATTATAATATTGACACTTGCCATTCTATATGTACACCTATGGCCACTAAAAAAATGGTGCTTTTGCCCGGTGTGTACACATTTTCATAGTAAGCTGTCTGCCTGAATACCTACATTCCCTTTCATAATTAAAACAAATATATATATATATATATATATATATATATATATGTATCGTCATACTATCTTGTCCAACCTCGTAAGTCAACAACACATAAGTAATTTCAAGATACCTACAGTAAAAACCGTCTAGTTGTCGTTTTATATAAATGTAATAATCAAATAATTACAAGATAAAAAGAACTTTTTATATATAACGTTTTTAAATTTTCTGTTGAATTATTATGCTCAATATGCTCAAACTTGTACTTGATATGAAGTAAATAAAAAAACAAACAAACAAATAAAGAATACTGAAATGACATTTCATTTTGATTTCCATACTAACGCACGTATATATTAATAATTTAGTTGCTAGGACTACCCTCTTAGCAACCAATAATAGTATTTTACTTTTTACGGATTTTTCTTAAATAACTTTCCATATAAAACAGAATTAACTGAAAATGAATTCAATTCTGCTTAAAGACGGCTAAAAGTATTAAAAGATTGCATTGGCATCGCGTTCTGTTATATTCTAAAAGTTCCAAATGTCTAGCTAGACGGGTAGTTAGTTAAAAATCAATTACTAGATTTTTAATGGATAAACAACCACCCGCCAAACAAGAATACGAGCTAAGAAAAACGTGGTAAAAAATGAAAAGATAGGACAAAATATCTGTACAAAATAGATTCTTGGTATTTATGTGGTTTATTTTTCCCACTTTATATTATGTAGGTTTGTACATAATTTAGACTGTTTATGTGGATTTTTAAATGGTTAGCGTTAGACGTATCAGTGACGAAGGGTGACTTTTGGAACGAGGTAGACTGTGGAAATCAGAGTGAAAGAACACATGTATATTTATGGGAAATAAGATAATGCTGTATTACTACTGATGAATAATTCGATGTCTTACTGACGACATAAAATTGAGCAATGAGTACTAATAGATTATGTATTTTCCTTTATTTACATACATAAAAAATCATTAGATTACCTCACTGGTTCTTAACCGGTGCACCGCTTGCTTGTTGCAAGTGCACCGCGAAAAAATGATAAAACAGAAAAATCCTCGAAATAGTGAAAACTGAAAAAGTCCTTCGCGAAATTATGAAAGCCGACAAAAGACCTAATATGATTTTGATATTGCCAAATCGGCTTTAACGCTTTCGCTGCTGAATAGATAATGAGATTTTAATTGCCCCTTTTTTAATCTTGCAATCGATTTTTAACTAACTCGCCGACTAGCTAGACATTTGAAACTTTTAGAATATATCAGAACACGATGCCAATGCATTTTTTAAATACTTTTAGCCATCTTTAAGTAGAATTGAATTCATTTTCAGTTAATTCTGTTTTGTATGAAAAGTTATTTCGACACTATTATTGGTTGCTAGGGCTCTGGGGTCCTAGCAACTAAATTATTAATATATACTTGCGTTACTATGGAAAACAATATGACATGTCAAATTAGAATATTAATTAATATATTAATTCTAATCTAATATATTAATTAAAGTGGAATAAGTACTATATAAAAAAATTGCGTTTTATTAAATAAAAACAACAATACAATGCAGTTCCACCATGAATTGACAGTTAACAAAATTAAAGACATGTCAAATTGACATTTCAGTATTATTTCTATCAAGTACACATTTTTTTTTGATCGTTTAAGCTAGTCAAGTCAAGTTTATGTGATTCAACAGAAAATTTAAAAACGTTGTATATAAAAAGTTCTTTTTATCTTGTAATTAATTTAAAATATTTATTTATAATAAAATCCTGATTTCCTACATATACGACAGATGTCGTTGTAAAATTAAATTATTAATATAAAATAAAGTGATTATAATATAGGTGCGTCAATATGCAATTAAAAATCATTTTTATTAATAAGGTAGTCTTTAAATAATCATCTAGTCAATAATACCTACTAGCGTATTCAATAAAAATATATTTTTGAACAAAATTGGATTTATGAGTTTTACAAGATAGAACGACGATATTTTATATCCATTCCTCGTCAATTCATCGTGCGCTAGGTCTGAAGATGCTCATGTTTCATGAATAATTTCAACATGACTTACTTGCTGAACGGGATCTCGTCAGGCTCAAATGATAAGTTGACTTCCGCTTTGTCCTCCTGCAAATAAAGAGAAAAACATAGTTAGATTTGTTATTAGTATTTCGTGAGAATCATATAGAATGATGTTTTTTTCAGATTAATTTCCAACCACAAAAACACCTTGGTGTCACCAGTTATAGACGGTTACATTTAAATTGTACGTAAAACATTTCACCGTGGTACAGTTCGCCATGGGATTTCTTATCGGAAAGAGATGACCGTATACTTTTCGGTCTCCAATTTTGTTACATTCAATATGAACATTAATTCAATTTTCATAGCTGATTTTGGCAAAATTCATGAATACAAGAATGAAAACCAAACCTAACCTAACAAATAATCCAGTATATCGGCTATTTAAAAAAAATATTTGCTGATGGCATCCTGTAAAGTGTAAACCGATAAGAACCGTGTTTTATTTAGACATGAATTTTATGTCAGTACTGTACGACTCAGAGAGGTTGGACGATCTTTAATATACTGCCATATATTCCCGATACAACATTTCACGGTGAAGTGTAATACGGCGAACTGCATACGTATAAGTTTCCGGGCATGATTATAGACAATTTGTCACTTGTGAACAACGTTGCCTCCAAGACAAGCAGGTCACTCACTGCACATAGAATTAAAATACAAAGGGTGCACGGTTATTCATGATATATACATTACATTCATTATTTTCCTTCTTCCCATTATACATAAAAATAATATGAAAACTGTATTGAGAGGGTGGTTATAATGTGTACTAAGAAAACTAAGAAAGAAAGAAAGAAAGAAAGAAAGAAAGAAAGAAAGAAAGAATCAACGTTTTATATTTCGGGCAGTGATTCTTATCTAAATACATTTGGAAAATGTATAATTATTGAACAGGTTCAATTATACTTTCAATTAGACTTGTTTCAAATTGATGTTGTTAAGTTTAATCGTGTGTATTTCCCTACGAAGTATGTCATGGTGTTTAAATTTTAAATGTATATCGTCACCTCAATACTACAACTAGACTTGATTTCCACTGTTTTTGAGATAGCTATCGAATATGATTCTTCATTTCATTCTCAACAAAATTATAAAATTAGGTACTTAAGTCAAAAGTTAATGGGAACTGTATTAATTCTGTGTTTGAAATTATTAGATAACTTTAAAATCATAAATGCATTAAATAAACAAATAGTATATCTATAATATTTTTCATTACAATTGAACATTATTTAATTGTTCCCAATTAGACAAGCACAATTTTCCATTTTTATGTTATATAACCCTTGTTATAAACCTTGATTTATGTTAATTAGGTCAAGTTTAAATTTCATTTTCCTAACAATGACCAAATCAGAGTTATCTAGTTGTAGTATTGAGGTGAAGATAGACATATTTACTGTTTTAAAATGATAAAAATAATAACTAGTATTTATACAGATAAGTACATAATAGGCATGTATCGTATAACTAGTGATAACTATGGGTATTTTTCTATTCTAGATAATCATATTATATCGTCGTCCCAATACAATAACGTGTTATTTTATATTATGACGTTGATGGGAAATTAAGTTTTGATTTTAATACAGTGTGTCTACATAAAGATGGATTTAGGGATTGCAATACCGGTATTTCAAAACCGGTATTCCAGTATTTATCAATACCGAAATACCGGTTTTACAAATCCAAAATACCGGAATTTTCGGTATTAAGAAAGCACACTCGTTTACGTTTTTGAAAATGATTTATAAGTTATATGCTGCTAAAATGCAAATAATATATTGAGTGAATCCAACAGAGGTGAAAAAATAATAAAACAAATTTCATCAAATATATTTATATAAGTAATTGTCGCGATGAATTATCATAACAATTCTTTCGAAATACAAAACACGGGACCGATGCTACAACCATGCACCGTAGTGTTTAAAGAAGAAAGTGAAGAAAGGACGAAAAAAAAACTTTTTGGACTGGCTCTGCTGTCCGCTGACGTTAAGCGCCCTATGTATCCGCATACTGAGTGACTCGTGAAGTTGAAATGGATGAGTCTACAGAGGAGTTGGGACTATCCCGCTCCCCATACAACGCTGCAAATTTCTCGAATGGCGAAAAAAGTTGGCCTCGTTTGCTATCAAATCTGCGTGGTCAATTGGGCCCGTGTGAGGACGGACCCTGGCAAACAGCTCCGATCGTTCAGGTTCCATAAGCGGGCAATCCCAGAGGACGTGTTCAACATCTTGGTGGTCATGCCCGCATTCACAACCCGGTCCATCTACCATCAAGTCAAACTCGTGGAGTTTGGCGGCAAAGTTGCTATGGCCGGTGAGGAACTGGCTAATCCAGTGCGAAGGTTGGATTCTTCTAATTTGGTGCCTGCAGAATGCGTCTGGAAAGAAACGGTGAGTATGCCGCCCCTTGGGGGACGCTGTCCACCTTGCCTGCCATGCCGCATATGCGGTCTTGTACACAATGTCGCAAGAGGAAGGTGATCGATCTTCTGACTTGGACGTGCAGATCGAGGGGTAGCACCCCCGCGAGTAGGGCAAGCGCGTCAGTAAAAGTTGTGCGGTAGGCTTTGGTAAGCGAGATCAGCGCAAGTAGATGGAGGGACTGAGAGAAGTGGTGTGACCTTGTATTTGCGCCATGTTTCAACGCTGGAGTGTAACTGAGTAAGTAGTTAGTAATAATTATAGATGGCAGCGGCGAAGGGTGGAGGTAGGCTGTTAAGATTCAACAGTTATACTTATTTGTATTCGTTGAACTGATAATACAATTTGCAGATGGTGCTGGTTAGTTTTTAAAATTCAATTAAGCCCTGTCTAAGCCAAACCATATAGTAACCAATAGTTTGGGTATGCTATGGGCGATCCGACAAAAATAGTGCAAACTTTTTTATTCATACTTATTAGTTTTTGTTGAATTAAGAATACATACTACAGATGGCGATTATTAGTTTTTTTTAATATTCATTAATCCTCGCCTATACCAAACCATAATCGATTAAAAATATTAATTTATCTAAATATTATCCAAAATTATGCATAATTTAATAGCATAAGTTTGATATTTTATAGATAAGTGAATATTTTTTGATTTGATAAATGAATGTTTCATTGATTTTTTTTGTGATTTTACCGAGGCTTTGACTGCGACTCGCTATCATATCGCCTCTTCTCTTCTAGAAGGGGAACCGTCGATCAGGTCCTCACTCTTATTCTGTTAAATAACTTTACAATTTTGCCTAGCTCTTCCATCTTACCCACCGCCAGGACACCTTTCAATTCGTCGACATTCTCATAGATATCCGCAGCTGTACTCTGTGAAGTTCATATTTAGGGCATTGTAGTGCTATATGCACAATGTCCTCTAAAACATGACATTCATCGCAGAGTTGCGATTCGCTTCTTCCCATGAGGACGTCAAATCTTTTGTCCATTGTGTGCCCTATTCTTAGCCTCAGTATTAACTTAAGCTCATTACTCGTCAAAGGAGACTCTACAAACCAGGGCACCTCTCGTGGTGATGGTAGAATAGATTTACTCCATTTCCCATTATCTAATGATGCCCTATGGTGAAAATCTATCCACATACTTTGGCACATTTTCTTTATAGTCTCATTGAATTTGAAAATTTAATAAACTTTATCTACACATTGTAGTCTTAGTTCAATGAAAACAAATACGTTTGACTGACATAGTTTAGTGAGCACTATTTATGTTGGATCTTAACAGCCTACCTCTACCCTTCGCCACTGAATTAGATGGTGTCAGGTGTCAACCTAATTATATTATTGACATTCCTGTAGGTACTTGCGTGTAAATAATGAAAATCCATCCAAAAATTATGCATATACGTATCATGAGTTGTTAATTTTTTGTGTGTATTTGACAGGTTGGAAGATGATAAATTTTTGGCAGAGGCGACTCGTTTGAAATGCCAAATGCTTTGAGAATGTAAATATCGCCGTCTGAAGTGCGAGGCCAGGGACTCTAACGTCTCTAAATCTTATCTACTCTTCACATTATTTATTTATATCGAAAATGATCCCACTCCCATTCATTGAATCTTTTTTAGCCCATGAATATGACAAAATAGTTTTTCTTTTGTGACACAAATGAGACAATATATTACCATAGTGTTATTCTAATACATCACATTCATTTAAATGTACAATACACAAGGAAGTATAATAATTCTATTACATAAATACATACACCTGAATTTAATCATTCTAAAGTTGTTTACATTTCTGTTGCCTTGTTTATTAAAAAGCCAGGACGATCTTGAATTAATTGTTCTAATACTCAAATACTAGCCAACAAACGCGATACGAGGGATAACATCAAACGTTTTATTATTACATTGACTAGTAATCTACTGACTATATTTATTATATAATTCAATTTCTCTTCTTTAGTGCCATAATATCCATTATCGGACGTCAGCGATGATTCTGGCTATTTTTTCCTAACTGTCACTGCTCTTGTTCTCTACCTGGGTTCTTTTGAGACTCTTGAGCCAGGACGTTATTTTTCTTCACTGAACAAGACACTGGAGAAGTTAATATTTCTTGGAATAACAAAACACCTATGCCAACTTTCATGTATTTATTTTTTTCGTCTTTTCCATCGATGGCATCACCTAGAGCAGGGTTGGCGAACCTTTTTATGTACGCATCCCAAAATTTTCCAAATATTATTTTTCAACTGACTGACGTGCCGAGCAGTTTTTCATGAAGAAAAAATAGTTTTAAAAAAAATCTATTATCTAGTGATGATGCTCTGGATACCACTCTCAGAATATAGCACACGTATAGTCACTATCACTTTTTTCAATTAATTTCAATTACATTTCGGTCCACCAATTTTGAAACTGTCTCCTAGAAATACTACAACTAGCTTCACTAAGTTTTTGTGGGTAGAAATGAAATTGTTTGTTAATGTATTAATTAGTTTAGTTCTTGTCGCACAAATTAACTTGAGAATTGCTCCGATCAGAGGAGGCATTATCTCACTACAGTTATCTCAAGACGGCATTCTCCGCCTCCTGATGAAGTTAGTGTGGTTATATTATATGTGACATATAAAGAATATGGACTGACCTATGCAATTATATACATATTTACATTAAACGTAATGCTTATTTGAGAAGAAGTAGTATTTGAAGAGTATTTGTCTGCTATTTTTTATACAATGCGATCTGTCATTTATTATTTTTATCTATAGGTATTATTTCTCTCTTCAAACGCGTGCCATAGGTTCGCCACCCATGACCTAGAGTCATTTGCATACAATGCGCCAATTTTTTTCACAGACGATTTCAGATGCGCCATACAACTCAAGCACCTTTTCTAACTTCTTACGTTCACGGTTGGGGTTGGATAATATGGATAGAGGTAGGATTTGCTTCGCTTAGGGGAGGAAAAGGAATAACTCAATCACGCAATTAAATTTGCGACCTTATTTTGCTTTTAATCAATTTCATAGATGAAAATTTTTGTTCACATCTGTATGTCCAAAGCGACATTTATATAACTTTATGAAAATATTCTTAGCTCTGGGAAATGTTCACAGGGTAATGAACGCCAGAAATTAATTGTGTCAGAAGCATTTTGATCTGGACAAAGCTCATCAAATTTCATTTTCAATAATGAATTTGTTTTTAAACCAATCACTTCCATGTGTATGTTAGGTACTTACTAGGCATCTGCATTATATTTAGTTCACTAAGTGAAAATGGGTTTATAAATGCGAGCGTGCAGTTTTATTCTTTAGCAAAATCATGAAAACGAATTTCAAATGACCCTTGCAATATCTTGATTTTTTCAATATATTTGGTCAAATTGCTATTATCCACAGCACTTTCATTCTGCTCTTTCTGTTCACATCCTACAATATTGTAAACTGTCAAAAAATTGGACGAACTGATGAGTAAGAAGGCTATATGACTTGAACTGAGAGCACTTAGAGGTTGAAAATATGAAAGCGAAAAGGAGAAAATAATAAGTAGGCGCAAAGATGCAATAAGCCACAGTTTGGCCACCACTGACTAGACATTTGTAACTTTCTCTTTCTAGCTAATACGGAGCATGCATCTGTAGATTTCGAAAGCTACAAGATTTCTGAGCGTTGCTTTTGTGCGTGTCCGGAAACTTGTACGTATACAATTCGCCGAATCACACTTCACCATGAAAAGTTGTATCGGAAATATATGGCCGTATATTAAAGACAGTCCAAACTCTTTGGAACATAATATAGTACCTACTGACATAAAATTCATGTCTAAATAAAACACGGTTCTTGTCGGTTTACACTTTACAGGAAGCCAGCAGCAAACATTTTTTTTAAATAGCCTATATTATACTGGATTATTTGTTACGTTAGGTTAGGTTTTCATTCTTGAATTCGTGAATTTTGCCAAAATCAGCTATGAAAATTGAATTAATGTTCATATTGAATCTAATAAAATTGGAGACCGTATAGTATAATGGTCATCTCTTTCCAATAAGAAAGCTCAGGGTGAACTGTCCCACGGTGAAATATTTTACGTACGATTTCCACGACTCCACTTCATATGATATAACTGAAAAGATATACCTACATAGTATATTACCGTTCAAATTCAGAGTTGCAAGATTATGTCGTGGCTACATAGTATTTTCTTTTCGTGTAAAAGCAACCCTGGCTTTCTCGGCTCGGCATTTCAATTTAATGGGTCCAGTGTGTAACCTAAGTCTACAATGGAATGTGCTCTTTTCAAGGGCACTCCATTCACTTCACAGATTCCGTCAACAAGCATTACCATGTGTAATAACACTAATAACTAATAACGTCATCATCTGTCGGTATTTATAAGGAAAAACAGTAAACATTATAAATACAATCCGATTATAAAATAAACCAAGGAAAAGTCGAGCACATTAGTGGAAGGCATAAGCCGAAAGATTTTCTTTTATGCGATTTGATATGACTGGTTCTCAGTGACGTCCCGTGGGGGTATGCAGATTGAGCGTCGCCTGGGAGCGGCAGTTACTCGAAGGGCGGCAAATTGAGATTTGGTATACTTATAGAAATAGCTAAAAATATTTTGTTTACATGTTGTAGGTACCTACGTACAATAATAGTTTTGTAAAAATGGTGTGGAAATAACAAATCTGTGTATTGCTTAATGGTACAAACCAAATGTGTCAGAAATATCAACCAAATACGACATCAGACTTTGATGATTTGGGTAAGTTAATTATATTTATTCGCTTTTTATATCTAAATTTAATTTTGTATGCTTTATTGGTGTATATTTTGTTAGGAATGTATCAATACAACACATTTATTAGATACTGGAGTCATGAAATATTGTATAAAAAATTGAAGCGGTTTTTTGGCGCTGCCTAGGGGCGGCATTTTGCCTAGGGACGTCACTGCTGGTCCCGAATAAGGAAATGTACTACCTTTGATCGAAGACGTTACCAAAAGGAAGAAAAATAAACAATTGACAATTAAACTGTCTAGTCGATTCAATGTAACAAACAGGTGGGTATTTTATATGTTTTGAAACATTCGTAAATTTCAACAATAACTATTTCGTATTGTTAATGTTTCTGTAGTATCAATTAAAATCGAGAAGAGTTAAGGGCGGACGTGCTCAGCGTTGGTCAAAATGGAGCTTTTATTGTACATTCAAATTATGATCCTGGACATTCCTTAAACGTTGTAGATAATCTTTTTATATATTTTTGAAGCCTTATTATCTTTTATATTTATTTTAAACATTTGATGACTGCATAAAGTATTTTTATTACATAAAATAGTATTCTTTTAAACCTCTCGCTCTAATGTTTTAGAATATAGTCATATTTCAGTACATACATGTGCAGTGGTGTTAAGATTTTTTACGTTTATTAATTTTTAAACGCATTTAAAAAACCATTAGTATAATTTATGTCGACATTATTATAGTGAAATATTTACGATAAAAAATTATATTGATAATCTCTGTGATCCCAAATTTGACAAGAATTGGGCATTTTATTATTCAAAAAATGGGCAAGATTAACACATTTGAAGATAATTATAAAGATACGCATTATATGATAATATGTCTTTGACCATTCAAGTGTGATAAACATCCTACGGATAATGATTGCTTTATAATAATTATTGACCTAAGAATAAGGTAGTGTTTTTTCGAAATACGCCATTTCTTTTAGCATTCCCTAGTGGTTAAGCTACAACATAGGGCCGTGTCCATAAATTGACAAACTATAATTGAAGTAGGGAGTAAAATGATGTTAACGCGCGTGTTTGAACATGTACCGTTTAAAAAAAATCGGTTAGGTTAGGTGTTTTATTGTCGGCCATTTGTAATTCCTTACGTAAACAAGCGATTAAACGGCAGAGTGACAGTTGTTACTTTAAAAATAAAAACAACGATAAATAATTATATAATTGAGTATAAGTTAAGATGTATAAAAATAAACCAACGGCGCTTTAATAAGCGGCCCTTTTTCTTGAGTGTAATTTAACAAGATAATAAAATTAATAGCTAGTCGAAGAATCTAGGTTATCACAAGTTTTGTTTTTGGTTTGTTGCGTCAAAGAAGTGTGACTTCTAACGCGCGAACATAAGTACACGCACCGATTTTTTTTGTTTTATCTCTTCTGCACAATTTGAATTTCGGTAAGTTGGATTATGGACAATGACGATGTGCATATTATAATGTCGATAATATTGTACTAAATCCAAAATTGATGGAACATCATGATTATCATCAGCTTGGATCAATCCATTACAGAATGAAGGCTTTTCGTCTGATGAAAGAGAACTTACAAAGCTGCTACACCGAGTAGAGGAAAAAAGCCACAACGAAAATATCAAATTAACGGTTATCGATCGGGATAACCTCATACTTGGAGCAATTGCAATTAGAGATCTAGAAAAAAGTGGAAGAGTTTTTATTTCTGGGATCATGGGCCCCACAAAGGGTGGGTTGACAGGGCTCAAGCCTGGGGGCCCGGGCTCAGGAAGGGCCCGGCGTGGCGACTCGACCAGATAAGTTATATAAACACACATCACAAATTCTCTCTATTAGTAAAAAAGGTCGATTTAATTGTATATCGATATAGCACTTAATATAGGTACACATTAATTTTAACGCCTACACCATTTGGCAAACGCTACTGTAGAGCATCCCACTGCCTTTATATTTAGCGATAGGTAGGGGGACCCGCCAAAAATCCTACCCTAGGGGCCGGTTTCAGGATGTGGGGGCCATGTCTGGGATCAACCATTAGTGTAAAAGGCGGTGGTGAAGCAGGCATCCATTTTTTGTCTCCCATTGGCGTCAGACTATTAATAACACAATATTAGCATGCGTCCTAGTAGACATATATATTCCCGCTAGATACATGAAACGCCCAACGAATGTCAACAGCTTATTATGAATTACTGTCTCTTTGAATATCATTTATGCTAACCACAATACGAGCTGTGCTATTTTTTGCTGTCATTTGTGTGTGCTGACAATATGATCCACGTCTTATTTTTTGACCAAAAAAATTAATATTCTTGTACAATATGCACCTACCAGATTTAGGGTTGCCAAAGACACCTGCATATTGCATATTATACTATTGCAACATAGACTCGGCTTCTTTTAAAATACAATCAACAAAATTGTAACGGTGTGGTTACTACATTGAAGTTTGCTATAATTCAAAAGAATTTCGAGTTATAAAAATGGATGTTTTTAAAATAAATATAACATATTTTAAAACTACAAATCTTTTAACAATATTTTCGTTGTATTTATATATTTATAGAAAATGTAATAAACTGAATTTGAATGATAGATAAACTAAAACTAACCATAAAATAATATTTATTAAAAAATAGGATCCTTTAACGATTTCCCATTTTCTAACGGTTTCTTTTAATTGTTGGTTTTCCTTTGAACTTAATCGTATATATTATCGTGTATATATATATACTATTGGTATACAATAAGTATTTTTCTTTTAATCACAGAATAGATTAATAATAAATAAAATTCAGATGGGCATTTACACATATTATACCTATTCCCCAATACACATTTTGTTGATACATGGTTTTGAATCTTGAGTGTCCTACGAAAATGAGCCACACATAATAGTGTGTGTTGCAGCCTTCAATTATACCAATATTGAATGAGCGACAGTGCATAAACCGAGAGCAGTAGTCAGAACGAAGGCAAGCGTATTATTGACACGTGTTTAAGTTTATCTCATATTCTTCCACACCCGTTAGGTATTTCAGTTCCCATTATTTCTGAATTCCCTGCTTTTAATGTTTTTAGATATGTACATATTAATTAAAAATAAGCACTTACAGTGATCTTCAGCAACATTTAAAATATGGTACTTCTTTACTGTAGTATGCCACATTAAACATTAAAATAATTAAACATTTTTTGTGTGACATAATAATTAACTACGCATTACACAGTTAATTCATATATTTCTAAAGTTTAATTAATAAATATCTAAATGATCGCACGTCAATTTACGCCTTCAAAATGTGTTGGCGCCGAATGCTTCGAATTCTTTGGACAAAGTACAGAACGAACCAACCGGTCATCCAAAGACTCAAAATAAAATAACGGCTGTCAATGTATAATGTGTAAGACGCATTCTGGAGTTCTTCAGACATCATATCGCTCACCGTCGATCAGAAAATTCGGTAGTTTTGAATAGAAAGCCGACAAAGACGAGAAGTGACGGCTCGCAAGAGATACCAAGTAAACAATCATACTGTGACTCCATCACAAGAGAAGCAGAGGACTGTGAGACGTGAAAGTCTCCGCCGTTACGATCCTCAGCCACTAGGATATGAGCGAGACTAAAAGAGGTGATTGAGACGAGTTGTCTCCAACTGTGAGTGAGTGAGCAGTGCTCCGAAACCTTTTCTCACCCATGGCATACAAAACTTCTTCCCAGAATTCCACGACACACCACATGTGTCATCAAAACATGGAGCTCACATCCTGAAGTGGGCCCCCAGGCAATGATCTTTGGCGGTCCCCTACCTATCGCTAGGTTAAAGACAGTGTGATATTCTAAAGTATCGTGCGACGTAGTGTTCGTCTGTTATTATTACTTATTTAGTTTTATTATTGTAATTACATAATTTTCAAAAAAGTAAAATTGTTTGAATCCTTTGGATTCGGTTATTTTGACAAATAAATTTTCTTTCGAATTTGGACAACCAGCATTCAGAGAATCAGTAGGCAAAGCTTGTTCCATGTTTAATAATTTTAGCCGTCAGGGCTTAAATATTTTATTTGATAAATAATAAAATTAAATATAATATGTACATATAATATTTAATTATACATTTATACATTTCGAGTTTATTTGTGAATCTTTTTAATTTATCAGAGCATGTCAATACATTTTCATTCTGACCTTGCATTTTGTTTTATTTATTAAGGTCATTCAGGTGCTAAAATATGTTACCAGCCATGTACGCTAATTTGGCTATTGTTTGTAAGTACTGTACATTCGTCGGTGTTTTGTAAAAAGGGCGAATCAACCATTTTGGCGAAATCGAGATTTTAATAAAAATACATTATGTACCCCACTAGCTTTGTTGTGTAAAAACATCGAATTTTTATCTCCACAGGAAAGCACTTAAAAACGATAATCAACTAAAATTAAATTAATTAAAATTACAAAATAAAAAGCAAATTTGACATATTGGACCTTTTAAAATATTATATAATAATACCTATTATAATGACAGTATTCTTTCTAAGCTTTATTATAAACTTGTTAGATATTTATAATCATCTACAGGTAAAAAACAAATAAATGTCAAAAGTTAAAAATCCTCCTCCTGTAAAGTGGCATTTTCGTTAATTCGCCCTTTTGACAAAACACCGACGATATATTCAAATTTTTTTGTATAATCTACAATACTTACAATTATTTCAATTAAAATATTTTATTTTTTGGAAGCAATGCACCGCGGCACACCTATCATCGCACACCGGTTGCGGAGCACTGGTCTAAAAGAATGCGATCAATGTGCATGCTAACGTAGGTTGGTTACGGGGCTCCACTTTTTTCATTATGTATGATGCGTCACACTTAAATGTATGTAAATAAGAAGCCGGCGTGGATGGCAAGCAGTGTTGCTAACTTAGCGTTTTTCTTGCCAGATCTCGCATTGTTTTTAATACCAATACGTATGGCGTTAAATCTAGCGTTTTTCGACACCGCAGACCGCTTAATATTTTTAACAAATAGCTAGAATACTACACCAAGTTGTCTGCAAATCATCATGCTGGCCTCTTGTACTTTAAAATATCTTACCAATACTTAAATGAATTGAAATATATAATTTACTATTTCTTTTATTCAACGAATAATTCACAAGATTTTATGAATGTACCATTCTAATTATTGAACATACATAATTTTGAAAAACACTTTCTGAAAAAATATATTATAACCAATAGAAAAAATCTTTTTTGAAAAAAGTATTTGTTATTAGGTATATATATTCTCAGAAAGTGTTTTGCAAAATTATGTATGTTCAAGAATTGTAATATATTAAGAAATCTAAGTAAAATTTAATTTAATTTTGTACCCGCTTATTTTTGGATTTTTCTTCAGTATGTTTTGTTATAATTTATTTTTTGCTATGCAAGTTTATAAACATAATTTTGAAAACACTTTCTGAGAAAATATATTATAAACAATAGAAAAATTCTTTTTTGAAAAAAGTAAGCTAGCCCGTCAGGGAATCGAACCCTGCATCTCCTGTGTTTACGCCCCGCCCCGTCCGTGCATTATCTCTATGCTAAAAGGTGACATACTAATTGCGACAAATTTTAACTATTGGCCTTTTTAATACCCACTCATCAGCGTTCTTCTAAATCAGGGGCGGGCAAACTTTTTGGATGGAGGGCCAAATTCAAGAATTCAAAATGAGCGGCGGGCCGCAAGTAAAATACCATGTTTAGATATACACTATTTATTATCACGAAAAATAAACATTACAAAAAAATTAATGAGAAGAATGAAAGTGTTGTACATTTTTTCAAATTCAGGTGTTAATTTTGTAGTTGATATTTTCAAAACTGCTTGTAAATGGGCACCGGAGATATTTGATCGTAAAGAATTTTTTTTTGAGGTTCATGATCGAAAATGTTTGTTCACATATATAGGTTGATCCAAAAACAACGAACATTTTTCTTGCATAATCTTTAAGTTGTTCGAATTTGTCTGAATTAAGGGCATTGTAAAATTTGAATATATCTTCACGACGATGCAATTCTCTTAAATCAGTGTCACACTGCAGACCAATAATCTCAAGTTGTAGCTCTGTCAGTACACTATCAATATCTATTGAAAATGGATGGCGTACCTACTGTTGCTAAACTTGTCACAATTTTTCGGAAGTCACCAAATCTTTGTAAAAAATCGTCATTCAGAGCTTTAATAATTTTACCATATTCTTCAAATTTATATTCTGGTATATTCAGCAACTTCAAATTTGGAAAGTGGTCCACGTTCTTATTCGATATTTGTCGAAGAAACAACTTGAGTTTTAATTGAAATCCATTCAAACTCTTCACCATATCGTGGGCATATATTTTTTTTCCTTGCAACGCAGAGTCAAAAGTATTTAAATGTGTCACGATGTTCAACATAGAAAATAGTGGTTACATAGTGTGAGACGAGACGCAAGGAAGACATACTGAGATAATACATTAATGAAACAACAAATTCTTCAAATTTTAATCTATTGTCAATATTTTTTAAAAAATATATAAAAAAGTTATTCGTAATCAGAAGTACAATTAATGATGGCAGGCCGCAAAAAAATACCCGGCGGGCCACATGCGGCCCGCGGGCCGCAGTTTGCCCTCCCCTGTTCTAAATCAAGCTACTTTGGCAATCGGTTTTTGTTTATTAAATCAAAGTAGATACCTATTACTTCAATTACTAACCGACGTCGTGGATTTCTCCAATATTTTTGATGATGTAGCTTACTTGAACATGCTAATAATTTATAATTAACTATTTCTTTTATTCAACGAATAATTCACAAGATTTTAAGAATGTACCATTCTAATTATTGAACATACATAATTTTGAAAAACACTTTCTGAAAAAATATATTATAACCAATAGAAAAAATCTTTTTTGAAAAAAGTATTTGTTATTAGGTATATATATTCTCAGAAAGTGTTTTGCAAAATTATGTATGTTCAAGAATTGTAATATATTAAGAAATCTAAGTAAAATTTAATTTAATTTTGTACCCGCTTATTTTTGGATTTTTCTTCAGTATGTTTTGTTATAATTTATTTTTTGCTATGCAAGTTTCTGGACATATTTTAAAGTATGAACTAAGCGAACTACTAAATTAAGCGTTTTTTCTACCAACTAACTGACTTTCTTGTCCTATTTGGTATGTTTTTGTCAATGGCAGTTGGCAACACTGATGGCGAGTGTTTTTAGATTAAGAATCGGCTGAATATATTACGTATTATAAGTATTGCAGAAATATGTGGCAATTCAACGCACACAACCGAGATGAATGTAATCAGTTTGGAGAGATCTTCACCCAGCAGTGGATTAATCCACTATGATTGTTATTATTATTCACTAAATCACGTGCATACCCAGGCAGCGCTGCCGCATTTATTTTCGAGGGCATTGATAATTACGTATGTATCGATTTGTACCTGTATATCTTGTAACCTTCTCAGCAGGGAATATGTTATTTTTAATAGTTACGTCTCATCATTATATGCATTAAAATTTAGTAAGTAAACGAAACGCGCATTCAATATTGGTAATATTTAAGAACATTCAGGCGGGCTTTGTATTTATTACGTTTTATGCCTCGACGAGGATTCACGTCCTGTGCGTGTCGCAAAAAATACTAACCAATTTTTATGTACGCGTGAATGATACTATTGATTCATTCACAGAATGCAAATTCATATAGATGCTATGATAATGGCACGGCCTAAACAATATTGCTTTGACGTAGGCCAAGAATTGATGATAAACATGTTATATTGTCACCATCTGAGTGTGGCTGTAAGAAGAAACAATTCTTGAGTGTGGAGAAATATGGGAGAAAATTAAATACGTAAATACGTGTTAAAGAATATGTTGTTTTTAATATTTGTGTCTGCAAAGTTTGTCGCGTAAACGAAGCGCGCATTCAAAATTGGTAATATTTGAGAAAATTCGCGGACTTTATTTCTTATGTTTTATGGCCTGGCCGGCATTAAGTCGTAAAACTAAATTATTGTAAACGCATTTCTATCTTTTTTACGTCTGATTAATTGGTAACGCAATTTAGAGAACAAGAGTGAAATCGCATGGGAGAGGCCTTTATCAAGCAGTGGATAATAATGGTGACAACGTGTTGAGGTGACGATATGCCACATGTATTATTATGATATTTTGATTTACTTTAAATATGTCGCGGCCAGAATGTAAATCCACCAATCAGCTGTTCGGTATTTATAATATGGCCGAAAACAGTGTGATCATGAATTTATTGTTTTCCATGTGGCCAGCAGCGCCGTGAGCGAGACGGGGTGTTACGTCACGAGCTTTCTATCGCATCATCGAGCGGACATCGGACATGAGACATTTTCACCGGCGCGCTATTTCTGGCAGTGGGCGCGAAAAAAATTGGCAGCATTCATATTGTTCAATCGTACTCAACCACTAGTGGCGACTGTCTAACCTGAACCACACACCACCTCGCCGTGCCACTGGCACTGCCAGATTTACTGCATACGCGCGTCCATGACGTAGCGAGGAAGAGACTACTGGCATTACTAAAGCGCGATTACATACAGGTTGATCCATAATAAGTAGGCCTACCATAATTATGAAACTCTAAACCTGGACAAGAACGGGAGATAGGGAAAACAAACAAATTTAACCATGTATTATTAAAATTATGTACAAAAGAAGAAAGCAGAAATTTTAATTATTGAAGTTATACTTCTTTTGGCGTGAGACGAAGTTGCGCGCGCCGATGCAATACATAATTTATTATTATGATTATATTCATTTCAGTCTTAAGGGTACATGCGAATGCGCATAGTGTCATTTAGTAAGTCGTTCACTACAAGTAAAGTGCAAGTGTTGTAAACATAACCAATATTGTGTCATAATAAATTATGTTTATAAACAAATTTCCGGAGAATAACATTCTACACTGTTAAAACTTTATTTATATTGGAGTGTATATTATCGAGGGTATACTGACAGAAAGCATTAAGTCATTAAAAGAAGTTCTGAGATAATCGCAAAAAGGACTTTAATTTTTTTTCCAAAGCGTTCTCCCATGTAGATTTTTTTATGATTTAAAAACATTTTTTCTACATTATAAAGACTAACCTTTCTGGCAAACACAATATACGACATGTTACAAGTCCTGTACTTTGTATACGCAGAACGCATTAGGTCATTATCATGCTTTCTATCAGAATAAAAAAATAACATTATGATTTAATAATGTTTCTATTTTCTCACCATTATATCCTATGCCTTTGTGCGTTTTACCAGGACGTAGAGCATAAAATTGTATACATTTTGGCATTTAAAACAGAAAAACAGCAAAAACTGAGTTAATGCGTTCTGTCAGTATATTATTTATTTTTCATTGTAAAGATTGTGTATCAAGATTTGAGGCTATATTTATGTAAGTATTATTTATGAGTAAAATTATATATCACTAAATAAATAAATTTTATGAATGTTGGTAAATAATTCAAAAAAAAATATTAAAATTTGATTTTTTATTAATTCATCGTGGGCACTTCTGAGTCGATTATAGCCGCTGTATGGCAAAGATGAGTATTGGTCCAATACAATAAATAAATTACAATTATCATGTGCTATACGAGACACATATGAATCGCGTACGTTTTCATCAACCTAATCCACTGTAATATTAATAGACTCAGGTTACGGTTTATTTTGTTTGGTTACGCCAAAGAAGTATAAGTTCTAACCCGCGTACATAAACATACACACCGATTTTTTTTAATTTTCTCACAAAAAAGTTCAATCTGCAGTCATTGTTTGCAGTACAGTACCACCCGTACCGTAGACTCCTGCATGCGACCTGGGTCACACTACCAAATGATTTTTGCGATCGAGCACGCTTCAAAGCTGCGGACTTTCTTGATAGACATAACATAATATTGTACCTATTGAATATCTTTTACTAGATTGGTTACATCGATGTGTTGCTCTTAAAAATGTTTGAATAATTGGACCCACTTGACAACATACTCGATTTGTGATATGAAAATATTTATATATTTTCACAACAATGACAATTTATTATTGAACGCGGAACAACAGCCGGGACAAAATGCCAAACCGGACGCCGGGACCAATGTGTGAAACCGGGACGTATGGTAAGCCTAATAATAAAAACGTAATTAAAGGATCGTGTCCAAAAAACCCCAAAAAGCGTTTTTTTTAGGTTGGCAATTCTGGGAAAGAAAATCATGGAATTCCGTGTTTAGTTTTTATAACCGATTATTTATATACCGATCTATCTATCTCGTTGTGCACTGTAGACGTGTATATAAATAGAAACGCACACGTGCATCTGTCACTCAATATTATTAGTTTCAATCAGAGCATTGGAGTGGAGCTCGGAGCAGGAGCATGGCAGTAGCGAAAGGTGGAGGTAGGCTGTTAACATCCGCCGCAAGTAGTGCACATTACACTTTGTTAGTGAGACGTATTTATTTTTATTGAACTGAAACTACAATTTACAGATGGTATTGGTTAGTTTTTAAAAATCAATTGAACCCTGCCTCAACTAAACCATAATAATTTTGGTATATTTTGGGCTATACGACAAAATTGTGCACACTTTTTCATTCATACATACTTGTTTTCGTTGGATTAAGAATACATATTACACATATTTTTTTAAATTCTAAATAGATAAAAAATATTAATATATCTATAAAATATTCAAATATTTTATAGATAGACGAGTATTTTTTTACTATTATCTATTATGGCTTGATGTTCGCAAGGTTTAATTGAAATTTAAAAACTAACCAACACCAGCTGTAAGTAATTGTAGTCTTATTCAATGAAAACGAATACGTATGACTGACAAAGCTTGTTGTGCACCATTTATGGCGTATCTTAACAGCCTACCTCCACCCTTCGCCACTGGAGCACGGAGCAGTAGAGCAATGGGGGTTTATCCGGAGAACCGAAAATTTATAATGCTCAACTGCTCCGGATGTTTTTTTATTATTAAATTTTCGTCCTAAATCCAATGAAAATATTATGTTTTCCAAATTTTATTGAAGTACAGATGTTTATTTTTATTATCATTTTGATAAATCTCAAAAAATACGTACCTAGGTAGTAGGTACTAATGACGTGCAGTGACTTTTGATTATGGAGATAACTAGTTGCTACATATAATATTAATATCTACCAACCTAGAGTTTTTTTGTACTTTACGAAGGCTCAGAGCAACCGTAAACTGAGCTTCGAAAACAGATGTTTGTGACGGATAGGTACTGGGTGTGTAGTGGTATGAATTCAGGAGTAACGGGCAGATCATCTCTCATCACGATGAGTGTGAAAGTCGACGTTTGATCTAGTTCGGCCAATTACTGCGGATGCCAGAAAAGAACTTCAGCCTAGCTTGCCTGTTCTTCAAGACAACCGGATTCCGGCGCCCTGGAAAGCCGTTAAATACTATCTATACAGGATGCTGGTTTGACCTGGAACGAAGCAAGAAGACTGGCGAGCGACAGGGATTCTTGGAGGCGCCGCATGGTGTCCATATGCCCAACCAAGTAGCGGATATGGCGAAGAAGAGTTTAAGAGACTAATGGATTCTTCTCATGCTGCCAATTAAGTATTAGGTATGCTGTATGTGGTAATGCAGGTGGTTTTCTATATTCTAAAAATATTTACATTGGTAATATAATAGGTCATAATATACATTATTTGAATCGAGTTAGATTTCAATTCGCGTCTTTCACTATCTGAACTGAACTCGCGAATAATAAATAATTGTAGATAATTTAAAATTTATCGTAAGATTTTTAATTAATTTTTTTTTTATTCAATAAGACATTAGATATTATAATAGATATGAGAATTGCTCATACGTATTCACCGGTCCATTCAAGGTGAAATAAATGCATGTTGTAGGTAGATATGCAGTTTATTTTTGTCTGTGGTTTTCTTTCTCAGAAATAGGAATTATTATATTGCTAAATTTTGCTCTTTCAATTAGGTCGCTTTAAAAAAAGTGAGTAATCTATCGTGGTGAAATGTTTTGTGTTTATAATCAAGGTTGATCATCAAATCAAAAGAATATGGAAATACAGTGAGGCAAGCGCGCACACAGAAAAACCGGAACGCAGAACACAGAAAAACTCCCACAGTATGGAGGAGGTCCATTTCCAAAAAAATATCAACAATAATTTGCGGGCGGGAGGTAGTGGGGTTAACAAAATCTAGCAGGTACCACTAACTTACAAATTAATATATCCACCTATTAATTATAGCTTCTCGTCGCTTCAACCGTGGACCCCATAATTTTCCGATCTATACCCACACTTTGTTTTGGGTCGAGCGATGAACACCTCGTCAGCTGAATGCAGAACTTACTATTCCAACTCACATTTGAAATATTTTAGAAGGGACTTCTTTGAAACAACTTACTTAAATTATTTATTGTTTGTATAGATAAATGGTTACATGTAAGTTGTACGTATGCAGTTCATCGTGGGACATTTATTCGTGCGCCGCAGTACGTGAAACATTCGTATAACATTTAATCAAATGATGAGTTCTTCGTTGAAAATTTCACCGTGGAGTACATTTGTACGTATGCTACATGTGGCGAATTTTATGAGATGTCTTTACTAGGTTAGGTTAGGTTAGGTCACGTACTGCGGCACACTAATAAGTGTCCTGCGGTGAACTGTTTACGTACAAATTTTCGGATACGAATAAGCTACATGATTACTTTATAGTAGATAGTTTTAATGATTTTAAATATTAATATAATAAATGTATTACAATGTAACACCCACGGTGGCCGCGCGGCTTAGCGTTGAACTATAACGCCATGGGTTCCAGGTTCGAATCCTGGGTCTGGCAAGTACACATATTGTTTTTCAATTTATATTATTAACAGGTTGAGCAAGTGGCTGACATCCATTTCTCGTAAAAACAAAAATCTGTTAATACAAACCTCTACGCTGTGGAGGCCCATATGTCCTATTAGGATCGGACATGGTCGGAAAAAAAATACATACAGTAATAATTATTATTTAATCAGGTAGCCATAATAAATGACACGGTGGATTGTGCACCACTGCTAAAAAAGCAAACAATAACTTTGTCGATATTTATTAAAACTTAAAAGAAAATTTCATTCAATATTTGAGGGTATTAGTTTGAAAGTCTGTACGTTTTTTTTATAGAATTTCGTTCATTAAGTGCTTTTATAGTATGCGTCAGTTCAATGACTATCAAAACAAATTACGACATTTGCATCTAATGAATATTTTATTTACAATCCTTTGTACACTATTTACTGTTGGCTTTTTTTCAATATCTCTGATTAAAAAACTGTCGAGTAACTAACTGAATTTGGACATGGTCGAAAGAAGAAGAAAATGTATAATAAAGCTGCTGTAAAATTATTGGTGGATATTTAATATTGTTTGCAAAAACAATTATTCGTGAACACCGTGTTATGTACCTACGGATATCATGAGACCCATCTACCTCTACGTCTACGCAATCCTGACCGCATCCAAGGCAATTTTTTAGCGCGACTTATTTTCAAAAAAAAAAATTCGCCTCGTAATGTATGCTGTGTTGGCACTCACAATTTCGACGTCAATTGAGTTATTTGTGAAACGCTTTTCTGAAACAAGTGGAATATTTGCGGGATTGTGGGCTTGGCGGAACCAAAATACGGCGGGAGGGGGAGTCAGCTAAGTCGATTAGAACCGATTGAAGGATCTTGGTGGCGATGATTAGGATGTAGGATGATTGATATTAAGATTAAAGATGGTTGGATGTATGTATAGTAACGCTCGCGTGCTGCTTCTGCAAGGTTATCCTAGCAGATACGGGAAGAGACGCATAATATGTTTATAATTCGCAGGAAACTATCATTATTCATTATGTCACACGGCGTAAATTTCAAGGCTATTTTACTGGAGCAAAGTTTTAGGTGATTTCTGAAATTAGATAATTGTGAACATCTACGCTCGATGCGAGCTTAAGCCTCAGTGACATTGAGCTACTTTACAATCTGCTTGTAATCTCGCCCAGTGTCATCATCGAACAAGCTAACAAGCAGATTATAAACAATCTACTGAGAAAAGTTGAAAGCCGGCCAACTTTACACGCTACACGCTGGCGTGTGGTAGTAGAGCGATAGTAACGACTTCCCGGTAAACAAAACGAACTACTCAATACGTCCTGTCAAAATAGTACAAAAAACGACGGTGTGGTACAGTTCGGTTATGAGGAATACAGCGGAAAACACATTTTGAAAATTTCTATTCCTCATAACCGAACTGTACTCAAATAAGTATTACTGACAAAGTTTAGTGTGGAATATTTATGTAGAATCTTAAGGCCTACGTCCACCCCTCGCTACTGCAGTGACTGCATATGTATTGATATCTATTGGAGGATAAATGCACAATATAAACATATCATACATAATCATGTTAGTAGATATTCTATAATAACATACTAATATAATTTAAAACGTGATGTAAAATGTCGCGTGGGAGATTCTCTAATGAAAAATTAGTGGGTGGGTTTGCAGACATCAGATTTCCATTTTTTTTTTAAATTTGAAATTGAGTCTGGTATTTTCCAAATTTTTTTCGCATCATTGCCAAAATAAGGGGTAAGTGGCTAAGTACCAAGTTCACGAAAATTATGACAATATATTTATAATATAATAAAATTAAATAAAAATAATTTCAAGACAAAAAGAACTTTTTATATACAACGTTTTTAAATTTTCTGTTGAACAATATAAACTTGAACTGACTAGCTTAAACGATCAAAAAAATTGTAGTTGACATGTCATATTGATTTCCATAGTAACGCACGTATATATTAATAATTTAGTTTCTAGGACCCCAGCCCTTAACAACCAATAATGGTGTCGAAATAACTTTTCATACAAAACAGAATTAACTGAAAATGAATTCAATTCTACTTAAAGATGGCTAAAAGTATTAAAAAAATGCATTGGCATCGCATATTTTTCTCCAAACTTTTCAAACCCTTTCTTTATAAGGGACTCCAAATGCGTAGGTTTTTTTAGAGTGAACACTTTGATCATTAAATAAAGCTCATATTTTACTCGTGCCAGTGGAAAATTAAAAAAATTTAAAATAAAACGAAGGTTATCTATGGAATAATGTTGTAGGCATGTGTGTGTCCACTTTTGGCAACACTATTCAATAACAGTAAATCAGCATGTCGTAAATAAGAAAACTTAAAAATAAAAACAATGACGGTATTTAAAAAAGACTGTACCGTACGTATCGCATATTATGTACTAAATTATTATTTTGCTCGCGTCAGACCACACGCCCCCGATAGTTTTAATTTTGTTTTTCCCAAACAAAAATAAAGAAATCCCCCATTAAGTTGTCTCGTGAGTAGTCGTGAGTAGGGACGCCATACCGAAAGAAAAAATATCAATTATTAATATCGGTTAAATTTATGGGGGATCATATATGCCAACAGAGAACCTAGCGGAAAAATACGAAGCTTGCAATTTGAGAATAATTCTTTTTGATAATTTACAATTTCAACTGTATTAATTAATAAATATGTATCTGAAAACATTAAAAAGATTTTTTTTTAAGTCAAAGATAAACTTGCCATTGTAAAAAAAATGAATTTGTCACATATTTGGTACATAGGTTTCATTATTATTACATTATTTTTATGGTTATAATTCATAGTTTCAATATTTTTTATATCTATTTTAAAAACATCGATTTTTATAAAAAATATAAATGTGTAGGTATAACTTGAAATCATTTTTATTTTTAGTTAAGTGGCGAAGTCTCCTCATTAGGCATTATTTAAACTAATTAAGAGCCTACCTTAGCAAAAATCAATTTTATATTATCAATTTATCAACAGAAGCAAGAATACAAATCAAAATGAAATGTTAATCACGATAATATCTCCATTTATTATGCATGCATTCAAAAGCTGTAATAATCCATACGTAAATGATTCCCATAGCCTACATATTTCCAAAGGTCACTTTAAACCTTCACACTTTTGCCTGTTATCGCGAGGGATGGTTTCCAATCCTGGTGTCCTAATGAATTTGAATTTACATGCGCCTTTCAATTATCTATATGGTCGCAGCCATGATTTATTCTGGATCGGAACCGTTTCCTCGTGTCAAGCCATTAGCGAGGGGTGCAAGACTAGTCAATGCGATCCCCAAAGACGTAGATATTTTCAGTGACGTGCTATGTATTTGAAATTTTATTTTTCTGTATAAAATTTTTATGTTTTTTTATTTTCATTTTATTTTTTATTATTATTACTTTATATAGGCACTTATTCTCTTCTGTCTTGTGAGAGTAGTAATGTTGTATACGTCTTGAATTTAGATTTGTTATATCCAAAATATTTTGTGTTTTCTTAAATAAATAAATAATAAAATTCAAATAAATTTTCGTTATTTTTTTTTTCAATAACTCTTTTACTATCTTTGGCTCACACCATGTTGCAATATAATTAAATAATATATTATATTAATTTCAATATGCGTGTATTATGTGACTGATGAAGATACATGGGCACATAAGTAACATGTTGTGTGGGACTCAGCGGCAATATTGCAGTCCCAATCACCTATGAGTGACTAAACAGCAGACATCCTGCGAATCAAGTCATTTCACGGACAGCGGCAGCAGTAACCACGTTATCATTATATCAATTGGCTGGATACATAATACTATATACCTGTTATCTCGCAACTAGGGAATCCAATCCCTAGTCAAAAGTTTTATCCTGGGATTTCGGGATTAAAATTTGACGACCCCGGGATTGGAATTGTTTTCGATAGTTAATATTAAATTTCTACATAATAATACAAATTGCACATTTCTCGTCAAAAGGATGGCCGCTGGACAAATGCTGTCATCTAATGGTACCCAAAGGGCACGAAACGGCCACAGGGTCGCCTTAAAAGCCGCTGGATTGACGAACTGATAATGTTCGGAAATACGTGGCAGTGAACGACACAGGACCGAGAGAGTTAGAGGAAACTAGGGGATGCCGTCATCCAGCAGTGGATTGACCCCGGCTGATGATGATATGTACAAATAACGTTGAATAAAGCCAGTCAAAAATGTCTAGTAGGTATAATTGATGCTATTTAAGACATCTATTGTTAATATTATGTTCGTTCAATTCTTGGACATACATAGGTTTAATGAAGTAAATAATATTGTAATATAAATAATAATGTGGAAATAAAACGGTTTTATTTATTCATATTAAAAAATATATATATAAATACAAATAAAAACAATAAAACATTATAGTGTTACTGAATAGGCAAATTTCAAGGGGACAACCATGTTGTGACTAAACCTGTAGACCATTTACATAATATTTATATTTGTGGGAAAATTGTATGAGAATATTTAATGAATCCTTACAGTCAGTGATATTATAATCAAAAAATGTCGTGTGTGTGTATCTTCATTGACAAATACTGTTTTGCATACTTATCACTAATTTATTATGCCTGCAATACCAATAATTGATTGTTTAAAAAATCAATACCAAAAGTTTCGGGATTATGTTTACGAATCCCGGGATTCATAATATGTATCGATAATTGTCCGGGATCCCGGGATTGGAATCCTACTCGCAACTAAGGACCATCCCGCGCCTCTTATGTATGCAACTTCTTGATTGACAGATTCAATTTAATGAAATTAATAAATCATTGGACAAATACTAACCCTAGTCAATTTCACTATTTAATACGCAATGAAAGTATTTTACTAGACAAGCTTTTGATGACGTACTTATAACTGTGGTGAGAAACTAACACTGGGACCTCGGAATTAAAATTCGAATAAGGTAACGTATGTACTTAGTTATTTTGAAAGGATTTCAACCAGAGACAATGTTATTACTTAAAAAAATCGATGTCTATATTATATAAATATTATGAATAATATATTGTTTGGAAACAAAAAAGAAAATAGCGTCCTGCTATTACAACTCAGTCATACATCATATAATATATATAAGGTACGTATATCAATGATATTTAGATAAATTCTAATGGGTTTAAGTTTTTTAGTATTCCATTTTAGTCGTTTTTTGCGACCCCGGTTTCGCCTTTCAGCATTTTCATACACCATGTGCACTCACCAAAAGGACACACTGATTAATTGTATTCATTGTCAGTGTGTATTTACTTTTTGGTGAGTGCGCATAGTGCCCGAAGATGCCGAAAGGCGAAACCCGGGTCGCTAAAAAACGACTCGAATGGAATAGCACAAAACTTAAATCCATTAGAATTTAAATTAAAATTCCATCAAGTACCTACCTACCTTCCTTAACATAATCTTAACAATGAAAATCATTTGACGTAGTTTCGCTGATTTAGTTTAGATATAGGTATACATCCACGGTGGTCGCGCGGCTTAAGCGTTGGACTATCACGCCGTTGGTCCCAGGTTCGAGTCCTGGGTCTGGCAAGTACACATATTGTTTTTCAATTTGTGTGTGAGTCAGGGTATGGACCTAATAGGTTGAGCAAGTGGCTGACATCCATTTCTCGTAAAAAAACAAAAATCTGTAAATACAAACCTCTACTCTGTGGAGGCCCATATGATCCTATAAGGATCGGACATGGTCGGAAAAAAATACATGCAGTAATTATTATTTAATCAGGTAGCCATAATAATTGACACGGTGGATTGTGCACCACTGCTAAAAAAGCAAACAATAACTTTGTCTATATTTATTAAAACTTAAAAGAAATTTTCGTTCAATATTTGAGGGTATTAGTTTTAAAGTCTGTACGTTTTTTTTTTACAGAATTTCGTTCATTAAGTGCTTTTATAGTATGCGTCAGTTCAATGACTATCAAAACAAATTACGACATTTGCATCTAATGAATATTTTATTTACAATCCTTTGTATAACACTATTTACTGTTGGTTTTTTTTCAATATCTCTGATTAAAAAACTGTCGAGTAACTAACTGAATTTGCAACCAGTATCATTTTTTTGTAATTGATCAATCTCTAGAAGAAACATAAACAAATATTATTTAACTAGGCACCTAATTGAAAACGGTTTTTTTCAATGATCTTCAAATTCTGAGAAAAAAAACCACAGACAAAAACAAAATTAGCATATATGCTTATTTATTCCACGTTTAATGGACCGGTAAATACCCGTGGATAGATATTTTCTTATGTATTCACACCTATATTATGAATCATCGAGAAATGACAATAAATTGATGAGATAAAATTTTTAAAGTAAACCTTCTATGAAGACAAACAAATTTAAAATGGGTCTGTATATATATTGTTACTAAAGCTATTGATTAAATCAGTCATAAGTCATTTCGCATTGCATATTCATTTGTAGCAAATTTTACACTTATGTACTGAGATTTATTTAACAGAGCTGCGTTGGGATAAAAATAATGTTTTCATTACTGTTACTAGCGTAAATATATTTTAATACAATTATTTAGATAATTATAATATTAATTAACCTGTTGCGTTAATGGTGCGATGGATTACCGTGCCACGGATTCAAATTGCGTTGAGTAATCAAGGCTAATCTCAGTGTGGTAGATTGAACTTGCGGTGGGTGTACTGAACAAAGCTGCAGGTGCATTCATGAGAATCGATAGGTTATATAACGTTTTAAAAACAATAACTGCTGACCTTTTAAATAACTTTTAATTTTCACATTTAAATATCATGTTAATTATATCTAATCGCCAACTACTCCAAACGCGTCAGTTGCGATGTTAGCACTAAATGAGTTTTAACTCACATTGAGTTGAAAATCAGCACGAAGACAATGTTGAGACTGACTGAGTTTGCAGAGACTTTCTAATGAAAAGTATACATGGCAGAGAGGGTGAGCTAACAAAAATAAAAGATTCTAATTAATAAATACATAGTACAAAAAAAGCAATACGAACATATGAAACTAAGTGAATAAATGTTCATTGGACAATAAGATGCCGCATTTTTTTAACGCGACAAAATTCACTTTTGTGGCGACCAGGTACGACGGGATGGGCAACAGCTGGTTGGACCGATTTGAGCATCTCTTCCCCTTTGGAACACATTTTCGGATATTCCCAGAGGATGTGGTTTGCATCCTATAGTTCGCCGCCGCATGGACATGTTCGTCGGCTGATAAGTCGAAGCTCAAAGAGTTTGGCAGCGAATTCACCGTGGCCAGCCAAGAATTGACTGATGTAGCGGACAGGTCAAGAGAATTAATATACCATGCAGCCTCTTATTACATCTAAGAAGCCATGCTGAACCTGACTCAGACACGTCCTGAAAAGTCTCCAAGTTATGGAAGGCCGCATAGATCATCCATAGAGTGTTTGTAGGCATGACCTGGGAATATGCAATAAATTTTGCGAATGACAGTGATTACTATCGGAGACACTATTTAGTTATTAGTATATAGATATTTGCTCCGATTAAGGACTAAATGTAGACAAAGAAATAAAAAGATGTATTTTATCATACTGACTTGCCTTGTTAGTTTAATAAGTAGTTATAATCATAATCAATCAGTCAACAATCACTAATCATTGTATTGTTAATATATTATGTTAAGTTAACCATAAACTTAATTGTTTTTAATTGCTTTTTAGCCTAATCCTGTTAACAATAAAATTAATTTAATTAAATTAGCAAATAATGTACCTACTTACCTGTCTGCCAACATGAATGAATAAAATTAATTCTTGGCTACCTGTAAGTAGTGTTATATTATGCTTTATGTATGCTTCGTGTATACATTTTATACGGGAGTAGTCTGATTTAATCGCAAACTTTTTCAAAAATAGTTTTCTTGAAATTAAACATGAAAGTAAAGCAATTGAAACAGTTTTTAAAAAAAACTTTAAAGTTTAGTTTCGAAAGTAGGTAGAATGAATGCGCATGACAGCGAGTACACATTCACTTTGTTAGTTTGAATTATTTCCAGAAAACGTGCTAATTATTAGCTAAACCAAAGATATCGTAGAAAACGTTTTCTATGTAGATGGAGCCTAAATGTATGAAAATAAAAATCTAAAAAAAAGACCCCGTGGCTTAATAAAATTCAAAACAGTCAGAAAGGTATCCATTGTCTGTTGTGTTGTAGCATATTTGTTTCAAGATTATTTTCTAAGGCCGATGCCACATAGGTAGGTGCCTTTCTTGGTGCTTAGTGCTACGCTACGTGCTAGGTGACATAATATCCTAGTGAACAGACGCAGACTATACTATCGCAATGGCGACACTGCACGATTCGAGCCTCACTACGTCATTATTAGTCACCTAGTGAGTCTACCGGTGAACAAATGTGTTGGTTAGTTTTATTGTGTCACCTAGTGATTTTTTAAGATGGAGGAAGTTTTAATAGGAGCAGTTTATAAAATAGAGTATATTATAAAGTTGCTCCTCGGTTGTTAAACATCTGAAATGCGTATCTTACTTTTGTAATGTCTCTTTTAATTTTCCCAACAATAAGTCAAAATGTTTCCTGGTTCATCCTCAAATAACTAAGAAGTTGAAACTCTCCAAGAGTACTTCTAGCTAGATGATTTGACATTATGCACCCAACAAATTCGAATTTGAGATTTTCGAAATTTTAAACTTAAATTCTCTGTGAGAAGTAGCTTTTTGACAGTGACATCGTTGTTGACTTGAGCGCTCCCAAATGTCAACTGAATTTGTACCTAAGCACGTAGCGTGCAATGTGGCAGTAGTGTTTTTAGTAGACGAGCATAGCACAAAGCGAAGCACTTCGGTGTGGCCGAAGCCTAAATGATATGTTTTTGAGGTGTTTCTAAATTACGTATTGTTTATTTTTTTTTTTTTTTTTTTTTTTACATATTGTGGAAATTACAAATTATAAGTTTAAGACGTTCACAACGTGACATGAAACATTATTATAAAGAAGAAAGAAAAAGAAAAGTAATAAAAGGGATAAAATGAAAATATAAAAAGAGGACATAATATACAAAAGCAGTGAAAATACAATAATTATACATATTATAGAAGTTCAAATGAGTACACCGAGGTTGCTAAGGAGACCGAATAGAAAATTAAGAATTTATAAAATAGCGTCCACCTAAACTCATCCTCACGAAAGTGGAATATATCAATACCCGAAGCAATTTGGTTGAACATAGTTATCGCCCTCCTAACAGGCATTGGCAGGTTGGTTCTGCACCTTGGGAGAATAAACGACTGATGCTCCCTATTTCTAAGATAGTTATCAAGGACACACAGGTCAACACTGCCCAGAATGGCAGAGTTCTCAATTATACCTCGTATAAGTCGAAAAAAATACGTATCTAGATAAAGATCTCTTCTAAATTGCAGACTGCAATATGTAAACATACCTATGAGAAAGTCAGTTGAATAAAGCCACGGATAGTATCCATATAACCTCAAGTAAAGGAGTCTCAAGAATTTATTCTGAGCCCTCTCAACCATAAGGCCATACTTCAACTGACAAGGTGCCCAAACAAAAGACCCACTCTGTCAATAAAGAATGTCAAATTCTTAAATCTTGTAATAAAAACTAGGAATCAAGTTATGCATTTATTATTGATTCCTTGATTTAATTCGAAAGGCAAATGCGAGTCGCCAATATTCGCGATATTTAAGAAGTTGCATAGCTTTTAGTTAAATTCGCCGTAATTAGGTATGCAATTAGGTTAGATTGTAAAGCACGTTCTTTGGAATACGATGGATGCGGCTTCGGATTCCGCTCGACACCATATATTTTTCAAGATTTTACAACGTTTATATTAGGTCGTATTCTTATTTGTCCGGTACAAATCTTGCAATCGATTTTTAACTAACATCCCGACTAGCTAGACATTTTAAACTTTTAGAATATATCAGAACACGATGCCAATACTTTTAGCCATTTTTAAATGGAATTAAATTCATTTTCAGTTAATTCTGTTTTATATGAAAAATTATTTCGGAAGAAATCCGTAATCCAATCCACTATTATTGGTTGCTAGGGTCCTAACAACAAAATTATTAATATATACGTGCGTTACTATTGAAATCAATATGAGTGTCAAAATGACATTTCAGTATTATAAATACAATTTTTTTTGATCGTTTAAGGTAGCCAAGTCAAGTTTATATGATTCAACAGAAAATTTAAAAACGTTGTAAGTATATAAAAAGTTCTTTTTATCTTGTAATTATTTTCTAATACGTATGTATATTTCTCAGGTGTTTCCGAATGATGTAAATACCATATTATATAATAATTTATATCGTACATGATTGAAAAATGAATTACTATGTTAGATTGAAATAAAGGTGCATATTGAACATTTGTGCTCCTCCTTTTTATCCTTTCTGCTGACCACTTCCACGCAAAATATTGAAGATTGTAATTGATGCCAAACCGCATAAATACCTACATTCCTACACGTAAATTACTATATCGTCCATTTATTTATTTATTTAGTACTTGTGCCAATAGGTACTTTTATTATTAAGGTGACGCATCAGTGAAACGCCAAATAATTTTCAACTGTACGCGCGACGAAATTTTGGACTCGCTGCCATTCACTGAGAGAATGTTGACCCAGGAACACGTCACTTTGCTGCGTGATGGCGACGGGTCAATTAATTCTAAAATCGTGTAAAGATGACTAAAAACGTTACCCATTTACTTTAAAAAGAAAACATGTCAATGAATATATTATTATTGTTACTAATAGAACAATAAACAGAACATAAAATGGACGTATGTTGGATTTATATGACAATTAATATTTCGTTTGACAGGCGTCATTTTCACCCGCCACCCGCAATCCGCGCATCGCCTAGCGACGATCTTTTTAGACCGTGCCTCAACTAATGCATGGCCTTAATTACCACCTGTTGTTTTGTAGCAAAGAAACTCTGTCACATAATAGACATATCGAATGTAAACAATTCACTCAGCTCGCAATCGAAGATGGCAAACAAAGACCCAGTAGGAGTTTCTACACGGAATTTTCAAAACGTATGCCTCCGTTGATAATTTGAAACCATTCCCTTTATTTACCATTGTATAAAGCAGTGCTCCGCAACCTTTTCCCACCCACGGCACTCCAAAGGTCTTTCCAGAATTCCGCGGCACACCACACGTAAAACAATTTATACTCCAAAACATGGACCCCACATCCTGAAGGGAGACTCCAGGCTAAGATATTTGGCGGGCCTTCCTGCCTTTCGCCAAGGTTAAAGACAGTGTGATACTCTAAAATAGCGTTTTTCAAATAGTTTTTGAGGTAAAATTATTGGTATTGATTTTATGTTTAGCGATTTTTTTGTATCGTTATATTATATTAATATAATTATGGTTAGTTGTCGGGTTAGGAATAATTATTATTTATCGAGTATTGACACAATAATAATAAATTGTATTTTACAATCTCATGTTTTCAAATATTAATATTAGCGTAGTAAAATAGCGCCGCAGGACGCAGACTTTTTTTGACTCGAAAATGGGAGCTGAACTGCGATAGCCTTGTCAGAAATCTGATGATATTTTTTATTAACCGAAATCCAGAAAATAGCCAATGGAACATCGTTCAGTTTTAGCGTCCCATCGTTTATCAATTCAACAAATTCCTCTCGAAATTATAGGAAAGGCGCTTCTATAGAATTCTTGGCATTGACTGCAAAAGGGTTTCGTATCCAGTCGCATTGATTGTATGAAAGTACTGATGAAATTTCTTTTGCAGCAAAGTTAAATGTTTTTGAGACGGATCCAAAATTAATTGCTTGTTTTTAATGGTGGTCTGGTAGTTCCTTTGGAACATTTGTAGAGATCCTTGTCTTAACTCCTTCTGCCAAAGTTCGAGTATATTTTTGAATTATTCTAATTTATCACACAACGTCAATATATTTTCATTCTGACCTAGCATTGTTTTATTATGTTCATGCAGGTGCTCAATTAATATATTACCAGCCATGTATGCAAATTTGGCTATCGCACCGCGGCACAGCTGGCATCATCTCGCGGTACACCGGTTGCGGAGCACTGGTATATAGATAGCACTCTATCGATTGATCCGAGGAGGCGACAGGTCACAACTGCAAATAATATAGTGTCTAAGACAACAAAAGAGCATAGGTATTGCATTCTCGCTAACTATCGACCTTCCGTGTGTTTATTTTCTTTTAAAGTGCATAACAACAATTGATAGAGTGTCAGAATTTGCAACACGAGGCAACTGATGCAAGATATTTTTTTAGCTATTCGCAGTCAATAGAAAAATGTTAATGATTTAGAATAATTAATCAACTACTTACTATAATAGACTGATGTTACGTATTTGATAAAAATCGGTGTTGATAAGTCAAATTGGGCTCTAGAATATGTTGGCATAATATATGAATTAAGGGGCTACTTACCCATTTTGTCGAGCATATCTGAAAAATATAAGTGCGAGAAATAGCAAAAAATACTATGCCGTAGCTGCAACCAATTTCGAAGAGAAAAAAAAGTATTACCATAACGACTAAAATGCGTTTGGTAAGGTCCCGATTTTTTATAATAATATGTCTCTCAGTGGCGAAAGGTGGATGTAGGCTGTTAAGATCCACAATTAATAGTGCACATTAAAATATGTTAGTCATACGTATTTGTTTTTATTGAACTAAGACTACAATTTACAGATAGATGGTGTTAGTTAGTTTTTAAAAATCAATTAAACCCTGGTATGTTATGGGCGATTTGTCAAAATAATGCACACTTTTTCATTCATAATTATTTGTTTTCATCGGATTAAGAATTTATATTAAGCCCTGCCTAAACCAAACCATAATAAATAAAATATATTATTCTACCTATGAAATATGCAAATTTATGTATGGCTTAATGGCATAGTTATAGAAATTAGATTAGATTAAAATTAGATAAACGATTATTTTTTGACTATTATTGTATTATGGTTTGGTTAGACAGGTTTAATTGAATTTTAAAAACTAACCAACACCGTCTGTAAATTTTAGTCCTATTTCAATGAAAACAAAATACGTATGACTGAAAAAGTTTAGTGTGCACTATTTACCGCTGAAGTTTACAGCCCACCTCCACCCTTCGCCGCTAATGTCTCTGCGCATCTATTCTATACACAAGACTGCTTTCGGCCGCTATCTAGGGTAGGAAAGTATCCAAGTATTAGCACTTCTTTTAACAATTACAATAAGTTAGTTGTAATTGTTACAATAAGTGCTTTGTTTTAACAGCACCTCTCTTGGCTTAATAAATTTTAGAGTGAGATAGACAGTTTTGACAGTTCAGACAGCTAACTTATTGTAATTGTTACAATAAAGTGTTAATATTTCGATACTTTCCTACCCTATTTAGCTGCCGTAAAGGCCGGAAGCAGTCTTGTGTATAGATTAGATGGACTGGACTTATACTGGACGGTAAAGACAAGCGAAATGCAGAAACTAGAGGCGGATGCTGAGAATCTATTATATGTTCAAACCTACCGACAACTCCATAATCACGAAAATCACGATTCGACACGGATTAGCTTCGTCTGAGTTTTTAGTCATACAACCCGCAGAGAATATGATAACCTGAAAAATCTCGTGATATTGGGCCGAATCAGAGCTCGGAGGAGGTGAGGAAAACCTCACTCCAACTGGACACACCATATTAAGAGTGCTACATATTTCATATTGACAGAGAAAAACTGTGAAGATGGCTGTCAGACGTTCAAATCGTCTGTGTCATGATCCAGTCATGATGTATTGACGAAGAAACACCTGCCTATTTATAGTGTGTAGAATTTAATTTAAAGCGTCTTGTCCATTAACTACGGTCAAGGATATTTGATGTTACAACACATTATGTAGTAGGAGATTAGTGAAAAATATATCGATGAAACCCAGTGGCGAAGGGTAGAGGTAGGCTGTTAAGATCTGACATAAATAGTGCACATTAAACTTTGTCGGCCATACGTAATTATTTTCATTTAAGTAAGATTACAATATTTACAGATGTTGGTAAGTTTTTAACATTCAATTAAACCCTGCGAAACCAAGCCATAATAGATAATAGCCAAAAGGTGTTCATTTGTCTATAAAATATCTAAAATTATGACATTAAATCATACATAAATTCGCATATATTATAGATATAATAATATTTTCTATCTATTATGATTTGGTTCAGGCAGGGTGTAAGAAATTTTATAAAACTAGCCAACACACTGTGCATTGTGTATTGTTAATTCAATGAAAACAAATGAATGAAAAGGTGTGCACTATTTGGTCGGATTATCCATAGTATACCGAAACTATTAAGGTTTGGCTTAGGCAGGGTTTAATTGATTTTTAAAAACTAACCAACACAATCTGTAAATTGTAGTATTAATTTAATAAAAACAAAGTATTTATGTCGGATATTAACAGCCTACCTCCACCCTTCGCCACTGAATTGAAACCAATACATTATTATTGTGACAAAATATTATATTATGTTGCAATAGTTGCAAATTGATTATTGTGAACAGTTTCGGTGATGCATGATTTTTTTATTCGTATTATTTCATTTTGCCAGAAAAATGCAACGTTATTATAATGACATTGTGTAAGGTTCGGGTGTACGGAACGACCAATAAATGCCAACGTCTGCGCATTTTGTGCATTTCCAAACATACTAATTATAAACTTGCAATTCTATTTATATTATTTATTTTTTTTGAAATATGTAGGAACTACAATAATTATGAAATATTATGAAGAAACTAGCTGACCCGGCAAACGTTGTTCTGCCATATAAATTATTTCTAGTGAATACTTTGGTTGTTAAATAAAAAATAACGAATGTATCGTAAGTGTGTGGGGATGGGATCTATGACAGAAAGAGGAATAGAGCGCTGTAGACGATGACCGCCGATAAAAACAAAAAAAACATCAATCATTCACTTTCTCAATTCAAAATGAGTAATGATGTTCATAATGAATGAATTACCTGTGACAGGATCTCGTTGTTTAATGTTTATGCAATATCCGTCTTGTCCCTTCCAGAAAATTAGCGGATATTGGAGAGCGTCGTATGAACGGTGTGTGTCAGCGATGAACTCCAGATTATTGTTTCTTCTTCGAATCACGATTTCTCGCGTCGATGTGCGGTCGCCAACCATGATTCCAGCAATGTCGTCAACAACAGGCGCATTGAATCGACGCACGTGCTCTCCAGCTAGTGTTTTATCAGGATTGATGACAATAGCGTGATTGTCACTTTGCAATTCGTGCATGTGTGCTTTGAAGAATTTCAATAATTCATTGTGCTCATTCAACAGGGCGTATAGTTCGCCGACGATGCGCCTGGCATTAGGCGAATTGAGGCTATTGTAGCCGCAACGTGCATCCACATGATTGATGTCTTCACCGCCCATGAAGTAGATTTGTAAAAAATTATGTGGTTCGTTTGGCATTGACAGCAATGAGCCTACTTTGTGGTATACTTGGCCTTTGATTTTGAACGTAGAATGGAATTGTTGAACATTTGCCGCAGTATTGTGAACTATTTCTGTTGCTCCGAACGAAGTCATTTGGAAGCATGAATTGAATATGCGAATGGACTTCATGAACAGGTTTGAATCTGGAACCGTGCCGATGAGCAAGCCGTTCAATTGTTCTGGTGGTATCTCAATATCTGGTAGTTGCACTTTTCCTGATGCGCAACACATCCCGGCTGACTCATGTTTGAATTTGAGCGCATGTCAATGGGGACATTCTTTGTCCATAGCACCAATCAGCACTTTCGGATGAGCGGTATATTTAATATCTGGCTCGTACTCGAATGCGAGACGAAGGAACGAAGCGGATGTAAATGTTCGATGTACTTGTTGGCGTTGTCGGTCATTTGCTCTGCGTGTGTTAACTACGAACCGGCGCGCTTGGCTCCGTTCCAATTGTCGTTGTTGATTTCGTTCAGCTCGTGCCTCTTGTGGTTGAGATGCACGCAATTGCGACATGCTTACACGCACGTTTTTGTTATCTTGTTGGATTTGTTCGTTTGTTCTTTCTGCTCTACTATTTCGCATGTTTGTTGCTTTATTCGTTCGACGGCCCAAATGGCCCCCCTTGCGTCTTGCTGGCATTATGCACTGTAATACACGCACATAAAAATAGATAAATTAAAATAAATCGTACAAAATTTTGCACGCACTGCGTTGTGATATGCCGAATGAAATGTCAAAATGACGCGACGCTTCTCTTGAATTCTTCTCGGATGTAGCGCCATCTGTCATTCAACAACATAAACAATTTCGTTCTGTTTGAAATATGAACGACGGTTAAATTTGTTCATACAAAAATAATAAAATCGCGATTAAAAAATGGGAGGGTAAGGGAAGGAGGGTGAAAATTTGGGGTTATAGGTATTTTTTTATGCCAAATAATAAAAAAAATAAAAAAAAATGTCAAAAAAAATAAAAGAAAATTTTTCTGGATAGAGATACCCTGATCACCTAGCGGTATGAAATATACTTGTTGACCTATTCTCATACCTAACAAATATACATAAAAAAATCATAAAAATCGGTCGAGCCATTTCGGAGGAGTTCGACCACAAACATCGTGACACGAGATTTTTATATATATAGAGATGGTGTCATGAAAACAATTGAAGAATATAATTATTGGTGAAATTTTTGACCTATGAAATAAACGGTTTCACGTTGGCACTCATTGTACGTATCATCAAAGTATTCATTTTCTGTGCAAAGAGCCTACTGCGTGACGGTAATGTAAAACTATGCCCTAATTTTAAGTGCCAGGTTTCACATCTTCTCTTTCTCTCACATCTGCCGCAAGAAAAAAGTGATGCAATACAAATCAAGTGATACGACGAGGTCGCGCGAGTTTCATCATAGTTAATTTAAAAACGACTTTCATGCAAACTGTATAGAAATGGTTAATGCTTACCCTTCAAAATCGTAAAAAAATCATAATATATTACAAATAAAAGTACAAGGTTTTTTTTTTTAAATATTGTCATGACTATCGACACGTGTGATCGATCAAAATCCATTCCGCGACGTTGAGTTGGATATGCCTGATCTGGGATAAAGCGTGTCTGCATGACGTGTACCTCCTTTTGTCGGTTGGTAGTTACGCCACTGTACATCGGAAACAAATTACATAAAATCTTACTCGACATTCGAGCATTTTATTCTAATAGACATAAACTATGTAGGTACGTTTGTCTAATTATTTTTACCGATGACCTCCAAAACGCGACCGGAATGTTGTCATTAGTGTGTGTGTATTATTTTGTGTGGTCAACTGAGCGCTACGGAACAATATTATTATTATGAATCATCAAAATAATTAAAAAACAGGCAGACTTCTTGATTTTAGGTTTCGTTTATTAATGACAGATTTTCCAATTCGTTTTTCAGAATAATGTCGTGTATGTTTTTCCTTAAACATTACTAAAATAAGAAATTTTCCTCAACTTGACATGCGTTAGGTACAAAATTTTGTAGCCTAATTATTCGAATTATATTCAAATTTATTTTGATACATAAGTGATGTAAATATATAATCATTTAATCATAATATTACCTAAGTTAGGGTTTCCCAAACTATGTTCCACGGAACACCAATGTTCCGCCGAACCTGAATAGGTGTTCCGTGACCATTTGGAAAGGCTTTATACACTACAAAACATTTAAAGATCTTCTACTAAGTGGAAGTAAAATAAGTAAAACTAAAATAATTAAAGAATCTACTTCATATTGAAAGGCGAGTGATGATCAATCTCCACTGATGTTTATGACGTCAAGTATCTAGATAGGTCATGGCTCCCACAAGGGGGGCTGACAGGCCTCAAGCCTGGGAGGCCGGGCTTACGGGGGGCCCGGCGTGAGAGATCGACCAGCCAAGTGAGATAAACACACATCACAAACATGCACTAATAGTAAAAAAATGTAACACACCCAGGCTTTGAGAAAAACACATAAATAGTGTGTCCTCACCAGGGATCGAACCCAAAACTCTCGGACGGAAGGCCAGTGCCTTACCCACTGCACCACCACGAGAGCCGCCAATCCTTACAATTGCAAAAACGCTTTCGGAATGAGATTTTATATATTTTTTGCTGGCGCTCACATAACGGGGGGGTATGCTAGACTCAATGTGCAGAGTATCTGGGTATGAGGAATGTGTCTGAAAAAATGCAGTATTCTGCGGGGGAGAGGTGTTTTTGTTACAGGCGCTTTGCTAGATTTTGTTAACCCCACTTCTCCAGCCGCTTTAAAACAATAAAAAATATTATGGATATTTTTTCAAGACGCCTGAATTATTGTGATAAGCAGCTTCTTCGTTGGTAATTATGACTGAGGATTGTGAGTAGGATGACTTGGCCATAATGTGACAGCCATTTCCATGGCTTGGTTTAGCGCCACGCAGGGCTTGTCAGTGGAAACCTGTGGAATTTATAAATTGACTTTCTAATGCACTTGCGCCGTTTGTAGATAATTAAATACAAGTTTGATTCAGTCCATGAGTCTGGAGTGAATTCTCATTCGTCTTTTGTGACATTTGACCTCCGGAAACTTGTACGTATGCAGTTCACCGTATCACACTTCACCGTGAAATGTTGTATCGGAAATTTATCGCCGTATATTAAAGACCGTTCAAACTTTTTGGATCGTATAGTGCTGACATAAAATTCATGTCTAAATAAAACACGGTTCTTGTCAGTTTATACTTTACAGGAAGCCAGCAGCAAACAAATTTTGAAAATAGCCGATATACTGGATTATTTGTTAGGTTTTCATTCTTGAATTCATGAATTTTGCCAAAATCAGCTATGAAATTTGAACTAATGTTCATATTGAATCTAATAAAATTGGAGACCGTATCGTACACGGTCATCCCTTTCGGATAAGACAGCTCGCGGCGAACTGTGCCACGGTGAAATGTTTTACGTACAATTTACATGTAACCGTGCTGCATGCATTGACGCCGATACTCTGCGGGTTTTCGGCCAGTCCGTAGAGCTGGTGACCAGGTTCAAATACTTCGCACCCTCGCAAATAAACCGCCACAAGTCCAAATTTACGTGTTTTGAGTTAATTACTATGTTTCATTGTCTATCGTTCATAGTATGTGTACCGAAAATTTCATATCTCTTAACGGCCCACATGCTCGTCGTAGGTCAAAATTGAGTTTTAACTGTATTTTCAAACAATGATCCTGGACACTCCTTAAACGTTGTAGATAATCTATTTATATAATTTTGAAGCCTTATTATCCTTTATATTTATTTCAAACATTTGATGACTGCATAAAGTATTTTTGTTACATAACATAGTATTCTTTTAAACCTCTCGCTCTAATGTTTTAGAATATAGTCATATTTCGGTACATGAATGTGCAGTGGTATTAAGATTTTTTACATTTATTAATTTTTAATCGCATTTATAAAACCATTAGTATAATTTATGACGAGATAATTTTAGTAAAATATTTACGATAAAAAAATATATTGATAATCTCTGTGATCCCAAATTTGACAAGAATTAGGCATTTTATTATTCAAAAAATCGGCAAGATTAACACATTTGAAGATGAGTCTAAACGTCCTGAGTGCCAGCGTTCGGCGCAGCGTTGAGCGTTTTGCGCAACTCAAACGTATACCCGTATAAATGTATAACCAAAAAAGACATTGTCTACGAACATTTTCACACACGGTTATACGTTTGAGCTGCGCAAAACGCTCAACGCTGCGCCGAACGCTGGCACTGAGGCCTCACACTAAAGATACTTATTATAAGCTATGTTTTTGACCATTGAAGTGTGATAAACATCTTATGAATAATGATTGCTTTATAATAATTATTGACCTAAAAATCAGGTAGTGTTTTTTTGAAATACGCCATTTCTTTTGTCATTCCCCAGTGGTTAGGCTACAACATACGGCCGTAGCCATAAATTGACAAAATATAATTGAAATAGGGAGTAGTACGTTTGACGTTTCTTGGATTGTGGTAGTTTAGTTGCGATGGTGCGACTTACGCCCTGCAGTTGCCGACAATGGCAGTTTGTTTGTGTTTTCTTCAGTTATAGATTTCCAGGTTTAAAAATATATTTATTCCATGATTGAAATTTCTGTCAGGGATTACGATCACCGGTAACAATGGCTAATTATTAATATTAAAAATGCAATGTAAAGCCATACATACCACTTGTTTGGAACTGAACCAAATGTAATAACTCAAATAGTTTGGCAACTGCTAATTGTTGTGTGATGCCATTTTTACTTAATTCAAATTGTGATGATGGCAACGAAAATGTCTTCCAGTCATACTATTCTATTTTATATTTCGATCAATACTATGTAATACTAACAATAAATTAAATTTATTCGTAGACACGTCGTCCAATAGTTTGACGCATTCTCTTGACGATAGTGCACTAAGCCCTATGGCTACGTCTGTGCCAGGGGTGGCCAAACCGTGGCGCATTGCATCTTTGCGCCTACTTATTATTCTGAAATAGGCGTCATAACTGAATCAATCTTCATATTTTCAACACCTGAGTGCTCTCAGTTCAAGTCATACGTCGCACTGGATTAACAAGTTCCTCACCGGCCATGGCAACTTCGTCGCCAGACTCCACGAGTTTGGCTTGATAGTAGATGGGCCGGGTTGTACCTGTGGGCATGACCACCAAGATGTTGAACACATCCTCTGGGATTGCCCGCTTATGGAACTCGAACGAGCGGAGCTGTTTGCCAGGGTCCGTCCTCACACGGGCCCAATTGGACATGGAGATCTGATAGCAACCGAGGCCAACTTTGCGGCATTCGAGAAATTTGCAGCATCGTATGGGGAGCGGGATAGTCCCTACTCTTCTGTAGACTCATCCATTTCAATTCGTGACACTAAGTATGCAGGTACACAAAGTGCTTAACGTCAGCGGACAGCAGAGCCAGTCCAAAAAACAAAAACAAAAAATTCTTTCTTAATTTTCTTCTTTAAGCACTACGGTGCGTGGTTGCAGCATCAGTACCGTGCGGCTCCGTCTCGGGACGGAATGAGCATTTATAATCACTTCTTTGGTGGAAACTTTAACGTAGCCTTCTTACTCATCAGTTCGTCACATTTTTTGACAGTTTACAACTGTAGGAATAAAATGAAATTAAAACTGTTCATCTCTCAGTTAGAAAATGAGGTTTGAGTCAATTTCTACACTTGCAAGAGCAGAAAGAATGTGCTGCGGATAATAGCAATTTGACCAAATATATTGAAAATATCAAAATATTGCAGGGGTCATTTGAAAGTGGTTTTCATGATTTTGATAAAGAAAAAAACTGCATGCTCGCATTTATAAACCCATTTTCACTTAGTGAAAAAAAAAATAATGCAGATGCCTAGTAACATGCAAATGGGATTGATTTAAAACAAATTCATCATTGAAAATTAAATTTGATGAGATTTTTCCAGATCAAAATGCTTCTGACATAAATAATTTCTGGCGTTCATTGCCCTGTGAACATTTCCCAGAGATAAGAAAATTTGCAAAAATACATAATATGTCGCTTTGGATCGACATACAGATGTGAACAAGCATTTTCATCCATGAAATTGATTAAAAGCAAAACAAGATCGCGAATAACTGATTCAAATTTGAAGAATTCTCTGCTGCTATCAGCAACAAATTTAACACCGAACATTGAAAAACTAGTGAAATCCAAACGCTGATATTGAAGCTCCCAGTGCTCCATCCCGCTCAGAGCTCTCTCTCTCTCTCTCTCTCTCTCTCTTTCTCTCAGCACACGTAACAACTGTGGTCCAGAGTTATCTTCACCAAACGAGACTCTCCGGCAGCTGTAGCACCATCTCGTCCAAGTGATCATTTCTGAATATTGTAGATTGGTTCTCCAATAAACGTGTGTTTTTTGAACTGGCATCAATTAATAAATTTAATTGCGTGATTGCGTTATTCTTTTTCCTTCTCTAAGCGAAGCAGATCCGATCCTTATTTTCCAACTCCAGCCGTGAACGTAAGAAGGTAGAAAAGCTGCTTGAGTTGTATGGCGCATCTGAACTCGTCTGTGAAGAAAATTGACGCATGGTATGCAACAGGTTGGCTACCCCTGGTCTATGCCAACGAATATAATTTCATGCACTTCACTTGCAAGGTATTTAATCAAACAACTAAGTAGTTAGGCAAGTGGTAAATAAAGGTATAATACTCGTAATATGTACATATGGTGTACTAGCAAACTGAGCAAAAGCATTTCAGTAACCTTCGTGACATAATTACCTTCCGATTTCAATTATGTATGTAATATTATATTACACATTATTATAATACACACTGAGTGCGCAGAAACTTTATCCGTGTGATGGTAACAATAATATTATAACCGTGTAGGGTGGTGGTGGGTTTTGTGTAAGATGCACTCTCCCTTCGAAGGTGTGGTCATTTTTACAACGTTTTTATTAGCTCGTACTCTTGTTTGTCCAGTACAAATCTTGCAATCGATTTTTAACTAACTTTCCGACTAGCTAGACATTTGAAACTTTTAGAATACATCAGAACACGATGCCAATGCATTCTTTTAATACTTTTAGCCATCTTTAAGCAGAATTGAATTCATTTTCAGTTAATTCTGTTTTGTATGGAAAGTTATTTCAGAAAAATCCGTAAAAAGTAAAAAAAACTATTATTAGTTGCTAAGGGGGTGGTCCTGGCAACTAAATTATTAATATATACGTGCGTTACTATGGAAATCAAAATGACATTTCAGTATTCTTTGTTTGTTTGCTTTTTTTTATTTACTTCATATCAAGTACAAGTTTGAGCATATTGAGCATAATAATTCAACAGAAAATTCAAAAACGTTGTATATAAAAAGTTCTTTTTATCTTGTAATTATTGATTGTTTTAGATTGTTATTTTAGATTTGTTTTAGATTGTTTTTACGATACATATTGAAACAAAAGAAAAGTATCTACGATGAATAATCTTCCCACCCATTTATAGAATATTTCCATATATATTCGAAAAGTGAAATTTCCCCCTCATTGAGGAATTTGGAAAATTTCCATCCGAATTTGAATCCGAATTCATTATTACGATCAATGTTAGATTTCAAAGTCATTAAAAAATAGTTTTATGGAAAACTTAGCCTAAAATTTGAAATTGTAAATATTGATAATATTATATTGCAACTAACGATTAAATTAAATTTAAGCAATTTACCATTGCAAATTTGTAGCAAACCTTTAAAAACCGAATGCAATGCAATACAACTCAATTTTAGGTTCATTCAAACAATTGATTCCAAAAAAATATGAAATGTACAGACACTGACGATGTCGATTTATACAGGAACCAAAAGATTCAGATGAAAGAAGATAATAATATACATATGTAGCTCTAACTAACTCCAAAAAGATATACTGCGTCAATTATATTAGCTAGGCAGCCTTATACATTGAATAATCATTATTTAGAATATTTACATAAACAATCGCAAAAAATCCGGGACGTTATAATAATGAAACGTCAAACAACTGCCAAATATGACGGTTATTAAAAGAATTTTATCAATATGATCTACATACAGAATATTATATTTGCTTTAATGACAATTCATTTGTCGTAATTCAATACATAAGGCACTTGTTTTTTTTATACGGGGCTTCGAGTTCGATTCTCAGTTAAGTTACGATACATTCGTGTGGTCTTTCGAAAACCTGTGTGTTTCAATGATTGTTACACTGCTGCTAAGTAATAATTTTACACAAAATGTCATAAAGTAAAAAAAATGATCACGCGGGCCAAGAAATGAATTTTAGCCACTTAATCCAACGCAAACAAACATTAAAAAACAGCATGTGAATTTGTCAGACTCGGGGATAGAACCCGGAACTTCTTTCCCTTCTTCCTAAAGTTGTCGTCTCAGAATGGCTCACTGTCAGAACATTTTGTCTCAGTAAGTAGTCTGTTATATTTTTACATATATACAGATTAAATCTTAATTATTACACCTGCAATTTTAATTATAAGACTATCATAAGTCGGTTCCTGCTCAAATCAAAAAAGAGGATTCATTTTAGTGGACATTAATTATAGATATACAGGAAATATACATAACCATAATTATTTACAGTATTTAGATGAATAATCATAAGAAATTGCGTATGTCATACGTGTACAGTGTTGCCATCTTTTCAAAGTGGAAATATAGTACAGAGCCTCCAAAATTATAGTATTTGGGGAAAAAATATAGTACGCGTTGTCATCTGTTGAAAATGTATTAGTTTTTTGTTTCTCAGAAAAAAAAAATAACGGAGAATTTGAGAGACTCCGAGACCCCTTTTTATTTAGGTATCTCTTCCGACCTAAAATGCTTACCGAATAATTCAAGAAATTTCATTTTAAACCAAAGTCAAGGGATTTTTTTACGTTATTCGAGCTTTTTTATTTTTAAGTTCTCCAAATCTTCTTATATTGCGAAATTATAGTAATTTACACGAATTTATCGAGCGGAAATATCGAAATTTTAGTACTTTTTACATATTTTTTCCAATTTTAAAAATTATAGTATTTTGGGCGAACTGTTTTATACCGTATAGTATATAGTACGGTTGGCAACACTGCACGTGCATGACAACAAAACGACTATATATCCACCTTTATAACGTGAGTATTTATGTTATTATCTATGAAAAATAATAACTTTCCGGGCCACCCTATCTGCTTGATTAGTCCCTGGGAACAAATTTATTGACCACCGGTTCGATTTTGATTGTAATGTTCGCACATCAAGGTGTTACTTGTTAGGGCTGCCACAAATTTATAAAATATTGGAAATTAATACACCTTTCATCGGGTCTACAATCGAATGTGGATCCTAACGATCTCCCAAAGAGGTTTTTTTATCAGTTTTTAAAGCCGAGAGTACTGATAGTATTATGTAAAACAGAATTTAACTATACAATTTTATTCATTTTCGTCATCCTGTTGTACGTTTAATTTCTAATATTCATAACAAATGTGCGTAGATTTAGTATATTTTTTCTTTAGTATAAATCGACAGCAGTGGCGAGTGGTGGAGGTAGGCTGTTAAGATTCAACATAAAGAGTGCACACTAAACTTTGTCAATCATACTTATTCGTTTTTATTGAATTAAGAGTACAATAATTTTAAGATGGTAATGGTTAGTTTTTAAATTTCAATTAAGCCCTGTCTAAACCAAACCATAATAGTTTAGGTATGCTATGAGCGATCCGACAAAGTAGTGCACACACTTTCAGTAATATTTATTTGTTTTCGTTGAATTAAGAATACATACTATTACCTAATAATGATAAATAAAATTCATTAAGTCCTTCCTAACCAAACCATAATCGACAAAAAATATTCTTATATCCATAGAACATCTAAAATTATATATGGTTTAATGACATGATGGTATAATTTAAAATATTTTATAGATAAACAAATATTTAAACGATCTTAACAGCCTACCTCCACCCTTTCCCACTGATGTATGATGTAAGACAGTATGAAGGCTCAGAGCAACGGTATTCTAAGCTTCGAAATTCTATGTTTGCGACAGATCATTGCCGACTCAAGTTGAAAGCCGATACATTCACAACGACTGGTCTTACTTTTCCGCCCTTCCCGTTGTTGTTTATGGATGACCTGTCGTTGTTCTATAGAGTGCTCATACTGACGCGTCTGTCGTGTTCACACAAGGAATGGTTTGATTTGGATAGATGAGTTACATGATAAATAATACACTAGGATTAATACACTTTCTACAAATATAATGCCTAGATCAATGCTACATATTTTTTGGAAATCGATATTATCACCGGTTTTTGTGTGAAGGACTAGTCTGACTTTGACAGCTGACGAATAACAGGAATGTATATTATTTATAAGTAATTCAATCTGTAACGAGAAAGGGCGAATGAATATGTCAAGCAATCTGGGATCTGATTTTGACAGCTGAACAATGGACAACTCGTTGCTTGTGCAAAAAGATATGCTCAGGCTTTATTAATCTAAAGATGGCGCTGGACAGATACATCATTTTAGATATTTTATAGAGAGAATATTTTTTTAGTTTCGATTATGGTTTGGTTAGGCAGGACTTAAAGAATCAGGACACAATATTTATGTGTTTTTCTCAAAGCCTGGGTGTTTGTGATTTTTCAAAATTACTACCAACCACAGTGTACGAAAAAGCAAGGTCATGGTTATTAATAATACTAAAAAAAAAGTACCTTTGACTGAAGAAGTGTGCCCATAGCATATCAGCTATACCAGGGGTAGTCAACCTGGTCCAACCTGATCGACCACCCACTAGTGGGCGTTCCAGCTTTCATGGTGGGCGGTAGGGGTTTTAAAAATATTTTCATCGTGTTTTCATAAAATTCCCCGTGACAATTTAAATTTCAGAAAATATACTATTTGTATCGCCCTCGCTTAAGTTTCATTTAATTTCATCAGACTTCATGCTTCTATGTATGCAAAGTATAAATAAAAAGACAAAAAAACTGCATTAAGTTGTTTTATAAAGATTTATTCTGCCAAACTTAGCGAAAGTCTGACATAAAATATTTGATAAGTCTTATTATTATATGCTTTAACTTAACTTGCTGTACTTACTTTATAAATTATATAAAGTAAAGTTACTTATTATTATATAATTAAATACTGTTATAAATCATATTACTGTGGAACCGGTGGGCGTTTAATTTTTTTTACTACTAAACATAGATACAAAAGTGGGCGGTAGGTATAAAAAGGTTGACTACCCCTGAGCTATACAATTATGGTTTGGCTTAGGCATGGGTTAATTGAATTTTAAAAACTTACCAAAACCATCCACAAATTGTATTCTTAAATCAATGAAAACAAATAAATATAACTGACAAAGCATAGTGTGCACTTCTTAACAGCCTACCTCCACCCCTCGCCTCTGATATATTAATTAGCTTGAATTTCATCGATCTAATTATTATCATTGTAAAATAAATTCATAGAATCTTAATAACTGTGGGTACTTCCATGCTTTTATTTGTACTTACTAGTTTTAATAAGTACAAATAAGGCGCTGGCCTTCCATCACGGAGTTCTGGGTTTGATTCCCAGTGAGGTCAAATATATTTACATAATCTAATATGTAAATTCCTCAAGCCTGGGAGTTTTACCACTAGTATTGGGCTTATATTAATAATAATACGTACATATATGTATTATGTATTGCGCAATATTATTTTGAATTTCCATTATAAATGCACTTTCCCATTAACACACTGGTCATTAGCGGTTTGTTACCATCTGATCAATATTGTATGTAAAGCCTGATTTTGGAAATAGTATGTGAAATTGACGTTGCATAATATTTGAAATATTTCAATATTGAAACTATCGCTTTCCCAATTAAGCTTACCTGTGCAGAACATTAACAATCCTTTGACAGGTAATTATGACAGAGTATATTAAATAATAGTCATGTAGTTCACTATTTAAATTACCTATACATTTAATTAGTGGTTTGCTTTACATAATATCAAATTATACTATTATTACAGATATATTTATTCGTTCAAGGAAAATTGATCGCCACATAGAAAGTACATTTTAGTGTCTCCTATTATTTTAATTCCATTTTTTGTTCAATAATTGCTTTGTTTAATTTTGGTTGCTACACTATTCAATAATGGTTTTTAATAAATTCACGTCTTGTATCATCATCATCATCGGACTGAATCTATCTACTGCTGGATGAAGGCATCTCCAAGCTGAATCCACTTGTCTCGTTCCTGTGCGTTGCGTTGCCACATACTTCCGCAGGACTTAATCATTTCATCGATCCAGCGGTCTCTAGGTCAACCTCGCGGACGTTTTGTACTTCTTGAGTACGACTGGATGACTAGATTTGTCCAACAATTATACCTTCTTTGAGCAATGTGCCAGTCAATTTCCATTTGAGGTTTTTAGCGAAGTCTATTACATCGCAAGCCCTTGTCTGTTTCCTTATACGTCTTGTACAGTTTATTCAATAATTAGCCGTAAACACAAATCAATTACAATCGTATTTCTCACTTTCCATATTATTATATAAGCAAGGGGTGCAAGATTAGTCAATGCGATCCATAAAGACATATACATTTTGTTTTTAAAACTTTATTTTACTGTATAAAATTGTTTTTTCTTCTTCTCTCTGACAGTAATATTATTGTTATAATGTAAATCTTATGTTGTGAACGTCCTGAATTTTAATTTGTTATGTCCACAATATTTTGTTTTCTTAAATAAATAAATCTTACAGCGTGATGATGCTTACTTGACTCAGTGAATAATGATAGGAAAAGAATTTTTACATTGCCTAAAAATGCATTTTTTTTACATTTAAGAGCAAGAGCAAACGAAAAAATATATTTTTCTGGATTTAGGCCTAAAATAATCCGGAGGCTATTTATACATTATATTAAATATATGTAAAAATATTTTTCATATTTTCATTTTTTTGTTGTTATTATTGTGTATTTTGTATATTTGTATTTTAAGTTATATTTGTCAATCAATTAATAAATTCTTTTTTATACTCATTGATAATTATTGAATATGATAAAAATAAACTGTGGTATTCCAAAACATTTTCAGTTAAGACAAAAAAAAATGATTTAATTTAATACGCTTACGATGTTCATTAAAATTGTTGTCATGGATCTAGTACCTATCAACACTAACTAGTTGTGTCAGTCAATCAATATTCGACACCAAATTTACCTTCGTTAACAAATTTTGCATAATCTAGCTACTTTATTTAAATTGCGCATTTCATATGCATTAGAATTTTAACTTAGCGGCAATAAATCACCGTCGGTCGATATTGATGATTAGCTGACCGAATTGCACAGCTTCCCTCTGCAGAGATTATGCATCTATTTCGAGCTTATCGGCAACGATAATAATTCCATTGATAGTCTCCAGTATTGTTCTACGAATATTGTGCGCTGTTCAATACGGATTACGGTGATGGCAGCCGGATAATGGATCCTCCAATAATTTGCTCCAAATGGTAGTGAACCGCAACCAGCAAACAAAAACCAGTGCTAATACCTGATTTTCAGGGACACGTGCTTTGTGGAATCAGCAAACATTAAAACGGCAAAAAGGCATGCATCGTATAGTACCAAAACACGTTTTCGCTCTGTGAAACAATTATGTTGAAAATTCAAATATATTTTTGTTTACTATGCACTCGTGTTCAAATATGTAAATATTCCGCATTCAAACATATTCCAGGAAATAGTATTAAATTCAATTGCAAGCATTCAAAAATAATTTTATATTCACGCAACAACATATTTATTAAATATTGAATTTGTTTTAAATGATCCATTGTGGTTACAATATTATTCGTGAAAGGAAAAAACAGTTAACCGGTAAAATTAATTTAGTTTTTCAACCACTCAAAATAATGGAAATTCCAAAGGACGCAATATTACAATGTGTAATAAAACGATATTTGAATATACATAACTTGAAGACTCCTCATAAAAAATGTCTTTTGAAAAATATACGACACACGACAGGATAAAATCTTGTGAATTATTCGTTGAATAAAAGACGTAGTTTATTAAAATGTTATTTGTGGATAAACAAAATGCTGCATAATGTCGTAGTGATTATTAATATTTTTCAACATTGCAGTGAGTATGTATTTAAGATCATTATCATTCCCATATCAGAATTGGCACTGAAAAAGGCATTCAAAGCACTAGAAGCCTCTGCCAAAAGAATGGGTTTACAAATAAACGAGGCAAAAACTAAATACATGCCTGTCTATGTCACACTACGAGAAGTCGCACCAAAGTTAGATATTGGTGCATACAAGTTTGATACGGTCGACAATTTCATATACCTTGGATCTCTTGTAACTCGACATAATGATATTACAGAAGAAATCAACAAGAGAATCATGTCTGCGAATAAATGCTATTTTGACCTGTTAAGACATTTTAAGTCTCGCATACTATCTCGCCGAACTAAAAGCACTCTTTACAAGACACTTGTATAGCCAGTGCTCACCTACGCATCGGAAACCTGGACATTAGCTCTGCGAAATGAACGAGCCCTGAACATATTTGAAAGAAAAATTCTCCGCCGTATATATGGACCGATCAGGGATGGCACCAATTGGAGGAGAAGATATAATGCTGAGCTCTACGGGCTGTACGAAGATTGCAGCGCAGTTCAATCAATTAAGATTGGAAGACTACGATGGCTAGGTCATGTGCACCATATGAATGACAATGAACCGGCAAAGAGAGTGATGTCCAGCAATCCAATAGGACGTAGAAGAAGAGGGAGGCCAAAGATTCGCTGGTTGGATGGTGCTGCCAGTGACTGCCGTATTCTGGGGGTACCAAATTGGAAAGCGGCCACACTGGATAGGGACAGGTGGAGTGAGCTGTTGGAGGAGGCCAGGACCTATTTAAGATAGTTTTTTTGAGTAAGTTTTTTCCTGTTGCTAATAGTTCGGGCACTCTAAATAATCTTTCAAAATGCCACATTTCCACTCATACACAATATAATATGTAAATTTCCACTGAGTTAAAAGCGTATTTTAATATAATATTTCAATAATTATTGTCAAGAAACATAAATATAATTTAATAGTAAGTATATCTTTGAAATACGTATATTTATGTGATATGCAATAACAATCATGCAAAAATATTTTATCAAATCGGTGGTTTATAAATGGAAAATCAATATAATATATCTTTCAAATGTTACATTTCCTCAATGTCGAAAACTGTAAAATTATTTGAATATATTAAGATTATTAAGAAAAATAAATACTATTTATTGTGAGTAGTGTGGATATAAGTAAATAACGTTGAAAAATATTATCTATTTCAGATACTAAAATATAAAAGTATGATAGGCACTCGGTGAGCAAAAATAGGAAAACAGGCATGGATGCGCTCGGCGGATATTGTCGAGAGGGATGCAACGATCCGGTACAACGTCAAGGACTTGGCTGTATAAAATCAGGCTGTATAGAGCAGGGGTCGGTAAATCCGCCCCTCAAACTGTTTATGTACGGCCCAAATCATGCGAAGCTACTTAGTGCATTTCCTATACTATGAAATCTGCATTCACACACAATTTGCAGCGGATTTATTTTCTGACCTCAAACTGCATTTCCAGCGATGTTTTTTCGTATTTTATGGAAGTCCAAAAACCAGTTTCATATTTAAAAATCTGTTTTTCTGTATAATTGAGCAGGGTTAATCTAATGTTCAATTGGATATGATACATCTGCAGTATGATGATAATAAACTGCTGAAAATTTAAGAAATTCATGTAAATCTTTATAAAATTTCTTATAAGTGATGATAATGTTCAATTAAGAATATATGCCTGTGTATCTACGACGATCTGTGACGAACGCCGCGCGGCTTGAACGTCGGGTTATACTTACTTTACTTTTACTTTATTTAAGATAAATATTTAAGATAAATATCAATATAAGATGGCTTGATAAAAACGGTTATGTGTGGGTGCCTGTAGTAAGGTATTAGGTAGGCATACTTTAAATAAAAACGATACTTTATATTATGTATGTACTAAAAAAATATATCTATGTAAAGTCCGACAAACTTAAATATGTAAACAAAATATATAAAGTGGCATCGGGTATTTGACTCATCGACTTCAAGGTGAAATTATAACAAAACGAGCTATTAAGATTTTTTGCGAACGAATTTAGTATATAGTATATTATTATATGTGATTTTATCGAAGGTTTAGTTTAGGTGTTTTCACTACCTGGAATCCCTTCGCGAATCTCTTTTTGAAGTAAAACTTAGAGGCCTAAAATCGCGTCACGAAATCTGATAAAGTATCAGGGCAGCATCATAAAGAAAGGAAGTATTCGATTCTGAAGTAATCAAACCAAATATATATATATATATATATATATATAGGTATATATATATATATATATATATATATAGATAAATTGTATACAATCGAAATAAAGGAAATAATTTTCTCACGATATCAATGAATTAATTTATGATAATACACATGCACATAGTTAATATTATGATAATCTTGTTTCGGTATTAGAAAAGGTTACATGTAAATTGTACGTAAAACATTTCACCGTTGCACAGTTCGCCATGAGCTTTCTTATCAGGAAAAGATGACCTATACTATATAGTATATACGGTGTCCAATTTTATTAGATTCAATATGAATATTAATTCAATTTTCATAGCTGATTTTGGCAAAAATCATGAATTCAAAAATGAAAACCTAACCTAATCTAACTTAACTTAACCTAACCTAACAAATAATCTAGTATATCGACTATTTTTTAAATTTGTTTGCTGCTGACTTCCTATAAAGTGTAAACTGACAAGAACCGTGTTTTATTTAGACATGAATTTTATGTCAGTACTATACGGCCCAAAGAGGTTAGACGGTTTTTAATATACGGCCATTATATTTCCAATACAACATTTCACGATGAAGTGTGATACGGCGAACTGCATATGTATAAGTTTCTGGACACGGATTTACTAATCATAAAAATAGAATAGAAGTTTTAGATAAGTTTAATTAATACATTTAACTAATGATTTTCGTTTTATTTTAAAACACGTTTTAACTGGTTATCAATTTTATGGTATACATACAGTTTATGTGACTAATATTTTTTCTTATTCATAAATGGAGCTTCGTCTCAATTGGAAGCTTGGCCTCTTATGTCGTTTTAAACTAGGGGTTGTAAAACGAAGGGCCAAATAGTAAATGTTTTAGACGTCGATGTCCAAGAGGCCAACTGGAGGATATTTATGTAATAGACCTACTTAAATAACAAGAAAAATATTTATTTTATTTGTTTATTATTTTATTATATTAGGGTTGATCTATTTGTGGCCTGATTGAAGAAGAACCTCCTGGCTCAATAATCTCTGATAGGTACTGGTTTGAGCTCAGCACTAACCATAAAATAAGCATACGTGAAAAAAATGGTACTGAAGCTAATTATTCATTTGCTACACACTACATCTACCTATACTGTTATTGGTCGTATCTGCAGAAAGCTTTACACTAAAAAATGTAGTAAGCTTTATAAATTATATGAAATGTGGAAATATTTCCAAAGTAAACACTGAAATTTGAATCTACTATGAACCCATTAAGATTTAATTAAATAATCACCGCACAAAATGAAAAACAACAATATATTGTTATGTAAATTGCTTTGGTTGTTATATTTTTATGACATTTCTAATTTATCATATTCAAAGACGTTCTCGATTCTAGAAAGCCTTATATGTAAGTATAAACCCTGCGTAATATATATGAAACAAAAACGGAAAAAGATAACTAGACAGATGGTTAAATTACCAAATGAACCTTGTTATCGGTGTCAAAACCGTATTAATCCATTAATTAATAAAAGTGAAAATAAAATTATGCCAATATAAACCTACGTAATTCCATGAATTTGTTATAAATGAATGTGTGCTGTACCATTCGTATTTAGATGAAGAAAAACAAACAACAGCATGCCAGATTATGTAATATTAGAATCAGATGTCAAAACAGGCTGACATATTATTATTTCAATGAGACAATGAAAATACCATTTGCTTAATGTCTACTAATTCAACCACCTTAAATTTTTGGCATAAGTAATAAAATAACCATCAAATTTTGTAGGTAATGCAAAAAGTTCATAATAATATCTAGTTATAATAAATTCTATGGGTACATAGTTTTAACATAGATAATTTGAAAACATCGCATGCGTATACATAATATAAAAAAATCATTTTGTAGAAAAAATACGGCACCCGACGGGACTCATAGTTAATTCAAGTGTGTTTGAGAATATTTGAAATAGTACCTACGGCAATCAAGGGCGTACAATTTGTGATTCGATCCATTGTTATGTTATAATATTATTATGTACCTCGTTATAATTATTATTAATTGCAACGCTTCAGGTAAAAAAAAAACGTAGATAACAATAACAGGAAAGTGACGATACAAGTTAATTTAATAAGTTGTATTATCAATGGTTTGCCTTGAATATGTTTCGGCTAATCGCTTACACATAAGTACTTTCTAACAACGTTGCCAGCATATAGTTTTTCTTGCCAGGTCTAGTATTTTTGAATAGGCATATAGCTTGCAAAATACGCACCTGGCATATGGCGGTCGATCTAATATTTTATTGATAACGTAAACATGCTGGAAATTTAAACATTGCTGGGTCAAACCAAATAACGCATGTTGTTTTTTCAATGTATTTATTCCAGTGCAAGGATCCTGTGGCTTGGGCGCACATATGTTGAAGAAGCCCTTATTCAGTGAGGTCCCTAGACAAAATGCCGCCCCATTTTTTATACGGTATTTTTTATAATCCTTTCATGACTCCAATATCAGCTAATAAAATGTATTGTATGGATACATTACTAATAAAATATATACCACTAAAACATACAAAATTAAATTTAGATATAAAAAGAGAACACTTACTCAAATCATCAGAGTCTGAGGTTCTATTCGGTGGATATTTCGGACACATTTTTACTATGCTGTTATTGTACAACATGTAAACAAAATAATTTTAGCTATTTCTAATATACCAAATGATTATCCTCTGTTTGCCGCCCTTCGAGTAACTGCCGCCCGCAAGCGACGCTCAATCTGCCTACCCCCACGGGACGTCACTGCTCTTATTCTATAGAGATGTTAAACATAATGACGAAAGTGAAGCAAAAATAAAGAGGACAAACAATATAACGAGTACTCTATTCGTTGTTCGTTTGTCACTTGACAATTACGCCAAACTGGATGTTGCTTCACGAATCTAATAGGCAGTGACGTCCCGTAGAGGTAGGCAGATTGAGCGTCGCTTGAGAGCGGCAGTCACCCGAAGGGCGGCAAATCGAGGAGAATGATTAGGTATAATCGGAAATATCTTTCCGTTAAAAAAAATCAGCTCACTGGTTGGAAACAAAGTGTATTAATTACTATAAAAGGCTTAACAGGACTGTAATTTTTTTGTCGGGTTCGCTATGTCTAATTTACATCCGTTATCCTTGTACGTCGCATCCTTGATGATCAGCGATGACGTAGATACTTACGTAATTTAAAATGTATCCAAATATTTTTCCAGTCACTCTCGAGTTTTGGAAGTTGTTACATGTATTTTAAAATTCACCTATCTGAAACCGTGGACTCGCAATATTTTGTCTATTGAAGCAGAGATGGCATTTAAATTAGAATATACGTCTTGCTAGTAATGTATATATTTCTTAGATATTGGTGTTATGAAAGGATGATAAAAAATACGGTAAGTATAAAAAATGGGACGGCATTTTGGCGCTGCCTAGGCGCGGCATTTTGTCTTGGGACGTCACTTCTAATAGGGAATCTTTAAAAGGGTCTATCTGAAAGATAATTTAATATAATTGATTGGGTGAGTGGCTAACACCCATTCAACGTAAAAGATCATATTAATATAAATAAACTCTACCCTGTGCGATCGAAAACGGAAACATACTAATTTTCGTTCCCTTAGGATATTTATTTATTTAATTAATTAATTAATTTCATTCATAGTCATTTTTACCTTTCGATGATTTTAACGAATCGGACAATATAAGACAACGAGATTAATTCGTTATATTACTTATTTATTAATTTCGAAACAATACTCGTGTGTTTGCTGCCAAAAGTTGTTAAGTCGATAATTTATGTTGTTTATTTAGAGTTAAGAATGGATTATGTGTCTATATACAAATATGTATGCTAGAAAAGAAATCAAGGTCATCCGATATGTAAAACAATGCACATAAAATATAAATAAATTATGCAGATTTTATAGTGCAGACTTCAAATTGCATTTACTCCATAACATGATTTCGAGACTTACCATTTTTTGATTTTGATTTTTTGATTTGATTTCAATCTTTTTTCTCATGGTATTATTAACACTGCCGTTTTTTTAATGCTTATTTCTAGTGTCGAGGGTCCCAGGTTCGAATCCTGCGTCTGGCAAGTACACATATTGTCGTTCAATTTGTGTATGAGTCAGAGTATGGACCTAATGGGTTGAGCAAGTGGCTGACATCCATTTCTCGTAAAAATAAAATCTTTTAATACAAACCTCCACTCTGTGGAGGCCCATATGATTCTATTAAGATCGGACATGGTTGAAAGAAGAAGTTTTTCTAGTAAATTTAATAATTTTGAAAAATTTAGTATTTATCAGACAAATAACCATTTTCTTATGTTGTTTGGAATATTTTAGGTAACGACAGTTGGCAACACTGCTTACAAACGTAGATAGTTGGTTTGTAAGACTACGGTTGGCTACTTGGCTCGCAAATCATTTGATTACTTCTTTATACGACGCAAGGATACAGTGACGCAAATACCAGTTATTGAGAATCAAAAACTAGTTCTAAGACATATAGGTACTTACCTCTATACTACATAGGTAGGCACAACGATTCAGTTGCGTTAGATGTTAGAATACGAATTTTAAACGTTTCTAGTGGCTGAACCCGTTAACCGAACGTGACTAAGCAATGTGGAGGATATTCAAAGGTGTTGAAGAAACCCTTCGATATATAGATGGCATCCACCTAAATATATGAAAGTGAATGTACTCAGTGGCGATGTTTCATGACGCAGGTGACACGATCGCCTAATCAAAAAGTATGCAAATCTTAAAAAGATCCGTTTTAAGCCAAACATTTATCGAAGTGTAAAAAATCAAACAAAATAACTATTTTTAAGTCAGTGGCGAGTTATGCCGTATAAACCAGTTTGCGCTACGGACGTATATAAAACCGACAATGCATCTACTGAGACTAACATCAGTACTAGATCTAGTAAAATGCTTGCTTTTGTTATGAGGGTTTCAAGATCATTTGAAAACGTCCGAGTGCTACGTACATTATACGTAACATTTGTATTGTTTGATTTAATAAACGCAATTTTTTGTAGTACTTATTCCACTTTTAATTAATAAATTAGGACCGGTTTTGTCCGGCTCAGAGGGACATTTTCAACTCTGAGGCAGGCGAAACCGGTCCTAATTTATTGATTAAAAGTGGAATAAGTACTACAAAAAAATGCGCTTTATTCAATCAAATAATACAATGTAGTTCCACCATGAATTAACAGTTAACAAAATAAACGTATCATTTGTGTTGAGTATTCTTGAATATGCCAGCATTATTTCAGGTCCGTCCACGCAATTAAGTTGGATCGAGTCCACAATAGATTTCTTAGATTTCTCTACTTAAGGACATACGGTTTCTTTCCTTATGATAATGATAATAAAATGAATTTTCCGACTAGTTTTCTTCTAGGTATGTTATCAATGCAATCCTTGTCCACCCGAAGAGTGATTGCTCTTTTAAAGCATTTCTTTTTACTTCTTCGTGGGTTCATTTATAATCCGTATATACTGGCAAATAATAATTTTAATGTTCCCACTAATATCACTCGTAACTCTACGGTCTTCATGATAACCCGTCGCAGGACGGATGTGATGTTTCATGATGCTGTGTATCATGCGATTAACTTATTTGATGGCGCCATATAGGTTGATTTATTTTTTATTAACTATATCGTGTTTGTGGACGTGTTAAATAGATTAAATTTATAATTGTATTTATCATTTTACTTTAATATCTACATAAGTACATACTTTATTGTTATATTGGTTTGTTATTTGTAATTAAGTCATTTTTATAATTTGTATTTTTTTGTGTATTATGGCGCATTGGCCAATCGCTGTAATGCCCATAATACTCTTTTCTAAATAAATAAATAATGAATGATTAAATTAGCCGCAAGTCACATCACATAGTTATCGCTCTCTTTAGATTCACTCAATCAATCAATTTCACAAATTATATGTATTAAATGTGCACATATTGCCATAAACTTAAACCGAATTTGTGAATAACTGTCATTATTTAAAATAATCAGATGAACAATTACAGTTGTGAAAGTGAAATATTATACACAACTATAAAACGTCAAAATAAGCCTTATACTTTTATTTATAAGCGTCATTTTTAATGCACCGACGTACATAATATTAATGCTCAGGCATTACCAATTCAACCGCAATAAACAATAAACACTTTTAGTCTATCAAAGAAGTATAAAAAATCTATCCCACTATGTACAAACTTAAATGTTGAATTCTTATTTATTCATTTTTCTTGGTTATAGTAAACTTTACAAATTATAAATTTAAGACGTTCACAACATGGCATGGGGGGGAAACAAGGAAATATGTAACAGTATTACAAAGCAATATTAACAAAAAAAAGAAGAATAAATACAAAAATCATTAAAAGTATATGGAAATACACTGAATTAACTGAGTAAAACCTATTTTAAGAATATATAAAATAGAGTCCGCTTAAACTCATCTCATAGAAGTGGAATATTCAATATTTTTCATTAAACGTGGGTTGGGTAATCGTCATCGAGTATTGTAATATTATATTTCAAACGATTCACACTAGTTATAGTTTAACTCTTTGGGGATATCTAAATTTATTATAAACTGTAATCATTTACATCATGGAAAAGGGAAAAATTAACACGTATAACGATAATACCCATCGGCTATCATAGTTGGAAAGGTAATGACGTGAAAACAACTTCCTCCGACCATGTCCGATCCTAATAAGATCATATGGGCCTGCACAGAGTGGAAGTTTGTATTAACAGATTTTGTTTTTACGGGAAATGGATGTCAGCCACTTGCTCAACCTATAAGGTCCATACTCTGACTTATACACTAATTAAAAAACAATATGTGTACATGCCAGACCCAGGATTCGAACCTGGGACCAATAATATACGTACCTATTTAAATAAATTATTATCCACACAATTACAATTTAGTGTTTCAGAAAATACACAAGGTTATAATATATATTCGATATTATTTTTGTTTCAATGATTTCAATCACAGAACAGATTAATAAATATAATTCCGATATGCTATAACCCAATACACTATATTTTAATGCAGGGTTTTGAATGTGTGAGTGTCCTACAAAAATAAGCCATATATTATAGACGTGCAATAGTGTGTGTTCCAATTTCAAATATACCAATATTAAATGAGCATCGGTGCATAAAATGAGAGCAGTTGTCTTCCCATATGCTTTCACACTAGAGATCGGTTGCCTGTTTCTCCACACCCGTTACGTATTTCAGTTCCCATTATTTCTAAGTTTTCCTGATTTCATTCTTCCGCATGGTAATATGGGAGGAAGTATAACTACGAACTATATAATATATTATATTGTAATGTATTAAAATCAAAAATCAGCTATCCAAGAGGCTTCCTTGCAATAAGTCCGGAGAAAAGGGCGTGATGGTAGACCTCATGGCCCCCACAAGGGGGGACTGACAGGGCTTTGGCCTGAGAGCCCGGGCTCAGGAGGGGCCCGGCGAGGCGAGTCGACCAGATAAGTGAGATAAACACACATCAAAAATTTACTTTAATAGTAAAAAAAAAAGTCGCCTGCGGTGATATTTTCCTTCAATAATATTATTATTTAAAGTTATGTGGTTGTACGATACAATTTTTAATTGTGTATATGTAAAACACTAAATATAGGTACACATTAATTTTACCGCGTACACCATTTGGAAAACGCTACTGTAGAGCGTCACACTGCCTTTATCCTTGGCGATAGGCATTGAACCCTCTGGAAACATTGGAATAAGAAACTCCTCGTTCGAGAGAACCTCTCTCTTCAAGTACTTGGGCTCCAACATTACCTCTAAAAATGAAATGTCCCTAGAGCTCTCTGACCGACTGAGAAGTGGAAATGCAGCGTACTTCGCGCTGAGTCGTCTGTTCAGGTCCAAAATGCTGTCCATCAAAACGAAATTCCGGGTGTATAACGTGGTCATCAAGCCAATCGTCATGTATGGATGTGAAACGTGGGGTTTAACAGAAAAACAAGAAAAGGCGCTCCAAGTGTTTGAAAACAGAATCCTCCGGAGAATACTTGGACCCGTCAATGAGAACCACCGGTGGCGCATCCGCACAAACGCTGAGCTCTTCGACCGATACCAACCTAGAATCACTAATATTCTGAGGTCAAGAAGGCTCAGATGGGCGGGCCACGTTGTACGATCTGAACGATCTAGAACTCTCTATAGGATTTACAAAGGCACACCAGCTGGCACTCGACCTCTTGGCCGCCCTCGACGGAGATGGGCGGACAACATTCAAAGGGATGCGGAAAGGCTGGGGATAGTCAACTGGGAAGAGAGAGCGCTGGACAGAGATGCCTGGAAAAACGTTGTGCAGTCGGCCATGGACCTGAACGGCCCCTAGCGCCAGTTTAATAATAATAATAATAATAATAATAGATAGGTAGGGGGGTCCGCCAAAGATCCTAGCCTGGGGGCTCGCTTCACGATGTGGGGCCCATGGGAGACCTACACTGAGTTGAATAAGCTGGGTGGAAATAGACATAAAATAAGTCGATTATTTCGGATCGCTTCGCGGATTGCAATAAAAGTAAAATATTTTTTATGCCCAACATGCACTTACACGCTCTCGGCACAATTAGAGGTCACCTTTGAAGATACTATAAAGGGCCCAATGACAGCTAGTTCTTCGATCAATCTCGTCATATACACCTCCGTAAAAGTAGGCGATGTGATAAAGATTATCAAACTGATGAAATGGCCATGGGTTAGATATATCGATCGGCGAGTAGACAACTGTTGGACAAATGCCGCCATACAGTGATACGCAAGCGGCACTAAACGACTCGCCTTAAAACCTGCCGGATAGACGAGCTCGGTGAATATATGTAGCAGCGAAATACTAGGAAGCGAGAAGAGTGGAATATAGTCACGCAGTGGTATCACTAAACGTTATAAAACCCGCTGGGTTTCACAAAAATCGGCGAATAGACGTGGATGCGAAGAAATAATAACAGAGAAGAGTGGAAAGGGTTACTAGAGGCCTTCATCCAACATTGCATCGACTGCGGATGATCTTGAGATAGTTTAATGAAAAAATAATTGCATCATAATCTTTGTGTTTTAATAGAATATTACCAAAATGTACAGACATATAACGTGTTATTGGCATTCAAAACAATATGAATAATATTAAATGCTTCATAGCAATTATTGATTACAGGTGAAGGCCGGTGAGAAATCAAAATATTATTTTATAGCCTTTATGAGAAGGCAGGTAGTATAAACAATTTATTCGAATTACGATCCATATCGAAGGCGTTATTTCGTTATTATCAATTTCTTTGTACAGTTATTTTCAATTTAAAATGAAATTAATCATACATTTAAAGCTATACTTCAGTTGAGGCATGGTCTAAAAAGATCGTGGCTAGGCGATGCACGGATTGTGCAAATGACGCGTCCGAAAAAAATATAATTTGTCATAAAAAATCAACATGCGTCCATTTAATGTTACGTTTATTGTTATATTACTAATAGTATATTCGTTGACATGTTTTCTTTTTCAAATACATACGTAAAGTTTTTTAGTCATCTTTACACGATTTAAGAATACATTCATCCGACGCCATGACAAAATAAATCGACGTACGCACACCTCGACTGTCGGTCTCCGATTGGCGACGAGTGCGAAATTTCGTCGCACCTACTAACTGTTGAAAATTATTTGCCGTTTCACTGAAGTACGCTCTTAAGTACGTACATTTTTTTATGATACACTTTGATTATGTTTTAAAAAACTAGAATATTACACAAATTTCCTTGAAAATCAACATGCTCGCCTCTTGTGCCTTATAATTTTTTACCAATATATTATAATGTTAATGTATAATATTCACCTAAGTGATAACCAAATTTTGTCTCTGAAAACTTTTTGATTGTATGACTGAGGGATTTATTACTTGCGAAACAATTAGATACTTAATTCTTTTTCAATATGTGTTATTCTCATAAAACTATGTTCAAAAATGTGATTTCTTCTTTTCTATAGAAATGTGTTGAATGGTGGATACATTACTAACATGATAATTCGTCTCTGTTCTGGCAGAACACACTAACTGGAGAATACTAGTTTTGAGTAATTTGATTTTGAAGTTGTTAAAATGTTTGAAATGGTCTATCATGTGAGTTTATTAAGTAATCGTAAAAAGGATGACTTTAAAATAAAGACTGTTTATTTATTAAGAAGGTTTCCAGATAGTAAAGTTTTAAATAAAGAACATTTTGGTATAACTAACTCAATATGTAATTTTTTCGAATTAGTGTCTTCTGCCAGAACAGTGACGATATATACCAACCACTAAATCTAATTTAAATGCCATATCTGCTTCAATAGACAATGTCTACGATTTCAAATATGTACTTTTAAAAATAGCCAGACAACTTCCAAAACTCGTGAGTAACTAGCAAACATATTAAATTTGGATAAATTTTAAATTACGTAAGTATGTACCTATCTATAATTCAAATATTATTTGCAAATCTGCACGTCTTATTGCTATTCACCAATAACTTTTTAATGGAACGATATTTTCGTTATTACTAAGCTTAGGTAGCTATTGCTATATAAATAATGATTCTCCTCGATTTGCCGCCCTTCGGGTAACTGCCGTCCCCAAGCGACGCTCAATCTGCCTACCCCCACGGGACGTCACTGTAGTTTATAGACAATATTAATTAAATTATAAGAAAACCAGTGTTTTTTCCTGCTAACTAGCCTATTTTCTACCCGTTCTGGCATATTTTTGTCAACAGCACTTGGCAACACTGTGTAGTACTTGGATGGTTAATAATTTATGTTAATTAAATAGTTCTATTCTAGCATTGAGAGGAAGTTATTTACAATTGGTGGAAGATAATTAATCATTTATACTTTATATGAGGGCTATAATTTATTAATAATGCATTTATCATTAATTTACTGCAGTTCTACCAATTACATGATTTCTAGAGACGATATATTTCGTAATTTTATTTATCATAGTTTTTCGCAATAAAATAGAGCTTAAGCTATTAGATATTACTCACTCACTCAATTACTCACTTGATAATGAATGGGTAATAACATAAATAAGAATCTATATAACAATTCAATACCCCTATAATTATTATTGTTATGTTATGAATACTACAATAAGGAAGAAAGACACACTGAGTGGACTATCATGTAAGTCTGTAAATAACCAGTAATGATAACGGCAGGTATCCATTTTGATTTTATTTAGGTTATCTATCAATATGAAGAATATTAAAATTTCTATTTACCAATTCAAACATTCTAAAATCTTTGACTCGCTGTCAAAGTTAGGCCCGTTTCAGACGGGACACCGGTGTCGCGCTCGATATAATATATGAGGCATTTGTATTATGTTTATGAACGCCCCAGAGCTAATGAGTCCATCAATTCAATTCACCATCCATTCTTCCCTGAGAGAAGCGGAAGATCGATCTTGGTCGCTCAAAGGATGATGAAATTCAAACTTGGTCACGATCCTCACCCATAAGTGTACGACCAAGAAGAAGAATAGAAATAAAAAATAATTGAAAACGTTGTTAAAAACTGCAGATTTGTTTTGCAAAAATCTTATTGTTTTTATTAAGTTTATTTGAATGTATTTCCATCATGTAAACGCCAGATCAATTAATAAATTATTTTCACACACTTTTCTTCTACGCAAGGACTTATGTATAGCATTATATAGATACTGCTCCACGGACATAACCACGACCAGTTTAAATATCAGTATATTAACCACCCGCCAGTGTATGAAAGTCCCCATTCGTATTTCCATCGGGTCATATGCAGATTATTTTGATAGGAGGAAATCAAACCGAAAGAGGTCATGCGAATTATTCAATTATAAACGAATAAATAAAATTAGACCGTGTTTTAATGTACATTATATACGCGTACAACTTTTAAAACAGAAGCCCGGGACAGTTGATGGCACTTTGCAGGAAACTATTTTCGATTGTCAAATATTATTTGTTAGCTTTAATGACTCTTTCAATATTACATAATAGACCTATTTGACAGTAAGTAAATATTTATGCGATTGCTATCATACTATCCATTCAAATGCGTTTTACAACTTGTCGTGTACTTACATTCATGTATCTACAACTGTCACTCTGGATAATGACAACAGGGTGCCACCACAGTTTAAGCATGTTTAAAAGTGAATACAAATGTTGCTTACCTACCCGATTACGTGCTTTCTCCCGTTATTATAATGACCCGTCATTTTTTCTACATTGTTACAATATATTATATTTTTTTTAAGTTATACTTCGCATGGCGCGATTTGTTACTGAAAAAAAGAGATCCTTTTCCCATCACGAATTGTGGAGATTTAAGATTGAAATTGACCAAATTAGTACCTCACATAAAAACACTTTGCAGCTCACATCTAGCATAAGGATCGCACTAATTTTCTTCCGAAATGTACATCTAATATAATATACATATGCACTTACTAACAAAAGTTAAATTAAAAATAGTATTCCCTGTGTACATTTTTTTATTTGAAGCAATTCATTTTTTTCAGAATTTGTTAGTTAAACATGAAATTTTGATAGGGCATGGAGATTTTTGAAGCGTTGAAGTGGGACATAGCACAAATAAGGTTGGGAAACACTGGTATAGATAAACTAGAATTATGTAAGAGCAGAAATCACTTTATTTTATTAAACTTTTTTTTTTATTCAACGAATATTTCACAAGATTTGAGAATGTAAAATAATTTGGAAATACATAGGTACATCAGAAACGCCGGGTAAGACTCTAACCTGCATCCATTAAGTAAACAAATATATACCTGAGAGTATATTCTTCACCCAACTATAAAACGGAAATTAAACTGAATCGTATTACCTATTTATGAATACAACAAAATTTTGTAGTAATTGATTCCAAAATAACAGATATGTGGATCTTTTGGAATTATTTACATATATACGTTAAATTACTTGCAACACATTGCTCTAACTTCAATCTCCCCCCTCTCAACCCGAATTGATCATCTGGAACCTGCTGCTAGATATAGGTAAACTTAACTGACTTAACATCATCTAACTTTTATATCATCATCATCAGCCGGGGTCGATGAGGGCTGGATGAAAGCTCCCCTAGCTCCGTAAATTTTTCCCGGTCCCTAGCTCTACGCTACCACACTATCCACGAATTATATGAGTTCATCCATCCTGCGGGTTTCAGAGCATCTTTGTGATCGTTTAGTGCCACTTGGGTATCAACCACTATTATGACCAGGGAACAATGGGAACTGAAATACATAACGGGTAAGGTGATAGCAGGTAACCGACCCGAGAAAGGAAGAATCCGGGTTAAACTTACACACGTGTCAAGAATACGTTTTACGTCGAATACTGAAAACTGCTCTCGGTTTATGCATTTACACTCATTTAATGTTGGTGTATTACACACACTATCATTACAAACCCTGCATCAAGATGCGGCGTATTGAATAAATATAGCCTATCGGTATTCTATTTATTATCTGTTCTGTAATTATGACAGTATCCAGACCTGAAACCCCCTCCTAGCGTGCGTGTCTGCATACAGGAATACCTACAGACATGGCTCCCACATCCTGAAGCGGGCCCTCCTAAGTGGGTGTGACGCTTTACAGTAGTGTTTTCTAAATTGTGTATTCAGTAAAATTCGGGTGTATTTTCTTAATACACCCATTTTAATTATGGAGTTGCCAAATCGACACATAATGAAAATGTGTATCACACAACCATAATATATTTTAATATAACACTATTGAAGTAAAATACCGTAGAATGGGGTGGATAGAGACACTTTTTTCCCTTGACGATAATGTATCTGCATACCTATTCCAAATTATATCAAAACGATTAGCTTAAAACTTGTTTTTATAGTCCTTCTACATGTTTATGGACATATTTTTCAAATATCCTTTAAGGTTATTAAAGAACAGCCAATTTTGTTCGATGTCTCTATTTAACTTGAATTGGGGTGAATAGAGACTTGGAAGGTGAATAGAGACAAAATGTATAGGGAGGTAGGTAGATGTAGGTCATTTATAAACATGCATACATTTGAGATTATTAAATCGAATTATAATGTTACAAGTCCAATTTTATAAAACATAATATTTATCAATATATAAATATAAGCATTTCGTTTCCTTACACTAATTTTACATATATTTATGGAATTTATAAAATCAAAATATTTATTTTACAATTATTGCACTAGGTTTCTTTTTGAAAGATAATTATCAATCAATTATGAAAATATTATAATATAGGTAGGTATCTAGTTACATAAAATTAATATTGTGAGTTTATTAGGTAGATGCGTAGGTAATTGAAAATTAAAAATGCTCAAATCTATGGAGTTTAGGTAATAAATGAAATTATTAATTTTACATGTGCACTATTTAAAAAGATATTTATCAATTAATAAAAATATTATTATTTAGTTATTAACATTAGTTAGTATTATTAAAAGTTTTTCCAATATAATAGCTTGTACAGCATTCTTCAAAACCTATGGGTTGTGTTTTAGGTGTCTTTTGGTGCTTCGGGGATCTGGTTTAAAACACGTGGCATGTTTATATTGTATAGTGATCTTTCTAAAAAAAGAAAAAGAAGAAATATTATACCAAACATAGTCACTTTTCAAACTATTTAAACTTAAGTTTTCTGTATCATCACTGTCTCTATTCATCCACAGGCTGTCCCTATTCACCCCCTTGTCGTCTCTATTCACCCCAAAATATGTGAAAATTTCAAGTTCTGTAAAAAGAACTCAATAATGCCAAAATTCGATGAAATACTATACAAACTTTGTGTTTATAGTATAAAAAACACTTGCTGTAAATGTATGATTCATGGACACCGAAGTCTAACGCAGTTGTTTAAATTTTGACAGATTATAGAGTTGCTTTGGTGTTGTCATCCGAAATATGAAATTACCAGCAGTCAAAAATTTATCAAGCTTATTTGATGGCACCATAAAGGTTGATTTGTTTTTTATTAATTATATAATGTTTGTAGACGTTTTAAATAGGATAAATTTATAATTGTATATATTATCATATTTCTTTAATATTTACACATGCTGTCTTTTCCTCTTTCTTGTCATATTAATTGTTATTTGTAATTAAGATATTTTTATATATTTGTATGTATTATGTATTATGGCGCATTGGCCAAAAGCTGTAATGCCGTAATACTCTTTTTTATAAATAAATAAATAAATAAATAAATAATCATGATAAATACGTAGGATACTTAATAAAGTTGTGTTGAAATTCATACCATGTTCTTGTCTCTTTTCACCCCACAGTCTCTATTCACCCCAATCTACGGTAGCGCTTTTTTCACTATTAAAGATAATTTGTGATGTGTGTTTAACTCACATATCTGGTCGACTCGCCACGCCGGTCCCCTAGGCTAGAGCCCTGTCCGCCGCGGCAATGCCTACAGGCGTACAAATGCGTTGAGTAACCGCCATTTGATCCTCGCATACTAGAGTGATGACCTACATTTACGATGTATATCTATGTAATTTATTACCTACAAACTGAAGGTTGTCAAGAATTCGGAGGTCTTCATTCATATTGAGTTTTTTTAAAGTCACAATATTTCAATAATAAAACTTCATAGTCTATCTATATGATCGCCTTGATATTATAATTCTAAGAAACAGTTTGCGAATGCATTTCGCATAGTAGAATGATTAATAAATGTAAAAAAAAAACTTGTCTTGAGGTCAACGAAATTCATAGAAAAACATTTATTGTAATATAAAGTCACATTGCATCTATTATTTGTACACCTATATCTATTATGACCTCTATATGTAGTATTATGAATGAACACATAATAATATAAAACTATACATATTATATTTAAAAATGATCAAAATGTTGATTTGGTGTAAAACAACCGTTACTAAAAAAAATAAATTAATAAGAAAACCAACCTTGTATTAAAAGTGTCAAAGCCAATAGAAATCTCCATTCATTGAATAGATTATATTATATACCAGGGTTGGCGAACCTTTTTACGTACGTGTGCCAAAATTTTCCGAATACTATTTTTCAACTGTCTGACGTACCGAGCAGTTTGTGGGAAAAATAGTTTTTTTAAACGGCCTTCCAGAATTACTACTAAGTCCTACGTTCATCAAGTTATTGTTTCTTATTTGGTGCAGTATTTTTTTGTGGGTAGAAATTTAATTGTTTGTTAATGTATTAATTAGTTTGGCTACTTACGGACATATTGACAGCAGAATATTGCTCCGATCAGATGAGGCATTTACTCGCTACAGCGGTCTCAAGCATTGTAAATCGATCAAAATTAGAGATTCGCGGCGCGGCATTCCCCGCCGCCTGATGAGGTTAGTGCGATAATAGTATATGTGACGCATAAAATCTAAGGACAGACATATGCAATTATATATTTAAATTAAACGTAATGCTTATTCTTGAAGAGTACTTTCCTGCTTTTTTTATACAATGCGATCTGTCGTTTAATATCATTATGGGTTTTTTTCTCTTCAAACGCGTGGCACGCGTGCCATAGGTTCGGTAGTACTGTTATATACCATCACAGTCTCGGAATACTTAAATCAGCGGCTCTCAATCTATTCATAAATGCAAATCAACACACCGAAAATCATAAATTTCATACTGCGCTCCATCAAACTATTTCATGTGTAAGACTATATTTTTTATTTTGTTCCCAATAAAAAACCGATATCGTCTGTTGGCAACTGGATATATGTTCACACTGTACCCAATTCAACCCAGTTTAATAGAGTTAAGGCGAATTTTGCAAGATAACAGTGAAAATACGCACCACTTTTGAATAGTAAAATTTGTATATTGTGTTATTGTATAAATTATCCACGTACAGTCATTTCTCGCATAGCACTATTTGAGAACTGTCTAAATTAATTAAAATACTTACATTTTAAATGTTAGCCAATAATTAAAATCCATCGTAAATACCCGATGCCCACGATGGCCGAGTGGCTTAAGCGTCGGCTTATAATGTCATGGGTCCCAGGTTCTAATCCTGGATCTGGCAAATACACATAATAATTTCAATTTGTGTTTCAGTTAGAGTATGCATCTAAAAGGTTGAGCAAGCGGCTAACATCCATGTCTCGTAAAAACTAAAACCTATTAATACATACATCTACTCTGTGGAGGCCCTTATGATATTATTAGGATCGGACATGTTCGAAAAAAAATATTTAAATCGTAAATTTTAATAATGCTGAAATATTTGTGCAAAAAATTGGATTCATAAATTAATAATCTTTAGTATACTTACATATTATATAATAATATGTCGAAATATTGTGTTAATAATGTTGATTTCAAAATTATTATGTGTACATCTTTATCAGCGCTTCATTTTTTCAATAACATGTTTTCGATTGATGCTAATTTTTGACATGAAAAAAGCATTACATGTTATCGTATTGATCGTTGACATAATGTTTACAGAGACTACATACGAACATTTTACAAAGTTTTGGTTTACTTTGCTTTCCGTACCAAACTATCTAAAAAATATTGGCGCAGTTCATTTATTATTACCACGTTTTTATTAGATCGTATTCTTGTTTGTCCAGTACACATTTTTTCTTGTTTGTCCAAGATTTTTATTGGACGATTGAAGATTTTTAACTAACTTCCCGACTAGCTAGACATTTGAAACTTTTAGAATATATGAGAACACGACGACAATGCATTATTTTAATACTTTTGGCCATCTGCAGAATTGAATTAATTTTCAGTTAATTCTGTTTTGTATGGAAAGTTATTTCGGAAAAAAATCGTAAAAAGTAAAACACTATTATTAGTTGCTAAGGGGGTCCTATCATTATTAATATATACGTGCGTTACTATGGAAATCAATATGAAATGTCAAAATGACATTTCAGTATTCTATATTTATTAAGTATATCAAGTACAAAAAAAAGTATTTATTAACAGAACATTTAAAAACGTGGTATATAAAAAGTTATTTTTCACTTGTAATTATTTTTAATATACGTCTATTGGTAGCAAATACATTGAAAAATTAATTTAAATGTAAATAATGAGTAATGTCACATTTTTTTCGATATTTAATTTTCAAACGAAATTTTTAAAAAAAGAAGCAGATCCGAACATTGGTCGTAATGATTACTATATTAATTTTATTATTAATGGTGATTTATAAAGTACCTAGGGAAGTAACTTTATTTTATAAAATTTATATAACAGTTAGTTACAGCAAGTTAAAGCATCTAATATTACATAATTACTTAGGTACCAAATACTTCATGTCAGACTTTTGCTAAATTTGGCGGAATAAATCTTTATAAAACAACTTACTGTACCTAGTTAAATCTATCTTTTTATTTATGCTTTGCATACATAGAAGCACAGTCTGATGAAATTACATTTAATTTATTAAATTATTTTACGGGGAATTTTATGAAAACATAATGAAAATGTTTTAAAACCCCTACCGCTCACAGGGACCAGGTTGACTACCCCTGCTCTAAACCGTCAAAACTTTCTATGTTACTCTAAACGTTAACACAGCCAAGAAAGGTGGTGTTAAAATATAACACTTTTTAACAGTTCGTACGTTTAACTTATTGTAACAATTAACCGCATCAATACATTAACATGATAAACTACCCTTAATAACCGCCATTAGCAGCCTTGTGTATAGAATAGGTGCATTGATATGAGAAGCGATACTATTTTTGCTATAGTAATATAGGTACAATGCGTTACTGTGAAATAGTAGGAATATTCAATAATATACATGAAACTATATAATACTCTAGAACAGTGGTCCTCATGTGCGGCTACCAGCGCCTTGCAGAATAATATTTCAAGAATTTATTTGTATAATTATGAAATTGGTTGAATACACAATATGACTTTTCTTAAATTTCTTTCCACGCTCGAATAACAACTTCGCCTTTTCAGATGATGACAAATGAAAATTTCATTGGACCACAAACAAGATTAACATCATTTTCAGTATTTAATTTAATTAACTGGGCTAACGTTAAATATTCGTTTTTGGAAATGAGTCATGACCAAGTACTTAAAAACCATTTTAATAATACCACGGTTGAAAAATTTTGGTCGATGATATACGTTGACCAAGAATCAAGTCAATTCAAAGAATTGGCAACAATTATTGCTTTATTAATATTGTCGGTTTTTCCTACTACTGTATACTGTGAAAATTCATTCAGTATAATGCACTAATTTAAAAAAATATCGAAGCCAGTTGACAGAATATATAAACAGAGAAACAGCCATGCGGTTCGCATTGGAAAAAAGGAGTATTGAGGAATTTTCATTTGCATTTTTTTTTTAAATAAATAGATATGTACTAAAATGTTCAAATGTATTTTATTAAATGGAATTATCTATAAATAAATTGATTCATTTTTTAGTAAATTAAATTTAGCTTTAATTCGGCCACCAGACGTTTCCATAGAACTGTCAATATCGATTGTGCGGCCACAGTTAAATTTCACGTGAGAACCACTCATCTCTGTTCTGGCAGAACACACTAACTGGAGAATACTAGTTTTGAGTAATTTGATTTTGAAGTTGTTAAAATGTTTGAAATGGTCTATCATGTGAGTTTGTTAAGTAATCGTAAAAAGGATGACTTTAAAATGAAGACTGTTTATTTATTAAGAAGGTTTCCAGACGGTAAAGTTTGAAATAAGGAACATTTTGGTATAACTAACTCAAATGTAATTTTTTCGAATTAGTGTCTTCTGCCAGAACAGTGACGCACTGCTCTAGAATACTGTCGTTGCACCATTGCACACGTACATCGTATTACTGAAAGATCGTCATGTAAGTATGGTGTAGATTTTATAGTTTACAAACAAAACAGAAATCTTAGACAGCATAAAGCTAGGAACCTCGTTCAAAAATTCAATAGTATTATATTTCAGACGTCTGAACGTCATTTTCAAGCAATACGTCGCATTCTGCTCGAGCGCAGTGTATTTAACCGAAGTGTGTTTCCAGTGCTCGCGTTTGCACATGAAACTTGATCAGTATTAGAGAAATTCAGAAATGAACGTGTATGTTGTAAATCCAAGCGCGAACACAGAATAATAGTGTGAAGGGGGGTCCAATAAAAAAAATATCCATAATAATTTAATAGTGATTGTTAAAGGCGGCGGAAGGGGGCGAGTTTATCAAAATCTAGCAGGTGCTACTGACTCAACATTTACCTCACCAACTATTTATAGCGTCTTCAACCGTGGATCCTTGATTTTTTTTTGGGTACATTCCCCACACCCAGACACTTTGAGTTTAGTGATAAGCACCTGGCCAGCAGTTGTTTTCTTATTTTTGTTTTGTTACGCCAAAGAAGTATAACTTCTAACGCGCGTACATAAGTACACGCACAGGTTTTTTTTAAAATAAATTATATCTAATATTTCATCAGTTTATTAATATAGAATAGAAGTATGTAAAAAAACTTTGAAGCCATTGTTATATCGTAATCATCTAAAAATAAAGTAAAATATGTACAATATTTGAGGTGATTGGATTACATTTTTATTAGCTCGTATTCTTATTTGTCCGGTGGTTGTTTATCCGGTACAAATCTTGCAATCGATTTTAACTAACTTCCTGACTAGCTAAACATTTGAAACTTTTAGAATATATCAGTGCCAATGCATTCTTTTAATACTTTTAGCCATCTTTAAGTAGAATTGAATTCATTTTCAGTTAATTCTGTTTTGTATGAAAAGTTATTTCGGAAGAAAGCATTATTAATATATACGTGCATTACTATGGAAATCAAAATGACATCAATCAGTATTCAGTATTTCTATATTTGTTTGTTTGTTTGTTTTTTATTTACTTCATATCAAGTACAAGTTTGAACATATTGAGCATAATAATTCATAACAGAAAGTTTAAAAACGTTGTACTTATATAAAAAGTTCTTTTTATCTTGTAACTATTTATCTACCAATAAAAATAATGTTATATACGTAATCATTTGTATGTATATTCAATCTCAAAAACAGATACGTAACTACATTTCACATTTGAAGGCTTCAACAGAAGAAAATATCAAGGCTTGTGGCATTGGCGAGTTTCCTATAGTGAGTGTGTTAATGTGTGCACGGGAAAATTTCTCATTGCAACGTTACAACAGATTGGCATGGCCAGTGGGTTAAGGACAGTCTGTTTACAGTTCGCCGCATCGAGGATTCACGTCCTGTGCGTGTCGCAAATAAATTACTACTTAACATTTTTATGTACGTGTGAATGGCACTTTTGATTCATTCACAGAATGCAAATCCATATAGATGCTATCATAATGAAATGGGCTTAACAATATTGTTTTGACCTAGGTCAAGAATTAGTAAGTAACAAAAATACCAACATGCACATTTTACCGTTACTTTGTTACCTTCCGGGTGAGGCTTTAAGGAGTTTCAGGCGATACCTCTACCTACTAGAACTAGAGGCACCCAGCGGAAAAATACGAAGTTTGCAATTTGAGAATTTTTCATAATTCAATTTGGAACGAGAAAGGGTGAATCAATATGTCAAGCAATCTGGGATCTGATTTTGACAGCTGAAAAGTGGACCACTCGCTGCTTGTGCACAAATTTATGCTCAGGATTTATTAATCTCCTGTTAAGGTCTCCTATTAAGTCCTGCAACAAATTCACATTTTATTACAATATTTTAAGTTTATCTTTGACTTAAAATTAAAAATATTTTTCATTGTAATGTTTTCAGATACTTACATACCTACATATTTATTAATTAACACAGTTGAAATATTGTATATTATCAAAAAAATGTCTCAAATTGCAAGCTTCGTATTCGACATTGCCTTATATTACCTTCGGTGATTGACGTAATCACGAAGAGACGTTTTACTGGGCTGGGACATGTGTTCCGGATGCCGCCAAAGAGTGCGACACTTCGTACCCTTTTGGCGCAGCCTCAAGGGTTCCGTCGTCGTGGCAGCCGTCCCTCACCCTGCAGTGGTGCTACAAAAGCGATCTACGCACTGCAGGTCTGGAATGGCGGGAGGCGCAAGAGTTGGCGATGGATCGAGGGAAGTGGCGCGAACTTGTGCTTGCCCTATTCCTCAATACTGGATGGTGACAGGGTGAAAGAATAAGAAGAATGTGAGAGAAATACAAGTAGCACAACGTGGCATGAAAGAGTGAATTGGGGATAGACTATAATATAGTATAATATTATTATGTCGCTCTTCGAGTGGACGTGCCGTCATACCCAAGCGGCACTAAACGAGCACAGAGACGCCCTAAAACCCCCTGGATATACAAACTCATGAACTTCGGTGGATGAATGCATCACTGAATAACTAGGGACCGATAAGAGTGGAAGTAGCTTTAACAAGCCCTTTTTAAAGATATTCGTGTTGTCCAATGACAAGGAATTAAATATTTAAATTTAAATAAAATGTTCGGATGCGGAAATAACAATTTTGTTATTGTTTTGACACCTGTATAAGCAAAACGTGTTATTTTAAACAATGTTAGAAGTATTATTACATAGTATTCTGAATAATAATTATATGAGTCAACTTTCAAAACGGTAAATTTTTAATTTCCTTAGATTACGGTATTTATTATTTAATTTATGTTTCCTCTTCTTCTGTTAGTGCCGTATTCTATATTATATATTATATTGCTATGTTCACATTTAGTTTCAGCTTTAAATTCCGCTTTTTAACACCCAGTAGTTTAATTCATGCATTAGATTGCATACGTTGGACCACCGCCATCTTTAGATTAATAAATCCTGAGCATAAATTTGTGCACAAGCAACGAGTGGTCCACTTTTCAGCTGTCAAAATCAGATCCCAGATTGCTTGACATATTGATTCACCCCTTCTTGTTCCAAATTGAATTATGAAAAATTTTCAAATCAAATATATTAACTTTACTATCAGTGCTATTTATAAATAATATACATTCCTGTTATTCATCAGCTGTCAAAGTCAGACTAGTCCTTGACACAAAAACCGGTAATAATATCGATTTCCAAAAAATAATTAACATTGATCTATGCATTACATTTGTAGAAAGTGTATTATGTATCATTTAACTCATCTATCCCATTATAAAAAAAAAACCATTCCCTGTCTAGGCTTACTTTGATCGTTACTTCCAAATATTAATAACATAGAACCACTAAATCCGATAAATACGTTAAAACAATCTGAAAGAACACTCCAACAAGTGAACACAACAGACGCGTCAGTATGAGCACTCTATATAAAATGACAGGTCCCATATACAACGGGAGGGGCGAAAAGTAGGACCAGTCGTATATTGTATCGGCTTTCTTCTTCAGTGGGCAATGATTGGACGCATTCTTTTTTCAAGAGTATAAGCGTGAAGCAGTGCTGCCGTTTCTTCAATGCTAATTGTAATAAAAAGGTGAAAAACTAAAATATTTCTGTAAAAAAAATATACATATTACACAGAACATTTTTTGTTTTCAATTCTTAAGTTTATATTTTGAATTATTTGGCATACAATTATAATATAACTTAGTATTAAGTATACAATTTTCGTGGAATCATCCGGATGGCAACGCATACGTAAAATTGCACAAAATGTTTAAAAGAAATCCACTGGTGGTGGAAGCACATGTCAATAAAAACAGTGACCTTGAACTGGTTTCGGGAAAACCTTTGCCCTTGCATCACATATTATGCTGCCACGCATTCGTCTAGCCTAGTGGTTCTTAACCGGTGCACCGCTATCTTGTTGCAAGTGCACCGCGAAAAAAATTATAAAAGCAGAAAAATCCGCGAAAAAATTGTGATAAACATTGCCGAGGGAATTATTTCCGCTATATCAGAACATTTAACTTTATTGGAAGAAAAGATTGCATATTACTGTCCTTCTTTAAATATAGAAAATTATGACTGGATACGAGATCCATTTGCTACGATTGATACATCAACTTGTGAATTTTCGTACCAAGAAGAAGAAGAATTAGTCCCCTTGTCAACGGATCGTACTCTACAAATTAAATTTAAATAACTATGGAGAAATTTTGGATTCATGTCCAAGACGAATATCCAGCTCTGTACATAAGTACACTGAAAATCTTGTTTGGCAAAATCAGCCAAGTCCATAATAGATGAATAGGAGAAAAACAGCTTCTTTTTTTTCTCAAATACACAGTCACAAGGGTGAAAGTTTATATTATTTCGAGTATATAATATTTAAAATTAATAAATTCCACATTTTGATAATGTAGAAATGTTAGAAAGCAGTAGTTCTTCAGCAATTCACAAAAAAGTCAAAAATACCTAAAGGTGGACTTAGCTGATTTTGAAATGTAGCGACACATTTGTGTGAGCTCGGTTTCTCAACAATAACTGATATAAAACAAAAAAACGAGAAAGACACGAATTTAGACGAAGAAATATTGTGGGTAGCTATATCAGATAAATTCTACATAATCTCTGATCCGACAAGCTCATTATGGGTAACTTTAGTTACAGTTCTTCCATGTATGTATAATATATCTTTTCATTAATATTTTTTTCTTTGACTGTTTTGTAATCTGTTAATTTTATAACAACAGTTATGTTCGCATATTTTCTTTGTTTTATGACCATTTGATTTTGGCGCACCGCATTTTTTTCTTTTGGTCAAAAGTGCACCGTGACTTCGAAAAGGTTAAGAAGCACTGGTCTAGTCACAAGTGTGGATATGCTTTCAATATGCAAATAAATAACAATTGAGTTACTTAACAAGATTGCATAGCCAAGAGAATCTATCCATGTCTACTACGCCTCTGTCGCACTCCAGCTTTACATACATTTGAGTAAATAGCATTTTTCACTGCGGATCATAAGGTCGGAGTGTGTAAGTAATATATATTATATACATATGTAGCAATCACACTACTCACCATGAAATGAATGACACATCTTAATATGTAGGTTTTGTTGTTAAAACAAAACATTAGAGCACTAATAATTGTCAGCGTTTCCTCAATTATAACTAGATCAGTAGCGTGTGTTTTGATTGGTAATTACGACAATATCTATTGTAATATATTATGTAGAGTTCATATTCTATAAGCTCGCGTTCACGTCACGATGTTCGCGATCGGAAAGCATTGTGCCATCGCGTTCGACCGTTGAAGTTTTCAATGGGAGGGAACTAGAGGGAATGCAGTGCTGGATTCTGAAGCGAGGGAAACCGCACGCCAGCTTATAGAAGACAGACTCTACTGCATTAATATAAATAAGACGGACAATCAAGCGGGTAGCACATACGATTATAATTGAGTAATGATTTAGCATGCCGGGCTCATATGTCAAGCACGGTCGCTTTGGGACACGAGATTGGGGAGGACAAAGGAAAAGGTTGCATTTTTTCGTATGGCCGTCTGAGACATGACTATCTGAGTTATATTAAATCTATGCGGACAATCTATGAATCCTCACTCAACTCATCGAGTCCATCACGAGACGTACTACTGTTGTCACGAGTTCTTCACTCGACATAGTACATCCGTTATTCCACCTGAATTACGTTTCTCAGTTCATTAATAAAATTAATGTATATCATTATCTGCGATCATAATCTCACGTTCGCGTCCAGTAATATTTCATTTATGTAACTTCTATCTCGTCCAACTCCATCTACATACAAACATATATACTTAAGTATCGGTCTCTATCTCAATAGATACTACTGACCACCATTTAAGTTAGTGAAGTTTTCATAGAGTTAATGATGAATGTTATAATAATTTTATTCTACATTCAACTCACCCCAGTAGGTAAAAATTAAACGTGTCCATAAATGGTGTGTATTGAATAATATTCTCTTCATCCGAAAAATTCTTTGATGTATTATTTGATATTTTATCTAGAATTGAGATGGCTTAAATAAAGATAGAAGTCTTTTGATGAAGTGAAAAAATGCCAAACAACAAAGTACCAGAGTTTGCGTGTAGGACGATAAATTATTGGCATTGAAAAGTGGAAATTAGTGACAGGTGTATTTTGGAAGCGTTGTGGTTTGTCATTGTATATTATGTACTTATACAATAATTTAAATTTGGTTAATATTATAGATAGATATATCGTACATTAATAAAGAATAAATATATGTGTAATTGTCAATTTGCGTTAACCCATAATTATATAATTATATAATGTTATGACTACCGATAAAAAAACATACATATTTTTCAACGTAAAATATATCAGATAAGTACAAAGAACACTGCTAAACTGCAAAGAAAATCTTCTCTAACAATTTTAGAAAAATGCTAATTGTTAATTATGAGGGTTATTTTATTTCTTTAAAATAATAAAATAATCCATGTTTATTTAACTATTAAAATAATATTTATATAAACCACAGTAGTTACTTAATAGTAATTAAAAATAATATCGTTTAAACAAAAAAAAATCGGTGTGTGTACTTATGTACGCGCGTTAGAAGCTATCCTTCTTTGGCGTAACAAAACAAAAACAAAACTTGTGATAAACTAGATTCTTTGACTAGCTCTTGTTAAATTACACACTCAAGAAAAATGACTGCTTATTTGAGCGCCGTTGGTTTATTTCTATACACTTTAACTTATATTACTGAATTATATAATGGTTTCTCGTTTTTTTTTTAAGTACCAACTGTCACTCTGACGTTTAATCGTTTGTTTTCGTAAGGAATTGTAAATGACCGACAATAAAAAATTCGCTGCCTAGGCAACGTAACAATTCTAAACTATAATATTATACTGTATAATTGTCACGATTTCAGTATCAACGGTAAAGGTAGTGCGTTCCGCTGATAACCGAACAATCGGTGGTTCGAATCCAATCTAGTGCGTTTTTTTCGTGTGATGATTTCGTGGGTGATTTTCTTTTACTCTTTTATTGATATTATTGTGTAGCTATATATTAATTCCCTAATATATGTGTGCATTTTAATCAATATTGTTGTACAATAGTTTCGCTAATGCCCATCGACCAATTCCCGTAAAATAATCCTCATAGATACCTATGATATGGTATATTATTTTATTTTTTATTTTTACTCTACAATACTGTGTAAATTGTAAATCTTTTTTTTACGAGAAACACGTGTTAGCTACTTACATAATCATCTTATTAGGTACAAGCTACGGGTCCAAACAGACATTGACTATCCGAGACCCTCGATTTACCAAGCGGATACGTTAATATTAATTAAAAACTTACTGATAAAAGCGGCATTTGAAAAATAAAATGCCCTTCACAAACGACATTTGATAAAGTTCATACAAGTTTAATTCTTAAGTAAAAAGATAATTGCATTATAAATTTTTGTTGAAACCACTACTCCCTACACGCTACCTAGTTTGCAATAAATGATATTTCTCATCCACGTCTTTACAATGATATTATAATATTCTACTAACGTATGCGCAGGTGTCATATTGTATTATAGGTAGACTAGAAAAATACACTCTACCTGCATTGCAAGAATATAAGGGAGTGTCCTGTACAGGGAACACAGAATTAATAGGAACTGAAATACCAGACAGCTAACAGGCAACCGATCTCGAGTGTGGAAGAATATGGGATAAACTTAAACACGTATCAAGAATACGTCATTCTAAGTTTGTTCTTCATTCTGACAACTGCTTTCGGTTTTTGAGGGTTGAAACACTTACAATAATTGCACGTATAAAATATATGTTTAATTTTCGTATGGCACTCACACATTCAAAACCCTGTTTTAAAATGTAGTGTATTGGGGTATATCCTATCTGAATTGGACATAGTTATGCAGAAAGTAACCAGTACACAAAAAATAAAAAATAAATGAGATATTATATAGATCAGATGCGAGAAGGTTTTCTCTACGTTCTGCTGAAAATAGCCAAACCGCAAAAAAAATATTCTTGAAATAAAATACTATTAACAATTTTACACACATTTTAATATCATGTTGTTGCTAAAGTGCCATTGTCTCAGCTCGACATTATTGTGGACTGGCTATATTCTGTATAACTACGTTCAATTATATTTATTAATCTGTTCTGTGGTCCTGTATGAGTGAAATATTACTGATATAAGACAACGCGTGATCCACATTGAAGACGAAAAAATGGCGACATTTTATATGCATTTGAAACAATATTTTATGGTACACTTATTATTAGCTGTTGATACTTTAATTAAAGAGATATAATAATATTAAAGCGTAACATTAAATCCTGAACAGCTTGTATTACGTGCAGTTCGAAAACATTTTTAAATTAAATATTTGAAAACATTTTTTTTGCCAAGGTCGGATCAGAATAAGTGTTCTATTGAAGTTTTGATTTTTTAACACATGGGCGTACTTAATGCTCTGATAATAATTCGGTCAGAAACTTTTTTTTTAAAACAATTATTTTCTCATGAGTTCAATGTTGTTGTTATTGTTGCGTAATCAATAAACAACAGTATTATCTCATCGGCATTACCGTAATTTCAATAGCTTATTTTATTCGTCTCCATGGTTACCGGCCTTGTAGATATATGTATATATATATATACCAGAGTTGTAAACGGACACTAATTCAAACACAAAAATCGCGATATTAAAGTGGACACGTTAGCAGAGTAAGTCAAAGAGGTGAACGCGAATTTGCAACATGCACCCCGATTGCAATAAAAACATAATTAATTTTGAAGTATTGCACACTTATCTATTAATATTTAATTAACTACGCATGTACAATATGTCGATGGCTTAGTGCACAGATATTGTATGTCCAGTTTAGTATGTTTTGAGAAAATCGAAGTTTAAAATTTGAGATGCATGAGAAATGGACATATTGTGCATTTTATTGATACAGTATCTTCTAAAATATCGTATTTGAACGTACAATATTTTTACAGCATAAAGATAAGATACAGACGAACATTTTGTGTATGTTAACTCAATTTCGACAAAAACTGTACATACAATATCTGCACTAAACCATCGATGTATTGTATTTTGTATGAGACAATATTTAAGATTAAGCAGCGCTCGAAATGGGAAATTTTATGAACCGGAGCGCTTGACAAAAATATTATAGTTATTTAATTTTATATGTATTTTATAATATAAAAACTGTGTTAATTTTTTTATATGGCCTATCTAGCTCAAATGGTCGAATAAATTTTTCCACGAGAAGGAGCGATAGTTTTGGGGATTTTATGAACCGGAACGGCGCTCCGGTGCGTTCCGCTCCATTTCGAGCCCTGAGATTAAGTATATGGTAGCAGAATAGGACAACAATAATGTAAAGGCATGAACGTGAATTTGCCATATACACACTACTTATGACCCAATAATGAATTTTGGATTAGTAGACTGGAAGTTTGTGAGAGAGGTCATTTACAATGGACTTTTTGTTCTTCAGATGCTGCATCCACTAGTAAGTCGATAAAAGCTGACTACGAAGGTGCACGGTTAAAGCCTTGACTTTGTTAAGGCTCGATGACATTGAGCTAGTTTACAAGCTACAAGCCAGCGAATTTACAATCTGCAAGTAAACTCGCCCAGTGTCGTCATCGAACTAGCGAACAAGCAGATTGTAGTATCTACCGAGAAAAGTTGAAAGCCGGGCTACTTTACTCGCTACTCGCTGGCATGTGGGCCGTTATACGTCTGTGGAGTAGAGCGATAGTGGCGAACCAGCCGTTAAAAAAAAACGAACTACTCAATACTAAAAAATGTCAAATAGTACCAAAAATTACGTTTTAAGATACCTAAAGTATAATATCCTATGTACCCTTTCAATATTGGGGTCTGGCGTAAATCCCAATGAACTTGTATTAACATTTTTATTTACATTCACCGCAAATTAAAGAAACAACATGTGGTTTCAACTCGCTAGCTTATTGGTTTCTGAGCGAGTGGAAAGTTTTGTGTGTCATCATCACTATCGCACTAGTTGATTCGCCCGATTTTAAACTCGCCGACTAGCAGCTTGTACAGTAGCTCAATGTCATCGGGCCTTTAGCGAACAAGATGGGTCGACGATATCAACAATATCCTGGAAATAAATCCACAAGAATAAAGCGAAGCAGGATTGGGCGGGAATGGAAGACACAGTAAAATACCTCTGCTATATATTGTAGACGAAGAATTGGGTAAACTTGATAATACATAAAATGCTAACTGTCCCGAGCTTTTTAATACAGCTGGTATTAACCCTAGAAATACGGTCGAACTTGGTTATTACGAGGAAGATGGGACCGACTGAATTTGCTCGTTATAAGCGTTACTCGTGATATCAGAGAATATGTATTTTTAAATGAGCGGTCACATAACACAAAAAGTCGAAAATAAAAAATCTGAAAACCATCGTGAAAATCCCCGAAACAAACATGGCATTCATAAACTACAAAATAAGTTGTTTATTATAATGAACGCTGGTAGGTACCTACTGACTTCACAAACCTTAGATTTTTTACTTATTTCAACCATATGCGTGGATACTTTTTCAATATTGTCGGTGAAAACACCAAATAGGTGCGTACATAGACACTTAACTAGTGTCATAAACGTAATGCGATCCCGGCGGCATCATGACTGGTTGGATGTTATTGCTTAGAGTCTAAATGTTTTTAAACGATTGACACATTAACAGTTTTAAGAAAATTTTTGTCGATATTTTAGCTCGATAAGTTGCTCGTTATAACAGTGAATAAATGTATGGAGAAAATCATAAACTAAAATGTCAACGAATGTTTCCTCATTACATCTGAGATCTCGATGTCCGAGATCGCAATAACCGAGTCCGACTGCATACGTATTATGCAAGTATTGTAGGTATAGTTTTTATGTTACTTACAATATTTCTGTTTGACGATCTTTATAAAAAATATAGTAGTAAGACATAATTCTGAGAACCATATATGGTCTCTGTTCTGACAGAACACACTAACTGGAGAATACTAGTTTTGAGTAATTAGACTTTGAAGTTATTAAAATGTTTGAAATGGTTTATCATGTGAGTTTATTAAGTAATCGTAAAAAGGATGACTTTAAAATAAAGACTGTTTATTTATTAAGAAGGTTTCCAGACGGTAAAGTTTGAAATAAGGAACATTTTGGTATAACTAACTCAATATGTCATTTTTTGAATTAGTGTCTTCTGCCAGAACAATGACGATATAATCTTCAAAGGTTGATAATATATATTTAAATGTGTAGGCATATTAAATAAATTCGTTGCCTACCTACATAGGTTCTAAATATAGTTAAATACATTTCGCGAAAACATTGAAAGCTATGGTAATTATTACTCCTATGTCGTAATATGTATAGTAGGTGGAAAACCCATTTAAGATAATATGTGGAAATAATTACAAGATAAAAATAACTTTTTATATACTTACCACGTTTTTAAATTCTGTTGAATCACATAAACTTGACAATTCTATTCATTAATAAATACTTTTTTTGTACTTGATAGAAATACTGAATAAATATATAATACTGAAATGTCATTTTTACATTTCATATTGATTTCCATAGTAACGCACGTATATATTAATAATTCAGTTGTTAGGACCCTCATTAGCAACCAATAATAGTGTAAATTTACTTTTTACGAATTTTTTCCGAAATAACTTTCCATAAAAAACAGAATTAACTGAAAATGAATTCAATTCTGCTTAAAGATGGCTAAAAGTATTAAAAGAATGCATTGTCGTCGTGTTCTGATATATTCTAAAAGTTTAAAATGTCTAGCTAGTCGGGAAGTTAGTTAAAAATCTTCAATCGTCCAATACAAAACTTGGACAAACATGAAAAAAATTGTAGTGGACAAACAAGAATACGAGCTAATAAAAACGTGGTAAAATATCTAAAATTTTTATGAACTTTATACTTATATTCTGGCATGTATAAATTAGGAACGTACCGCATGTAAAATAACAGGAAAGATAAAAGATAAATCCCCTTATAAAGTTGGTACCAAATCCCATAATCATGAATTATTTACGATTGCCAAAAAAAAATTGTCTTGTGTATTATCGTTGTGGATTCCAGGTTCGAATCCTGGGTCTGGCAAGTACACATATTGTTATTCCATCTGTGTTTGGAGTCAGAGGATGGACCTAATAGGTTGAACAAGTGAACCATTTCTCGTAAAAATAAAATATATTAGTATAAACCTCCACTCTGTGGAGGCCCATATGATCATATTAGGATCGGAAATGGTCGAAAATATGCACAAAATTAATAATTAGATAAATAAGTCGTCTAAGCGGGCAGAATTTCTTCTAAAAAAATCTAACAAATCTTTTTCATGCTTTGCAAAATATTCGCTATTATTTTAAGGAAACGCCGCGTTATATAAATAAAATGTTTGCATGTATAATTTAATTAATAAATATTTTTTCATGTCGCAATGCAAATCACAGAAACTCTATTTTCATTTGTTTTGCACACCTGCTATCGACTTCACACAAATATTTTCATAACATTGGAAGTATGCAGACGATGTCATCTTTTTTAAGAAAGAAGCGAGTTCTTTGAAGCAACTTACTTAAGTTATTTATTATTTTCACAGATAAATGTATACACCATATTTAAGTAGGACTAATGATGCAAATAATGATGCATAAATTTGGTTATATAAATGATAAATAATTTAAATAAGATGTTTCTAAGAACACTTCTGTAAAATATTTCAAATGTCAGTTAGAATAGTAAAGTTCTGCATTCAGCTGACGGTCTTGTTCATTAGACACGCTTTCCTCTACCACCTATATCATTACGTGAGTATCCTTTCAGGTATTTGTACCTAATACCATGGTGTAATACACGAAAAGCTTCCTTTAAAGTTTGTTTGGGAGCGTCACAGAAAGAACGGGAAGCTTTTATGAATGTTGCGCACTGGGCTGTGCCATAACTATTCATTATTTATCTTCTTTATGCAATACAGTGCATCGTACAAAAGAAAGCTTCATTTCGATTTCGATTTGATATAAATAAAAAGGAATAAATATAAAAAATATTAAAACTATGAATTAGTAAAAAATCTCAGGTAGAGCATAGAAAACTTAATAAACTAAATTTTAATAATACATATTATGATCATAAAATATATGTAATAATAAGAAAAAGTTCTTTGACAAATTCACGTTTTATAAAAAAATACATTTGTAAGTTTATCTTTGACTTAAAATAAAATAATCGGTACTGTTCGGTTATCAGGAATACAGCGGAAAACACATTTTGAAAATAGCCGATAAACTGGATTATTTGTTAGGTTAACCTAACCAAACCTAACTTAACCTAACCCAACCCAACCTAACCTAACCTAAACTAACCCAAACTAACAAATAGTCCAGTATATCGGGTATTTTCAAAATGTGTTTTCCGCTGTATTCCTGATAACCGAACAGTACCAAAAAATCTTTTTATTTTTAATGTTTTCTGATAAATAATATGTATTAATTAATATACTTAGCTAAAATTTTCAATTATCAAAAAAATGTCTCAAATCGCAAGCTTCATATTTTCCGCTAGGTGCCTCTGGGGGTCTATTCTATACACAAGGCCGCTAAAGTGATAAAGTGATAGTATTTATTACATACATTATGTATTGAGGTATTATAATTGTTACAATAAGTAAGCCGTCTCATCAGTCAAAACTGTCTCTCTCTCACTCTCGATCTAAATTTTATCACAGCCAAGAGATGCACTGTTAAAATATAGCACTGATTGCAACAATATCGACCAACTTGTAATTGTTACAATAAGTGCTAATAACTCCCTACAAATCTACCGTAGTTAGCCGTAAAAATACTTCACTTTATCACTTTAGCGGCATTTGGGTATTGAATAAACCCGCTGGTAGGTAAAGACATCGCCTTAAAACGCTGGTGATCTTGATTTGATAGCCGGAGTAAAATTAATATATTTTAGGATGGTGGCGGCCTACTAATAGCCAATATCTATGTTTATTACTGCATTTGATATATCAATACCATTAATTTTACCTCGAACACCATATGGAAAACTCTATTTTAGAGTATCATACTGTCTTTAACCTTAGCGATAGGTAGGGGGGCGCCAAAAATCCTGGCTTGGGGTCCCCCTTCAGGATGTGGGGTCCATGTTTTGGTATATACATTGTTTTACGTGTGGTGTGCCGTGGAATTCTGGGAAGACCTTTTGTGTGCCGTGGGCAATGACATTAATATGAACGAAGCATCTGGAAAAAAAAATGACACTCACTTTTTTGTCGGGTCTGCCGAATGGCATAATCTGTTCTAACGCCATTTACAATAAAGGTGATATTGCTATAAATTCCCGATGCGTGGATATCGCATAATGGAAATTTCGTGACGTCTACCTATGCATGTGCGAATATCACTATGTTCGAATTTACTTGCTAGCTACTGTACTGAGTGCGTAGTCCATTAATAATGTCATTGGCCGTGGGTGAGAAAAGGTTGCGGAGCACTGACCTAATCCACTGTAATATTAATATATCTACTCAGGTAACGGCTTATTTTGTTTTGTTACGCCAAAGAAGTATAACTTCCAAAGCGCGTACATAAGTACACACACCGATTTTTTTTCCTTTCTGGAGGTGGATCCGGACCCGAACCTCACCCACCCCCGCCCCCGTGTGTGCGCGCTTGCATAATATTATCTATCAAAATGTATTGTTAATGGCAGAGGACATATAATTTTTTTTTTACAATCAGAATCGAACAATTCTAATGAATAGTTAAGTTCATTTCACACATTTTAATTAAATATTGCTAAGCATACTTTTGTGTACGCTGAGTGGGTAGGTACGTGCGCCGTTTCTTGGCTGAGTATGCGCGCCCTTGGTGGAGTCTTGGTTTATTTCCTGCCGGATATAATTTTGGATGGCACTGCCCGATGCTTGTGATGACAGTATCGCATGGCTCAAGTATGAATCGAGCTTTACCGCGAAACAATCGTGACCAGTAGAGGATTTTTGGCGCACCGATAACCTGGCACGTGGCCAAGTGATACCGACTATTGCTACTACAGAGTACAGTGACAGTGTAGGCAGATTGAGCGTCGCTCGGGGGCGGCAGTTACTGAAAGGGCGGCAAATCGAGGAAAATCATTTGGTATAAATATAGAAATAGCTACCTAAACTTAGTAATAACGAAAATATTTTTCCATTAAAAAAATCAGCTCACTTGTTCACATAAAATGTATTAATAAACATACAAGGTTTAACAGGACAGACAGGTTTGCGATGTCTAGTTTACTTCCGTTATCCTTCGACGTTCTTGGTGACCAGTGGGTCTATTCTATACTTATCGAACACTAAATTGATAAATAGTATCAAACTTAGGGTAGGTTTGTATCAAAATATTAGCACTTATTGTAACAATTACACGAAGCCGGTTTTTATTGTTGCAATAAGTGCGATATTTTAACAGCACCTATCTTGCTGCTGTTAAAATATCGCACTTATTGCAACAATAAAAACCGGCTTCGTGTAATTGTTACAATAAGTGCTAATATTTTGATACAAACCTACCCTAAGTTTGATAATATTTTTCACTTTATCACTTTAGCGGTCGATAAGCATAGAATAGACCCACAGAAATCAATTTAATTATGCCAAAATCTTTGTATCGCAACGATGACATGTAAGAAGCCACAGTATTACCCACATCAAAAAATGGGGGAAAGTATGTATAGATTTAACTTTTGGTATATAATATTTTGTTAGTAATGCATCCATATAACACATTTCTTCGATATTGGAGTCATGAAAAAATGATAAAAAATACTAATATAAAAATTGGGCGGCATTTTGACGCTGCCTAGGGGCGGCATTTTGTCTAGGGACGTCACTGACAGAGTAGTTTTGTTAACCTTAGTTAGTGTAATTCAGTGACGAATACTAAATGAATACAGTCGAACTTGGTTCGAGGAAGATGGGACCGACTGAATTTGCTCGTTATATCGTTATATAACATTTTTCGCGCCACCTTCTATTTAAGCATATAACATAAAAAATCTGAAAACCATCGTAAAAATCCCCGAAACAAGATGGCATTCATAACTAATAATAATAATAAGCTCTTTATTGTTATGAAGCGCCATATGCGTGGATACTTTTTTAATGTTGTCGGCGAAAACACCAATTAGGTAATTACTTAGACACTCAACTTCTTACTGCCTCACCCAGACGACAATCCGCTTTATTTATTTTTGTGTTCCCTGTATGTACATGAAGTACACCTAAAATATTACTGATTATCAGGGAAGTCAGAAATAATGGGAACTAAAATACACAACGGGTAAGGCGATAGCAGGTAACCGACTCGAGTAAGGAAGAATACGGGTTAAACTTAAACAAGTGTCTAGAATAAGTTTTACGTCGAATACTGAAAACTGCTCTCGGTTTATGCATTTACGCTCATTTAATGTTGATGTTTTACACACACTATTGCACGTGCATAATGCGTGCTTCATTTTCGTAGGACACTCACACATTCAAAAGCCTGCTTCACCACGCGGCGTATTGCATATAGCCTATCGGTATTTTTCTATAATCTAAGCTATCGGTATTCTATTTATTATCTGTGCTGTGCTGATTATTATGAATGTACTTACCATAAATGATTTTATATTATTGTATTATTAATTCTAAGAATATCCTCATTCGCACCGTGAGTGTAAAACTGTGAAATCATAGTAAGTGCATATTTTCCGATTTGAATATCAAAACGTGAAACAACTTGTAATTTTGAAAATTTACATGCGAAAATGTGGTAATTAATACACGAAGCTGGAATAATGTACATATAAACCGAATATTGTCGTTTTATCTTAGAAACACTATTTCCTTGTCTAAATTATTAAAACATTACATCCTTATACCTCAGAATTATGTAATTTGTATTTAATGTGGTTTTTATACGTCTTTAGTCCGATTCTCGGTTTTACCAATAGGCCACGAGGGACAATCTCTATGTTTTATAAACGAGTGAGAAGGTCATCGATTCATAGATTAAATCATCAGAATATGAATCATGCGAAATGTAGTGACAGCCAAAAATAGTTTTAAAATGAAAATAATGTTAATATCAAATTCAGTGGCGAAGGGTGGAGGTAGGTTGTTAAGATCTGCCATAAATAGTACATACTAAACTTTGTCAGTTATACGTATTTGTTTTTATTGAAATAAAGTTACACGTTACCGATAGTGTTGGTTAGTTTTTAAAATTCAATTAAACCCTGCGAAAACCAAAGCCGTAATAGATAAAAGTCAAAAAATACTCGTCCATCTATAACATATCTAAAATTAAACAATTAAATCATACATAACGTTTGGATATTTATAGATATAATAATATTCTTTATCTTTTATAGTTTGGTTTAGGCAGGTCTTAATGAATTAAAAAAAATGAAGCATATAAGGGTAGGTGTAGGTACTTCCTTAATAAATATTATAAGGGTTCGTTGTATTCTTTGAAAGTATAACTATGGCAAAACCTGAACTCGTACCTACCTCACCACAATAGCTCACTGTACACTGATAGGGTTACGGGAAGCCGCTTATACCATTTTCAGTGTAAACAAGACTATTGCGTTGAGCAGGGTTCAGCAAGTATAGCTCACTGTGGTCTGATAGAGTTTACGGAAAGCCGTGTATATCTTTTTCAGAACCAAGCAAGACTAGTATGCTAAGTCAGGGCCAAGCTGGCCCAAGGTTCACTGATTTGTTCAAGGCCGTGTGGCGCCTTATATTCTCATCCGGGCGACCCTCTCCTCGCTGTCCAGCCGAGACGCCGGCGCGCGCAGGAAGGGAACGCCTCGATGGGAGGCGCCCGTGTGGACCGTAGACGACGGCCGCGGTGCGAGGGAGAAAGTATTCGGTGCAAGCAAGAGGTCCCGCGCTACAATCTCCCCCTCTGGATCTGATAAGCGCCCCGCTGAAGATCCAGAATCTGTCTCTTGATGTTGGTTCTTAGTTGATCTTTTCTTCGGTCTTCCACGTCTGCGACTAGGGGAAAGCTTGGAATTGAAGCCTTCCGATGCGTTGCTGGGTGCATGTGACGCATTCAGTACGGTGTCTTCCGGGTCTGGGTCAGGGTCTGGCCTACGTTTGTGGTCGGCATATTGCTTCCTGATATCATGCTTATTGTCATGTACTACCCTAGTGCGTCTGAGACTTCCGGTGAGTTGGAGTAGATTCGGCGTTATCTCGGGTATAACATTCTCTGACTCCGTTATCGAGTAGTTTCTCTCTGCGTGTGTGAGACGACTAGCAGGTTCTACTAGATGCTCTTCTTTTCCCTCCCCCTGGAGTGAAACAGCTCCTGATGCATTACTGCTTGCATCAGTTTTGAGCAGATTTGAGGTTGTTGCGTCCACTTGGCGTTGTGGAGTACCGGTTATCGGGCTCAGTAGAATGTCCGGTCCGTATACTCCAAACTCTTCACTCGGTATTGGTTTCTCTGTTGAGAGGTCGGTGAGTTGGAGTAGATTCGACGCTATCTCGGGTATAACATTCTCTGACTCCGTTAACGAGTAGTTTCTCTCTGCGTGTGTGAGACGACCAGCAGGTTCTACTGGTTGCTCTTCTTTTCCCTCCCCCTGGAGTGAAACAGCTCCTGATGCATTACTGCTTGCATCAGTTTTGAGCAGATTTGAGGTTGTTGCGTCCACTTGATGTTGTGGAGTACCGGTTATCGGGCTCAGGAGAATGTCCGGTCCGTATACTCCAAACTCTTCACTGGGTATTGGTTTCTCTGTTGAGAGGTCGGCCATCGCCATCTGAGTGTCTGCGGTTGTTGGTCGGCAACGGGCCTCGGTGTCACATAGTCCTTGTGCATTAACTGCATAGAAACTTAGCTTTGTCGGTGATGATGGTTGCTGTTTTTGGCAACTTGGGCAGTTGGATCTCATTACGCCAGGCTTGCCGCATCCGTAACATACAAACTTGTCGGCTATGCGTGTATCGATGTTCTGTTCGGCTGGGTTACTGTTATGCTGTATCTTTTTCCAGCATGTATCAGCTTGATGGCCCTTCCTGTAGCACAACGAACAGAATGGAGCTGGCGTGTGGTGATTCTTATCTGGTTGCATCTTGTGTGATTTTTCTCTCAGCTTGTCCTCGATCTCTCGAGCCCTTTTGATGAGATCGTCGAAACTTTTGACAGTGTTTCGCGGCATTCCATCGCGAATCTTTATGTGCAATTGACCAAATATCATGTCAATCTGCACTGATTCCGCGTGTGCCGGGGCTGGGAGTTCTGCTAACAGAACTCTTTTCTGGTTGATGAATAGATCAGTCAGTTCGTTTGCTTTCTGACTGATCGTGCATAACTCTGTGTATACCTTGTACGCGTGCCTTTTGGGTGCAAAAGCGTGCCTAAGCCCCGCCATTGCATCCTCCCAGGAAGTGATGGTATCTTTCACTCCCATCCACCATGTAGCAGCATGTTTCTCCAATAGAAGCTGTAATCCAATCAGTGAATTATACTCGTCGATGTGTTCGATCGTCCTGAACACAGTCGCAGTTGCGATGAATGCTTCCACTTGGCTGCTATTGTTGGTCCCATCATATCTTGCTGTACACTGCGCAAAACTTCCATGTTTTGCGTCTTTTGTCAGCTCTTTTATCAAATCCTTAAACTGATCGCTTGTCAGATTTACGGACGCCATTTTCATTTTTCAGCCACTAGTTGGGCGCCAATTTATAAGGGTAGGTGTAGGTACTTCCTTAATAAATATTATAAGGGTTCGTTGTATTCTTTGAAAGTATAACTATGGCAAAACCTGAACTCGTACCTACCTCACCACAATAGCTCACTGTACACTGATAGGGTTACGGGAAGCCGCTTATACCATTTTCAGTGTAAACAAGACTATTGCGTTGAGCAGGGTTCAGCAAGTATAGCTCACTGTGGTCTGATAGAGTTTACGGAAAGCCGTGTATATCTTTTTCAGAACCAAGCAAGACTAGTATGCTAAGTCAGGGCCAAGCTGGCCCAAGGTTCACTGATTTGTTCAAGGCCGTGTGGCGCCTTATATTCTCATCCGGGCGACCCTCTCCTCGCTGTCCAGCCGAGACGCCGGCGCGCGCAGGAAGGGAACGCCTCGATGGGAGGCGCCCGTGTGGACCGTAGACGACGGCCGCGGTGCGAGGGAGAAAGTATTCGGTGCAAGCAAGAGGTCCCGCGCTACAAGCATTAATATGTGTAGGTAACAATATGTATTCTTTATCCAAGGAAAACAAATAAGTATGAATAAAAAAGTGTGCATAAGTTTTTCGTATTGCCCAAAACACCAAAACTATTATTGTTTGGTTTAGGCAGGTATTAATTATTGATTTTTAAAAACTAACCGACACCATCTGTAATTATTGTAGTATTAGTTCAATAAAAACAAATACGTATGACTAACAAAGTTTAATGTGCACTATTTATGGAGGATCTTAACAGTCTACCTCCACCCTTCGCTACTGAATCAATTGAGCGATATGATTTCTTCAGAAAACTACATTTTCCACATTCTTCTGAGATTTTCAACTACAGTGAATACAAAAAATGTGACTACACTCACAGCACACTAACATTGCTAACAGATTTATCATGCATGCCAACACATTCAGGTGAAAACGTGGAATTTAATAGTGCTCATATATTTTATTATTATATTGGTGTCCCTGTTGATGATATTCTTCGTAGAATTTATCAGCTAACAAAAAAAAATTGCATTCATTTTAATCATAGAAAAAATGCTTGTTTTGAATTTAGTGATTACCAATAAACTATTTCTTTTATTCAAAAAATGATTCACACGATTTGAAAATATAATGTAAAATTCTTTATAGCAGTAGCGAAGAGTGTAAGTAGGCTGTTAAGTTCCGCCATAAATAGTACACTTTAACTTTAATTTGTTAGTCATACGTATTTGTTTTTATTGAACTAAACTATAATAATTTAGAGATGGTGTTGATTAGTTTTTAAAAATCAATTCAACTAAAAACTAAAATATAATAGTTTTGATATATTTTAGGCGATACGACAAAATTGTGGACACTTTTTCATTCATACTTATTTATTTTCATTGGATTAAGAATAGATACATATTACACATATTGTTGGTTCATTTTTTTTTTAATTCACCAAACCCTGCCTAAACCAAACTATAATTGATAAAAAATATTATTCTATCTATAAAATATCCAAAGTTATGTATGATTTAATTGCATAATTTCAGATATTTTATAGATAGATGAGTATTTTTTGACTATTATCTATTATGGCTTGGTTTTCGCCGGGTTTAATATTATTTTAAAAACTAACCAAAACCATCTGTAAATAATTGTAGTCTTATTTCAATAAAAACAAGTACGTATTGCTGACAAAGTTTTATGTGCACTATTTATGGCAGATCTCAACAGCCTACCTGCACCCTTCGCCACTGCCTCATATTCAACATACATAATTCGTTATATTGTAATAACTACTATTTTTTTTCAGTGCGTAATGTAAATTACAGTAAAGCTGTATTCGTTTATTTTATTCATCTGTCATAATTTAACTTCAAAATATTTTTGAAATTGGAATTACGTAGTGGTTGCGTGCGCATTTCAGGCTTCATTTTTTGGAAAGTATGAAATATAATATGCTAATAATATTAATATAACTCATAACATAAATCAATTATTCTTGTCAAATATAATAAATAATCTGTGTATCCCTGAAGAATTATAATTACAACGTTTTTAATAGCTCGTATTCTTGTTTGTCCGGTGGTTGTTTGTCCAGTACAAATCTTGCAATTGATTTTTAACTAACTTCCCGACTAGCTAGACATTTGAAACTTTTAGAATATATCAGAACACGATGCCAACTTTAAGCAGAATTGAATTCATTTTCAGTTAGTTAATTCTGTTTTGTATGGAAAGTTATTTCAGAAAAATCCATAAAAAGTAAAAGACTATTATTTTTTGCTGAGGGGGTGGACCTAGCAACTAAATTATTAATATATACGTGCGTTACTATGGAAATTGTATATAATATAGTCTAAGATGGAAATCAAAATGAAATGTCAAAATGACATTTCAGTATTCTATATTTGTTTGTCTTTTATTTACTTCATAGCACGTACAAATTTGAGCATATTGAGCATAATAATTCAACAGAAAATTTTAAAACGTTCTTTTTATCTTGTAATTATTTATAAATAACCAATCTAAAAATTGGATAGCATCAACTAGTAATTTATGTCCCACTGTTTATTATTTAAGTACCTCTACGATTAGTGGTGTTTCAATGTCTCATTAATTAGAAAAATATATTAAAATAAATTAGACATTTTATTATGTATAAATACACCATTGAACAAAAAAATGTCTATGCACATTAACAAGTAAATGTACGGATACTTCTGTGTGATAATTTGAACAATATTTTTTTGCATGACAGTGCAAGTAAGTTTACGCTACGTTTTCGCAATGTCTACACTTTCACATTTGGTTATTCCGAAATATCTATCAGCTGATAGACGAATGTTTATTTTTTTGTAAAATATTAAAACTACTTTCACGAACGCATAGAATTTTTGCATTGAATAAGCATTGACATTATTTCATCATTAAAATCACCACCAGCCAAAGTTTAGTTGTTTTTGATTAAAATATCACTATTGGAATTATTAGATGAACGCGAATCGAATACACATATTATATTCTTGTGTTTATCATTTAGTATTGCACATGATCAGTGATCATGATAAGCAGGGCTATTCTAACATATCATTTAATCCCAAAATCCATAAAAATGTGATGAATATGCTGTATCGTATTCAGACAGTTAATTATCCCGGGTTGTAAACAATCGGGCGCGATGTTTTTTGACACGGTCGCTTATAACAGTCATAACCATGTGAACTATTAATATATTGTAGAGCGAGATGTAATGACAATAAATTATATATTGATAACCAAAATCCCAATTGGCGATTCTAACCAGATGCATTTAGAAAAGCAATGCCTTTTGGCTGGACACCGGTGTCACGCTCGATATAATATAGGAGGCCTTTGTATTCGAATAAAGGGGCCTTTGTATTATGTTTATGAACGCCCTAGAGCTAATGAGTCAACGCATAATTTAGTGTTATAAATTAGACCATAAAACTGGCTGCGGTAATAAAAACAAGTGTATCGGCGGCTTGAGAATGTAGCGGCCGATGGAAAAGTGTACCGGACACGCGTTGACTCATTAGCTCTTCGGCATTCATAAACATAATACAAAGGCCTCTTTATTCGAATACAAAGGCTTGCTTATTATACACGAGCGCGACACCCGTGTCCCGTCTGAAACGGCCCTTAGTCCGCTTTGTAGATAACCGCCTCGTATACGAATTGCTCCATAGTGATATCCGTTTTATTTTCGATCAAGAAAAGAAAACGTATTACATTTTCAAAAGAAAACGTATTACCGTGTTAAATAATAAGAATAGCTATGCGGCGTCAAAGAGTGGAACTAAAAATATATCAGTAAATACTGATATACCATCATAAATCGTCAGGTGTTCGAATTTAGAACTAAGGCGTAAAACCCACTTAACGCAGCAAGTGGGGCTCTCGCGCAAAATTTCACAAGTGGCGCGTAAATCAACGAAAATACAACATAATCAAATACGCCAGCGCACACTGGATTTGACGACGCATTATGCGCGCCCGCCCCATGAGTCATCGTTTTTTGGCTTCTCGGCGATACGAATGAACAAAAATACAACGTATCCATTCATTGAAAACGGCGAGCAAAATCACGCTCCTCGAAGCGTCGTCGATGCGACGGGCAAGAAGCCATTATTTAAGAACAGCGAACTCTTTGTTTAGTTATTGTGTGTCCGATTTTAATTACAAGCCCCAAGAAATTTAATAATATTTTTATTGCTTTGTTATGAGAGACGCTGATAATAATAATTATTTTGTACTGCTTGAGCCCCTTATTACATAGGTGAAGGGTAATGCGCGGGTGGGAGGGGGCCTACTCAGTAGTGAGCGCGTCGAGCGCTTTTTTGGTGGGCTTTATGCATAAGATCATCACAGGATAATTTTTTTTGAGTGACATGTCAAATATTAGCATGTGGCGCCCTCACTCAGCGGACAACTTATACTGGTGGATTGAACTAACATTAACTTCTTTCCTGTTGATACCATTCCTTGCACATGTTGACATATTATGTTGACGTACTCAAAAGAAGTGCTGTGTAGTATCAAAACCAGGACACTACAGTACCTACCTCGGCCAGATGATGAGAGAAAAAAAGAACAGCATTCCCTCACTCGTCATGCAAGGAAATATCAACAGTAAATGCACCATTGGACGACGCCGCGTTTAATGCGCTTAATAACTTCCGTGACTGGTACGAGTGCAACTCAACCGGACTGTTCCGGCTTGAAAACAGTTAGCCTGATGGTGGTCGACTGCCTATAAGGGATGGTACGAGAATAAAACGAAATAGTTATTGAATATAACAAAAACTAAGGAAAGCCTTTGGGTCAATCTAGGTTATCAACCAATTATTTTATTGATGCTCACAACAATTTAAAAAAAAATGAGGTTTCTTAACAGATTACTTACAAGAAATGGTCGTTAGGAATGTGATTAGTTCATTATAAAAACAACATATTGTAGAGTAGACAGTTTTGTCAATAAGCCACCTCGGGAATTAATAATATAAAATTTAAAACCTAGTCAATAAAATAAAAAAAATAAAGACTGACATTATTTTTTCAATCACTGAAATCGACCAGACGAGCCGGTGACCTTCCATCGGACATGGTCAAGCCTCCATTGTTATTTCTGAATGTTTATTTTCTGTAGCATCATTATCGGTGGCTATTTTGAAAAACTCGTCCAAGTTCAAAAAACTTCTTTGCACCTACATTAAAATCTATTATTATGTAGATTTAGACGATATCATTTTTTTGCAATTATGTAGTAGCGGTAAAAAATTAAAAGAATTATGCACATTTGAAAAATCTTATTATGTCATCATTGTCATCATCATCATATCATCGGCTGGGGTTGATCCACTGCTGGATGAAGCCTTCCACCAGCTACTACATCTCTTCCACCATTATTTACTTTAATGTATCGACGTATGATGACGATTTCCTGAGGTGATTACATTATCAACGAGGTTTAAAGATGACTCAGTAAGCCAAGAGAACTTATCGCCATTATCAAACGCAGAAATGCAACACACTTTGGTAATATTTTACGACGTGAAAAGTACTATTTACTGTAGCTCAAAATGCAAGAAAAGCTAGAGAAGCGTGAGCAAAAGGAGATTTTTTTCGGCAATGCAACCTAAGGAAGTAGCTTAGCAAGTCGTCGGTGATCTGATATGACTAGTCCAGGATAGGGGATGTAAGTATTGAAACTTTGATCACCAACCTCAGATAAAACACGGCAATAAAAAAAATCGGTGTGTGTACTTATGTACGCGCGTTAGAAGTTATACTTCTTTGGCGTAACAAAACAAAATATTATTGCAGAATCTACCTACTTTGGAAAAACAAATTCTCAAAACCTGTGTTTGAAAAAATTAGCAAACCGCTATTTCGACCATCTTTGCTTAAACAGATGACTGTACAACTATTTTCGTTAGGTAACAATAATAATTTATTACAAATCAAAAGTAAAACATAGCCTATTTAACGGTTTAACTGAAACGTGACATTAGCTTTTGTGATGAAACATAATAATTATTATTGTCTTCAATTATTATAAACAGCTAATAAATAAATTGACTTTAGATAGGTTTTATTAAGTTAAGTTTTATGGAGAACAGATAATTAGCTGTGATAAAAATCCATGTTATTTTATTAATTTTATCCTGGCCTAACATAACTATAACTGATAACTGTAACTGAACATTTAACAGATAACTGACTTATCATTTGAGAATTGTTTTGACAATGCAATCAAGGATTTTTCAGAATCAAGAAAAATACGAAGCATGCAACTTGAGACATTTCATGTATTGTTGACAGATAACGTCTCATTCGAGAATTGTTTTTACAATGGAATCAAAAAGATTTTCTTAGTTATATATAAATTCACATTGACAATATTTTACGAGAATTCCAGATTTATAATATATCACATTTCTAAATAAAATAGATAGAAACTAGACTAAATTAATTACATACAATTTGTGACAGTAAATGTTTTGTTGTGCTTACAATGAAATTACCGTTATAATAATTACAAGATAAGAAGAACTTTTTATATACAACGTTTTTAAATTTTCTGTTGAATCATATAAACTTGACTTGACTAGCTTAGACGATCAAAAAAAAAATGTACTTGATAGAAATACTGAACAAATATACTGAAATGTCATTTTGCCACTTCATATTGATTTCCATAGTAACGCACGTATATATCAATATTAATAATTTAGTTGCTACGACCCACTTAGCAACCAATAACAGTGGGTCGGATTACGGATTTCTTCCGAAATAACTTTTCATACAAAACAGAATTAACTGAAAATGAAATCAATTCTACTTACAAATGGCTAAAAGTATTAAAAAAATGCATTGGCATTGTGTTCTGATAATATATCCTAAAAGTTACAAATGTCTAGCTAGTCGGGAAGTTAGTTAAAAATCGATTGCAAGATTTGTACCGGAGAAACAACCACCTGGCAAATGAATATGAGCTAAGAGAAACGTTGTAATAATTTGGAAGATATAGCAAAAATAATATGTTCGGTACAATTAAAACAAATAAGAGAAAATACTTAATCTAAAAGCAACAGTGTATGTAGGTGCATATGGCAAGCAACTCGGAATATTATTTTTTATATTCGGACTTATTCGTATTCCTGATAATAATCCAAAAGCGGTTAAAAGACGTGTAGGAGTTTCTTACAACAATGATCGACTTTGGCAATAATTATTCATTTTCATGATATGCATACACTATTCAGCATGGTTACATGTAAGTTGTACGTATGCAATTCATCGTGGGACACTTATTAGCCCATTAGCCATTATATTTCACGACTGATAACAGTAATAAGTGATAACATTTAATAATGCGGTTTCCAGTGTCTCCTTTAACGTGTTGAGTAATAATTCAAGTTGACAGTCAATCAAATGAATTACACTAGTGAATTTTTAATCCATTTTTGAAGAATGTAACAACCCACGTGGTCGTATAAATGACTGAATATCACTATCAACGTCTATAATAAGTAATATTATGCAATACTTCGCTGTGCGCAAAGCAAATGTTTGTACGCCTCTCGCGCCATGTGCGCATCACAAGGCTACTCGCAGTGTGCTTTGGCCCTAAGATGTTTCGAATAGTAAACTAACTTTTTTTTTAAATCTAAACGCTGCTTGTTGATTTTTTAACACTTTCATTTCGATTTATACAGCTCCGTAAAATATTTTAATGTAAATTGACACTTAAAAATTATCGAAATTGATTTCCAGCCCATGTGACCGTCAAACTGACCACAGATTCACAATCGACGAATTATGAATGTCGCTAGTTATTTAAATCATTTATGAGATAATCTATGCTGAATCCTATCCGGAATTTTGCACGTTAACAATTCACCGCAGGAGACTTATTCGTGCGCCGCAGTACGTGAAACATGAGTTCGTATAACATTTTATCAAATGACGAGTTCTTCGTTGAACATTACATTACATAGCTACTTATTTGATAAATAATTAAATAAACATATCACACGACGAAGAAACAAATGTACATTATTATTCCCATGTATTGGTATTATCAATAAATAGCTTGTTTCAATAATCGTACAAGTTTTTAGCCTTACTTAGTTAGTTTTGTAGCCTAACTAAGAAATACGAGGTGTTAAATAGTAAATACGAGGATATTCTTTATTAACCGAAATCCAGAAAATACCATAAGAGGTTCTATAGAATTTTTGGCATTGGTTGCAAAAGGGTTTCGAATCCAGTCGTATTGATTGTATGAAAGTAATGATGAAATTTCTTTTGAAGCAAAGTTAAATGTTTTTGAGACGGGTAAAAAATGAATTTCTTGTTTTCATTGGTGGTCTGGTAGGTCTTTTGGTACATTTGTAGAGATCCTTGTCTTAAATCTTTCTAATTTATCAGATCACGTCAATATATTTTCATTCTGACCTTGCATTGTTTTATTAAGTTCATGCAGGTGCTCAAATGTATTTATTACCAGCCATGTACGCAAATTTGGCTATTAAGTAAGTATTGTATAATAATATACAAAATTATTTGTGTTTTTTTTAGAAGCAATGCTCCGCGGCACACCGGTTGCGGAGCACTGATTTATACGACCACGTGGGTTGTTACATTCTTCAAAAATGGATTAAAAATTCACTAGTGTAATTCATTTGATTGACTGTTAACTTGAATTATTACTCAACACGTTAAAGGAGACACTGGAAACCGCATTATTAAATGTTATCACTAATTACTGTTATCAGTCGTAAAATATAATGGCTAATGGGCAATACACAGTACATAATCGTATAACAATGTCATAGTGGTTAGTAATGTACTAGTTATGTAACCTATGATGGCCGAACATCTTATGCGGCGGCTTATAATGTCGTGGGTCCCAGGTTCAAATCCTGGGTCTGACAAATACACATATTATTTTTCAATTTGTGTTTAGACTCACAGTATGGAGCTAATAGGTTAAGTAAGTGGCTAACAATCATTCCTCATAAAAACAAAATTCTGTTAATACAAACCTCAACACTGTGAAGACCCACCCATACGATCTTATTAGACATGGTCAAAAAAAAAGAAGTTATAATACTTTTTTAATGTGAATGTGAATGTCCACGCGTGCAATTATCTGTACGGTCAATTATCCAGGTACTAATTCGTGGCTTTTGGATTGTATTAAGTATAAATGCGTGTAATAAAACTATTTTTCAAGGTAATCGTTACACAATAATTATGTAAATACGTATTCTCTCTTTGTAGCAGTGTTGCCAAGTATCATTCACATAATTATGACAGATAGGGTAAGAAAATAAGTTAGATGGCAGAAAAAATGTAAGAATAATAAATTCCTTTACTCACACAACCAAAAAATAAACACCTACGAAACTTGGTAATCACAAATATCGTATGTTACCTTTGATGACTAAAAAACGTTCCGCATGTACTTGAAAAAGAAAACATGTCAATGAATATACTATTATTATTACGAATATAATAATGAACAACATTAAAAGGTCGCATATTGATTTTTTTATGACAAATTATTTTTCGTTCGTCTCGCGTCATTTGCACAATCCGCGCATCGCTTAGTCACGATCTTTTTAGACCATGCCTCAGCTGAAGTATAGCCTTAATAAAAACCAATAATTACAAGACAAAAAGAACTTTTTATATACAACGTTTTTAAATTTTCTGTTGAATCATATATATTTGTACTTGATAGAAATACTAAATAATGAAATGTCATTTCATATTGATTTCCATAATAATGCACGTATATATTATTTAATAATTTAGTTGCTAGGACCCCGTAACAACCAATAATGGTATCGAAATAACTTTTCATACAAAACAGAATTAACTACAAATGAATTCAATTCTACTCAAAGATGGCTAAAAGTATTTAAAAAAAAATACATTGGTATCGTGTTCTGATATATTCTAAAAGTTTCAAATAGTCGGGTCTAGTCGAGAAGTTTGTTAAAAATCGATTGCAAGATTTGTACCGGACAAGTAAGAATGCGACCTAAGAAAAACGTTGTAAAAGAATAGCGCCTAACTTCAGGTTCTTTTTACGAGAATCAAAGAAAATATAACTTATTAAGTAGGTATAAAATTTTAATTCGTAATTATGCCCAATTTTTTCAATAAAATAGTAATTTGGGAATATAATTTCCAAATCCGGTGAGGACACAATAAACAAACGCCATGGGAAACGCGTTTAGACCAATTCAACTTATTTTTTTTCACACATACGTAGGTATATCACGTGACAATGCATTTAATTTTTAATTGAATTCTTGTTTGTCTTTTAAACCAGCCTTGATTTTGTTTCCAACAATATAGCGTTCGTTATCTATAGAGCATCGGAAATACAATAAAATTAAATAACTGGTCATAGCTTAATCGGCGAATACATTATAAATTGTAATAATAGATTCCTATATTATTTCCTGCACTAAGTATGTGGTTTTGTTGACATATTTTTTATCGAATAAGTCAGTGGTTTACAAACATTTTTATTTGAAGCCATTCTCATATCAAGGAATCAGACTAGTAAAGTTGTCACACACGCAGTTAAAATTAGATGAATTTTAGTCCTTCTATATTATATCGAGCGCGACACCGGTGTCCCGTCTGAAACGGGCCTTACTTGCTTTTCCATCCACCACCCGCCACGTCTCCACACCCGTTATGCAGACGTATACCATGGCGTAATGAACATTAGGCGCTCTTCAAATTCATGCCGAAAGTGTCCCAGGAGCAACTTACTAAGACCTTGGTTGGCGTGCACTATAGTGTGCGTAATTCCTACTTCTATATAATGTATTACGGTCATTTTTTATTTCAATTTACAACACCTTCACACTCGCCGTAAAACGCCGCAAATTTTTTAAAGTCGCAATGGCCGACCGATCCAACTGAGGATCGGACCGAATTTCTTTACTGATAAGATAACCAAAACGCATTTATTTCCATATGAGTACGTTTTTTTTAGTGTACTTTCGCAAGATAGATTAGCCTCTCTTCTTCTACTGACCATATATTGTTGAAAATAGTTTTAAAACCAGGGATCAACAACGCGGCACCAGGGAGGTTATTCGATACTTTCTCTCCTGTGTTGCAAGGTGAAGTAAGACTAAATCATTTATTTTTTTCCCTGATTATTTTAATTTTAATTTCAAATCTTGTCTCATTTTTCTAATAAATTTGTTCAAAACATAGTAAAAAAAATTGCCACCTGCTCATTATTATTAATGGTTAAGTACTTAAATCTATACTACACTTTTTTAAGCTTCCAACATATCGAATCCAGTTCATTAGTCAGACAACTCCAAAAAAATAAATTTGAGTTAAATATGCAGTTTTGTGTAATATTTTACATTCCACCTGGTTCAGTACTCAGATATATCCAAAATTCTACCAAAAAAATGCTAATGCTGATAAACTTATAAAGAATTAAACGAAATGTTGATATTGTCTGGTTCATTAAAAGAATATTTCTAAATGTCTCTAAAAGTGCCTAATCTTTAAACGCCTGTTGATAAAATATATAAAATTCGGGCATAAATCAATAATATTTGATTTTTTGGTGACCATTAGAATATTGCTTTTGCTATTATCTCAAAACTAGGAGTTGTCTGACTAATTAACTGGAAGATCGATATATATATATATATATATTATTTAGATAGACAGTAAATTTTATATCACGCCTTCCGTGTGAAAATGGTTACTAGGTAACCTTTAAGATAGGTGCAAACACATACGAACCTATCGTTGTAATCGTGTATTGAATTAAGATTTTTCAGGACTATTTTTTCTGCGGCATCAGCGCATACTTTGAATAGCACTGGAATAAGAAAATAAAAATCTGCGTCAGTATGTATATTTTGATTTTTCCTTAATTTTATGAAAAGATTTACCTGCTGAAGTGAACTACCGAAAATTTCATTACGTATAGGTATATACCGGCTAAAGGTTATATACCAATATCCTCATTTGTGGTAGATATAAAAATGAATGCTTAAATTTGTCATTATGTCATGAAATACACTTTAAAAATCAGTAAGTAAAGTATTACCATATATTATGCATACTATTAGTCATTTCAGTTTGTTTTATTCAATAATTCATTACTAATAATAAATTATATGTAAGAATGGTGATTTACTAATAACGTACTTAATAAGTAAATAATATACAGTGAAACAAAAGCATATAATAATACGATAGCAATATAAGCACAGTCAAAGTTATCAAAAAAACAAAAATAATTTACATCTGTATACATGAACCACAAATACATGGTAATAATAGCGATTTTACCACGTTTTTATTAGCTCGTATTCTTGTTTATCCAGTACAAATATTTCTTGTTTGTCCAATACCAATCTTGCAATCGATTTTTAACTAACTTCCCGACTAGCTAGACATTTGAAACTTTTAGAATATATCAGAACACGACGACAATGCATTCTTTTAATACTTTTAGTCATCTTTAAGCAGAATTGAATTCATTTTCAGTTAATTCTGTTTTGTATGGAAAGTTATTTCGGAAAAAAATTTTAAAAAGTAAAACACTATTATTTGTTGCTAAGGGGGTCCTAGAAACTAAATTATGAATATATAGGTGCGTTACTATGGAAATCAATATAAAATGTCAAAATGACATTTCATTATTCTATATTTATTCAGTATTTCTATCAAGTACAAAAAAAGTATTTATTAATCCATAGAATTGTCAAGTTTATATGATTCAACAGAAAATTTAAAAACGTGGTATATAAAAAAGTTCTTTTTATCTTGTAATTAATAAATCACGAGTCAGTGTTTGGACTGTAATATTATAGTTTCGTACATTTTTAGTATTACTATATTTTATATAGATTTTGCAGCGTCGGAAGTAACAACAAAAAATTTGGACCTTGGCCTATTGAAATAATATGGCGACAATATACTATTATATTTTATAACAGCCACTAGCATATGCAGTGGTTTCGATATTTCAGTATTATAATAAATAATAATGGTTATGTGTATTTGAATGTATATTTATGTGCAATAGGTTGCCCTTTCGGATATAACTAAATGTTCATTGTGAATGTTTCAATTTTAGTCCGGCTTGACTATAATTCGCAAGTATACAATTAATAAAACCATACTCGCATAATAACGATAAGTTTCAGCGTTTATTTTGGAAATATAACATACATAACATAACACCCACGATGGCCGAGGAGCTTAAGCGTTGGCCTATTGCGTCGGCCGTCGCAGGTTCGAATCCTGGGTCTTAAAAGTAGGTACACATATTGTTTTTTTCAATTTGTGTATGAGTCCGACTATCGTCCGCTTTTCCAGAAAACCGTTTACATTCTAACACAATATTGATTAAATAAACTATTTCTTTTACTCAACGAATAAGACACAAGATTCGAGATTAACATTATAACGCAATTCGATAAGCAATTCACTTAACAACTACTAGTTAAAATCGTCCTAATTTAGTAGGATGCCCGTAGTTTAATTGTAAAAGCACACTGGCGTGAATCCACCGGATACAGATTCAAGTCCCGTCGGGTGTCGTATTTTTTCTACATTTTTTTTCTTGTGTGTATAGGTATATACCCCTACGATGGCCACGCAGCTTAAGCGACGGCTTATATCATCGTGTGTCCCAGGTTTGAATCCTGGGTCTGACAAGTACACATATTGTTTTTTTCAATTTCTGTATGAGTCAGAGTATGAACGTAATAGGTTGACCAAGTAGCTGACATCCATTTCTCGTAAAAAGTCTGTGGAGGCCCATATGATCCTATTAGGATCGGACATGGTCGAAAGAAAGAAAGAAAGAAAGAAAGAAATACATTTAATAATGTATAAAATTGACTGTTCGATTGAATCTAACTGAAAATACACCACCGATCGGATACGACCATGTCCAATCCAAATAAGATCATAATATGGGACCCTGCGGAGCGGAGGTTTTGTATTAACAGATTTTGTTTTTACGAGAAATGGATGTCAGCCACTTGCTCAACCTAGTAATTCCATACTCTGACTCATACACGAATTGAAAAACAATATGTGTACTTGCCAGACCCAGGATTCGAACCTGGGACCCACGATGCTATAGGCCGACGCTTAAGCCGCGCGGCCATCGTAGGGGTATATACCTATACACACAAGAAAAAAAAATGTAGAAAAAATACGACACCCGACGGGACTTGAATCTGTATCTGGTGGATTTGCGCCAGTGTGCTTTTACAATTAAGTTACGGGCATCTTACTAAATTAGGACGATTTTAACCAGTAGTTGTTAAGTGAATTGCTTATCGAATTGCGTCATAATATTAATCTCGAATCTTGTGTCTTATTCGTTGAATAAAAGAAATAGTTTATTTAATCAATATTGTATTAGAATGTAATCGGTTTTCTGGAAAAGTGAACGATAGTAGTGCGAAGTTTACTTGTAATAATTAATCAGTCGTGTGAAATGAGCTGCATGCTCAACAGGCTCGAAGAAGGCTTGAGTATGGGTTTATTATTCGGGTCCCGCATCAGTTGAAGTGCGGAATTGTGGTTGAGAGGGACCAAAAGAATATTTTGAGACTCTCATTTGAGGATACCACGGATAGTTTCCACCCGTGGTTTTATCCGACTGACTTTCTATTACTATGCTTACATTCTGCAGTCTAGACTGTAGAAGACATCTTTGGCCACGTATTTTTTCCGACTTGATAAGAACTCTGCCTTTCTTGACCTCTGTATCCCCAATAACGATCGTAGAAATCAGGAGTATCGGTAATATTTGTGTTTTCTTCTAAGGTGCAGAATTAATCTGTTATCCGTAATGCCAATTGGGGTGGCAGTAACTATTCAAACGAATTTGTTCGGATATTGATAAGTACATTCTACCTGCGTTGAAATGAGTTAAGGTGAACGTTGTTGAGGTTGAACCATGTACTCTTTTATGATATTTCGGTTTACTGATAAAAAAATATTATAATGTTAAGTAATTCTTTGTTTGTTTCTTGTTCATGTTGTGAGTGTCTTAAATTTATAATTCATTAATTGATTCTAAGATCACAAATGATCTGAAAATATACGTTTATAAACATAGATAGTCGCTGAAAGAATGTCAACGAAAAATGCCAACAACTGAAAAGGGTGATTGATGAATAGTCTAAATTAATGCAAAGGGTTCTAGTTAGGGCCTAAAGACTTCAATATTACGTAGAAGTGCATATTATATAACAAAACAATAGTAATTTTTATTGTTTGCATTTACATAAGTATTTCAATACGCGAAACTTAATACTTACTTAAGTAAAATAAATGTATTTAGTATAGATAAGAAAAAACGTGCTTACGTTAATTATTGCTGTAAAGATAAAATTGTAATGAAAATATCACTTTTATTGTTTTTTTTTAATTATCATATTTAAAATTTTGAAAATCCTTCTTTATTATTGACAAATAAATGAGCATTAATAATTAACGCGCACGATTTATATTTACAAAGATTCAAACAGTCTTCATTTAAATGTATTCCGATTCATTTTACGATATTCAATTTAAAAAACGTTTCGTTATTTGTATTATTTTGAAGTTATACTTCTTTTGGTAGAGATCATTATTGTTAGGCCCGTTTTAAACGGGACACCGGTGTCGCGCTCGATATAATATAGGAGGCCGTTGAATTCGAATAAATGGGCCTTTTTATTATGTTTATGAACACCTCAGAGCTAATGAGTCAACGTATAATTTCGCGTTATAAATTAGAACATAAAACTGGCTGCGGTAGTAAAAACAAGTGTATTGAGAATGTAGCGGGCGACGGAAAAGTGTACCGGACACGCGTTGACTCATTATCTCTGGGGCGTTCATAAACATAATACAAAGGCATCCTATATTATATCGAGCGCGACACCGGTGTCTTGTCTGAAACGGGCCTTACGGGTTGCAAATGATAGGAAATATCGCCCTGATAGTGGCCGACGTCCGTTGGTAGATGGTATGATAAGAAGAATCGTGGTTATTAGAATAAATTAATAAATAAGTATGTTCTTTATAAAATCCAGCAATATTAATGATTATTATATTAGACAACAAAAATAAATATATAAATAATTACAAGATAAAAAGAACTTTTTATATACCACGTTTTTAAATTTTCTGTTGAATCATATAAACTTGACAATTCTATGTATTAATAAATACTTTTTATATACTTGATAGAAATACTGAATAAATATAGAATACTGAATTGTCATTTTGACATTTCATATATTTCCGTAGTAACGCACATGTATATACTAATAATTTAATTTAATAATAGTGTTTTACTTTTTACGATTTTTTTCCGAAATAACTTTCCATACAAAACAGCATTAACTGAAAATGAATTCAATTCTGCTTAAAGATGCCTAAAAGTATTAAAAGAATGCATTGTAATCGTGTTCTGAACTGACCATGCCAGTGTGTGTTTGCCTTTGGTGAGTGTACACTGCGCCTGAAGATGCCAAAAGGCGAAACCCGGGTCGCAAAAAAACGATTCGAATGAAATAGTACAAAACACAAATCCATTTGAATTTAAATTCAAATTCCATCAAGTACCTTCGGTCGATAGTATTAATATAACTTACTTATTGTAAAAATTATAATACTTTAATACAAAAATATGAAGAACTACCCTCGATAGTCGCCGATAGCTGCCGATGGCATTTTTGTGTACCTATAGAATAGATGCGCAGATACAAAATATGACACCCGACGGGACTTGTAACCATTACATAGTAGTTGTAAATCTGAGGTGTTTTTTTAATTATCAATAAATATAATGTTTCATTTTAAAATCTTGTGAATTATTCCTTGAAAAACAAAAATAGTTTATGGTTTTTGACAAGTAAACAGCTGTGACATAATTGGTTGATTTGTGGGTCAGTTGAGATGTCGCAAATCTAACAATCACGGAAAGCATCTACATGGATCTGCTCTGTATCCAAATTACCATCGTGAGGCTATAAGATATTTTGATAATAAAATCCTAAGGCATGAATCCCACTGGAAGCGGTATGGCGTGGTGACGATGACGTCCCGACGATACCAATGAATTTAAGAGGAACCTATTAATGGTAGAATGTCTATTATCTTTATCGGCACTTATTTGACAACAAATCATGATTTATTGTTACGAGGGTGGGTCAACAAGTCCTTAGAAAAGCCGACAGGTGGCGCGACTAGTACTGTAAGCGGTTTGTTCTCATGCAGCGGCACTACCGATTCAGTATGCTGCGAAGTTTCAATCAGATTGGTCGGGTTGTTGTGTGTTTCTCGTACATTTAAAAATTGTGGAAAATGGAAAAATGGAAAATGGAGAAAATTGAGCTTAGAGCTGTTATTAAACATTTTAATATAAAAGGGTTAACAGCAAAGGAAATAAAAAATGAGTTGGATTTAGTTCACGGCATATCTGCTCCTTCACTTGCAACTATTTATAACTGGTTAAATGAATTTAAACGTGGTCGTACATCAACAAAGGATGAACCACGCTCAGGACGTCCTGTAGAGGTGACTACACCAGAAATGATCAATAAAATCCACGATATGGTGTTAAGTGACCGAAGATTAAAGTTGAGTGAGATAATTGACGTTACAGGGATCTCAAAAGGTAGCGTCATTTCTATTTTACATGACAAATTGGGCATGAAAAAAATTTCTGCAAGATGGATGCCGCGTTTGCTCACAGTCGACAATAAACGCAATAGGGTGGTGGCCTCTAAAGCCCTGTTGTCGCTCATGCAACGCAATCCGGATAAATTTTTTCGTCGCTTTGTGACTGTAGATGAAACATGGATACACCACTATACTCCCGAGACGAAAGAACAGTCAAAGCAGTGGATTGCGAAAGGCGAACCATGTCCAAAGAAGGCGAAAACCGTAAAATCAGCTGGTAAGGTTATGGCTACTGTATTTTGGGATGCACGTGGAATTATTTTCGTTGACTATTTGGAAAAAGGAAAAACAATAACAGGGGATTATTATGCATCTTTATTGGACCAGCTAAAAAACAAAATTGAAGAAAAACGGCCTCATTTAAACAGGAAAAAATCCTCTTTCATCAGGACAATGCCCGTGTTCACACATGTTTACGATCAATGGCTAAAATTGAAGAATTGAAGTTCGAATTGGTCGACCACCCACCGTATTCGCCAGATTTAGCCCCCAGTGACTTTTTCCTTTTCCCAAACTTAAAAAAATGGCTAAGTGGACAACGTTTTTTTTCAAATGAAGAAGTCATCGATCGGACAAATGCTTATTTTGAGGACCTTCCGAAAACTTATTTTTCTGACGGTTTAAAAAAAATTGAGAAACGTCTAACCAAGTGTATTGAGCTCCAAGGAGATTATGTTGAGAAATAAAAAAAAAATACAAAAATAAAAACTGTTTTAATCAAGGCCTGAACAAAAACGATGCATGAGTGCGAGTGAGAAAGTATTCGGCACCCTTATAATCTCTGCGACACGCGCTAGAGTAAGATAAAAGGTCTACATATTTTTAAGTTGGTTTCCAAAAATATCGCCGGTAAATCGTGCTGAATCGCTTCACGTAGCGTGTTGTTCGTGTTGCTAAATTTGCTATTTTTTGTGTTAAACATAAAGTCAGTGGTAAATATTTTTAGTTAATTAAGTAGGAAAGGTGGTTCTGCATGTTGTATTAAAATATGGTAGCCGTACTGATAAGCAAGAAGACGGTATTACGTTTCATAGGTAAGTTGATACATGTTCGTGACAATTTATTTGTATATTATTATTTATTTTAATATCAGTGACATAGTGTTTCTTTAAAATAACTTAAATTATGGATATATTTACCTAATTGGTTGCATTTTGACCGCTTAAAAATACTATATAACGTAAAAAAACAGAAAATTATATTTTAATTCTGAGCGTCTAGTGCGAGCACTTTGGGCGAGCACTAGCGAAATGGTCTATGGTCTCGAACATTTATAGGCGAATGCGTTCGCTCGCCCACAAACCAAACGCACGGCACGTAGCTTCATTTAGCAATGCAACGGGTGGCGTCTATATGTATCTATAGTCTATGGTTTTAATGCTTTTTTCTAAGGAATTATTGACCCACCCTCGTATATAAAATTTTCATAAAACAAACATAATACCTAGTTAGCTGATGCATCTTGAAAACCGACTTTATTATATTATATAAGGAGACAAAAAACATCACAAATTTTAGTGTGTTTATCCATAAAGAATTGTTTAAAAAAATATTTCTGTTCTTGGACTCAGTCATTAAAATTCGCAATGTGTTTTGCCTCTCCTGTATAATTTTGCAAACATATATTCTTTTTCTTTTCTTTCGACCATGTTCGATCCTAATAGAATCATATTAGCCTCGACAGCGTGGAGGTTTGTATTGACAGATTTTATTTTTACGAGAAATGGATGTCAGCCACGTACTCAACCTATTAGGTCCATACTCTGACTCATACACAAATTGAAAAAACAATATGTGTACTTGCCAGACCCAGGATTCGAACCTGGGACACTATAGACCGGCGCATAAGCCACCCGGCCATTAGCATTAGCAGGTTTTAAACATTTCCTTTACTGTCCTAAAAAAAATCCATCCATTTCGGTCATCGTCACTTTCTGTTGCCGTACGAGATTGATAATATAAATAAGAGATAAATGTAGTAGGAAAGTTTTTAATGAATAATGACATCGATTTTTAAAATGATAACATTGTATGTAGATATAATATTGATAATTCTAGTAATAGCTAAAATATTAAGAAGTTGAAGTGCATATTATTAACTGAAATATTTGCAATCAAAACGCCTGCGTCACTTAAAGTAACAAAACAGCAATAATGGCTCAGTTAAATACGCGACGAAGATTTGTTGAATATTTCTTTTATATATATTTTAAAATAAATATATTTAATTGTACTACACCTTCGATTTTAAATAAAATTAACGTAAATAAATAAACAATTAAAATTATGTGAGAACGCTGGCGAGAAATATACGTAAGTCTATTTCTATCATAAAATAAAAGTGAACAAAATAATATTGGCATGAGAAATGATTCTCAAAATTGTGTTACCAGAAGTTGGGCGCAGTTAAGTTTGTATAATAAAAAATTAAAAAAAAAGAATCCACACCTCATTATAACATAAGATAGTCACTAAACTGGTTTATTTAATAGTATGCAAGATCATTATCGGCTACCATTCGTCAACGGCCGGATGAGATTATCACTAAGCATATTGCATGAACTGTTTTTTTTTAAACTTGTGTGAGTGTCCTACAATTGTTGTATTTATATACAAATAAAACTAAGCGGAGTACATCTCAGTTGAAAACAATTAGAAATGTTTACTTTTTTATTGATACTAAAATATAGTTTTATTATTTATCATAGACGATAGAAAACTGTTTCATTATGATACCGATGTACAATAATATATTATATTATGTCAATTCTAGAATGCAATAATTTTAATTACCAAAATTAAAAAAAAATGATGCAGTGAAAGCAAGTCGTCGGCTGAATGCAGAACTATACACATTAAAATTATGTTTTCTACCAAAACTTCAGTCACATATATAACTAAAAACATTTTAAATAATACATTTTATCAAAAACGGTATTCTAAACTTTTAATTTAATTTAACTTACAATTGAAATATTTTAAAAGAGAGTTCTTTGAAACAACATATGTATTTAAATTATGCATTATTTGCATATATAAATATATATATATCATATTTTAGTAGGACTATTGATAAAAATAATGATGCATAAATGTGTCTATATAAATAATAATTAACTTTAATATGATGTTTCAAAGAACACTTATTGAAAAATATTTCAAATGTGAGTTAAATTAAATTAAATTAAAAGTTATGATAATAAAATCTTGTGTAATGTTTGAGGCTTTCACGGTTGTTTTTTTTTCGTAGCAGATTTTTGGGTTTCCACCGTGTGTCCTTCTTCCTTCTTTCGTCGAGGAAAGAAGGAAGAAAGGCACACGATGGAAACCCAAAAATCTACTACGATCATAAAATCTTGTTATTTTAATTATACGAAATATTTAATATTTAAAATGTTTTTAGTTATATTTATTATGTGACTGAAGTTTTGGTAGAAAACATAATTTTAATGTAAGTATATTAAAAATGTTGAACGTGAAGATATTATGTGGATAAAGGAAAAAAGTTACTTACCAGATCATCTCTTCGGGTCAGCTGTTTGTGATCCATGATTAGTTAATTCTTGTGTTGCTTTTGTTTAAAACAGGAAAAATTTCAGCCTTCACTTCCGAATTCACAAAGTAATGAAAACACAACGGAAACTTATTAAAGCGATAATAATATTGTATTGAATAAAATAAACTTCAGTAAATAAATAGCCGAACACTGCTTTTGGTTTTTATTTCGAATTGAAATGTCCCACTGATGCGACACAAGTAACTGTCCGGTGCTGACTGTTGCGTTAGTTTTCCGGATGTGCTCGGGACTGATTTTGGCACGGCGGCGAATCAGAGGTATATACCACTTAGCGGCCGATACAAGAATGGACTGAGGTGCTGCCGATCGGAAAATTTGCCAACTCTTTGCCGGACGCCGTACTACATCGCGTCACATGAGAAGCGACATCTGTTATCACGTCACCATAATTAAACGTAGCTACATTTTTTCAAACCACACACAGTGTGGAACTTTCCAATCCATTAGTATTTAATTTAAACAATGGGTTTACTAAGTCCAGGGGTGAATTTAATTATACGGAGGCCTTATTTGCAGCATCAATTGAATGCCTCATAGAAAAAAAAATCGGTGTGTGTACTTAACTACGCGCGTTAGAAGTTCGTTATTGATATTCTTCTTCAGATATACCAGTATTTTTCCCTGTTAGAATATTTAAATACAAAATGAAATTTAAGTGATTACCAAGTTGACAGTTGTTTTGAGTATTATCTAAGCAAACTTAACTGAGTCTGATCGGTAACATTTTACAACGTTTTTCTTAGGTCGTATTCTTATTTGTCCGGTACAAATTTTGCAATCGATTTTTAACTAACTTCCCGACTAGCTAGACATTTTAAACTTTTATTATATATCAGAACACGATGCAAATGCATTTTTTTTAATACTTTTAGCCATCTTTAAGTAGAATTAAATTAATTTTCAGTTAATTCTGTTTTGTATGAAAAGTTATTTCGAAAGAAATCCGTAACCCAATCCACTATTATTGGTTGCTAGGAAATTATTATTATATACGTGCGTTACTATGGAAATCAATATGAGTGTCAAAATGACATTTCGGTATTATTTCTATCAAATACAATTTTTTTTGATCGTTTAAGCTAGTCAAGTCAAGTTTATATGATTCAACAGAAAATTTAAAAACGAGGTATATAAAAAATTCTTTTTATCTTGTAATTATTTATAACTATTTTTAATGCATAAATAAAGAAATATGTATCTTAAAATAAAGTGAGATAAAACTAATGCTGTTTTCAAAACTTTGCCCTAAAATTTTGTTAAACAGTCAATCCAGCACGACTATATAAATTTAATATTATATCATGAATATTGTTGCACCCACGATGGCCGCGTGGCTTAAGCGCCGGTATGTGGTGCCGAGGGTCCCAGGTTCGAATCCTGGGTCTGGCAAGTACACATATTGTTTTTCAATTTGTGTATGAGTCAGGGTATGGACCTAATAGGTTGAGCAAGTGGCTGACATCCATTTCTCGTAAAAACAAAATCTGTACAAACCTCCACTCTGTGGAGGCCCATATGATCCTATGAGGATCGGACATGGAAAAATAAAAAATAATAAAATAATATTGTTTGTCAAAAAAACATTGCCTTTTTTGTAATATTCAACAGTTTTGGTAGGTATCGATACGTTTTCTTTCAATATGACGGCCCTAGTTACAACTGTATTCCATAATTATTATCAATTCTTAAATGCAGATTTTAAACGGATGTAATAAATTAATACGTTACCATGTTCGATCCTCACAGGATCATGTGGACCTCCATAGAGTAGAGGTTATCTACTTTAACAGATTATTGTTTTTAAACGAAATGCATTTTAGTTATTTGCTCAACTTTTCAATCCATACTCTGGGTCCAAACATATATTGAACCCGGGACCCACGACATTATAAGCCAACACGTCACCGTTCGGTCATCGTGGGCTGGGAGGTTTAGTTTTTAATGGTCGCATTACGTAAATCAATAGCTCCAATACCAATTTATTTGATTCCCTTCACTTCTGAAATTGCACAACTTTACTGACATATTACAATATGTCATGCAGTAGTTGACAAAAACATGCCAGACGGGTTAAGAAATCAAGCTATTTGGCAGGAAAAAATGCAAGATTTTGTGAAAATAAAATTTCAATAAGTAGGTACCCTTTTTTGCCTGTCGAAAAAAGCCTGCAAAAATAATCACACCACATTTTCCCAGAAAATCATTTCAAAATCGACAAAAAATATTTAGTTAATCTAACAATCTATGATAAGCAATAATTAGGTAATTCCAGAGAGTACAATCCCTGATAATCGTTAATGCGATTCCACATGCCTAAGCACACATTAAATTATAATATCTGATATCATTATATCACTATAACACCAAGAATGCTCCTATTGTTTCATTGTGTTGTTTTATTTCACAAGTACCGACCTACCCTCAACACATTGACTGCTGACTAGATAATTACTTTTTAATTACCACATTTAAATATCATGTTAATTATATCGAATGGCCACATAATCGTTACGCGCTAGGCACGTCTTTAGCGTCCAATGTATTAAATATCTGAATAAATATACTAAATATCTAGCTTAGTTTCAGCACATTTAAAGATGTTGAAAGCATCAAAAAATGCTAATGAAAACGCTTAATTATCTCCAAACCTATTCTAAGACAGTGAATCTTTTACAGTGCTTCGAAAATTCTTTCGTCATTAGATATCTTTTGAGATAAGATAATAATTATACTTACATTCATTAACAACAACAGCATTAACATATTATTTTAAACATTTCTTTAATTTGTCAGTACGAATCCTTGCTCCTGTGTACACACATAGAACTTATAAATCCGCTCCTGGTTAAATCTACACATTTTAACGCTAGTCATCTAATGCACGATCCTGTGGTTAGACGAAGTCCCAATCAGTCTAACGTTTTTTGTTAGGATTTTTCTAATAGACGTATTGTTTCTTTAAGTTTTTCAAAATCGTTTATATTCTATAATAAATAATATAACATTATGAAGTCTTAAATTAAGTACCTACTATGTAAATTTAAAAAAAAGTTATACTTCTTTAGCGTAACAAAAAAAACAAAATCCCCTAATTATCTTGTTAAATTGCACACTCAAGAAAAAGGACCGCTTATTGGAACGCCGTTCCGATCGATAACCGAATAATTTTATTCTAACCGCAGAATAGATTAATAATATATAAATATGGAAGCCTTTGTATCAAGACTTTGAATCCGGATTCGGATTATTACTTTATGACTATCATTACATATAATTCAAGAAATATTTGCACGTAACTGTCTAAAAATATTACCAAAATTGAATGCGGGTCTCGTTTACGTGACAAACTTTAATTAATATTCTAATAATTCAGACGTAACTATTGAAAATAACATATATTTAACACGTGTTTAAGTTTATCCCACATTTTTTCACACTCAACCTCGTACACCCTCACGCAGTAGGCAACCCACTTCCCATTATTTTTGTGTTCCCTGGTTCGAACATAGCTACTCATCACCCTCCCAATTGACATCACTAATGCAGATTAATTATACACCTTAGGGAAACAACCAACTATACTACTACTACAGAACATTTCAAGGATTTCACAGTTCTCATTGACACCACGTATAAGTCGGAATAAGTCCCTGCCGTCACCATAAATTAAATAATAAAAAACAATATTTTAAATGCAATATTTTGTTCTTATTCAATTCAATTCAATTTATTTATTTTACATATTATGGACATTACAAATTAAAAGTTTAAGACGTTCACAACATGCCATGAAACAGTATTATAAAGAAGAAAGAAAAAGAAAAGTAATAAAAGGGATAAAAATGAAAATATAAAAAGAGAACATAATATAAACATACAACATAATACAAAATACAATTATACATCTATAGTAGTTCAAAAAAGTACACCGAGTTAGCTAAGGAGACCCTATTTTAAGAATTTATAAAATAGTGCCCACCTAAACTCACCCTCAGAACTTTATCATTTCATCGATCCAGCGACCTCTAGGCCTACCTTGCTGACGTTTTGTACATCTAGGATACCACTGGATGACTAAATTTGTACTTTTAATGAACCTTCATGAAATGAAAACTTCAAAAACTCGGCCCTCATTCCCCGGAGGCCAACCTGACACTGATTACGGCAGCGATCAGCGAAGAAAGGCAGAGGGTGCCGGAGACCTGGAAAAGGCTGCCAACAGATGTCTATTGCTACTATACTTTGTATAAAAATATTAATACTTTGAATCTATCGATAAACACCTGGCTGAATGTATAAATAAGGGTGTTCACTTAAGACTTATTGCCAGCTGACGAACCCTTATGGCTTAACGGTCATAATTATTAGGATAGTTAATGTCCGTTTGTATCGTCCACGCTGTCTGGTCTTTTAGACATACGCAAACATTGAATGCCCCGGACGAATAATTCGTCCGGGGCATTCATAATTATTATAAGTGCAAGAGTGGAGCCCACCCGGTAAAACAGAACAGCCAGTGGAAAAATAAAACATTCATTTTTGTCGTACCTACCTATTTAACTCCTATTAATTAATTAACCTATTTAATTCTTATAAAATATTTGATATATTATAATATCGACTGTGATTAGGAAAAGGGGCGTAACCCTCGATTTTTCGAAAAGTGCTTTATTAGATATTAACAATGTATACAACTAAATACACGTTCTATAAAAAGGAAGAAAGCCGCAAATGCCGAATTATTGTCTAAATTCCGGTTTTAATTGAGATTAATTAATTTTTAATTTAAAAAAAAAAGCATTTATCCTCAATTTTAATGATTTTTCTGTAATAACTTCTTTAATTTATTATTAGATCGAAAATATATTACACCAAATCATCAATCATCATAACTAAAAACTCTCAAAAAACGTTTTTGCCTCTCCTGTAAAATTTGTTCAGTGAGGGTTACGTCCTTTTTCCTAAACACGGTCGACATTGTAATCACTGCATGTCGGCGATTTGGCGTAAAAACCTCAATTTATCTGCTTGATTTTGATAATCATGCAAAACTATTGCCACTCGATTACAAAGGATCTCATACCATTTTTACAACGTTTTTATTAGCTCGTATTCTTGTTTGTCCGGTGGTTGTTTGCCCAGTACAAATCTTAGTAACTAACTTCCCGACTAGCTAGGCATTTGAAATTTTTAGAATATATCATAACACGATTACAATGCATTCTTTTAATACTTTTAGCCATCTTTAAGCAGAATTGAATTAATTTTCAGTTAATTCTGTTTTGTATGGAAAGTTATTTCAGAAAAATCCGTAAAAAGTAAAAAAAACTATTATTGGTTGCTAAGAGGGTGGTCCCAGCAACTAAATTATTAATATATACGTGCGTTAGTTACTATGGAAATCTAAATGACATTTCAGTATTCTATATTTGTTTGTTTGTTGTAAATATAACAAAATAGCAAAAAAATGATGTGTTGACAATTGCCTTATTTGTCCTAAATTATTAATACATAGTATAATTATTAATTATTATTAATACATAAGTAAGTATGTCAAGTTTATATGATTCAACAGAAAATTTAAAAACGTTGTATATAAAAAGTTATTTTTATCTTGTAATTATGTTACTTTTTTTTACTTACTATATTACTTCTTTTTAATAGGTTCCAAATGCTTGGATGACTACATGAAACAATGAGTTTAAGGCGTTGTAAAAACCTTCACAACAATTTGTAGTCTTCAAAATGATTCCATATTCTAATTGGAAAGAGAGGTGATCTTCGTAGTTTTTTGTCTCATAAACTCATTATTTCGTTGTACATAGTAACCCAAGCATTTTGAACATATTAGATTGTGTAAGACGAGATATACCTAGCTTGCTGGCAACACCGAGTTGAGTCCCGTTTAATTGAGGCTTTCTAGCGATTAGAAATGCACAAATTATATTATATTGATTTTTTTTGACGGCGTATTGAAAACCTGTGTTATTAAAAATCTATACAATATAATATAGACATACGACAATTTCAATATTAAATGTTATAATTTTCCGGAAATGACATAGTTCTGTTTATCGCTGTTCTGTTTTTTCATCGTTCTGTTTCTTCATGTTTTATTTATTCATGAAACTCATCCGTTTATAGGCTGTTCGATAGCCAAATCATCCTGGTCACAATCCTCAGCCATGGTATCCTGACAAATAATAATTATAAGACGTAATAATAATTAATTTGTTTTAAAACTATTTGTATTTCTTCAAGTCTGATTAAGTTATTTAATTGGTGTGCAAATTAACCAATGCCATAAGATATAAGTATATAATATTATAATGGTTAACATTATATAGTACCCACCATAGATATATATATATATATATATATCAGATAACTATTTTTTACATGTTGAGTTTATCACTACAAAGAAAAACAATGCTTCAACCATACCACATCCGTGGCAAAGTGTGGAAATTCCGATATAAAAAATTCACACTTTTCAACTTTGTCAGTCATACTTATTTGTTTTCATTGAACTAAGAATACATATACAATAATTACAAGATAAAAAGAACTTTTTATATACAACGTTTTAAAATTTTCTGTTGAATTATTACGCACAATATCCTTAAACTTGTACTTGATATGAAGTAAATAAAAAACAAACAAATATAGAATACTGAAATGTCATTTTGACATTTCATTTTGATTTACATAGTAACGCACGTATATATTAATAATTTAGTTGCTAGGACCACCCCCTTAGCAACCATTAATAGTGTTTTCATTTTTACGGATTTTTCTGAAATAACTTTCCATACAAAACAGAATTAACTGAAAATGAATTCAATTCTGCTTAAAGATGGCTAAAAGTATTAAAAGAATGCATTGTAATCGTGTTATGATATATTTTTAAAGTTTCAAATGTCTAGCTAGTCGGGAAGTTAGTTAAAAATCAATTGCAAGATTTGTACTGGACAAACAACCACCGGAAAAACAAGAATACGAGATAATAAAAACGTTGTAAAATTGTTGAAATCGCTACCTCAAAGCAACAAGCACACAGTAATAAAGTGAAAAAAGTCGATTTTGACATAACTACTATTATACCAATCGATTGCTGAAAGCAATACCTGCATGATGAATCATTGCGATTTAAAAGACAAACTGTAATACTTCATTTAAAAAAATAAAAATTGCATTTATAAAAATTTTCCTGTAATTTCAAAGCAATTGTAACTGAGATACCCCACTGTTAATACTGGAATTTAAAAAAAAATCCTAAAATTGTCAACCGCAAAAAAAAAACAAAATAAACATAATATCGTCACTGTTCTGGCAGAAGACACTAATTCGAAAAAATGACATATTGAGTTAGTTATACCAAAATGTTGCTTATTTCAAACTTTACCGTCTGGAAACCTTCTTAATAAACAAACAGTCTTTATTTTAAAGTCATCCTTTTTACGATTACTTAATAAACTCACATAATAGACCATTTCAAACATTTTAACAACTTCAAAGTCAAATTACTCAAAACTAATATTCTCCAGTTAGTGTGTTCTGCCAGAACAGAGACGATAGTATAGTATATATATTATCATATACAACTATTACATTGATATCAGTGGCGAGGGGTGGAGGTAGGCTGTTAAGATTCGACATAAATAGTGCACACTGAACTTTGTCAGTCATACCTATTGTTTGCATTGAACTAAGAATACAAATTGCAAATGGTACTGGTTTGTTTTTAAAATTCAATTAAACCATGTCTAAATCAAACCATAATAGTGTAGGTACCTATGCTATGTACGATCCGACAAAAATAGTGTACACTTATTTGTTATCGTTAAATTAAGAATACATATTACAGATGGTGTTGGTTAGTTTTTTTTAATTCATTAAGCCCTGCCTTAACCAAACCATTATCGATAAAAAATATTCTTCTATCTATAAAATATTTAAAATGATCTATGGTATGGCACAATTTTACATATTTTATAGATACATGAATATTTTACTCTGATTATCTTCTATGACGTAGAATAGGCTGGGTTTAATTTAACTTTAAAAACTACCAAACACTATCTGCTTATTAGTTTAATGAAAACATATTATATTATTATGTTTGACTGAAATAATTTATGTCGGATCTTAAAAGCCTACCTCCACTCTTTGCCACTGATTTATTTGACACAAACATTGAAGTTAAATTATCTTGAAACTGTTATTTTTTACTCATAACATTGTTGCTTTCGTGTGGCGAGATATTGTTGGTTAGTTTTTTTAAAATTCAATTAAACCCTGCCTAAGCCAATCATCATCCGGTTTAATTCTGTTTAACTAACAAACGAAGCTAGATTTAATATATTATTATGATATTATTTAATATATATAATTAATGGAAAACAATAGCATCAAATTCAAGAAATATTCACTCTCAAACTAATAGATTCACAATTACGCCAAAATTAACTAATTGTGTATGTTAAACATGTAATGAATGTAATATTTCTTAAATCTTCTGAATAATTCGTTGATTGAAAAAATAGATTAACTTACAATTCCGCATTGAATTAATTAATGTTGCGCCAATAATTAATTCCCATTTGGATAGCGAGTTCTATTTGCGAAGTACGATCTCCCGTGATGTATGCTCCAAGGTATTTAAAACTATTGACACTCTCGACGTTCTGCCTGTCGCTGGTCATGATGAAATGTCGATCTGGACGGATTCTTTGCACGTAATATTAATTTTGAAGTCAACTCGAGACGAATTCTTATGCAGAGTGTCAATCGTCTCTTGAATACACCTCGATAGAATTGTCTGATAAGTCATTCTTTCCAACTGGTAGCGCTTTTGCAGTGGACTGTAATTCGAAGATGCTTGTGGTTTACGGATCTAGGGGGGGGAGTTACACAGGATGCCAGACAATGACATTTTATGTTAAGAGGGCTGACGCGCGCTATAACCGATTCGGTGTTCACGCACTTGTAAACCGTCGGTTTGGAATGTCACTCTCACGTTTTCCCTTGTGTTTATGAATGATGATGATGAAGGTTTGTATGAATAATGAAAGCCAGTATCACGGCTTGCTCGGTATTCAGAAGTTAGCTTGGATGACGGTCACACTATATCTAAGCTGACCCGGCCGTGGTCCATGAACAACTTCTGAATCAGTCTGGAAAATCGAATTAATCAGTTAACGACGGCTTAGCTGTAACACGCCTTCACGCGTCTGCTTTCTGGATGTAACTACCTATAACGTCGTAAGGGTACTCGATGGACGAATCACCTTATACGAACAGCGGTCTACGAACAAATCACAAGTTCCAGTTAGCGACGGCTAAACTATAACAAGCCTGCACGCGTCCGCTTTCTTGACGTTACTCGAGCTAACCAAATGTTAGTCGCAATCACGGTCGTCTCGTGACCCGTAACTGCTGGTCGTCTTGATATTGCGACAATAATAAATAAGGATTTGAGGTATAATTGGCCCAACCACTAACTAAAATACCGCATTCGAGCTGTGTCTGGAAGTTACATGTGTTTTATGAATACCAACAAAATCATATCGACGTATTCGACGTGTTGCAGTCGAGACACGTTTATATGTACGATCCAGCTTTCTCTACAATTATGGCGTAGCGGATGTTTGCTTGAAATCGTGGCAGCCGCTCTATGTGCCGTATTTGTTTGAAAGCTCATAATGAAAAGCCTTTAATTAAACTCTAGTGCACTATATTCTATACCATTACAGCCTTTCACTCCATGTTTATCGATGGTTAATATTTGACAAAGTGCACCTGTATGTATATTACATTATGTATATTACGTATCGATTAGTCAGTTACTGATATAATTGAACATATAAGATTTTTTTATTAATGCGGGCTTTAATCAATCGCCTAGGAAGGAGTTTTCGTCACTGACAAGTACAATAGATTGATAAATCCGTCGTTGGAGGGTAAAATTCCTAAGTCGCAGTTTTACTGAAATTAAGATTTTATTACCTATATGTGGCTCTTTTTTGTGTATCGTAGATTTTGTCACATGTAAGAAAAATAAATAGATATTATGATTTGTAGAGATAGCTTAAATTGAGAAAATCATTTTTAATTCTAAGTAAAATCACTTTTCCAAAACATTGAATATAACCATTGCCGACCCAAGTAGAAAGCCGATACATTCACAACGACTGGTCCTACTTTTTCCACCCCTCCCGTTGTTGTCGATGGATGACCTGTCATTGCCTGTCATTGTTCTATAGAGTGCTCATACTGACGCGTATGTCGTGTTTACACGGAATGTTTTGATTTGAATAAATGAGTTACATGATAAATAATATACTAGCATTAACACACCTTATACAAAATGTAATGCATAGGTCAATGCTACATATTTTTTGGAAATCAATATTACCACCAGTTTTTGTGTGAAGGACTAGTCTGACTTTGACAGCTGATGAATAACAGGAATGTATATTATATATTAATAACACTGATAGTTAATATATTTGATGTGAGAATTTTTTATAATTCAATTTGAAACGAGAAAGGGCGAATAAATATGTCAAGCAATCTGGGATCTGATTTTGGCAGCTGAAAAGTGGACCACTCGTTGCTTCTGCAAAAAGTTATGCTCAGGCTTTATTAATCTAAAGATGGCGGTGATATTACACAATATCAAGAACTTAGAACACTTATAAAATCACAATATGTAATGTTTTATTATAATATAATATCAGGCAAGAGATTGAATGAGTATTGGTTGTAAATTTATCCGGTTGTATTTTTACAAATAGTTTAAATACCACTGATTTATGTATCTACTTCAATATAATTATTTTTAGTTACGCAATGGTAGTGATGTCAAAAAAAATTGATACCTTTCGTCCGATACGACCCAAATATAAATATAGGTAACCTCTCTCCGTATATTGCCGCTACTAAATTAAGGCCGGCTCGCACATCTAAGCTCATCTGTCTGCAGCGTATCGAATAAGTCGATGAAACGTCATCGTTATTCACAAAACATACGTTGCCAGATGGAGCTCCGCTGATTGGTCGAATGCAACTTTTTAATTTGAATAAACATCTAGTGCTGCTACCAACAAATCGTATGCGTTTCGGGCTGCGATTCGAAGATGCCAGAACGCATACAGACACCTACAAATCGGTCATTCATATACTGGCTCGTCAGTCGCCGCATCCAAATGTATATACGTTTCGAGAAGTTACGCGCGACTATCGCTAGGTAGATGTGCGCGGTCGTCGTATGCAACACCATTGCGACGTTCCTAGAAGGTTTGATTTATGGCTGTGCGGCAGACGAGGCGAGTTTATATGTGAGAGCCGAAGAAGTAGAGCAGTGCTCCGCACCTTTTCTCACCCACGGCACACTAAAGGTCTTCCCATAATTCCGCGGCACACCACACGTAAAACAATTTATACACCAAAACATGGACCCCACTTACTCTAAAATAGCGTTTTTTAAATGGTGTTCGAGGTAACATTAATGGTATTGACTGTATGTTTAGCGATTTTTTGTATTTATTAATACATCCACTTGAATTATGGTTAGTTGTCGGCTTAAGAATAATTATTTGAGTATTGACATAATAATAATAAATTGTGTCCTACAATTGCGTGTTTTAAAATATTAATATCAGCGTAGCAAAATTATTTTTACTATTTTATTATTAGAGCAAATTTGTGATTTGTGTTTATCTCACTCATCTGTTTGACCTGCCACGCCGACCCTCCTTGAGCCTGGGTCCCCAGGCAAGAGCCCTGTCAGCGCACTAAAATTACATCAGGTTATGTTTTTTTATTTTATAAATAATTAAATATACAAACAACATAACGTACGACGAAGAATTAAATGTACATATTTCCATGAATTTGTATTATCAATAAATAACTAATTAATGTGAAAACTGAGGTTGTTTCAATGAACTTAAAACTTTTATATATTTTGACTTGAAAGAACAGCACGAAGTTCTCGGCCCACGCTAGAGGTGAGTTGGAAATACTGTTACCAGTTTATGTACTCAAGTATCGGATGAAACTACCTATACTCAGTACGTGTGGGCCAATAAACTTGTTCCAAAAAACTTGTGATGATATCATCGCGAGTCTCTGGCTAGTTGGTAGACTTTCTATACTATTGACATTAAATACGCGCGAGCGAGATAGCATTCCAATGTAATTATATTTTAATTTATTAGTCTATGCATGCGAATGACATCATCTTATGTATGAACAATAGGTCATAAATTTTCTGTAGCAGCATATTATTCCCTCGGAAATGTGGTGAGTGACTGAGGTGACACAGTTTACAATAAAAAAATCATTGTTCTTCATTTTTTGTTAACAAGAATATTATAAACATAACATAAAAACAACTCATAAATTTTATATGTGTTTAAAATTTTATAATAAATGGGACACTTCGAAAATATCAGCTCAGTTTTTAGCGATTTTATTGAAACCGATATTTCAAATACTGATATGGAGTTAAGTTTTAGTTCCAGTTTAATATGAGACTTATGTCGCATACGCACGCCAAACGCTCTATATAGTATTCCAAATACTAGTAAGTATTTTTGAACAAGTTTTACTAAGTATTTTTTTATACTGGTAGTAAGTATACTTGGTCTTTAAAATCGACCGGTTTTCCCACCTCTGGTCCAGACCCTTCAAGTAAGACTGCTTATTATTTTTAATTATAACTTCAAATGAAAAACTTTTCTCACGTAGATAGTGGTAGAAAATGGGAGCTGAACTGCGATAGCCGTGTCGGAAATCCGAGATATTCGAGATATATATATTGTAGCTCTTGAGTCTAGACCAGTGCTTCTCAAACTTTTTCATACCACGGACCCCCGAAATCAGAAAATAAAAATTCAAGGCTCACCTCCCCAAAAATTTTAGTTTTTAGTGACCAACAGTTAATGGCGCACTCGGAGGGGGGGGCATGGGGCCCTGGCACCCCCATTTTAAACTTTTACCAAACTTTAACAAACTCCCGTTTTAAACATAGAGATTGAAGCCAATAAACTATACCTTTGGGCTTAGACAAATAAAAACACGGCAAAAAAATGATTTGTAATTATTCTCCAGCACCCTTTTAAGAAAAATTTCTTAGATTTTAAATTCTAACACAAAAATTTCGAAATACTAATGTCGGATTTTTTTAGAAACCGAATCCCTAATGGAATTGTCAAAAAATTATCCGTGTCCACCCGAATTCCGGAGCGGTGTAGGTCATAGCTTGGGAAGGCTGACAGGGCTCGAGCCTGGGGGCCCGGGTTATGGGGGGCCCGGCGTGTCGGGTTGACCAGATAAGTGAGATAAACACACATCATAAATTAGTTTTAATAGTAAAAAAGTCGCCTGCGACGCTATTATACTGCATGGCCATGAACATTTTCAATTACTTATATAATTGTGCAATATATTTTTTGATTATTATGTGTCAATACTCGACAGCTCCATTATTAAAGTAGATGTATTAAAAATCGCCAATAATTCACAGTATAAGTACCCTTAATTTGAACTAAAACACAATTTGGAAAACGTTAATTTAGTTTTTCAATCTTAGCGGTAGGTAGAGGGGCCGCCAAATATCCTAACCTGAGGGCCCGTTTCAGGATGTGGGGACCATGGTGTAGGTACACCGAGTGCAATAGACAAAAGACCGATAAACGAGAAATTAGGCTGTGAAGAAGAAAAAGAGCCTATGGGACTAATTTAAACTCTCCTCTTTGGGCCCCCCAATATTAAATCCTGGGTGCACTACTGGTCTGATAGGTCCTTTGGTACATTTGTAGAGATCCTTGTCTTAACTCCTTCTGCCAAATCTGCCAAAGTTGGGTTTATTTTTGAATCCTTTTAATTTACCAGAACACGTTAATATATTTTCATTCTGACCATGCATTGTTTTATTAAATCCATTCAGGTGCTCAAATATATTACCAGCCATGTACGCAAATTTGGCTATTACCTAACTAAATATTGTATAATATACACAATTATTTGTGTGTGCTTAATTTTGGAAGCAATGCACCGCGGCACACCTAGCATCGTCTCGCGGCACACCGGTTACGGAGCACTGAAGTAGAGTTTCCGCTTTACAACACTGCACTTTTACACTACACTGATACGCCTCTTTGCCTGGTTACGTCGAATAAAATTGAAAGCCGTATTTCGAAAAAGGTTACAAGTCACTATTTGCGTTTTAGTCAAAATGGTGAAAACAATCCTATATAAAAATAAATAAGTGGTGAAAAGTTTTTTATGTAAAATATATGTACTTATATATATTTATGTATAATATTATTATTTTATAGTAAGTGTAAGCTGTTGTCTTGATACAAAAAAAAAATACCTTACATTTGTGTAAGTATTTAGATAAATAATACCTATGAAGAGTTTTGCAACTTATGTCACTCTTTTTTAAAATGTGACATGTAACGTTTTCGAAATAGTTACAGCATTCCATTAGATCAAATGATAATCAATTGTATATTATATATATTATTTAGTAATAAATAAATAAATTCTATCCACTGCTGGATGAAGGCCTCTCCAATCTGATTCCACTTCTCTCGGTCTTGCGCGTTGCTTCCACAGAACTTAACCATTTCATCGATCCAGCGACCTCTAGGTCTACCTTGCGGACGTTTTTACCTCTTGAGTACCACTGGATGACTAGATTTGTCTAGCGATTGTCTCTTCTTCGAACTATGTGTCCGCCCCATTTCCATTTGAGGTTTTTAGCGAACTCTATTACCTCTCAAACCCTTGTCTGTTTTCTTAGCCAATCATTCCGCTTTTTGTTCTTTCGCGTTATGCCCAGCATACACCTCTCCATACGACGCTGTAATACACGCAACTCTAAGTTTCTGAATCTCTTTTTTACTTAAGGTCCATGTTTCACAAGCACACTTCGCGCTTTAGGCACAGTGGGAGGTCACTTTTGAAGACATTATTCAGGCGGCCAAAAGTACTCCAGCCCAGCTATATATATGTAAAAACTCGGTGTGTGTACTTATATACGCGAGTTAAAATTTATACTACTTTGGCATAACAAAACAAAATATTATTTCAGAATGTACCTACTTTGGAAGAAAAAAATCTCAAAACCTGTGTTTGAAAAATTTAGCAAACCGCTATTTCGACCATCTTTGCTAAAACAGATGACTGTACAACTATTTTCGTTAACAATAATAATGTATTACAAATCAAATGTAAAACATAGCCTATGCCCTATTTAATGGTTAAACTGAATCGTGATATTGGTTTTTGTGATGAAACATAATAATTATTATTGTTTTCAATTATTATAAACTGCTAATAAATAAATTGACATGGGATATGCGACAAATATTATCTTAAACTGTAAAAATATGTATTTTTGTGTATGAAGTGTCTAAATATTATAAATTTACAACATACCATTGTTTGAATTATTTACCAACTCAACATTCGCAAAATTTATTTATTTATTGATATATAATTTTACTCATAAATAATACTTACATAAATATAGCCTCAAATCTTAATGAATAATCATAATAATAAATTGTGTTGCATCGGCGCGCGCAGCTTCCGTCACACGCCAAAGGCGTTACATCGGCGTCACACGCCAAAAAATACACTCTGATCTGTTTTTTCCCAAATGCGCCAAAAGAAGTATAACTACAAAAATATATTTTTAGAATGTATTACAACATTTTCATCATAGAGCCAGAGTGCAAAGTTATGAAGTGGCAACTCTACGACATCCCTACGTGCAATACTTATAACTTTTAAATTACTTTTTATAGTAAAGTTTACACTTCAAAGGTGTACTTTAAAAATACCAGGATGCGTTTGTATGTTATTAGTACATATCTCATTTATTATTCATATGAGATTCATAGTGTAATGTTACAAGTTATATAATAATAAATTTACAAAATAAGAGGCGCGCATATAAATAAAAAAAACAATGATAATATGATATCAAATCGATTAAGTAGGCACCATATAAATTCTTCAATTATTACTAATTAAATTTGAATAATCTATATCTTTTTTATCATGAAGAGATCTTTTATTACAAACAATAACAACCAGATATAAGAAAAATACGATCAGATATAAATCGCTCATGAGAAAACAATACCTCGTATGCCACATGACACTATTTTTGTACATGAGATGAAAAAAAACCTATATAATCTCTATGATTCCATCAAATTCATGACTATTTTTCGTATTATACTATTAATCTTAATAGTGAAATACGAAAAATGAAGAATTTTTATGCATTTATAGTGACTAGAGAGAGTTTTCTTCATCTCGTGTTTTGTGGTATACGAGGTATTGTTTTCTCATGAGCGAAATAGGGTATTAGCTGGTGAGTGTCCTTCAGGTTAGTATCTATACTAGTGGATATTCATCGATATCCACTATCTGCGACCGGTTTGTTGAGTATATTATGTCAAAATTGGGTTAGGGTTAAACTAATGTGTTTTACTTGTAAGCATGTATATTATGTACATAATATAGTTAGAATCATTATAATCTTATAATTTATAAATTCAATGACATGATAGTGAACACGTGTATGTCAAAAAACAATTTCGTTATGTATATATTGGGTACCCACTTGTAGATTTCTTCTTCTTCTTCGGCCATATCCGCCCCTTAGTTGGAGTATATGGACACCACGAGGCGCCTCCTAGAATCCCTGTTGCTCGCCAATCGTCTTGCTTCGTTTCAGGTCACCAGGTTTCAGGTTTCCCGTAGCTCCGCCGTATACACTATATAGATAGTATTTAGCGGCCTTCCAGGACGCCAAGTTGAGGTTCTCTTCTGGCATCTGCAGCACGTGGCCGAGCCAGATCCAACGACGCCTCTTCACTCTTAGTGTGATGAGAGGCTGCATGGTGCGTTCTCTTATATCCTCGTTGATCCTAAAGTAATACTACCGCACACCATGTATCCGTCGCAAACATCTGTTTTCTAAGCTCAGTATACGGTTGCTCTGAGCCTTCGTAAGGTGCCATGATTCGATACCGTAAAGCAGCACCGTCAGAATGCAAGCGTCGAATTAGAGGCATTTGGTTTTGAGTCCCAGACATTCCGCATCGAGCTGAATGTTGCTCCAGCCATTCCCATTCGGCTAGCGAAACCAACTGCAAAATTCCATCTCCCGTGATGTGTACCCCCAGGTATTTGAAGCTGTCTACGCTCTCGATGTATTGTCCGTCGCTAATCAGAGGGAAATCAGGATCAGGACAGGTGCTATTACCCAAAACGTTGGTTTTCTTCGCGTTGATTTTCAAACCAACGCAAGATGAGTTGTTATGCAACCTGTCGATTGTCTCTTGAATGCTCTCGATTGAGTTGTCGAATGAGACAGCGTCATCGGCGTATTCCAGGTCGCATAGTTTCACATAGCCTCGGTCGGGTGGTATTGACTTCCGTAGTATGAGGTCAAAGAGGATGATGAAGAGAAACGGGGCAAGGACACATCCCTGTCTTACTCCGGTCATGACCCCCGAACCATTCCGTGGCAGTGTCACCAATTCTGACACACCATTCGATATTCTCGCACAGGCATTTATTTGATTATGGCAATGATCTTGGGAGGGATCCCGTATGCTTTCAGTATCCCCTAGAAGGAAAGATGATGCATACTGTATTTAAGTATATAATATAACCCCAAAACTACAACTAATGCGTATGGAAAGGTGCATGTTGGGCATAATGCGGAAAGATCACAAAAGAAACCAATGAATTAGAAGGCAGTTTTTGTTTCTTATTTGGTGCAGTCATTTTTTGTGGGTAGAAATGAAATTGTGTGTTAAAGTATTAATTAGTTTGGTTTTTATCGCAAAATTTGACAATAGAATTGCTCCGATCAGATGAGGAATTCTCTCGCTACAGTAGTCTCAAGCATCGTAAATCGATCAAAATTAGAGGTTCGCGGCGCGGCATCCTCCGCCGCCTGATGAGGTTAGTGTGATAATATTATATGCACACATGACATGAAGTCTAAGGACCGACCTATGCAATTATATATTTACATTACACGTACTGCTTATTCTTGAAGAGTATTTGCCTGCTATTTTTTATACATTGCGATCTGATGTTACGGTATTAAAACTTTTATTTAATTCTTTAGTTCGAAGCAGACTTGAGAGTGGGTCTATTGTTTGGGCACCGCATCAGTTGAAGTATGGCCTTATGGTGGAGAGGGTTCAGAAGAAATTCTTGAGACTCCTTTATTTGAGGTTGTACGGATACTATCCGTGGCTTTATCCAACTGACTTTCTCTTAGGCATGCTTACATACTGCAGTTTGCAATTTAGAAGAAATCTTTATTTAGCTATGTATTTTTTTCGACTTATACGAGGTATAAATGAGAACTCTGCCATTCTGGGCAGTGTTGACCTGTGTGTCCCTGATAACTATCTTAGAAATAGAGAACATCAGTTGTTTATTCTCCCAAGTAGCAGAACCAACCTACCACTGGTAATGCCAATTGGGAGGGCGATAACTATGTTCAACGAAATTGCTTCAGGTGTTGATATATTCCACCTACGTGAGGATGAGTATAAGTGGACGTTATTTTATAAATTTTTAAAATAGGGCCTGCTTAACTCATCCGGTGTATTTCCATGTACCTATATAATTAATATTTTTGTATGTACATATTTCTACTGTTTAATAACATACTATCTATCTCTTTTTTTTTATGTCATGTTGTGAACGTCTTAAACTTATAATTTGTAATGTCCACAATATATAAAAATAATAAATTGAATTGAATCCTTTATTATTATTATAGGTATTTTTTTTTCACTCCAAACGCGTGCCATTCAAATTCGTCATAGGTTCGCCACCACTGTCGTAGGTGAACTCAATGTGCGGAGTGTCTGGGTAGGGGGAATTTACCCATAAAAGTGCAGGTGTCCACGGTTGAAGCGACGAGACGCTATAAGTAGTCGGCGATGTAAATGTGGAAGTCAGTGGCACCTGCAAGATGTTGTTAGCTCAGCCTGCCTCCCGCCGCCTTAATAAACAATAATATTTTTTTATTTTTTTTTCCAACCATGTCCGATCCTAATGGAATCATATGGGCCTCCACAGAGTGGCGGTTTGTATTAATAGATTTTAGTTTTAATGAGAAATGGATGTCAGCCACCTTCTCAACCTATTAGGTCCATACCCTGATTCAGACACAAATTGAAAAACAATATGTGTACTTGCCAGACCCAGGATTCGAACCTGAGACCCACAGCGTGAAATTCCAACGCTTAAGCCGCGCGGCTACCGTGGGCTAATTATTATGGATATAAATTCTAATTGATTTAAGTTTTGTACGAATATGAGTTAGAGTTAATTGTATTCGTTGTCAGTGTATATTTGCTTTTTAGTGAGTGTACATAGTGCCTGAAGATGCTGAAAGGCTAAACCCGGGTCGCAAAAAACGACTCAAATAGAATAGTACAAAACTAGAAGAACTTTAGAATTTAAATGAAAATTCCATCAAGTACCTTCGGTCGATAGTATTAGTGTTATGGATATTTTCCGAAATGGACCCCCTCCAAACCATTTTTTTTTTGTTAGCTCGCCTGAGTAGAGTATTATCACTAAAGTTAACCACAGTCATTTGAGGAAAAAATATTATATTTAATCGAGATGTCCTCGTAAAACAACGCTTTATACATTTTAAATCAACACTCTCCTGTTCTTAGAAATAACCGTAAATACAAAAATATATTGTTCTGTCGTTCTTAGATAATGTGAACGCCGTGATAGTTTTGTTAACTCGATATTTTTGAGCCTTGAGAGTGGTTCTTATAACGGTTACTTACATAAATATTGTTGTCGGGTCAATGTTTAAAGCCTGTAAAATTTGACAATTATTTGAAAGATAAAAACTTAAGATGGAATCTGCTTGATTGATTCTTCATTGGTCTTTTCACTAATTATAATCGTCACAATCAGATGCTACGAAGATAGATTCTTAGAAAAAACATAATTATTTAGTGTATCTACCTATATTAATATTCAATAAATTATCATGTATCTTTTTTTAAATTCGTTAATTTCTCAAAGATAATAATATCATCTTTTAAAACACTTTGTTTTATAATATAGTTCAGGGGTGTCAACTAATTTTACCACGTTTTTATTAGCTCGTATTCTTGTTTGTCCGGTACAGATTTTTTCTTGTGCAGTACAATTTTTTTCTTGTTTGTCCAAGATTTTAACTAACTTCCCGACTAGCTAGACATTTGAAACTTTTAGAATATATCAGAACACGATTACAATGCATTTTTTTAGCCATTTTTAAGCAGAATTGAATTCATTTTCAGTTAATTCTGTTTTATATGGAAAGTTATTATTGTTGGTTGCTAATTAGGTCCTAGCAACTAAACTATTAATATATAGGTATTATGGAATATGACGATATAATTAATGGATAAGACGGTGCCATAATTATTGTATGTAGATAGCATTGATAAATTTCTATCAGGGAACACAAACATACGGGAAGTGGGCTGCCTTCTAAGCGAGGCTATTTCTTCTTGGTCCGTTCCCACATCCTGAAGCAGGCTCCCAGGATAGAATTTTTGGTGCCCCCCACCCCCACATATTATTTAGGTTAAAGGAAGCGTGACGCTCTACAGTAGCGTTTTATTAGAAGGTATTCAGTGTATTTTAAGCGTTTTTTATACAAATCTACTTCAATTATTGAGTTGTTGAGTATCGACACACAATTATTAAAAATTGCAACTCACAACCAAATACTTTTTTTGTACTATTAGAGCATTTTTTTGTTATAATACATATCCCCAGGCCCCTGAGCCCGAACCACTAGGCTAGACCCCTTTGTGAGGTCATGATTGTGTCAACCTTGAAATGCGTCATCTTCTGAGCGACCAAGACTTTCCACCTCTTTCTGTCATATTGCTTCTCTCCGAGCAGAGTGAAGGCTGCCCCAGTAAGCTACTTCACTTCTTCAAACTCTTTCTTTGCTTCCCCTTCCCTGGAGGCTACCCAAAACCACCAATCTTTCCAGGTCATCTGGTCCACGCCGAACAATAAGGAGAAAGGGTGAGACCACAAGAAGGATTAAATGCATTAAAATCTCTCACGTCAATGCGCATTCAGTATTGGTGATATTTGAGAATACCCAATCATCATAAAATAATAAAACGAACCCGCCTTAAAAACCTTGTTGATCCATGGTGGTTCTGTGTTAACAACCGTTTGGAACACTGGCGTAGTGATAAGTCTAATGCCGGCGCTGCATTGGCACGGAAATCAGACGATTTACAGTCTTCGGACTTTTTTTCGCGTGTAGCACCCCAGATTTGCGGACTTTTTAATCCGCAGACCAGTCTCGTTGGATTTCAAACATGTTTGATATTTTACTCTCCGAGTTGCCAGACTTCGCCCGTCGATCACTATGCAAATTCGATTTGACATTAATTCGGACCGAAAAAAAATCTGTAATTGTTTTAAACATTTTCATTGCTAATTTTGTTAATTTACACATTAGAAAATGAGAGATCTATCAATTATTTTTTTTATTTATATTTATGAAATTCATAAAAGAAAACGTAAAACTTGTGTTGTTTTCACTGCTAGGTACATTATTTTATGCAAGTCTACATATAAATAACACAAAATTATAGGATTATTGGAAGACATTACGATAATCGCAACTTTTGACATTTGACAGCTCGACTTTTTTATTCATTCGTTGATCAGTAGTAGAGCATAGACAAATAGGACAATTTATTGTCCTCGAACTTTTGGCTCGCCAATGGAGCGCTGGCATAACAGTGTTTGCGACTGGCGTATTATAAGTAAACAGTAGAAAAGTATATTTGTCGAGTAGCTTATTTATCGGGGTAAAAACTCCTAGTTTTGGACCTTGACACACATTCGCTGACGCCGCCATCTTGAAAAAGTCGTGCACAAAATTGTTTTATTTTTCAGAATATATTTTCACCAATCGGTTTTATGGTAAAAATAGTTATTAGTCATGTGTATATTATATATCTTCGTCAATTAACGGAGCGGTAGGGTGATGTGGATGATGAGACCGCTCTCAGGCCTAATTAGGCATGGAGTGCATTTAGATGCTTGAATAAAGCATACAGTGTTTAACCAATGTGTTCTTCTATGTATGTGAAACATGGACCCTTTTTCGGAAGAGAAATCCAAAAATTACGAGTGGCGGATCGTGACGTGGAAGATGCATGCAGATAAGATGTAGAAGAGTACGTAGATGAAATGATGATGGGCCGAACACACAATGGCTAAACGCCCACGGGGACGCCCCTAAATCCACTGGATAGGCGAACTTATAAAGTTTGGTGGATGTACGTGGCAGCGAAGAACTAGGGACCGAGAAAAGTGAAAGAAACTACGGGAGGCATCCATCTAGTAGCGAATTGATCCCGACCGATGATTATGACAACGATAATTCCCTACAAGGAAGCCTTACAAGGTGAATCGGTGGGTATTTTGGTTAATGGCAAACATATTAACAATATACGATATGCCGATGATACTGTGCTGATTGCTGATAGTTTAAAGAGTTTACATCAACTGGTAGAAAAGGTTAATGAGGTCAGCAATTCTTATGGTTTAAAAATGAACCTCAAGAAAACAAAAATATTACTAGTATCAAAAATAGCGACACCAGACACCAACACAAATTTTGTCATTAACAGCCAACCAATCGAACGTGTGACCCATTATAAATATTTAGGTACATGGGTCAATGAGAAATGGGACCAGTCTCAGGAAATAAAAACTAGAATTGAGATCGCAAGGAGCGCCTTTCTCAAATTGAGACGCCTCCTTAGCATTTGAGATCTTAACCTAGGTCTGAGACTGCGTATGGTACGTTGTTATGTTCTCTCAATTCTTTTCTATGGTATGGAAGTATGGATGCTAAACCAAGAGATGTCAAGAAGACTTGAAGCTTTCGAGATGTGGCTATATAGACGTATCCTCAAAATTCCTTGGACTGACCGGGTGACAAATGTTGAAGTTCTCAATCGAATGGGTAAGTATCGAGAAGTTCTACGTAGTATCAACCAGGAAACTACAGTACCTCGGCCACATTATGAGAAGACAAAAATACAGCATTCCCCAACACATTCAAGGAAAGATCAATGGGAAGCGTAGCAGAGGACGGCGCCGCATTTCGTGGCTTAAGAACCTCCGTGATTGGTACGAGTGCAGCTCCACTGAACTGTTCCGGGTAGCAGACGACTAGATACGACGATAAGATCGCCTTGATGGTGGCCGACCTCCGCTAGGGAAAGGCACAATAAGAAGAGGAGAATTCCCTACACCTTAAGTAAATCATTTTATCTAAAATCTACACAGCTATAAAATTAAGAACAATATTAAAAAATTACAAAACGCCCTGTTTTGTACATATTTAATTGTAATTTTTATTAATCGTAAAATACAACATACATTTAAAGATTTTTTTATTGCGATTTCAAAAATATGAATGATTCGACCTAATGTAGGGCAAAACTAGCCTGTTTCTGGACTGTAAGCAATAAGAAATCAAAGATCACTACATCCACAACGAAGATAATTTATTTGGTAGTAGGTTCGTATTGTAAAATGTTTTATCTTCAGAGCAAAGATCCAATGAGTTAAGCTGACGAATGACCAAATTATCTTCAACAAGTGTGTTATCTCCAGTATGCTCTTTAATCACATCTGATCTTAATCTAAGCTGGTCAGCATACCTACCCTACGTTGGTATAATGTTGCAATTAAAATAAAATTATCTCTCGATATTCATTATCTTATCCAACTGTTTATTATTTGTGATTATTTGTACATACTATTTTCTTATTTTGTAATTACCGTATTTAGTCCATCGTCAATGTATTGAGGGCATATAATTACAAGATAAAAATAACTTTTTATATACAACGTTTTTAAATTTTCTATTGAATTATGTAAACTTGGCTTGACTAGCTTAAACGATCAAAAAAATTTGTACTTGATAGAAATACTGAATTATGAAATGTCATTTCATATTGATTTCCATAGTAACGCACGTATATATTAATAATTTAGTTGCTAGGACCCGCTAGCAACCAATAATGGTATCGAAATAACTTTTCATACAAAACAAAATTAACTGAAAATGAATTAAATTCTACTTAAAGATGGCTAAAAGTTTTAAACAAATGCATTGGCACCGTGTTCTGATATATTCTAAAAGTTTCAAATGTCTAGCTAGTCGGGAAGTTAGTTAAAAATTAATTGCAAGATTTGTACTGGACAAACAACCACCGGACAAATAAGAATACGAGCTAAGAAAAACGTTGTAATAAAAATGAGTATCCTCAAATTTAATATTACCTATATCGCATAGTGTAAGTTTCGTTTATATGACAAACTTTTATGCATGCTATATAGACGTAACAAGTGTATTTCAAATTTCTCCACATGCAGTATTTAAACCTTGTTACAGCTAATGAAGGCAACAATAATTCTGTATTTCATCGTAAGTATTTATCATTAGTACCTTGATTCAAACCACAAAATCCAGTTGGTAACACTAACGCAATTTAAGAAGCGTTTCAGTTACGTGACCTATAAAGTAGTTAATTTCGTTGTTATTAGGTTGTGCGTAGAGTTGGTTTTTGGGAATTCTCGAGAAATTTTCGAGATTTTCCATCCCAAATCTCGAGAATTGAAATTTTTAACATTTATAACGAGAATCTTTTTTCGGGATTCGGGATTTCTTTATTATCATATATTAAATGAAAAAAAACGATTTTCTATATGAAAAATGTGGACAGAAAACACAAGACGATCAAAGAATGATCGGGGCATTTAGCACAATTAAGCCAACGTGGACTGACTAAAATGACTATAATAAAATGAAAACTGTTGACGGTCTGTGTTTTTTGAAATTCCATTTTAATAAGTAATGTTTTAAATTATTTTAGGTTTCCTACTTCTATTTTGTTTGTCTATTTCATAATCATATTTTTTTGTTTAACAGGCTCGCGATGTCTAGTTTAATTCCGTTGGCCTTCGACATCCGGTATCCTTGTTGACACGTGCAGATTTGTCCGGTTCATTAACCACCGCTCACGGAAGTTTAAAAATGGGGCGGCATTTTGCCTCGGGACGTCACTGAATAATGGCGTCTCTCGTGGTGCAGTGCGTTAAGGCGCAGGCCATGGATCCGGGAGCTCTGGGTTCGATCCCGATGAGGACACGATATATTTATGTGATTTTCTCAAAGCCTGGGTGTTCAAAAAAATAACCTAACTAAAAAAATAAAAAAACTAACAATTAAAAAAAAGTTTACAAATAGTTTTTTTCTAATAGATTTTAGTGTAATTTATTACAATCACTCAATAGTTTTGACAATACTACTACGATGGGCGGGACATGTGGAGAGAATTCCTGAAGTTAGAGTGCCAAGGATCATGACGAAGTGGCTACCCCAACGGAAGAGACCCAGAGGCCGTCCTTGAAGGAGATGGGCTGACCCCGTAGAAGTGGACTGGCTTCATATAGGAAGACCCGGTAACTGGAGAAGTGTGGCGAGAGACCGGAGTGAGTGGAGAGCGGTTGTGGAGGAGGCCAAATCCCACCCCGGGATGTAGCGCCGTGGAAGAAGAAATTTGACAATATAGCGCGAGAACTAGTAATTTAAATTTGTCGTCTAATTATATTATTATCCCAATACATAAATGAAAATCGCCAGGCGGAATAATAGAAAAATATTAAACATTTTCAAGCGGATCTTAAACTGTAAGTCGCAATCTTGTGGTTTATCCTGGAGTGACCGAATAATAATTATTCCCAAAAGATAGCTACATAGTGTGACACGTAATCGGTATATTTGTGTGTCATTTAGTTTAATGCCACCGATGACATAATTTATTACTTTTGTCACGTGTATTAGATGACATAATATATACAACTTTACATTGTCTGTAACATTTTTAAATTTCATCATATTTTTGAGGAAGCAGTGTTCAACATCGACATGGTATTATTATTTAACATAATATCTAGATCAGGACCTACTAGGGATTGCAATACCGAATGAAAATATCAAGTTTCGGTATTTATTATTGAATACCAGTATTAATACCAGTATTCGATAAAATATACATATCGACTGTGTTTATTAAAAAGGGCGTAACCCTCGATTTTTCTAAAAGTGCTTTAATTAGATATTAACAATGTATACAACTAAATACACGTTCTGTAAAAAGGAAGTAAGCCACAAATACCAATTTATTATCTAAATTCAGGTTTTAATTGGGTTTTAATTAAGTTTTAATTTAAGGAAAAAAGCATTTTCCCTCAATTTTCATGATTTTTCTGTAATAACGTCTTTAATTATTAGTAGATCGAAAAGATATTACACCAAATAATCAATCATCATGCACCCAATGTCTGTGACTATTTTTTTTATTAATATTGAACCAAAATCATTCAAAAAACGTTTTTTGCCTCTCCTGTAAAAAAATTTCTGTGTGCGTTACGCTCTTTTTCCTAAACACAGTCGATATGGTACATATAGCTACTAAAATCTCTTTAAAACATTATTTTGTAGCAAAAACCTATCTAACTACATTTATTATGTTGACATTTAAAAATATGTATTCTAGAACTGGTGATTTTTACACATTATTTGAACACATTGATAATTTTAACTAAAGTCATCCAAGAGGCTAGTTCATTGAGTGAAAATAATCTGGCTGCAGGAACAGGTTCTTAAATTCAACGCTTGTACAATATTATGATTGAACACTTTGTCATGGTTTTTTTCTATTTCGAAATAATATTATGTTAATTCATCGCAACAATTTTATAAATATATTTGATGGATTTTGTTTTATTATTATTTCTCCCTCTATTTAGTCAATATATTTGCATTTTAGCAGCACATAACTTATACACTCAATTTAATAGGCAACACCTAGGCGCTGCAGGTAATATGAAAGTAAGGTGAAGCAGGCTGGTATGGTGAAAAGGTATGGTGAGGCGGGCTGGTAATGAAGTTGCAGCAAAATTTCTACCTTAACATTATAATTATGGGTACGTTATAATGACCAAAGTAAATACTTCGTGATGCCCTGCATTTTTTTATTGCGTCGCTATTTCTCGTAAGCTGTCAGCTATTGTTGGCCTGCTTTATTCAGTTGTATGAGAATGCCGATTCCTTGTCCCTCTTTTTACCACGTTTTTATTAGCTCGTATTCTTGTTTGTCCGGTACAGATTTTTTCTTGTGTGTCCAGTATAATTTTTTTCTTGTTTGTCGAAGATTTGTATTGGACGATTGAAGATTTTTAACTAACTTCCCGACTAGCTAGACATTTGAAACTTTTATAATCTATCAGAACACGACGACAACGAGCTAAAGCTCTTAATCATCGCCAATTTAAAGATTTTTTTTAGTTAAAATGGAGAGTGAGTACGCAGATCTTCTGCTACATAACAAGGTACGTTGGTTATCAAGAGGAAACGTTTTACAACGTTTCGCTTCCTCATTAACAGAAATTAGAATTAAAGCATTTCTCATTGAGAAGGGTGTACACTATCCAGAAATAATGGACGATCAGTTGATCGAAAAATTTTATTTCATGGTAGATGTTACGCCTCATCTAAATCAGCTTAATCGTAAACTGCAGGGAAGGAAACACACTTTTTCGATGTTAGAAGAAGTTTTTTCATTCGAAAACAAATTATCCCTTTTTGCTCAAGATTTCGAAAGAGAATCTTTGCTAACTAAGTCTGCTGAAATATCGCCAAGAAAGTCATTCTTATATTGATATTAAATTTGCTATTTAAAAACAACAATTTTAAATATGACGGAAGCTTTTCTCAACAGGTTTTAAGAATTCAGAAACAGCAAAGCGACGTTAGTCTTTCTTAAAAAAACCCTTAATGCTGCCATAACAGAATTATTTTTTTCTCCCTATAATGTTGACATTGGCAACTTTGAAATGCAATTATTGATAGATTTAAAATATAAAGAATTATGGAGCTCTAAATTTGAACATCTCTGTGATGATATGGAAATATTAGAGAAAAACAAATTTGAACATGGTTCACAGCACAGGTAGTCTGCTTTGAAAGATCTGGAGAAGGAAGACATGATGATTTTTAACACCTGAAATAATATTCCTGATTCATATGATCAGTTGAAAAAACTAGCGTTTGCTGTTCTTTCCCTTTCCGGTTCTATATATTCATGCTAACAATCTTTTTCAAGCATGAACCTTATTAAGAGTAAATTGAGAAATCGTTTTATTGATGAGAACCCGGAATCGTCCCTAAAATTAAAAACAACAATAAACAAACCTGACTTACCGAAACTTTTCAAGGAGATGAATATTAAGTGTTTGTCATGATATAATTTTATAGGTAAGTACCTACCTTATTTAGAATTTAATTTTTATCAATAAATAAGATCATTATTAAGTATGATATCAAGTTCTATTCAGTGTACTTACCTATAATTTAATTAAGACAGAACTTTAATTAAAGTTTATTAAGTTAAGAAGCAGTGTACCTACATATAGTTTAAGTTTAAGAAATTTGGCTCTCAAAAGAAATCTCAATCGTTGTACTGTTGATATTTGGCTCTGTTGACTAATGAGTTTGCTGACCACTGGGTTAACCTAACCAAACCTAACCTAACCCAACCTAACCTAACCTAAACTAACCCAAACTAACAAATAATCCAGTATATCGGGTATTTTCAAAATGTGTTTTCCGCTGTATTCCTCATTCCATATTTTTCTTGAGTGTGTAATTTAACAAGATAATTAAAAGCTAGTCAAAGAATCTAGTTTATCACAAGTTTTGTTTTTGTTTTGTCACGCCAACGAAGTATAACTTCTAACGCGCGTACATAGTACACACACCGATGCTTTTTTATCGTGGGGATCTAAAAAAGCAGTCACTACGTCGGGCCTCTATGTCACAAAACCCGCCACTGCCTCAATCAAACCAGCACTCCGCGAGATTACCCTTTGACACACCCATTTAAAGAGCAAACATTTTCCGGAAAACGTGTTCACAATCGCTTGTTTGCCTGTAAATTTCAACACATTTCCCATCCGTGGCAGAATTCAAAAATTGTTAAGGTCTTTGAAACAGTATAAACTAAATGATATATGTAGGACTGAATTTGGAATTATTGTTATGTTTATCAATGCGTATTGATTATGTATAAAATATTCAGGTAAACAACAGTTACGTAAAAAATAATGTAGGTATTATACAAAGATTTGCGAGAAAACCGGTTACAACAATTTTCGTTATACCTACACAATATAATATAGACTTATTTATGCAAACTCATTCAGTCGTAACTATCCATGAACTATCAATAATATATATATTATATAATATATATATATATATATTACACATTATAACGCTTAGTTTTTTGTTATGAAACAAGTGTTTCTATAACTGTTAAATGAATATAATTCTCATTCCCCAAATAAATACTGTAGCAAGTTAAAAATATGCCATTTTGCAGGTGAGGCGTTTGAAGTTTCAAATCTTTCAAACTGTAAAAGTACGGATCTACACAATGAGTACTTATTTTTTATTGAAAAAACATGATCTTTTCTTAACTGCATATGTCCTAATAAGAAAATGTAGATATTTTAATACGGTTCCATGACAAAACAGACCAGTGACAAAACAGAACGTGACAAAACAGAACATGACAAAACAGGAATGCAGAAATTAGATATATAATTTGATTTATGATGGCGTACTGAAAATCTGTGAAATCTGTGAAAACGTTACCCATTTACTTGAAAAAGAAAACATGTCAATGAATATATTATTATTGTTACTAATAGAACATGGTGTGTAAAACTTCCACCTCCGCTCCCGTTATGTATATGCAGCCACGTCATACGCGGCTAACATAACCCTTACGTGTGCCAGATCAAAGAATTTAAGCCCTCATTTTGTCCCGAGCAAAGCCGCACGGGACTGGTGATGCAAACTTGCACCGAAGTGCGAATGCATGATGTTAATTTATATGGCAACTATCAGAGTGACTTTAATTTGACGAGTCGCAAGGGGAGTCGAGAGTGTCCCGCCCCCCGTACGCTCTGGCAAATTTAGTAAAGGCCGCAAAATTGGCCTCGGTTGCCACCATGTCCGCATGTCCTATTGGGCCCGAATGGGGTCGGACCCGGGCAAACAACTCCGCTCCTTCGGGGACCATAAGTGGACAGTCCCACAGGACGTGATCTGCGTCCTGCTGGTCGTGTCCACATGAGCAACCCGACCCACGTCCTGCCAAACCAAACCCCTGCAGTTTGGCCGCAAAGTTTCCATGGCCAGTCATGAATTGACTAGTCCAATTGGTACCAGTCTCCTCGTCATGTGTCTCACCGAGACATCTGGAAAGTATAGAAAAGTCTGGCGGCCCTTAGAGGAGGCCACCCATCTCGCCTGCCATGCCGCATATGCGGTCTTGTAGACAAGCTCAGACACAGTCTTTCTGTAGCTCACGCCCTCCACTCTCGATGGCGGTGTCAGAGGGACACCGGCGAGAGTTGTATTGATCCTCCTTATAAGGAGAGTGATCGATCCTCTAATTTGAACGTGCAAGTCGAGGGGAAAGACCCCCGCAAGGACCGCCAGGGCATCCGAAGATGTGGTCCGATAGACCTTAGTAAGGCCAATCAGAGCAGCCCTCTGTCCGCTAAGCAGAGCTTTCTTCACAATTGTCAGCGAGGCTTTCGTGTGCCACACGCTGGAGGCATAGCCGGCGATGCCCATGAATATAGCCTCGTAGGCGATTCTTAGGGCCCGAGGCTTTAGGCCCCAATTGTTGCCCGCCAGGCGAGCAACCTTCTGATAGGCTGAGTTGGCCTTAGCCACAATTACTTTAGCATGCTTCAAAAAGGTCTGCTTCTCGTCCAGAACGACCCCCAAGTAGGTCACCTTTCGAGAAAACCTTATAGCAGAGTCGCCGAAGCGCACTGCGGGTGATCGCTTATTTATGTTTATCCTTGAGCTGCCCTTGAGGAGGATAGCTTCCGTTTTGTCAGGTGCAAATGCAAGCTTATTAAGCTTACCCCAGTTAAGGATTCTCGATAATGTGTCCTTAGCTACGCGCTCGAGTGTCGGACGGCTCGACGAGCCAACTAGTAAAAGAAGGTCGTCAGCGTACGCGACGAGCGCGCAGCCCGGTGGCAGAGGTAACGTCAAAACATCGTCAAAAAGTATATTCCATAGCAGGGGGCCATGCACGGAACCCTGCGGACACCCCATGGTGGTCTCCCTGTAAATCAATTCAGTGCTAGAGTCGTATATAACTTCCCTTTTATTAAAATATCTTTGCACTAGGGAAAAGAGGTCCCCCGGGATCTGTCGGAGCCGAAGCTTAGATAGAATTAATAGCCACCATGCGGTGTCGAAGGTACCGGCTATGTCCAAAAAGAAGCCTGCCACAATGACTCCTTTTGAGTCCTCAACAAATTTCTGTGCAAATCTGATGGCATCCTCAGTTTACTAATAGAACAATAAACAGAACATTAAATGGACGCATGTTGGATTTATATGACAAATTATATTTCGTTCGGCATGCGTCATTTGCACCCGCGACCCGCAGTCCGCGCATCGCCTAGCCACGATCTTTTTAGGCCGTGCCTCAACTGAGGTATAGCCTTAATACATATATCCGAGTAACGATAATAATCTTAGTTTTTTTAGATGGTTTTTGGTAGGTATCGTAACTTAGTTGTAACAAATATTATGTAGAATTAGACACTTTTTGACTTTAAAGTTTGAGTTTTTTGAAAAACGAAACCATTTCTGACAGAATTTTACTGAGGATGCGACGTGTGTATTGTTATTCATTTGGTTTGTTATAATCATTCTGAATGATAATTGGGTGTAATTTACAATTCGTATATATACTCTTTAAAATATATATTCCGACCATGTCAGATCCTGATAGGATCATATAGGCCTCCACAGAGTGGAGGTTTGTATTGACAGATTTTGTTTTTACTAGAAATAGATGTCAGCCACTTGCTCAACCTATTAGGTCCATTCCCTGACACACACAAATTGAAAAACAATATGTGTACTTGCCAGACCCAGGATTCGAACCTGGGATACACGGCTTTATAGTCCAACGCTTTAGCCGCGCGGCCACCGTGTACGTATAATATAATTATATATCTACTGTTTTTATATTGTTTTACGTGTCATATTGTAATAAGTCTTGAATATGTAATTTGTAAAGTTAATTATTGGACTTAAAATTAACTTACTTACGAATAAAACCTTGTTGTATAGAGATGGAGTCTAAACGTACGAAAGTGAGGCAAAAAATGACCCTCTTTGATCACTACTGCAAACATACAAATCCTGAGGATTGCCTGGTTGTTCGCATTTATTTTCGATATAAACTGGAACTTGCTTCAGTGATTTTAATAGGAAAATCAAAGAAAACTCCGTCTGGGGGAAGATTCAACATATTTGTTAGTTGTGTTATTTTGACCATTTTGAATGGGTGTTTTATGTATGCACCTTGCCATTTAGCGAGCTACGACGAAAGCGGACATCTAATCATTTGCATATAAATAGGTAGGTACTATTATTAAAAATATTATCTAATATTGCATTTAGAGTAGTAATATCAAAGATTTTTAATATAATAGGTTCTTTTATTACAACGTTTTTATTAGCTCGTATTCTTATTTGTCCGGTGGTTATTTATCCAGTACAAATCTTGCAATCGATTTTTAACTAACTTCCCGACTAGCTAGTCATTTGAAAATTTTAGAATATATCAGAACACGATGCCAATGTATTCTTTTAATACTTTTAGCCATCTTTAAGTAGAATTGAATTCATTTTTAGTTAATTCTGTTTTGTATGAAAAATTATTTCGGAAGAAATCCGTAATCCAATCCACTATTATTGGTTGCTAAGTGGGTGGTCCTAGCAACTAAATTATGAATATATACGTGCGTTACCATGGAAAACAAAATGACATTTCAGTATTGTACCTATATTTCGTCACTGTTCTGGCAGAAGACACTAATTCGAAAAAATGACATATTGAGTTAGTTATACCAAAATGTTCCTTATTTCAAACTTTACCGTCTGGAAACCTTCTTAATAAATAAACAGTATTTATTTTAAAGTGATCCTTTTTACGATTACTTAATAAACTCACATGATAGACCATTTCAATTATTTTAAAGTCAAATTACTCAAAACTAGTATTTTCCAGTTAGTGTGTTCTGCCAGAACAGAGACGATTTGTTTGTTCGTTTTTTATTTACTTCATATCACGTACAAGTGTGAGCATATTGAGCATAATAATTGAACATAAAATTTAAAAACGTTGTAGGTATTTATAAAAAGTTATTTTTATCTTGTAATTATTTTCTATAATAAAAACATTAAAGCAAATACTATAGCTGGTTGTTAGGTTGGTATAACAATTTGCAGGTACTGCTTGTTGCTAGGTAAGTAACTGAATTGTTTATTTAGAATAATATTAGTGAGGAGAGTACTGAAGCTCACACTAAAGTCAGGACTGTAGTTAGACAACACAGACATAGATCCTCCAAACCAACCCACTTCTCAACACACTCGGTCTTAATTTTTAATCGAGCGTATCACGAGGCCCTACATTTGTTTGTAAAGAATCAGCAGTTTTTTTAAGCCTGGGAATGTCTCAGGACCAGATATCCATGACATCGCCACGAATTTAAGTGTGCTTTGAATGAGTTCACGGAGAATTTTTAATAAAAGTGCCCTTGGGAGAGAGGAACAGGGTGAACTAACAAAAATAAATGATTTTAATTAATAAATATAGTCAGAGCTTTTTTGTCATGTCACGCGGTGGAACGGCGTTCCGGCACCTTTCTTAACGGTATTTTTCAAGAGCAATTAGATGAAACAATGTTCGCACTTACATAGTACAAGTTAATTTTCCTGAATCATCTCATATGAAAAAACATAATATCCTGAAAACCTATCGCGTTTGATATATGCATTGAATTCTATTACAATTTCTTCAAGTGAATGTGAACACGAATTTTCGCGAATGAATCTAATTATTACCCCAATGAGCTTTGTTGAAGACCAAAATAGTTGCGTTACTTTTGTTCATAAAACTCATCGGTTTGACACTTTTCGATCCTTTAAAATACGTTGATCGGTGGTTACTCAGTGAAAGACATTCGGCCATTGACTCCAGCACTAAGAAAAGGAATCGAGACGATTTCCCAGACGAAAATTGGACTGAACTTTGGAAATCACCTGACAGGGCTCTAGCCTGTGGGATCGATCAGATAAGTGAGATAAACGCACATCACAAATTTGCTCTGTTGATACACTGAATACACTTAATTTTACCTAGAACACCATTTGAAAAACGCGTATATAGAGCGTCACACTGCCTTTAACATTAGTGGTATGTAGGGGGCCGCCTAATATCCTGGACTGGGGGCCCGCTTCAGGGTGTGGGGGCCATGGACATCATTACATATTATATACTTTTGTTCAAATATAATTATGTTTTTACAATTTTATTTTTTACACCTTTAGTTTATTTGTATTTTGTTTGTTTAATTGTTTATGCGCTACGTGGCATAGGAAAAGTTGCTTTAAGTGATATTTGAGTATCATTTTCTTTAGTAGGTAAAAGCTTTGGCAAGAAGTGAGTTCCGGCACCTTTAAAAAGCCCTGAATATAGTACAAAAAACAATGTGGACATACAGTACATACTATGTGAAGAGATCTTCACGTCCGCGATAAGAGATTTTAACCAACACATTATTACATAGATGATTACATGGAGAATTAATAAATGAGTAAACAATAATAATAAAAAAAGTGTAAAACAAAATAACAATGAGAAAAAGTGTGACATTAAATGATATAAGTATAAACCAATATTTATAAAACTATTGATATCCCAGGTGTCCCATGTACCTATAATAAAATATGTCCTCCAGTCCCTTGGATACCCCAAGAGTACGACTGCATGACCTTTTCGGAGCTATAAGCATTTTCGCTATCTCAAATACTCGGTTGAATGACACTCACCTGTTTTATCAGCCAAGCCAATTGTGTTTTTATATTTCCATCTTATTTATTGGATATAAAGATCTGAAAACATCTTAATATAATATATTTTTAGGTTGTTTCTATAAGTAGTTACAGCAAATTAGAGATTCAAATTGATTAGTAAGCAGATGTTACAACAATGTTTTAATTTTTAAATCATTAAGCTAATTCCTCATGAACGGCATCATTGCTGTTGAAATAAACTTTTCACAACGATTTCAATAATATTTTTTTGAATTAAACCAGCGGTACTCGAACTTTTTCGTTTCTCGACGCCTTATCTCAAAATTCCGTCTCATATTAATATTTTAAGTCTCAAACTATATATTGTAAAGTCGTTAGGAACCTACCTATTAATTTATTTACACTACATAATTTTGGCATTGAAAATGGACGCATGCAAAGACTTTTTAATTCTGATTTACTCTGACATACTTACACTGATCATTAAATCATGGTCACCTGAAAGGAATCTATTCTAAACAGCTGTATGATTCGCATTCCTCCCTTGATTTTACAGATGTCTCTATGGCTACCGTTATTTCTCTCACATCTTGACTTAGTTTGAACTAGGGATTGCAATACCGCTATTTCAAACCGGTATTCAATTATCTATCGATACCGAAATACCGGCTTAAAAAAAATTTAAATACCGGTATTTTCAGTATTAAGAAAGCATACATGTTTATGTTTTTTGAAAACGAATTTAATGTGATTTTCCATTACCTACTGTAGTAAGTATAAGCTATTAAATTTTGTGTATAGGTATTTATTTTTACCAAAACGCAAATATATTGACTTAAATCTCTCAAATATTTTTAGAGAATTGTCGCGATGAATTAACATACATATTTTAACGAAAATATCTTAAATTATTCTATAAGTATAACTATTCCAACGTCGGTAGTACTTACATCTGAATTTGAGAAAGATTTTCCTCTACCCAGACATTGTATTTGTAAAAATTAGCAGTTCTAAAATATTATTATGATCTATACATATTTATAAATCAACATAATACATTGTGTTAGGTACCTTAAGGTTGCTATAAAATAGTGTTTGAAATAGATTTTCTTCTATAATATGTTTTGATGAATACCGGTATTCGATAAGAAATACCGGTACTGATAATATATTCATTCGGTATTGCAATCCCTAGTTTTAACTCGGTACTCCAAATTATTTTTGAAACCAGTCTCTAAAATATTATAGGTACTGTTCAAAAACAATTATATATCATAAGAGAAAGCAATGAAGCAGTGAAGGTCACACATAGATGCAACAGTGGAATCTATTTTTGAGATCATACACCAACGCGTTATAATAAGATTTTCTGGAAGTATTGATATCTTCAAACAGCTTGCGGCCCACTGTTTGAATACCACTGGATTAAATTATTAATCAAACTGGAAGAATATTAAAAAAAAGTTAAGGCTTACAGACTTTTCTTTACGTCGGAATTTTCTTTATTATTACAACGTTTTTATTAGGTCGTAATCTTATTTGTCCGGTGGTTGTTTATACGGTACAAATCTTGCAATCGATTTTTAGCTAACTTCCCGACCAGGTAGGCATTTGAAACTTTTAGAATATATCAGAACACGATGCCAATGCATTTTTTTAATTTTAGCCATCTTTAAGTAGAATTGAATTCATTTTCAGTTAATTCTGTTTTGTATGAAAAATTATTTCGATACCATTATTGGTTGCTAGGGGTTTGGGGTCCTAGCAACTATTTTTTTAATATATACGTGAGTTACTATAGAAATCAATATGACATATTGTCAAAATGACATTTCAGTATTGTTTCTATCAAGTACATATTTTTTTGCTCGTTTAAGCTAGTCAAGTCAAGTTTATATGATTCAACAGAAAATTTAAAAACGTTGTATATAAAAAGTTCTTTTTATCTTGTAATTATTTATATATATTTATAGGCTCCTATATAAAATACTTTTTTTCCAACATCTTTGTGTAATATTGTATTATTTAATATCTTATACAAAATATGCAATAAAAACGACTCCATATAGCTTGAAACCACACATTTTATTGTTATCAAAAAATACATAATATTATATTAAATAGGATGCATAATAATTTATGGATTTTTGAAAGATTTATTTTTAAAATAATATTGTTTCCTTATTAGATAGGTATATTTGAAATACTGTATCGTACATTTCAGTAAATATAAATGTTTTAAATATATTACCATGGACATAAGCTTTTTTTCAAAAGAAGAAAGATAATGATACAGTACATTTTGTTATTAATTCAACAAACTAAGTAAAGATTTCAATAAGAAAACACAGAAATTACAAAAAAATGTATATAAATCATCCGGCAAAAGTGAGATAATCACAAAAAGTCTAAAACATATTATATTTCTCGGACTTCTCGGAAAGTTGTCGGCTTTGGTTTTAGTCGTAATATAAAATTTTGAAAAAAATAACTTCAGTTTAAGTGGTATGCTTATACCAGCTGAGAGACCTAGCGGAAAAAATACGAAGTTTACATTTTTTTGAAAATATTAATAATATTAATAAAAGATAAATATTTTTTATATTTAATTTAAAAAACATCGATTTTTATAAAAATATATGTGTATAACTTGAAATAATTTTTATTTTAAAAAAAAAAAAATAACATAAGTACATATAAAATATATTATTGATGTTAATGATGCAAATTTTGAGTACCTAACGTTAACAATTAAGCTAACAATGGCGGTTTTAGTTACTTTGGAGAACCAAGAGTCTAGCCGGTTTGGAGGGCCCATAAATAAAATATTGGTTGTTTATAGTTGTGTTACAGATTTTTTTTAATTGGTTACATTTTTAGGATTTTAGTATTTTCTGACGATACGACCGCGTCATTTGCTTCACAGAAAATCCCCATGAAAAAAAATCCTGACACCAAATGGCAGTTTACTACGAGGAGAAAATATTCGTAATTCGGCTACAAACCTGTGTGTCTGGTTTCCAGATAATATGTAGCCAAAACACCACTGTGGCCATAAACATAAACTAACACTTATGTGTGGATCTTACAGACTACGTAGCGCTCTCCGTCATCTGGCAAAGGCAGTTCTTCGGGTTCTTCATGCCGTGTACTGTTGGCACTGACAACGTCGCCGGCACGCGGGTGTGTATGCTATCCGGAAATATCCTTTCGTCGACGGTATCCCGATCCTTCCACGAGGGACCCGAACGCGTTCTTGCCGTTTGGTTATCAAGTACTGCTGACAGCGACTGTAAAAAAAATATTACGCAGATATGACATGTGAAATATTTCTACGAAAAAAATATAAGACGCATATAACTTCAAATCATATTTGGATATGCGTAGAACAGGTTGAGAAACACTGACTTATTTGTATATCTACGGAGGAAAGTCAAAATTTTCCAAGGATAATTAATTAGATAAGTGCAAGTTAGTTGAAGGGCTTTTGCTACTGTTCGGTTGTACGGAATACAGCGGAAAACGCATTTTGAAAATAGCCGATAAACTGGATTATTTGTTAGTTTGGGTTAGTTTAGTTTAGGTTAGGTTAGGTTTGGTTAGGTTAACCTAACGAATAATCCAGTTTATCGGCTTAATTCTTTCGATTAACTCTTTTTTTTTATTCAACGAATAAGACACAAGATTTGAGAATATAACATTCTATATATTGAATGTACATAATTTGAAAACATCCATGCATATACACAATAGAAAAAAACTTTTTTTTTAAAATACGACACCCGGCAGGACATGAACCTGTATCTGCTGGATTCCCGCCAGTATGCTTTCACTATTAAGCTATGAGTATCTTAGTTAATTACGACGATTTTAACTAGTAGTTTATTGTTACACGAGTAATGTGTGTTAACCTTTGGTGAATGTACACGGCGACTGAAGATGCCGAAAGGCGAAACCCAGGTCGCATAAAACTACTTAAATGGAATAGTACAAAACTTAAATCCATTAGAATTTAAATTCAAATTCCATCAAGTACCTTCAGTCGATAGTATTAATAATATACTACTTACTTCACGGTGAAATGTTCTACCGTGATCTCAATGCCTATTTTCGGTACATCACTGTGATACGACGAACTGTATATGTATAATTTTCAACACACGTATCAAAACACTTGGTTCAACACGTTATCATAAGCGAACATTTGCCACTCGTCCATAACGGGAGCCCCCGAAATTTTAAGAATAAAACTATATTGTAATAATTCTTTTTGATAATTTAAAATTTCAAGTGTAAGTCAAAAGTCAAAGATAAACTTACAAAAATTGTAAAAAATGGGAATTTTTCACATTTTTTGTACATAGGTTACGGTATTATTACATTATTTTTATGGTTATATTTATTATTAAAATCTAGTTTATTAAGTTTTCAATTTTTCACCGTTTAGATTTCTGATTAATTCATGGTTTTAATATTTTTATATCTATTTTAAAAAACATCGATTTTTATAAAAAATATAAATGTGTATAACTTGAAATCCTTTTTATTTATATCAAATCAAGCTTAAATTTTGGGACCATACCTAAATAAGATTTCATATAAAAATATTAAAACTATGAATTAAGTAGTCAAAAATCTAAACGGTGAAAATTTGACAACTTAATAAACCAACTAAATTTTAATAATAAATATAACCATAAAAATAATATAATGATAACGTAACATATGTACCAAATATGCGACAAATTCATATTTTTTTTTACAATTAATTTTATCTTTGACTTAAAAAAATCTTTTAATGTTTTCAGATACATATTTATCAATTAATAATTTATAACAGTTGAAATTGTAAATTATCAAAAAGAATTCTCAAATTGCAAGCTTCGTATTTTTCCGCTAGATTCTCTGTTTATTATGAACCCCCTTCAAATTCAACATAAATAGTGCACATTAAACTTTGTCAGTCATACTTATTTGCTTTCATTGAACTAAGAATACAATTTGCAGATGGTGCTGGTTTGTTTTTAAAATTCAATTAAACCCTCCCTAAACCAAACCATAATAGTTTAGATACTTATGCTATGGGCGATCCGACAAAATAGTGCACACTTTACAGTCATACTTATTTGTTTTCGTTGAATTAAGCATACATTTATTACAGCTGATGGTGCTCGTTAGTTTTTTTTAATTCATTAATCCCTGCCTAAGCCAAACCATAAAATTATGTATAGTTTAATGACAAAATTTTAGATATTATATGGATAAACGAATATTTTTTTAAAATTTAATTTTTTTTATTTTAAAAACTAACAAACATTATCTACACATTTCACAGTAAACCCTGTCTAAACCAAACCATAATAGTTTGGGTATGCTATGAGCGATCCGACAAAGTATTGCACACACTTTCAGTAATATTTATTTGTTTTCGTTGAATTAAGAATACATAATATTACCTGATAATGATGAATAAAATTCATTAAGTCCTGCCTAACCAAACCATAATCGACAAAAAATATTCTTATATTCATAAAACATCTAAAATTATATATGGTTTAATGACATGATAGTATAATTTAAAATATTTTATAGATAAACGAATATTTTACTATTATTTACTATGGCTTGGATTAGGCAGATTTAATTGAATTTTAAAAACTAACAAACACTATCTACACATTGTAATCTTAGTTCAATTAAAACAAACACGTTTGACTGACAAAGTTTAGTATGCACTATTTTTTATGTCGGATCTAAACAGTCTACCTATACCCTTCGCCACTGGAATAACGATGTATTTTTAGTGATGAGTAATTTAATTTATTGTACATTTTTTTTAAAAATTTAATTTATTGTATTAACAGCCCTTGATACAATTTAAAAAATATAATATATTATAGTCCATTTACTCATACATTGCGAATACGATGAGAACTAGAACGACCAAAAGCCATGCCATGGAAATTATACGCATCACGATAATCGAGGATCCCGAAAAACCATCTTCGATTACCATCGTCACTGATTCACTCGAATACGACAAATTCAAAACTTTTGTTAATCATTGGCAATCAGTTGCCACGCAGTTTCAGAGCGTACTGAAGGGAGAAGCAATGGGAATCCGTCGATATATTAATATGAATAGGGGAAAGTGGGGATACATGCTATCACTTTAATTTACTCTTTTAGAAAAGTTTTAGTATAATTATGCAAGATGCAACTTATTTATGGTAAAAACCAGTAGCGAATGGTGGAGGTAGGCTGTTAAGTTCCGCCATAAATAGTGCACATTAAACTTTGTTAGTCATACGTATTTGTTTTTATTGAACTAAGACTTTAATTTACAGATAGTGTTCGTTATTTTTAAAAATCAATTAAGCCCTGCTTTAACCAAACCATAATAGTTTTGGTGTATTTTGGGTGACACGACAAAATTATGCACACTTTTTCATTCATTCTTATTTGTTTTCGTTGGATTAAGAATACATATTACACATATTGTTGGTTCATTTTTTAAATTCATTAAACCCTGCCTAAACCAAACTATAATAGATAAAAAATATTATTCTCTCTAAAAAATATTCAACGTTATGTATGATTTAATTGCATAATTTTAGATATTTTATCGATAGATGGTAATTTTTGACTATTATCTATTATGGATTGGTTTTCCCAGGGTTTAATGAATTTTAGAAACTAATCAACACCATCTGTAAATCGTAGTCTTATTTCAATGAAAACAAATACTTATGACTGACAAAGTTTAGTGTGCACTATTTATGGCGGATCTTATTAACCTACCTCCACCCTTCGCCGCAGGTAAAAACTAAATACAATTGCAACATAATTTTACTCCCTACTTTAATTATAGTTTGTCAATTTATGGCTACGGCCGTATGTTGTAGCTTAACCACTGGGGAATGACAAAAGAAATGGCGTATTTCAAAAAACACTACCTTATTCTTAGGTCAATAATTATTATAAAGCAATCTTTATTCATAAGATGTTTATCACACTTGAATGATCAAAGACATAGCTTATAATAAGTATCTTTAGAATCATCTTCAAATGTGTTAATCTTGCCGATTTTTTGAATAATAAAATGCCTAATTCTTGTCAAATTTGGGATCACAGAGATTATCAATATAATTTTTTATCGTGAATATTTTACAAAAATTATCTCGTAATAAATTATACTAATGGTTTCATAAATGCGTTTAAAAATTAATAAACGTAAAAAATCTTAACACCACTGCACAGTTATGTACCGAAATATGACTATATTCTAAAACATTAGAGCGAGAGGTTTAAAAGAATACTATTTTATGTAACAAAAATACTTTATGCAGTCATCAAATGTTTAAAATAAGTATAAAGGATAATAAGGCTTCAAAATTATATATATAGATTATCTTCAACGTTTAAGGAGTGTTCAGGATCATGGTTTGAAAATACAATAAAAACTCAATTTTGACCTTCGACGAGCATGTCCCCCCTTAAATATCTGCGGTACCAACGTATAATAATCTCTGCTTCAGCGTTTGATGACATTCTGCGTAATGGCGTCTGGCTGGGAGTATATTATTTTGACATTACAAGACGCGAGTGTCGCTAGTGATGCTAGTAGATGTGCGCGTTCGTCACGTGCGACAGTGTTTCGCGCGGCTCGGAACTGTCGCGGCGAACGAGGCGAGTTTTGATATGAGAGCCGCCTAGGAGCCAGTCATTAAAGCCTATTTTCATGAGAACGTGCATGTTGAGCATAACTAGGAAAAACAATAAAATAAACCAATAGATGATGAGGCAGACAAGAGTAAGTGACGTCATAGAGATCATGAAACATGAAATGGCAAGAAATGTCGCTCGACGAGTAGACATACGCACAAAAATTCCGTCACACAAAGGCACTAAACAACTGCAAGGACGTCAACTCGCTAGATCGAAGAACTAATAAAGTTCAGTGGATATAGGTACATGGCATCGAAGAACTAAGTAACGAGAAGAATGGAGGCAAGTAGTGGAACCTTTCATCCGGCAGTGTATTGATGATGATGCAAATGATATTACATTTCTTATTAATGTGTACAGTTCGTGTAGGTCGTATTCTTATTTGTTCGGTGGTTATTTATCCAGTAAAAATCTTGCAATCGATTTTTAACTAACTTTCCGACTAGCTAGACATTTGAAACTTTTAGAATATATCAGAACACGACGCCAATGTATTCTTTTAAAACTTTTATCCATCTTTAAGTAGAATTGAATTCATTTTCAGTTAATTCTGTTTTGTATGAAAAGTTATTTCGGAAGAAATCCGTAATCCAATCCACTATTATTGGTTGCTAGGGATCTGGGGTCCTAGCAACTAAATTATTAATATCGACTACCTCATGGAATAACACACTAACTCTAAATTATCAACTTTTCATGAGAGCAAAAAAAACAATCAAAAAAATGTGTAGCAAAATCCGTTTATTTTATGCAAATATTAAAATTATAATTTATTTCTTAAAAAATAATAACAAAAACTTGTGATACCAACCACAGGTGGATTATTATTCCATGTTATTTTAGATATTACAAAAAATGTTATATAATCATAACTCCACTTACGATTATTATTTTAAACAGTATTTTGGGTGTTTTTCGAGAAAAAATGGCTGGTGTGGTATTTTTTTCTATGCAACAACTCAAAAAACATAAAACACACTATTTTGAGTTGGTGTGTTATTCCATGAGGTAGTCGATACATACGTGTGTTACTATGGAAATCAATATGAAATGTCAAAATGACATTTCAGTATTATTAGTTTTATCGTTTAAGCTAGTCAAGTCAAGTTTATAAATGATTCAACAGAAAATTTAAAAACGTTGTAAATAAAAAGTTCTTTTTATCTTGTAATTATTTTTCTCTTTATCCGACGTAATAATGTACCTATATATTTTAGAATATTGTATTTTTGCATTCTTTGAATGCGAAAAAATATTTATTTTATTTATTTTAAAAAGTAAGGATGTACAAAGTATCCGCACTCTACCCTTTGTTTTTGGCAGAGCTTTAAATGGAATTGTTTACAATCAGAAATGCTGGAATATTCTGATACGAGTACATTGTAATAAATTATTGTATTGATTGAAATTTGTTTGTGTCTTATTAATTAATACCATCATAAAATGATTCTATTGAACATTGTATCGAATTAATACTAATTAAACAATTATTGTCCTTAATATCAGTCCTAAAATAATTGCCCTGTTTACAGGTGTATGGGTTTAAGTCTAAACGTGTTGTTATCACGATATTTTATAATTAAATATTTTATATTAATATTTTTATAATTAAAACATAGTTTAATAAAATTTTTGGAAGGTGACAACGATTTTTAAAAAAAATCCTAGTTTTTGTATTTTTTTCAAACCACACCCGTATCACGGGAAAATGTGTTTGATGTAAAGCTACAGTGCTCGAAATGGACCGGAACGCACCGGAGCGCCGTTCCTGTTCGTGAAATCGGTAAAATTATCGCTCCGTCTCGTGGAATAAATAATTTGACCGTTTGAGCTGGATAGGCCTTATGATAGAAAATCTAACACACTTATTTTTATGAAAAAAACACATAAACTTTGATAACTTTACTATGTAAAAATCTTCAAAAAACTTTCGAGCGCTCCGGTTCGTAAATTTGTCCATTTCGAGCACTGGTAAAGCATCAGTATTTTTGGATGACTGGGAATGTTTCAGGAGCAGTTATCCAAGGCTTAGGTCGCCGTGCACTCAAGTGTGCTTTGACTCAACTTATATGACTTTAGATTGAAGGTTCCCACGGGAGATAGGAACACATAGAGGCAAAATTTACAAAAAATATATGGTAAAAGGCTATTACAAAACTGCACAAACAATCTAAGTAAAAAGATCTTCACGTTGGCAGTATGACGGCGCAAATTATATGTAACAAAATTGGCCTTTGTGCGTGGCGATAAGGTCGGACGGTCCGATGGTTCCGAATTGAGCAAATCCTCCCTTTCCGTACACATTTGACAACCCCAGAGGATGAACACGATGGCCAAAGACGCGTCCCCTACTTGTTGACATGTCAATCCTGTTGCGCGTATATCGTAAATGGAGCATCAATGCAAGTTGATGAAAGGTCGGTCACGATGACAGAATCTTCAAATAATTACAAGATAAAAGAACTTATTATATACCACGTTTTTAAATTTTCTGTTGGATCATATAAACTTGACAATTCTATGTATTAATAAATACTTTTTTGTACTTGATAGAAATACTGAATAAATATAGAATACTGAAATGTCATTTTGACATTTCATATTGATTCCCATAGTAACGCACGTATATATTAACAATTTAGTTGTAGGACCCCCTTAGCAACCAATAATAGTGTTTTACTTTTTACGATTTTTTTCCGAAATAACTTTCCATACAAAACAGAATTAACTGAAAATTAACTCAATTCTGCTTAAAGATGGCTAAAAGTATTAAAAGAATGCATTGTCGTCGTGTTCTGATATATTCTAAAAGTTTTAAATGTCTAACTAGTCGGGAAGTAGGTTAAAAATCTTCAATCGTCCAATACAAATCTTGGACAAACAAGAAAAAAAAATTACTGGACAAACAAGAATACGAGCTAATAAAAAAGTGGTAAAATAGGTAATTTTTTTTAAAATAGGTAAAAAGAATTTCATGAACTGGAACGGATTAACTTGTACTTTAGGTACTGATTTCGGCTGTAAAATCGTAAGCGTCGATCATGGAACGTGCCATTTATTGAAAATATGAAAACTATTTAAAGCAATCCAAAAAATACATTGTAATACGTAATAGGTACTTAATAGTTTCACTATGGTCGCTTTACATTGTTATTCACAGTATTTATTTCTCTCTCTCTAAAGCCAATAACATACAATTAATTATCAATATGAACCAGTGTTGCCAGCCATACTATAGTTATAGTATTTATACTATAATTTTGGTCCGCGTACTATGTACGATATAAAACAGGTAGAGTACGCCCAAAATACTATAATTTTGAATATCGGAAAAAAAATATCTGAAAAGTACCTACTAAAATTTCGATATTTCCGTTCGATAGATTGGTGCATTTCGCAATATAAGAAGATTTGGAGAACTTGGAAAAAAAATGCTTTAAAAACATAAAAAAATCCCTTGACTTTTTTCTTGAATTCTTCGGTGAGCATTTTTTTGTCAGAAGAAGTACCTTCATAAAAAGGGGTCTCGGAGTATCTGAAATTCTCCGTTATTATTTTTCTGAGAAACTAAAAACCTATGCATTTTCAACAGATGACAACGCGTACTATATTTTTTCCCCAAATACTATAATTTTAGAGGCTCTGTACTATAATTCCACTTTGAAAAGATGGCAACATTGCTAAGAATCACAACATTCACATTAAAGCTCTCTATAAGCATTTATATATAAAGCTCGTGTTGGCTTGTATTTTGTGATACGAGTATTCTTTTCTAGAAAAAATACTGTACAGCGGTGTTTCTCAACCGTGTTATGTGAGTCATGTCACCAATTTGCATTTCGTCGGTATACTGCCAAATGTTGGTAAGTCTCGAAATCATGTTATGGAGTAATCGCAATTTGAAAGTTTGACATGCCCTCTAAAATCAGGCATAATGCTAATTTATTTGTGCCTTATTTATTTAGATGAATTGAAGTATTAACAGTTATCCCTGCATGTTAAAAAACTCAAAAATTAAATTAATCATACAAAATAATCGCATTTTGTAAGATGAGGAGGGACTTACAAACCTTTGGCAGAAATGAATCAGCTCTTTTGAGAGTTATCTTTGCATAGCATTGTGTTAGGATTGAAGAAAGGGAAGGTTTATAGGTTAAAGAAATAAATTTGAAAGCAATTTTATATTATCAATGATCAATTTCAATGCATTTATAAATATTTTAATGGACATACGGCTGTTCATATTACAAATACACATAATATAAGTAATACTTAACATACAAATTTCGAAATTTATAATAGTAAAATGTCATAGGAATTACATTATTTTCAACAGTATACATTGGAAAAGTCAGGAAAATAATAAAATTACATAAACTTTAATTATTTTAATAATTAATTACCCACATGACCTAATAAAGAGAAAAAACTTAAAATAAATCGTATTAATTAATCTGGGTACACCAAAATAGCATACAAACTTATGGGTATGATACAATTATAAAATGTATTAATTTATTAATGGACAATCAATAGTTGATTTTAAAAACATTCATAATACAAGACACTCTTAATATGAAAATATTGATATTAATTAGTAAAAAATACAAATAAATTTATAATACTTACAAAAGTTTACAGTTCCAAAATTGAGGACATAATAAAAATATACAAACTTATATTGAAATAACACATGAATAAAGAGATAAATTTACAAATAATTGGTTTTAACATGATTCTATTCACTATTTCCGTTCTTTTTTAACACACTTGAATGATTATTATAATAAACACTACACTACACCGTCTTCTTCGATTTCATTATCACTTATGGAAGGTTCGGGAATAATGTTTCTACATGATGCACTTGTAGGTAGGTAGTCCTTTTTATCATGAATTTAGTTCTTATGGAATTATTCCAGCACGACACATTTTTTCTTTTCTTTTCTTTAGTTATCACAACATTTTAGTATAATATCCATTCTTTAATTCACTAAACACATTGATAACAGGCCGCCCTCTCATATGATTAATAAAAAAATTAGTATAATGTCCGGTATGGGCAATGATTTTGGTGATCCTTGATTTCTTCCGTAGGAGTTGATAACAGCATAGGATCCTGGAACAATTATTATTATGTCAATAAATCTTATTCATCATTGTTATTATAAAAAACTAATGATAACCGAGCCACTGACATTAAAGCTAGGTAGACATTCTAAATTATTACTCTTGAAACGCAACACGTCACAAAGCCATAACTTGGCTATTATGATTCTATATTAGTTAAGAAATAGGTCAGAGGACTTGGCTGTTAATGTAATATAAGATAAGTTATATTATTATTAGAAGTAATACAACTTACAAACAAAACTAAAACGAAGTTATTTATTGATATTCAAATTGATGCACCGTGCATTGTGACACGTCACGAATCTATAATCTATTATTTTTATTAGTAATTATTACACGTTTATAAACACGTGGACTTTTGTAATATTATAATATCATAATCAATATACTTATTATCAAAACATTGAGAAATATAACAATTATTAATCGCCAAACAACGAAAGTAAAGACAAATGAATCAACAAAATGTAGTTACCTGATCAGTATGACATCGGACATCAGTTTGTTTTACAGCCATCGGTTGTATTTTTATAAACTGATTATAAAATCCTCACAGCCCTAGATGACAAGCACTTTGGGAATGGTTTACTATCCATTTTATATTAACACTAAATAACGTTCCACAAATAATTACGATCACGCACCAACCTGCTCTGACAGTTGTAGGAGAAAGAATGATAATTCTGGCTAGAGTTACCGCAAAATGGCCAAAACCATAGGCAAATGCGCGCTGTAACTGAAGTTACAAATATTTGGCAGTACTAGTAAGTACATTGAATTTGACTCGACTGCGGCTTAAGAGAATACTGTAAATGTTATTACAAACTTATTTCAGAAGAAGTTTTAACTTTTAGCTCAAGTATTGAACTAAAATAAATCGGTTAGTGCCATTACAAAGATTTGACTACCGCGTTTCATTGACATTTGGTTCGATTTTTATCTAGATTAATACTGTAAGCATCTTTACAGTTTTTTTGATGTTGGATAATCGAAAAAACGGGAGTTACGTATTTTTATTAAAATAATGAATAGCTAAAAAACTATGTTCTATATATCGGATGACCTTGATTTTTTTTTCTAGCATACATATTTATATATAGACACATAATCCGTTGTTAACTGTAAATACCTAAACTATTGACTTACCAACTTTTGGCACTAACCCGACGATTTAATTCTTTATTATTAATTTCTTTTTTATTTATTTTTTCGACCATGTCCGATCCTCAATAATTATATGAAAACTATTAGAATTCAATAACTAAATTATTTTCCGACCATCTCCGATCCTAATAAGATATAAGATCATAATAATAGGGGCTTCAACAGAGTGGAGGTTTGTATTAACAGATTTTAGTTTTAACGAGAAATGGATGTCAGCCACTTGCTCAACCTATTAGGTCCATACTCTGACTCATACACAAATTGAAAAACAATATGTGTACTTGCCAGATCCAGGATTCTTACCTGGGACCCACGATGCTATAGGCCGTCGTGAGTGTATACAAAATTACAGAAATATAAATTCGTAAAAATATTACATTTTAATGAAACACATTAATAAATTCGATCAACAAATGAGTAGCCTAGTATCAAAGACGGACATATGCCACTTTTACCAAACAGTATATTTTGGTTGATCATGGTGTTATAAGTACCTGTTTATTTTATTGAATAACTAAAGAAATGTATCAAAAAGGGACAGTAAATACAAGAATTTACTTGTTAAAATTTGTCCCTTGTTTCAGAAGCGGACACTTACTACTGTACGAAAACATCTTCTTGGCTACGCTTCTAGGCGCTGTTGTCTACTAAATGGGAGGAGCTTGTTAGTTTATAATGGAAGTGCGGTTAAAAATGGGCGAAGCATGTTAGTTCACAGTTTTAACACGTAGCCAAGAAGATGTTTTCGCACTATACTTGTCTTTTTATCAAAACGGACATAGGTACCATACATAAGCGTCACCAAACGTGTCATGGCGGCCGTTTTTTTGATAAGTAGTTCTATGCCAACCGCCGACCGTTTTATAAAGATACAAGCAGAAGTACCCGGCTTCGCACAGGGTCGCTTCGTGGATACATTTATCATAGATATTTAAAAAATAACAATAAGTAAATTTTTTTTAATTTTAAAATATCTGTGATATACAATATGGCAATATGAAAATAATTCTAATATGAGTAAAGGTCAAACAAATGAACACTAAATTAAAATCGAATCCAAAATATGCAAGCGTTATTATTGTATTAATATGTATAAAAAAAATCAAAATTGGATGGAACAAACAAACAGACTTTGTATTTTACAAAATACTAATTTAGAAACCTTGGCGGGTGTGCCCACAACAACTGACAAAAGTTTCATCACAATTGGATGAATGGTATAGGAACGCATACGAACAGAAGATGGTTGTACTAATTCTGAAACCTTCGCGGGCGTGCGCACAACAACTGATCAAAATTTCATCGCAATCGGGTGAATGGTATAAGAACGCATACGAATAGAAGAATATAGAATATAAGAAATGGTTGTTCTATTTCAGAAACCTTCGCAGGTGTGCACACAACAACTCACCAAAGTTTCATCGCAATCGGATGAACGGTATAAGAACCATACGAATGAAAGAAGATAGAATGAAGAAGAAGACGGTTTTTATAATTCAGAAATCTTCGCGGGTGTGCACCAAACAACTCACCAAAGTTTCATTGCAATAAGATGAATGGTATAGGAACGCATATGGGACAAACATACACACATTCATTTTTATAATATAATGTATAGATATAGATTTGCAATTTTCTGAAGTTTATGGAGGATAATATTGATTTAGACACCTTAATATGGAAATAACTAATACTCGCAAGTGGGCAGCCAACCCTGAAGAGTGGAAACGAGCAAAAGAAAAGAAGTCGAAGTAAGTCTGTTCACTTATAATGCTCTACCTATACAAAACTTTCATCTTTTCAATGAAGTTTTCTTAATTAAATATGATAGTTGGAACCTCGACTCTCATGTAAATAACACTAATAACCTATTTTGATGAATATGTTTAAAAACATTAAGTGTTGTCCAGTTGAAAATCATATTATTGTTTGATTTTATAACCATACCATTTTGTTTACCTGACATGTCCGATATACGAGGGTGGTTCAATTAATTTACGACATAGGCATGAAAGAGATTAAACAATGCAAAAAAATCTTCTTATTTTTGTATAAATAATACCGATATAAACCTAATCTCCTTAAACTAGAATCTTATATTTGGTTTTATTTGAATGCGTCTTAAAACTGATAGCTTTATATTTAACTTTTTTAGATATTCACAGGGCTCAAAATGGGCAGGAGCGAACCGGAGCGCCGTTCCGGTCCGTGAAATCGGTGTTAGTCACCGCTCCGTCTCGTGGAAAAAATAATTTGACCGTCTGAGCTAGACAGGATATAATATAACAAAAAATCTAACACACTTATTTTTATAAAATACACATAAAATTTGATAACTATGTTAAAATCTTCAGAAAATTGTCGAGCGCTCTGGTTCGTAAACTTTTCCATTTCGAGCGCTGGGTATTCATCAAAAGGCTTCCCTACTTACCAAAAATTTGATCATCGCCGTGGTACAAACCCATAATTGATAATAATTCAACAACCATTGAAGAAACCAATGAAAGTCACCCATGTGAGTGTTTTGAAGGGGAAATAAAAATGGATCACGATGATGCAATCATTGAATTACTACTTTTTTATATTTGTACCTACTTCATATTATTTAAATAAAAATCAAAAAAAACTGAGTTTGAACCACCTTTTATTATCTCTCAAAACATTGTTTCAAAAATGGAGACTTACAGTTTCATCGGTTTCAAAAACGGACAATTTCCTGTTTTCTTATTAAAAACGGACATAAGCATTTTTAAATGATTAAATTATGTAGTAAGAATATCAATATAATATGAAAAATAATTTATGTTTCGTGATATTTTTGAATATACTTTTCTGTATTTATTCGAAACAGAGATAAAGATACTGATTATAAGCTATGTCTTTGACCATACAGTAATGATTGTTTTATAATAATTATTGACCTCCATTAATCTATTGACAATTTGTTAGTAATATTATATCACCATCCAATTTTTTATTTTTTAAATATAATAAAACAAAAAAATTGAGAAGTTTAGTGTTATACCTACATGTTTTCGGTTTGAATGATACGTACCGTGTTTGGTACCTACATAGTTCAAGCTCAGATACTGATTAACGGCTGAATTTCGGCGGCCCGAGGATTAAAATATCAAGTTATCAATAAATAATATTGTTTAAAACCAGTGCTCGAAATAGAAAATTTTACGAACCGGAACAAATATGTGCAATATTCGATATAATAACTGTAATATAAAAAAAATATCTCTGTTTTACATAATGTACTTTATAAAACATTTTCATCACCACATTCGCCCGAATCAGTTGTTTGTGACATCAAAATACATAATAATATAAGTTTACGAAATCGTTTACAAAATCATAACATTAATATTATACAAATATAAATATCTAAATGTATATGAATCTAATTGGAGTAGGAAACATGAAATAATGGACAAACCAATACAATTTCACATTGGTTTCGTCAGTAGTTTGAATAATAAATGTATAACTAAGTGTAGATGGCGACATGAGTGAAGATACCTTGTCGTAGTTGATTTTTGGGTTTTTACCGCGTGTACTTCTTCCTTCCTCTAACAACCGTGAAAGTCTCAAACAGCAGATACCTAAGTAAAGCCAAGACACGTGCTACTTTAATCAAAGCTCTGATTTTTAGTAAATTGGAAATATTTTCATAAAACTATTTTTTAATCAAATCAAAATCCAACATGTACGAAAAAGCAAGAGCATCAAGCATCACCACCACAGTATGAACATAATAATAAATTAATTTAATAATATTAGGTATTCAATTAATACAGAAGTTTTACGAACGTAGCATTCTTTATTAAATATTCATACTTTTAAACAACCTTAGACCTAGATTCTTCGACTAGCTCTGGTGTGGTGATTTAGAGTCAGGTTGACAAATTAAATAAAAGTGTTTCTTTGGTTCATCAAACTATTCAAATTATTTGTTTTTCTTATTGGTAGGAAGTTGAAATGGAGTGCCTCTGGTTTATAATTATCTTGTTGCTTAATTCCGTATTTATTAATATTATTTACTATTACTTTTTTAATTATCTTGTTAAATTACACACTCAAAAAAGGGCCGCTTATTGGAGCACTGCTGGTTTAAAATTATTTTATTGCTTCATTTTTTAATAATTAATATTATTTAATATTTCTATTTTAATTATCTTGTTACACACTCCGAAAAAGCGCCGCTGGTTTAAACTTATTTTATTGCTTCATTCCGTAATTATTAATATTATTTACTATTACTATTTTAATTATCTTGTTAAATTACACACTCAGGAAAAGTGCCGCTTATTGGAGCGCCGCTGGCTTAACATGAACCCTTGAGACTGAAATGAATATAATCATAATAATTATTATTTACCAACTCAACATTCACAAAATTTATTTATTTATTGATATATAATTTTACTCACAAATAATACTTACATAAATATAGCCTCAAATCTTGATACACAATCAATAGAATGAAAAATAAATATACACTCTAATATAAATAAAGTTTTTGAATAACGTTAGGAAAGTTCATCATCATCATCAGGAGTGCGACAACCCGGTGTGGGTCCTGGCCTCCTCCAACAGCTTCCTCCACCTGTCCCTATCCAGTGTGGCCGCTTTCCAATTTGGTACCCCCAGAATACGGCAGTCACTGGCAGCTCCATCTAACCAGCGAATCTTTGGCCTCCCTCTTCTTCTACGTCCTATTGGATTGCTGGACATCACTCTCTTTGCCGATTCATTGTCATTCATACGGTGCACATGACCTAGCCATCGCAGTCTCCCAATCTTAATTGATTGAACTGCGCTGCAATCTTCGTACAGTCCGTAGAGCTCAGCATTATATCTTCTCATCCAATTGGTGCCATCCCTGATCGGTCCATATATACGGCGGAGAATTTTTCTTTCAAAGATGTTCAGGGCTCGTTCATTTCGCAGAGTTAATGTCCAGGTTTCCGATGCGTAGGTAAGCACTGGCTTTACAAGTGTTTTGTAAAGAGTGCTTTTAGTTCGACGAGATAGTAAGCGGGACTTAAAATATCTTAACAGACCAAAGTAGCATTTATTCGCAGACATGATTCTCTTGTTGATTTCTTCTGTAATATCATTATGTCGAGTTACAAGAGATCCAAGGTATATGAAACTGTCGACCGTATCAAACTTGTATGCACCAATATCTAACTTTGGTGCGACTTCTCGTGGTGTGACATAGACAGGCATGTATTTAGTTTTTGCCTCGTTTATTTGTAAACCCATTCTTTTGGCAGAGGCTTCTAGTGCTGTGAATGCCTTTTTCAGCGCCAATTCTGATATGGCAATGATGTCGATATCATCGGCATACGCCAGCAGCTGCACAGGCTTAGTAAATATCGTGCCGCTGCCACGGGCATCAATCTTTGCATCCCGTATCGCCTTTTCTAGCGCAATATTGAAAAGAAGGCATGCCAGAGCGTCACCTTGCCTTAGGCCATTCAGTGATACAAATAGCTCGGATATTTCCGCTTGAAGCTTTACCCGGCATTGTACTGGTGTCATTGTCATCTCTACAAGTTTAATTATTTTTGTCGGAATTTCAAATTTTCGCATTGCTTCGTATAGCCGGTATTGATTAATGCTATCATAAGCTGCCTTAAAATCGATGAACAGGTGATACGTGTTAATATTGAAATCAGTGGTCTTTTCTAGAATCTGCCTTAGATTGAATATTTGAGTAACACATGATCTCCCTCGTCGAAAGCCTCCTTGGTGTTGCCCGAGTATTCCTTCTACAATGGGTTCCAGCCGCTGGAATATCAGAATCGACAACAGTTTATATGCAGAGTTAAGTAGTGTCACCCCTCTGTAGTTACTACATTCTAGTTGGTCTCCTTTCTTGTGCAGGGGACAAATCAGCCCATCCTTCCACTCTTCTGGTATCTTTTCTGAAGTCCATACTTGGTGGATTAGGCTATGTAAATGTTTGAGCAGGCTTTCTCCCCCACATTTTATTAATTCACTCTGGAGGTTATCTATTCCAGGCGATTTGTTTGTTTTTAACCTTGACATGGCACCTTTTACCTCATTTAATGTCGGTGGTTCTTCGTTATCATCCATGCCACTTTGTACTGATTCCTGGTCATGAGTATTAATGTTAGTGTTGCCGGCATCATTATGGCGGGTATTTAAATGTTGCCTTACTTTGCGAATATAATACCACAAAATGTACGCGCGGTAAGCTCATGATGGTTTGAGACACCCGCTGCTCGCTCGTTTCCCGCATTGGCACCCGTCCATTAAGTGCGGACATCTCTATGCACGCAGTATGGGAAGAGCCCGCTGCATGTATTATCATGCCTGCGCTAAGCTACACGCGCGAACACCCGTCCCCACGCATTCATTGTCTACGGACAATATGTCGAGACGTGTTCATACGTTTGAGTTGCCCGCCATATCACTACGGCCGAGCATATAGTGTTTGACACGCATATTTGGATCAAGTATTCTTTCGAATCAGAAGAATAATTTTCTCTATGGTCACTTTTTGATAAGTTTGATGTCTATGGAACTGTATACTGTCAAAGTCAAACGTCAAACGCGATGTAAACAAAAATATGGATAGCAGGTACTTGCGGTCGTGGCACCACCCGCCTTGCTCCGGGGTCTGTGGGCGGAGGTTGGCGGTATCTTTATATCGCCGCCTTTAGGTCTTGGATCCGTGAGCCGGTGCGCTCTAAAAGTTATTGTACGCGACCTGGCGTATGACACGGCGCTGCGTGTGTGGCAGGGGCGATGGACCACTTCTTCCAAGGGCAGACAAACGCATTTGTTTTTTCCTAATATTAAGTGGCGCATGGAGATAACCAGATTGACTCCAGACCATTGGACTTCTCAGTTCTTAACCGGACACGGTGGTTTTGCTTCCAAGCTCTGTCAGCTTGGCCTAATAGAATCTCCGACTTGCTTATGTGGCGAATTGCAGGATGCCGATCACATCCTCTGGGAGTGTCCCCATATGTCGGTTGAAAGGGAAGAGCTTCTCAAGTCGGTCCGACCCTCAGTTGGACCGGTCGGCCATTGCGACTTGGTATCTACGAGGGAAAATTTCTCAGCTTTTAAAAAGTTTGCGGCATTATACGGCGAGCGAGAAGGTCTTTTTTCATCGAGAATTGACCGTAATACATTATATGGAATTAGGGATCACGCACACTCTAGTGCACGCCAACCAAGGTCTTGGGAAGTTGCTCCTGGGACACTTTCGGCACAAATTTGAACAGCGCCTATCGTTCGTTACGCCATGGTATACGCCTGCATAACGGGTGTGGAGACATGGCTGGTGGTGGAGGGAAAAGCAAGTAGGTACTTGCATCTGAATTCCGAATATTCAATCGTTTCTTGACTTCCAGTGAAGACGGAAGAACTTTTAATACACTCAATCCAACCGGAATACAAACAGTAAGTGATTTACTATTTATCTGTACTGTGTGAATAAGTCATAACTAATTTATTTGAACTCAAAATTTGTTTCATTTAATGTGCCTATAGGATTTATAATATTTCTTTTCCTTCTTCGTTGTAATGTATACTTAAGTGCTAAATGATCGTTTACCATGCGGTGTGCCATTTCATTATATAATTTATTATTTCCCTTGTAGCCTGATTCAGTGACGTTGTACCACAAAATTAAAGTTATTTATCACTTTAATAAATCATTTCTTTCACATAATAGTACCTACCTAGTGTTGTCTTAGAAATACACCCTAATCGTAGTTTATATTTTTCTAGAAAAATGAAAGTCAGCGAAGAACAACACCTCCTGATTGATTTATTAATCGGTAAGTGGATAGTGCCAAATATTTGATATCAGCAAAAGTTCATTGAATAGGTATTGATAATTATCTTGTAATGGTCTGAATCATATTGTTATTATAAACATCACATACAACTGTCATGGCTTTGTCCATTATCTTATATACTATTTACCACATTTCCATTATATCTATTATGGATATGAATTCTTTTTGAGAATTACTCAATATATTTTACAGAAAATCCACGGCTTGTTAGTAGCCGTTTCACGCCATATTTAACCACAAAGTACGCGATGCGGCTGTGGACGGCCATTAGCCAGAAATTAAATTCCCGGGTGGGTGCTAAAAAAGATGGATGCGGCTGGCGGAAGGTATTTATTATACACATTAATTAATTTTATTATAATCATATCGTTACACCAAATATATGAATACACCCTCAGAGATGAGGGAATTCCTTCAAATACAATTGCGAGATATATTTATTAACCATACCACAATGGCAAGTTAAGATTCAACACGAATAGTGTATACTAAACTTTTTCAGTCATACTTATTTATTTTCATTGAACTAAGAACACAATGTAGGTGGTGAACAAACTACAGGTGGCGCAGGTTAGTTTTTAAAATTCAATTAAACCCGCCTAAATCAAACCATAATTGATAAAAAATATTATTCCATCTATAAAATATCAAAAATGATGTATGGTTTGGTGGCATAATTTTAGATATTTTATAGATCAACGAATATTGTTTGATGGTCATCTACTTTGGCTTGGAGTAAGCAGGGTTTAATTGAATTTTAAAAACTAACAACCACATCCACACATTGTAGTCTTAGTTCAATGAAAACAAATACTTACATTGGACTGACAAAGTTTAGTGTACACTAGTGTTTCCCAACGTGGGGCAATTTGAACGTTTTGGGGCGCAATGTGCAAATCATTAATATTTGGTTTGTTAAAAAATGCATTTTCGAAAACATTTTTTTTATATTGCCACCATGACTCCGAGAAAATTACTGTCGCCACTCCATCATAATATTTAGTTGAATGCGGCGCTTTAGCGCTGTAAATGATTTATTACTGAAAAAAGAAACCGGTTTGATATCACAAACTGTGGAGATTTAACTATTTATGTCGGATCTTAACAGCTTACCTCCACCCTTCGCTACTGCCATACCATCATATGAGACAGCTTCCTAATATGTCATTATTGTATTACAGACGTAGCATGATTTAGGGCAAGCCATAAAAAATAAGCAGTCGAAAATACTGCTGTGGCGCAGGCAAACTGGGGGAGATCCACCATGTATAGTAGAGTCAACCGCAGTGCATCAGAGGGTGGCAGAGATGTTAACAGAGACCATATTGTCAGGTCTCTCAAGTAACGGAATAATAAGAAAGAATATTGTAAGTTCACATTATTTTAATTCTGCGATATCAAACCAATGTTATTATTTTTATAATGGATTATAATTATTATCATGCAGCGGATATTACGACCATGCTGTATATTAATAGAATACTAGATCCTGGTATTTGGTGAATACAAGATGTTTACTTGACAGTATGCAAAAAAAAATATTTTTTAAATTATCAAAATAGTATTTTTTTATTCTTTATCATGTCAGGTTAGAACGAAGGTAGTTTTTTTTTTTTTTTTAAAGAGTTCTAACAAAAATAAACCTTGATCGGGAAAGTATTTTGTCATTTTTAATGTGGACAAAATAATAGGAAATTAAAATATAATGCTGTCTTCTGATCTAATCTGTATCCTTTCCAGGTGATTACGTCGGTGACATTCTCACCAGTAATGCCGTCAACGTTTGCGACAGTTCTGATGCCACAAATAATGGCAACGTAGCAATTATGCCATCAACGTCTGCGACAACGCTGATGGCAGATATGGCTGCGACATTATCACCAATAATGCCGTCCACATCATAGATCAGGCCATCAATGTCATATGTAGAAGCGACCCCAATAACATTGGCACCGCTAACAATTATGTCTCAGACTACCTCCCCTGCAGCTCCACCTTCATGTCTAGCCCTTAAACGGTTGGCATAACATAATGGTAATGACCAAACAGCAGAGTCAGTGGGCCCTCAACCACAAGAGCTCACACCTTCTCAAATAGCAGCAGAAATGCTGGTGTTAAAACAGAAAAAAATGGTGTTTCTTCAAGAGTCGATGCGGACTCTTGAAGTCTTACTTATAGACTTGACAAAGCCCATCCGCGAGAGGCTAGACGTGAAGGTCCTTAAAGTTTTGTTTGTCTGACCGTCTAGTTTTGACTTTTTTTTTCATTTCATCAATTTCACTCTCTGTTAAGTCATATTTAAAAAAATATATATTTTGCTGCATTCAAGACGTATGGGTGGATTCGCAAGAATCAAATTTGACGTAAGCGACACAAAACATAATCATACCCGAAGCGAATATCAAAGAGGTTTTAAAAGTGTTGAATTAATAATATTTTTTTCTTAACAAATTTAATAAACATTTTTGTAGTAGGTAGAATAAATTATAATATTAAAAATAGTAGACCTCCAAATAAGAACCTCATATTATTGATATGCTGAATTTGTGAAGTGACACCTTTTCTTGAACCTATCATATTGTAGGCTAAAATTCAGTGCAAATATTTTTCAAAAAAAAATCTAATACTTTGTATGTTTCTGAGGTGTTTCAAATTTGTATATTATATATATCGATGTGTATGAATACAAAAAAACACGAAAGTGTAAAAATATAATTTTATTATAATTTTCATGAGATAACATTACAAATTATAAGTTTAAAACATTCACAAGATGGCATGAAAGATTTCTGTTATTATTGCGTTTTAATTAAATTATAAAAACATGACTCAAAAAAGAAAGCAATTCAATGAATATTTGTCAAGGCACAATTTTTTTTAAATGTAGTGCACAACAATTAAGATTTAAGAAACCATTATTATAATAATGTGTATTTGACGGCAGTACGTTTTGGTTGCCGCGGAGGATTTCGGAACTTTAGTGTATAGAAAATTAATAATTGGTTCATTAATTAGTGTATAGGCTTAACGGTATGTAATGTATTAGAATAATTATTATAAATTGTTTTTTTTATAATTTTATTTTCTTTTCTATTGATAGCATCTAATATATTATATTGAGGGTTTCTTATATCCATCGACCGTGTTAGTCTAGGGTCAACGAGTTCAGGCAATACACAATTCATATAAATCTTGTCACTTGTGATGTGAAGAGTAATATTGTTTTTATTATTCGATGAACTAGGTTCTTACCTAAATATATTTTTTTACTAGAGTTTAATAATTACTAATAAATGCTTAAGTTAATTCCAATCAATTCAACTCGGCATTAAATATATTAAATCCTAATGGATTTAAGTTTTGTACTATTTCATTTGAGTCGTTTTATGTGATCCTGGTTTCGCCTTTTGTCATCGTCAGGCACTATGCGCACTCATCAAATACACACTGACAATGAAAGCAGCTAATTCTCACTTAACAATAAATTAATACAATAAAGTAAGGTAAAAACTTTATCACCTACCTATTAAGTCAAACATCACAATGAAAAATATAACAAACAATTAACTATGAATAGTTGAATTGTGGCAGTATGAAAAAAAAAAGATTTTACCACAAACCATCTGAAAAATACATATATCATAAAACATATCGTCGTCATACAAGAGAAAGTGACCAAGTGTAAAATAGTAAATTGTTCAGGAGAGCCATTTTAACATTTGTAATCTATCTAAAAAATCCTTATATTGCATTCACATTTCTGGTTATTTTTGTGAGTGTAGATATGATATTTACTTTCAAAATGAAATTATAATATTATAAAAAATCACTTTTTTTCTAGCTTTTAAAAATACAAAACGAAGTTGGTCAGTTTTACCACCCATGAATTAATGGAAAAATTGCAGATGGTCACTTTTCATTCTTGGAATAAAGGTGAAACAAAAATGAAGTATAGGTATTTTTCTTTCAAATTGACTTTATTTCTAGTGCATTCTGAATAGAATGGCGAAAATAGAACACGTTTTTTTTAATTTTCGATGGAAACTATACTCAGTTGCTTTACATGAAAAAGTACAACAGTCACAAAAATATACATAAAAATGATATAGTATAAAAAATTACTCTGCTTCAGATTCAGAATCCAAGTTTGATTCTGGTGCCCTGTCTGGCATGTTATGTCCAGCAAGTGATCTGTACCATCCATGATAATCACGAGGAATTGCTCCAGTATCACACAGCTTTACTAAATCCTTCTTTTTTAACCTGGTTATAGTGAGTTCTTCTTTGACTAAGTATTTTAATGGGGGAAAACGTGGTGGCTGACTTCGCCCTAACACTGACAGGGTTTGAAAGTCGTCGTTATATGAATACTTATAGAGAATGTGTCCTGGTCTGTCATGATCATATCGATTTTTCATAATTTTGGCAGCAAGTAATTTAAGATCTTCTTCGGCCATATCAGTCCTTTAATTAGAGCATATGGACACCAGGCGCCTCCAAGAATCTCTGTCGTTTGCCAGTCTTCGCTTGAAGAACAGGCAAGCCAGGTTGAAATTCTGGTCCAACGTCGCCTCTTTACTCTCTGAAGAGAGGCTGCTTGGTGCGTTCTTTAATCTGCTCGTTGCTCATAAAGTCATTCCCACCGCACACCCAGTATCCGTCACAAATATCTTTTTTCGAAGTTCAGTATAAGGTTGCTCTGAGCCTTCGTAAGGTGTCATGATTCGCTACCGTAAAGCAGCACCATCAGAATGCAAGCGTCGAATAGGCGGCATTTGGTTCTTAACTCATTCACTGCATATTATGGCTCACTATTTTTATTTTTATTTTGTTGGCATTAAGCAGCTCTGAAGATGTTTATGTTTATACAATGGATAAAAAAAATAGATTCCAACTCACCTCTGTCTTGGTTTTGACACATTTCCACCATTAATTTACTTCTACAACTCATTTTATGAACGAATTTTATCACTTTACAATGAGAAAAAATTGAAAAGTTAAACGTTTCGTAAGAAATATATTACTAACTTCGCGGCGTTGAGAATAACTACTACAAGGAAAACTGCCCAACTGTCACTTGGTCATTTTTTATTGTAAAAGATTACAAAGAGAAATGACCATGTGTCCAATAGTCAATTTTGCTTGGCAACAAAATGTGTTTCAATGCAGATAGTCATTTTGATAAATTCGAGATAGTATGTTTCCAGGGTGAAATTCAGTTGGTAATTTTTCCCAGACAACCATTATGTTAGTAAGATGTCAAATAGTCAAAAAAACCAATTTCGTAAAAAATGCACTTGGTCACTTTCTCTTGTATGACGACGATATACGTGATTTTGTGCCTCAAAAGACATTTTGAAAAAATTATGACACATGTTTCAGTGGCCATTACGATGACAGCATTCGAAAACGTATTTTACTTTAAATTTTCAACCAATTTACTATTTGTGACATAAACCACTTAAGATCGATAATAAATAGACCTTGAAAAATAATATTATTTTGTTTCTATTGATAATGCCAATAAACATACTCCTGGATACGTCCCTTTGAAAATAACAAAACATGGCCACCCAGGTACATAAAAACTGTATTAAGTACATGCAAAGTTTTTCAAATCGCTTAAACCCAACCAAGTAGGTATTTATCAAAACAATTAAAGTCCACCTATATTTTATCTAAACTGCTTAAGTCCAAAATATTTTTTTTTTTATAAATGTTGCACCGAACGAATACCTTCAGGACTTCCTTGTAGCCATCGTGGTTATTAGATTCAATTATCTTACAATATCTCGCATGCTGCAACCATTTCTATTACAAGATATTATGATAAAACTACATTTTTCTCAGTTTGACATTCAGTGGTACTTTACAATGTTTGATATTAGTCAACACAAATTATAACACCTGGCCTGCGTGGATCCCAAATAGAACGATAATGGTATATATGCAAATAATTGCGACTTGCCAATTTGATTGTTACTGCAATGCGAGTATAGGTCATTTTTCCATGAATTTCGTAAGTCAAAATAATGTTCGGCGACGGACTAAATTTTGGAAAAAAATAGACGTTTTACTCGTTGAAATTCTGGACACTGCTAACGTTAGAAATAAGAAATTAGAAAAACTGTATAGATTAATCGATCAAATGGTCTCTTTTTGTTAATTTTGCAAAATATTTATATTTCTAAATTGTCTGAAAACAGGATATACCTATACATGAAAATGTACGACGTGTTTTGGTAATATAGTGTCACTACTTGTACCAAATTATGGGGTTTTCTTTGTTTTTTTATTGTAAATTATTATTTATAGTAATTACATGAATGTTATATTATTATATTAAAAAAAATTTTTTATTGTGCAGTAGATATTATTTTGTGAGAAAAAATCATTCAAAATTGGCTAATTTATGCTCAAACTAAAATGACTTTAAAATCTTTATTTTTCTGATATTAAAAAAAGTACGTTGGTCAATCAATGAAATGTATTTTGCGTAAATAAAGAGTTTAATGTCTATCAATTCGTTTTAATCATGCATGGAATATACATGTGTCCGAGAAGACAGGAAAAAACGGGTCCAATGGACTTAATATGACATTTGATACATTTTATTGATAATTTACATTATTAAGCGTTATAAATAATAATTTTAATGTAACTGTGTGTCTGCTTACTACTTTTTAGCTGTGGGCTTTCTGTAAAATTACAATATATGACGTTAGATAGTTAGAAATTTTCAACGAATGCACATTCTCTTTTTTTTCGTTAATTATTGCATATTTATCTTTTAATTTAAACAAATATTATTTTGATGTTGCAATTACTTACTTAAAAAAACCACTTGAAAATGTAGATTATCCATAAAATGTGTTTAATTGCATGGATCGTGTTCTGTCACTAGATGATCGTGATATCATTACGCTCCCTGTAACAATTATATAACTTCTGGCAATCGAATATCTTGTTAAAATTGCTATATGTAATAGTGATTTGAAATCAAAGTAAATGAATTAATCAATAAATTTTAGACAAGAATGATGGAAAGTTTCTTCGGCACACAGCTATAGATAGCGTGGGTAATTAATACATTTATTTGAGAAGGTACTTATTGTACTAATTATAATATTTCTTCGATAATGATTATTCGGATTTTCTGACCATAGTCAAAATATAAGAAATAATATTATATTCTTAAATGTATTTACCCATGCAATTTATAACTGTCTGAAGAAAACTTTTTATCATCCTTGCCTAAAATTTATTAGTCTATCGACCCATAATTTTGTGTGCGATTGTAACTTGTGGTATAGTATTTTATGTTTTTTTTAAAACATAGTATATTGGTATGTTTGTTTTTTTGGTTCTTGTATTGACTTTTGATCTTTTATCATTAAATAAAAATGTACATACTCTCATACAATAATTTTTTTTATTTATATGTTATCTTTTATTGATGATGAAGCTTATGGATTGTTAATGATATGCAATTATTATTCCAAAATAGGAAGAATAAGATTGGTTTTATATATACATAAAGCAACAAATTAAACATAGGTGCATGATTACTTCAATTTATAAAGTTTATATTATAAAGGGTATTCACCGCGTATAAAGATTATTTTATATGTGGAAAGTAAACAGATGTACGTTTTCTTCAAGATAATGAACTAAGTGAGCAAATCGCCCACGCTAAATCTTAGGAATATATACATTTTTTTAATACAACAAACAAAATCGCCCACGCTAAAGCTTAGGAATATATACATTTTTTTTATACAACAAACATTTGCCACTGCCATCATTGCAAGAATATCAAACAGCGGTTCGACAGACAGTTTCGCATCGCAGACAAGTAAACCAGAATATATCCATATGTATAATAAGAAAAACATTTGTCACTACTAGGGACGTCATTTCCAAACTGACACCGGTATGAAAAGGTATTTGGAAATATCAGTATCAAATGATCCTTTGCCTGATTTTGTCCATAAGAGACATAACGAGTAGTATTGGAAGAAAAAGAACTAGGAAAAAATCTTATCAGCCAAAAGGTGTCCTTACTTTTTTGACATCCCTAGTCACAATTTCACTTTATTGGAATTTAAAAAACACTTTGACACAAAGAATCAAGTAAATAATAATCATTGGCATTCATCGTCCATAGAAATCATTTTAACATGATGTCCGCAAGCAAAACTTTATTCGCACGTAGGTAATAGATATCAATAAAATTTATGATTCCTACAAAATTTGCAATTTCGATACTTATACATAGACGATAATACTATTATACAATATTTTTATCAGTAAGGAAGTCTTTTTTTCTTAGTTTTTTAACAGTCGTAGCTATTTAAATAAATAGGCATATAGAAATTTAAGACACATTTACCTTAATAGAAAACACAAAATAAGCATACCGCATGCAAATCATGCAGTTAAAATCAAACTGCATTGACATTCGCAATTTCGATACTTATACATAGACGATAATATAATTATACAATATTTTTATCAGTAAGGTAGTCTTTTTTTCTTAGTTTTTTTAACAGTCGTAGCTATTTAAATAAATAGGCATATAGAAATTTAAGACACATTTACCTTAATAGAAAACACAAAATAAGCATACCGCATGCAAATCATGCAGTTAAAATCAAACTGCATTGACATTCGCAATTTCGATACTTATACATAGACGATAATATAATTATACAATATTTTTATCAGTAAGGTAGTCTTTTTTTCTTAGTTTTTTTAACAGTCGTAGCTATTTAAATAAATAGGCATATAGAAATTTAAGACACATTTACCTTAATAGAAAACACAAAATAAGCATACCGCATGCAAATCATGCAGTTAAAATCAAACTGCATTGACATTCCCAATTTCGATACTTATACATAGACGATAATATAATTATACAATATTTTTATCAGTAAGGTAGTCTTTTTTTCTTAGTTTTTTTAACAGTCGTAGCTATTTAAATAAATAGGCATATAGAAATTTAAGACACATTTACCTTAATAGAAAACACAAAATAAGCATACCGCATGCAAATCATGCAGTTAAAATCAAACTGCATTGACATTCGCAATTTCGATACTTATACATAGACGATAATACTATTATACAATATTTTTATCAGTAAGGTAGTCTTTTTTTCTTAGTTTTTTTAACAGTCGTAGCTATTTAAATAAATAGGCATATAGAAATTTAAGACACATTTACCTTAATAGAAAACACAAAATAAGCATACCGCATGCAAATCATGCAGTTAAAATCAAACTGCATTGACATTCGCAATTTCGATACTTATACATAGACGATAATATAATTATACAATATTTTTATCAGTAAGGTAGTCTTTTTTTCTTAGTTTTTTTAACAGTCGTAGCTATTTAAATAAATAGGCATATAGAAATTTAAGACACATTTACCTTAATAGAAAACACAAAATAAGCATACCGCATGCAAATCATGCAGTTAAAATCAAACTGCATTGACATTCGCAATTTCGATACTTATACATAGACGATAATATAATTATACAATATTTTTATCAGTAACGTAGTCTTTTTTTCTTAGTTTTTTTAACAGTCGTAGCTATTTAAATAAATAGGCATATAGAAATTTAAGACACATTTACCTTAATAGAAAACACAAAATAAGCATACCGCATGCAAATCATGCAGTTAAAATCAAACTGCATTGACATTCGCAATTTCGATACTTATACATAGACGATAATATAATTATACAATATTTTTATCAGTAACGTAGTCTTTTTTTCTTAGTTTTTTTAACAGTCGTAGCTATTTAAATAAATAGGCATATAGACATTTAAGACACATTTACTTTAATAAAAAACACAAAATAAGCATACCGCATGCAAATCATGCAGTTAAAATCAAACTGCATAGACATTCGCAATTTCAATACTTATACATAGATGATAATATTATTATACATCAGTAAGGTGGTCTTTTTTTCTTTGTTATTTTTAATAATCGCAGCTATTTAAATAAATATACACATTTACACACATAAATACACATACACACACATACAACACACACCTCATATATGTGTTCGTATATGTCTTCCTGCTAGACTTTTGTGAATCGTTTTGTAATCGCAGTGTGCACATACAAATGACGTCGTTCTGGCGTGTATTTTTTGATGCTTTCTTAGTGCATCAGATCGATTGAACGACTTTGGGCAGTCAGTACATTTGAACATCACAAGCCGATCATGGATGTTTGTATGTCGTTTAAGTATGTCCTTTCTGGAAAATATTTTTCTGCAGATACTGCAGGCAAATTTCTCAACTTCTGAAATGGGAAAAAAGCATTTTAAACTTAATAAATGTAAATCTAGCCTATTTGTTTTTGTACTAGTGATGCGCTGTGAATATCATAAGATGTAATGTCTTTATGATTGATAATTTCGAATGAAGTTCATTAAAAGAGTCATCTCCAATTATATTAGAAAGCATTCCTGACCACGTGTCAATGGCAGAGACTCAATAGTTTAATGATTATTAAATTTAATGTATAACTTTACATGCAGGTGGTGCATTACTTAGGGGTGTAACGTTATAAAGGGCTGCAAATGAAGGAACGAATTACAAATTTTGAGAACAGTGGTAGTTGTTTTCCGCAAAGCAGTTTATCTTTGTTAGAAGTACCGATATCTTAGAAACAACGGAGTATAAAAAAAATCGGTGTGTGTACTTATGTACGCGCGTTAGACTTATACTTTGATGTAACAAAATAAAATAATAACAAAAGTGTTTGAAAAATTTTCTTAAAAAGATGGCTGTTTAACTATTTTCGTTGAGAATAATAATTTATTACAAATCAAAAGTAAAACATAGCCTATTTAATGGTTTGACTGAAACCTGATATTGGCTTTTGTGATGAAACTTATTATAAACCGCTAATAAATAAATTGACATGGGATATGCGACAAATATTATCATAAACTGTAAAAATATGTATTATTGTGTATGAAGTGTCTAAATATTGTAAATTTACAACATATCATTGTTTGAATTATTTACCAACTCAACATTCACAAATTTTTTTTTTATTGATACATAATTTTACTCATAAATAATACTTATATAATAAATAATATAGCCTCAAATCTTAATGAATAATCATAATAATAAATTGTGTTGCATTGGCGCGCGCAACTTGCGTCACACGCCAAAGTCGTTACATCAAGTTACACGCCAAAAATACACTCTGATCTATTTTCCCAAACGCCCAAAAGAAGTATAACTTCAAAAAGTACTCAATCGCAGTTTATCGCACAGGCAAATTTTCACAAAAGAGCCTCTGACCCTGTCACCACCTCAGATTTTCACATACCTAAAACCACTAATGCTTGTGAGTAGGTTTCGTGGAAATTGTCTAATCCTCCATAGACTGTGTGTATGATATTTTTAAAGAGGTTTGTTGCATTGTCTGTTTAAGATATCCAAAAATAAATAATAAAATATGCACTCAGACACGAATTTGCATACAATTTTGATTATCAATTAAAAAGCGCGGCATACTACGTCTGCTGAAGGGTACTTTGTGTAGGGACTCATTTACTAATTCAGAAACCTTAGCGGGTGAGCGCACAACAACTGACGAAAGTTTCATCGCAATCGGTTGAATGGTATAGGAACCATACGAATAAAAAAAATAGAATGAAGAAGAAGAAGAAGATGGTTGTACTAATTTAGAAACCTTCGCGGGGGTGCGCACAACAACTCACCAAAGTTTCATTGCAATCGGATGAATGGTATAGGAACGCATATGAATAGAAGAAAAAGAAGATGGTTGTACTATTTCAGAAATCTTCGCGGTTGTGCGCACAACTGACGAAAGTTTCATTGCAATCGGATGATGGTATAGGAACCATACGAATAAAAAAAGCTAGAATAAAAGAAGAAGAACATGGTTGTACCTACTTATTCAGAAACAGTAGCGGATGTTATATTATAACATAACATAAAAACAACTCATAAATATTAAATGTGTTTTAAATTTTATAATAAATGGGACACTTCGAAAAGACCAGCACAGTGTATTTTTAGCGATTTTATTGAAACCGATTTTTAAAATACTGATATTGAGTTAAGTTTTAGTTCCAGTTTAGTATGAGACTTATGTCGCATACGCACGCCAAACGCTCTATATTTTCATGGCTACGTGTTAAAACTGTGAACTAACATGCTCCGCCCATTTTTAACCGCAATTCCATTATAAGCTCCTCCCATTTAGTAAACAACAGTAGCCAAGAAGATGTTTTCGTACAATAGTATTCCAAATACTAGTAAGTATTTCGGAACAAGTTTTGATACTCTAAGTATTTTTTTATTCTGGTAGTAAGTATACTTAGTCTTCCTACCTACTACTTTCCCATTTTTGTATGTGATAAAAATAATAACATTTTTATTTTATCACCCAAACAATTTGAAACAATAAATTTAGCATGTTGGAATTAATTCAGTAGTATATTACTGGACGCGCAAATTTGTGTTTTTGCTAATCGCTTTTCAAATCCAAATAACATGTTAATTACAAAATCAATTAAAAGTGCCCGTAGCCATTTAAATACTTACTAATTTTAAAATAAAATACCACTTTTGCTACTAAGTAAATCATGGATCCACCCCGTCAGAGTGGTAATTATCTTAAAAGATGTTTTACGAGATATAGTTTTTATTAATTTTTACAATGTAATGGGATCTTCCTCCAATGAATAAACAAAACGTATTATTTGTACTCCTATAATCTAAATTCATGAAAATAAAACTATCATGTCAATTGAATTGCGTCAAATTGAGCAAGAATCTATTCTTATGAAAAAAACTATGACTCTATCCAAAATACCTACTGTATATAGTAGTGATTAGACATTTTTATCATTCTATTAAAATCCTAGACTTATTTCTATTAAATTAGGACGCCAAGCGACCAGCAAGGTCCAACGAGGCAGCTGGCTCTGCTAGTGATAATAAATATCCTTATAAAATAGTGACGGGTGAGATATATAAAATAAATTAAGTAATTAATTTAATCGTGAAATGAATGTGTAGGTATATTATGCCCAATAGTAAAAAATACAAGTATCGTAATGATATGATAGCGATGTGAGGAAAGCTCCTACGAACCCATAAGGCAGAGTTGCCCATGATAATATGTAATTATATTTGCACAGTAAGGGAATAATTTGACACGATTTCTGTGTACCTAATGAAAATGTCAATAATTACTATAAGCGCAAACAATAATATAAAACGCTTATTTAAGTTAAAAAATGACAATAGAAGAGTATGGTAGCCTAGTTAAAGTTGGATATATCTATTATACAGCGTGTTTTTTCATTTTATTTATTCCGACCATGTCCGATCCTAATAGGATCATATGGGCCTCCACGGAGTGGAGGTTTGTTTTTACGAGAAATGGATGTCAGCCACTTGCTCAACCTATTAGGTTGATTCTTACACAAATTGAAAAACAATATGTGCATTTTCCAGATCCAGGATTCGAACCTGTGACCCACGACGCTTAAGGCGTGCGGCCATCATGTATGCGTGTATTAATGAACGTTAATATTATCGTTAGGGACCGGATTTATATGCTAGTGCATATTTTGTTAGGGTATATTATACACGGGTTATACGCGGTTATACACTGGTGGTCAACGGCTGGTCGACCCCGAGTGGACACATTGACGCCAGTAGATGTGTTCATAGCAAAAGTTGGGAAATGCCAAACTGCCAGCAAGTCCCATCTGCTGGCCTCCCCGCGGCGACCTCCGGGCAATGCAGCGTAAGCTGTAGCTAACAGCAGGGGGCGAAGGGCGAGTGACCGGCGCCATAAAACTGGCCATCTGGCTAAGGGAAGGAAATCCCCGACAAAAAAACCTGGTCGAGCCGACCCTCAGGGCCCTCGTGGCTCAGGCCTCGGGAGTACTAGGCTAATCACCTTGCCTCCTTAAATGAAACAGATTAAAACAACACCTACACAGCAGCCTCGGACGACAACCGGCTCTGTAAAACGACGATCTTGCGTGGAAATGGACAATGAAACAGGTAGAGTAATCCTCTCTAACAACTCGAGTATGCGCATTGGAACATATAATGTTTGCACCCTGCGTACCCCCGGAAAGGACCTGCGGTACCTACAGTATGGACATCCTAGGGCTGAGCGAAGTGCGCTGGAAAGGAGCCGGGAGAAAGTTGATTGAGGGTTACTCTATTGTCTACTCAGGTCAGGAGCAATATCATCGCCAGGGAGTGGCAGTATTGATGTCAAAGAGAGCGGCCCGTTGCCTCGTGAAATGGGAACCAATCTCGGAGAGACTGATACGTGCCTCCTTCAAGACGCCTGGCAGCTCCTTGACCGTCTTTCAGTGCTACGCCCCCACTGAGGATGCCGACGCGCAGATAAAGGATGCCTTCTACGATTCTCTCCACGCGGCAGTCTCCGCCATCCTCCGAAGAGACCGCGTGATTGTAATGGGGGATTATAATGCGAGAGTAGGAGCAGACCCGGTGCTTGGCCCCACGGTGATGGAATGACACGGCCTCGGTGACCCCAACGATAATGGTGAGTGGCTCGTAGAATTCGCCACTCTGAACGAGCTCGCTGTCGGAGGCACTGTTTTTCCACACAAAGACATTCACAAATATACGTGGACGTCTCCTGATGGACGCACTAGGACGCAGATTGACCACTTTTTGTACAGCTTGAAGCACCGAAAGGAACTTCTCGACGTACGTACTTACAGAGGCGCCGATATCCATAGCGATCATGAGTTACTCATTGGAAACATCATCATCATCATCAGGGGCGCGACAACCCGGTGTGGGTCCTGGCCTCCTCCAACAGCTCCCTCCACCTGTCCCTATCCAGTGTGGCCGCTTTCCAATTTGGTACCCCCAGAATACGGCAGTCACTGGCAGCTCCATCTAACCAGCGAATCTTTGGCCTCCCTCTTCTTCTACGTCCTATTGGATTGCTGGACATCACTCTCTTTGCCGGTTCATTGTCATTCATACGGTGCACATGACCTAGCCATCGCAGTCTCCCAATCTTTATTGATTGAACTGCGCTGCAATCTTCGTACAGTCCGTAGAGCTCAGCATTATATCTTCTCCAATTGGTGCCATCCCTGATCGGTCCATATATACGGCGGAGAATTTTTCTTTCAAAGATGTTCAGGGAAACATTGGAAACATCCGAGTAAAACTCAGTCGCCAGGCGAGGCCTCCAAAGCGCGAACGAATTGACGTTGAGAAGCTCCGACGCCGCAGAATTCGGATCGATTTCGAAACTGCTGTACGAGATAGTGTAGATCATATCTACGAGCGGCAGAAATCTGAATCCGACCTCATTGAGGCGGACTGGAGCCACATAAAGAGTGCGATTGTGTCGTCGGCCCGTACCGTCCTTGGTACCAGAAGGAGTGAGCAGCCAAAGTGGATGTCTGACGAAACGTGGGTTGAAATTGGAAAACGAGCCAGGCTGAAAGCCTTGAGAGACGAGGAGACAGACCCCGACCGAACCGAGGACCGCCGGACTGACTACCAGACCCAAGACAGGGTAGTCAAACGATCCGCGCGGTTGGACAAGCGCAATTTTATGAACCGGCAAATTGAAGCGGCAGAGGAGGCAGCAATCAGAAATGACACCAGGAAACTTTCGAATCACCCGTGAAGTCTGCGGCAGGCAACCACCGACTCCCGGAGCCATTCGTGGTCCCAGTGGAGCAATAGAGTCTGACGCAGAATGTGTCAAGAAGATTTGGAAGAATCATTTCTGCGGAGTGCTGAACCGCCCACCCCCTTTGGATCCCTTTGACATATCTGCGGAAGCTTTACTTTTGGACATTCCCCGAGCGACCAACATTTCTGATTGCCCGCCCACGCACACCGAGATAAAATCGGCTGTGAAAAGGCTCAAGAACGGAAAGGCACTGGGGGGAGACGGGATTCACCCTGAATTCCTCAAGTACAGCCTAAGCGCAATCCTGCACCCTATGTTTCATCTGATGACAAAGGTGTGGGAAGAAGCGCGCTGTCCAAGGGACTGGGTGACCGGTGAAATCATCACACTTCATAAAAAAGGTGACCCTCTAAGCTGCGACAATTACCGAGGCATTACGCTACTCAGTGTTCCGGGAAAGATTTTGGCAAACATCATCTTGATGAGAATAAGGGACCCAATAATGCACGTCCTCAGGAAAAACCAAGCCGGGTTTCTACCTGGTCGAGCGTGTGCAGACCAAATCTACAACCTTCGATGTCTTCTCCAGCAGAGCCATGAGCTGAACAGTCCGATGGCTTGCTGCTTTGTGGATTATGAGAAGGCCTTCGACAGTTCGCACCGCCCCTCCCTCTGGACGATACTAGGAGCATACGGGATCCCTCCCAAGATCATTGCCATAATCAAAAGCCTGCACGAGAATAGCGAATGCTGTGTCAGAATTGGAGACACTGTCACGGAATGGTTCGGGGTCACGACCGGAGTCAGACAGGGTTATGTCCTTGCACCATTTCTCTTTATCAATTTCTTTGACTTTATACTACGGAAGTCAATACCACCTGACCGAGGCATACCTGTTACCCCCACGGTGAAGCTATGCGACCTGGAATATGCCGATGACGCTGTCCTATTCGACAACTCAATCGAGGGTATTCAAGAGACAATCGACAAGTTGCATTACAACTCCTCTCGCGTTGGTTTGAAAATCAACACGAAGAAAACAAAACGTCCTGTGTAATAGCACCTGTCCTGATTCAGATTTCCCTCTGATTAGCGACGGATAAAACATCGAGAGCGTCGACAGCTTCAAGTACCTGGGGGTACACATCACGGGAGATGGCATTTTACAGAAAGAGCTCGCTATCCGAATGGGAATGGCTGGAGCAACATTCAACTCGATGTGGAATGTCTGGGACTCACGATTGTACTCGGTCAAAACCAAATACCGCCTATTCGACGCTTGCATTCTGACGGTGCTGCTTTACGGTAGCGAATCATGGCACCTTACGAAGGCTCAGAGCAACCGTTTACTGAGCTTCGAAAACAGATGTTTGCGAGGAATACTGGGTGTGCGGTGGCATGACTTTAGGAGCAACGAGGAGATAAGAGAACGCACCAAGCAGCCTCTCATCACGCTGAAAGTGAAGAGGCGACGTTGGACCTGGCTCGGCCACGTGCTGCGGATGCCAGAAGAGAACTTCAACCTGGCTTGCCTGTTCTTCAAGCCGACCGGATTCCGGCGTCCTGGAAAGCCGCTAAATACAATCTACAGAGTGTATACGGCGAAGCTACGGGATGCTGATTTGACCTGGAACGAAGCAAGAAGACTGGCGAGCGACAGGGATTCTTGGAGGCGCCGCGTGGTGTCCATATGCTCCAGCTAAGGGGCGGATATGGCCAAAGAAGAAAAAGAAGATATTATACACAGTTATGACAGTTGCACAGAAGTCCGTTTTGAAAGACGCAGATTCCAAAAATAAAAGTTTATTGTGCATATAAATGCATATTTGAAACGTTAGAACATATTTGAGACATTAGTGCATATTTCATAAATAGATTATTAATTTTTTATTCGATTTTTCATCAGTAATATTGGGTGAAGTGACCATTTAAAATTTTTTTCAATAAAAAAATGTAGATTTTTAACTCCATATTTCTTCGGTTTTCGTACATATTATTTTAAGTGCATAGGTAGGTGCATGCATGTAAATATGTTTTTTGTTACATATAAATCCGCTCCCTAATCATCACTACAATCCAATGTGGTTCTTGGCCGACTTCAGGAAACGTCACACAATTAGTATTTCTTTTTTATATTTCAGTAGACAAGTATTATTACGTCACTATTTTTCAAATTTGTATTTGTAAATTGCTCACTTTCTTTTGATGGTTGGCTGGCTGGTGGTGGGGCTGTAGATGGGGCTATGAGTGGGGCTAGGAGTGAGGCTGGGAGTGTGGCTGGGGGTGGTGGTGGTGGTGGGGGATGGGTTGGGGGGAGGGCTAAAAATTCTGATCCGCTGGTCTCCATTTCTTCTGCATCTGGTGGTGCCAAAGAAGAAGGCTCCTCTGCGACGCCAGACATAGCCACAATCAAGTTATAAATATAATCTTCCGAAGTTTGGCCGGCAGATGCAGTCATGCCGCCATCTCGGGATGACCTTTGGAAAAATATAACAAATTTTTACTTTTCAGCACATTACATAGATAGGAATTGGATGGGAAATAGACAACTGGCATGAACTGAGGAAATAATTTAATGAATGGTAATGGTAAATATTATGGTATGGTATGGAATGGTAAAATATTACTCGTTATCAGGATTTGGTCCAGGGAATATGTTATAGAACACGTCTGAATAAGCATCCAACATTTCACTGATGTCGACGTCATAATAGTCATCTTGTGGCGAACTGTGGAGAATAAAAAAAACAACAATTCAATTTTCAGTCCATCATAGGTATTGGAAAGTTGATAGCACACTACTGGCAAGAATTAAAAAAAAAGCTAGTGTCATTTAGGTGAGTATCTGAAATCTGAGGCAGTAGATTAGTATGTTATCTAAAAAAGAAAATTCTGCCGCCGCCTTTGGTATACTAGCCGCATGGGGGTCGGGCAATGACATTATTTACGGACAACGCACTCAATATAGTAGCAAGCAAGTAAATTCACACATAGCAACATTGGCACATGTATAGATAGACGTCACGCAATTTCCATTATGCGATATCACGCATGGAGAATTTATAGCAATATCACCTATATTGTAATGGCGTTAGAACAGTGTTTCAAGTGTCAATGTTCATTTGAGCGAAACCCGTTCAAACCGAACCATTCCGCAGACCCGACAAAAAGCAGTGGAAATTTATAGCAATATCACCTTTATTGTAATGGCGTTAGAACAGATTATGCCATTCGGCAGACCCAATAAAAAAGTGAGTGTCATTTTTTTTCTAGATGCTTCGTCCATATTAATGTCATTAGGGTCGGGAGGTATTCTACATGTTGAGGGATATCTTGTACTTCATTATTAATATTAGAAAAATGAAATATACGAGACATATATGATATTGTAGTTATTCACTAAAATATAAATAATAAATACTAATTGTTTTATTACATTATTATAAATGATATGTTTTATTTATCTTCGCTCCTGTGATTTGTGCCCCGGGTATTTGAAGCTATCGACGTATTTCAGAGAATGTAAATTATTAATATCGATAGAATCTTGAAAACTAAACCCTAACATTGAGTGAAAGCAGGCCTAGCCTGCCAATACAGTAGTCATAATATAGCCAAGTCACGCCCCAATACAGAAAAAAATTAGTACCTATGCGGTGATTCACCATAATAAGTTTTACTAAATTCTCATTACTAGGCTTGGGATTCTTAGGTGCTAAAAAATGAATAATAGGTACCTAAAATTTGTAGATATAATTGGAAAATACGTTATTAAAATTCCATAATTATTTGCTAAAAAGCAAAAATAGGTGCCAAAAATTTTAAAAAGTTCCTATTACAATAAATCAAAATATATATTTCAAGAGTTTAATTTATTATTTATTCACAAAAACGCTTTATTATTAAAAATATTAAAATATGCTTCAAATTTTCGAAAGTAAATCTTTGAGGATTTGATCTTAGCAAGTTTTTATACATAGAAAACTTTTTTCTACTTCTACAGATGCTATTATTGCGTATGTAAATGAAACTATTTTTGAAGGACATCTGAGGCATGTTGGATTTTAAAAACAGCTATAATATTCTGCAGCATTTGAAGTCCAGTATTTTTATTGAAAACACTATTTAATTTGGTACTTATTTTTATTCCAATTGGTCCAGGAACATTTCTTATTTTAGTACTAGTAGTATTAATTTGCTCCACTAGTGACTTTGTAGATGATTCGAACATTTCAATTGTGTTTACCAGATGACCACCATAATTTAAAGTGATGAATTCCAATTCATTTTTTATGGAACAGTTTCCCATTATTTATTTTGCTATTGTAATAGAGTTGGAATCTTCCAAATTTCGCAGTACATAATATATAGTAATTTACTGCACTAAGCCAAGTTCCCCAGCTAGTTATTACAAGTTGAGTGGATAGTGATTGAAATGGAAATTTTGTATTTATGTGAAAATATGGGCTTAAACCTAGAATAAGTAAAAATATGTAATTATTAAAAAATAGGTGGTAACAAATAGGGCGCTTAAATGTTTCAAAATTGTCTGAAACAGATAGATATTTTTGATATTTTGTTGTGGGGCCGCTCAAAAAAATATTTAAATACCTAAAAATCCTAAGCCTTCCTGCTTCTTCAGTTAATTCATATCTTTAATTTTTATTCTATGATGATATTAATTTTGTAATATTTATATACAATCGCAACAAATAATAGCAGGGCGAATGGCATTGACATCATGGGCCTAAACGAAAATTCTGTCAGAGATTAGGGAAGTACTTATTTGTGAACCTTAGGAAAAATGACAGCGCATTAGGACTCAATTTGAAAAACTAAATATATGGCAAATAGCCCTTGTGCTTGTAATACTTTTAGGGCGCACAGCAGCACATTTTGGAGGCTCAAACAATTTTGTGTACCTGGCATCCTCCACTAACAGTGACAGTAGCCTAAAAATAGAAATATAAAAAAAGAATTAAAGGTGTTATTGCAAGAGAATGATATGCCACAGAAACATAGCTTGGAGATATGAGCAACTTAATGTTCTTATTCGTTCACTACTGTAACAGGAAAAATTACTATCCTCATTAAAATGTTCGATATACCTCACATATAATTATTCTGTTTGGAGCAGAAGGCGTGGATGACTGACAGATATCAATTTTTACTGGCATGGCATATCATATTATTGTTATACCCATTTTTATAGCAAAATTTGAATTTGTAAGAACTACCCATTGATCATAATTATTGAGACATCTGTGTATTTTTTTTAAAAAGTGTTAAGTAACGTGAGTCCCTGGGAATTGGTTATTATATAGTTCAAATTATAAGTCACATTATCATATTCGGATTATGTTATTACAGATCCAGGAGATTTGAACTTGGGTTTTATTGGATATGCCAAACCCCAAGCCATTAGGTTCTTTTATGATTAATTTAGATTTTAGAATGTGGTAAAAAGTCTGTTTTTATGTTGAATTAGATAAATATATTTTCTATTTTAATCACAATGTAAAATTATTGAAGTAGGTACTTACATATCCTGAGCTTCTGTTGATTTTAGAGACTCTTCTGTAAATGAAACAAAAACCATATATCGTCGGTGTTTTGTAGAAAGGGCGAATCAGCCATTTTGGCGAAATTGAGATTTTAATGAAAACACAATATGTACCTCACTAGCTTTGTTGTGTGAAAACGGCGAACTTGTATCTCCACGGGAAAGTACTTAAAAACGATAATCGTAAGGGCGAATATCCACTTAGTGTTATGAATAAAAGGCGAATGTGACATATTAGGCCTTTTAAAATAAAATATGTCCTAAAGTAATGGTAAGTGTTATGATGTAAGGGCGAATATACGATATTCGCCCTTCTTGCATATCCACCTACATATCAATGTGACCATTGTTAAATCAAAATTGTCAAATTCGCCCAAGGTCGCTATCATTCGTGTCATTTTACTATTGACAAAGCTTATTGGCAGGATTGTTTTTAGAAGTTTCCTCAATGTAATTTATGGCTCGATGACATTGAGCTACTTTACAAGCTGCTTGTCGTTGAGTTTAAAAGCGGGTGAATCAGCCAGTGCGATTGTGATAATGACACACAAAACTTTTCACTCGCTCAGAAGCCAACAAGCTAGCGATTTGAAACCGTCATTTTTGGTACTATTTTGACAGGACGTATTGAGTAGTTCGTTTTTTTACCGGCTGGTTCGCCACTATCGCTCTACTGCGCAGACGCAGATCGGCCCACACGCCAGTGTGTAACGTGTAAAGTAGCCCGGCTTTCAACTTTTCTCGGTAGATTGTTTACAATCTGCTTGTTAGCTTGTTCGATAATGACAGTGGGCGAGTTTACAAGCAGATTGTAAATTCGCTAACAAGCAGCTTGTAAAGTAGCTCAATGTCATCGAGCCATTAGTGATAAAAGAATGTTTAAGTTAACAATTTGTTAAACAATAGTTTGAAATATAGTTACTTGCTTTTTCTACTAACTGAACAGCATTTGTATTCAATATTAAGTATTCAGCGAGTGATACAACATACTTTACGTCAAAATGAACGAGATGTAAGTTTTCTTGTTAAATTTTTCGTGTTGTATAATTGTTAATTAGTTTCGTTATGTAATATTGTAATGTTACATTGACATATTAATATTGTTTGCGTATGTATACATAACATACCTACTAAACTTAATAATATATTATTCATTCTTTAAAAAAAAAAACGGTGTGTGTACTTCTGTACGTGCGTTAGAAGTTATACTTTGGCGTAACAAAACTTGCGATAACCTAGATTCTTCGACTAGCTCTTAATTAACACTCAAAAGAAAACGGGTTAAACGGGAAAAACAATTGCTGTCTCAAGTGATCACTTTCGTCGAAGTAATAAAAATGATTTGATTTTTGACGAGAAAACAGGGCCTTTGTGTCCGCATTTATTTGTAATGATTGTGGGCAGAAATATCGTTATAAAAGTAAATTAAAATATCATTTGATTAATAAGCATATGAAAAAACACATTAAGATAACATACCGGAAATCTGGCTATGGAAAGAAGAAAAAAAAACAACTGAGAGCCGCTGGAAAAGAGTATAAAACTGCGACGGGAAATGTTGTTCAACATAGGAAACGGTTTAATGTTTTCTGCAGAAAATGTACATATAAATGCAGTGATAGATTTTCGGAGGAAGAAAAGGACATGATTTTTGGGAAATTTTGGAAATTCAGTGAAAACGATGGCAACCAAGATCAACAGAGACAATATATGTCAGATATTAAACTATTGAAAACTCCAAAAGGCAGCGTGTAAACAATATTTCACACAATTTTATTCATTTTGTATCTCCAGTCCAGTTAATTTGTTAGTGTAATAGTCTGATGTTCCATAACTATTTTGATTAGGTATAATATGCCTTTTAAGGACAAAAACACTGTTAATTTTCACTAGAATATGGTTTTGATTTAATTTAACTTTCACTATTTTATTGTTTTGTCTTCTAAAAGTTTAAATAAAATATTATACTTAAACATAATAAAATTACTTTAATTATAATTATTCCATAATAAACCCACACATTCAAGGGCGAACGTGCAACTGTTTCGTATTTTTATCACACATAAAGGGCGAATATCCATTTAAAATGATTTTCTGACCTTTTTATACAAGTTTGTACATTTTTTTTTTTACATTATCATGACAGTATTTCCTCTAAGCTTTATTATGTGTTTGTTAGAAATTTATAATCATCCATAGGTAATTAATAAATAAATGTCAAAAGTTAAAAATCCTCCTGTAAAATAGCATTTTGGTTGATTCGCCCTTTTTATAAAACACCGACGATATCATACTATGCATAAAAATCCATTGTATTCCATTCGTAGAAAACCGATATTTAATGTTAATTTACCAACATTGGTTGAAAGTAAAAACTCAGTCAATTCTTCGGTGCATTTGGAGAAATTAAAATAATGATATAAACACCATATGAATAGTTTTTCAGAAGGATCAAATTTTTTTTAATATGTAGATTTTTTGTTATCCACAATGTCCATAGAAAAAAACGAAATTGTTCAAGAAAAGTTGTACTAATATGAATATTTTTACCTCCAACTTCCTTGTTTGTTTCTGTGTTATCCATTTTTCAATATTCAATGTTTATTTTAGATCAAATGCGAAAATAACTAATTATTCGTGGTGTGAAAATAAATATCATATCGCATACGTCCCGCTAAAATTACAGACGGTGGGTGCCAAGTAGTAAAATATAATAAATGGAGCAATATGGCCTCTATACAATGAAATTATAAAAGGACAATTCAAATATATTGTCTATGATTCAGAGATTTACGAGTATGAAAAAATAAATATTTAGCAAAATAATATATTTATCAAAGGTAATATTATGCTGAATATTCACACAAAAATATTTAAATTACAGTGCTTACAATCTACATCATGTTTATATTGGATACCTTCCAATAGAATGACTTATTAACCTATTTTGAAATTTATTTTTTATTAAAATCGTATTAAAACTACTCAAGACGAATTTTTGTACCTATTTAATTATTAATCAATACGTAACTACAATATTAAAATGATAGTAAATATTTTTTTAGTTAAGGGATACTCGTTATGCCGGCGCTCAATTGGCGAACCAAAAGTCTGAGAATGCTAAGCTAAATAAGACTTAATTGAGACTTCGTAGCTTAATAAAATAAAAGCGCTTGCACAAACATGCACAAACCCTTTGAAAGTATAAAAGTTAATAGTCTTATGCCGGCGCTCCATTGGCACGCAAGTAAGTACTTTATAGTCTTCGGACTTTTTTTTCGCGTGGAGCACCCCAGATTTGCGGACTTTCTAATCTGCAGGCTCGTTGGATTTCAAAAATGTTTGATAATTTACTTTCCGAATTGCCAGACTTCGTTCGTCGATCACTTTGCAAATTCAATTTGACATTAATAGGTACGCGATCATTTAGACCAAAAAAGTCTGTAATTGTTGCAAAAATTTTCATTGATTAATTTGTTAATTTACACATTAGAAAATGAAAGATTTATTGATTATTTTTTATTTATATTTATGAAATTCATAGAAAAAACGTAAAACTGGTATTGTTTTCACTGCTATATTATTTTATGCAAGTCTACATAATTATAAATAATACAAATATATATGATTATTGGAAGACATTACGATAATCGCAACTCTTGACAGCTTGACTTTTTTATTCGTTCATTGATCAGTAACAGAGCATTGACAAATCTGGTGATTTATTAATTGTCCTCGGACTTTTGGCTCGCCAATGGAGCGCATTAAGTTGGGTTATCCAACGTTTAACTGAGTTACCCAAATTTAAGCTGGAATTTCTCGATAAATTTACGTGCCCAATAGAAGCACAAACGTATGGAATTTAACAAAAGTTGAAATGTCTAAGTTGGGTGTTCCAGGTGAATGTATCCAAAACCTATACATTTTCAACACAATTATTGTGTTGAAATCACAATTATGATAACGCGTGCTTTCTTGACCACGTACCAGGCCTCAAAATGGACCAGAGCGCAACGGACCGTCGTTCCGATTCGCTAAATCCCCAAAATTATCACTCAGTTTCGTGGAAAAAATAAATTGACCATCTGAGCTAAATAGGCCAGCCAGGTATAACAAAAAATCTAACACTTTTATAAAATACATATTTAGATAAATATGTTGATATTGCTGCGCATTCCTACTATAAATTCGGTGATAATAAAATGGCAGCATTGCAGTCAGAGTTTGTTCAGCCAGTGCAGCGCCTTTATTTTTTTTCTGCGTTTGCATTCGTGTAAACAAATTGCCAACTAAACAACCTTAAATCGACGGCCATTGTTGTCGGTGGTCGGAGTAGGAGGTGACAGTCATAGATAATATACGTGATTTGACAGTGACAGTTCAGATAAGGGGTGGGAATATTGTGAAATAGCCGAGCCAACGTAGCATTAACAATAATCTGACGTTTGATATCTTTATTTTACATTGATTTGGTGTTAATAGCGTAGAAAATATTGGATATATTATTTCTAGACACATCCCATCAATATGGGTTCGCGCAAAAGGTGATTAATCAAATTATACTGCCGTAAAGTGAACGACAATATTATTATTATGTGCTGCTAGACTACAGGCTTCATACTCAAACATTGTCTTTAATTTTCAGAGCCAACGTCCAAAAATACTTCGAGTACTATTGTGAAATTGCTCCACCATCATCTCAAACTTCGGACCCCTCAATTGTGTATAAATTTCCAACCTCCAGCGAAAATGATGATCTCTTGAAAAGTGCGGTTAAGTTTATCTTTCCTTTCGAATTTGAAAGGTAAGTTGATACTTTTTATTGTGGATTATCGCATTCAAGTAAATAATATCACTACAATTATTACAAAATACCTACCAACCAAAAATATCAATCACGCAGATTTGAATCGTTTGCTATTGTAATCATGTATTATATTTTACGAAAGGTAACCTGCCTCATAATTAAAAAAAAAAAAACACTTCCATTATAAAATATACAAGTATGATTATATGTGTTTTTATTATGCATAATTATTGTCTTTCAATTCCTTCATTGAACATAACCTCACATTATGATCTGTTATTATCAATATTTCGGCCCCTTAGCTAAAGTCAAAGAAACCTATCTTAATTTTTAATAATTTTGTGTTACGTATGGTACTGGACATTAAATGACATGTTATGTTAAGTGACAAAGAAACTTATCAAAAAATTCAATGGATAAAAGATAAGTCAATACATATCTCCTGCAAACACTTTCTTGTTAATGTCTGTGGAATGTAAATTTACTTGTGTTTGGGGTCTCCTATAAAGTAGAGAAAAATGAAATACGATTTGAGAATGACGGTATCGTCTATTTATAATATTAATAAAATAAATAAGCTAATAAAATTGCACAGGCCGTGGACTATGTGTATATATTATATATATGTATATATATATAGATGGATTTCTTCAACGTCTATGAAAAATTCTACATTTTAAAGTGTATTGTTCAGTCAATCATAATTTATTCATCGGTCCTTTGAGGCTAGTTTGACGTTTTGCACAAATATCGAATATTTAAATTTCACAATTTTTTCCATCCGTCCACAGTTATTATTTTAAATTAATATAATTAATTTGATAAAAGAATGATTGAATTTTAATTGTTTTCCTGAAATATTACAATTATTTTACGTTAATTTTTTCCTATAATTAAGTAATATGTACTTGATGATTCACCGTGAAATGTTTTCCATGCATATGTTAGGGATCAGAAGTATGCGTGATTGACATACATTCCAGGATTGCAATTTTTGTATTGATTCAATGTAATTCAATATAATATACAATAGGGTTTGCCTTGCTTTAGCATGCAAGGCATGTTTGTGATTTGTGGATAATAGCGTCTGAACACGTGCATTGATTTACTTGCACCAATAGTGTGTATTTTAAAATATCGCGATAATCACTTTTTACACGTAAAAATGCTGACTGTCTCTCCAATCTCATTCTTCAAGCATAAGTGAGATGAGCCGTTGTCATTGTACTTATGGTTTATTTGACAGGTTCAGACAGGTTTGTAGATCAGTGCTTCTCAAACTTTTTCATACAATGGCCCCCGAAATCAGAAAAAATAAATCCGGTAGCCTTAGATGAACAAAAGATCGATGAAATATAACCTAACATGTTTTTTTTTTCTTATTACAAATTTAAATAACAATTAGCAAAAATAAAACGTGGATACAAAATATATTCTTAGAGCGGAATGCAGAAACATTTGTCTTAACTAAAATTTCCTCAGTACAAAACGCTATGCAGACACATCGTCCTTAGGTAAGATCATCTTAAAGCTTCGTTCGTTTTTTTCTATTGAAAATAATACCATATTTATAAATTCTCTTTCCTATAGTTTAGGTAAATTATTTTTTAATTGTTAAACGACGACAAAAATATGACAACTGCACTTTATAAATGCAATAACTATAAATACATATTAATATTTAATTATAATACTCTTATGTTTCCGTTATAAGTCATTATATGTGATTCTACAGGCACCGCAAGATATTTTTTTAACATGATAACACTCAAAACGTAAAACGAAGTAACACTGCATAGACCTGTCTACCCATTGAAAAAGTATCGATACATGGAATGGGTATCGTATCGAAAGAAAGTATCGACGGATCGTCCTTTAAGGAAAACATGGCCCACACCACCTGAACCGGGCCCCCACTCCCCAGGCCAGGATTTTTAAGTTTACTTGGGGTTAAAAGCAATGTGACGCTCGACATTAGTATTTTCAAAATGAACGCTGTATTTTGACAACATTACAAGTCACTATTGTGCTTTAGCCAAAATAGTGAAAACAATCCTATAGGTATAAAAATAAATAGGTAGGTAGATGTAAAATATATTATTTTATAGCAAATATTAACAGTTGTCTTTAAAAAAAACTACTTACATTTGTGTATTTAGGTAATTATGAAGATTTTTGCAACTTTGCAAAATGTCGCTGTTTTTTAAAATGTGTCAAGCAAAATTTTCGAAATACAGCATTCAAATGGTGTTCGAGGTAAAATTAAGGATATTCACTGTATTTTTAGTGATTTTGTGTATTTTTTAATATATCTCTATATTAAAAGGTCCGCAGTCCCCATTCACTGCGGACCATTTAATTAATATTTAATTATCACATTTAAATAACATGCTAATTATATCTAATGTCCATCTGATGGGCAACGCACCAGTTGCGTAGGACGCAGTGAATGGGTAATTTTTATACAACCCGGGTCGGTGTGTCAATTGTATTTATATGTAATTGCATAGTGCCCGAAGATGCCGAAAGGCGATACCCGTGTTGCAAAAAACGATTCAAATGGAATAGTACAAAACTTAAAACCATTAGAATTTATATCTATTTGAATTGCGGAGTTGTCAAGTATCGACATACGATAATAAAAAAATGCATCATACTACCATTGCTAAAACGTTAAAATCGTTGAAATACAATTGTAGATTTTTTAGTATTAGAGCAAATTTGTGATGTATGTTTATCTCACTTATCTGATTGACCCGCTAGGCTAGAGCCCTGTTAGTCCCCCTCCCTCCCCCCCCTCCCGTCTTATGGGGGCCATGTATCGTATCGTCAAATTATGGTTGTTTGCGAAGGATTATTTATAATTTTATTATATATTGTGACGTTGCAGACGTCACCAACGGGCTAATTAACAAATTAGTGGAGAGGTTTTTCTCTCGCGGGCAACACTAAAATCCAGCGGTTGGCACTTCAAGCTTCCGGGTTGGATGAGTGGTGGGGGGATCGATGTCAGGCGATCGAATTTTGTTTGGATCTCCTTCCTTTTCTGGTTGACCCTTGGGAACGAGAGGACGTTGGGAGGAGCGATTCCCGCTTGGCAATTTGCCAAGCGGCTGTAAATACATTTCAATTTCATTTTTTTAGTATTAATTAATTTTAAGTTTTTGTTTTAATTATAACCTCACTCACATGTGGATATTTTGGTTTAAGTTTAAGTTAGTTGCTGAGAACTTATTGTGTTAAAATTTTAGTTTGCAGACGCTGATATTGTGTCTTTTGTATAACGTAAATATTTATGTATTACATCGTATAACATCGTCGTTTGTGAACGGTGGTGATTTTTCTATGGCGTCATGTCGCCATTTTTGTACCATTGACTTTTAATTGCATTTTCTTTAAATACAGTGAGGTTAAAATTATCACGGTGTTTCATTTAATTTGATTGTATCCCGTAATATTATGTTCTTTTATGTTCTTTTCTTTCATAGAAAAGGCTTTGGCGTCCAATAGAGTCAAGTTTTCAGTGCTCGCAATTAGCTCCTGCAGCGGTATGGTAAACATTATCCATCGAATACCAATTGATTTCGATGGTCCTTTCCGTAACAGGATTGGAATTCATCAGAGAGATAGTGTGGAAACCCAGTACCCTGAGCTAGCAGTGCCTGTTATCCACATAGCTTGGATAACAGTGTTAAATGGTGGTCAGATGTTATTTATCATTTAACAATATCCATCATTATCGAAAGAAATTATCAATAGCAAAATATCGATGTATCTTTCATAAAGTATTGATACTTCAAAATATCGATATTTTTGTTGCGGTCCTACACTCATGTGTAATACAGAAGGGGGCGTGTTCATAACAAAAGTAGTCTATGGGTAAGGATTCCTTAACTCTGTCCTAATCATTGTCTATAGTTTAGTCATGCTTTTCGGCGACTTATCCTTAGGATCGAAATCTTAGATTGTGCGTGCCGCTCTTATATTTTAGAGTAATGTAGAAAAGAAAATATAATACAGTAATCAATAATCATCAACAAATTTTATTTGCATCAATTTTAATCTAATGTCTGATAACTTCATAGGTATCTACAAGAGTCCAAAAGTGAATGAGTGTGTTATTTTTTTTATATTATAAAATAAACAATAATAATTGCCCTATACTCAAATTACCTTTAGACTAAGTTACAGCAGTAAGTAGTTATATAATCTTAATTGATTATTTATCGAGATAACAAGTGTTATTGTTTCTGCATACCTACTTATTTGTTCTTTTGAAACATCATAATTAAATACCGGCCTGTTGACGTTTTTAACCGTCAACCCATAAAAAACCACATTAAATTGGTGGACGAATCCAATATCCTAAAGAGACTTTTGCCCAAATTATTCTCAGTATGGATTTCTACAATTTGTCAGTTGTTTTTTCTGCCAGCGAAGGTACTTATCATAATTATCTTGCGAAAATAATTTAGTGAACCATTTTATACAATGCGTATAAAATACATGTTTTAATAATTATATTTCTAAGAACTTTTTCGTAGATACGTACAACTACTATGCATACAAATACCAATTAATTGATACCTACAAATATTGAAAGATTTTGTCCGTGGACCTTGAAATATTCTAAAAGTATCATATTGATACCATTACCAAGTATGTGTATAGTATCAAAACAATAGGTTTTCTGGAAATATTCGTTTGAATAATTATTATATAATTATAATATATTATGTTATTATATATTGTGTATTGCGTCAGCCGTAATTGCATTCTTCTAAAGGTTTTGCACTTACGTTCATTATAAATATTACGTTAATACATTTAGATTTAGAATATTACAGAGCTACTTATCCGCAATACCACACACTTTACTACTTACCCTGATTAAATTAGTTATAAAACCTTAAGTAGATAAAATGTAGGTTACCGTTAATTTAAAAAAAACTCATTGCCCGTCCCATTTAAGGTTACATGTAAATTGTACGTAATACATTTCACCGTGGCACAGTTTACGGTGAGCTTTCTATCGGAAAAAGATGACCGTATACTATAAGATAAGGTATCCAATTTTATTAGATTCAATATGATTATTAATTCAATTTTCATAGCCGATTGTGGCAAAATTCATAAATTCAATAATGAAAACCTAACCTAACAAAAAAATATCCAGTAATCGGCTATTTTCAAAATTTGTTTGCCAAACCTAACCTAACACATGTCCTATGTCCCAATACTGGGTCGTGACAGAGTGAAATCAGAAGAAGAAGAAGCTAACAAATAATCCAGTATATCGGCTATTTTCAAAATTTGTTTTGCCGCTGGCTTCCTGTAAACCGACAAGAACCGTGTTTTATTTAGACATGAATTTTATCTCAGTACTATACGACCTAAAGAGGTTGAACAGTCTTTAATATACGACCTTATAATATTATTACCGATACAATATTTCGGATACGGCGAACTGTATATGTACCTACAGATTTCCAGACACGCCCATTTATTCATGTATTTAGGTATTATTATTTGATTTAAATGCTCATAAAGAGTAAAAAAAAACTATTCATGATATAAAACGACAGGTACCTAGACACATATTCCTTTAATAAACACTTAATATGAAAGTTTAAATTTTTTTTCTACTTTTGTAATTTTGATATACAACATATTTTATCGTAACAGACATTTTCAATTGAATAACACAATAATAACGAAATATAGGTGCATATTGTTGCGTACATAAAAATTATCTTTAATAAAAAACTAACTGGTTGGTGATATTTGTACTTATTTATTAAATGACTGATTTATATAGATAGGTACGTTATGAGATGGGGTAACTTTATCACTGAAAAATTTGCTATGTTTAAAATTCATCAACTGTAGGCGTCAAAAAAGGTTCTCTATCGATGAAAAATTTTGAATTGCTTGTAATCGCTTCATAACTGAAGAAAGTGAACAACTTTAAAATGAATTATTTTCAATACAATATTATTTATCATCATCAGCTGTGGTATACACCAATATAGTATATATTTTTTATCTAAATAAAAGATTTTGTACACACGGCGGCTGATGTAGCGTAGCCATCTATGAAACTGTGGGTTGCGGGTTCAATCCGGCAGATGGGAAAAATAATGCATATTGTTTTTTCAGCGTGTACCTACTCGATCTACTGAATGAAGTTAGTGGGTTGGGCGAATGGACTAACAATAATAATTATTCCTTGTAAAGAAGGGTACGTTAATAGGTGGGTATAACTTGCACTTCGTAGAGATATATGTTTTCAAATTAGGACTGAAAATTGTATCCATCTAACTATCATTATTTTATGTATGCGTATTGTTCTTAAATCAATTGTTTAAGACAATTCAGTGACGTAACAGAATATAGAAAGCTCCATAAAGACAATGTTTTACTTAACTCCCTTTTTATTTAAAGGATATTGTGTACATATACAATTATTAATCCACGACGTTCACAAATGATATGTAATTTAAATAAGAGTAAATGAAGCAATTTATAAGTATACCTAATAAAAAGCAACATGTATACGTCTCTAGTCAGAGTATTGATAAGTCGCGCAGCCCTTGTTATCGGTAGGTACTTGACGTGATATAATATATTTTATAAGCATGAGTACTTCATGCATTATTGTTATTTTTAAGTTAATAAGTAAGAAATTCAAAGATATAATATTACATACCTATGTATAAGTAAGTAGATATTTAATATACAACAAATAAATATACGAAATGTACAATAAGAGCTTTAGAAAATTATAAATCATCCAATTAACTATTTTTTTATTCAACGAATAATTCACAAGATTTGACAATGTAACATTTTTAATTGAAGATAGCTGCTACACAGTTTGAAAGCACATCAAAGAAAACTGAAAAGATCTTATTAAAAAATAATACGATGCCCAGCAGGATACAAACCTGCGCCCACTGGATTCGCGCCAATGTGCTCTGCCAACTAAGCTACCTGCGTTATATTCAATTGCGATGTAAATCATTCATCACAAATATATTCAGCTAAGCTGAAATTTAAGAGATACATCCCTCCACAGCTATTATATAATTTCATATGATACATTTATTTTAAATATGTTAACATATTATAAATATTATTAGCTACCGCAATGGGAAATTTTGTTGAATAAATTCATATGAATAGTCTGTAGGTAGATACAAGTTTGACATACTGTCCACGTATTATGATGACGAAGAGTTTTGATTCTTGGAGTAAAACATGCAGAGTTGTTCGAGGTAGATTGTAGATTTACCCAAGGGCCAAAACATCCTCCATCCAAATAACATCATATTAAATAATAGTAATTTGGTTTGCAAAATTATTTAGTGTTTTATCAAAATCTATTGTGATATTTCAGCCAAAATACATAGTACAGTGCACAAAATGTAGAATCGAGTGCGATGATGGCATCTCATGCACAAGTAAAATCACTGCCATTTGAATTCATACATTCAGTTCGGATGCGATGATCTCTGGAAGTTCTCACATACTTGTTATTTTTTTCTCCACCGTAGATCACATTAAATAGTTAATGAACTACTGTGACTGTATTCTTCAATAATTTGTCTAAATAAGTAGGTACTTACTAAACTATACTAATACCATCGCTTCTACATAATGAAAATTCCTCGGTATCCATAAAGATACTATAACAATAATATTTATTTCATAATTCATTGTACCTACTATATCGTACACCTTGTTTTTCTGAAAAACATAGGTTCCATAAATTATTAACGCATTTTTTAATTAAAAAATGTTGTAATATTAGAGTCCGTCCCCAAAAAAAAAGACTCCGGCTGACCGGAGTCTAATCATAATATAATATGACACAGCTTTGAAAATAAACAAATGTTTATTTCAATTTGTGTAGTCAGTATGGACCTAATAAGTTGAGCAAGTGGCCTACATCAATTTCTCGTAAAAACGAAATCTGTTAATACAAACCTCCACTCTGTGGAGGCCCATAATAAGATCGGACATGATCGGAAATAAATGTACGTGTACATATCTTCGCGTTGGTGCCAAAAGTTAGTAAGTCGATAGTTTAGGTATTTAGAGTTAATAACGGATTATGTGTCTATATATAAATATGTATGCTAGAAAAAAAAATCAAGGTCATCCGATATATAGAACGTAGGTTTTTAGCTATTCATTATTTTAATAAAAATACGTAACTCCCGATTTTTCGATTATCCAACATCAAAAAAACTGTAAAGATGCTTACAGTATTAATCTAGATAAAAATCTAACCAAATGTCAATGAAACGCGGCAGTCAAATCTTTGTAATGGCACTAACGGATTTATTTTAGTTCAATAGTTGAGCTAAAAGTTAAAACTTCTTCCGAAATAAGTTTGTAATAACACTTACAGTATTCGCGTATGCCGCAGTCGAGTCAAATTCAATGTACCAGTACTGCCAAATATTTGTAACTTCAGTTACAGGATACAGTTAAGGGATCCAAAGGGGGTGGGCGGTTCAGCACTCCGCACAAATGATTCTTCCAAATCTTCTTGACGCATTCTGCGTCAGACTCTATTGCTCCACTGGAACCACAAATGGCTCCGGGAGTCGGTGGTCATCTCCTACAGACTTCACGGGTGATTCGGAAGAGTTTCCTGGTGTCATTTCTGCTTGCTGCCTCCTCTGCCGCTTCAATTTTCCGGTTCATAAAATTGCGCTTGTCCAACCGCACGGATCGTTTGACTATCCTATCTTGGGTCTGGTGGTCTGTCCGGCGGTCCTCGGTTCGGTCAGGGAAACGGATAGAAAGTCGGAAGTTGGATAGAAAATAATAAGTTAGTAAAACCGGTCATGATATTAAAAATATATGTGAAAAATGTATTAAGTCAATAGGTACCTATTTAATGTTTTCAATGGTAAACTGTAACTATTTTAAATCAAGTAATTTTATAATCAACTATAGAGACAGTATGACGATACACCACTGTATTATTGGATAAATAACATGCAGAAATTGTCAATATCCACTTACTGTTTTTGGCATTCAATATTAACTTTCCATGTTTCTTTTCTGCATAAACGCTTTCTTGACACATTGGGCTTACATTTTGGCACATTAATCAGTTCAACATTCATTATAAATATTGAAAAATACTATAAACCTACAGATCCTACGAATTCACTTCAATTTTGTTCAGACAGACATATTGAAATCCGTATCACATGACCATCAGAACAGCCGCGCTGATTGGTTTATTCATTTTAGGGGGATTTAAAATTCACACGCAAACTGTTTTAGGGGGTTTTGAAATTAAGCTTAACTTTTGATCATAAATATTGATGGTTTTAGGTCTTTTTTGAATCTATAACTTTGGCCAACATATAATGAACAAAAACATATCTCTAATATTTAACTCAAAATTTTATGAAAACATATTTATAATATGATAATATTTACAGGCTAACAAAACCAAAAAAATACTTCAATTATTTCAATTTATTAAATTTGATACGTTATTGTGACAGATAATACGCTACCTCCGCATTTCTATAGAAAACCACAATTTATTTAAAAAGGAAATGTCGAAAACAGATAAAAAAGGATACAAAAATTTAAAACGATTAAAATATAATAATTGTAAGATAACATAAAGAGGATACAATTTTAACAATTTAAATGTATGTATAGATAATGAAATGTGAGATATTAATAATATTTTTTTTTTAATTTAACAGTTGTCAAGAAAGATTCATTAACTACACCGATTGTCCAATTTCTTCTGGATAGAATAGTCACACAATATTTTTTCATCTCCAGCTTCATGACTTTCTAAAAAATGGTGTTTCTTTCAATTATTATATATTTAAAAATATGAGTGTCGTCTAGGCAATTTGATTTTCAAAATGAATGCATTTTGATATACTTTTTCATGTTTTGTGTAGAAGGCACTGTGAAATTTTGCGGTCCTATTTCATTGCACCTCATCTTTATGTTGTTTTTATGACGACAATTCCCAATTACTTAGAGATTCGGGAAAATTTTTGGTACGTATCTTTAGAAAAAACAATTTATAAAAAATCGATCCAGTCCTCCGGCCCATAAAGTGTTAACTTGTGACAGTGAAAAGCAGTTTTTTTATGTGAATAATTCTTACCTATTTCACTTTTCTATGTTCCGTTTCCACTGATCCCTGTTGACTTGACACCTTCTAGCACTAGTACTATTCACAGATGATACATAGAGATCCATTTTTAAAGTTAATTTTTAAATAATAAGCAAAGCAAACACAACACATTTGTATGGCAACGGATCACAGCGGCCATATTAGATTTGTGATGTGTATGTATTTACTGGGTGCATTTAGGTTGTGGCGCTTTTGAACTTCACTTATAGTGTAAGAGAGGCGGTTATGCATTTGATCCCCGTTTTTGAGGTTTTTGATTGATTGACTTTTTGACGTTCTTCGGTTTTCTTTTCAGATACATGTTTAGGACCGTCCATTTTGCTATATGCCACCTGTATGCGGCAACCATCGAAATGCCAAAATGTGTTAACCTGGAGGATTTGGCAGACCTGGCAGCAAAGCTGCTCTCCCATGGGATATCCGTGACATAGGACACGAGGTAAGTGTCTTCATACTAGCATATTTGTTGAGAGCACAAAATATTTGATTTGATACTTATAGCTTAGTGTTTCTTCGGCGAATGGTAATTAAGAAAAAAATCATTATGTACCTACCATATTATATATTTCTATGTGCCACTCATTACATATTATTTTGTAATAAGCCTTGACATTCCTTAAACATTGTTGATAATCTATTTATATAATTTTGAAGCCTTATTATCCTTTATATTTATTTTAAACATTTGATGACTGCGTAAAGTATTTTTATTACATAAAATAGTATTCTTTTAAACCTCTCGATCTTATGTTTTAGATTAGAATTTAGTAATTAATATAAGTTAAAATGTATAGAAATAAACCAACGGCATTCCAATAAGTGGTCCTTTTTCTTGAGTGTGTAATTTAACAAGATAATTAAGAGCTAGTCGAAGAATCTAGGTTATCACAAGTTTTGTTACGCCAAAGAAGTATAACTTCTAACGCCGATTTTTACCATTTTTTTTTTTGCTTCGGTACATGTTCAAACACACGCGTTAACATGATCTTACTCCCTACTTCAGTTATCATTTGTCAATTTACGGCTACGGACGTATGTTGTAGCTTAACCACTGGGAAATGCCAATAGAAATAGCGTATTTCAAAAAAATAGTACCTTATTCTTAGGTCAATGATTATTATAAAACAATCATTATTCGTAGGATGTTTTATCATGTTTGAATGGTCAAAGACATGGCTTATAATCAGTGTCTTCAGAATCATCTTCAAATGTGTTAATCGTGCCCATTTTTTGAATAACAACATGGCTAATTCTTGACAACTTTGGGATCACAGAGATTATAAATATAATTTTTTATCATAAATATTTCACTATATAATGTTAACAACAATTTTACTAATGGTTTTATAAATGTGTTTAACAATTAATAAATACAAAAAATCATAACACCACTGCATATGGATGTACTGAAACTATATCGAGAGTTTTAAAAAAATACTATTTTATGTATTAAAAATATTTTATGCAGTCATCAAATGTTTAAAATAAATATAACAGATAATTAGGTTTCAAAATTATATAAATAGATTATCTACAACGTTTAAGGAATGTCCATGAATTTATGGAATGAATATACCATAAAAGTTCCATTTTGACCTACGTGGCGCACGTGGGCCGTTAAGATTTTAAAATCTGACAGCCTAATCATTTTTTTTCAACAGATTATCATGATCAACTCAAATGACTTACGAGTAGTAATTGTTGGAACGATCAACTTGTTGATCTCTATCCAAATATTTATTTAGCAGATGAGTGGTTTTCCATTAGATTCTTAACTTTTTCTAGATGTCGTGTATATATATATATATAGCCCGTTGTTTATAAAAAGAATCGATACACATATTTGAGGCGTCTAATTACAAAAAGCGACAGCTCCACAATTCGAAATTTGTGGGAAACAACGTTTTTATGTTTCAAGCTTAAATTATTTGTTTTAACGGGAGAATTTTTTTTCCATTGTATTCTATGGCAAAATTAGAACCAAATGGCAATTTGTTTCAGCCGATAAACTCTTAAATGTAATAAATATAAGCAAAATAAAATTGGAGGTGGCGCTTCTTGTAATTCACTTTAAATTTTTATCCGCATAAGGCACATATTTCCGTGGCACTGTCACGAGTACGCCAGATGCTACAGCATGGCTAGGAAACAATTGGTACAGATTAAATATTTTTTTTTTGTATTTTAACTGAAAAGTAATATCTTTACAGTAAATAGGATTGTATTTATTGATATTAATATACAATAATTATTAATGTATTAGTAGAATCTGTAAAGAGGAGTAAACAACAAAGGGGTGAACAAATAAAAGTTTCAAAATCAGATAGGTTTATAGGTATATTATAGTGCATCCACCCAAAAAAAGCATTTTAGGTAACATAATCACATTGAAATTAGAAGATAAAATTAGAACTTATTATAAAATAAAGAATGACATAAGTATAACATTGTAGAAACATAATCACATTAAAATGAGAAGGTAAAATTGGAACTTATTATAAAATACAAAATGACATAAGTATAACATTGTAGGAACATAATCACATTAAAATTAGAAGATAAAATTGGAACTAATTATAAAATACAAAATGATATAAGTATAACATTGTAGCAACATAATCACATTAAAATTAGAAGATACAGTTGGAACTAATTATAAAATACAAAATGACATAAGTATAACATTGTAGGAACATAATCACATTAAAATTAGAAGATAAAATTGGAACTTATTATAAAATACAGAATGACATAAGTATAACATTGTAGCAACATAATCACATTAAATTAGAAGATAAAATTGGAATTTATTAAAAAATACAAAATGACATATAACATTGTAGGTACATAACATAATCACATTGAATTAGAAGATAAAATTGGGACTTAATAAAAAATACAGAATGTCATAAATTAATGGAAACAAATCATACTCTTCCTTCAGTTTCTTCCATTCGCTCACAGACTTCGTCGTCATTGTCCAAATTTTCACTTGAAGTTCCATTATTAGCGTTTGACGTTTCAATGTCACGATAAAATCTCAGTAGCTCAAGATTTCGCCAATCATCGCCATAATGTTTCTTGAGAAGGTTGGCGACATCTTTATTTTTTTCTTTTTTAACTCCAACACCAGCACGGACGAGATTTGGCTCAAAATTTAAATTTTTACCTTGTATGTTTATATAGCCCTTTGAATTTATTTCTGACCGATAGTTCTCTTCACCTTGTACTGCCACATTAGATTCTTGGCGGTAAAGAAAGAACCTTTTTGTGGGATTAAAGCGAAAATGCCACTTTCCAGGAGGCTTAATGCATTGAGCTACCGCTTGCTTCCAATTCCAAATTGGGACTTGCGTACCAAGATGCCATACTGTACCATGATTTTGTAGCACATCAATGTATTCACTGGGTGCAACAATGGTGTCCTTTTTTCGTAATTCTTTTTCTACCTTAGCAAAGACTCGATCGGGAGGTAGAAAAGAATGGCCGACGACAGGAAATATAATTTCCATTTTCTTTACTGCGGTCGGTGCAAAGCTCAAAAGCCATTTCATACACATTCCAATTAACGTGCTATTTTTATTCTGCCCGCCACAGCCGTTGGCGAACATGCGTATCGTATGGATTCCTATTAATCTACTTTCTGTTAATTTACCTAATACAAAAAATACCGCACTGGCTATTTCATTAGAACCTTTTTGGGATTCTGACTCATACCAACAAAACGTATACACGTTGTCTCGTGTTAGTTTCGACTTCGAACTACCGATCACTACTGTAAAGTTATAAAGGTTATATTGGCGACTAAAATATGCAGCTTGATCGGGTAGCTTAGGCAAAGCCATGTTTTTCTGACAATCAAACGAAATCGTCAAGAGGCCATCGTTGCATTCTTTCAGCATATTGTAAAATGACTTAGCTTTTAAAATGTGAATACGATGCTCGGCCATCAAAATACTTCGACGTTCTGAATCCGTTGTAGTTTTGATTTTCTCAGTCAATTCAGTACACCGAGAGCAAACGTCCACTTTTGGGCTGCCAAATCCAATATTATAACGGGAGTTAAACTCCCGGCGGAAAAAACATTCTTTTACATTAACATTAGCCTCTGCCTGTATGTTATACATACTCCACATCTTTTTAATGTTAAGTTCAGGACTTAAGTAAACCCGTTGGCTGCTTTTTGAGCGGCAATAATGAGGCTCGGAAGCTTTAAATGACTCTATAAATTTGTGTACGCTGGCCCTTTTCCCGTCAAAATAGAAAGCGCGATGGTCTCCTCCACGTCTTTCAACCGCCAAAGATCCATGTGATTCAAATGATCTCTTTATGACCCTTGAAATTCGGTCCTTTTTAATTCCAAGTACGTACATGAAGCAAGATTTACATACTTTTACTTCAGACCGCGGATGGATTTTTGGTATAAAATAGTTACAAGACACGTTTCTTGTGAGATTGCTATCCGAATTTTTAGGGCGACGTCTTTGGCACGGATTTACACGGGAATATTTTAATATCAAATTGTCTTGACATAGCTTTTCTGTTTTTGAGTAAAACATGGAATGGAACGCCAGCAAGTCAACGATGGTCAAGGTGCCACATTTAAGGGCCCTAGTATTGTGGTTGCACGGTGGGAGACCCGGCAAAATGGTGGGGGTGTACCTAAAAAAAAGAAAAAAAATATTTTAAAATGAATATTATCTTATTTGAGGCCACTGATTAGAGATCAATTGAACCGGATGAAATCGACCCTTATAATAATTAGTTATGTGAATTAAGTACTAAAGATTATTTTATTAAATTGTGTATCCACCAAGTTACAGACAGTTAATATGATAATATGCAGATTAGTAGACAATACTGATTATTTTTAAATTAAAATCTTTATATTTAATCCTTGGGTGCAATTATTTACCATTCATAACAATGTCCCGCCAACAATGAATTCCTGTTCTTTCTTCCACATTTCTTTGTTTTGTTTTCGCTTCCTAGTTGCTCCATTGATTGATGGTGTTATATTTTGCATTAAGTCACTCATTATGAATAAAAATATAGCACTGTAAATACGACGATGAATTGTCACTTTGAGGGCAATCCTAACAACTGGCGGGAGACGCCATTTTCAATATTGAACGTTCCCTTATTGGTTCACTTAAACACGCGCGAAATCAACCAAGGTTTAAATAAAATGAAACACGGAGTTGGCGCTTTTTGTAATAAATCGACAATTAAAATATTTTTTTTCGTAGGGTTTTGTCGCATTTTGGAATTTATAGATCAATACATATTGTGTAAAATTACACAAAGAATACGTGCGTATTTTTATCTCGATTTTGACCAAATGTGGAGTTATCGCTTTTTGGAATTAGACGCCTCATTTACATGATTTACATGATGAATATGCGAATGCAATTCTTAGGATGTGGAATTAATGTAAAACAAGTGTGATAATATAATAATTGTTTATGCACGCGCATGTTCGTGGGTGAAATTATTTTGCGCAATCATGCATTATGCTGTTTCTTTTTTGCTAATTTGCCAAGACGAATATAATGGGATAGGTACCTATCTGTCTTTATTATTGTTTCGCTTGCGTGATGTAGATGATCACTTTTTGTTTAAAATTCAGGTATTTGTCACGCATTATGTTTGTGTCTGTTTTATGTATTTATTACGATATTTGCCGAGCGTGTACCTGCAAGCGATTTATAAAAGTACTTTCGTCAAATAAATGCTTCTTAACTTTTCATATTTCAGACTGGTAGCATCATGGCTGTGTACCATATATATTATTATTCGCAGTGTTAATTTTTTTTTAAATATTTGGTAAATTTTATATGTAATTTATAACAACTCGTCACATATCCGTGTTTAATGTTGTGAAAACTAATTTCACATTTGTATTAACATTTATAGTTGTGCCACAACACCCGCTTCACATTACCTACAGAAGCTTAGATAATTTTTATAGCTCAATGATATAAAAATCACCTAAGTATCGACAGTAATTTTATTGTTAAAATGATAACATAGTAAAGTTATTGCATCTGTGAATTTTTTACTGTAAAATTTTACAACAGAGCAACAAAAACATTATGAATTTTATTCATGTGTCAGCTTTTCTTTGTGATGTGATTTGTCATGTTTTTCTTTTCAGCCTTGTTCGACCTGCACTCAGGTTTAGAGTGCTTAAGGTTAATGCACTCAACAGAAAATGATGACATGTTCAGCATAGTTTTGAAATGGATTAGAAAATATATTGAAATATTCAAAAGCGGTATTGCGCAATTCGAATTACCAGATAATGTAGTTGAGATGGTTTTCGTAGAGTACCATCCAGATCTGGTAAGTTAAAAGAATGTATATTAAGATAATGGAATTTGATTTTTTCTTATATTACCTTGATAATATTGTACTGGAGTAGTTACACAATGTACCTATCTCTATGCTTTTAACCTTTACACTAATTAATTTGTAATTGATTTTTTTTCCTATAATAATGGTTTACAATTTAATTTGTGTTGAAATAAATCTTATTCACAATTATCACAAGTAACCTACTGTGGCGTGTTTGCACTGATGCAGCGGTGGCGAACCTATGGCACGTGCGGAATTCTGCTGCCACGCGATTATAATAATATCTATCTATATGTTATATAAAATACAAAGTATGCTTGTTTAGATGTAATAATGTAAGTCACCTGTGGCTTGTTGTTGATATAAAATCATATCATTTAGTTTTTGATTTTAATAATCTTTCGTATTGAAATATGATATTTATACAAAAGTTATTTGAAAAAAATAACTCATTTATTTAGTATCTACCTAGCAGTGGCGAGCGGTCCATTCATTCTGTGGATGCGAAGCATACCCAAAAATATCAATAAAATAGTACGTCATTCCATCCTTTGAAATACAGTCCACATTATATTATAGTTAATTACATTCAACTAATCTTTGTTATATATTATATAATATAATTTACATACACTTATTAAAAAAAAATACAGAGCTGTTACTTTGTCATACAATACATCATATTACACAGTACCTACCACTTGGCCAACATCTCGACTAGGGAATCCAATCCCGAGCCAAAATTCTGATCCCGGGATTTCGGGATTACAAGTTGACAATCCCGGGATCCCGGGATTGGAATTTTTTTCCATTGTTAATATAAAATTTTTATATTTACAAATAACATTAAGAAAATTGGTCAAAAATAAATCTAGTATAATTTATACTATTTAAGACATTTATTTTTAATATTGTATACGTTCAATCTTGGAAATACGCAAGTTTAATGGAGTAAATAATATTGTTATATAAATAATAATGTGAATTTAATATGAGATTGCTGTTTCTGATAGTAAAGACATAATGAATGGATTAGAGAGATTTAAAATAATAAAGCAAATAATCATGGTGTACTTATGGCCTTTCCGCTTCATAAATCTAATTAGTCAGCCAAATATGAAACTGCCGTAAAACGTATGATATCATGGCGGAATTATTTTGTTAAAAGTGCGAAGCATTGTTTTTTTCCAATCTTTCTCATTTTTAATAATTTATGTGAAAAAATAAAATGAATCGGCGACCTACACATGGGTATAAATCAAACTTCATTCAAACTCAGTTTATTTATAATGTAGTTATTCTTTATTAAAAGTATTTTTTTTGTTATATTTTCGTTTTTATTTTATTTTCCATAAAAATTGATAAAACAAATCAATCCCGATTCATAGGTATCGAAAATAGCTCGGGATACCGGGATTCGGGATCCCGGGATTGGTATCCCTAATCTCGACGATGACTAAATCTAAATTCTGGATAATAATTCCAACATATTAGTATGCATTAGTTGCACGGTGATCTCGTCAACAACCCTAAAATGCTATATGCTAAAATATTACTTATTCACCGCTGCAACTCTATCGAAATTATTATAGCCACAATTATGGAATACCTTACATTGGTAGCTTCAGTTGAATCTGTTTACGGGAAAATATTCACTTATACACAATATGCACTTTGGCACTTTCTTGAATGAGATTTTGTTTGCTAGCGACAGAGGTATTATATTTTTATTTGTGTATTATTGTGACAGTAGTAACAGTCAATAGGTTATGGTAGTTTTCTTATTGTCTATATAATGCTCCATCCAGAGTAGAATTTGTGTTTTGTATCAATTTTCAACAATTAAGTAGGTACCTATATTATTATAGTTGTAAAATAATTTTAAACCAATGTATTTTCATTTCAGAATAATGATAACAGCATGGAAAACTTAGCAGTGTTCGCAACGATTCTAAATAATAACGTTCGTGAAATGGTGGCGACGTATGCAGTTGTCGAACAATTTATTAAATACATTGCTTGTAATTTAAATGCTGTCGTCTGCTCGAATGCATTTTTAAAATTAAAGGAGGATACAGTTGAAGCATCTGTTGCCTATTGTTAACAATTGTCTTTTGCTGGAAGCAGAGCGAACCAATGTCAAAGAAGCAATCAGAGCATACGATAAATTGGATGATCTGGCTGATGACCAAAGGCATAAAATGTGGATTAATCTAAATAACGAATTATCAGTGATATGCGAAAAAGTCTTAATCAAGAGTGTATTCCTAAACAAGCAGCGGCCACAATAGGTGGTGGAACCAAAAATACTAAAACCATCAGTGAAACAGCATATCGCTGATTTACTTTTTGCAGTACGGGCATATACGGCCGTTAAGCTTGTGCGCAATGTAAGTTTATTTTATTTTCCTTTTTTTCACCAGACCCGAGATTCGAACCCAGGACCCATAACATTATAGGCTGATATATTACCGCTCGGCCGTCATGGGCGCTTGAAATAATACATGTCTTTTTTTAATGTGTATTTAGACCCAGAGAATGGACCTGATAGGTTGATATAAATGACTAACATCCATTTCTCGTAAAAAAATATCTGTTATGGACCTCTTCGTGAGGCGGCCACATCGAATTGTGTCAATTTGTAACTAACAAAAACAAGATGTTTTCTTATCACATAATTGTATACTTGTTTATAGAGATATAAATTACACCAATTCTCCTTAAATTTTATGTAAAATTTAATTATTTGGTGTAATTTATATCTCTATAAACTTTTATATACTATACTTATAAAAAATGCATCCTCATGTGTTACTTTCATTTAGAATATTTATAAAGGCTACGTACTGTGCTAACTATATTATTTTTCTTTATTTGCAGAGAAAAAAGACCATGACAGAACGAGAAGAAACTGATATTATCGTTAATGCCGTGGATTTGTGTAACGCAAAGAAAAAAGATGACCGTTTCTTATGTTTTTTTTTGTTTGTGAGTCAATAATCCTGGAAGAGTTAAATAGTTTATAATATTCCTTTGTTAATATTGTTTATGATTAAATTTTGATTGTGATATTTGAAACTTACCTGTGATTCATAAGAGTACCTAAGTAGGTGGTCATTGTGGAATTTCTGCATAAGTACATAATAATACGTATTATTTTTTTAGTACAAATTATTCATTTGCTTAAATTGTTTATGTTTTTTTAAATTTAAATTGTTTATCAAAGTTTTGTAATAAGGTACAGTTCGGCTATGAGGAATACAGCGGCAAACACATTTTAAGAATAGCCGATATACTGGATTATTTATTATTTTATGTTTGTGTATTTTATGTTTGTGTATCACGCATTGTCGGCCATATTTGCCTGCCTTTCTGATTGCCGTGATTTGTACACATCGTCCTTCCTGTCTTTTTTATTCGTAGAAACAAACAGTATTTTTTATTAGTTATATGAAGTTGGCCTTGAATCTGTAATAAAATAATACACAATTAAAAGATTTTGAAATGGAAAAAAACACATTTCCAAGCTTTCAGCCGTGCTTACTCATGAATGTCATTCGTCATTTAGATAAGTATATACACATTTTGATGTTATCTTGCAAAGTGCGAATGTAATGTTTTCAAATAATTGATATGGATTAATTATACCATCGTATTATTTTCTCGAAATCATAAACATACTATAATAGTATTTGAGTATCAACCTATGTTCAATTTGAATTGGGTTATAATACTAATATACCCGTATATATATCAATAGTATGTTTGCTACAAAATCCACCCAAGTTATCAGTACGTACTTGCACAGGTTTGATTAAAAATATTAATTCTTATTATTATTTTGACAGCCCTGTTTTCTGATCGACTTATATCTTGCAGGTGTTTATAAAATAATAATAAAGTTCAGCGGCAGACAATTTCAATAATAATAATAATGTTTCTTGAAATAAAATCTCGGATGATTAGTGATTTTTGCGAAAAGATCGATTTAAATTAACACATCTTGAGCGGGAAGGGTATTTCTACCCGCGCGCCGTACCGGTGTTCGTCGGTGGAACGGGTAGAAATACCTTTTACGGCGGCTCCACTTGAAGTGCGGGAAAGGTATTTCTACCCGATTATTGCATACGAATATTTTATGTCAACGGTTTGAAAATGTTTCAAACTACACACACGTCTACAAAAAAAAATAATTTACCGTCGATTCATTTACTTACACACACACTCTTGCGCAGCCCATATGAGAGCTTGTGCGTAATCAGGAAATTTGTTTAGAGTCACTAAATCAGCGAACTATATTTCTGTAGACGATAAGAATGCTAAAACTATATGCGTCTTCTTTTTACACTTGTTTATTTTTTGATGGGTGAGCAGGAAGACAACATTTTGTGAAATATCGATGTATTCTTTAAACATGGTTTGTTCGCTGTACTGTGAATGCGATTATATATATATTTTTATGATGTGTGATAAATACATAGGCCTCCTTTTCATACTATAATATTATCCTTTGTGAGCGAGTGAAAAGACGACAATTTGTGATAGACGGAATGCATTCTTCGCACTTGTGGTAAGTGACATTATGCGGTGCGATAACGCTGGTATGCGAGCGGAGCAATAAATTATAACATGAGTGGAAACCAATGTTATTTAGATGTCTGTAATCTACTACGATCTATATTGAATATCAGTATTGAATTTTCAGTCTTGAAATACGGCGCTATAGAACGGGTGTGTTTTTACAAGTGAAATATATTTAAGTAATCGATATTTTATTTAATCTTTAAAAAATGGCTTCAGACAATTATGAAAGCGATGACGAAATATTTGCCGATAATTTGTCTGCCTATTCTGGTGAAGATTTACCAGAATTAGGCAGCGACAGTGATAGTGAAGAGTTCCCTCGCACGAGAAGGGTACCAGTGATACCGTTACAAATCAGTGATTCTGAAGACAGTGAAGTGGAGGAAGAGGAAGTCATGGAATGGTCTGAAATAGACAACCCACCGCATATTGAACCATTTTTAGGCAACGTTGGTGTTTGCGTAGCACCAAACAATTCTGAAAATGTGATGGATATAGTTAGTTTATTTATTGGAGATGATTTACTTAGCATGATGGTAGAAGAAAGCAATCGATACCGCACACAAAATGAATCCCGAATCAAGAAAATGAAGAAATCTATCAAATGGAAGCCTGTAAATCTTGGTGAGATGAAAAAATTCCTCGGACTCATTTTGCTTATGGGACAAGTTCGAAAAGACACAAGAGATGATTATTGGTCTACTGATCCGAGTATAGAAACACCTTTTCTAATAACGATATCATTACGGATTCCAGCGATCGCCTTGAAAAGATTAGGCCAATTATGACATACCTAATACCGAAGTTTTCTTCGGTTTATAAGCCTCAAAGGGAACTTTCTTTAGATGAAGGTATTATACCGTGGCGGGGAAGACTTGTATTTAAAGTATATAATGCATCTAAGATAATAAAATACGGTATCCTAGTGAAGCCACTACGGGATACATCTGTAATATGCTCATTTACAGTGGGCAAGGAAGACCACTATTAGACACCATCCAATTGCTTCTTGGTCCGTATTTAAATTTGTGGCATCATGTCTATATGGACAATTATTATAATAGTGTAAAAACCAGTGAAGCACTTTTAGAAAATAAAATTAGGACGTGTGGAACAATGCGAATAAACCGAGGCTTCCCAGAATGTTTTAAACACGTCAATCTTAGTGCAGGACAGAGTATGTTCCGTCGGCGAAAGGATGTATTGTTACAACTCTGGAAATCAAAGAGAGATGTTCGAATGATTTCAACAATACATCCATCTACCATTTTAGAGAGTCACAACACCGATTGGAATACGAGACTACACATTTGGAAACCGCTATGTGTTATCGAATATAATAAATATATGAAAGGGGTTGACCGTGCGGATCAGTATCTCTCTTACTACTCGATCATACGAAGAACAAAAAAATGGACAAAGAGAGTTGTCTACATCACGATTACTAAGAAGAGTGGGTAAAAGTGATCATCCTGGTAGGTTATCACTCGATATGAAGAAGCATCGAAAATTGTTACAGACGGTAAAAAAAAATACCCACAAAGACAGTGTCGAGTGTGTTCGGTGCACAAAAAGAAAAGTTTGACTAGTTATATGTGTACATTTTGTGACGTCCCCCTACACAGGGGTGAGTGTTTTCATAAATATCATACTTTATCCAAATATTAGAATAATAATTTTTGTGCGGGAATTTATTTATAGTGAATGGAAAATTTTTTACGAAACCTTCCTGTAAATATGTGATTAGCACCATGTACTTATGTTATTTTAAAAGAAATTAAAGAATTAAAGAAACACAGCACTAAGGAGCAATATATGGTGAGTGTGAATTCCAAATTTCATTTAAAAATAACTGATAGTTTGGAAGATAGAGCGATTTTTGTAAAATTCGATTTTATTTCAATTGCCGCTGGTTTTCGCCCGCTGCGTGTACCTGTGAATTTGTACTGAGGCCCGCGCAAAATGTGTTAACGTAGTTACGACGCCGAGGTCCTTTTTATACTGAATTATATTTGAATGTCGAGTTCTCACTCGAAAAGAATTTCTCCTACTGCCCTTTTTTTTGATTTTATTTCTTGTCCTTGGAGAGTCGACAGGCAACCTGACACATCGTACGAGGTCTCTCAACCAATACGGATCGACCTGTATATATCACGCCATGTCTCTAACCCTTTAAGGTTGACTGATTCTAATATTAATATAATTAATACTACTTATTTAATATTATTATGATTACTTAGTAAATATTTTTATTATATTTGAATGGTAGCTAGGAGGAGGGTTACTTATTCAAGATCAGCTGACTAATAGACTGGAGGGCGATGATCCGGTCTTTTCGTACTCTAGAGGGGCCGTTTACTGAAGGTAGACAGTTCTGTCGGTATTAGTACCTAGTTAATGTTAATTAAATGGATACAAACCAAGTTAAGCACCGAAAAGTTGTTAATATTAGGTACTTTCTTTCATCAATAATAAATTTAGTTTTAATTGGTTGTTTTTCAAGATCAAAATTTTTTATGGTCATAAGTACCTACCTTTGGATATGATATTTTGGAATTAAATTCCCGGTGAGATCGCAATTTTCTCGTGCATGGCTGTTTCTGTGATTGTTTGACTGCTTGTAATTGGTGCTGTTAAAAAATATCATAATATGATTTTACCTTCTACTTAGAAAAAGATGTTGTTTTCAAAAATGGTATATTATCATACATAATATTATAGTCTTTTTTAACTCTATTACAGGCCATGAACCCCAATGATAAGTGTAAGTAGTAGTAGAAATGAAAACATTATTACTTAAACACCCAAGCTTTGAGAAAATCACAATGCATTGTGATCTTACTGGGAATCGAACCCGGAGTCCGTTGATGAATGCTAATGCACTGGACTACAAGGGATTATAGAAGTAATGTGGTTACTTTTTATAATTTTTCTATTGTTCCTAACTAGATTCATGCCTAATTACTTTGAATAATCGAGCCCCTACTGTACATACCCTTTTCATGTTTCAAGATGACAATTTATATGGGTACTTATATTGACAGCTAAGCATCAGTTTTGCGATTGCCTTCTTGCTGTGCTGTTATATGCCATTCAAATCACGTAACTATTAGTGAGTCAACATTCCAGTAGATTCGACTGGCTGGAACAATGAGTTCATTATTTTACATGTTAAATCTTGTTTCACTTCTTAAGTTTGTTGCATCATCAATATTGTTCCTGCCTAGTAGTTATCCAGTATATAAAACACTCTTCAGTCGGACTTCTAACCAGAAACACATATTGTGCCTAGTAATATTCAAACTTTATATTAGTATACCAGTAAAAGTGTTATATGATTTTATGTTATAAAGAGGAAATAAAGGACAACATTAAATATAATTAATAAAATCTTTTAATAACTCCAACCCATAACAGTGCTATGGTTGATAAACATGGATAACTGAAATTAAATTGAATCTTACAGTAATGTGTGTGCTTGAATAATTTCCAGGTAGACCTTAACTCCTTAATAACATTGTTTCAACAATTTAGACATTTACTTTTTAATTTATAACTTGATGGTGTCTGCCTGTACTCATTGTACTACCTGTTGGTATTGCATTTTAGCAAATTACAATATTTAATCAATAATAATTAGTTATAGTGTGTTTTAGGTGTATGGATGGGAATAATATAATATAAAATATCTTGAAAATGTATAATAAATTTATTAAATCACATCCTGAAAAATAAACACAAAACCTTGGAAATAAAAATGGTAAGATGAAAACTTTACAAAGTTTACAAATAGTATATAACAAGTAATTAAGACCGGGGTTGGCGAACTTTTTTACGTACGCGTGCCAAAATTTTCCAAATATTATTTTCCATGATAGAACTCTTCACGGGAAAAAAATACTGTTAAACATTCTATTAAAAAAATGATGATGTCTAGATACCACTCACAGAACATAGCACACGTTTAGCTTTATCACTTTATACATTTCAGTCCACCAATGTTGAAACTGTCTGCCAGAAATACTTTTTTGTTTCTTATTTGGTGCAGTCATTTTTGTGGGTAGAAATGAGATTGTTAATGTATTAATTAGTTTGGTTCTTTACGTATAAATTGACACCAGAATTGCTCCGATCAGATGAGGCATACTCTCGCTACAGTGGTCTTAAGCATTGTAAATCGATCAAAATTAGAGGTTCACGGCGCGGCATCCCCTGTTGCCTGATTAGGTTAGTGCGATAATATTATATGTGACGCACCGACCTATGTAATTATACTTACATTAAACATAATGAAAATAAAACAAAGAAAATGAAAATAAGAACTTATTCTTGAAGAGTATTTGCCTATTTTTTATACAATGCGATCTGTCATTTATTATTATAGGTTATTTTTTTCTCTTCAAACGCGTGCCATGCAAAATCATCTCACGTGCCATAGGTTCGCCACCACTGATATAGACAAAGTAACATTATAAAATGTGTAAATACCTTCATGGCTTACTTGACAGTTTACACCCTTCTCAGAATAAACAGAATTTTATCGCACACATACTTGTAATAATTAATAATATGTATGTCAGTTTTCAACACACATTCATAAGTTTTATCGCCAATAAACCTCCTGGCATCTTATATAAGAGGTATTAAACATGCATATAATAATGTAAATCAATAAAATAAATCATTAAAAGATCATACATTTTTCGGTACAAGTCGGTTATGGGGAATACAGCTACAAACATATTTTTAAAATAGCCAATATAATGGATTATTTGTTGGGTTAGGCTAGTTTAAGTTAGGTGAACTTAACAAATAATCCAGTATATGAGGCGTCTAATTCCAAAAGTCCACTTTTGGTCAAAATCGAGAAAAAAATATGCACGTATTCTTTGTATAATTTTATACAATATGTATTGATCTATAAATTCCAAAACGCGACGTAACTCTACGAAAAAAAAAAAAAAATTATTACAAAAAGCGCCAAATCCGTATATCATATTATTTAAAGCTTGGTTCATTTCGCGCGTGTTTAAGTCAACCAATAAGGGAATGTTCAATATCGAACAGTGCGTCTCCCATGCTCTAGCATCTGGTAAACTCATGACAGTGCACGGAAATATGTGCTTTATGCGGAATAAATTAAAAAGTCAGGTACAAGTAGTGCTATGTCCAATTTTATTTTGCCTATATTTATTACATTTTAGAGTTTATCGACTGAAACAAATTGCCATTTGGTTCTAATTTTGACATAGAATACAACAGAAAAAATAATCTCACATTAAAACAAATAATTGAAGCTTGAAACATAAACACGTTGTTTCCCAAAAATATTGAATTGTGGACTTGTCACTTTTTGTATTAAGACGCCTCATATCGGCTATTTTCAAAATGTGTTTGCCGCTGTATTCTTCATAACCGACTTGTACCTATTTTTGTCATCATCTCTCGTTCAAGTTATTACACGTTTTCACACATGACAGTGAACATAGCATTTAGGCATATTGTGATAATATTGAAAACAAAATTTACATATGTACTTACATTATTATTTTTAAATACATTAATATTGAATGATCGTTTTTACAATCATTATATTGCAAACGTATGAACAGTCTTACTATAAGAAATTATAAATAAATACTAATATAAATAATTGAAATAGGCAGTTAGACGATACTATTCAGTATAGACTTTTATAGCATTGGGTCTAACTACTGGTACAAAACATTAACTATGAAATGATGATGGCAACTCATGCGTGTACAGTAATTCTATGACTATTACAATAAACAATTGCATGATGAAAAACATAATATAATAAGACATATTTTAGTTCAATAGATTTCTAAAAGAAAACAATTCAAAACTAATATTGAAAATGTGCCGCAGATGTGGCCATGAGATTTTACAACTTTCTTTTTAGACCAAACCAAACCAAATCTAACCTACCCCAACCTAATATTACCTCATAATATAATCTTAGTTTGTGATAATGGTGCATCAAAATGTATGAAAATTTCAAATTTTCAATCAACGATTATTGGATCGAAAAGCCGATGCACCGACAGAAAAAGGGGTTCAGCGGCAAACACATTTTGAAAACAGCCGATATAAAGGATTATTTGTTAGTTTGGGTGAGTTTAGGTTAGGTTATCCTAACAAACAATCCAGTATATCGGCTATTTTCAAAATGTGTTTGCCGCTGTAACCAGGATAACCGACTAGTACCAAAAAAATCATAAAAGCTCATGGCCACCTCTGCGGCACAATTACCACTAATATTTACTACAAAATCAAAAATAATGCTAGAGAAAGAGTTTGGATCAAGTCGAAATCACTCTCTGATTTGTATACGTCCACATATTGTGACGAAGCCATTGTCGATGCACATGAACACGATAATGTTACAACGATAATTATTTAGTGTTATGAAGTGACGGCGACGTATTTATGTTGTTGTTACGAATGAGGTTGGAAGTTGGAACACGACACGACATGGACAACCAACAAAAAAGTGACAGTGACAGATTGACATTGATATTGTTGCCAATATATTAAGATAAATGGTATTGTCACTACAATTATTACGTTCTGAATTTCTATCTTTTCTGTGTGCGATATATGAGGGGTATAGAAGCTAAGGCAGCTTTCTACCAAAACAGTGTTTTGGAGAAAAAGCTAAAAAACTAATTTAAGGTAGATAAGTTGGTACTATACGGTTATCCTGGATACATCGGCAAACACATTTTGAAAATAACCGATATACTGGATTATTTGTTAGGATAACCTAACCTAACCTAAACTAACCCAAACTAACAAATATAATCCAGCATAACGGCTATTTTCAAAATGTGTTTGCCGTTGTATCCAGGATAAACTTTAAGTTTCCAGAACTTTCTTTAAGTTTGCAGAACTTTTTGTTTTTTTTTTTCACTGTAGAAATAAGGTTAAAAAGATAATCTGTGTAATAAAAATCAGTAATATCGCTAGACTTATCAAGATATTTTAATTATAAAAGTCAATATTGCTACATTTGCTTCCAAAATTATAAGATTGTTGGTTTTGCGTCTAACTAATTGAAAGTTTGCTGTGTTTGCTTCCAAATTGTACCGAGCAGCCATTTTGTCCTGTGACTTTGGGAATAATATTGAATATAGAAGACTGCAGCCTTTGCTTCTAATGTGATGTTAAAGTAATTTTTCCACGTGCATAATGGGCAGTTCTATATTTCTGCATCCATAGGTTATTTTGCCAATTTTTCCAAGATTGCTGTCTGCTTATATGCCCCACATATTTTAATAATAATAATTATCGGTGAAAATTTTTTTATCAATGTGTGTAGTTGTCAAAATTAGATTTTAGATTTTACAATGAGTGTTGTATGATTTTTGTTTTGTGAAACAAACTATTGTATGTGATTTCATTTATTTATTTATTTGTGAAATCGTTTAATTTTGTAAAACTAAGTACTTTTCAAAAATGTTTTAAGGTTTTTTTTTGTGAGTTTTGATTATTGCAATGTACGATTACTTCCCACCCTAATAATTATTACTTATTAATAGTTGTATAGAAACAAGAATAGGTAATATTTTTATTTTCAAAAAAGATTGTGAAAAAGCTGTTTAACATAGAAAACAGCGTTTTAAAATAAAAAGTTTGTAATAAACGTAGGTACGATACTATCCCTTGTATGTAATACTATGATACAATTATTATGATAAATATGTTTTTACTTATGCGTTACTTATTAATGAATTATACGAACTACAAAATATCTATATAAACTACCTGTGCTCCTATATGGCTGTGAGACACGGCAGTGAATTCTAGTGATAAATAATTTACTTTCAAACATTTGACTATAGTATTGAATAAGATAATCTACGGTAAAAGTATTAACTTGCCTTTCAAATTCGAAAGGAAAGATACACTTAACCGCACTTTCCATGAGATCATTATTTTCGCTGGAGGTTGGAAATTTATACACAATTGTGGGCTTCGATTGCTTCATATTAGTCTATGATTGCTTCGAAGTCTGAGATGACGCCAGTGTTGCCAAGTCAAAATTTTTAATTTCAGTAGAATGTGTAAAAAAAATTCAGTAGATTCGACAAAATATCAGTAGATTTCTGTTTTAGGAAAAAAATTTCGCCGCGGGCCGCAGGTTCCCAATTTTTCATAGTCGGCTTGTTTTTTTTAGGAGAAATATTTCGCCGCGGGCCGCAGGTTCCCAGATTTTCATGGTCGGCTTGTTTTTTTTAGGAGAAATATTTCGTCGCGGGCCGCAGGTTCCCAGATTTTCATAGTCGGCTTGTTTTTTTAGGAGAAATATTTCGCCGCGGGCCGCAGGTTCCCAGATTTTCATGGTCGGCTTGTTTTTTATTTCGCCGCCGGCCGCAGGTTCCCTATTTTTCATGGTCGGCTCGTTTTTTTAGGAGAAAAAATTTCGCCGCGAGCCGCAGATTCCCAAGTTTTCAAAGATGGCTAGTTTTTTTCCCGGCTGGTGGGAATTTTGTGAAATGAAGAAATATCAGTAGATTTCAGAAAATATCAGTAGATTCAGTATATTGCCAAAAATATCAGTAGATCTACTGAAATTTCAGTAGACATGGCAACGCTGGATGACGGTGAAACAAATTCACAATAATATTCGAAGGATTTTTTTTCTATCCCTATGCCCCCACTAAAAGAGTGACGTTTATGTTTACACCAGTGTTGCCATATTTTGAAAGTGGAATTATAGTACAGTGCCTTCAAAATTATAGTATTTCGACAAAAATAATAGTACGCGTTGAGTGACCAATAATTTTCTGCATTTTCAAAAAATTAAACGTGGGGTAATTAACGTCTTGTATTTTGTAGACAAAATATCCATGAAGGGTAATTAACGTCTCGTTTTTTTAGACAAAATTCAAATGTTAAGTCAGTGGTTTCCAAACTTTATGTTACCACGACTTTGAAAAAAATCTAATCTAGGCGCCTCCCCCCCTTATTTCATTAAATAATACTGACACATTTTTAAATAGTCAACAATGTACCTACTTACGATAACAAAAATGAAAAAAAATAAACAAGATTTTACTACTTATATCACATTAATTTTTGAGGAATGTGCTTCTTTATTAGCACAGTCAATTTCAATAGTAGTCGATCCAAATTTATTATCGTTCATTGACAAATGGATTCTATCATGGGACCCACATCCTGAAGCGGACCCTCCGGGTCTTTGTTTTCTATTAATAAAATAATCTGAAAAGTGCATTAGCAAACTAACCAAGAACTCAGTAAATAGATTTTTGTTTGCTTTAATATATCTGGCGTAGAAATCATTTAAAAATGGAGGCATGGCGAACTTTTTTTCTTTTGTCATTTTGATTTCCTAAGCTCCAATTTTTTATGAATGCCTTCACTTTGTCGTTTTAAATCAGTGAATGCATTTTTTTTTTTTTTTTTTTTCGACCATACCCTGGGAAACCAAGCCATAATACGCATCTGTCTATAAAATATTTTAAATTATGCCATTAAATCATACATCATTTTTTACATACATCACTATTTAATTACCACATTTAAATAACATACTAATTATATATAATGGCCATCTAATGCGGACACAACAGTTGTGCCGTCAGCGCTGTAAGGATTTTAATGGATAGAATAATATTTTTAACTACTTACTATTATTTGGTTTAGGCAGGGTTTAATGAATTATAAAAAACTAACCAACATGTGTAATATGTATTCTTAGTTCAACGAAAACAAATAAGTATGAATGAAAAGGTGCAAACACATTATATTCTATTAAAATGTCAGTGGTAGCATTCGGCAATTGCCAGCTATTCTGCTAGGCCTATCAGCCTGAGATGGTGTCAGACGATATTGTGAAGGCCAGACTCCAGAATAGACTAAGCATATGACCCCAAATTTATATTGGCAGTGGCGACTTGCAAATCGTAAAACTGACAAATCGGCGAAATGTCAAACTGTCTGAGGTGAATGAAAATCCACTATGGTGCTGTCTACGCATACTTCACAATTATATTAATATCCAACACCGCCAAGCCGTCTGCAAGAACTAGCGAGACAGACCGGCGACCGCCAGCTGGCTCTGCTAGTACAGTATAATATTATAGTTTAGAATTGTTCCGTTGCTAGGCAGCGAATTTATTATTGTCGGCCATTTGCAATTCCTTACGTAAACAAACTATTAAACGTCATAGTGGCAGTTGTTACTTTAAAAATAAAAACAATTGAAAAAAAGGTTTTTTCTTTTTTAGCTGTCTTGAGGAAATTCAACGGTTTATCAAAAAAATATTCACTCAAATAAAATTAATATTGAATTAAGATTTTTTGTCAAAAAATTAGAGGTAATCTTCTACTTTTCCAATATTACGTATAAACACAAGACCTAGCTTTCTAATAAAAAGTTTAATGTTATTAGAAAAACGATAGATTTAACGGCACCTGCCTGATGGGATTTTTACTTTAGATGATTATTAAATAATGGGAAAGAAAATATTGATATCGTCTGTAATTTTCTATAAACACGTATCTCAAAAAACACAACTTTTCAGAAGAGGCAAATAACAACTTTATTCTCTCAGTTTTTAATTAGGAAATAAATTTTCTTCTATGAAATATCCATTTAGTATAGTTACACATATTTTCATGAAAAAAATGTTATGTTACTTCAATTTATCGCACTATACTTTCGACCGATCAGTCATATTGTCGGAGATACAAGAATGCGCTGCAACTTTACTGTGAATATTACTGCAGCAAAAACGTATCTTGACTTACGAGAAAGAGCTTAAGTACAATCATCTGTCGGAGTTCAGTATTCTGTATACTTACAAACGCATAACTCAAGATACGAGTTTATAATATTTATATAAGTCTTTTATTGTGATACGACTTTTTGTTATTGCCCAAATATATTATGTTGTAAAGTATGTTTTGAGATACGTGTTAGTGGAATATGTGCGTATTCAAATTCTGAATTCATTACATCAAACAACTCAAAACTGACAAAAATTGAGATACGTGTTTGTAGAAAATTAGCGACGATATGGTGGCGACGTTGCTCAGGCGTCTCTTGGTTTTGATTATTATCCAACATCATTAATGTACACTGTCTGATTACATGTAATTTATAACAACTACCATTATAAACTGAAAAATGACAATTATGTAGTGCTCATTTTGTAATAGATAATTTCTAAATTGTGTTAGTTTTACTACATAATCATGATTTATTAAATATGTTAATAAGTCTACACCAAATTCTTTCTTTTCTCTTCATATGATCGCATATTTATTAACATATCGCTAAAATTGTGAATGTTATGAAACTTACTTAGCATATCCATAATCACATTCTATTCTAAAAAACCTTGCAACAACTTTTGTTATCCTCTTTCTAATGAACTTAGGACTTCTACTCAATTCTAGAGTCTACAAAAACAGGATTCAACATAAATAGTGCACACCAAACTTTGTCAATCATGCTTATTTGTTTTCATTGAACTAAGAATAAAATTTGCAGATGGTGCTGGTTAGTTTTTAAAATTTAATTAAACCCTGCCAACCAAACCATAATAATTTAGGTATGTTATGGCTGATTCGACAAAAATAGTACACACTTTTTCAGTCGTACTTATTTGTTTTCATTGAAATAGGAATGCATAGTATGTTTTTTTTTTTTATTTATTGAGCCCTGTCAACTAAACCAATCCACCTAATCGATAAAAATATTCTTCCATCTATAAAATATCTAAAATAATGTATGGTTTAAAGGCATAATTTCAGATATTTTATAGATAAACAAATATTTTTTTACTTTTATCTAATATGGCTTGGATTAGGCAGGGTTTAATTGAATTTTAAAAACTAACAAACATTGTAGCCTTCGTTCAATAAAAACAAATACGTTTGACCGAATGTAGTTATGTTGGATCTTAAGAGCCGACATCCACCCTTTGCCACTGGTATTATAATAGAGATGTGGCATAAAAATTATATATATGGTGTGAATTAAAATCCACAAAGGACAAGTATAAAAGAACAGTAAGATCTTTTCATACGTTTTTGTGCTATCGTTCTCAATACAATGGAAGCGAATAAGTAAGTAGGTTTGCATGATATTTTATATATTAAGTTTGTATTGATATATTAAGTTTTTACAAATAGATATTTTCAGCCAATCAAAATAGTTGTTTTGACCGTTTCCTGAATTGAAATTTCTGCAATTATTACCGGCAAACTAGTTAGCTTAATTTATATTTATAGCGGAAATATCTATAAGTACTATAGTTTTTTAAATATGAACAACAGGATTATAAAATAAATTGGCATGTATGAGGTTGAGTATTGACAGAATTTATGTTAAATAGTTTTTAAGCAGTTCGGATCACATAATTTTATGTTGCATAAAATATAAAATTTGGAATGAAAGCATCATTTTATAATATGGAATTTGGTGGAGCAGAAATCAATATAACGAGTGATAAATATTAGTTAATGTAATTTTTTATTAACCAACTTTTGAATATAGAAAAACAATATCAAACATTAATTATTATAATATACAACAATCACAATTGTTTAGGGGAAGAGGCATGCCAACAGAGAACCAGCGGAAAAATGCGAAGCTTGCAATTTGAGATTTTTTTTCAACTGTATTAATTAATAAATATGTATCTGAAAACATTAAAAAGATTTTAAATTTTTTTTTAATTTAAAGATCAACTTACAATTGTAAAAAAAATGTAATAAAAAGTGAATTCGTTGCAGGGTCACATCTTATTATTACATTATATTTTATGGTAATATTTATTATTAAAATTTAGTTTATTAAGTTTTCAATTTTTCGTAGATTAGATTTTTGACTAACATCGTTTTAATATTCTTTATATTTATTTTAAAAAACATCAATTTTTATAAAAATATAAATGTGTATAACTTGAAATTTTTTGAAAGTTTTCATATAAATAATAAGGATTTCAAGTTATACACATTTATATTTTTATAAAAATCGATGTTTTTTAAAATAAATATAAAAAATATTAAAACGATGAATTAGTCAAAATTCTAAATGACGAAAAATTGAAAACTTAATAAACCAAATTTTAATAATAAATATGATCATAAAATATAATGTAATAATAAGATGTGACCCTGCAACGAATTCACATTTTTTTACAATTGTAAGTTTATCTTTAAATTAAAAGGTAAATAAAAATCTTTTTAATGTTTTCAGATATATATTTACAGTTGAAATTGTAAATTATCAAAAAAAAATCTCAATTTGCAAGCTTCAAAATTTTCCGCCAGGTTCTTTGCTGGCATGCCTCCCCCCTTAAACACAATTTTAGAATAATATAAAGATGACCATTATTTCAAACATAACTGTTGAAATTTATTAAACTAGAACATAAAAATATTTTAAATAGATAACTATATTAGTGACCAGTTTGAAATCTTATTTACTTAGAGTACATAATAAATACTACATAGAATAAATTTTATTGCAATAGTTTATATTAAATATAACTCTATAGCGCCAACTAGATGCTCATACTTTACCACAAGCTTGCCTGCGCAAACCGATTTGTATCGGGAAAACTGTAGCTCGTGCAAACGGAAAAGCGCTATACAACCATATCGCGCAGCTAAGTCCCTACACCGCACCGCGCAGGCAAGTCGCTACACCGCGCAGGCAAGTCGCTACACCGCATAGGCAAGTCGCTAGCGCTTATGGTAAGTACTCACTAGTACTATAGTAGTATAGCGGGAAAAAAACGAAGCTTGCAAACTGAGATTTTTTTTGATAATTTACAATTTCAACTGTAATAATTAATAAATATGTATCTGAAAACATTAAAAAGAAAAATATTTTTTATTTTAAGTCAAAGATAAACTTACAATTGTAAAAAATGTGAATTTCTTGAATTGGACCGCATCTTATTATTAAATATATTTTATGGTTATATTTATTATTAAAATTTAGTTTGTTAATTTTTCTAAGCATCGCCTAAGAGATTTTTGACTAATTCATAGTTTTAATATTTTTTATATATATTTTAAAAAACATCGATTTTTATAAAAAATCTAAATGTGTGTAAATGTCAGCAGAGAACCTAAGAAAAATACGAAGTTCCGATTCAACAAATTCACATTTTAGTACATTTTATTGTACGTTTATCTTTGACTTAAAATAAAAAATATTTTTCTTTTTAATGTTTTCAGATGCATATTTTTTATTGATTAATACAGTTGAAATTGTGAATTATAAAAAAAAATCTCAAATTGCAAGCTTCGTATTTTTCCGCAAGGTGCCTCTTTAAAAAAGCCTCAGTAAAGGCTTCACCTTAAACGCAATTTTAGAATAATATAAAGCTGAACATAATTTCAAACATAACTGTTGAAATTTATTAAACTAGAACATAAAAATATTTTAAATAGATAACTATATTAGCGACCAGTTTGAAATCTTATTTACTTACAGTACATACTAAATATTCCATATAATAAATTTTATTGCAATAGCTTATATTAAGGGGGGACATGCTCAGCGTAGGTCAAATTGGAGCTTTTATTGCATTTTCAAAGCATGATCCTGGACATTCCTTAAACGTTGTAGTAATCTATTTGTATAATTTTGAAGCCTCATTATCCTTTATATTTATTTTAAAAATTTGATGACTGCATAAAGTATTTTTATTACATAAAATAGTATTCTTTTAAACCTCTCGCTCTGATGTTTTAGAATATAGTCATATTTCAGTACATCCATGTGCAGTGGTGTTAAAATATTTTAGTTTTATTAATTTTTAAACGCATTTATAAAACCATTAGTATAATTGAAGATCTTGGCATAAAAACAACAAATGTCCACTTTTTTCAATTTTCATTTTATTGCATTTTTATATTCCCGGTGTATGATTACACACTATTGTGCAAAGATATATTTAAAAAATTTTCCTCAAATCTGCCCTCAAGAATATGCCACTTTTCTAAGAACAGCAATAGTCCAGGCATTTTTTTATAAAAACAGCAAAGGTCCAGTAGTTCTACACTTTTATCACCAGGCGGCGTTAGTAATGTTAGTATTCATTCCATACTTTTTAGTATATCTGAGCTGTCAAATTATCTTTGATTCGTTTAATTATTGCTTTTTATAACGTTTTCTTATGATTGTTTTTATATTTTATTGTGGATAGTACTAGTATATAGACATCTGAAACATCTCGAAAGAGGAAAATTAACAAAACCAAGCAACGTTTTTACCAAATGACGGTGATTTCATTTGTTGTAATGAATGTACATGATGTAATAAGGAAAATTCTGGGCCCTTCATTTTAAAATCTAAAGAAACCGGAGAAAAAGATTTTTTTAATATCAAATATAGGTTAAAACTTTGGCATTTTTTGGTAAAAATTTGCAACGTAGACAAGTTATAATGGCTGTGGGATAGATAGATAGGCTGGGATAGATAGATAGATAGGCTGTGGGATAGATTCAATGTACCTAGTGAAGAAAAATCAAATGCCAGTCACGATTGCATTTAAAACAACATTTATGATCGATTAATTCCATTGAAAGGAGCTAAGAAAAAATATATTTTAAAATTAGCTAAATATTTACTAAACCCAATAAATGCATCGTTTTATTTCCTGATAGTGAAGGTGTCAGATGAAGCTAATCGGTTTTCTTTTTTCGTGTTAACTATCAATTCATGGTGGAAATCCATTGTACACATGATTTAATTTAATAAAACACAATTTTTAGTACTTATTCCACTTTTAATAAATAAATCTGGACAGGTTTCGTCCGCCTTAGAGGGACATTTTCAACTGTTGAAAACAGTCGGCAGAAAAACAGAGGCGTCCAGATTTATTTATTAAAAGCAGATGCTAAAAAATGTGTTTTATTAAATTAAATCAATAACAATATGAAGCTAATCAGTATTAACCCGCACATGATTGAAAACATTTTTTTTAAATATTAAATTCTTGATTTTTTAGAAACATTGAAGTTGTTTGTTAATAGGTAAATAATATGTTCAAACCTTATTAAATATTGTATTATAATTTAAAAATAACAGAAATATATATTCTTTATTTTATTTAATAAAATTATAGTTTTAGTCATACTTTTTACATTTTCATCTTTTCAATTTTGCAATAAAAACAACGAAGGTCCAAAAATTGTGTAAAAACAGCAAATGTCACACTCATTCTTTTTTAAATATCTATTTACCCGAAATAAATTTAATATTTTTTTTACATCCATATAGTGAATATAAAGTTTTTGTATGATTCCTCATTATCAAATTAATAAAATACCTTTTGACAACTAAGATATTAACCCATAGCTTACGGGCCGCACAAAATTGTGTTTTTGCTTATTACTTTTGAAATGCAAATTAACACATTAATTACAAAATTAATTAAAAGGGCCCGTAAGCATTGTGTTAAGGTTTTACCCTCTTCTGAAAAAAAAGAGAAAAAGAAAAAAAATCCTACGAATAATGATTGCTTTATAATAATTATTGACCTAAGAATAAGGTAGTATTTTTTTGAAATACGCAGTTTCTTTTGGCATTTCCCAGTGGTTAAGCTAGAACATACAGCCGTACCCATAAATTGACATACAAAAACTAAAGTAGGGAATAAGATCATGTTAACGCGCATGCTTGAACATGTACCAAACCGAAAAAAAAAACTTTTTTTTTTTAAACGGTACGAAATGGCGTATTTAAAAAAAACACTACCTTATTTTTAGGTCAATAATTATTATAAAGCAATCATTATTCGTAGGATGTTTATCACACTTGAATGGTCAAAGACATAGCTTATAATAAGTATCTTTAGAATTATCTTCAAATGTGTTAATCTTGCCCATTTTTTGAATAATAAAATGCCTAATTCTTGTCAAATTTGGGATCACAGAGATTATCAATATAATTTTTTATCGTAAATATTTCACTATAATAATGTCGACATAAATTATACTGATGGTTTTATAAATGCGTGTAAACATTAATAAACGTAAAAAATCACATGGATGTACTGAAATGTGACTATATTCTAAAACATTAGAGTGAGAGGTTTAAAAGAATACTATTTTATGTAATAAAAATACTTTATGCAGTCGTCAAATGTTTAAAATAAATATAAAGGATAATAAGGCTTCAAAATTATATAAACAGATTATCTACAACGTTTAAGGAATGTCCAGGTTCATGTTTTGAAAATCCAATAAAAGCTCCATTTTGACCTATGCTGAACATGTCCACCCTTAAATATAACTCTATAGCGCCAGCTAGATGCTCATTTTTTACCACAAGCTTGCCTGCGCAAACCGATTTGTATCGGGAAAACTGTAGCTCGTGCAAACTGAAAAGTGCTATAAAAGTAATTTACACAAACTATATCGCGCAGGCAAGTCGCTATACCGCACAGGCAAGTCGCTGGAGTGAGTACACGCTTAAGTTTTTAAAATTTAGTGATATACACTCTTTTTTGTAAGCTCACATTAATTTTGATACTGCTTATGGGCTGGTTTTATAGGGGGTTTAGGGTAAGTTTAGGGGGTGGCTTATATATAACGTCACGCTCAGCACTTTTTCAGTCTCAAAGAGCGCTTGGGTTGTGTTGACTCTCCAAGCGGTGTAATTTCACCTAGACAGAAAAAGCATATTGTATTCTCCACAGAAGAACGTATGAAATGTGTTGTCATGTTAATAAATGAATTTCAATAAACCTTGAAAACAAAAACATTGGTAGTTCTACTAGGTAACTGTGCTTCCATTCTATATTATTTACTTGTTAACAAATTGGCATAATAATCCATACTCGTAACACCTGCAGTAGTTGCCTGTTTAATACAAAATATTGTTTAGAAAGAAATATACCATAAGTATCTTCATATTCATTTCCGGAGACGCGGCTGTGTTGGGCTTGAGAGTTCGCTTTCCCTCAGGAAACAGAATTTTTTTCAGACTCAAAGAGCGCTTGGAGTTTGCCGCCGTCGGAACGTCTAAGCGGTGTAATTTCTCCTAGACAGAAAAAGCATATTATATTCTCAACAGAAGAACGTATGAAATGGGTTATCATGTTAATAAATGAATTTCAATAAATCTTGAAAACAAAAACATTGGTAGTTCTACTAGGTAACTGTGCTTTCATTCTATATTATTTACTTGTTAACAAATTGGCATAATAATCCATACTCGTAACACCTGCAGTAGTTGCCTGTTTAATACAAAATATTGTTTAGAAAGAAATATACCATAAGTATCTTCATATTCATTTCCGGAGACGCGGCTGTGTTGGGCTTGAGAGTTCGCTTTCCCTCAGGAAACAGAATTTTTTTCAGACTCAAAGAGCGCTTGGAGTTTGCCGCCGTCGGAACGTCTAAGCGGTGTGATTTCTCCTAGACAGAAAAAGCATATTATATTCTCCACAGAAGAACGTATGAAATGGGTTATCATTTGTTAATAAATGAATTTCAATAAACCTTGAAAACAAAAACATTGGTAGTTCTACTAGGTAACTGTGCTTCCATTCTATATTATTTACTTGTTAACAAATTGGCATAATACTCCATACTCCTTACACTTGCAGTAGTTGCCTGTTTAATACAAAATATTGTTTAGAAAGAAATATACCATAAGTATCTTCGTCTTTATTTCCGGAGACGCGGCTTTGTTGGGCTTGAGAGTTCGCTTTCCCTCAGGAAACAGAATTTTTTTCAGACTCAAAGAGCGCTTGGAGCTTGCCGCCGTCGGAACGTCTAAGCGGTGTAATTTCTCCTAGACAGAAAAAGCATATTATATTCTCCACAGAAGAACGTATGAAATGGGTTATCATGTTAATAAATGAATTTCAATAAATCTTGAAAATAAAAACATTGGTAGTTCTACTAGGTAACTGTGCTTTCATTCTATATTATTTACTTGTTCACAAATTGGCATAATACTCCATACTCCTTACACCTGCAGTAGTTGCCTGTTTAATACAAAATATTGTTTAGAAAGAAATATACCATAAGTATCTTCGTCTTCATTTCCGGAGACGCGGCTTTGTTGGGCTTGAGAGTTCGCTTTCCCTCACGAATCAGACTGATGTCCCTACAATAAAAACAAACCATCCAACATAATCGTATTATTATTTTATTTATTTAACACTGAATATACACAAGATTTAAGAATGTAAGATTCTTCATTATAGAAGATACACGTTAAAAAATATGTTCAGAAAATATACGTTCCAGGTGAGTTTTTTATATAATATGTTACTCGGTGAGTGGGTAACTGCTGGATAAATGGTGTCATACAGTGGTACCTAAGGGGCACTACTAGAGTGTGACAGAATATCTGGTTCAAAGCATTTTCGCGATTTGTATCCAGGTTAATCCTGATAGGTTGAATAAATGGCCAACAACTATTTCTCAGCCAACGGAAATGTGAATATCAACAAAACAAACCCGACATCTCAAATCTTGCACATAGATTTAACCTTATTTACTTTGTAGTAACAACAAAATTCATTCTAAACTTCCCAATTAATACAAACCTTATTAACTATTTTTTTTATTCAACGAATAATTCACAAGAATTAAGAATGTACCATTCTAATTATTGAGCATACATAATTTTGAAAAACACTTCTGAGAAAATGTGTTATAACCAATAGAAAAAAAATTTGAAGAAAGTAAGCCACCTTCGGCTGGAATTTGTTGCAATTAGTATGTCGCCTTGTAGCATAGATGATAATGCGCGGACGGAGCGTAAATCTAAGAGATGCTGGTTCGATTTCAGCCTTACTTTTTTCAAAAAGATTTTTTCTATTGGTTGTAATATATTTTGTCAGAAGTGTTTTTCAAAATTATGTATGTTCAAACCTTATTATCTCTTCCTCGTCATCATTTTCAGTACCCTCTTCCTTAGACGTCGAAGCAACATTTGTCACACTATGATCTATGATCAAACCTTGAAACGAAAATTTCATGTTTTCCCGAATCCCAATCTATGAGTTTTACTCTGTATTACGGATATAAGTAATATACTCATATTAATAATTACAAGATTAAAAGAACTTTTTATATACCACATTTTTAAATTCTGTTGAATCATATAAACTTGACAATTCTATATGTTAATAAATACTTTTTTTAATTTTTTTTTATGAATTATCCCATAAACTTAAAAGAAAATGATCAAATACGTAATAAAGAGAGCAATTATAAGAAATTTCCAAACATTTATGAATTAACTGAAAATTAATTCAATTCTGCCTAAAAATGGCTAAAAGTATTAAAAGAATGCATTGTCATCATGTTCTGATATATTCTAAAAGTTTGAAATTTCTAGCTAGTCGGGAAGTTAGTTAAAAATCGATTGCAAGATTTGCACTGGACAAACAAGAAAACGAGCTAATAAAAACATGGTAACATAGGTAAAAAAATAAAGATCAAATACTTTTTTTGTTTCGAAGGAGTGGCATTTGTGTTGGCATGCGATTTTTGTGTGTCCTCGCCAAAGCCGCTCTCTGTTGCCGTCACTTCGACAACGTTCTCCGCTGTTAGATTCCCCTGCATATCTTCGGAGTAATGAGAACCACGATTTGGTCGGATGGAATTCGAGGATTCTTCATCGCTGTCGTAGCTCAATACGTCTGGACACGGTGACAGCGAGAGCACTGCTTCGGATTTTTCAAAGTTAGTCCACGACATATGTGAATATACTAAACAACTATCAGCCGGCTTGATGTTCCGTTTCTTGGGGCAAGCTTTCCTCTCACGTTTGATTTTAACAGAGATGTTTGGTTTGCCATTGGAAAGCTGCGATTCATCTTTTGAGGACTGCCTTATCTTGACGAGTTTCTTTTTTGTTTTTTGGTCTGCAGGTTTTTGTCTTCTTCTTGACCTTCTCTCCGCTGTTAGATTCACCTGCATATCTTCGGAGTAATGAGAACCACGATTTGGTCGGATGGAATTCGAGGATTCTTCATCGCTGTCGGAGCTCAATACGTCTGGACACGGTGACAGCGAGAGCACTGCTTCGGATTTTTCAAAGTTAGTCCACGACATATGTGAATATACTAAACAACCATCAGCCGGCTTGATGTTCCGTTTCTTGGGGCAAGCTTTCCTCTCACGTTTGATTTTAACAGAGGTGTTCGGTTTGCCATTGGAAAGCTGCGATTCATCTTTCGAGGACTGCCTTTTCTTGACGAGTTTCTTTTTTGTTTTTTGGTCTGCAGGTTTTTGTCTTCTTCTTGACCTTCTCCCTTTCTTATTTCTCTTCTTCTCCATTTCCTTCAGCAAGGCTTCTAAAGCTTCTATCTCTTCCTTGTCCACAAAATGCTTGTAGCCTTAGGAAACGATCAAAACTTTTGGTTAACAAATATTCAAAATAAATCATTTACCGACCAATCGATTATAAAAATATTACACCTGTCAGTTCAGCGTCCAAAGCAATTATGGGCGAATGATGAAAAAATCTATGTAATGACTATGATAAGAATTCATTTGTTCGAAAGAACTTTTTGTAATAGGTTCAAAAAATGACTCATGTTTTCTTTGACATGGAACTTTCGCTAATTTGTTAAGATAGTTTGACGAATTGACAAAGAAGCATTCAGAGATGAACTGGGTCTCATACAAAGCTGTTTTTTAAAATGCAACATCTGTGGCTATATTTATTTGGTCTGACATACAATGGAAAGCTCATGAGAAAACGTATTCGACGATATGAAGGATATTCATAGTAAAACTGAAGATTTTGAACAATATCAATAGGTGGGTGAATGTGTACCTACTTCAATACCCTCATAGATGTCGAATTTTTCTGGTTCCTTCATCTCATAATTGCTGTAATCCAAGTGGAGATATTCAAGGTCTTTTTTGAAAACATGCGTTCCAGAATGTGTGTCGGCCATGTACTGGACACAGTGTCCGGAGAGCACCTCCCTATTCAACAAAAATCATCATTAATAACAAGACTGAGAGTGGACTGCAAAACCAGACACGGAAAAGTACTAATAAGACATTGACATTTTTATTGATTCATTTCTAAATATGGAAGTAACCAGTAATATTGATAACGATGAATTCACACTAAAGGTAACACCCCCCCCCCGCTGGAGATACGTTCTGGACATGGTCGCGATCAACGGGGGGAGGGATTCCCTCGATTGGCCTCTCTACGTTTATTGTGCAAAATTTGCGATTACATATTGTCAAGTAATGCAACACAGTCACGTTTTAGAGCACTCACTCGCTCGCTTGTAATCTTGGTCTTTCTTTTCTAACAACTCCATGCATTGATTGTGAAGAGAAAGGGCCTTTTCAATGGTTTTAACACTTAACTTTCGCACAGGTTCAGGTTCGGAGACGTCATTTTCTAGGGACGTATGGCAGTCCATTTCCTGCAGCGCTTCATTCAAGGGTTCGTCGTGTGATTTTAACAAAGACTGAATATCATCTACATCAAAACCTTCGATGCCTCCAGATATGGCTATAAGACTAATCTATTCGATAATATTTTGAATATCATTTTCATAATTCAGTGAACTTCAACAATTTCACTGAACCTTTTCCAAACACCCTTCATACACGACTGGTTGACTTCATTCCAAGCTTTCTTGTCGATGTTTCTGATAGCTTTCATAATACATATTAAATTGTTTCCACCAAACCCACATGGCATCTTTATCACCTCCATCAGTTTCTTCAATGAGTTGGGAGAATAAGAGTTGGACAATCCTCGGATGCTTTAAATCCAGAAGCAGTCTTCTCCTCTATGGAAATAAACGGCGGTGTTGGCATTCGTTTCCAATAGAATCCTGTCTCATCCACATTAAAAATTAAATTTGGTGGATAATTTCCTCTTTCCACAATTTCCAGTTTTAAAAAAGATCACGATATATAACGAATCCGCACTCAATAACTTAAGGTTTTCCCAGAGCCAGGGCCAGGCCATGATGGCCCTATACCACATACCACTCATGACACATGGACTACATTCTAACTTTACATGGTCAAATAAAGCATTCATAGTTAAACACCACATGTATGCAAAAAAACCAAAACCTTTAATTAAAAATAATTATTTAAATAACACATTATGTTTTTTCATTTTATTTATCTGAAATGCAACTTTTTTTAAAGAATTGAGCATATTTTGTAGCGTATATTATGTATTTAAATCCAAAAGGTTCAACACCAATGATTGACACCTATGATACTGATATTTTAATAATTAGTAACAAAACGAAACTAACCAGCTGGGACTGTTCCACGTGAGCATCCACAAACGAGGACTGCTGAGCAAAACCACCAAATCTTTGCAAAGATCCACATCGATTCCTAGACACTCCCCTTCCAGCAGCGAGTTTAAAACGGCTTCACTGATGGTACCGCCGCCCTCGATCGATTCGCTGCGGTCATTATTTTTGGCTGGCACGATGTTCTCCTTTTCCATGGTTGTCCAACATTTTTCAACCAGGCTGTAGTGCTCCTTGGAGGGGTGGAGAGAAAAGGCGGTGAGGGTGCACTCGGCGGAGACGCCCATGCTGAATGACATGTATTGGCTGAGTGCAAGGAACCACGACGCGAGCAGCTTCTGACAACTCAAGGTGAGGGCTTCATTTTCATCCGATTTTACTTGCTCGAGCTCATTCAAACCTTTGGTCAGAACTTTAATGTACAGTTCGCAGATGAGCGGTAACATATCTCTTCCAAACTGAAAACAAAGAAAGTGTTCATCATAAACCAGATGTTTTTAAAGTGTTTGCCATAGGTAGCTGTAACAAAAATGTATGTATTTGTTTTGCTTAAGACTCAACATGAATCGAGATATGATACATGTGGCCAGTTTGATTCCAAGATTTGATATACCCATCCTAAGTGCCATAAAAAAAACTGAAACCACAAATAAAGCAATTCAAATATATTCAATTAGTTATTTCAAATTTTAAGGACCCTATGCATAAGTGCATTATGTAGGCAATTTTTGGGCGCATAATACATAAAGAACACATAATATGCATTTAAAAACATGAAAATATGCACTAATACCGAAGAAATGTGCAGTTAAAAATGTAAATACCCAATTCACCCAATATTACTGATAAAAATTGAATAACAAATTAATAATCGTAATCAATATAATACAATAAAAAAAACACTAATAATCAATATAAAGTTAAGTACAAATAATTGAATAAGAAATGCAATGTATACCAAATACAACTTTAATAAACAAAACCGACATACTTAACTATTCCTAAATACTATTTGCTGTTTTTTTTTGTCCAAACAAAAGTTACAATATTTTTTTCAATATTGTGCTCTCACATTAAATTTTTTCGCATATCCATCAGTATTTTGTTTATATGCGGAAAACGATCTCAACGTCCACATAGGTGATTGAGCAAAATTTAAATAAATGTGCCTGAATTGACTTCACTTTTTCTGATAAATCTACAGCTCAGAGATGCCGTTAAAAATGCAAGAGCAACTACACTATTTACCTGCCTAATTTAGTTACATTTCGATAAAATAATAAAAAACAACTAAAATTATAAATGCAAAAGCCATAAAATATGCATTTATTTATGAAATATGTACGATTGTCTCAAATATGCTCTAACGCAGTGGTTCTTAAACGGTGCACCGCCAGCTTGTTGCAAGTGCACCGCGAAAAAAATGATAAATGCAGAAAAATCCGCGAAATAGTGAAAACCGAAAAAGTCCTTCGCGAAATTATGAAAGCCGACGAAAGATCGATCTAATGTTATTTCGATTTTGCCGAATCAATCGCACGTAATTATTTCCGCTATAACAGAACATTTAACTTTATTGGAAGAAAATATTGCACATTACTTTCCTTTCTTAAATATTGGAGAAATTTTGGATTTCTGTCCAAGATGAATATCCAGCTCTCTACATGAGGGCACTGAAAATCTTATTACAGTTTTCAACATCATAATATTTGTGTGAGCTCAGTTATTCAACCATAACTAAACTATTAAAACGAGAAAGACTTACTTTTACGTAACATGTACTTAAAAGAATTTTTTTTTATTTTTTAAATGGTACATGTTCAAACACGCGTGTTACTATGATCTTACTCCCTACTTCATTTGTCGTTTGTCAATTTATGGCTACAGCTGTACGTCGTAGCTAAGCCACTGGGAAATGCAAATAGAAATGGCGTATTTCAAGAAAATACTACCTTATTCTTAGGTGAATAATTATTATAAAGCAAACATTATTCGTCGAATGTTTATCACATTTCAATGGTCAAAGACATAGCTTATAATCCGTATCTTTAAAACTATCTTTAAATGTGTAAATCTTGCCCATTTTTTGAATAATAAAATGCCAAATTCTTGTCAAATTTGGGATCACAGAGATTATCAATATAATTTTTTATCGTAAATATTTCACTATAATTATGTCGATATACATTATACTGATGGTTTTATAAATGCATTTAAAAATTAATAAATCTAAAAAATCTTAACACGACTGCACAGTTATGTACTGAAATATGACTATATTCTAAAACATTAGAGCGAGAGGTTTAAAAGAATACTATTTTATGTAATAAAAATACTTTATGCAGTCATCAAATGTTTATTTGTATTAAATACCGATTACCTACACAAATATAAACAACTAGCAGTATTATTAAAATTATTGAAACCAATGTTGTTTTGTATCCCATTCATCACGTCATTATGATCAATTTTAAATATTTTTTTGTCCCGCACTTGTTTTGAAATGTGTCACGTGTCAGGATTGGTTATGAGTGGAATCACGGGTATAAGATCAGATTATTTGACAATTATCAAAAATGTTACATAATAAGTGCAGACAGGCCATGCGTGGTTAACAATGATTTTTTTTGCTACATGGAAGAAAATTAATGTTACTTTACTATAAATGAAAGTTTTATTACTTTTATTTTATGTATAAATGTTTTCATATTTTCAATCTCCCGTTGATAAGGTTCAAATAGTAGATACACTGGATCCACGGTACATGCATTTATCCAAATAAATCACTGGATATTTGATCCAAAGATGATTTATTCCCAGGGTTCGAAATAGACCGGAACGCACCGGAGCGCCGTTCCTGTTCATGAAATTCTAAAAGATACTGTTCCGGCGCGTGGATTCTTTAAAAATTGCGTTCCGTTTCGTGTTATTGAGATAATATTGTATGTAGGTATGTAGTTTTTAAGGTTGTTCTTAAAATTTAATATTAACGAAGTAACATTTTGCCGGGCGCGCAAGAATAAAAATATCTATGTTTAGTCGTAGTAGATTTTTGGGTTTCCACCATGTGTCCTTCTTCCTTCTTTACTCGACGTTTCGGGCTCGTTGCAGAGACCATTATCAAGAGATGATATGTTTTATGATAATGTAGTGTAGGTATGTGTAGTAAATGTAGTAAAAGGTATGTGTAGGGTATGTGTAGTAGTAATCTGTCAATCGTTACGACCAGGGATACTTAAGGGATATTTCATTTGAAATGCACAGGTAGGTACAATAACGATTGGCAAAAAGAGGCTACTATGCATGTCATATAGATTAAATATTTATTTATGTATTTATATATATATTTTTAGAATTATTAATAACCATGTCCTTGCTTTTTTGTATGTTTTTTTGTAAGTTTGTTAGTAATTTTGAACAATCACAAATACACAGGCTTTGAGAAAAACACATAAATATTGTGTCCTCACCGGCATTCGAACCCAGAGCTCTCGGGTGGAAGGCCAGCGCCTTACACACTGCACCACGAGAGCCTTATAAATATTTATACAAAATTGCTGATTAAAAATTTAGAGATATTTTACACCATATGATAAATTTTAATATGTGTGGGTATTATCTATTGGCTTGTATTTTGTTATTAAACCTCCAATAAATTTGGTAATCAAATCACAATATGAATAATATGATTGACGGTCCTAAAATATTATCCATAATAATGGGATGGTCATTAACTCTGCCTAGGGGCGATATTTTCAGAACATCTCGTAGGGTAGGTAGGTAATGCACTGTTTAGGTGTACCATACGTTAAGAAGCGGCAAACAGGCAATGAATAAAAAGAGCATATTATAATTTTTCGAAGAACTGTTTCATGGGAAAAAAATTTGCCTGCGGCACTGACAAGATATTTATATTATTTATTATTTTTTGATTAGTCCTACAAGGTCTATAATATAGTATAGGCTGTTCGGACTTCAGATGTGCCCCAAATTTATAATTTTTTACCCTTACAAGCAGGGCTGAATTTACCAAAGGACTAAAGGGGCTTCAGGTCCGGGACCCTAAATTAGTAAACAAAAGAACCTTGCAGCGAAGGAATACACAAATGTTAAAAATGAGCCCAATTCTAAGAACATTGATGAAAAATAAGTGATTTTGCAAAAAATGAGTAGGGATTTAAAAAAAACTACATTTTATTGTGGTATTGGGGGGGGGGGGGGTAATGTGTATTAGCGCAGGGCCCCTTCAAGCGTAAATGAAACTTTAATTACTAGGCATATTGCCCTTATGATATCCGAAAAATATCTAACCACTTTGATATTTTTGGATTATTCAACACTTTGGTTCGTAAGATTTTCTATTTCGAGCACTGTCTATGCCACTTAATTAATGGTTACTCAATTTGTATTGCTCAAATTTCATGCTACAGTACTCTCTCAGTAATCCGCCACCCCAAAAACTAGACGTATCCAATTAGTGAAAACGGCGGATTATTATTATTTATATTATATTATATTATATTTATTTAAAGTGATAAATCGGGGAACGGTTAATGCGGAATTATTTAACATTGTGCTTATGGGTGTTTGGCGGGACTTTCAAAAATGTACGATCCATGTGGGAAAACGATTTATGTGAGAACGGTAGATCGAGGTTCCACTGTACTGATTTTTGAAAACGGCGAATTTTATTGATTTAAAATGTTAAAAAAAGAAGCCTTCCAGAAAATGGATATGGCGAAGCCCAGCAAAATGAACCAGCGAAATCGTCTACATCGTCACCGACAAGAAGGATATTTTTCTAGACTGCACAGTCATTAACAGATTTAATACTGGCAGCAACCACTGAATGGTAAGGTGTAAAGTACCATTTCAACAAGAGCTGGAGAACAGGCTTGCGGCTTTCCAGGCTGAAAATGACCCCATCTCCCTACAAAACACCGAGGCAATAACAAAAATCATTATAGAATCTTCGGAAGAGACAGTGGCTACAGTGGTTGAACGAGTAAGCAAACTTTCAAAGGAAACGTTGGATCTTATGAAGCTGCGTAGGAGTACGAAAAGCGAGTAACAATCTTGCAAATGATCTCGAGTACTCCAAGCTGTGCAAAACTCTACGTAAAAACATACGAGAAGATCTTCGTAAGTTCAATATGAACCTTGTAGAATCAATTGTTGCGTCAGGAAGGAGCTTACATAAGAACAAGCAGCATCTGTCAATAGGGAGACGGCAGATCACGACACTAAAAGCGCAAGATGGAAGTATCGTGCGTAACTGGGATCATCTACTGGACACTGTTGTAGAGTTTTACAGCGCTCTATACAAAGATGACACTGACATCAATTCAGATCTTACGGTGAACGGAGAATATGGAGATCCTCTTCCCGAGGTTACTACCACAGAGGTGGAATATGCTATAATGTGCATGAAGAGTGGGAAAGCCCCGGGAGAAGATGGGCTGACTATCGATGTTCTCAAACGGGCCGGGAGGACGGTGAGCGAAGTGCTCGCACGTCTGTTCACGGCTTGTCTGCACGAAGAGAACATCCCAGAGTCATGGAAAAATGCTTCCATTATTATTCTCCATAAGAAAGGAGACAATGAAGATCTGAAAAACTATCGACCAATTAGTCTACTGCCAATTCTGTATAAGGTTTTCACGAAAATACTCTCAAACCGTCTCGAAACAGTTCTAGACGTGAACCAACCAAGAGAGGAAGCCGGATTCAGAAGAGGCTACAGTACTATGGATCATATACAGGTTGTCAGGGAAATCATAGAGCGCTACCAGGAATACAAACTGCTATTATATCTTCGTTTTATAGACTATGAAAAGGCGTTTGATTCCATCAAAAAATTCTCAATTATAGACGCCCTTAGCAACCAACGAATTTCCAGGCGCTACATAAACATATTGAACAGTATATACAGTGATGCCACAGCATGCGTGAAACTCCACAAACGGTCGTGTAAATTCCCCATTAAAAAAGGTGTCCGGCAAGGTGATACCATTTCACCTAAACTATTCACCGCTACTCTTGAGGACTTATTTAGGAAACTTGATTGGGAGGAAAAAGGTGTTCCAATTAATGGGGAGCACCTCAGTCACCTGCCCTTTGCAGATGATATTGTTATACTCTCACAAGACCTGAAAGACCTCCAAGGTAGAATGCAAGAACTCGCGGATGTCAGTCAAACGGTCGGTCTAAAGATAAATGTCTCAAAGACAAAAGTGATGAGGAACTGTTTTTCGGATCCTGCGATTATCTGTATTTATGGCACCCAACTCGAGCAAGTCAGCAGCTACAGCAGGTGTCCATAGACGGAAGCATGCACAATGAAATTGTTCGAAGAACAAAGCTGGGATGTAGTGCTTTCGGACGTCTGGATAGTATCTTCAAGAGTGACCTACCATTATTTTTTAAGCATAGGGTGTTCAACCAATGTGTGCTACCCGTGCTCACATATGGCTGCGAGACGTGGACCCTCACCACGAGAGATGTCCAAAGGCTAAGAGTCGCACAGCGAAGCATGGAGAGGTGTATGTTGGGCATCACGCGAGAGGACCGTAAGAGACACGAATGGGTTAGGTAGCAGACAGGAGTACGCGATGTAATAGACGTTGCCAAACAGCTGAAATGGAGATGGGAGGGGTACATTGCTCGCCGAAAGGACGGCCGCTGGACAAATGCTGTCATCCATTGGTACCCAAGCCGCTGGATTGACGAACTGGTAAAGTTCGGCGGAAATACGTGGCAGCGAACGACACAGGACACAAGAGAATTGGAGAAAGCTTGGGGAGGCCTTTATCCAGCAGTGGATTGACCCCGGCTGATGATGATACCTTGATTACTTGGCCAAAGTCATTTCCACTTCCCTGACGGTTTCTCAATACAGTTTCTCAATTTCACTAAGTCCCAAAAGTAGTATAGCTTCAAAAAATGTGAATTTTTTACATATTTAATTCCCCAGTTACATTATATTTTAAGGTCATATTTATTATAAAAATTTAGTTTATTAAGTTTTCAATTTTAACAAATATATGTTAAGGCGAATTCTTCACTGAGCCTTTTTTAAAGAGGCACCTAGCGGAAAAATACGAAGCTTGCAATTTGAGACATTTTTTTGATTATTTACAATTTCAACTGTATTAATGAATAAATATGTATCTGAAAACATTAAAAATAAAAATATTTTTTATTTTAAGTCAAAGACAAACTTACAATTGTAAAAAATGTAATAAAATGTGAATTTGTTCTATCGGTCCGCACCCTATTATTACATATATTTTATGGTCATATTTATTATGAAAATTTAGTTTATTAAGTTTTCTAAGCATCACCTAAGCGATTTTTGACTAATTCATAGTTTTAATATTTTTTATATCTATTTTAAAAAACATCGATTTTTATAAAAAATATAAATGTGTATAACTTGAAATCCTTTTTATTTATATCAAATCAATTATTTTTATAAATATAAATAAAATATTTATATCAATATAAATAAAAAGGATTTCAAGTTATACACATTTATATTTTTTATAAAAATCGATGTTTTTTAAAATAGATATAAAAAATATTAAAACTATGAATTAGTCAAAAATCGCTTAAGTGATGCTTAGAAAACTTAATAAACTAAATTTTAATAATAAGTATGACCATAAAATATATGTAATAATAGGGTGCGACCGATAGAACAAATTCACATTTTATTACATTTTTTACAATTGTAAGTTTGTCTTTGACTTAAAATAAAAAATATTTTTATTTTTAATGTTTTCAGATACATATTTATTCATTAGTACAGTTGAAATTGTAAATTATCAAAAAAATGTCTCAAATTGCAAGCTTCGTATTTTTCCGCTAGGTGCCTCTTTAAAAAAGGCTCAGTGAAGACTTCGCCTTAAGAATTATTCTTCTATTTTTAAATTATCTAAAATTGTGTATGGTTTATTTGTGGCATTTTATTAGATAATATGTTTTTCACATGAAAAAATAACACACTTGAGTGGGTTCGAACTACCGACCTTTCGGTTAGCAGCTGAACGCCCTCTACCTTTGCACCAACAGTCGCCGCGCCAATAGCGTCAATTTTACGGTATAAATATTAACTGCAAATGTTTGAATTTTTTCGAGAACCGCTCAAGCAATTGCTCTCAGACATATACATGTTTTGATTACCTGATGCTGGACCGCTTGGCAGACAATGAAGATATGCGTAGCAGTCTCCGCTAATTGTAGTAAATCCATCAATCGGGGACGGAGGTCATCTGGGCGAGATGCGTACATTAAACTCAGAAGCAGAGCTGAGGAGGCTGCCAGATTTGCGCCAGTTCCTTCCACTGGGCGCACCAAACATTTCCCAAAAAGTACCTGGTATAAATATAATTACCAATAAATACGGAGTAAATCAATTTCTAAATATGGTTGTATTCGTAACTATTGAAAACATAACATTCTGTTCAGGGCTCGAAATAGACTGGAGCGCACCAGAGCGCCGTTCCGGTTCGTGACATCGGTAAAATTATCGCTCTGTCTCGTGGAAAACATATGTTGACCGTCTGAGCTAGATGACAATGTAATAGAATATCTAACACACTTATTTTTATAAAATACACATTTGATAACATATTATGTAAATATCTTCACAAACTTTTCGAGCGCTCCGGTTCGTAAACTTTTCCATTTCGACCGCTGATTCTGTTGGTAAACTGAATAAAATGCATGCATACAAATGACAAAATGGTGATCTACTGTTAATGCTTTTGCTTTAGTTAAGTACTTACTTTCGTACTACTATTTGCGATTACACATCTGTTGAGGTATTAACCTATTGTGTGAATAAATTGGAATTATACAAGTCAAAAAAATGTTTTATAAGATCAAAAATTAAGAGTTTCGTCAGGTGTGGTTTATGGTCTGATGGTGTAATTGGACTGTATTTTTTTGAAAACGTAATGGGCAATGCTGTTAATGTCAATGGAGAACGCTACAGAAACGTGATTTAGGATTTTTTCTGGCATGAATTAGATGATTTTGATCTGGATCTCGTGACACAATCAACTTATTGAGTTAAATTAAAAATATATTATTTATGATTATTATTATTACCCTTTTCTATCCGTTCAAGCTTTGCAACGGCATGCGACAGCACTACAAGTACTGATTAAATGTAATTGATTATGACTCGGTTCGCGACGAGTGATACAGTAGGTCTGTGCATCTGTCGATCAACACTACTTCTCTCGGAGTAATAATATAGTTATTGTCGAATGCCGTTGTCTCCAGTCAAGGTCGCCAAGTTTAAACGACTACCTTAATGTGTTTTTTTATTTCAGTGCAGTCCAGCGCCTTTATCTAATGTACCCACCGCAAGTGGAATGTAGGCAATTGACTAGAATAACTCAGGTAATAACAATTCGACAATCTGGGCGTGATATATTCCACTTGTGGTGGGTATATTGGAATAAAGGCGCAGGTGAATAAATGTCACAGCACAATAGACTGATCTTGTTACAAATGAAACTGCAAATAACTAACTTAGTCACTTGTCAGTAACCTTATTATAAGCTTCACTTTTATATATAAAGACTCCATCTCCATAAGTATAATATCTATGTTCTTCTTCTATCTTTCCATAACATTTTAGACTCACTGCAGATACCATTCATTAGAGATAATAATATAGTAAATAAGGTGTACCGTCAACTTAGGTACAGGTTACTGCAGTAAACTATCATCACTTATTACTCTGAGCAATGTTAGCTATCAGCTAAACCGAACATTTTTAAACACACTTTGAGCATCAATCGTATTAATATGCCTAGGCTTAGGCTAAAAGTGCAATCTACGATAACCTACAATGAGAGTATAATACAAGTATCTATTAACACCAAATCTATCCTTCCCTATAGAATGCCCCAATTTACGTTGTGTTGTATGTATTGAGTGCAATGCTTTCTAACGATGCTTACCTCAGCGCAGTGCAGCGATGTGACATGAGCATGTTTCCACAAACGTCCATGGCTCTGATCACGTGTCGCAAGTCGCTTGATCGCGGCTACTACTTCTTCGGTCTCCAAAGCATTGATCTGGAAAAATAGTGCGCATTACAAAGTGAAAGCCAATCATAGCTCGTCATAGTTTCTGTTAGAACATTCAAGCATAGATCAATGTGACAATTCTCAAGTGACGTTTACTTCTTTGATTGTCAAAAAAACATTATAAGAAACCTTAGTTGTTGAGTTACACATTCAATATGGATAATATGAGAGAAATGTAAGTAGAATAATTGATTTGTAACAATTTTATTGAACCTTTTAAATACTTCTTAGGCTTTTCCCTTGTCCACGCTGGATATAAGTCAGAGAAGAGTAAATTATTTTTACGACAAAAAGCAAAATCATTATACAGGAACACCTACATTACTGAATCAGGGTAGACATCAAAAGACATGTATACCAGATGCACAAAAACAGAGTGTGTTTAACCATATTCAAAGCATTGAGCGAGTAGCATCTCATTACTAGGGAGAGGATTTATATGCATATGATAAAATTTAAATAACAAATTAATAATCGTAATCAATATAATACAATAACAAAAAACACTAATAATCAATATAAAGTTAAGTACAAATAATTGAATAAGAAATGCAATGTATACTAAACACAACTTTAACAAATAAAACCGACACACATATCTATTGCTAAATACTATTCGACCGGCATCGTAGTACGACCAGTGGGTCTATTCTATACTTATCGACCGCTAAAGTGATAGATATTATCAAACTTAGGGTAGGTTTGTATAAAAGTATTAGTACTTATTGCAACAAATTACAACCAACGTATTGTAATTGTTGCAATAAGTGCTGTATTTTAACAGCAGCAAGAGAGGTGCTGTTAAAATGTAGCGCTTATTGCAACAATTACAATCAACCTATTGTAATTGTTACAATAAGTGCTAATTATATGATAAAAACCTACCTAAGTTTGATAATATTTTTCATTTTATCACTTTAGCGGTCGATAAATACAGAATAAACCCACTGGTAATAGAAAATGTATTTTTATCAATTCAATGAAAGTTGATTTTTTTATAAAATAAGATAGCATAGCCAGTGTTGCCCGGTTCTTATTCTGACCAATCACAGTATAATAAATACTTGATTTTTTCCCGCTTTGTCAGTCCTATCCAAAGATTTCTGCATGATTGTGGAGATCTCATTACTGCCACGCTTACCATCAGTTTCACCCCATAAAAAGCAGTATCCATTATTTGTTCCACTTTCGTAGATACTTTCATTATAGTATGCGTATTTTCGACTATAATATAAATTTACGGTTTCATTGTGGGTGAATGAGTGTTTAGCACCTTCTCGAGGTCAAAACTTGCGCACAAAACGTCATTGTGATTTTTACTTTTGGCCAGATCATTAAAGAACATCTCCTTGCATTTATCCTTTACGGTAAGGGGACATTTCTAAGTATCCATTTCAATTAGCCGAAGTCTCTCGTCACCAGACATATTTGTTACTTTCTCGCAAAAAGAACACTATTATCTTTTTTGGTAGATGAAAACCCAAGTTGAACTTACTGCCTATTAACGAATCACGACATTAGTGGATTCATTCAAAGAATCCAAATTTTCAGTATAAATTTTATATACATTTTTAACATTTCAAAAATCTACAGGAAGATACTATTCTTCGTAGATTATTCCGACAGTAGTGAGATGGAACGGCGGGTATTATTGTTTAATAAACTCTATTACCAGATTTATGCTATCTCAGCCAGTTTTACTGGACGGCGCGAGCTTTCCTCCCAAATCGGTTTTCGCACAACTCACTACCAGACGGACCACCGAATAAACCGTACCGTAGCTTACACTATCAAATAACGTCGGTTACGTTGTTTTGCTCTACTTTATAATGCGATACAAGTTAAAACGCTAAAAGGCACAGACCCCAAAAAAATGTCACGCGAATGAGATTGGGCTGTAATATTTTTGTCACTTACGCGCTAGGTGATATTGAACAGTTCTCAGTTTAAAACACAATTTACCAAAAGGTGTCGCTTACGTTGTTCTGCCGATTAAGGGTCGATATCTAGGCACAATATTGGTAAGTCGAATTCTAATATCTGGTGTGGCGTCGAGCCTGTTCCTGCACTTTGACTTCGTTGCAGCATAAAAAGAAAATCCCGCTTCGCATAAATATGTTGTAGAAAACGGAAGTGAAACATTAATAGCTTGTTTTGAAAAAATGGGGTATTCTTCTGACAAACTCACTCACTAATCATTTAACACAATCATTGATGACCTTTTAATTACCACATTTAAATAGCACGTTAATTATATCTAATGGCCAACTGCTCCAAACGCGCCAGTCGCGGTGTTAGCCCTAAGTGAGTTAAAGGCTGATCTTTGTATTTTTTTCAAATCAGAGTCACTAATTAAATCAATTAGATTTTCATAGTCACTTGTGCTTAAGTCTACTGGTTTAGCTGTCACGAAAAATGGTACAGCTCAAGTCGAGCCCTGGCCTCCTCCACTGTCGTCCTCCTGCCGGAACGGTCAAAGTGCTTTGTGTCCACTACCCATTTCATCCCACAAACTTTTAAATAACTTGGATTGAAGTGGTCTTGATTTTAAATAGTTTATCACTTTCACGGCTTCATCCATAACATTTTTTAAATTTGCGGAATATTTTAAGTCACCAGTGCTTGCCTATGCAAAATACAATGACTGCTGGTGGCTCTTGTAGCTACTTTCTGGATATGTGATACAACACCTTTCTTGAATCAACACCATTGCTCGAGCACCATCTGTACAAATATCAATACACTTCCCCCAACCTATTTTTTTATTTTGTAATGTACCTAATAGTTATAATATTTTAGTTTTACTTATTTTACTTCTACTTAGTAGATCTTTAAATGTATTGCAGTGTATAAAACCTTTCCAAATTGTCGCGGAAAACCTATTCAGGTTCGGCGGAACACTGGTGTAGATCATGGGTGGCCAACCTTTTCAGCAGCCGCACCAGATTTAAAAAATGAGATTTCCTACTGGGCCGCACAAATGTTTTTTTTTATTATACAAAACAAAAAAGAAATATATATTATAATAAAACTAAAATGAGAATCAAACATATTTATTAGATTATACTTTTTTAAATAATAAAAAATAAAAATTATAAATTTTAGTGAGAAGTTTGATTTAGTGTGGCAAAACTAAGTGTAAATCGATATCGAGTGAGGTTGTTCCTACACGCAGTTTTCCAAATGCACATCAGTGATTCGTGTTCTCACTCGGGATTTGATATGCTTCATCCGACTAAAAAGCTGTTCACACGTGTAAGTGTTTCCAAATAACAAAGTCATCATTAGAGCATGTTTGTAAAATGCAGCATATTTCTCCTTGTTCAAATATGTTTTGTAAAACTCTTCCAAACCAACTCGCCACAGATTGGATGATGCTCTGCGACGCGGCGAGGGGAGAGGCGGGGTAGGGGGAGTATGTGCGTGTTCGCATGCGAATTCAAATTCGAGCGAGCCAATATCGAATCCCAATTTGCAAAATTAGCAGATCTAGCGGCAACATTTGATATTATTTTTATTTTCTCACTGCTCCACGGGCCGCCCATGGTCTAGATCATGGCCCCCACATCCTGAAGCGGGCCCCCAGGCTGAGATGTTTGGCGGGCCCCCCTACCTATCGCTAAGGGTAAAGTCAGTGTGACGCGCTGCAGTAGCGTTTCCAAATGGGTGTATTTTTAGCGATTGTTTATATTTTTATCACACATATGGGTCCACATAATCGTGTGAAAAATTGTTTTCTTCGATGAATTTTATAAAATCTACCAATAGAAATAAACTTGAATTGACTGCGAAACGCGTTAAACTAATGAATACGGAATATGAACCTAATATTAAGAAACTATCTGAAAATAAACAACAGATGTCTCATTAAATATACATAAACTTTATTATACATACACCGTTAACTATATCTATTAATAAATACTTAATATTTCATAATATATATGTAATTTTCTTTATTCCTTGTTCATTCAAATACTCAGTGCAGGGGCGACTGCCGCTGGGCATGGTGTCACCTGGTGCAGTAATTCATGGTATTACCCCATTTATATCATTTTTTTCTAATGTTTTTAAATTATGTAAGTGTATGTTCAATAACAAATGTGAAATTCCTAAAACCCAATGTGTATTATTTATTGAATAAAAAATAGTTAAACTAGTAGTACAATTGGTGAAAAATCTCATTTTTTCACCTACTTACTAAAATATCAATAGAATAATATTTTAGTAGATATGGCAACACTGGACGACCTGCTAAATTTCACTGAAATAAAATTTATCTAAAGGGCTCATTTAGACGAGTCACTGCGGATGATCACCTGCAGTGAATTGAATGCAGACGTTCATTTTTTGTTTACACGTGTCACTGAAAGTGAAATACACAATTCATCCAAAATGGCGACAAGTGAAATTACGCTGCAGGTTGGAATTAAAACAATTTGTGATTGTTTGTTATATGAATGCAGAAATTTCATCGAGCGTAAGAGGAATAGGAAAAAGAGTCGGTGGTGGGTAAAACCATAGACTAACTGGCATCTTACGTGGGTGAAGTCGGCGAAGCGTTGAGCGGCGCGCGCAACTCAAACGTATAACATGTGTGAAAATGTTCGTTGACAAAGTCTTTTTTTGGTTATATGTTTGAGTTGCGGGCGCCGCTCAACGCGCCGCCGAACTCTATTACCTAAGATGAGTCGTAATATACATGGGTAATATGACATACAGACCTACAAACTTATCTAACGAATTGATGGGGGAGACACTGTCAAAAACTACCCAATCAAGACTCGCAACTGGACAGAATCTGACATTCGAATGGCGTCCACATGGTAGTTCATAGTTCCATTTTTGACCGTTCTTTATATAAGTTTGTTGGACACCCACGGTGGCCGCGCGGCTTAAGCGTTGGATTATCACGCCGTGAGTCTCAGGTTCGAATCCTGGGTCTGGCAAGTACACATATTGTTTCTCAATTTGCGTGTGAGTCAGGGTATCGACCTAATAGGTTGAGCAAGTGGCTGACATCCATTTCTCGTAAAAAACAAAATCTGTCAATACAAACCTCAACCCTGTGGAAGCCCACATGATCCTTTTAGGATCAGACATGCTCGAAAAAAAAATATATATATATTATGGGGAATATGATGACAGTACTCAGGGACGCAGTGCGTATGCGCAATACTTTTGGAACCATCCGCAGTGAACACAAGCCATGGCATTATTAATGGACAACGCAATCAGTACAGTAGCTAGCAAGTAAATTCGTGCATAGCGACATTCGCACATGTATAAGTAGACGTCACGTGACAAAATTCGCAATTTCCATTATGCGATATCACGCATCGGGAATTTATAGCAATATCACATTTATTGTTATGGCGTTAGAACAGTGTTTCTAGTGTCAATGTTCCTTTGAGCGAACGAGATTGATATTAAAATATGAATTATGCCATTCGGCAGACCCTACAAAAAAGGGAGTGTCATTTTTTTTTTCCAGATACTTCATCCATATTAATGTCATTGACACAAACTGATCAAAAAGTAGAACCAGTTGAACTTAATTCACTTTTGATTCAGGATGATCTCTTTCGATGATTCGCTGATGAATGTGAGTTTACACGGGTCACTGGGTATGAATCCTCCACGATGCTCGTCAAAACTGAATCATGTAAACGGGACTTAAACTAAATACCTAATACTGATCATAATATTGAATATAGAGGGTGATAGTGATAGAAAAGGACAGAAAACTGATTGCTATGTTGCAATAATATTAGGGACAAATAGATTGCAACAGTGTAAAAATCTAGGTGGATGACGGTATGACATGACGTAGATTTTATGCAAATGCAAATTTCTTCAGATGTTTCCTTCCTTCCGATTCCTTTTGAATAATATGTTCGAATTTGTGTTTATTTAAATTTTTGTGTTCAATTTGTAGCAATCACTTTTATTTAAACATACTTTTATACAATACTCGTATTTTTTTTGATAATAAAAGTGAAAACAATACCAGCTAAAGATTTAATACATCTTGGCAAAAATTAGCTGGCCGAATATTTCATGGATAATGGTGGTTTCAAAGTCACTATTTAGTAATTGAGTTAGCATTTACTTGGTAGAATTCCATTTTACAAGAAATGAAAATATAATTAATATTAAAACCTGTAGAATTTAATATTAATTATATTTTCATTTCTTGTCACTATTTAGTATTATAAATTTATAATTAACAAGATATTTCATCATTTATTGAATGGTTAACGCTAATTAATGCTTTCAACTAGTAAAAATAACGGCAGATTATAGTAGTTGTCAGATAATCGAGCGGCGGATTACTAAGAGAGTACTGTACTAATATTTCTAATATTTGATAAAATATACAATATTATACATATAATTACCAGTGGCGGCTCGTCGATATGCACTGCGGAACTGCAGCACCCCCAAGCAAATTGAGAAAAATGTAATATTATAATATACATAAATTTATGTATATTATATGAAAATATCAATATTATTTAAGCGTGAATTAAGCTCACCCGCGCACCGATATATCCAATAATTATCATACACCACAGTACTGCAAAACTGTTCAAATGAATATGCTCGAATGGGCGCAGGAGGGGTGCGGGGAGCGGGGCACGCAGCTGGGAAATTGATCGGTACTGCAGGCCCAACAGTGTATTGCCTATCTGTGTTTGTACGTGAGCCCGCGCGCGTGCGGAGGAAAGAAATAAAGCTTTAATGATTAATTGACATTGTTAAAATTTATTTCTGCAAGCAATTTATGCAAAGTTCTTTATTTTGATTACTTTTAATTAATTATTTATATTTTATTTTGATGTTAATAGTAAAATATAATCCAAATAAACATTTTTTTTATTTTTAATCAACCGCAGCACCCCCAGATATCTTCTCCAAGAGCCACTGATACTTACTTACATTCTTTTATTAACGCTACAACAAGCACGGATGCCAAGCCCAATGACAATAGTGTATTTAGTAATAGAAGTGAAACAATCACAAACACCCAGACTTTGAGAAAATCACATAAAATATAGCGTCCTCACTGGGAATCGAGCTCGGAGCTCCCGGATGAAAGGCCAGAGCCATACGCACTGCACCACGAGAGCCGCTGTCTGTCTGGCTGTTCTGATATTTTTCTGTAACTACAGATTTTTTTTATTTATAACATCCTGTGGCGTAACGAACGAGGCACCTTTCAAAATTGTGCTGGAATCGTCTCAAGAAAAATTTCCCAAGATCATAGCTGTGAATGGTATGGATTGAAATGTGCAGGATTCCTAGTTAGACACAACTTACGAGGGGAGTTCCATAAGTTCGCGAAATGGGATAGAAAAAAAAGAATATATATATGTTTTATATTTTTATTTTTCAATATAATCTCCTCGGACATGAATCGACTTCTAAGATCTATCAATCAATTTTTCTAAGCCTTTATAAAAATAGTTTTCCGATTTGACTTGAACTCAACTACATGAAAATGTTTTCCACGCAAATCTTTCTTCAAATTTGAAAACAGGTAATAATCACTATGTTCCAGATCAGGACTGTAAGGTGAATGACGCAATTCCTGGAAGCCGCATTTTTTCATAGCAGCCATTGCAAATTGAGCCTTATGAACAGGTGCGTTGTAATGAAGTAAGAACACGCCTTTTGTTTTTTTACCCCTCCTTTTTACTTTAATAGATTCTTTTAAGCGACTTAGAATAATAGTGTGGTACTGTCCCGTGATCTTGGTGCCTTTTTATTTATAATCTATTATAAGGATTCCTTGTGAATCCCAAAACACTGTTGACATCACCTTTCCAGCCGATGGTACGACCTTAAACTTCTAGGGGGCTGAACTACCCTTTTTATGCCACTTTTTTAACTCAGGGTCATAATGATGAACCCATGTTTTATCTCCTGTAACAATTTTGTTGATTAGTTCTTCTTGATTGACGCCAAACAGCTTTAAAAACTGCTTAGAACATTCCACACGGTAACTTTTTTGATGTGGCAAAAGCATTCGCGGCACCCATCTTGCGCTTACCATTGACATCTCAAGATTTTCGTGTATAATTCTGGAAATTATCGTTTTGGATAGATTGAATCTTTCTGCGACTTTGATTAGGTTTAACTGACCATTTTCCAAATCCAAAAGGGCATCTTCGATTTTAATACATTTCGTGTGTAGTGACGTCATTTGGCCTTTCACAACGGTCATCATCTTCTAATGACTCTCCACCTTGTTTAAATAAATGTCACTATTTGTAAATCATGGTTTTATCACAAAAAAGAGTGCCATTAACCAATTTCTTATCATTTTGGATGGTTTCTACACTTTTTTACTGTTTTGTGGGGAATTTAATTACTGCACGTATAGCTCAATATTTGACATTTTTTTAAATTATCATCGACTTTCTATAATATTGGATGCGATTTAATAAAACAATCAACTTGAAATTGCACAAGTATACCTAAAAAGGATTACCTAACAATAATATTTTAACCTCAATACTTGCTACTTTCATCACCATTTCGCGAACTTATGGAACTCCCCTCGTACTACTGCGGTCGAGCCTAGATAACAAGAGACCTTCTATCTCGCCGTATGACATTGCAAATTTACCACAAACTGAATTTCTCATTATAAAAATCAGGTTCGCAATAACCGACCAGCTAACCCGAGGACTGACTTGGGCAACTCTTCCCTTTAAATCAATATATGGGGACACTATCACAGGATATGATTAGCACTATTCAATTCGCCACGTAATCATGTTTGGGCAACGGCCAGTCCAATTCCAAGTCCAATGGTCTGGAGTCAGTCTCGTCATCTCCAAATTAGGGAAAAACAAATGAATAGATGGATATACTATATCCGTCCCGTTCTATCGCGTGCCAAAGTATACGAAAAGAAGGTACGTATTTTAGTGTTTATCAATGACCACCTATGTACCGCGTCCTCTACATTTCTTAGTCTTTGATATGTTTCAACTTGCAAGAAACATTGTCAGTACAGTCTCATAGTAGTCCTTATTGTGAAAATATCACAGTTCTTACAATATTTTTTAAACGGTAAAAGTGTTTGTGCCAAAAAACAATTTATATATATATTATATATAATACAAAATTATAATATAAAACTAATGATATTTGTAATACAAAACTAATAATCAACTTTTATAATAAATAACTACATGAGCGTTCAGTGTACGTAACAAACAATTCAAGTGAACAATACGATGGCTTGCACAGTTACATAATATATAATACAATAATTATACTTATTAATATATTAATATAATAAATATAAGTATTAATGAAAAATTATACCCCCTACAAACATATATATTACTATATATGTTTGTGGGGGGGTTGTAAATTGACCGCACCGGATGACACCAACCTAGTTACGCCACTGCTCAGATGGGTTGATAATCTGTAGACACAATAGAAATATTAATTAATTAATATCCAATTCATAATATAGGCGTCTAATTCCAAAAAGCGATTAATCCACATTTGGTCAAAATCGAGAAAAAAATAACCAAGCATTTTTTGTATAATTTCACACAACATGTATTGATATATAAATTTCAAACGCGACAAAACCCTACGAAAAAAAATATTTAAGTCTCGATTTATTACAAACGTCCAAGTTTCATATTATTTAAAGCTTGGTTGATTTAGCGCGTGTTAAAGTCAACCAATAAGGGAACGTTCAATATTGCAAATGGTGTCTCCCATGCTGTAGCATCCGGTAAACTCGTGACAGTACCACGGAAATATGTGCGTTATACGGAAAAAATTTAAAAGTGAGTTTCAAATAGCGCTACGTCCAATTTTATTTTGCCTATATTTAATACATTTAAGAGTTTATCGGCTGAAACAAATTGCCATTCGGTTCTAATTTCGACATAGAATACAACGGAAAAATAATCTCACCTTAAAATAAATAATTGAAGCTTGAAAAATAAAAACATTGTTTACCAAATATCAAATTGTGGACCTGTCGCTTTTTTTAATTAGACGCCTTATGAAATATCTTAGTGGAGAGACGCACCTCTTTAAACAACTCAGTTTTCTTTCCCTTTTTGCCTAGCAGGACGAGCAGGGAGTCAAGGGCGATGTGGCGAGTGTCCACGGGAATGGAGGGGAGGAGTAAGGCGCGAGCAAGGCACACGGCCTCTTCAGCCCCACCACTCACCGAGCATAGCTGTCTCAACCTCTCTGCGGCACCAGTGCACCCCTCCGTCTGGACACACTCTGCCACTGCAATATAATCAAACAGACACAATAATTATTATGGCCAGATTCATAGTGGCAGGTCGCGAGTGGAGAACTACAAGGTTCTAAATGTTTGTCCTTGGCGAAACAAAAGTATAATGAGGCAGCTAAGAATAGTACTTCATTGTTGTGTTTGTTTTCTCAAGGACGAACACTTAGAACCTTATAGTATTAGGCTCGCGAGGTGTGTGGCATTTCAACTGAAATACAACACTATCTTTTCCAACATATGTGCACAATTATCCACCTGAATATTCTGATTCATTATCACTTGTGTTTGTCAATTCCAGCACTATGTAGTGTCTTGCCATTCTTCATTAAATGGCTGGTTTCGGCTGCGTAATTTATACAGCAGTTGTATGACCCTTGACAATGACAATTATTGGCCCTTAGACGAAACTCAAGAAACTGACAGTGCTGAAGTAGAGTAACTCAAATGTTTATAAGGATAAAGAATATTTAAAGGAGAAAGTGTGAAAATGGAATATGTTAGCATTATTTTTAAGATTTTCAATGTTAAGACTATTTCATAGCTTTACTAGGTCCTAGGTCAGGGATGGCGAACCTTTTTAGATACACGTGCCAAAATTTCGCAAATACCTAATATTTTTCAACTGTCCGACGTGCCAAGCAGTTTTTTTATGGAGAAAATTTTTTTTTTAAGTTTTATAAAATAAATAGTTAATATTTATAATTGAGTTATTGCTATTCTATCTTTCACCATGTTTCTAGCCAAAGGCTTTTATTCATTGAATATTTTTTTCCTTGTCAAATTACTCAAAGTGATCGTGGAAGCATTAAAACCACTTTTTTTAAAATTATATTATATTCTCCATCACTGAGCGGTTTTCCATTTTTAGAGATTATGTTCGAGTTAAAATAACAAGCAGTTATTATATTTCAATGACTTCCGATAATTAATTTCATAAGGTTTGTTGAATGTATACTTTTATGTTTAATTCCCCAATCCTAAGGACCTTCCTAAGCAATCGTATGATTACATTAAACGTAATGATTTGCCTGTCATTTTTTATACAATGCGATTTGTCATTATTTATGCATGAATTTCATCGTTTCCATTTGCGCATCAATTGGTATCATCGCATCATTACAGCGATTGGCCAATGCGCCATAATAAATACAAAAATATAAAAATGTTTTAATTACAAATAACAACTAATATAACAAGAAAATAGAAAAGATAGCATGTGTTTATGTAATTATTAAAGAAACATGATAAATACAATTATAAATTTAACCTATTTAACACGTCCACAAACATTATATAGTTAATAAAAAATAAATCAACCTTTACGGTCCCATCAAATAAGTTAATCGCACGATACACAGCATCATGAAACATAACATCTGTCTTGCGACGAGGTATCATGAAGACCGTAGTTACGAGTGGTATTTATTGGTGGGAACATGAAAATTAATATTTGCCAGTATATACGGATTGTAAATGAACCCACGAAGAAGTAAAAAGAAATGCTTTAAAAGAGCAATCACTCTTCGTGTGGACAGGGATTGCATTGATAGCATACCCAGAAGTACACTAGTCGGAAAATTCATTTTATTATCATTATCATAAAGAAAGAACCCGTATGTTCTTAAGTAGAGAAATATAAGAAATCTATTGTGGACTCAATCCAACTTAATTGTGTGGATGGACCTATTAGGACTCCAAATAATGCTGGCATATTCAAGAATACTCAACACAAATGATACGTATAATGTACATAGCACTCACGACGTTTTCGAATGATTTTGAAACCCTCATAACAAAACCAAGCATTTTGCTAGATCTATTACTGATGCTAAGAATATGCTGATTGAAAGTGAACTTTGCACCATACAATACACCCAAATCTTTTATCTCCGTTACCCTACTCAATATTATACCAGACAATGTGCATGGGAACAATAAGGTGTGCCTTGAACGACTGAATGAAATAATATTACATTTGGAGGTAGCGAATTCAAGTTTATTCAAGATAAATGAAAATTCACTGAAATGAAGAATTGTAGTTTTCGGTTTATCTTAATTGAATTATTGTTTAGCACGGTTTGCTGTCTTCGCATCATATATAAGAATAAGTTTCCCATATTGATGATTCCTCATTTCAAAAATTGAGGCGCTGAATCACTAAACTAGCTCCTGACGATTTTTTAATAAAATTAGTTTTGAATGTACATAAGTGCTCTATTGATAGATCTACCAACTCTTTCAGTTGAGAGTTTTAAATTCCTTCCAATTTCGTCAAAAAATCAAAATGAATATTGAAATGAGTCGCCAAGCGCGCTCTTAGAAAAAATAACGAGTAGCTAAATTGTCTCTTCATAACCGACCAATCAGACGCCGCCATTCAAATACTGATTTTAAACGTACTTTAAATTCTTTATACAATTGTGTCAAGCCGGTCACGTGTGTGCAGTGAGAAAGTCGTGATTTTGCTTCGTCTATTTGATTGTTTTTATTAATTAATAATGGATGTTTCATTAGTTAGTGTAAGGTAAAGGAATCTCAACCAGGAAAACCAAGGAAGCGTTTGAGAAATCCAGCTGACTGGAAATGTAATACGTTACGCCAAGAAAAGTATTTGAAAATGGGGATTCCAAACATTAACTTTTGCTATAGAGTGCGAAAATTAGTTAGTTGACGTGTCATGGCCGCCGTCGTGGCGCTGTGATATAATATGAAAGGATTGTCAGTATTTTAGTTCTCGAAACGGCCACGCTTCACGTTAAACTTTCCGCAGTCTAGTTGTTTTTTTAGGTATGCCGTAAATATTGAATATTTAGCGTGATGTAATTAAGATTTTTAATTACCTACAAGTTTTTAACATAATTTAGTTTGTGTCAAAAAATATTATTATTGGGATACTTAATAATTGAACATTATTTTTAAATCACTTGACGACTTTCTTAGCGAATCCATAATTCGGGGGCTTAGGGTGACACGGGCGAAACTACAAAACAATGGTTTTGAGATAAACGCTAAAACAGTTTTCATTTAAATAATTATCTCCTTCCTTAAGACATATTCTATTTGACAGTAAAAAACACAGTTGAGAGAGTAAGTTTGCCTTTATAATAATGTTATTTTGGAAAATATAGTACGAAAATTTAATACTAAAAAAAGAAAAAATAGTATGGGACTTCCATCTTTGTGTCCTTAAAGGTTTTATTGTGAGTAGAGTATTTACACCCTCTTTCATCTTTGTTTTCCTAATAATGTTTAATGAGTGACACCATTTAACCCACGTTTATTATAAATTTAATACAAAAAATACTATTTTTGTTATTAGTGCAGAAATAATAAAATAAAACAAAATATCTAGAATGTGAAATAAAATTGTGAGAAAATATACATTTAAAACTATATTCTTGTAGTATAATAATTCAGTGTTTTAGACAGTTAATAATTCTTGTTCCACCAAAGTATAATTTTCCAGGAATTTTTGCATCATAAGTTTTAAACAATATGAACATACTTTCGTCATTAACCTCACTTATTTGTTTACACCAACCCGTTTGGACAGCGTGGTGTGTTATGTCCAAATACCCCCATGGAACAAGAACAAAAATCTCGGCCCTTATTCTCCGGAGGCCAACCTAACACTGATCACGGCAGCAATCAGCAAGGGAAGGCAGAGGGTGCTAAGAATCCCTGGAAAGACGGTAACGGCTGCCTACCGATGACCATTGCCACCTATAACGCCAGAACATTATCCAGCCACGCCAAACTTATAGAGCTCGAAGAAGAACTCGAAAAAATCCATTGGGATGTTGTCGGGCTCAGCGAGGTAAGACGACAAGGAGACGATATCGTCAATCTCCACAGCGGACACGTACTCTGTTATAATGGGACTAAGACCGGACGCACAAGCGGTGTCGGATTTTTAATGCACAGACTCTGGAAAGATCGCATAGTTGAATTTGATTTCTCCTCAGATAGAGTAGCAAGTTTAACACTTCAGCTCAGCAAAAGATACCAGATTCTGCTTTTGCAAGTTTATGCGCCCACTCAAAACTCACCTGATGAAGAAGTGGAGGAGGTATATGAAGAAATCAGTACGTTGAAAAATAAATGGAAATGTCACTTCACTATCATCATGGGGGACTTTAATGCACGAATCGGATCTCAACACCAGGATGATGTAGCGGTCGGGCACTTCGGACATGGCACCAGGGATGGCCGAGGAGACATGTTAGTGGAGTTTGCGGAAAACCACAATCTCTACATCATGAACTCATTCTTCAAAAAGAAGCCTTCCCGAAAATGGACATGGCGAAGCCCAGCAAAACGAACCAGCGAAATCGACTACATCCTCACCGACAAGAAGGATATTTTTCTAGACTGCACAGTCATTAACAGATTTAATACTGGCAGCGACCACCGAATGGTAAGGTGTAAAGTACCATTTAACATCAAACGTGAGAGATCCAAACTGATGCAGAAGCCCAGAATCCGCAGAGGTTTGAGAAGCAGAGTCGAATTCCAACAAGAGCTGGAGAACAGGCTAGCGGCTTTCCAGGCTGAAAATGACCCTATCTCCCTACAAAACACCGAGGCAATAACAAAAATCATTATAGAATCTTCGGAAGAGACAGTTGCTGCTGTGGTTGAACGAGTAAGCAAACTTTCAAAGGAAACGTTGGATCTTATGAAGCTGCGTAGGAGTACGAAAAGCGAGTAACAAGTTGCAAATGATCTCGAGTACTTCACGCTGTGCAAAACTCTACGTAAAAAGATACGAGAAGAACTTCGTAAGTTCAATATGAACCTTGTAGAATCAATTGTTGCGTCAGGAAGGAGCTTACATAAGAACAAGCAGCATCTGTCAATAGGGAGACGGCAGATCACGACACTAAAAGCGCAAGATGGAAGTATCGTGCGTAACTGGGATCATCTACTGGACACTGTTGTAGAGTTTTACAGCGCTCTATACAAAGATGACACTGACATCAATTCAGATCTTTCGGTGAACGGAGAATATGGAGATCCTCTTCCCGAGGTTACTACCACAGAGGTGGAATATGCTATAATGTGCATGAAGAGTGGGAATGCCCCGGGAGAAGATGGGCTGACTATCGATGTTCTCAAACGGGCCGGGAGGACGGTGAGCGATGTGCTCGCACGTCTGTTCACGTCTTGTCTGCACGAAGAGAACATCCCGGAGTCATGGAAAAATGCCTCCATTATTATTCTCCATAAGAAAGGAGACACTGAAGATCTGAAAAACTATCGACCAATTAGTCTACTGCCAATTCTGTATAAGGTTTTCACGAAAATACTCTCAAACCGTGTCGAAACAGCTCTAGACGAGAACCAACCAAGAGAGCAAGCCGGATTCAGAAGAGGCTACAGTACTATGGATCATATACAGGTCGTCAGGGAAATCATAGAGCGCTACCAGGAATACAAACTGCTATTATATCTTGGTTTTATAGACTATGAAAAGGCGTTTGATTCCATCAAAAAAATTCACAATTATAGACACCCTTAGCAACCAAGGAATTTCCAGGCGCTACATAAACATATTGAACAGTATATACAGTGATGCCACAGCATGCGTGAAACTCCACAAACGGTCGTGTAAATTCCCCATTAAAAAAGGTGTCCGGCAAGGTGATACCATTTCACCTAAACTATTCACCGCTACTCTTGAGGACTTATTTAGGAAACTTGATTGGGAGAAAAAAGGTGTTCCAATTAATGGAGAGCACCTCAGTCACCTGCGCTTTGCAGATGATATTGTTATACTCTCACAAGACCCGAAAGACTTCCAAGGTAGAATGCAAGAACTCGCGGATGTCAGTCAAACGGTAGGTCTAAAGATAAATGTCTCAAAGACAAAAGTGATGAGGAACTGTTTTTCGGACCCTGCGATTATCTGTATGTCTGGCACCCAACTCGAGCAAGTCAGCAGCTACGTCTATCTCGGACAGCAGGTGTCCATAGACGGAAGCATGCACGATGAAATTGCTCGAAGAACAAAGCTGAGATGGAGTGCTTTCGGACGTCTGAATAGTATCTTCAAGAGTGATCTACCATTATGTCTTAAGCGTAGGGTGTTCAACCAATGTGTGCTACCTGTGCTCACGTATGGCTGCGAGACGTGGACCCTCAACACGAGAGATGTCCAAAGGCTAAGAGTCACACAGCGAGGCATGGAGAGGTGCATGTTGGGCATCACGCGAAAGGACCGTAAGAGAAACGAATGGGTTAGGAAGCAGACAAGAGTACGCGATGTAATAGACGTTGCCAAACAGCTGAAATGGAGATGGGCGGGGCACATTGCTCGCCGAAAGGACGGCCGCTGGACAAATGCTGTCATCCAATGGTACCCAAGGGGTACGAAACGGCCACAGGGTCGCCCTAAAAGCCGCTGGATTGACGAACTGGTAAAGTTCGGTGGAAATACGTGGCAGCGAACGACACAGGACCGAGAGAGTTGGAGAAAGCTGGGGAGGCCTTCATCCAGCAGTGGATTGACCCCGGCTGATGATGAATTTGTTTATTTAAGTACTTAACGCATCATTTTTACATGCAATAGCGGAATTAGTCATATAATTAATTACTTAACATACTTTTTGAGATGTATTTATTTAGTTAAAAGTAAACACATATTTCAACTTGCAACATCATTAAGGTTGTACACATAAAAAAGCATTTTTTCAGAATAATGAATTATTGTTTATTAATGAGCAGCAAGCAAGAAATTACAGAAGTATATAAAATAAGTGAATATGTGATTTCTGGGGATGATTGGAAATAAGTTGATTAAATAAATTAGTACATTATAATCTCGTTACTGTAAAGTGGGGCGGGCTAGTTTGGTAGATTTTGATTTTATATTTACTATATTTTGAAATTTGACTAAAGGAATAGACTGAAAAAAATAATGTAAATATTGCATTATATATACCAACCGAATGATAACATTATATTGACATTTTAACGAATATGTATGGAAATAAAAAATAAAATGTACCCGATCAAAGTCACACCATGGGGTGTGGCTTCGTTAGTTTATATGTGGAATTTCAAACCCATCCTTATATTTCATTATTTTTTTCAAGAGTTACAAGCACTAAGTTACAGTCGGGTGACTTTGATAGGGTATCAATGGCACCCCGTGAGTTACTCAATAAAATAAAAATATGAAAACGTCTTCTCAACCAAAAAAATAAACAAAAAAATGTACAGATTTGCATTATAGTATTTATTCATCATGTTAAAAAGTACAGGGTAAACAACAAAGAAATAGGAACATTTTTATACGAGACCAAAATTACAATGCAAAATAACTAATAAAATAATTTAAACTCCTTTGATATCAGTGTGCTGATACACAACAGTATTTATATAATGGTTTATTATTTCAGGGTCAGGTAAAATTTTAATAATATCGTCTTTTCATTTTCTACAGCAATAAACACATTCCTTCTACCTTTACTTTTATATCCCATAAATTACTTTGACGACTATACATATAGATACAATTTGTAACATTTCAATATAAAATTTGCAAGAATGTAATCCCTTATTTTTAGTGTAGATGGTTTTGATGTACCTAGTCTGAGGATTTATAGTGTTGACAATCTGATCAGGATTGATAATAGTCATTGTTTGTTGTGAGACACTGCTACCCGAGAACGCTTTATATTGGCGGCTAGTCGCTGTGATACGACGGATGTATGTCTCTTCAATAGAAATAAGGCCCAATCCTTTACAGATTTATTATTTGTAAAAACAGGTACTATTTTACCTTGCTGTTCTAAATAATATTTCACGAACATTTGCAAATCTTGAATATTTAAGGAAAATTCCCAGTCGCCACATTTAGTCACTGCTTCTATGAGTGCATTTTGTTCTGTGTCGACGAAATTGTAACACCCCTGACTTTCCTTGTGTGTTTTCCATTTAATTTATTGTGGAGGGTTCCAAAAGAAATTTTATACTGCCAAGAAGCTGCCTTGATAGATAAAGTTTTGTTTTTTTATCTTTAAAACCGCTTCTTCCAATGCATCATTCGTGTAGTTTTTGTAAGCTCTCGAACCTAGTTTTCTTTTGTACTATCGTACCATCTTATTCTGAAATTAAAAACATAGGAATTAAAAAAAAAACACAAGAATATACTTAAAATTTAGCAACTACACCATCTTCTGTGTAGGTATTAAGTGTGGTGGCGACTTTGATTCCCCCGTATCAATGACGCCCCAAAACCAAAATCAGCATGTTACACAAAAGTGTACTTAACCTCAATAAATTTGAATTAAAAATATGAAAAAGAAATAGTGATATCACTATTGTATTTAAATAATCATTGGATTAATACGATAATAATAAAAGGGTACTCACATTTTATAGCTCGTCAAATAAGAAACCAAATTCACCTTGATGTTTGAGATTCTGATTCAACAAATCGGACACTTAATTACCGTATTTGTAGTTTGACAAGTAGACCATAGATTTATCTTTTAAAATAGACTGGCAAATCATAATCATACCGTTACTATGGGTACTGTATTGCCAATTTCAAAAACATGTTCAAAGTAGCCCCTCGATTTCAATGACGCCCCATTTGACGGTAACTCAAATAATCGGTGTTTACTAGAGTTAAGCCAAAAAACGAATTTAACCCTTTCAAAGCATTACGAATCCTGGCTTAATACAACAGTGCGCATTGTGATTTCAACCATCAATAAATCGTAATTAATGTCAGTCAAATATACACAAATAGAGTCCTAAAAAATCGGTGTCAAGTTAAAAATGATTATGACCGAACCTCATATTTTATGCGACTTTAAAAATAAACATTCGAACAAGATTGCTTCATAGAAAAAATGCCGGCATACCCTAGTGCTGCCATGACAGTGACGAATCAGCGCTGTATAAGTGCGTCGATGACAGATGATAAACAGTTCAGTATTCTTATAGTCAACCGGCTACCCAAACCACTTAATAAATTTCGACAAATATTTTATTTACACCATTATAATTTAATTATTATTAGTTTGTTTTGATAAGTAATCATGACCCTATACCTACTCTATACAGAACACATAAAATCAACACCAATTAATTGTTCTACGTAATAATATTTTTTTTTCACTTTAATAATTTAATAATAAGCAATTTTAATAATTAAGCTTTTCATGATATTGTCTAAAACACGGGTATACAGATAAAGGCACATGGAACAGATATATCTTGAATACTTCCGAAACTTATGCTTTCGTGATTTCGGCAACGACAACGAATGTTTTCTGTATACTATGTAGTTATTTGTTTCGATTACGATTCTGCCCATTATATTATTTGCATTCAAAAAATGTTCAAAAAAATCTATTTCTTTAGACTCTTTAGAGCTATGTGATAAATTTGTGTGCGGGCTGACTCCAGAAAAGAAATCATGAAATTCGTGAACCGGTATGAAAGGCCCAGTAGTCCAAGAAGACAGATCGTCAACATTACTATTTACATTTGAATTAGAGGCGGCAGTAGCACTTTCTGATAGGGCCTGGAAGTATCTGAATCATCGTAGTACTTTTGAAAAGTAGAAACTTTTTGTACGAAGAAATTTTCGATTGTGTGAAAATGTTCATTCACTTAATTCAATTCACTTAATGTATCTTTTCTTTATAAATGACTGATAACTAGGGTAAATAAACAATTTTTGTCCGGAAAACAGTATTTAAAAATGTTAATCAATGATAAACAAGGAGAAATATTAAATTGCGGACTCTTAAATTTAACTTACACCGTGTTCAAATTATTTTCCGAAACTATTAACTCGCGGATAATATACTAGCAGCTAGACGAATGAATGCAACCTCCAAAAGCATTCCTTTTGTAAAAATGTTTTGTAAATTCACATTGATCAATGTAACTTTCGAATATTCTATATAACACTTTACGCACCAAATAGTTTTTCAATCACTAAAAAACATTATAACATATTATATCGCGAACTCATATGGTTACAAACACATCAGTAAAATTTCTTCGATGTATCTGCACTGAGAAGCGATCCGGCCGATATAAGCGGCAAATTTGAAGTGACCCGATGAGTGTATTTTTTTTATCTGAGACACGCTCCCGAAAAATATTTATTTAAATTAGATAGAACAAAAGTTTAGGCTATACATCGACAGATGTCAGGAGAAGGATGATTTCTGAATAAATTAAATCAATATTCGATTTTGTGCGCCTGGCCGAAAGCAGTACTAGGCAAATGAAAATTGAAATTTTAGTCAGCTGACGACCCGCGCGTATAGACTGACTAAATTCAGTTGACGCGTAAGATGGGTTAAAAGCTAAATAGATGCAATGTAAAAAAAGATCTACCAGCTAGTAGGTAAGTATGGCCACAAAATATTTGTTTGGCAAAATAAATTCTAAAATATCTATATTAAGTAATTGAAATAAATACGGGGGCCGCTGCTGAGCTGTCATTTCCGGCCGACCATGTTCCAAAAAGTGCCAAATTCGACTCTATTGACATGGAATGTCAAAATGTGAGTAACAAATTTTACTCCTTGCGACAGCGAGCGACTCAAGTCCGCTCTCCGGACAATTAAAATGAATTTATTTGGAATATTGCCGCATATTAATTGAATTTGGGGTTTTATTTTACAACTTAAATTACACAAAAAGTTAACACACTGTCCATAACAGTTTTTCGTGATTTACTCAAAACTCAAAAAACCCTCAGGAGCTACTTTAGCGACTCAGCGCCTCAATTCAGAAATCATCGTTATTAGCATGAGTAAAAATGAAAGAGATAAATTATAAAGTTGCTTAAAATAATTCACCATTTTGAGGTTGGGGTTGAACTCCTGTTGTGATCTGCAAGGAAACCGGGTGGTTCCAGGGGTCTTTGGCGGGTTGCAGAAAGATCTTTTTTGCGTTCACGGCGTTCGGCTCTTGCACCGCCTCCACGGCTTTTGTGAGCTCCGATTTGATGGCATCGTCGGAACGAGGCCATTTATCCTGCAAATATCAACGAAAACCACTTTTAAAAAACTATTAAATACTTTGACAACCGACATTATGTCATCACCATAATATGCAAACGATTTTATAATCAGTTCGGTCCTAACATTGTCCTAATATAGAGTTTGGACTAACACTAGTGAGATTCATATGAACTGTTTGTACTACAAAACTTGATAGCGATTCTAAAACATTTTTAGTATGGTTGAATGAGTATACATAAAAAAAAAATTTATGATGGCTGCTATAAAATCTTATTTATGCCCATAATCTTTGATGGCCTTGCCTATTTTTTTTTTGCAATTTTTAATAAATGTCCTTGCTTTTTCGTACAAGGTGGTTGTTAGTAATTTTGATTAATCACAAACACTCCGGCTTTGAGAAAATCACATAAATATATTGTGTGCTCACTGGGAATTGAATCCAAAGCTCCAGGATGGAAGCCCAGCGCCTTATGTACTGCACCATGAGGACTGGCCTATTTGGCATTTTTTACGATATGCACAATATGACATACTAAACTTCATGCATGTAACACTAATGTAATGCAGCGCTGGTCAATAAATCTAGTACAAAAATGTCTTCTTTGCTACAAGTGAACCTGTAATGCCTTATGCACTGCACCATGAGGACTGGCCTATTTGACAATTTTTACAATGTACACAATATGACATACTAAACTACATGCTTGTAACACCAATGTAATGCAGCACTGGTCAATAAATCAAGTAGAAAAACGTCTTCTTTTGCTACAAGTGAACCTGTAATGCAAAATTTGTAGTTATTTCAAGATCGTGGGTCTGGCAAGTACACATATTGTTTTTAAATTTGTGTATGAGTCAGAGTATGGACCTAATAGGTTGAGCAAGTGGCTAACATTCATTTCTCGTAAAAACAAAATCTGTTAATACACTCTGTGGAGGCACATGATCTTATTAGGATCGGACATGGTAAAAAAAATAAAGCCGCTTATTTACAATATAAATTCAAACCAACTACACGTCCTTCTGTCAAGTGTTATTCAGAAAGGATTAATCGAAGATAATAATAAGAATTAGTAGGTAACAGGTAGAGTATCTCAAGTAATGCCAGAATGGCGTCTTGACGCCACGGGTGTGGATTGGAATTTCCACATATAGTAAACGTCACATTTTGTTTATTCAATGTGCATTTCATCCCGAACCCAACTGTTAGGATAAATAGCCAACAACCATTCATGATTTAAAAAAACATCTGTTAATAGAACCTCCACTCTGTGTAGGCCTATAAATATAGGTGGCATAGTGTAGATAAAATATTGTAAGTACAAAATAACAATTCTTGCGAAATTAACAAAAACATAGTGCCAGGGTGCAGAATAAACGAGCAACTTTTTACAGCAATATGATACGGTAATTGAGATGCTGTTAATAATTCCCCAAAATACGAAACTAGTAGTCTACGTTGCCGAAACTTTCCATCCATTGCCTTTGCTTTCCGGTAACATGATTGGTCGATATATCGATTATCGAATGCAATCGAAAATACGGCAATAATTGCCAGATAAATCTATTTCATTCTCGCTCTCTGTTTGACCTCACTCCTAGCAACAATAAAAACATTGCAGTGACAGCCGACAATACATTGTTATAATTTTTCACTGTGTCGTTATTAATATTAATGGACAAACGACAGGGTATTGGAGCTTATTAATGAGGTTTATTTACGTCCGGAGCTATGGAACGTCGAAGCCAAACTTTATAATGATACTAATATAAAAAGGCCAACTATCAAAGCACAAACATAAAATTTCAATTAAACGTCAAATTTTGACATTCCTTTAAAGTTTTTAAATAAATAATTATCAATAACTTTACTAATTCCTGGTCTATATTAGGTACCTATTGTTTCACACTTTTTTAAGTAGGACCTGATCCAAATCCTTCTTCCATTTTGGATTTGAATATGTGATTATTTATATGGTGCAGAAATTTCATTGTCCAGTGTTGTATTTTAATTTATTTGTTTTAGGATTTCAAGTTATACACATTTATATTTTTATAAAAATCGATGTTTTTTAAAATGAATATAAAAAATATTAAAACTATGAATTAGTCAAAAATCTGTCACAAAAAATATAAAACTTAATACCCTATAATACTTTTCTTAAATTGTAGGTTTATCTTTGACTTAAAATAAAAAATATTTTTCTTTTAATGTTTTCAGATACATATTTATCAAAAAAATGTCTCAAATTGCAAGCTTCGTATTTTTCCACTAGGTGCCTCTTTTAGAAAGGCTGCACAATACAATTTCACGCATTTGTTTAAATGTGGGACCAAATACGGAAAGAGTCGTCACCATTTTATTTTTATCATATTCAAAAGAGAGAGATGAGGCAATACTTTTTTCAAATTTGTTTTTGTTGGAGTCTTCGGGCTGCTTTACAATATTTCGGTCAGTTGCACGATGACCTACGCTTATACATGTTAGAATCGCGTGATTATCTTCAGTAAGAGTTTATCTAAAGACGTTCAGTTTTACAGTGAGTACTTTTTGTTTGTTTTTTTTATGTTTAGGAAAACATCTGTATATTAATTTATTCCACATTCTACATTCTTTTTTAGACTTTGGAAATACCAGGTAAACGAAGACGCACTTTTCGGGAAGAGAAGAGAAAGTTTCACAAAGAATGGGAAGAAATATATTTGATTGTGCAAAATAAGAATATGCAAGATTCTATTGTTGCCGTTTGTATGATTTGTAAAATTGTAATTAAACAAATAAAATCATATACTATGGAACGGCATATTAAAATTCATTTGTAGTCTTAGTTATCCTTTACAAAACATATCAATACAAGTCTATTTAGTGAGCAATCTGATGGTAGCTATGCACCGAGTAATGATAGTGACAGTGACATTGATCTCTGATGAAGATGTTGAGCCCGAAAATATTCCATCTAATATGATTAGTTCACCAATGCAGCTTGCTGATGTGGAAGACTATAATATGAACGAATGTCGAAAAAGAAGTAAGAAAGGTGATGCATCGAAATGGAAACGCAACATAAATAAGAAATTAAGAATGGAAGGGAAAGGTTACTTGGGATTTACAAAACACAAAAACGAAAAAATTAAACATGATAAGCGAAGTGAAGCTCGGAAGATGAAAATCAGATGTTCAAGGATTAGCTACCGAAACCAAAATACAGACATTGTGATAAATTCAATTATAGCCAACTGAAGGCAATTTTTGAAAAATTTTGGCACAATACTTGGGATCAGAGACATGTTTTCGTTTCTTCGCACGTGACCAAAGTAAGAAAAGGAAAAAATACGGCAATTGGCAAAATAATTTTCAACTGTAGGCGCGACGAAATTTTGGACTCGCTCGCATTCAGTGAGAGAACGTCGAGCTAGAGACACGTCACTTTGCTTCGTGATGGCGACGTGCCAATTAATTCTTAAATCGTGTAAAGATGACTAAAAACGTTACCCATTTACTTTAAAAAGAAAACATGTCAACAAATATGTTATTATTGTTACTAATAGAACATACGTTAAAGTGCCCACCACCACCCGTCATATATGCACGGCCGCTTTCTATGACGCTTTAAACGTGTCTGAAAGAAGTGATTTTAAGTGCTCATTCCGTCCCGAGACGGAGCCGCACGGGACTGATGCTGCAACCATGCACCGTAGTGCTTAAAGAAGAAAGTTAAGAAAGAAAATTTTTTGTTTTTTGGACTGGCTCTGCTGTCCGCTGACGTTAAGCGCTTTGTGTACCCGCATACTGAGTGTCACGAATTGAAATGGATGAGTCTACAGAAGAGTCGGGACTGTCCCGCTCCCCATACGACACTGCAAATTTCTCAAATGCCGCAAAGTTGGCCTCGGTTGCTACCAGATCTCCATGACCAATTGGGCCCGTGTGAGGACGGACCCTGGCAAACAGCTCCGCTCGTTCGAATTCCATAAGCGGGCAATCCCAGAGGATGTGTTCAACATCTTGGTGGTCATGCCCGCAGGTACAACCCGGCCCATCTACTATCAAGCCAAACTCGTGGAGTCTGGCGGCGAAATTGCCATGGCCGGTGAGGAACTGGCTAATCCAGTGCGAAGGTTGGAGTCTTCTAGTTTGGTGCCTGCAGAATACGTCTGGAAAAAAACGGTAAGTGTGCCGCCCCTTGGGGGAGGCGGTCCACCTCGCCTGCCATGCCGCAAATGCGGTCTTGTACACAATGTCACTTACAGTCTTCCTGTGAGTAGGTATTAATTTACTTACTAAGTTTATAACATCCTCAGATCCCGTCGTCACATCTTTAATGATGGCCATCTCGGCTACCGCAGTCTGTGCTGTTTTTTTGACATTGTTTGACTTAGATTTACTGAGTGGACTTTTTTGGGAAACATTACGTTTCCTTTTGGAGTCTAGGGTATTGTCCGAAGGTCTTTTTTCAGGTGTGAACGGTTTCTCTTCATCGTCACTCACGATTACCGGTTCAATGACAGTTTTTGTGGACAGTTTATTCTCGTTGCATGTTAGTTTCCCTACTTTAACCGGGATGTCATCGTTTTGCACAGATTGTTTCCGCTTCTTCGGAGGCGAAGATTCTGTTTTCGTAGAATTACTCCCGATAAATTGAAACCGTAATCGTGCATGTTTCATTTTCGTTTTGTTCATCAACGAATTGTTAGGTTGGTCTGACATCTTGACAACTTTGGTTTTCTTAAAACAGCAAAATTTATACTTTTCCACGCTGATAGAAATACTTCATATATCAATTAACACTGTTCACACCACACTTTTAAATTGTTTACTCAAAAGAGCTTTCTAATCTGCTTTCTTTTTAACTTGTAAATAAATTCGTAAAATGCCAATGACAGGTAAAGAACAATGAAAATAACTGCGCGGGAGTTCGTCTGTCGACCGTATCAATGTTGCCATTGTATGTATTAGTACAGAGCCTCCAAAATTATAGTATTTGGGAATAAAATATAGTACGCGTTGTCATATTCTGTTAAAAATGATAGGTTTTTTGTAACTCAGAAAAAAAATAACGGAGAATTTAGAAGGGTGTGTAAATATTTCACCGCGGGCCGCAGGTTCCCTATTTTTCATAGTCGGCTCGTTTTTTTTAGGGAAAATATTTCGCCGCGGGCCGCAGATTTCCCAAATTTTCAAAGACGTCTCGATTGCGACATGGCAAATGCGAAATTATTGTACTTTTATATTATAAATTATAGTACGATATTCAAAATTATAGTATTTTGGGCGTACTATACCTGTTTTATATCGTACATAGTACGCGTACCAAAATTATAGTATAACAAGTACGGTTGGCAACACTGGTTTACACAACGGCCGGCAAGCACCATAGACAATAATATGACCGTCCAATCTCTTTGGTCCCGGCATCTTTTTGTTTGGCCATTATATTAATTTTAACCTTTAATTATGTTTACAAAATACGTTTATTTTGACTTGTAAATAGTACTATAATAAACTGTCTAATTAATTTTAAACTAACCTAGTTAACTAGCTATGTGTTTTGTAGTATTTAATAATTTTATAAAAACATGCATAGGTAATATTTTTTATGAAACTAGATTACACCTTCATGTTTTCTTTATTCCAAAAAAGATTGTTTGAAAGCTGTTTATCATAGAAAACAGCTTTTAAAATAAAAAAGTTTGTAATAAACGTAGCTAAGATACTATCCTCTGTATGTAATACCAAGATACAATTATTATGATAATTATGATTTTACTGTAATAAATACATTAATGAATTTAATTAAATTATACGAACTACAAAATATCAATCTTTCATATGCAACTTTTTTCATTATACTTAATCATGTTGGATGATTTATTATTTTATGCTCAAATGATTTTATTTTATTGGCTGGCAACACAATCATTCTTTCGTCTTTCGTCACAAACTTCAAAACGAGTTCAAAGTTGGAATATAGTCAATTAGTCAGCTAAAACATTCAAACTTCAAAAACAGTTATATTAATATAAAAAGTACCGTAGTAACCCAGAGTTTATCGTATTTTTCACAGTTTTTTTTTTTAATATTTAGTTTGAGTGCTATTTATTTAATTTTTTAACATGGAGCGACCGAACGAACACAAGGTATAAAAAGTTTTTAAAACTGAAAACTACCATAACTATTATGGTACCTACACTACCTATCTATAGTTTTTGTATGACTTTCTGCTTTTATAATATTATTTTTTATATATTCTTGCCAAATCAAGTTAAACCGTAAATAGATTCTATGTTTCCCGGTATTTCTCTAGTTTAAAAGTTGATTTTTTCTGAAATATCTTTATTCTAATTATGATATATGAAAAGTGCCAAAGTTTGACAATTTATTTTCTACATTCATGGAGCATTAAATTTGTTGGATAATAGCAGATCTTCCCTAGGATCATAATATTATAGCAGATTGATTCAAATCCACATGCTAAATCAGCGATATTTTTATTGTAATTTAAAATTTATGGGATTATTTGTCTTGTATGTCATTTGCAAATTGGAGGACAGCTCCATCAGATACACTATCCAGTGGCAATGTTTAATTTGATAAGGTCTGTGCGATAAATACATAACTGGATAATGAGTAACGTTTAAAAATAAAATACACACTAACACCTCAACTTACCTAATATACCACGCAGACAATCCTGAACTTTCCTACGTAATTAGTTCCTGAAAGTGTATACGAATGTATGAGTGTATATTTAAATATTTTGAACAATGAGGAAATAAATTCATTTGCAGCATCTTTATCTGCGCTGGCAGCTTCTTCAGTGAGTTTAATGTTATGTAGAGAACACCTCAGCTTAAATTTGTCGAACCAGTCGTTACTTGCTTAAAAATCCATCTTAGAATCTTCTTTAGAATTAAGAACCTTGGCTTGAATAATAGAAAAATTCAAAGGGACGTTTTGACGTTGATCATCAATCCATGATGACAAAGACTTCATCCATCACTCATTTAAAAACAATCCTTGAAGATATATTTTGACAATTTTGAACATATTCTTTAATATTATAATCTTGTTTTTGAAAATTGAACATTTATTGTCATATGAATGACTGATTGAAGCAAAAGATTCGCCGATTTTAGAACTCCTAGATTTTTCCATCTTTGTGTCAATCGTATTTTTTTTGTCCGTATCAACAGTGCAGTTTCTCACTCATGTTTATAATTTTATAAGGCCAAAATATTTACACATACATTAAAGAAATAAGCTGCATGGAAGCGTATGGTTTTTGCATTATTGACAAAGATCTAAATATTAAGAAATGTACAAAATAGCCAATTGTATGAAAGCAAAACGCACGAAAGTCTAGGACCGCCTGTATTTGGATAGGTGCCATATGTTTGAACGTCATAATATCAACTAGGATTGAATTACATTTGACTTAATTAGTGTTATAAGTAAACAAAACCATGAAAATATGCTTGTAAGTAAAATTTTTTTTAAACAGAAATGAAAATTAATGTATACTATACCAATTTATATTGTGTAAGAAAATTATTAGCAATTGTTAAAATGCAATTGTACGCCCACAATGGCCGAATGGCTTACATGTCAGCTTATTTATAATGTAGTGGGTCCCAGGTACGAATATTGGGTCTGGCAAATACACATATTGTTTTTCAAAGTGTGTTTGGAGTCAGTATGGACCTGATTGGTTGAGCAAGTGTATTTATAAGTGTATTTTTCATTATCAAAAAAGTTGAGAATGGTCGGAAACCTACAACGTACAGTACTACACTCTCGCACTCGCACTTAGCGATTGTGTGTGGATCAGGGAACTCAGAAATAATGGGAACTGAAATACATAACGGGTAAGGCGAAGCAGGTAACCGACTCGAGTAAGGAAGAATCCGGGTTAAACTTACACACGTGTTAAGAATACGTTTAACGTCGAATACTAAAAACTGCTCTCGGTTTATGCATTTACGCTCATTTAATGTTGGTGTATTACACACGCTATTGCACGTGCATAATGCGTGCTTCATTTTCGTAGGACACTCACACATTCAAAACCCTGCATCAAGATGCGGCGTATTGAATATAGCCTATCGGTATTCTAATCATTATCTGTTCTGTGCTGTGGATACAATAAAAAAGTTTTAATATTTTTGATTTTATTTGATCCATTCCTTCTAATTTATTCATTTTAAGAACTGGCATATTTAACTTTGGACCTGATAATATATGGCTGTCATTCATTAAGAATAATTTTGGAATTTTTGTTTGAATACAGCTTTTCATAAATAAATGATATTGTATCAAATTTAATGTTTTATAGCATTTCTTTTATAAAACACCAGGGCAAATTAAACTGCATAAAATAACTACCTATTGTAAGTTTGCACAACCTTATCAATTTCAAAAACAATATTCTCTTCCTTGTCGTCAATCATGAACGTCTTTGATTTCTATTGAGGTCTGAGTACTTTAACTAATTTATATCAAAACAATGGCTCAAATAATGATACTATATTGGCGCCACTGCAAACCACTCACTACGTACACTTTGGTAACCTCGGTCAATGGGATGATTTTTGCTGATAAATTTGCTTGATAAATGCTGGAAATATTTTATGTGTATGATGTTTCATATAATTAATAACGAAATTTATACAATAAAATGCTTACAGGAGCAGAGTGCCAACAATTTGGAGGAATTGAATGATAGGCCTGAAGAAGAAACTGGCATGTCACAAACCATCGCAACCGTTCAGGCTCCCAACACCATGCACCAAGAACACTTATCGAGACCGTCCACATCCGGATTGTCTACTGGTACGAGTCATTATATGGAGGTTGACGAAGACGAAACGGAAGATGACTCGGAAGATGACTCAGAAGATGACACGGACGATGACTCGGAAGAGTATTCAGGTTAGTTATTATTATTAATTATACATTATTATTTCCCAGATGTATATAGATGGAGGCATTTCTAAATAAATTGTCTGGAAATCAAAATTGGGATGGAGTCCATTCGGATATCTGAATAAAATATTACTGAACGTCGAAAAAGAAATAATGGGTAACGAAGCAAACAAAAATGTTGAGCATAATACAAAGTGTAAAAACTTTGAAGATGCGCAAGGCACATCGTTCGAAAAACAGATTACTTATTGCTGGTCATCATAGAGTCCAAGATCAATAAGTCTGCTAGATCGATGAGATAATTAAGTTGGGTAGAAGTATGTGGCAATGAAAGACTAAGAACAGGGTAGAGTGGAGACAGTAAGGATATGCCTTCATCCGGCAGTAGATTGAGACTGGTTGAGATGACAATATGATTATTTATAAGATAAAAAAAAACATGATAAAGACGGGACAAGATAGATAAATCACTTTTACATTAACCTAACCGAAAAAAAATCTTTTTTTTTCAACTGTACATGTTCAAACACACGCGTTTTACTCCCTACTTCAGTTATATTTTTTCAATTTATGGCTACGACCGTATGTTGTAGCTTAACCACTGGGAAATGCTAAAAGAAATGGCGTATTTCAAAAAAATACTACCTTTTTCTTAGGTCAATAATTATTATAAAGCAATCATTATTCGTAGGATGTTTATCACACTTGAATGGTCAAAGACATAGCTTATAATTAGTATCTTTAGAATTATCTTCAAATGTGCTAATCTTGCCTTTTGCATTTTTTGAATACTTTTTGAAAACTTGTCAAATTTGGGATCACAGAGATTATCAATATAATTTTTTATCGTAAATATTTCACTATAATAATGTCGACATAAATTATACTTATAGTTTTATTAATGCGTTTAAAAATAAATAAATGTAAAAAATCTTAACACCACTGCACATGGATGTACTGAAAAATGACTATATTCTAAAACATTAGAGCGATAGGTTTAAAAGAATACTATTTTTTGTAATAAAAATACTTTATGCAGTCATCAAATGTTTAAAATAAATATAAAGGATAATAAGGCTTCAAAATTATATAAATAGATTATCTACAACGTTTAAGGAATGTCCAGGATCATGCTTTAAAAATACCATAAAAGCTCCATTTTGACCTACGCGGAGCATGTCCCCCCCTTAATGATAATGAATTAAGTGAATCGCTTTTTTTCAGCTTCTATTTTTCAACGTATTTATTAAATTTATACTCGAAAGTGGGTTTTATCAATGTTTTATGTGTTTTCAGGTGAAACTGTCATGGACCCAATTGCACAATTCTTATCTAAGCCGCTTGCCTGGACTGATGGGATCTTCATCATTGAGCATGATCTTACCCCCGAAGAAATTGAAAATGAGGTATGTCTCTTGTGTGGTGATTCTCCTTCACTACCTTCTTGCTAAATAAAGATGTCAGTACTAAATGTAGACTCTTATTGTTTACTCTATCCAATATTCTGGATGTGATTTTCCAATTTATTGCCTGGATTGATTAAAACATTTATCAGGAATTCGTTTTTATACCTTAGCAGTGGTTTCGAAACTTTATTTTACTACACCTCCCTTTTTAAAAAATCTAATCTTGGCGCCTCCCTCCCCTTTTATTTCATTAAGTAATACAGAAACTTTTTAAATAGTCAACAATGTACTACTTACCTAATACATAAATGAATAAAAAAATTATGTATAAAAATTAACAAGGTTTTACTAGATACTTATATTATATTCATTTTTAAATTTGTTTTTCTTGCGACGAATGTGCTCGTTTATTAGCACAATCAATTTCAATAGTTAGTCAATCCAAATTCATCATCGTTCATTGACAAATGGATTATATCATGGGCCCCACATCCTGAAGCGGACCCCCAGGCCAGGATCTTCGGCGGACCCACCTACGTATCGCTGGGGTTAAGGGCAGTGTGGTGTTCTAATGTAGTGTTTCCTAAATTATACACGAGAGGTATCATTTAAATATATCAATCATATAGGTATCATGTCAAATAGCAACGCACAACCACATATTTAAAACATTTAATAGCCATGAAACAAAGCAGACTTTTTTTTACTATTAATAAAATAATGTGAAAAGTGCATTAGCAAACTAACCAAGAACTCGGTAAATAGATTTTTGTTTGCTTCAATATATCTGGCGCAGAAATCATTTAATAGTAGAGACATGGCGAACTTATTTTTTTGTAGTTTTGATTTCCTAAGCTCCAATTTTTTATGAATGCCTCCACTTTGTCTTTTTAAATCAGTGAATGCATTAGTGGTTCTTGCATTGATTTATTCACTCAATTTTTTTTAAATGTCACCAAATAGACAAGTTTAACAACAAAATTATCGTTCCTAAACAAATTTGCCTAAAATTTCAACATTATGATTTGACCCTTTTATTTCATTTTTTCACAAGATAGCCAGTGCGTTTCAAAATAGTATTGTAGTGAGGTATTATAAAATTAGTCTTCATATTTTCAGACAGGTTTGCAAATAACCTTTTATAGGACTGTTTTTTATCTAGCGGCCGTTTTATAAACTATGCATTTACACACTGCAAACCTATGGTTATATTAATTGTGTTCAATTTTCACGCCTCCCTTTGCAACACTCCGCGCCTCCCAGTTTGGAAATCGCTGCTTAGCATGTGATATAGCACAGGCTCCCTGCCTATCTCAAGTCGCGACCCTGTTTTATAACACTCAATTAGCATACAACCCCCCGCCGCATAAAAAATAATCACGGAATTTAAAAATACACGTGGATACTGAACATCACATTTTCTCCCTTCTTTCTCTTATTCTATTCACACTTTAAATTAGCACACATTACATTCGGTATCATGTTATTAGTCGCTTGAAGACTTTATATCTGACTGTTTTTATTTGTGTATATATTATTATTTCACTTGAAATTGTCTAGTCTACCCACTTTGAACCGAATTCTTTTATTTTCAGTCAAAGTGAATCTTGTGTCATATAAATAAAATTTCAACTAAAGAAGGGCCCATATGCGACAAGCTGTTATTCAAATACTGAGACAGCGATTAACAATTAATTTTAATATTGAATTTTACATCACAGTAAAAAAGAAATCAGTTTTAACTCCTTAGAAGACACCTTGCAACCACTCAGGGTGTCGATTCTTGTCCTATGGCTTGGGAAACCACCATGGTGACGGGGAGACTCATTCTTCAGAAATTTTAAATATAAATAGATCATTGCCATAGACGCAGTGTTTTTCAACATTTTTGAGTTTGTGAGATACTTTAAAACTAATTAGGATTTCACGACAACAAAATCATTGAATTGAAAAGTTTTCCTTGAAATAATAACAAATTAACACTAATTATAGTACGCCCACGAGTGGCTTATAGTTTCATGGGTCCCAGGTTCGAGTCCTGGGTCTGGCAAAAACGCATTGTTTTTCAACTAGTGTTTGAGTCAAAAATATGGACCTATTAGGTTGAGCAAGTGGCTAATATCCATTTTTCGTAAAAACAATATTCTGTTAATACAAACCTCCACGATGTGAAGGCCCATACGATCTTATTAGGATCGGACATGGTCAAAAAAATATAATAATATTAATCATCTCATCAAAAATCTCATCTCACGAATGTATGTTTTCATTTTATCAGATTGCTATAGTTCTTGAGCAACAAGAGCTGCAGTGTCAGGCAGAACTTGATGCGCTAACTGAATATTATCAGACATCAATGTTGATTCTAAGACTACAATGTAAGCTACAAAAACTAGACCAAGAAATATTAAAAATAGAGTAAGTACTTTTCTTTTCCCTACCTTCCTCAACACTTTTTGTCTCATATACCCCCGAAGACACATAGTCATATCTTCCTTTCAAAGATATTCAGTTCACTCTCATTTTTTTTGGAAAGGCCCAGCATTCCAATCCATAGATAAGAGTTTTGTATAGCTTTATTTTAGTTTTCTTCAAGAGGAGACTGTATAGCAATTGTAGGATTTGTTTACCAGTTGAATTCTTATATAATAATGTTATAATATATATATGGTTTTCAACTTTCTTGAGTTCGTAGCTATCAGTCATGAGCTATATAATATAAGCTTGAAGAAGTCTCGTCCTCAAATGATCAAATTATGGAAGAAAGGGACATTCATAAGATTTCATCCTATCTTGTCTTTTAAATTGTAATATTCTTAAAAAAAGTTGTTTTGACACTTATCTCATAAAGTTCCACCCCACATAAAGTAAATAATGTTCTGTACAGCGTAATTCTCTTGAGTGTTTACCGGTGTATATAATTTTTGTTTGTATCTTCTCTGCAAGTTGAAGGTCTCGGGTTCGAACCCCGAATCTGGTAAAATTCGCATGTTATTTATTAAAGTGTGTTTGGAACCAGAGCGTGAACCTAATACGTTGAGCGAGTGCCTAATATCCATTTCTCGTAAAAAAATCTTATTACAAAACCTCTTTGTGAAGCAGCCAAGATCCATACCAGATTGTAGAGCCGATGTTGTCCCTTAATTAGTTATGTTACATAAATAATTACAACGGAGCAGCACATCTTGATGATTTTTCCAGCAGATGATTTGTAGATTATTTTCTACAATAGCAATAGAGACATATTCAGATATGCCGTAATATCATTATCTAAATTTACAATAGACTATATTTCAATAACAATTAGCAGAGTGTTCATTGATGAATATCTAAGTTATATGATGTACACATATCATCTATGCTGACACAATACAAGTAAGAAATAAATACCTGTTTTATTGATATTTATCAAAATCATTTATAGAAGTCAATGTGACCCCAAAGACGATGACGATGATACCGAAATGATTGATGTTGATTGCAACAAGAAGGATGATGATTCTGGAAAGAATAATGAAAATTGACTCCCGCCCTCCTCATCTGTTGTGATTATGATTAGGTCTATCAGTGTCATAATTAGTGATAAATATTAATGATTTGCATATTGCCACCCAAAACATTAAAATTGCCCCCCGGTGGGGCGTACTTCCCACGTTGGGAAATACTGGTCTAGTTGTATATTGATTTTGTTTTCAACAAAGTTTATTTAAGTATATTGTTAACGAGTTGGGGTGATATGCAAATCCGACCGATTATTGTTCGTTTGCATATTGCAGCTTTATGTTTTATTAATTGTTTTATTGTCTATAGCAGTGCTCCGCAACCTTTTCTCACCCACGGTACACCAAAGGTCTTCCCAGAATTCCATGGCACACCACACGTAAAACAATTTATACACCAAAACATCGACCCCACATCCTGAAGGGGGACCCTAGGCCAGGATCTTTGGTGGGCCCCCCTACCTATCACTTAGTTTAAAAACAGTGTGATACTCTAAAATAGCGTTTTTCAATTGGTGTTTGAGGTAAAATTAACGATATCGATTGTATATTTAATGATGAAATTTCTTTTGCGGCAAAGTTAAATGTTTTTGAGACGGATTCAAAATTAATTGTTTGTTTTGAATGGTGGTCTGGTAGGTCCTTTGGTACATTTGTCGAGATCATTGTCTTAATTCCTTCTAATTTATAGTTTATTTAAGTAAATATTGTTAATATACAAAATTATTTGTATTTTTTTTGAGCAATGCACCGCGACACACCGGTTGCGGAGTGCTGGTCTATAGTATACCAAATCTAAACTTTCTATGATCTGGTCACGTATTAACTGTTGTGACAAAAACCGAAACATTTGGCAATCTCGTAACGTTTGTTACATTATTTGTTCACGATGCTATATATCGTTGAGCTTAGGTCTGTATCTGTGTCAAATTACAGTCTTTTACCATAGACCACTGTTAATTCCTTTGTAATTTTTGAGAGCTTCTTCCAATAGGTTCTATGTTATTATTATAGTGCTTTAAAAATGTCTCGAATAAGATAAATGCCAAGCTTTAATGATATCACATCAGTTCACTGCCAATTTAGTTTTTTCATTTGTTATCTTTAAGATTATTTTTTTGTTATTTAAATATCTTCCTTGATATAGGACTGTGATAATATTTATTATTATATAATTGATCTCAAAATATATAAAGATGGGTAAAGTTAAACCCCGGTGAGATAATTGTTTATTAATTGTGATATTTTTCATTAAAGAAAAATTTATCTAGCTTTTGTTGTGGTATTTCTAATTAGTATCATAATATTATGTAGCTCTAAATAAGTAATAGTGAAATGGGACTATTATGAAATCGTCTGACTGTAAAATATGTATTCGGGTAGCCGTACAAAATGTGATAGAAATAGAAATTTAATAAGACTGACGATATATATTACGAGTATATTAAAAACTATTCAATGTATTTATTTACTTTAATTATTATAAAATATATATTACTTTCAAGGTTCAACAGTAATTGTTTAACTTGATGAAACTCTCGTCCAGAATAGAAGACATTACCTTAATAAACTTATGTCAGTAGTTGCAAACTGCATTTATTATTATATGGGAAAATATTTATTGTTGTTACTGCCAAAAGTTGGTAAGTCTCGAAATCATGTCGTAGAGTAATTATTGCAATTTGAAATTAGGCATGCCCTCTAAAATCAGGCATAATGCTAATCTCTTTGTGCATGTTCTATATACCGGATAACCTTGAATTTTTATCTGGCTCACATTTATATAATATGGCCACATAATCCATTGTTAACTGTAAATACCTAAATTATTGACTTATCAACTTTTTGCAGAAATATTATTATATATATATTTATAATAAACTTTCGTTATATGGCTGTGTACCAAATCTATTGATGTTAGATTGAAAATTGATGCCATTAAATAAAAATTGTAAGATATCACAATACTGTCTGCTCGTAAGTATTCATTTGTACCGCATTACTCATAATGCTTATGAGCTAATTTTTAAATAGTGATTCTGAATATAATTATAAACATGGCATTCTCGATTTTCTTGTTAATTCTTTGATTCTACCACGCATTAAAAGTTTTATACATACCCAAATATTTGATTAAAAACTATCTTGACTCAATCATTTATTGTTTTATTACAAATCACTTAGGACAGCGAAGAAGCCCAGAACTGATGCTAAACTGTGTGGTTGAGCATTTGTGGACTGTAATTTTTGGTGAAGGATGCTGGGAATTCCGGATATAGGGGAGGGGGGTGATGAACAAGAATGCCAGACACTGACCTTTCTGATGATTTGAGGACTGGCGCGTACTGGCACTGGCACGGGTCATACACTCACGCACTTGGTAGATAAATTGTCTTGTCAATGTCTCACTCTCACTGGACACGTGGGTTAATTGCAATGATGATAATGATGATGTTAGTATTGAATGATGATCAGCTACCCTGTGTCGGTAACACGACTTGAGTCAAGGTTCTGATTTGTGTTATATTGAGTTTTTTTCTAGACGAACGTCACACTATATGAAGTGCACTCACACGTCGTTGGTGAATAACTGCCTGTCATTACATCACCGTTGTAGGATGACCCGTGATTGTCATGCCTGGTTGACGAGAATGATTAAGGATGGGATTGGGGATTACAATCGGCCCAACCACAGTGACAATTATACAGCAAAGGCATTACCTGTGAAAACCACATGAGTATCACTGTGGACAGTGTAAAATTAATTTGTGCAGGGACTTCAATGGGTTTTATCATTTTTTTTGGACCATGTCTGATCCTAATAAGATCATATGGGCGTCCACAGAATATACGTTTGTGTTAAGAGATTTTTTATTTTTACGAGAAGTTGGTGTAAGTCACTCGCTCAACCTATTAGGTCCATACTCTGACTTTTAACACACATTAAAAAATTATATGTGTATTTGCAAGACCCAGGATTCGAACCTGGGATCTAGGACATTATAAGCCAATGCGTTATCCGCTCAGCCATCATTTTTAATTAACCAAACATAAAAATAAATCGAAATGCAAAAGTAGTAATTAAACTTTTTACTTTATATCTTTATGTTGTGTCGCAGCCTAGAGGGCTTTGGGACAAACAATAAACATTATTATAAACCAATTATTTCAAAACAATAAATTGAGCAAACGACTCCAATAAATAAACGTCATTGTTGAAACTAAAAAATGTGTAACTCCGTTTTGCTGCTGAAGATACTGAAGATAAAGAACGTGATCTCATCCTGCATAATGAAGTATGTTGGCTCAGTGAAGGCAAAGATTTGTAAGCTTAATTGAAGGAATAACCCAAAAAAAAAAAAACGGTGTGTGTACTTATGTATGCGCGTTAGAAGTTATACTTCTTTCGCGTAACAAAACAAAATATTATTGCAGAATGTACCTTGTTATGGCTTGCTAATAGGTAGGTAGGTATAAGGGGATAATAATATTATTTCCATGTAATGATATTATTATTTTTATGTCAGTACTGCGTTAAAAACTCTCGATGAACTTTTAGTGTGGGTGCTGGAAAGAAATGTTACCTCCTCAAATTAGTTGTCATCGATGGTTCTGCGCCAAACTCGTTTACCTGTTCAGATATAATATGTTGTTTTATTTCCAAATTAATTTACACCAACGAGATTCAAGACCGAAGGTCCAATCTCATTTCTAATCGGAAAAGTGGCACTTATTTGCACCTTAATTTGTTATCATGTTATTGTTTTTAGAGAGTAGGTATCTACAATCAACTAGAACATTGATACTCAACCTTTTTTTTCTTCGAGCCAAATACATATATTTGTAAAGTAACGCGGGCCGCATCACTACTGGTGTGACGAAAAAAATCATGAAAACCCCTCTTTTTTACAAAACATTTTTGAGATTTTAAAAATTATGCGTGTTTTTTAAATTAATCGTGTGCAATAGCAACACTCTTATACCAGATCTGATGTGGACCATAATGAAAATCCTCTTCAGGTGTCACTATCTGTGCCTCAAAGTCGAAACGAATCTCAAGATATACGAAATTCCTGATAATAAATGTGTTTCGGGCCGCACATAAAAGCTTAAAGGGCCGCAGGTTGAGTATCGCTGAACTAGAATATTGACGCCGTACAACTTCTTTCGGTATAAGGTAAACGTACCAGTAGTTGACCACTTCAGAAAAGAATTCAACAAAAATAACGATTAACGTTTAGCATTAGACCGAATGTTGGCAAAGCAAGTCTACTCATAATGGATCAAATGTCTTAATATGACAAGACAAAAATTAAGAAAGGGTCTGTTACAAAAAAAATGTGTCAATTTTTCAAAACCATGTTGCTGTTTCAGTAGTTGACCATCCAAAAAATTGAAAGTTCCAGTAGTTGACCATTATATTTTTCAGTAGTTGATCATGTCTATTCAGGAGTTCCAGTAGTTGACCACTATATTTTTCAGTAGTTGACCATATCTAATCAGAAGGCTTTATGGCAAATCTGTCATCAGAGTTGCCTCAGGGCTTCCTGTCAGACCACTCTAGCCCATAGCTACTTGAATCAACTTGGTAGCAATGGGCGGTTCAGTAACAAGCTGCATAGGAGAGGATTTTGTTTGAGAGCCAATCATGAGCTTTGTTCGGGTAACAAAAGGTGCAAAATTAGTTACTTCAAAGTAAAAATACAAAAATATATTTATCTTAGCAACTAAGTACATACATACTACATAGTAACACATAGGCTCAGTACTTACGAAAATAAAACTTAACATAAAATCCTTAGATATTCCAAATAAAGTCCAATTCCGGAACTGAATAAACATTACGAGTTTTGCTTACTTGTGTCGAGTCATTTATGTGGGATACTACCGCCTTCCATTCATAGCTAAATACATCGGGTTGCTCTGGCCATTTCCATAGTCTCCCGCACTTTTGCATCGATAAAATAGTAGCTTTTACTTTAAAAATATGGACGATTTTCCCCGGGAAGTTTTATAATATAATGTTCATTAATGACTTTCATATCAGGCAGCCATTGAGTTATAGGCTTAAAGCTTTCATCACTTGCTTTTCCCTCCACCACTCGCCACGTCTCCACACCCATTATGCAGGCGTATACCGTGGCGTAACGAACGATAGGCGCTGTTCAAATTTGTGCCGAAAGTGTCCCAGGAGCAACTTCCCAAGACCTTGGTTGGCGTGCACTAGAGTGTGCGTGATCCCTAATTCCATATAATGTATTACGGTCAATTCTCGATGAGAAAAGACCTTCTCGCTTGCCGTATAATGCCGCAAACTTTTTAAAAGCTAAGAAATTTTCCCTCGTAGATACCAAGTCGCAATGGCCGACCGGTCCAACTGAGGGTCGGACCGACTTGAGAAGCTCTTCCCTTTCAACCGACATATAGGGACACTCCCAGAGGATGTGATCGGCATCCTGCAATTCGCCACATAAGCAAGTCGGAGATTCTATTAGGCCAAGCTGACAGAGCTTGGAGGCAAAACCACCGTGTCCGGTTAAGAACTGAGAAGTCCAATGGTCTGGAGTCAATCTGGTTATCTCCATGCGCCACTTAATATTAGGAAAGAACAAATGCGTTTGTCTGCCCTTGGAAGAAGTGGTCCATCGCCCCTGCCACACACGCAGCGCCGTGTCATACGCCAGGTCGCGTACAATAACTTTTCGAGCGCACCGGCTCATGGATCCAAGACCTAAAGGCGGCGATATAAAGATACCGCCAACCTCCGCCCCCAGACCCCCAAGCAAGGCGGTCGTGGCACCACGGACTTGAATGTGCAGGTCTAACGGAAGCACTCCAGCAAGGACAGGCAACGCGTCGGTAGAAGTCGTCTTATAAGCCTTAGTGAGGGCAAGTAATGCTGAGCGTTGACCGCTGAGAAGAGTTTTCCGGATGGACAATAACTTACATCTATGATACCACGTGCTGGCGGCATATCTAGCGATACTCATAAATATTGCATCATAAGCTATTTTAAGAGATCTGAACTTAAGTCCCCAATTACTTCCAGTAAGCCAGGAGACCCGATGGTAAGCTGCTTTGGCTTTAGCCACCGAAGTTTTGGCGTGTTGCATAAATGATAATTTGTCATCCAATAAAATGCCTAGATATGTAACCTTATCTTTGACTTTAACTAAAGTACTACCCATACGGATGGTGGGCGACCTTGAAGTGAGGTTGGCTGCTCCCTTGAGGAGGATGGATTCTGTTTTATGCGGAGCAAAAGTGAGTTTGTTAGTAAAACCCCAGGTCATAATGGTTTCCAAAGCCTCGTTAGCAGCTAGTTCAAGACCATTGCGGCTGTTCGCACTCACAAGGAGAAGCGCGTCATCCGCATAGGCAATAATACTACAGTCGCTTGGAAGCGTGATCGACAGGAGGTCATCAAAAAGGATATTCCATAGAAGGGGTCCAAGAACTGATCCCTGGGGACACCCCATCGTGGATTTCCTATATATTATTGTATTGCCAGTATCATATAATATAGATCTGTCACTGAAATAATTTTGGATTAGTGCATATATGTCTCTCGGTACACGTTTTAATCGAAGTTTACACAATATTAATGGCCAGGAAGCACTGTCGAAGGCACCCGCTATGTCTAAAAGAATGCCTAGTACGTATTTACTTGTTGCTGTTTCAGTGTAGTTGATAACTTTTCGAATCGCATCCTCAGTGGATTTACCCGGCCTGAAACCATATTGGTTCGGGGAGAGTGGTGCAGTCTCTGCGAGGTGAGTCTCAAGTTGTGTACACATAAGACGCTCCAGTACCTTGCTGAATGTAGGCAAGAGTGTCAGAGGGCGGTAGGCCTTAGGGTCAGAGGGAGGGCGGCTACCGGCTTTAGGGATTATCCTAAGTATTCCTTTTTTCCAGCAATCCGGAAAAATACCACTAGAAAAGCATTCGGAAAAAAGAGACGTTATTTCTGGCGCTGCAACAGCCCAAACATGCTTGGCCATCAAATTGTCAATACAATCATGGCCAGGTGCTTTCCCAGCGAGAAGGCTTTGAAAAATGCCGCCAATTTCATGCTCGGATGGCAATGGCGAAGAGGTGACTTGGTATGGGAGCGCTGCTACAAAACGGGCTTGCTGAAGAATCGTATCATCCGTGGAAGGATCATCCTGTGGTATGAGGGCATCAAGTAATAGCGTGGCTGTTTCAAGCTGCGTAGTGGTGAATCCACGACCTAGAGGTCGCTCAATGCCACTAACGATCTTGGTTGGTCGAAGTCCAATCTTAATCGCGCGATACGGTGGACCCCAGGGGTCCGAGCCACCCTCAGTAGTGACAAAGTCGCGCCAGTGATCCTTTTTTGCTTGGAGAATGGCGTCCTTGTATTTACGTCTGGTACATCTGTGTGCTGAAGCCAGCAATTCAATGGTATGCAGTGGTAGTCTGGAGCGGTGCGCAGATTGAAGTCGCCGCCTAGCTTTTCTGTTGAGTGCTCGGAGATCAGAGATGTGTTCCGTCCACCAGGCTGGTAGGCCTGGAGGTTTGGGATTGCAACGACCCAAAGAGGATTCTGCAGCATTAATAATGATGTCAGACAGTCGTGAAGCAGCAATATGAGCATTGGGAAGAGGTTTTCTGGAAGCTCTATCTAGTTTTCTAGTGATGATACTTTCGAAATTTTCCCAGTCCCCATGTTTCGATCGAAATCGTCGTGCAAGTCCTGGGGATGCGACAGATACACCAACCGGTGTGGAGCACATAGCAAGCGTAAATGTTAACAATTTGTGATCGCTAATGGAGGAGTCTTCTTCCACCCGCCAGTCACTGATTCGACTGAGGGTTCGGCCAGACACCAGCGTAATGTCAATATGAGAACTCCCTCGCCTCGTTACGAAAGTAGCCGGGCTGTTAGCGTTGTTGATAATCGAGAGATCGCGCTCTGCTATCAGTTTTTCGATATATTCGCCGCCACCCGTGGGATGGTCAACAGGTGCCCAAAGTGGAGATTGCGAGTTAGCGTCGGCACCAATGACGACGTCTCTGTCGCTGATATCGCGGAGTATTGCATCTAGTAGCATGGCCATTTCTTCCGTCGGACTCATATAGTTGAAATACATTGAGATTGCTATAACTGCACTCCCTCCAGGGGCGGTGATTTCAGCACACGCAATATATTCATTTGAAAGGTGAGAGAGGTGGAGTACCCCTAACTGAGGGTCAGCAACAAAGATACAGGCTTTGGATGAAGGGGAGGCACTGACGACACGGCCGGAACCAAACCCCATTTTAGAGCACCAGCGATATGGCTCTTGCACAAGCGCTACATCCAGGCCCTTCTTGAGCATTAAGGTCTCCAACTCCAGTGTACTGACCTTTCCCTTGCCCACATTTAGTTGAGCAAAGCAAATCATTTTAATTCATAGTCTGTCATTGCCCGTTCTCGTTCCTCCGCATACAGACGAGCTGGGCAAGAAGTACTGTGAGTCGGATGATCATTTTGACGTTTATGGCGGTGGCAGGCGACACATTTTGGAGCAATCTCTTTTCCAGGACAGTCTGCGCGATCGTGACCTACCTCAGTACAGTGAGCACACGTTGGAACCTTGGCGGAACACAGTTTTGCCATATGTCCGTACAAGTGGCAATTAGAACATTTTATAACCCCCAGAAAGTCTTGGACTGGGTAAGATTCCCATCCCATGAAGAGACGATCATCAGCAATCAAGGCATGCCTTACAATGATGGGTGGGACAAATGCAATAAAATGGCACTTTTCCGTGCCCTTAGTCTAGTAGGGTGACTAGTCTATGTAGGTGGTAGTCTAGTAGACCTGGGTACCACTACCTACTGACATTATAAGTATCTAGGTACCTACTTATTTGTAGGTACGTTCGATTTTATCTTCACACCGTAAGTGGGGTGAAATTAAGCCACAAAACTAGATATGAAAAATAAATTGAAATTCGTAGGTAATGAAGTTGTAATAAATAATTCGTATTTAATTTTGTATGCAAAATTTACAATAGGTACGTTGTAAATAGATTCTGATGATAAAGTTGTTCACAAAAATCAAAGAGATCAGTCTTCCAATCTCTTTGACAAAAATATATTAACGATAATGTCTATACTGGCAGCATTGATTGTTTACCTAACTCCGCGCATTTATATGTCATTGTTTTGTTTTGTATTATTAGGTTAGGTTATCCTTCATTCCGTCAGAAAGTTCTTTTGAGTGAATAATTAAAGTTGTCGATATGTCAGCTGAAAGTGGGACCGCCTCTCCGAACGCGAAGAAGATGGGACGAGTCCGATTACCGTTTCAAGTTATCGGGACTGATTCTACGAAGAAGCGGAAATTGTCTGTGCAAAACGATGCCACTGAACCGATTATCGTGAGTGACGACGAAGAGAAAACATCTGCCCCTGAAGAAAATCCTGCAGACGATACCCTATCCTCAGTTAACGATCCACTGTCAGAAGACATGGTTAGCAAAAGTGCGTGTCCCCAATCCGAACAAACTCGAGTCTCGGATGCATTAAAAGATTCATCTCAGTCTGATAAACTGGCGGAATGCGTCCGTTCACCGATGAGAAATGTCATACAGAACGAGGAGGAGTTCACGACGCCCGAGAGCGAGAATTCGGAAGAAAATGCTTGCCCCGATGCCACTCCGAATCAGGTATATTTTACTCCTCCTTGTGAAATTTAATACCTATCTTGTCTTACGCCATCTAACTAATTTCTTCAGACATGCAAAGCAGCTTTAGCGAAATAGTTATTTGATAATATAATAATATGATAAATAATATTGATTTCTGTATTGTTGAGTACCATTTGACAGGTGGTGAAAATTGGTTAATCTCAAAATGACTGCGTGGTGCAGTTTGTTTTTTTCTAGCAGGTTCGCCGCTATCGTACAGTCCAATTGTTGCGTGACAAAATTCACAAGTTTCTGAACTTTTTTAATCCATGCATGCAATCTTGCAATGTTACATCGTATTCACAAACGTTGATTTTGGATACCACATGGTACTGCAGTAAATTCTATCGGCCACTGTGCGAGAGAAATGGAACACCGTGCTTATACCACCTGCACGTTATCATAATTCGGACTGGAAATTTCTCATAAAAAAAGTTGCACCTGTACCAATGTACCTATGCTTTGAATTCGACTGAGATATTGATTCTGAAAACTCATAAGCCATACATAGAATGAAGAAAAGTCTAAATATCTGTTGCATCTAAGATTCATTATAGAAATTATTGTCACATCGTCTTTTTAATAGCACCTGTTTTGGTGGCCACCGTCAAATCTGAAACTATCGGTGTATTTGGAAAAATACTCTTCCAATGTTATCTATTATGGAACGTGCTGTGAAACACTAGTGTCTGGTTCGACTGCCAGTTGTGAACTTATCTTGATAGATGGACAAATATCTGTTGCAGATTTTATGTTGTGATTGATTAATCCTCAGGCTGCATTACCACCGGAAAGCGCTGAAGAAAAGGTGACCCCTCCTTTGAAGGTTGATGATTTCGTGTATGCAGCCCGCCATTCCATCTACAGTGCTTGGGTGCCAGCCACCATCGTGAAGATACGGCCTAAAGGGACTCTCGTGAGTCAATTCAATTGATTTATTATTGGTCTTTGGCAGTTAACATCCATGGTGAAATATTTTGCAATATTTTGTTTATCTTTGCATAATGGTAAAACAATGGATCTGCTTGGTTTACAGCTCTCGAATGGAACAGAGGCACCATTCTCTATGATGCATGTGAAGTTTGAACCGATGACTCCGGGCAAAAACTTTTTCGTGAAGGAAGTGACTGGCCGACAGGTGGCGACCATGCAACCCTCTACATATAGATACTCCATTGGTAACTGTCCTATTTCACAATGTAATTAAAATATTGTTGCATTTGTCATAAATCGTGTCATTTTTTATTTATTTCTTCGATGACAGAATCTAGTTGGCTTAAAGAGAATGTAGGCCAAACATGTGGGTGAGCCAGTTCCAACAGAGGCTGCATGATACTCTTTCTAATCCTGAATAAGTCATATCAGTATTGGCTGAAAGCATCTGTTCTCGAAGTGCAGCATTATGATGGTTTTTAATACATGATGTTACGTGTAATCTTAATAAGATACCATAACTCACTACCTACTCTACGGCGGCTCGCACCTACAAATTCGACTTGACTGCAACATGTTAATTTTATTGGCATTCACAACACATGTAATTTAACTGTCGGTTGAAAAAGCATCTGTTGTCACATGCAACATAGTTAGAATGTTGCTGAATGTATTTGGAAAAGTCACCGCTAAGTGCGAGGGTTGGAATAGGTGGCATTTGGTTTTGATCATCTTCATCCAACGCTGCTCTAGCTGTTCTCGGTCAGACGCCTCATCTTCTATGATCATAGTTAATTTCTCAAACATAGGTTTTGATATCTGTGGTTTTCATATTAACTACGCGGACTGTTTGCAGGCACCAGAGTGATAGCTCTCTTCAAGGATCAGACACAGCAGAAGAAAAAGGATGCCTATTACTCTGGAGTCATCGCTGAGATGCCAGCGGTCGCCAATATGTTCAGGTTAAATATTATACTGTATAATCTTCACCATTGCAGTACCATACCGTGGCATAAAGGTAGTGCGTTCGGCTGATAACCAAACAATCGGTGGCTCGAATCTAATCGAGTGCGTTTTTTTTCGTGTGAAAAAATAAATTATGTGTTGCATCAGCGCGCGCAACTTTGTCACACGCCAAAAATACAATCTGATTTCCCAAACGCGCCAAAAGAAGTAGATATTACTTCAAAATGTCTCAAATTGCAAGCTTCGTATTTGTTCACTAGGTGCCTCTGCTGGCATGCCTCTCCCCCTTAATGTATTCTTAATATCCTACAAATTTACCCACATATTTAAAAAGACAATTATAAATTGAAATGATTCTATAGATGGCAGTGCGACCATAATGCCGTCAGGCGTTGAAAAATCATATTTCTTTTGGGCAAGAGGGCATGATTTCTGTATGGAAGATACATCCCTCTGGAGGGCGATTCACGAATGAAGCACTATGACCGGTTGCGCAACGTAAGCGCAAGCCTACTGCAACGAAGTATATTAAAAGTCAACCGGTATGCAATTGAAGTATTCACGTTTTGGCGGTAGAGGCGCTAGCAACTCTCCATTTGACATTTATTAAACGTCAGAAATTCGTACGTAGTATAGAAGAGGCTGTTATTCTATTTTTTCTATCTTTCACATAACTATTACCGCTGAAAGTATTATTTTGTGTTTAAATTCTCATTTAAATATTTATTATGATTTTGTAATACAGAAACACACATGTTTGTTTGCAAAATACAACAGAAATGCTGTGTTGTAATATTGTTATATTGGAGACGTAACTAGCTTGTTTAAAGATTAATTGGCTACGTACTTCAACAATGAATGGATTAATAATGCAACGTTAACGGTAAGTACTGATTAAATATGAAGTCATTACCAAAATGGATAAAAATGTTATTTAATTTCCATGAAATTCAGAAGAGTTCCGTCATGATATGTTTACTTTCTATCTTACTCTAACGCATGGACATGAGGTATAAGCATGCTGAATGCTTTCTCACTCGCACTTAGCCATTTCGTTCGAAGCTCTATACACATACTATAAAATTTTACGTACTTCAGTTAAAGCGGTTCGGTGACGTGTTTTGCAGTGCTTCATTCGTGAATTGTCCTCCTGGCATAAATCCGCTGATTTCCAATTATCAAACTGAAAACTGTAGATTAGTAGCAATCTGATTTTGTTTACAGATACCTGGTATTTTGTGATGATGGCCACGCACAGTATGTGAAGCACACGGACGCAATACGAGTGTATGAAATGTCGCAACATGTATTTGAGGACGTCTGCGCCGACTCGAGGGACTTCATCAAGAATTATTTGTCCACTTTCCGCGACAGAGTCATGGTTGAAGTGCAAGCCGATGATGTTATTAAAGTTGAATGGAAAGGTTAGTAATTCAATGAATTTATTTGTGGCACCAATACGAAGAACCCGAATTAATGTAATTTGGATTTAGTTCTATTTTCTCTTCTTGTTTGACTATGTCCGTCCCTTAGTTGGCACATATGGACACCACACAGTTTTTCCTAGAACCCCTGTCGCTTTCACATCAGCCCCTATATCCTCAATTGTGGCGTACTGCATGTCACATATTATATATTCACTGTATTCAACATAATTATAGAACTTCTGCATTTGTCACGTCCATAGCAAAATCTCATTATGATTTTTGCCCATGCGAATGGTGAACTGTATCTTTGTGTGAAAAAGCTAGTTTTCCATTTCAGGCAAATGGTGGCCGTCAAGAGTGTTGGCCGTGGACAGTTCATTGGCACTGTTGCAGTTCAGCGAAGAGTTGGACGAGCGGGTGGTTCGAGAGGAGTGGCTGTACCGAGGGAGCAATCGGTTCCAGCAGCTCTTCTTTGGCGCTACGTCCGACACAAACAAGGTCTTTATTTTTATTTCATCATCTCCAGTTATCAGAATTACAACGCTTGACAGTAATCAATGTGTGCAGATGCAATTTTTTCCCATGTGCAAGCAGTATGGCTATTGTGTTTATTGTCAATGGCACCGCTACTTGAAATTCAACTTGAACTGTATTTGTTATAAATAAGTTATGTTATAACAAGTCGTAAATTATAAATTTTTTCACAGTACCTACACATTGAAAACATTCAAGCGGGTTTTGTGAATGTGGGACCTTGTAAAATGCTCCAAAATGTTAAGGGTAATGAATGATAAAGAAATTTATTGGTCCCCTAATTGCATTCATGGGCATGAGCACCAAATCTCACCATGTTATGAAAACTATCATTTTTCAAAGCAATCCACTTGAGTAACACTAATATGAAGACCAATTAATATTTTCTTTGAACAGTGGCATGCTTGACTAAAAAACTTTTTATCTTTATAAAATCATACTGAAAAATATTCTAAATACAGTAAAACCTTGGTATTTCGAACGCCGTAAAATTGAAATTCGCTCTAAAATGAATATTTTCCCGATTTTTACCACCCAAAATTGTTTTCTCTTACAAAAAGTTCGTTATAAATCAAAGTATTCGTTATTTCGTAATTCGAAATGAATTTTGGTCCGCACAAGCAATTATTATTCGTATGAATCGAAGTTTATTTTTGTTTACTCAAAATATTTTGAAATGCATACATATTCCCGCCAGCTGTGGGCGAGTCAGTGGTTAGTTATTATTATTATCATCTACCGTTATAACGATGATGCATCGGCGTCGGGCAGGGACAGGCACGCACACTGCACAGCTGAGTAGGTTTCATTCGTTATCAACCCACGGCTGCGCTCCGCGTGCAGTACATATTATCATACAAAATTATCGATGCAATAGAAAACAAATAAACGCGTGTATTCGTAATATCCGTGTATTCGTAATACCCGTGTATTTATATTAGTAGTTTGTCTCGTTGTTTTTATATGTGGCTAGACATTTTTTTATATTGTATACCTGTACCTGTGTTTATCGATAGTGTTTCGGACTGGCGGTTTACTCGTATTTTGCTTATTTACGACATTTATTTATCGATAGTGTTTCGGACTGGCGTTTTTTTGACTTGTGTTTTTCTTGTATGTTGCTCATTTACGACATTTGTTTATCGATAGTGTTTCAGACTGGTGTTTTTGTGACTGTGTTTTTCTCATATTTTGTTTATTTACGACATTAATTTAGTGTTATTAACTCAAGACAGACTTTATTATTTTATATTTGTAACAATGGCTGATGTAGTTAAAAAAACATATAAGGCTCTTACGATCGCCGAAAAAATAAATTTGTTTCATGATGTCGACAATAAAGTTGACAGCAACGGAAAGCTGGGAATTAAATACAGCATACTGATACCAGATGAAGGTCTCCCACAGGAGACCACCTCAAAGGGCGGACTGAACTATCAACTTTCCCAAAAACACCACAGCCTACGTCCACTCTTCGCACCCTCACTGAAATTTCCGAGTTTTTCGTCTGCGCCCCCGCCAAAATTCAAACAGACTGACAAACTACCGAAAACGGCTGCTCGAAACAGCGCCGCCATGTGACAAAGAAATCTGTCGGAAAAACAGGTTCGCGACCGATAGAACAACAGCGCCATGACGCCGCAGATCCCAGACTTTTGATGCGCGCGGAAGACTTCTTCTCGCCTCGGACGTCGAACAGTCAGCATCTCCAACCGAAAAAAAGCCACGTCAGCAGCCCGCCAAGCGCAAGATTCTCGCCTCGGACGTCAAACAGCCAGCATGTCCAGCCAAAAAAAACCACGTCGGCAGCCCGCCAAGCCGCAAGCATCTTTAACCAGAAAAACCGCGTCGGCTGCCCGCCAAGCGCAAGCTCTTCTTGCCTCGGACGCCGAACAGCCAGCAATTTTGAGTTCAAGTTTTGATGACACTTGATCCATAATTATTTTGAACCACCCAAATATAGGGTGAATGATATCGATCCCATTATTTATGCTGCGATTTTTGACATGAACGTTTTAGTTGATATATTTGCCTGAGTTTGATGGTTGGGTCGCATTTAGGCTGGTAGTATGTAGGCATTTGGTAGAGGGTGAAAGTTTACATCGTATCACCATCTTACATAGTAATAACAGTGCTTTGATATTCAGTCGAGTTGTTGCCGGGTAAAAAGCTTTTCATCAGAACACACAAAAATACAAAACTTAACCATAAAAATAATAATTCAGTCTCACTCATCATCAGTTGGAGTCATTATTTAAGTTAATTTAATTTGTGAATTGATAAAACTTTTTTTATTGTTTCAGAAGAAATAGAGAAGCCTGCTGATCTGAATCAACGCGTTATTTTGAAACCTCATATGAAGATTGTGTCTGATGCTGATGAGCCAGTAGAACGAAAACAAGTAAAACAGCACTAAAAGCAAAACCGGTGCTCTCTTTTCAAGATGAAGATAATGATGTTGAATAATTATAGCTCAGGTGGGATTGATAAAAAGTTTATTCCTAGTAATATCTTTGTTGATTTATTTTGTTCATCGCGCATTGCTTTAATATTAATTATATAAATGTTTCACTCATAATCAGCGATCATCGTTTTAGATGAATGTGGATAAGTCAATTATTATAGTTTGGTTTACGCAACATTACGTTTCAGTAATTTGATTGATTATTGTGTTTCAACTGTCTGCATAGGTAATAAAATAGTACAAAACCTTTAAAGATAGTAAAGCATTCAATTTCATATTGTCATGTTGGTAAAAGTTGTATTTGCGTAAGTGATATCATTGTAATGGCTATCATGGAATTCTGTCAAAAAAAAGTCTTATCACTTATTAATATGTAATTATGGTATTTTTTTGTTATTTCTGCTTAAATATTGCGTTGTCTTTTTTGTTACTGTGGGACTATTATGTGTCTCTGTAAACCTAATTTCAAAATATGTATGTACCTACTTAATATGTTTTTGCCTGTTGCGAATATTATGCATTGTTACATAATCTGGTTGCTTAAACATTCCCCCAATGTCGATAATCTTGGCACATAAAGATTAGAAATGGATAATTTGTACGTAGGTATAGCACAAGATTTACACTTTTTTTGTGACTTTTCTTTAAAAATATACTATGCTAGCGAATAATGATTAAAAATCGATCTCTGAAACTGATACATACATACATAGTTGAAAAATAAACAATCTATAAATGAACCATTTAACCGGATGTGTGCCACAAACGTATTTACGCACCCTACATTTCCGAGTACACAAGTCCGGATATAGGAAATGGGCATGTATATGCTCATTATAGTAGGTTGATTGTTTTAATTTATTTAATATATTGCACACACACTGCCATCTCTGGAGTCGTTGTGAAATATTTAACCTAAAAAGAAGTTCGTATGATACTCTTAATACATTTCCAAAAAAGATATGTTTATAAAATTTAATTTTTTCATATAAATTCGGTGCCCTCCGGGTACCACCATGTTAATACCTCCTGGCATTTAATCTAATACTATTATTATCCTACGGCTTTTTCCATTTTGGCGAGCGATTGTGTGCTTTATTTCCATTTGTCCTTTTTAATTTATTTTTTTTGAACCAATGAAACTTATCTAAATTTAACTAGCTCATAATATAACCCAAAAATATTTAAAAGCAATTCAACAATAAATTGGTGGTATAATATACGTGGTATTTCAATCATTATCATAACCGGTCTGGATCAATTTACTCTTCCCGGTCCTATGTATTGTTATATTTATCAGAATTAGTGATATCATTTTTTTATTTATTTCACCAACCTGGATCAATCCACTGCTGGATGTAGGTTATCCCAACACGATTCTAAAAGCTTAATATGTATTAATTATTACGATAATATGTATGTTTTTATTATTTTTAGTCTAATATACTTTTTTCCCCTCACAGGATTGGTTGTTTTGAGTTCTTAAATTTTTACAGGTTATCTATTACCTGACTAAATAATTATTGTTTATTCCAAACCTACACAACCGTGTATTTCGTATCAATCCATATATAGGCGACATTTTCTTTTAATTAGTATATCAAAGTCACAAATGGATTTTGGTGATGTGTATTTCTCATAAAATAATGATATATCATTGTATAGAGAATGATATTATTAGGTTACCAGTGGTCAGAATCACCATTAGTGTCGCAATGCAACAGTATTGCTCACATTTTCTTATTCTTGAATAATTAATGATCGTCATATATTTGCCTTGATACGGTAATTTTTATTTTATGTTCCATATAATCCATACATAATAAATAATCTTTTGAAACCAAAGTTTATGAATTTTAATATTCCCTGACACCCTGTCATGATTGAAACGAGATGAGAGGGAATGTGAACCCCAATCTCTGTATCTGCAGTGTAGTATTGTCAACCGTACTATAAAAAAATAATAGTGCAACGTTATAACTTTAATTCTGCAAAAAATGTAAAATACTATGATTTTGAATATGAAAAATGTTCCCGTACTATAGTTTTTCAGAAATACTATATTTTTTACACCTTTGTACTATAATTAGCATAGAAAAAGGTGACAACACTGACAGTGTGGCATTTTTTCACCAATATATGTATTGTCGCCGTAGATGTCAAGAGAGCCAGTCCACAAAATCATAATGCTGAGAAACAGGCGTGCAAAGATTTTGTGTGACAAATAAAAGTACTTTTAAGTGTTTTTAAAGATATAACGGTGAAACTTTGAACATATAATATACTTTGTGGTGTTACCTTTTCATTATTTTGTACAAATAACTAAAAAAAATAGTATCTTAAAAGTTATGTGTGTTATATCTCTTGACCACTGAATATTGAAATGTACAAAAAATGTAGTCAAAAGAGTTTTGTGGCTTAAATCCATTGACCACTGCATCTTTGATGATTTTAAAATGCTTTTGTATACTTTACTTTTCGCCAAATTTGTGCCTTAGCTCCCTTGACATCTACGGTGACGATATTTTAAAATTGGTTCTATATGTGCTCCTATGTAGATCTGGGCCGCCTCATGGAGACGTTTTTTAATAGATTTTTGTTTTCACGAGAAATGGATATTAGTCATTTGCTCAACCTATTAGGTCCATACTTTGGGTCCAAACACATTTTGAAAAACAACGTGAATTTTTGCCAGACCTGCGATTTGAACCTGAGACCCACAACATTATAAGCCTGACGCGTAGTCACTTGGCCATCGTGAGCACCATTATATTGCCAAACATTAAAAATAATTCATCCCCATATCGTGCAGTGATTCAAACCAGATCTGCAGAACCTTGGAGCTCTACGAGTAGTATCAGGGGCTCCGGGAGAATTTGCATAAACTTTTTGATCCGAGTAAAGAAAATTTATCATAACATACTTTTAAACAATGATGTATTCTGAAGTAGATTTCAAACTTAAGTATAATGAAAGTACCTAGCGAGAATTAAACTTTGGAGAGGAAATTTCATGGCAACAATGGATGAAGGATGATAATTTGAGTGGTCAGTAATGAGAGTCCTCTCCTGAGTACATCGCTATAATGTACCGTAAAAGCGTTTAAATTATGTACTTATGTTAACATTATCTATAGCAACAGCGAAGTGTTCATTTAAATTCAAAGTATTAGGATAACTTTACTCATGTATCTGACATGCTGAAAATATTTGCAAAGATATACTAAAGACTACTGCCAGAGATGGGTTTTGCGTTGTTTAGAGGCAACAATTCTTTTTAAATATTTGTGGATGTGTTTATCAAATCTTTAATGCATTTGTTTAAGTGACGTATCGACTTGATGCAGAAGGTACCTAATCAAATTACACAAAATTTTGAGGCAGGCTGGATGGCGTGCTTGCTCTCTGCTTATGGGATGCACTTACACTTCTCCTGAAAAGGGATGAAAAACACTGTCATAGACTGTTCGTTCGAATCATTTTTAGGACGCCAACATTTTGTGGAATATCATCTGTCCTAATTCAGATTTGGATGGGTAAAACATCGAGACTGTCGACAGCATCAAATACTGAGGTTACACATCACGGGAGATGACAATTTGCAAAGAGAGCTTGCCATCTGAATGGGAATTGCTGGACCAATATTCAATCCAACACTATGTCTGGGACTTCCCACTGTACATGATTAAAATCAAGTGCCGCCTATTCGATGCATGCATTTCGACAGTGGTGCTGTACGGTAATGAATCATGGCACCTTATGAATGCTCACTGAGCTTCGAGAACAGATATTTGTAATGGATACTGGGTATACTGTGCTATAACTTTAGGAAATATAGCAAACAAAGCAGCCTCTCATTACGCTGAGACTGATTACTTACCTAACATAACCTAACTTAACCTAACCTCAATTAACCCAACCTAACAAAAAATAATGAAATTTAATTATTTTTTTTTTTATGTTTTTCATTTGTGTATCTAAAATGAATTATTATGTAAAAAATAAAAATTGTTTCCCTTTCTAATTGTATTTTGTTTCGGCACTTATGTCTGGGCGCTTTTAGTGCGCGTGCTTTTGTTTGGACCTTAAAAATAAAAATTGTTTCACTTCTTAATGTATTTTGTCTGGGCGCTTTTAGTGCGGGTGCTTTTGTCTGGACCCCATACCATAAGCGTAGAGGATCATAATATGGACCTCCACAGAGGGTTTGTATTATTAACAGATTTTGTTTTTATGAGAAATGAATGTTAGCCACTTCCTCAACCTATTAGGTCCATACTCTGACTCCAAACACAAATTGAAAAACCAAATCCGTGTTTGCCACACCCAGGTTCGAACCTGGACCCACGACATTATAAGCCAACGTCTTATCATTAAGGAGTTGAAAAAGGGTTACTAAGATTATTGGTTAAGTTAATTGTATGTCATTTTACTTGAATCTGTTACGAACGTATAGTATTTTTTTATGAAGATTGTGATACTGACCACATAGCTATTTTTAGAAAAAAACTCACGAAAGTTGTCTGCAAAATTTCTAAAACAAGAGTTTAGTACCAGGTAGATAAGGAGGAAATCTATAATCGATTTCAACCATTGGTTGATGAGGGATGGCAGAGGTTAAAGAAAAACATCGAACAGGCTGCGGAGGCTTCGGTTGGAATGGCACCCAAGAATAAAAAAAGACTTCAGGTAAGACAACACATGTCAGTTCTGTCTGAAAAATGAACAAGACGTAGGTGCCAAACACCAAATAAGCGAAGGGGGTATCTGGAGGTAACTGAAAATAATCTTTATCAATCGCTTTGACAAAATGGAGGAAGAAGCAAGTCCTCATTTTCAAAATTTACTGTGTTCAGTGCCGGATGATCTACTGTAAACGTCAAACGTCGCTACAGCTGAACCGTTTATCCCACCACCTAGCCTAACAAGTCAGAATTACTATGAATAATTACTTAAGTTATATGAAAAATAGCAAAGCGCAAGGCAATGCCTGTTTTCCCAAAGAACCAATTCAAGTATAGAGGTGAGGCTCTTCTTGAAGCTCTACTGGAGTTGCTTCACCAAACTTGGGAAGAGGATAGGATAGCAGATGGATGGATCTTCAAGAAAGGAGACAAACGTAATAGCGCAAACTTCCGTGGCACATTTATTCTACCAACTGCAGATATAGTGCTCTTAAACATTATTTTAGAGTGGTTGTTTATTGCCTTATGCGGAAAATATTCTTGAGGGGTGACTAGCAGTGTCTTCTAGTGATAAATAATTTACTTATAAAAGATTTTCTTGCGTCTTCCTAAATACGGGGAGGAGACACAATTATTGGCCTTGTACGAAGTTGTGTCGTTCGTATCATTACCAAACTCGGGTATGGCTTTTGTGAATGCTGTTTTCCAAGATTTTGGGAAGCACTCTAGTACCATGCATTTTATTGTACGGCGACAGAATTTCAGATTTTTTCAGAAATGTTTTCAAATGTCTTGTGTTAATATGTCGTGTCTGAGTGCAAATTTTAAAATAAGATTGAAATAGCGTAAGAAATTTTTTCCTCCCCAATTTCGAGTGCAAGATGACATACCCTCGAAGTCTGATGATGTACCAGTTCAGTCGGTGGACCCGAGGTGTCAAAGATATTTAAGTTTACATGAATTATTCTTGATATTTCGAGATGAGTTGGTAGTAATTAATCACACTATTTAACGGGTATTATAATAGTTATATATTCTGCCACAGGTTTATTAATTCTTACAAATGAGACAGTAGTTGTGTCGCTGAGTTTCAAAACCCACTATAACACTTTTTCATTATGTTGAGAAAATCAACAAAAACTTTTTGAACTAAAAAGGTTTTTGAATGTTTCAGTAGTGTTATAGCGGAATTTGATAGACACATTGATTTTGTTTCATAAATGACAGTTAAACGTAGCGGCTTTTGAAAGAGGCGATAAAATTTTCATGTAGAGATTTTAATAACGATATATATCTCTTAATTATTTCAAAAAAGTGTTATAGCGGGTTTTGAAACTCAGCGACACAGTTGTTAAATGCTTAATCGTAAATTGTTATACCTCTGATTAATTAACTTATTTTAGGCTTATTTATATGCTTTCGTTAGGTTTACAACGCACAACTAATTCTTAATATACCTACGTTGCACGCACGAGGTTTCTTTTTTACACCTTTTTTCTTGGGTCGTATTCTTATTTGTCCGGTGGTTGTTTGTCCGGTACAAATCTTGCAATCGATTTTTAACTAACTTCCCGACTAGCTAGACATTTGAAACTTTTAGAATATATCAGAACACGATGCCAATGCATTTTTTTAATACTTTTAGCCATATTTAGGTAGAATTGAATTCATTTTCAGTTAATTCTGTTTTGTATGAAAAATTATTTCGATACCATTATTGGTTACTAAATTAACTAAATTATTAAATAATATATACGTGTGCGTTACTATGAAAATCAATATGAAATGACATTGCATTATTCAGTATTTCTATCAAGTACACATTTTTTTAATCGTTTAAGCTAGTCATGTCAAGTTTATATACTTTTAGTTTATATACTATTCAACAGAAAATTTAAAAACGTATATAAGAAATTCTTCTTATCTTGTAATTATTATATTGTTAATTTCCCGATAACAGGTGTTTCGTCCCTGAGAGAAGACTGTCCACTCCTATAGATTAATCGTGACGTTTAGGGCGTTCTTGCAACCCATCGCTTTTATTAAAATTTTTATTTAAAATTACTTTTTTTATTCGTTGAATAAAAAAAGTATTTAATTAAATATTATTCTTTCTTTGCCAAAATACATAAAATTTTATTAAACAGCCGTCATGCATGACCACCTATCTAAAGTTAGTATTATCATATAATTAATATTGTATTTTTGGTAATAATCAAAATGTTCATAATATGTTCAGATATAATATGATACCAATACTTATCCTTTTAATTGCAGCGCAAGAGTATCAGCCTGTGCAGCAGCAAGAGAAGTGCTGTTAAAATATAGCACTTATTGCAACAATTACAACTAACTTATTGTAATTGTTACAATAATTGCTAATACTTTGATACAAACCTACCCTAAGTTTGATAATATTTATGACTTTAGCGGTCGATAAGTATAGAATAGACCCACAGGAAGACTTTTAAACCTTAAGTCAATGATTGAAACACCCTTACTAATACTATCAATATTTAGACATTATTATTAACAAAAGGTTAAAGAATAAAATGTACAATTTTTGTTCGACATTCACATTATGAAAATAATCAATTATGTAGGTATTGTAATAACGGTTTGTGAATATGTAACTGTAACGTCGTTTGTAACAAAATTAAAAAAAAAAAAATAATATAATTAAATCTTACTTACGTTTCATAATATAATTCATCTATTGTTGACAATTTACTGTTGATATAAAATATCGCGAAACATTTTTTTGGGGTTATGCATCTCGAAGCTATAGTAGTTTATGTAAATACTCGTGGTTTATAGTTAAATACACTGCATGAAGTCTTAATAATAAATTTAAAATACAAAACTACTAGATTTTACTCTTCATATTAAAACTGCAATTAAAACCATTTTAACAACTTTAAACGTATTCAAAACCACGAAATGTCAAAGCACATGGAACATTGTAGAACAACGGATCTTTTTAGATTATGATAGAACTCTGTAGTACCACAGATATTTTGTAAAGTGCACATAGAACTCGGTAGTATTGGGGTTAAATAAAAAAATATATGAAATATCGACATAATGCCGGGTCCACACCGAAAACAAGTCGCGCGACAACTCGTTAAATTTTACGATAAGCATGATAATTATCGTAAAATTTCTTAAGCAATTATGATAATTATCGTAAAATTCAACGAGTTGTCGCGCGACTTGTTGCCGGTGTGGCCGCACTTTAATATTATGTAGATAATGTGACTTGGAAGGCTGCCTCATCATTACTTTAGTTTGGCTAAAAATCGACACTTAGAACCTTGTAGTTCTCGGGTCGCGAGTAGTCTCTCAGAAATCCGCCACCCCAACAAACAAGACATATTGTGTCCAATTAGTGAAAGCAGCGGATTATAGTGCATACATACAAAATATGGTAAAAATTAAAACAGGTATTTCGTAAAAATAGTTTGCTTGAGAAATTTGTACTAGCAAATCACGATTTTATTTATAATGAAATTCAAGTACTTACTAAATTATACATATTTATATATTAAACAGTAAATCACTTGACACAACCAGTTGTTCAGTAAGGCAGATATCCTTGAATGGCTTAGGATTCCTGGCTTTCCCTATGACCATAAGCTTCATTCTGTGTGTCCCGGATGCATTGGAGCACAGCATAATTGTGATGCGGCACATTACTTTCTTCACGATGAACGTACGTGTTATGAAGAAGTTTCCAAAATAAGCCCGTCTCATCTGCGTTGTATACTTGTACCCGGCGGACTACTGAATTTAACAATCAAATACAGGCCAATTATAGAGATTGATTTTGTGCTTTCAACTAAGAAAAATAACGACGGATTATAGTAGTTGTCGAATAATCGAGCGGCGGATTACTGAAAGTGCACTGTATATATAATACACAAGTGTAGGTCGATATATTTATTTATTTTCCGCCTTTAATTTCACCGACAGATTTTTATGGTGCCAAACACAAAATTTGCATCAAAATAAGCCCAATATTTTCAGTAGCGGTTGCGTTTTGTTTGGATTTGGTTTGATTGTTTGTGGAGTCCTTTACTGTATGAAGTTACTAAAAATTTAATGGGAATTAGGGAAATTTGAATGAGTAATTAAAAGGATAGTTTATTTAGAAAAATTGTTTAATACAAAATTTTCAATATCATGTTTAATTATTGCCATTTACATAATATAAAATAACTATAGAAAAAAAATCTTTGAAAGACAGAAGTTCATTATCAAATAATAAAGAGATGGGTAGAAATCGAACAAATTTTGTAGACATTAATTGGAATGATTATACAATAGTTTTCATGAATTTCATAAGAATCAAATTCGTCAATCACAAACGTTTTTTAAAATTCCGTTGCTTTGTCGGTAACAATGAACAACATATTATTATTTTGTGCTATGCATCTAATATTTTTCTAGTGTTTCTTAAATATTATATTTATTTCTTTATGAAATAGTGAAATCACTAAGATAAATATTTTTGATTATTTACAATCATGTTATTACTTATAATGAACAGCCATATTGATTACAAAAAGATTTGAATAATTAATATATTAACATTTTATTATAAGAGTAAGAAGGTATAATACAATAAATATCTATTATAGTGGGTACAGCACACAGTATAAATTAATTGTTTCTGTAATTAAATAGTAATTTAATCAAAAAATACTGTACATAAAAAAACAGTAAAGTTAGGAAATTAGAAATGCTTAAAGGGAATGTTGACATTTTTATGACTATAGAATTATTTAAGCAGACATACATATCTATATAAAAAATGACAGCAGTTAGAAAAATAATGTCGTTTTTATGTTTTTGTAAAGGTTGGTCAGGAAATGGAGATTAAAATGGCAGAATATTATTTATTGGCAGTTTAACTTTCTATCAATGTACAATATTTACATAATAGTTTATGCATACTACAATATATTCCACTATTATTTTACCCATATACATTGATACTCATCTATATTTTTTTGAAATGTTTAGTGTTTTTAAATTATTACACTGAATAAATTACTATACATATTCTGATTCATTACCATGTACCAGCAAATTTTAATTAATATTTTTTATTGTTGAGAAAGTATTTTATTCATAAATAACTAGGTACATAGGTTATTTCATCATGAGGATATTTTGAAATACAAAATTTAATATAATTTTTATTGTTAAATGTATACTAACAAATTCTTTTAAATATAAATATGTCAGTCGTATTAATAATAATTTTAGCAAACGGAAGTGTTTAAGGGCCAAAGCACACTGCAGGTGGTCATGCGTTGCACACATGGCGCAAGTACCGTTTAGGCCCCTGCGCTGTGCGCATCACACAGCTTCGTACAGTGTGCTCTGCCACCAAGACATGATTTTATATAATGATGTATATGAAGAAAAAATACGTTATAAACTATAATTTTCCCGTAAGTAGCTAAATTGCATAATAATTACGTTATTAGAGATTAGATGAATGTCTAACAATGTATAATGTACCTCTGCCAAATATGTTTAATATTTTGCTAAGATATAATCACATGTTTATAACATGAATTTAGCTTAAATGCTACATAATAATATGTAAATACTTAATACTTTTAGTCTTAAAAAAAATAAATAAAACAAAACTAGAAAGCTGTAACAGCAATATAATTAGGATAATAAGCAAATAAATACATTATTCCAAATCGATAGATTTCTATTATTGCAATATGATTATGGATTTGGCAGTCTGTATTTTTCTGGTATAGTTTTTCATTAGAAAAATAATTCACCCGTATAGGTACAGTTATAATTGACGTATTGCATTGGAATTCAGAATGATGATGTAGTTTAGAATTATTAAGTACGCTTTCGTGAAACGTTTGAACGTTATTAAATTAAATTAGGCTTTTACCAAGTAAGAAATATTTGTATAAAATATGATATATTTGCTGCTATATGTTAGGGTAGCTTTATTATTGAATTGGTTTAGCATCAAAAATCATTATCATCAATATCAAATGGTGATATCGTATATTGTCCCTATCATGAATATGTGAATTAATTTTTAAATTAAATATTTTTGAAAATTACATGAGTTTGCTTATCCTTAATTCTATGTGTAAGTATACAGAATAAGTGCAATAATTACTATCGGATTATAAACAAAAAATAAAGCATGGATGAATTAAAGTCAGTAGAACCTTACTTATTCGGTCTGCGATTACCCGGATTTGCTTTTAAACCTTTATTTCATATGATTATAAGAAAAAGGTACAATTTTAAATTATTGGTAGAATAAGTAAATTTTTTAAATTAATATTTTTTAACTAGACTATCTGCATCTCATATTAGTTTGGATAATCAAAGTTCTGCTGTACCATATAACATCGAGGGTATACTGAAAGAAAGCATTATCTCATTAAAACAAGTTCTGAGATAATCGCAAAAAGGACATTAATTTTTTTTTCAAAGCGTTCTCCCACATAGATTTTTTTATGATTTAAAAACATTTTTTCTACATTATAAAGACTAACCTTTATGGCAAACACAATATACAACATGTTAAAAGTCCTGTATTTTTATACGCAGAACGCATTAGGTCATTATCATGCTTTCTATCAGAATAAAAAAATAACAATATGATTTAATAATGTTTCTATTTTCTCACCATTATATCCTATGCCTTTGTGCGTTTTACCAGGACGTAGAGCGTAAAATTGTATACATTTTGGCATTTAAAACAGAAAAACAGCAAAAACTGAAATAATGCGTTCTGTCAGTATACCCTCGACATATTTGTGTTTCCCAAACGTAAAAATTTTAGTATATAGCAATGTTGCCAACCGTACTATAATTATAGTGCAATACTATAATTTTACGCAATTATGCCAAAAATACTATAATTTTTACATTTTTGTACTATAACACAAAAAGATGGCAACACTGGTATAGAGACATAGATTTTACTTGAGTACCCACTTTTGACAATTCCATTTTTAAGCATCTAACTATTTTTTTTCTATTGTGTCAAATTCAAGACCTTGTTTTGAAATTTTCTGACTTACTAATCAAAGATTTTCAAGTATTTCTTTTAATGTCATCTATACTGAATATAATATTTTTCATATTGGGTTTCCAATTTTCAAAATTGTAGTATTTCTGACAATGTTATAAGTAGCATTTTTGGATGCAATATTATAGACAAAGGAAATTATAGTAAAAATACTATATTTATAGCATGGATGGCAATACTACGCTGATGTGCTAAATATTTTTATGATAAAAGAGATCAATCGCATGCCCCCTCAAATATTCACGTACCACAGTTTGGAAAACTATAAATAATGAGTTATAGATGTTTCGGACTTAGCATGATCGGAATACATCACCGATCAATTATTTATATGAATGCTGTTGCAATAAATTGTCTAATGCAAATCAAACGAAACTAATACTTATAAAAATGAACACAAACAATAAATTAAGATATAACTTTACTGTAAAATATAAATTACCAACAAACTTTTATAATATTTTTTGAATCAAGGAATAATTCACAAGGTTTGAGAATGTAACATTCTTTATTAATCATACAAGTGCGGTTGCCAAAATTAACGCAATTTGTAAAGCATTTCAGATGTGTGAACATTAGCTAACTTCGGCGTAATTATTTAGGACGCAGGTGGTTCAATGGTTAAACATATTGGTGCGAATTTGATGGATGTGGGTTCGATTCTTGCCCGGTGTTATGTACTTACATATCTGAGGTGTTTTCAAATTATTTATCTCCAAAAAACTGATCTAATTTAAGAATAATATAAGAGCATAGTATAAATATATCAAAACAGAAATGCACTTCGGTCAGTTGCAATAATATATTATACACCAGCGATAGCAAACCTATAACTCACATGACAATTTTAAGGTGCCTGCATGAATATATAGGAAATATTCTTCTTGTTCTTCTTATACGATTAAAGGCTACTACTTATGGTATGCAAATAGAAAAATTGTCACCAAATAAACAGTGCTATTTTCAAAAATGGAGCCTTGTAAAAAATGCTGAAGATGTTATTACCTACAGTTTCACATATTATGTGACACTTTTGAACAAAAAGGACCCAGAGGAAAAATTAGTGGTCGTTTTTCCCTACACTTTCATATGTTTTGGCTCCATATTGATGCAAGAAGGTTTTAGGTTTAATATTAAATGAAAGATTTTTTCATTACAATCACATTTTTTTCGTTTCACTAATAGAGTTTATTGTTATTTTGCAATATATATATTTTTATTACATATATATAATATTACACACCTATATATAAATATATATGACCCTCGATTTAAAGTTACAATATTTTTGAAATCAATTTTGTCCCACATGTGGAAATAGGTTTGCCATCGCACATACACATTGATAAGTTTTAAAAATAGGCATCATAGCAATTCTATGTAAAAATATATGATTTATAAATAGGTTGCTTGACGTTTTTAATAATTTACCTTTGAACATAAATCATAGATTAAATAATTAATATAGATTTGTTATGTCCACAATGTTTTGTTTTCTTAAATAAATAAATAAACATGGAGAGATCACGAAAGAAACCAATGGATAAGGAAGCAGACAAGAGTACATAATGTGATACCTTTTGCTAAACGCATAAAATGGCAATGGACTGGATATGTCGCTCGACGACTGGACAACCACTGGACAAATGCTGTCATACAGAGGTAGCCAAGGGGCACTAAACGGCCACAGGGATAGACTGGATAGAAGAACTCATAAGATTCAGTGGATGTACGTGGCAGCAAAGAACTAGGGACCGAAAGGAGTAAAGGGAGCTAAGGGAGGCCTTCATCCAGCAGTCGATTAACCCCGGTTGATGATGATGATACTCGAGTAAAGTATAAAATAATATATGAAGACAAAGTTATAAAATAATACATTAAACATTTTAAGCAGGCCTTCCTTTTTAAAATTTTATTGATTTTGAAGTTAAAATACATTCGTTTTTGTTTTAAATCAAAAACATTATGTATTTCTTGAAAAAAAGCACTAGCTTTAGGAAGTCATAAATATGTATGTACATAATATAATGGTAAAAATATATACTAGGAATACGTAATACTGGAAACTTAAGGTAAGTAGAATCTTCAACTGGCATTTAAATTTAAGCAACTACAAGAGATATTTAAAGTTTTCATGGAAATATAGGTAATGGTTTTGCCACTTAAAAATAATATCATGAGAAAATATCCATAAATTTCATCTGTTGATAATCTAAATAATAATTGAAGGGACAAATGGAACTCAGTGTTAAATAATATATGAGCATCTGTTACCGTTTGATTATGGATTTGCGTTAAATGGCTACATAGATACCAGATGCGACAAATATTGTGTATTGCACAAATTATCTGCATACTACTAGTTTAGAGTATACGAAAATATTAACACCGAGTGCCACTATTAAATTTTTGCTTTGACTAAAATAATCGGGTATAATTAAGCAATAATTAATAACCAACATCTCAACAGTGGCGAAGGGTGGAGGTAGGCTGTTAAGATCTGCCATAAATAGTGCACATTAACCTTTTTCAGTGAAATGTATATGTTTTTATTGAAATAAGACTACAATTTACAGATGGTGTTGGTTGAGTTTTAAAAATCAATTAAACCCTGTCTTTACCAAACCATAATAGTATTGATATATTTTAGGCGATATGACAAAATTGTCCACATTTTTTCATTCTTACTTATTTGTTTTCGTTAGATTAAGAATACGTATTACACATATTGTTGGTTCATTTTTTCAATTCATCAAGCTATGCCTAAACCAAACTATAATAGATAAAAAATATTATTCTATCTATAAAATATCCAAATTTATGTATGATTTAATTGCATAATTTTAGATATTTCATAGATATACGAGTATTTTTTGACTATTATCTATTATGGCTTGGTTTTCGCAGGGTTTAATTGAATTTTAAAAACTACCAACACCATCTGTAAAATGTAGTATTATTTCAATGAAAACATGTATGTATGACTGACAAAGTTTAGTGTGCAATATTTATGGCGGATCTTAACAGCCTACCTCCACCCTTCGCCACTGCATCTCAATGATGTGACAAAAGTAACAGTGCACAAAATTTATAATCTAGGATTTTTGTCAATCCATGTAGAAATGATATTGAATAGTATGCAAAGTAGTTATGATATTGTTTCTATCCTTCTGACTACTGTAAGTGTAATCCAAAATAGTATATCGAATGATAAAAGGTTATTAACAGTTAAAGTGGATAGATTCAATAAACAATTGAGATCATAAACGGAAGACAAAAACTTATTTAGACAGTAGCGATACGAATATAATAATTTAAATATAAATACTATTGCCGCCGGCGATGTTCTATACGGCCAGAGTGTTGACAATTGTATTTTATAGTGAATTAGGATAAAGATTTATCAGTCTGTGATACTTACTTACATTGACTTAAATAAATATTAATAGACTCTGTATCATACTATTATATAATTACAAAAATTTAACTGTCATTGATCTAGAAATCGAGATTTATGAGAGAGGACAAAGAAATATTTACTTATTGTTACTGATTTAACTTTATAAAGCGGTAAATGTAAAATTTATGTACTTACATAAATTATTAGTATCATTATGAGTAAATAATACGATCAATAAATATTTTATGTAAGACCATCCACAGGGGAGAAATTTCAGGA